>NC_059171.1:9907758-11188795 GCF_019923935.1 Bubalus bubalis | reverse complement strand
TTCTTGGTCATGCTGTATTCTCATTCTGTAGTTTCTAGTTAGTTTCATTGCCTGAATTTAAGTGTATTTCTTTGGAGATGGGACTAGAAAAGGGGTCACGTGTATGCCTCCATCAGCGGTGTCTCATTTCAGCATGAGCTTAACCACAGGCACCATGGCTTGGTCATGCAGCTGCGGTGTCTGAGTGATGAAAAGAGAGGTGAGCTTATTTCAAAAGGTGAAGCAGTGGGATCACATATTCCTTTCAAGCGATAGTCCAGGTAAGTGATGAAAAGCACAAGCTCTGGGTAAAATTCTGCTGTCATTCACTCACTGGCAACATCAGGCATGGTCCTAGGCTCTTGGTCATAAAAATTACATAGATCAACACATATAAAGTGTTTGGGCCTCTACCCGGCACTTTGTAAATGTTAACTATTAAACAAAGCGGAAAAGGGCTCCTGCATCATCTTCATCATCAATCAACCAATCCATTGGTTAATTTCAGATACTGGTATGAAATAAATAAGAAATAAGAACGAGACCAAGGCTCAGTTGGAGAAAAAGCTCAATGTGAGAGATCTTAGAAAGGAAAGAGGACAGCCTGCATACAGGGGGAGGAGGCCGGTAGGAGATCAGGAGGTGAGGGAGGCAGGTAGGGGCCAGATCGTGAGAGGCCTCTTGGTTCATGGAAAGGAAACTGGATGTTACCCAAATGGAGTGAGAATCCACTAGAAATTACATTACGAGATTTAGGCCTTAAAAAAAGTCCTTTGTATACAACAAAGGACTATGAGTTGTAGAAGGGCAGAAGCAGAATTAGGAAGGCCGGTCAGGGGGTCCACATCATGAAAGTGCTCAGGGTCTGGAAGTGGAAAATCTGTGGTTTACAGCAGTGTGGTCCTAGGTAGGCTTCCTGAGGTCTGCTTTTCTTATTCAGATACATGAGAAACAGTAGCTCTTACCTGCAGTGTTGTTATCAGGACGAAATCAGATAATGTGTATGGAAACGTCTGCTGAACTGCAATAATAAATATGAGTTTAAGACTACAACTGCATGCATGGATACTGAGTCACTTCAGTCATGTCTGACTCCACGACCCTATGGATCATAGCCTACCAGGCTCCTCTGATCATAGGATGCTCCAGGTAAAAATGCTGGAGTGAGTTGCCATGCTCTCCTGCAGGGGATCTTTCCAACCCAGGGATCAAACTCGCGTCTCTTATGCCTCCTGCCGTGGCAGACGAGTTCATTTCCACTAGTGCCACGCGTGTGCTGTGTTGTGCTTAGTTGCTCAGTCGTGTCCAACACCTTTCGACCCCATGGACTGTAAGGCTCCTCTGTCCATGGTGTTCTTCAGGCAAGAATACTAGAGTGGGTTGCCATGACCATCTCCAGGGGATCTTCCCAAGCCAGGGATCGAACCCAGGTCTCCCGCATTGCCGGCAGATTCTTTATCATCTGACCCACCAGGGAAGCATGACCTGGGAAGCCCTTTCTATGACAACTACTTAGAATTATGCTGCCGTCTATGGGGTCACACAGAGTCGGACACGACTGAAGTGACTTAGTAGCAGCAGCAGCAGCAGAATTATGTTGTTAGGTTCTCACACTATGTACACAGAATCACCTGAGGCACTTATCAAAAACACAGAGCTTTTACTTCAGACTTATTTCCACCCGCATTTTCTAGTCACCCATACTGTTCTGACAGCAGCATTGCAGTATAGTTGTTAGCAATGTGCTGGCTGCGGTAAGAGAGCCTGTTGTCAAATTCTGGTTTTGCTTTGACAGTTCTCTTTACCTCTCTGTGCCTTAGTTGCCTCATCTGTAAAATGGGAATTATAAAGCACTTCTTTTATCAGATTTTTGAAAGGTTAGTGATTTAGCACATAAATAGAAGAGAAAGTGAAAGTGAAGTCACTCAGTTGTGTCTGACTCTTTGCGACCCTGTGGACTGTAGCCTACCAGGCTTCTCCATCCATGGGATTTTCTCGGCAAGTGTACTGGTGTGGGTTGCCATTGCCTTCTCCAGGGGATCTTCCCAACCCAGGAACTGAACCCAGGTCTCCCACATTGCAGGCAGATGCTTTACCCTCTGAGCCACCAGGGAAGCCCCAAATAGAAGAGAATGAACCACTAAATGAATGTTAACCATTATCACTTTCCAGTAAATGTATGGTGCGGCACAGATATTACTGTTGAATAAAATCATTCAAGACTGATCCCTTGATATGCAAATACATAGTATTGTTCGTAAGGTGCTCACAGAGGTGACAGACAAATAAACAGATCAATATTTGCAATGTCATAATTGGCACAATAAACATTAAAGAAAAGAACTGTAGTTCATAGAGCATTTGTGCTGATTCGTGACTTTTGGTTTTAATTTGAATTCCTTGCCGATCTCACTCTCTCTCTTTTTTTTTTTAAGTTAGGCCTAGTTTAGTATTCTTCTATCTTTAGATTTGTTAAACCTGGCTAACTTCAACGACAGTTAAAATACCATTTAAATATTTGGTTCTGAGAAATGAGCCTAGGAGAGGGAAAAGGACTGCAAAAGCTGTACTCCCTTTATTTTTCTCATTGGCTTCCTCCTAGCTTGTGTTCCAGTAAACATTTATATTTATAGCTGACTGAATAAGCTTGCTTCAGCTTTAAAGACTTCGATGCAGTCTGGCTTTAGATATGGAAACATTAGCAAAGCTGAGAATATGACTATCAAGCTGAGTGTAAACTGGAGCTGGAGAAAGAATCTATAAGTTTTGCTTTGAGTGTGGACTTCTAACTTTTCTGTTGATTTGTAACTTCAGCAGTGGATCTTGACTATTCCATGAAGTAATTTATTAGGCACCCTTTGTCATAGAGGGCATGTCAATTTTGTTATGGGCTTCCCTTGTGGCTGTGGGAGACCTGGGTTCCATCCCTGGGTTGGGAAGATCCCCCGGAGAAGGGAAAGGCTACCCACTCCAGTTTTCTGGCCTGGAGAATTCCATGTATAGTCCAAGGGGTTGCAAAGAGTTGGACACAACTGAGCAACTTTCACTTTCACTTTCAAATTTTGTTATTATTTACTATTGATTTACAGTTTTGTGTTAATTACTGCTATACAGCAAAGTGATTCAGTTATACATATATACATCCATTTTAAATATTATTTTCCATTATGGTTTATCATAGGACACTGAATACAGTTCTTGGTACTACACAGTAGGACCTTGGTGTTCATTCTGCATGTAAAAGTTTACACCTGCCAACCCCAACCTACTTCTCCATGCCTCCCCCAGCCCCCTCTCTCTTGGCAACCACTAGTCCTTTCTCTAGAGGACATGTAAAATTTTGCATGTTTCCCAGGGACATAGCATATACAAAAATGTAATATGTACCTATCTATCAAGTGGGCAGTGGTGGGGCAAAGATTCTGAATGCTGCAGAAATTTAGAGAAGGAAAATGGCCAGGAGAAGCTTCATGAAGGATATGTTTCTTGAGCTGTGCCTAGGAGGGAGATAAGAAAAAAAATGTATATTTTGATAAAAAAATATTCTAGTACTTGATAAGTATAGGGTGTTTAACCAAAAATTAATCACTTTTCTTTGTAAAACCCATCATATATTGAGAGAATATTTTTGAAGTTATAATCCATGCCTATATTTCTGGAACGTATTCCTTCATCTTGGACAAACCATATTATGTACTATTTTACTTTCTTAAGTTTTAAGGGAACAAAACACTTGGCATCAGAATAAACCTCCTTAATCCTCATTTTCTGATTTTCACATTGAGAAGAATGAGTCACATATTTAGACAAAGAACTGGGTGGAAAATGTGGTTGGATTAATCCAAATGGTGTACATATTTGAGGCCTCTAACCAAGACCCCTTGATGGATCACAGCCTTGTTGTGGTGAAAGGGCTTGTGTAACTCAGTGAAGCTGTGAGCCCTGCTGTGCAGGGTTACCTAAATGGACAAGTCATAGTGAAGAGTTCTGACAAAGTGTGGTCCACTGGAGGAGGGAATGGCAAACCACCCCAGTATACTTGCTGTGAGAATGCCATGAACAGTATGAAAAGGCAAAAAGATATGACACTGGAAGATGAGCTCCCCAGGTCAGAAGGTGTCCAATATGCTACTGGGGAAGAGCGGAGGGCAATTAAAATAGATCCAGAAAGAATGAAGCAGCTGGGCCACACAGCTGTGTATGTGGCTGGTGGTAAAAGTAAAGTCTGATGTTGTAAAGAATGATATTGCATAGGAACCTGGAATGTTAGGTCCATGAGTCAAGGTAAATTGGATGTGGTCAAGCAGGAGATGGCAAAAGCGGGCATCAACGCCTTAAAAATCAGTGAACTAAAATGGACAGGAATGGGTGAATTTAACTCAGATGACCATTATATCTACTACTGTGGGCAAGAATCCCTTAGAAGAAATGGAGTAGCTCTCATAATCAACAAAAGAGTCTCAAATGCACTAATTGGGTGCAATCTCGAAAATGACAGAATGATCTCATTTCATTTTCAAGGCAAACGATTCAACATCACAGTAATCCAAGTCTATGTCTGAATCACTAATGCTGAAGAAGCTGAAGTTGTCTGCTTCTGTGAAGATCTGCAAGACCTTCTAAAACTAACACCAAAAAAACATGTCATTTTCATCATAGGGGACTGAAATGCAAAAGAAGGAAGTCAGACCTGGAGCTGACTGTGGCTTAGATCATGAGCTCCTTATTGCAAACTTCAAGCTTAAATTGAAGAAAGTAGGGAAAACCACTAAGCCATTCAGGTATGACCTAAATCAAATTCCTTATGATTATACAGTGGAGGTGACAAATAGAGTCAAGGGATTAGATTTGGTAGACAGAGTGCCTGAAGAACTATGTATAGAGGCTCATAACATTGTACAGGAGACAGTGACCAAAACCATCCCAAAGAAAAAGAAATGCAAGAAGGCAAAGTGCTTGTCTGAGGAGATTTTACAAATAGCTGAGAAAACAAGAGAAGTGAAAGGCAAGAGAGAAAGGGAAATATATACCTCAAAAATGCAGAGTTCCAGAGAGTATCAGGGAGAGATAAGAAGACCCTTTAAAATGAACAATGTGAAAAAACGAGGAAAACAATAGGATGGGAAAGACTGGAGATCTCTTCAGGAAAATTAGAGATATCAAAGGAAAATTTCTTGCAAGGATGGTCATGATAAAGAACAGAAACTGTAGGTACCTAACAGAAGAAGAAAAGATTAAGAAGAGGTGGCAAGAATACACAGAAGAACTATACAAAAGAGGTATTAATGACTGGGATAAGCATCATGGTGTGGTTACTTATTTAGAGTCAAACAATTGAACCATCCGATATGGAATGTGAAGTCAAGTGAGCCTTAGGAAGCATTACTGTGAACAAAGTTAGTGGAGGTGACTGAATTCCAGCTGAACTATTTAAAATCCTAAAAGATAATGCTGTTAAAGTGCTGCACTCAATGTGTCAGCATATTTGGAAAACTCACCAGTGGCCATAGGACTTGAAAAGTTCAGTTTTCATTCCAATCCCCAAAAAGGGCAATGCCAAAGAATGCTCAAAGTGCTATACAATTGTGCTCATTTCACATGCTTGCAAAGTAATGTTTCAAATCCTTCAAATTAGACTTCAATAGCATGTGAACCAGAGAAGGCAATGGCACCCCACTCCGGTACTCTTGCCTGGAAAATCCCATGGATGGAGGAGCCTGGTAGGCTGCAGTCCATGGGGTCGCGAACAGTTGGACACAACTGAGCAACTTCACTTTGACTTTTCACTTTCATGCATTGGAGAAGGAAATGGCAACCCACTCCAGTGTTCTTGCCTGGAGAATCCCAGGGACGGGGGAGCCTGGTAGGCTGCCATCTATGGGGTCGCACAGAGTCAGACACGACTGAAGCGACTTAGCAGCAGCAGCAGCAGCAGCATGTAAACTGAGAACTTCCCGATGTTCAAGCTGGATTTAGAAAAGGCAAAGGAACCAGAGATCAAATTGCCAACATCCATTGGATCATAGAGAAAACAAGGAAATTCCAGAAAAATATCTACTTCTGCTTCATTGACTATGCTAAAGCCTTTGTGTGAATCACAACAAACTGTGGAAAATTCTTAAAGAGATGAGAATACCAGACCACATTACCTGCCTCCTGAGAAACCTATATGTAGGTCAAGAAGCAACAGCTAGAATCGGACATGAAACAGCTGACGGTTCCAAATTGGAAAGGAGTATGTCAAGGCTGTATATTGTCACCCTGCTTATTTAACTTCTGTGCAGAGTATATCATGTGAAATGCCAGGCTGGATGAATTACAAGCTGGAATCAAGATTGCCGGCAGAAACATCAACAACCTCAGATATGCAGATGATACCACTCTAAAGGCAGAAATTGAGGAGGAACTAAAGAGCCTCTTGATGAGGGTAAAGAGGAGAGTGAAAAAGCTGGCTTAAAACTCAGTATTTAGAAAACTAAGATCATGGCATTCAATCCCATCACTTCATGGCAAATAGATGGGGAAAAAGTAGAAACAGTGACAGATTTTTTTTTTTTTTCTTGTGCTCCAAAATCACTGTAGATGGTGACTGCAGCCATGAATTGAGAAGGCACTTTCTCCTTGGAAGGAAAGCTATGATAAACCTAGACAGTGTATTAAAAAGCAGGGACATCACTTTGCTAACAAAGGTCTGTAGAGTCAAAGCTATGGTTTTTCCAGTAGACTTATATGGATGTGAGAGTTGGACCATAATGAAGGCTAAGTGTCAAAGAATTGATGCTTTTGAATTGTGGTGCTGGAGAAGACTCTTGGAGTCCCTTGGACTGCAGAGCGATCAAACTAGTGAGTCCAACAGGGAATCAATCCTGATTATTCATTGGAAGTACTGATGATAAAGCTGAAGCTCCAATGCTTTGACAGAGGTTAAGTTGGTTAGATAGCATCACTGACTCAGTGGACATGAATTTGAACATATTCCAGGAGGTAGTGAAGGACAAGTGAGCCTGGCATGTTGCAGTCCATGGGGTTTCAGAGATAAACATGACTTAGTGACTGAACAAGAACAAACCCAACAGAAGTAGATGATGGTTACCCTTTAAAAAAAATACCACCAAGATAAAATTGAGTCTCTGAGAAGCAAAAGCCATCCCAGATTTACATACTGAGTATTTAGCCAACCCAGAAACACAATAATACTTCACATTCCATAGCTCCACATTTTCCTTCCAAATGTGATCCATGGCTATTTAGGTCATGTTCATCTCCTCAGTACCAACTGCCTCCTTGTTTATTCTGATATCCACCCAAATTGACTGCGGAAGGCTCTCAGAAGGGCCCTTTGAATAACCAAATCCTCTTTGACTTTGTAGAGCATTTAATATAATCATCCACTTCCCCTCTGCATTTCCTTCCTAAGTGGGCTTTCTTGAGGTGGCACAGTTGGACTAACATCTATTCTTTGTAAGGTTTGGCTGTTCACATTCCACTTTTTTTTCCTTTTCTGTATTCTATCTCTACTATGATTTAATCAATAATTTTATTTATGTCCTCACTTAAAAAAAAATCTAGATCTATTGAACAAAAAGAACCAATGCTAATACTATAACAGAAAAGCCAGTATCATCTGTCATAACCAGAAGAAAAATATTTTATAAGTAATATTTGAATAAAACAAATTCTTAAATTCTCGACAAGTTTTTGCTGAAGACTTTGATCCTGAAATCCTCACTCTTTTTCTTACAGAGGGGGTTAACATTTCTGAAAGAAGTGTTTCAACCCTAAGTGCCTTTTGGAAACTTCCTCCTTAATATTATTCCAAGAATGGGGATAATGTTGTCTCCATATGATTAAATGTTACACAACATCAAATTCATGTACTCTTCTCCTTAAAATAATATTTTTAACCACTGGTTATCTTGGCCTCACACTTCAGGAAATACAAGCATATAGAATAAAACATAAATCTCTCAGCCTGGCAGAGAGTCCAAAAATACATCTCAATTTATTTTTTCTAGCATTGCTATTATCTGTCTACATACACCCTATCCTGCAGTACATTTCAAACTTTCTCCCTTCCCAAACACATCTGGAACTTTCCATATCTTGCTCATACTTTTTCTCTACCTAGGATGTCACCTCAAATGCTCTATTCTCTACCTATTCTCAAATGCGGCTTGGAGCCATTCTTGATTTCCTCACAAAGTAATTGCCTATTTTAAAGTTTCTAGAACTTACAGTTCCCTTGGGCCACCTCTTAATCAAACTCATCACCCAATATTGCAAAAATTATCAGCATTTCTCCTTGGTATGAGAGGCAGCTATCCTTGAGGACTTAATTTGGATGAGCAGATGGATCAGTAGATATTAGGCACTTAGAAAATGTCCCTAGATTTGTACAGTTGGGTTGGGCTGGGGTGAACCTGGCTTTCAGAATTTAGCTGTATGTCATCTGATAGAAAGGAAACTTATCGGGGAATCAGGATATTTAAATTTGCACTTAGTCAGGTTGTTTCTGGGCAATCAACTATTTTCTCTGATCATCTGTGGTCATATCAGATCTGTCCCTGTTTACATGGAGTGGGAGAAGTCTGGGCACTGGTGAGAACTGTGCTGAGGGAAGAAGGGGGACTGGATGGAGCGCCAAAGGAAAGTCCTACCTAAGGTGACCACTGGCCATCATTTTCTCTGAGTACCCAGGCTCTTGGTGTCCAACAGCTTTTTTATAAGAATGAAGGTACTAAACTGTCTCCTTTAAAAGACAGAATGCTTATATTCTGGACTCAATCTCCTTTACTGTCTCATCTTTAAACTTCTTGTTCCTCATCTATAATAGGGAGATAATAGTGATGTCTACCTCCTAAGGTTCATGTGACAATTAAATGAGATAATGTGTGGAATATTTAATTAACATTAAGGATACAGTAAGTGCTCAATAAAATATTAGCTTATTATTCTTGCACATTAAACTGCATCCAAAAAATATATAAACATTTCAGATCAAGCATAAAACACCAAATGCAAATTTTATGTACAATTTTTATAAATAGTGAAATAAAATTTGCTTGCTAAAATTTTCATTTGTCGCTGTTAGTGTCAGTCTATGCCTTCCTCTCTCCTCTGGCCTGTCTTTCCATGGCTTCTGTATCAGTGAACAAGTGACCTGCAAGCTCTTAACCAAAACATTGCTTCTCTCCATAGAATCCCATAGAAACAAAGCCCTAGGGAAAGCCTGGAAGAGCCTGGAAGGGGCAGCCGGGAAGGGGGGAGGGGAAGGGAGGGAGATGGGAGGGGCAGGGGGAGGGGGAGGGAGGGTCAACACGTCGGCAGAGAGCCTTTCTCCAGATCTTGCTCATCTTGTCCAGACATGGTTATTTTACTTTCTGCATAATTTTAATCTCATCCATGACTATGTTGGGCTCCCCTGGTGGCTCAGGTGGTAAAGAATCTGCCTGCAGTGCAGGAGACTTGGGTTCGATCCCTGGACTGGGAAGGTTCCCTGGAGAAGGAAATGGCAACCCACCCCAGCATTCTTGCCTGGAGAATTCCATGGACAGGGAAACCTGGTGGGCTACAGTCCATGGGGTCACAAAGAGTCAGACACGACTGAGAGACTGATGCTTTATGTTTGTGCTCTGTTCTAAGTCAACAGTTAGGTATTCAAGATTTTGTTGGCCACTGAGACCCATTTCCTTATTGACAGAATGAAAAGACATAAGACTCTTTGAAATCTGTATTTGATTAACCACTATTCCTCCTCCTCCGTCATTTTTTTTTTTGCTTCTGCCTTTTGGCCTCTTTTTTTTTCTCTCCCTTCCTCCTCCACCCGCCTCCACACTTTGCCCATAACCATTTAGATTTATTATTGGTTCCTTGGCTGTTTGTTCAATTTGACCTTTTGTTCATGGTCTCTGCTGAAATTTGACTCATGGATCTTCTTTCCTAATCCTCTCTGATTTCACTCCATAATAACTCTGCCCCACTTGTTATTTCTCCAGGATCTCCTGTCTCATTTCCATCAACAGCTTCAATAAAATGGATAGCTACTGTGTCCAATCCCTCTCATCACTTTTAGGCAGTCATTATGCTTAAATATTTAGTCTCTATTGATTTCCACTTGCACATAACAGTTTAGTTAAGACCGTGATGTCGAATATCCTTTATAGCTTTTTCTTTCCTCTTTTTCCCTTGTCATGCTTCTTTTGCTCCTGCATAGAATTTCCTCAGAAATTTCCCTGGAGTGGCTAAGAAATGCCTCTCTCTCTCTCTCTATTTTTTTCTCCTTGCACCATAAGCTTTCTGCTTCACTACTTAACATTTTTTCCTTCTTTCTCTGCTTATGTTAACTATTGATTTTCTTATTTTTTCCCCTCCTTTTTCATACTTAGAAACATAACTGCTGAGCCCTTATACAGTCTTCTGATTTAAAGAAGCTGATGAAGATGTCTTCAACTGCAACTACTCCAAATTTTCTGCTATGCTGTGGTAGGACTACAAATAAAGGAGAAATGTTCTGAATTAGGTAATATATAAAGGACTATTTTGGTAAGTTATCCACACAAGCTAGAGTAAAGCTAAATGTTATTCTTATAAGCAGAACTCTGACCATAATACAGATGACTGCCTGGGTCTCTGAATTTGAGGTGGTAGTGTGGTAAAGAGCTTTGCTATACAAAGTGTAGTCCATCTTTAGTAGCAGCTTTGACATCACTTAGATGCTTGTTAGGAATGAAGTCCCTTTGGTTCCAACCCAGACCCACACAACCAGAATTTGCGTTTTTAACAGATATGTACACATTACAGTTTGAAAGCACTGGCATCGAGAAGAGCCTCCTTAAAATTCAGATCAGTTCAGCTTTAGCGCTTTTTAGGCAGACTTTGACTTGGACTCTTTGAATTTCGGTTTACTTACCCATGAACTGTGAGTAATAATATAGAATCGTGCAGTTTGTTTTAAGAAATAGAAATAAAATGTGTATAATTCTTACAGCTGGTAAACAGTAGATTATACTTATGGATTTCTTAAAAGATAAAACTAGGAGGGGATTTTAGTTTCTCTGACTACGTTTTAAGTTTGTAGTCATTAAAAGGAAAAAGCCTGGCTTGAAAATGTCATTTCCCCCCTGCTATCTGAAACAACACCCCACATTTCTCAAGCCATATAGATGAAAGCCAAATTATTTTGTGAGTTATAAAGTTAGTAAGAGATGTTAAGCAAATGTTTAAAATCGTGTATACAAAGCAGACAAATGGATTAAATGTTAACCCTTGCTACCATTTCAGGAACTCTCCTAGTAACAAGAATAATGCCTGGAATTGGGTTTGAGTCTCAATTAATTTCCTTTTGTGTGTGGGTGTGTGTGCCAGTACCTTATTATCTTTTTTTTCTATTTTTATGTTCATTTTTTAAAAAGTTATTTATTGTGTTGGTTTCTGCCATATATCAACTTGAATCACTCATAGGTATATGTATGTCCCCTCCTTCTTGAACCTTGCTCCTCTCTCCCACCCCAACCATGTGAGCTTGGCCAAGTCACAGAACTTTTCAGGGCCTTGGTTTTCTCACCTATAAAATTGGAGAAATAATAATTAGGACAGTTACTTTGGGGCTTCCCTGGTGGTGCTAGTGGTAGAGAACACACCTGCAAATGCAGGAGACTTAAGAGATAAGGGTCTGGTCCCTGGGTCTGGAAGATCTCCTAAAGGACAGGTAAAGCAACCCACTCCAGTATTCCTTCCTGGAGAATCCCACAGACAGAGGAGCCTGGTGGGATACAGGCCATAGGGTTGCAAACAGTTGGACACAGCTATAGCAACTTGGCATGCACGCAGGGTTGCTTTGAGAATCAAATAAAAATAAAGCAACTTTTTCATTATATATTTGTCCATCCATCCATCCATTTGACAAACACTTATTAACTGCTTATTACATTTTGGGCACTGGGAAAGGAACTAGGCATGTAAAAATGAAGAAGATATAATCCTCTCAAAGCAGTCACTCTTTTAAGAAAATATCTATAAGCCCTAGCTACCATAATATTGGACTTCCATAGAGGTAAAGAATTCGCCTGCAATGCAGGAGACCCCGGTTGGATTCCTGGGTCAAGAAGATCCACTGGAGAAGGGATAGGCTACCCACACCAGTATTCTTGGGCTTCCCTTGTGGCTCATCTGGTAAAGAATCCTCCTGCAATGCGGGAGACCTGGATTTGATCCCTGGGTTGGGAAGATTCCCTGGAGAAGGAAAAGGCAACCGATTCCAATATTCTTGCCTGGAGAAATCCATAGACAGAGGAGCTTGGCAGGCCACAGTCCATTGGGTCTCAAAGAGTCCAACACGACTGAGTAACTAACACTTTTCACTGTAATATTGAACACATAATAGATGTCAGATACCATACTAAACATATTATGCTGTTTTACTTGCCTCTTAGGAAAACTGAGGCTTAGACAGGTTAGGTAACTTCCCCAGGGGGTATTCAGGGAGGCAGGGGCAGACACAAACTACAATAAACCCTAGGAGTATAAGCTATAGAGCAAGCTCTATTTAAAAGTTAGCAGCTATGATCATGGCAGAGGGCAGAACCCGGACTAAATGGCTTTATTGGAAACTTCCCTGACCCTGGGGTTCCTTGTTTTACATCTTTTCCTGAGAAATGAATTCCTTTCACTGTGGACTGTTTCTCTTGTTACAGATGCTTCCCAGCTGGAATTGGGATGGCTGAGTCACCTGCTGAATGTTGAGACTCACTCTCCTTCCCTCCCCAGAAGAAAAAAAACAATTTCTGTGGTTAAATTTCATGTGCCTTTTAACTCTCCAACAGTCATTTGGTCTCTGCTGTTTCTATTCTGTGGATGAATTTATTTTATGGTTATTTCCCTTTTAAATTTTAAAGACACGTATCTTCCTGAAAAGAACAAAGAAAGAAAAACAACTTGTAAATTATCACAAGAAAAACCCCTGCTAAAAGCAATAAGTTTGCTGACAGATGGCAGAATCAGTTGAAAAGCGAGTACCATATTTACTGAGTCTAACCCATTTAGGAAGCCAAAAAAGTGTTATCTAATTCTATCCCCTGTGTATGTGTATGTTTTGGAATAAACAGATGCCTAATGAGAAATGTGTCTAGTATAGTTTTGGAGGAACCTGGATAAACCCAGGTTCTGGTTCAGGGTTTGAGATTGTGCAAATTTGAGTCTATCATATTAAATTGTCAGCGTAAAAATAGCATGAACATGTTGCCAAAGAAACACTATTAAAAAAAAAATACCTCAGAATTATTTTACCATGTAAATTTGCTTTTAAAAATCCCTCTATTATGTAGTTTTATATCAACTAAAAAAGGACACATGTCATGTCATCATTAGGAAACCTGGATGGATGCCCAGCCAGTGTAACAGATTCGGATATTATCAAACTTTTTAAAAAACATTCAAACATAAAATGGAAATAACTATTCAAAACATACATTTGTTATATTGTACAAGACATGGCCGAGATGTGAGCTGAGACGTGGCCTTCCCTCCTCACCTCCTTCCTCCACAACCTAAAAGAAAGAAATGCTAATCCTATGACTGTCTTATTTTGGATACTGAATTTTGAGATTGTGTATCCAGATGAAGATATATCAGGACCGAGCCTAAGCCACAAGGCATAAATGAAGTCAAGGATACTGTACATATGAAAAGAACTAAGTGAGCACATGAACCACAGTTTCTGGAAAGTGAACTTATTGCTTATTGTTCAATCCCTCTGAGAGTTTCCACAAGTAAAACACTGAGAGCAATGAGTCTCAAAGTGTCAGGAGGAGTGCAGATATTCCTCCCTAGGCAACCAGGTTGTCACTGTTGTTCAGTCATGGAGAAAAGCCAAGGACTGCTCTTCTTTTTGGGAGGTTGGTGGGCTTCTGTCTATGGGGTCGCACAGAGTCGGACACAACTGAAGCGACTTAGCAGCAGCAGCAGCAGCTCTTCTTTTTGGACTTTCTTTCTCTCCTGTCTCCCTCCCTCCTTCTCTTCCTCTCTTTCTTTCATCCTTTCTTTCCTTCCTTGTCTTTAATAGAGAATGTGGAAACAAATTATCAATTAATATAACAAAGTAAACTTCAAAATAAGGACTATTGCTAGAGAGATGAAGAAAAACAGCACAATGATAAATGGTTATGATAAATGGTTCAGCTTACTAAGAACCCATTATAGTCCTAAACATGTATGCATCTAATAGCAGAACTTCAAAGTGCATGAAGGCAAAATGACAGAAAGAAAAAGCCAGATAGAAAAAGTACTCCATCACAACTGGAGATGTTAACAGTCCTTCGTCAGTAATTGATAGAACAAGTAGACAGAAAAGCAGAAGAGATAGACATGAATCACTACCAACTGGACCTAATTCATGTTTATAGAAGCCCAGACCTAAGAGCTGCAGAACATTCATTCTTCTTAAACGCATATGGAACATGTTACCACATGTTCCATCTCATTGGGCTTTAATTTTCATTTTTGTAATTCATGAGCATGTGGAAGTGAAGTGAAGTCACTCAGTTGTGTCCGACTCTTTGTGACCCCAAGGACTGTAGCCTACCAGGCTCCTCCATCCATGGGATTTTCCAGGCATAGAGCACTGGAGTGGGTTGACAATTCCCTCTCCAGAATTCATTGTATCTATGCTGATTTTTGGCTATTTGGCTATTGGTATAGATACTATTGGTGCCCTGACCAGATCTGCTTCACCAGCACAGTGCTTTTGTGATTCAGTTCCTGCTGACAGCGTACTCCTGTCTTTTCTTAGAGGCTTGCCATTGGCTGATGGGAACCACCTTATTTCACATGTTAGCAAGGTAATCCTAAAGGAAATCAGTCCTGAATATTCACTGGAAGGATTGATGCTGAAGCTGAAACTCCAATACTTTGGCCACCTGATGTGAAGAATCGACTCATTGGAAAAGACCCTGATGCTGGGAAAGATTGAAGGCAGGAGGAGAAGGGGATGACAGAGGATGAGATGGTTGGATAGCATCACCAAAGTGATGGACATGAGTTTGAGTAGGCTCTGAGAGTTGGTGATGGACAGGGAAGCCAGGCATGCTGCAGTCGATGGGGTTGACTGAGTGACTGAACTGAACTGAACTGAAGCAAGGTAATGCTCAAAATCCTTCAAGCAAGGCTTCAACAGTATGTGAATCGAAAACTTCCAGATGTGCGAGTTGGATTTAGAAAAGGAAGAAGAACCAGAGATCAAACTGCCAACATCCATTGGATCATATAAAAAGCAAGCACATTCCAGAAAAACATCTACCTCTGTTTCATTGACTATGCTAATGACTCTGACTGTGTGGATCATAACAAACTCGGGAAAACTCTTAAAGAAATGGGAATACCAGACACCTTTCCTGCTTCCTGAGGAACCTGTATGCAGGTCAAGAAGCAGCAGTTAGAGCTGGATATGGAACAACAAACTGGTTCAATATTTGGAAAAGAGTACATCAAGGCTGTATATTGTCACCCTGCTTATTTAACTTAAATGCAGAGTACATCATGAGAAATGCTGGGCTGGATGAAGCTCAAGCTGGAATCAAGACTGCCGGGAGAAATATCAATAACCTCAGATATGCAGATGACACCACACTAATGGCAGAAAGAGAAGAGGAACTAAAGAGCCTCTTGATGAAACTGAAAGAGGAGAGTGAAAAAGCTGGCTTAGAGCTCAACATTCAAAAAACTAAGATCATGGCACCCGGTCCCATTACTTAATGGCAAATAGATGGGGAAACAATGGAAACAGTGACAGACTTTATTATCCTGTGCTCCAAAATCACTGCAGATTGTGACTGCAGCCATGAAATTAAAAGACACTTGCTCCTTGGACAATAAGCGATGGCAAAAAACAACATATTAAAACCAGAGACATATCTTTGCTGACAAAGGCCTGTATAGTCAAAGCTATGGTTTTTCCAGTAGTCATGTATGTATGTGAGAGTTGGACCATAAAGAAGGCTGAGCCCTGAAGAACTGATGCTTTTGAACTGTGGTGCTGGAGAAGACTCTTGAGAGTCCCTTGGACAGCAAGGAGATCAAACCAGTCAATCCTAAAGGAAATCGACCTGAGCATTCATTGGAAGGACTGATGCTAAAGCTGAAGCTCAATACTTTGGCCACCTGAAGAGCTGACTCACTGGAAAAGACCCTGATGCTGGGCAAGACTGAAGGCAAGAGGATAAGGGGATGACAGAGGATGAGATGGTTGGAGGACATCATGGATTCAATGGACAAGAGTTTGAGCAAACTCCAGGAGATAGTGAAGGACAAGGAAGACTGGTGTGCTGCAGTCCGTGGGGTCACAAAGAGTCGTACACGACTGAGTGACTGAACAACAGCAACAAAATCTCACTCTGTAGAAGGCATCCTGCTTAGAACTCCTGGAAGAACACAGCATCTTGCCCGAGGCAGCCCACAGCTAGACTGACTGACCTAAGGGTGCAACAGGCCAGTTACCTCTGGGTGCGACAAACTGTGGGTGGGGGCCAGTTTACTTTGCAGATCTTCCTGTAAGATCCGATGAGGCCAGATTTAAACCAACAAGCACACAGAGTGCTTAGCTCTTCCTCTTTCCCATGCCTGCCGGGGATGGGAGCTATGTGTGTGGAGGAAGGCAGTGAGGCGGTGGGCACTGCCAATGCTTCCGTTTCAGTAACATAAGTAGGGGGAATAGACTCAAGTCTACTCACTTGGGTTTGAGGTCTTTGTTTCTTTAAGGCATAATTGCTAGTAGTGACAGGAGAGAAACTGTAGGCTGCCTTTTCTCAAAAAAAAAAAAAAAAAAAATATATATATATATATATATATATATACACATATATGGCATTATAAGAACAGAAAAGCTTTGATTTTTCTTTTTTTTTTGATTTGAGTCCTAAAACCTTTTTAAACCCAAGGTTACTAGTCAGTTTGCATTACCCTCTTAAAATAAATAAATCTAATTCTGCAAATACAGTTAGTAACAGAGTTTTCAAGTGGTAGCCAGTGCTCTTCCCTTTCCTTTTAAAGTAGAAAATGTTCTAGTTTATGTAAAGGTCTTAGAGAAGATTCTTGACATTCTTCTAAGTTCAATCAAGATTCAAGTACAGAGATTCTTCTTCTTTCTTTCTTTTTTTTTTTTTTTCTTTCCAGTAATTTGCTGAGCTGTGCTGTGCTGTGCTGCTTGGCAAGCTACTTAACCTTTCTGAACCCGAGTTTAGAAAACTTCAAAATACTTGACACATTTCTCTGGAGGCGCCAGTGGAATTAGCAAATGATTCAGCAAATGGGTTTCATGATTCCTGGAAAAGTAAGCTCATACTTTTTATAAGCATGGGCTAGTGAAAATAAGCCTTTTCAAACACTTTGCTCATCTAGCCTAATGTACTATTTTAAATGAATAAGCCAGGTTTTCTTTCTTTATGTGTTCATTTTATCTATGCTTTCCCTCTGTCTAGAAAACCAACCTATATAGCCTTCATTTGATGAAATAAGGTCTGAAAAAGCTAAACTTTGAGCAGTTTAATCTTTCTATTTTTTATTTTTCTGATTGAAACACTAAAATATATTTGATTTTTTAAGACTTCAAATATATGTTTAACTTAGATCAGGAGTCAGATTTGGTTTAAGGGCTATAGCTGGACAACCTGTGATTTAGCTGGTAGAAGAAACCCATATCTAACCCCACTCCATACACAGAATCTCTCTTTTTCATTTACTATTTATTTGTGCTTTGTTTTATATGCATCAGGAGGTTTTTGCTCCTATATTTTTAATGTACCATGTTAATTTCAGAGAAATGAGCTATACCTAATATTCAACTGTAAAGCAAAAGTCGCTCAGTCGTGTCTGACTCTGCAAGCCCATGGACTATACAGTCCCTGGAATTCTCCAGGCCAGGATACTGGAGTGGGTAGCCTTTCCCTTCTCCAGCAGATCTTCCCAACCCAGGAATCAAACTGGGGTCTCCTGCATTGCAGGAGGATTCTTTACCAACTGAGTTTTCAGGGAAGCCCTAGGGTAATTATAAAAGTATGAGAAGTACTTGTCTCCATCTGACCCGTCTTTGCTACTGCCCCCAAAACAACTGATTCTTCCCCTTTTCATTTTCAAAATTTGAATTTTATCCTTGATTGTTTTAATCATACTTTTACCTTCTCTTTAAAACTGTTTTTTCAAACATTTTATTTTCAAAAATTTCAAGCCTACAGAAAAGTATAATTCTCATATAACATTCACCTGAATTCACAAATTATTAAAATTTTCCCACATTTACATTCTTTCTCTTACATTTACTTTACCAAAATGTTTGAGAGTTGTAGGCATGCAGACATTTGACCTTTGACCTTTTATACTTCAACAACTTCACCCTTGGTACTTTCCAGGTTGCACAATGGTAAAGAATCTGCCTGTCAATACAGGAGATGCAGAAGACGCAGATTCAATTCCTGGGTCGGGAAAAATCCCCTGGAGAAGGAAATGGCAACCCACTTCAGTATTCTTGTCTGGAGAATCCATGGCCAGAGGAGCCTGGTGGGCTACAGTCCATAGGGTCACAAAGAGTCAGTCAGGACTGAGCCACTGAGCTTGAATCAACAACATACACCCTTAGAACAAGGATAGTCCCTGCTACTCCACCCCTGCTTTGAAGTAGAACCCAATTAAGAGTCACACTTGGTATTTATTTGTCAAATATCTTTGTTTCCTTTTAATACAATTATGCCTTCATGACTCTTTAGCTGTTTGTTCTTCAGAACATCAACATTTTTATGAATATAGGTTACTTGGTATGTAGAATACCTTCAAAGCTGAATTAGTCCAGTAGTTTCCTCATTACTGTATTCAAGTTAAACATTTTGGCAGGAGTGTTAGCTGGGTGCTGTCTTGGACTTTTTATTACATCCTGCTAGGAAGTTTATGTGTTTGTCTCATTTTGGTAATGTTAAGTTGGAATATTTGGTAAAGGCCTTCCTCCCAGCTCTCTCTTTGCAACCAAGAAGACTTCTGTGGTGTAATATTTTGAAATTAAGTGAATAAACTGTCCTTCAATAATGTCCCAATTTGGTATTTGAATAAAAGGATGGTTTTCTAAGTTTTTAATTTCTTTCACATGTATTAGTTGTTATTCTTATTTAAATGAAAGCTTTACCTTCCGTATCTCCACTTTTTGTGGAATATTAATATGGTCTCTTGGATTTTTTAAATTCAATATGTTATAACCTATCATATCTTTATTCTTTCTGATGCTCAAATTTTAAGTGGTTTGACCAGTGTGGGGCTTCCCTGGTAGCTTAGCTGGTAAAGAATCTGCCTGCAATGCGGGAGACCTGGCTTTGATCCCTGGGTTGGGAAGATCCCCTGGAGAAGGGAAAGGCTACCCACTCCAGTATTCTGGCCTGGAGAATTCCATGGGCTCTCTAGTCCATGGGATCACAAAGAGTAGGACACGACTGACCTACTTTCACTTTCACTTTGACCAGTGGGAGCCTATCGAGCTGGCTTTGGAATCTTTGGACAGGTCTCCAACTCCTTTTGGGCACTTCAGTGCAGGATTTTCCAGACTTTGTATATTCCCTGATTGTACTTGGAATCAAAAATCTCTCCAAGGACCTTCATTTTCTTTTGGAGAAAGATAGTGTTTTGAAACCAAATCCTTTCACTGGTTTTGCTCATTGCTACTGGGTTGTCATTTCTTCTAGCTTATTTCAGTGGACAGCTTGGAACGTAGATCGTTAAAAACATGGTGAGTACATAGGGGTTCTTTACATTTACATTCATCACCGGAATTCTTTATCTTCTCCTTTTTCTATATTTATATCACTTTTCCCCCATAGTGAGAACCCTGATTCCAAATACATCATTCTACTTATGTAAGGGTTCTTGTGTAATATAAAGCATTTAGATTATGGTACTAATTAGTAGCAAACCCACTATGTAAAGTTTACAATTTCTTTGCAATTCTCTTTTTGTACTATCTCACCAAGAATAAGCAGTAAAGGTGCTGTGTTTACAAGTAACTTAATTTAATGTTTCCTATGTGTTTATGCTATCAATTTGATTAAAAATTAGGTTTATTTGTTTCTGCTTGTATTTAACTTTAGGGTTAGCTTTGTACATCCTTTTTGATTTAATTATTTTAATTAAAAATATTTTATAGCTCAAATGTTAAAACTATATATATAAAATATATTCAGAGATATCCCTATTTCTAGTTCTTCTACTACTTTCTTTACTCCTGTACATAATAATTATTATTGTATAGTTTAGATTATCTAGTTTTAGATTTTTTGTAAAAGTTAGTACTAATAGCATCTATCCACTTACCATATATACTCCTATTTCTTTCTTCTTTCTATGTGTACTAATATGCATCTTTCTTTGGTAGCTTAATAGTACATCCTTGAAATCACTTCTTACCACTTCATAGAGATTATCTCATTCTTTTGCATTGCTGTATTATTCCATGTATAGAGTTGTACACAGCTCAATTAGCCTCCCTTTAGATGTTTAGGCTATTTCCAATATTTCGTTGTTATGCATATTTCTTCAATGAATAATCTTGTGCATGTCTGTCTGTGTTGCCGTTATTTAAAGAGAATTAATTCTTATCTTGGGTACATAGTTTTAATTGTCTCCTAAGAGATAATAAAACTGTGTTATAGGGTTGGAAGGAGAGGAAGGGTTCAGTGGAATTGAACATGAAGTAAGCAGTAGGGCCCCAGAAGCTGAAGAAGAGAAAAGGTGATAGGTCAGTAGTCAGCGTGCCTTCCAAGATGGCAGAAACCATAGTGGAGAGATTCAGGGAGGGAATGGAATGGGACTGTGAGGACTCTGTTCTTGGAAGTCTAACATTTTCTGGTGACTGAGTAGACTTGGGAGGAGTGGATTCTTTGAACAACAAAGCCACCCCTACTCTCCAAATACTACTCTGGCTTGGGAAAGTCTCATCGTGTCGGTGGCCATGATAGATGCAAGCACAGAGTTTGTTCCCAAAATTTTATGATTTTTAGGCTCTCAGAACTCTTGTGGGAACTTAGGAAGGAGGAGGAACACTGTAAATATTACTAAGATTGAATTTTCTACCACCCTGGAGGGACAGGAAAATAAAGACACAGGATGTTTCTTTGTCCCACCGCTGTGAAGTGAACTTGTTTCTATTGCTAAAATGATTGTTTTCATGTGTATATATGTGTGTTTATGGAAATAGTATAGTATTCTAAATATTTACTAAAAGGTATAACATTTCATTTATGACTTGTTTTTCTCACTTTACAAAATATTTTGAACATCCTGCATTTTTTTTGAACACCTGCATAGTATTTTACTATGTGGATATATGCTTTTTTTTCTTGATAAGCTGCTATTAGGATAAATAAGTGCTAAGATAGCAATGGAGTATTACATAGATTTTTTTAGAAGCAGATTTTGCAGCTGATTGTGCAGCTCTAAGGAAGTTTTAGTTCTAAGAAACTTTGTATTCATGTTTTTCACAAGGAAAATAATTATACAGTGTTCTTTGTATTTTTACAACATTGACAGATGGTGAGTGAACAGCCTGGGAGGAGGAGAAGTGACCCAACTTGCCTCTGCAGTGTTCAAAAAGATATCAAAGCAAGAGGCAGACACTCCCAGGGCCAAAGACTGTGTTTTCTTTTTCACTCATCTCATTCAAATTGATCACAAATTGCTTTATTACATTCTACTGTGTCAAAGTAATTCCTATTTACCTTCATATTGAAGAAATGTCTTAGCTTATGGTAAAATGATTTCCTCAGTTCATCTGAGGCTGAAAGGAATTGGTAATAAACATTGTTCGGGCATCTGTCATAGTCATGATAACAATATATGGAGCTACAGAATATTTACTATTCAATATGAAAAGGCAAAAGTAAGCATTCCAATCAGCATTATCTTGTGGGCTGCAGAAGTTAGGGTAAATTTTTATGTGATTCCTCACCACCCCCTGAATGTACACTGGAACTCCATTGCTTTGCACAATGCCAGATTTAAGTTGTCATTAATTAAACAGCAATATAAAGAACATTCTGTATTGCTAGTGGGAATCATTTTGTCCATTTTTCTTTTTTGTTTAGCATATCTGTGTAACTAGTTAACCTCTAAGGTAGAAACTTTGACACCTAATTTGCATATATTCTTGAAAGAAAAAGATTTTCTAAAGCATAGAAAATAACTTAACTCCTCATGGGGTGGGAGGGTAGAGGAATTCTTTTTCAAATATCTCAGATCCTAAAGAGAAGATAAACATGGATAACAGCAATGACTGAAAAGTGTTAGAAAGAGCACAGAAATTAATTCCAGAACATTTGAGCTGTGGTTCTAATTTTTTTCATTAGCAATGTGACTGTGGGCAAGTCACTTTCATCATCATTATTTGATAAAAAATGTGTATGGGAGAAGTGTTGGACTAGGTGATTGTCAAGGTCCTAGTGATCATTTTGCTTCTCCTGGAAACAAGTTTTGCATGAAAGTAATATGTGTTTAAAAGAAAGTAATGTGATTTAGCAGTCCAAAAGCTTCTCTAGTATTATGTAGCTGATTTTCATTTATTGATAGCATAATTCTAAAAAAATAGACTATATTTATTTCATTAAGTAGGTAGTAAAGCTAGCAATATTCATAAACTTTAATACAAAAGATTATAAATTACAAATATATAACTACAAATCAGGCTCTGAATATATATTTCTTTTATTCCCAAATATTTAGTTCATGTATACTAGAAAAGGACTTCCCACACAGCTCAGTGGTAAAGAACCCATCTGCCATTGCAGGAGATACGGCTTCCACCTCTGAGTTGGGAAGATCCCCTGGAGAAGGAAATGGCAACCCATTCCAGTATTCTTGCCTGGGAAATTCAATGGATACGGGAGACTGGTGGGCTACAGTCCATGCAGTTGCAAAAGAGTCAAACATGACTTAGCGACTAAACAACAACAGCAATAATACTAGAAAGGAACTAACGTGTATTGAGTACTTACTATGCTAGGAATTTGGAAAGCAAGTACTCTGGAGTCAAATTGATTTAATTTTATTCCTGATGCTGCCATTTTTTAGCTGTGACCTTGGACAATGTCCAAATGGCTACCCATTCCAGTATTCTTCTTGGAAAATCCCATGGACAGAGGAGCCTGGTGGGCCACAGTCCATGGGGTGGTGAAGAGTTGGACACGACTGAAAGACTAATATTTTAACACTTTAGATAATGTACATGACCTTTGGGTATCAGAGAGAAGTTTATGGGGAAAGCCTCAATTCCTTGAAGAGAAGATGCAATATATCTATTTAAACACATTTCACTGTTTCAATTTCTGGTGCAAGCGTGATATATAATATTACTTATGAACCTGGATTATAGCAAAAATGATCAATTAAAATTTTTTTATAATATAATAAACAGAATATGTATTAAACTTACCTTTATAAATTATCTAAACTGATGACAGAAAAAGTCATGGATGGTGCTTTTAAGGGAAAGATATGTGAAAGGAAAATCAATTCTCAAGGTAGAAAATCTATTTGGGGCCCTGAAAATAGTTGCTGGACAGATAGGCTATTTAACCCAAAATCCCATTGAAAAAAAGAGTCCAGGATCATAGAGAAACCTGGAGCAGCCACCTAAAAAGACAGTAGCTTGGAAGACCTCTGCTCTTGAAAATGTAGTGGGAATCATTCTGAACTCCAACAAACTATTTAATCTTACATTTGAAATGTAAAATGGGAAAAATAATAAAATCGGCTTTTGAATGAATTAAATGAAATAATATACGAACTGAAATATAACTTAGTTATCTCGAGACCAGTCTTCACTTTGCCAAACAGTCTAAAGGACAATGAATATGAGTTCATACAAAAATCTCTGAAAAATCATGAATATGTTCTCTGAAAATCACTTGGGAACTTTATGGAATAGGTTAGACAGTACATCACACACACAAAAAAATCATCTTAATCCATCTTTTTTCCCAAAACTGAATCCCACAGGGCAGCTGCCCCCAAATTTCCTGATTCTCTGTACACACTTTTCTTAAAACTGCTTTTTCCTTCCTTCAGTTTGGAACTTCTTCCCCACTTCCCCTGACCTACTCCGGTCCATTCATCATGTAATGCCTTCTGGTCTTTGTTCCTTCCAATTGAACTTCAAATGAACACTTTTATTCCTAATGATCTCCTCCACACCCATAACGTTGTGTAACATTATATAACGTCTATATGCTAATGCCCACCAAGTTACTGTACTTGGTAAGTATCCACAGCATCTGACAGTCACTGTGCTGTTCTGTGCTTAGTTGCTTAGTCATATTCGACTCGTTGCAACCCCATGTACTGTAGCCCGCCAGGCTCCTCTGTCCATAGGAATTCTCAGGAAAGAATACTGGAGTGGGCCGCCTTGCCCTCCCCCAAGGGATTTTCCTAATGCAGGGATTGAACCCAGGATTATTGCAGGTGGATTCTTTATCATCTGTGCCACTAGGGAAGCCCAAGAATACTGGAGTGGGTAGCCTATCCCTTCTCCAGTGGATCTTCCTGATCCAGGAATTGAACCGGGGTCTCCTGCATTGCAGGCATATTCTTTATCAGTTGAGCTACCAGGGAAGCCCCTGACATGAAACACTCTTAAACCCCCTACAAACTTACGTGTTATCTCCAATTGACAGGCCAAAAACATCACTCTCAATTCCCAGCATCCAAATTATTTTATTCTCCCATTCTTCCCTGTATCAACAATGTGCAATCATTTGCCTACCTTCTTAAGGGGAAGAGTTGATTCATCCTTTCCCTTAAACTTTCCCTTTCACTGAGTATATCATCAAAGCCTTTCATTTCTAACTCAAAACATGTGGCGAATCTACCCACTTCTATAGTCCTAGATCCAAATATAATCCCTGCTCAAATGGTCTCCCATAACAAATCACAAACTGGACTCATAATTACTAACAGTTGACAGTGAACTTTTAAAACAGAAGCCAGAAATTTCTTTCTTTTTTTTTTTTTAATTTATATCATGAATTTCTTCTCTGTGAAAGTCTCCAATGACATTCATCGTATCTGGGGCAAACCCCAAATTTCTGTGACCCATAAAGTCTTATTACTCAGTTTCTGCTTTCTAACCCTCCAACCTCATTGCAGAACACTCCCCGCCTCTCACTACATCTCAAATATCTTAGCTCTTACCTTTGTCTCACGTTTCTAGACTCTTCCTCCTAGTTTCAAATGACATTTTTGATTCAGGCTTTAACTCAACCATCACTCTGGTAAGAAGCTTTCCCTTATCACATTATTGAAACATCTTCAAGTTAGGTCAATTTTGTTTTTAATTTGGTAAATAATTATATATATTACATAGTGTAGTACATATTATTCAGTTGCTCAGTCATATTCAATTCTTTGCAACTTCATGAACTGCAGCACGCCAGGCTTCCCTGTGCTTCACTATCTCGTGGAGTTTGCTCAAACTCACGTCCGTTGAGTCGATATATAGTATATATTTTAATATACACACATAATTTCACGTACTTGTTCATTTTCTGTCTTCTAACAGTTTTTCATATGTCTCACTTGAGGGTAACTGCCAGGGGGATAGGGACCATGTTTTCCATATCTATGGCTCTAATTCCATAGCCGAGTACACTGCATGAACTATAGGCACTTAATAGCTGAGTGATTGACTGGGTGAAGAACTTTTATTTAATTATTTGATCACTGTCACTCTTTTCCCCTACAAATTGCTGTAGAGGACACCCAAACTTTCCTCTAGGGACTCCAGCTTCCTTATTTCCTGCTAGATTTAGAGAGATGATTCAGATGCCTTTAGGCATAGTGTTGCTTCTCTTAATTACATTGTGTTTATCAAAGTTTCTTCTTAAAGCCAAGGAGTTAGAAATGATACTGGGAACAAGTCCAACAGTTTCAGACTTAGTACCTCTACAATTTGTGTCTAGGATGGCAGAAGAGAAATGGGTGTCCACTGGGGTCTTTCCCTTATGTGCGCACCTTTTGCTACAAGTGAAATAATCACGTGGGCATCACTAATCCCAAGTACTGCATTTGCCAGTGAATTATGTATGCATTTTTAGGTCTCTAAGGCACCAAGAGATTAATGTTCAGATTTGCACAAAATTTCCACTGGGGACCAAATCTGACATGAAAAAACAAACAAAAAAAGACATCACAGTCTAGTCTAAAAGCACATTGTGAACTGCCCCTTAGGGGGTTCCCTGAGGAGGCTTCAACTTTATGAAATGGTGACCCTTCTCGTATTACTTCTAACTAACCAAACCTCCCTTGCCTCCTCCCTTTAAGTATCCTTCTTTGGTCTTGAGCCCAAAGGACGGCTGTGTTGTTGTCATTCTTTCTCTTCTCAAATGAGATTCAGGAATCACATATATTTCAATGACCTCCTGCGTTTGAGGTGGAATGCTGCTGCTGCTGCTGCTAAGTCGCTTTAGTCGTGTCCGACTCTGTGCGACCCTATGGACAGCAGCCCATCAGGCTCTGCTGTCCACAGGATTCTTTAGGCAAGAATACTGGAGTGGGTTTCCATTTCCTTCTCCATGAGGTGGAATCAAAGTGTGTTTAGCTGCAGTTTGCTGTGAATTGTTCCTAATCTGACTTGAGGAGTTTCTCATTTTTAAAGCTGTACTCTGCTACACCCTGCCAGAGGACAGATTGAAGAAATTGCTTCAATACACATGTAAAACACCCATCCGCTTTATGGCGATGTGCAGTTAAAAGCCCACACGTGAATTCTAGAAGCTCATTACAATACTATAAACTGGTTTGTATACCAGTATCTAGTGATTCTCTATAAAGACTAATCTCTTTCTGGCCAGAATTTATTTATTTATTTTTTTTTTGATACAACATGGTGACCCTCATGTAGCTTCCATCAATCCCCAAGTGGCTGCATCAGTCATCCTGCCAGAATTTCAATTATTTGACGCAGCTACAATTCTGTACTCTCTTCTCTCATCCTTAGCATGGGTTTCTCACCAGCTTCTCTTATTTTGGGTAGCAAGCGGTCTCAATATATTCCCAAAGCCTGGCTAATTTCTTGTGCGGGCAGAAGTAGATATGATTAGGGAAGTACACACCCACTGCCTCAACTTCATTTATTCCATCTCTTCAAGTATCAACTTGTCCATATTATGGCAATCCCTTCCCTATTCTTGCATTAGCCTCTTACCTGGTCTCTTTGCATCTATCATTGCCCTTATGAACCTCTTGTACACCTTACACTATGACACCTTCAAGCCTTTACAATGATCATGTCTCTTACTTGCTTAACGAATTTATTTATTTTTTTATTGGAGTAGAGTTGCTTTACACTGCTGTGTCAGTTTCTGTTATACAGCAGAGCGAATAAGCCATATGTATACACAGGTTGCTGTTGTTTAGTTGCTAAGTTGTGTCCGACTCTTAGGAGCCCATGGACTATAGCCTCGCCAGGCTACTCTGTCCGTGGAATTTCATAGGCAAGAATACCTGAGTGGATTGTCATTTCCTTCTCTAGGGGATCTTCCCTAGCCTGGGGTGGAACCCATGCCTCCTACATTGGTAGGGTTATTCCTTACCACTGAGCCACCTGGGAAGCCTATATATATATATATATATATATATATATATATATATATATATCACCTCTTTTCAGGATTTTCTTCCTGGTTTGGTTACCACAGAGCACCAAGTAGGGTTCCCTGTGCTATACAGTAGACTCTCACCAGCTATCATTTATATATGTAGTAGTGTACATATGGAATCCCAGTCTCCCAGTTCACCCACTCCCTGGCCCTTTCCCACAGGGATCCATGCACTTGTTCTCTTTGTCTGCCTCTCTATTTCTGTTTTGCAAATAAGATCATCTCTGTCATTTTCCTAGATTCCACATATATGCATTAATATACAATATTTGCTTTTCTCTTTATGACTTCACACTGTATGACAGTCTCTAGGTCCCTGCACATCTCTGAAAATGGCGGTTTCATTCCTATCTATGGATGAATAACACGTCATTGGAGCTATATGCCACATCTTTACCCGTTCCTCTGTTGACTGACATTTAGATTGCCTCCATGTCCTGGCTATTGTAAATAGTTCTGCAATTAACACTGGGGTGGATGTGTCCTTTTGAATTATGGTTCTCTCTGGGTTTGTGCCCAGTAGGGGGTTTGTTGGGTCATAAGATAGTTCTATGTTTAGTTAAGGAACCTCCACACTATTCTCTTTAGTGGTTGTATCCGTTTCCATTCCCACATCAGTGTAAGAGAGTCCCTCTTCTGCACACCTTCTCTAGATCTGTTGTTTGTTACTTTTGAATAATGGCCATTCTGACCAGTGTGAGGTGTTACCTCATTGCAGTTTTGATTTGCATTTCTCTAATAAATAATGATATTTGTCAGTTGCTTCATTTGCAAATTTTTTCTCTCGGTTCTGAGTGTTGTCTTTTCATCTTGTTTATGGTTTCCCTTGCTGTGCAAAAGCTTTTAAATTTAATTAGGTCCCACTTGTTCATTTTTGTTTTTATTTTTATTACTCTAGGAGGTCAGTCAAAAAGGATCTTGCTGCGATCTATATCAAAGAGTGTTCTCCCTATGTTTTCCTCTGAGATGTTTTAGTGTCTGGATTAACATTTAGGTCTTTAACCTATTCTGAGTTTATTTTTGTGTATGGTGTTTGAGAGTATTTAATTTCATTCTTTTACATGTAGCTGTCTGATTTTCCCAGTACCACTTTTTGAAGCCTGTCTTTTCTCCATTGTATATTTTTGCCTTCTTTGTCATAGTTTAGGTGACCATAGGTGCAAGGCTTTATCTCTGGATTTTTATCCTGTTCCATTGATCTGTATTTCTATTTTTATACCAGTATTATGCTATGTTGATGACTGTAGCTTTGTAGTATAATCTGAAGTCAGGGAACCTGATTCTTCAAGCTCCGTTTTTCTTTCTTGAGATTTCTTTGGCTATTTGGGTTTTGTGTGTGTGTGTGTGTGTGTGTTTCCATACAAATTATAAACATTTTTGTTCTAGTTCTGTGAAAAATACCATTGGTTATTTGATAGGGGTTACGTTGAATCTGTAAACTGGCTTGGGTAGTATATTCATTTCATGATATTGATTCTTCTAGTCGAAGAACATAGTATATCTCTCCATCATGTTTGATTTCTTTCATCAAAATCTTATCATTTTCTGAGTATAAGTGTTTTCCCTTCTTAAGTAAGGTGTATTCCTAGGTATTTTCTTGTTGTTGCAGTGGTAAATGGGGCTGTTTCCTTAATTTCTCTTTCTGATTTTTCATTGTTAGTGTTTAGGAATGCAGTGGATTTCTGTGCATTATTTTTGCATCCTATAACTTTCCCGAATTCATTGATTAGACCTAGTAGCTTTCTGATGGCATCTTTGGGATTTTCTATGTATAGTATCATGTCATCTGCAAACAGTAACAGTTTTACTTCTTCTTTTCCAACTTGAATTCATTTTACTTCTTTTTCTTCTCTGATTGCCATGGCTAGGATGTCCAAAACTATGTTTTATAATAGTGCCAAGAGTGGACATCCTTATCTTGGTCTTGATCTTAGAGGAAATGCTTTTAGGTTTTCACCATTGAGAATGATGCTTGCTGTGGGTTTATCATATATGGCCTTTAATATGTTGATGTAGGTTCCCTCTATGCCCACTTTATGGAGAGTTTTATCATAAATGGGTGTCGAATTTTGTCAAAAGCTTTTTCTGCATCTATTGAGATTATCATATGGATTTTATCTTTTAATTTGGTAATATGGTGTATCACATTGATTGCATATATTGAAGAATCCCTGCATCTCTGGGGTAAATTCCACTTGATCATGGTGTATGATCTTTTTAATGTGTTGTTGGATTTGGTTTGCCAGTATTTTGTTGAGGACTTTTGCACCTAAGTTCACCAGTGATATTGGCCTGTAATTTTCTTTTTTGTGATTTCTTTGTCTGCTTTTGGTATAACACTGGTGGCAGCCTGGTAGAATGGGCTTGCGAATATTCTTTCCTCTGCAAATTTTTGAAAGAGTTTAAGGATAAGTGTTAGCTCTTCTCTAAACATTTGAAAAAATTTGCCTGGGAAACCATCTGGCCCTGGACTTCTGTTTGATAGAAGACTTTTCATCACAGTGCCTGCTCTTTGGTGGACGGAGTCTTTTTCTTCTGACGGGCAAGGCTGCATGAAGTGGTGTGTTTGGTTGTATCGGTGAGCTTAGTGTGTCTTTAGGCAGCCTGTCTGCTGATGGGTGGGGCTGTGTTCCTGCCTTGCTGGCTGTTTGGCAGGAAGTGTCCAGCACTGGAGCCTGGAGTCAGGTGAGTAGAGCCAAATCTTGGTGTCGAGATGGAGGCCTCCATGCAAGTTCTCATGGATTAATGTTACCTGGGGTTAGGGATTCTCTGGCAGCTCAGGGTCCTAGAATTGGTCCTTCCATTCTGCAGGCCCAGGCCCGAACCCTGGCCAGGGAACCTAGAACCCTCAAGACGCAAAATGCTGCCAGAGAAGAAAAAAAGAAAAGAAAAAAACCCAGACAAACAGAACCCAAGACGAGTAGCAAAAGCAAAACAAAAAACAGCAACAACACATGTACACACACAAACAAGATGAAAATAGACAAGTCAAGTTCAAGACAAATGATTAAAAATGACACCAAAGAAACAGAAACAAAAAGTTAGGCAGAGAAAAAGAACTAGAACAGAAAAAAAAAAAAAAAATGCAAAATGATAATAAAGTAAAAATAGAAACATTTAAAAGATATTTTAAAAAGTTTTAAATTAATAAAGACAACACCAACAACTGAACAAAAGGAAATAAAAAAAGAATAATAAGAAGAAGAATATTTCCCGAAGGCCTCCTCTCTCAGTGTTCTTGCTTCCACAGTGAGCCATAGCCAACCCATTGAACATTTTAATTATTTTCCATTGTTAGAAGTTAGGATAAAGACCAAAATCTGTAACATGACCTTTAACTAGGGTAATAATATAATATCCTCAGCAGGCTGGAGTGCATTTAAGAATGAAAGGGTATGTTATTTTTATATTAGACAGCAGGCATAAACTGAGACTGTCTCGGGTTTTCTGAGGCATGAGACTTGCTACGCTGAAGCTCTCCCTTTGCTTATCACTTCCTCTTTTTCCAGCCTCATGTTTCAGCTTGCTTGCTCTTGCATTTTACCCTCAGCCACACTAGGCTTCCCTTGGATTCTTAAATGTGCTGTACCATTAGCCGCAGAAGCACTTTCCTTTCTTTCTGGGTTGTTCTTCATCCTCTCGAGTTCCACCCTTCTCTTGACATAGTTAATTACTTTCCTTAAGCAAAATCCTATTCTAATATGGCCTCAGCCTGTGATCATTTCCTCAGAAAGCTTCATCCTTCCTGCATCCTTTAGCTAGTTCCTGCATTCTGCACTCACCAGATACCTCACTGACAAGGCAGCCTCCCTGTGATGAGCTCATCATGGTTGTCTCCCCCCATGGAACAAAAGACATGACACTGTTTCATCTCTGCATTTAGAAAGGTGCCCAAATCTCTATGTGTAGAAAGTGCCAGATATAATACCCACTTCATCAATACCTGTTGATTAAATTAATTAACACTGCCCTTAATACTTACAGAGTTTACACTGCAGACCTAAGGCATCTATACAGAGTGCATAAGAATGATCACCATATATAGATGACTTTTTAGAGCATGTATTAATTTTTTTTTTAATATTGAATTCAAGAAATCTTGGGCTCTTACCTACATCTTTTCTGTAGCCATTTAAAATTCTCCTTTTAGAAGAAAAGTTTTTAGTTTGCCTAAGATGAGGTAACCATCACAGGAATTAAAGACTCATGGTTCAATAACTATATTCTACATTCATGAAATGAAAAGTCCATAAAATATCCAATATTTTAATTTCAGAAACATTCACAATCAATACTGATCATCAAAGTCTATTCAATTGTTCAGTGACCCATGTCAATCATGATGACAGCTGAAATTCATCGATTGGGTATGTCCTACACAGGCAGTTTCCACTGGGAAAAGCACTTTGAAAGGAAGAAAGACCAAGCATAGGCCAGTTCGTGAAATAACTGTCAGTTGTCACACGAGCCCCTGGTGGTCTCGTGCCTTCAGACGATTCCTCCAATTCAAGTGCCAAGTTCTCTAGATATGCTGCACCCTTACCAAAACCTATTTTCAGAAAATGATCAGTTATATATATTGCAGGGAGAATGCTAACTTCCGTTATAGAAAAGTCAGAATTTTAAGCATCATCTCTTAATACGCTCAAGGAATATTAGGGGATTTGACATGGGGCTTATGGGCCATCCTAAGCACCTTCAAAATAAAGCCTATTGAGCACTGTGATAAAGAATTAGTCTCCCTCTCCAGGAAAGGTTACTCTACATTAGTAATTTCACACTCATATTTAGAATGTTTTATCCATTACTTCTTAAGATTTCAGGAATCTCTTAGTTTTAAAAATCTTTTTTTTCTGCCTGAAGAAGAATGGATAAGTTTAATGTGCAATTTAGTATCAAATAGTGGTTAACCAATATTGTTTCTAGAGCAAGATCTTACAATAGAAAACTTTAAGAAAATCTTCAGTTGACATAGAATCTGCTTTTAATAGTTTAATGATTACCATCCCTGAATTATTCTTTCTTGGGGTTGATTATCCTCAGACCACATGAAGTCAACCTTAGTATAGACCATTTGATGTGAAAGACAGGTGTGGAGGGAATCCAGATAATCTTTCAATCATTCTCTCTCTCTACCTTATAAGGCATGCACACACGCACACACACACACACACCTCCCACAAACACTCAGACAGGCATACACATTGCCATCTCCTGTGTATCAGGCATGGGCCTAGTCTTTAGCTTGTAACTCAGTGGGAAAGATAATTAGCTAGGTAGAGATAGAATGGAAAGAAATGATGCTGATTCTATCACCCTCTGTCATAGCAAATAGAGGCTATCAAAACGCCTGGAAATAAGGAAAATTTTATTGAGAAAATATAATTTGTATTTCCTAGACTTTTAAGATCCCTATGGGCTTCCGAGGTGGCTCAATGGTAAAGAATCTGCCCACAGGGCAGGAGACCCAGGTTCCATCCTTGAGTCAGGAAGATCCCCTAGAGACGGGAATGGCAACCCACTCCAGTATTCTTGCCTAATTTGATCTCTGGGTTGGGAATAGCCTCTAGGGAAGGAAATGGTAATCTACTCCAGTATCTTGCCTGGGAAATCCCACAAACAGAAGAGCCTGGTGGGCTACAGTCCATGGGGTTGCAAAGAGTCGGCCACAACGGTGACTAAATAGCAGTAGCAGCGGCAGAAGCAGCAGCACAGAAGCCCTTCAGAGCCTTTTACTTTTACAGTCAATATGCTTTCTCAAATTAAGCATGGAAAGAATATAATAAATGACACGAAAACTGTGCAATATTAGAATATTGGTTACGAAGGAAAGTAAAAAGAATGTAATATACTTCATACTAGAAGTACAGAGAGAATTCAAAGAGAAAATGAGTGAAATAATAGAATGAGATGAAAAGGACATTGAAGAATCAAGAAAACAAATTGAGAATCAATATACAAAACTAAGGAAAAAAGCAAAACACAGACAGGGAGAGGGAAGGAGAGAAGGAGGAAGGAATGGAAAAAAGATGTTACAGAAAAACTTGAACAAACTTTTTGGCCAACCCAAGAGAAGGTCAGAGTAACTCTTTCCACTTCTAGTTCTTTATTTTCTTTGCTTGTGGCTTAAAGACTTATGAATAAAAATTCTGTTGAAATTCTCCTTTGCCAAAAATTTCCCTTCTGGAGAAGGGAATGGCAACCCACTCCAGTATTCTGGCCTGGAGAATTCCATGGACTGTATAGTCCATGGGATCGCAAAGAATCGGACACGACTGAGCAACTTTCACTTCACTTCACTTCACTTCTTTTGAACACTTTTTGTACTGCCCTTCCTGTGATATGATAGATTATATATAGATAAAATAAAAAGATTTATTTTGAGACACCAACTCACATGATTTTAAAGGCTGAGACGTCATGACTTGCTGTCTGTAAGGAGAGCTAGTGGTATAGTTTCAGTCCAAATCCAAAGGCCTAGGAACCAGGGGAGCCATTGATGTAAGTTCCGGCTGGAGTCCAAATGTCCAAGAACCAGGGTGTGTGTGTGTGTGTGTGTGTGCACTCAATCGCTCAGTCGTGTCTGACTCCTTGTGACCCCATGAACTGTAGCCCTCCAAGCTCCTCTGTTCCTGGAATTTTCCAGGCAGGAATACTGGTCAGGATTCCATTTCCTACTCCAGGGGATATTCCCCAGCCAGGAATCGAAGCCACCTCTCTTGAGTCTCCTGCATTAGCAGGCGGATTCTTTACTACTGAGCCACCTGGGAAGCCCAAGATCCAGGGACAAAGGTGTAAATCCCTGTCTGAGTTCAAAGCAGTGGCGCCAATATCCCCAGACAGGAGACGCATGTCCTGCCTCAAGCAGAGGGCAAAGTTCATCCTTCCTCTGCCTTTTTGTTCTCTTCAGGCCCTTGGCAGATTGGATGATGCCCATCTATACTGGTATTCCTGGAGCATCAATAGGATGTTAGAACTTCTCCTTTTATCTTCGTATCTCTCCATCTCTATTTTATATTCTCCATCTCCCTGTTTTGCTACGTTAAATCTATCTAATTTGTTGAGTTAAATATTCTGTTACAAATTATTTCATCACCTCTGCCCAGGCTTATTTTAAACTTACTCATTGAATTTTAAATTTCTGCTTTTAAGTTTAATTTACACAATTTTCTATGTATATCTTGCAAATCTAAATGGTTTTTAAAAAATATGATTGTTATGTGCTTCTGTGTGCAACCTCTATTTCCCATTTTTAAATGCTAATAGCAGAAAGGAGTTTTAGATGTCTGCAGATGATCCCTTATAAGACTTCAGTCCCTTGGGTGTTTTTATCTTTCTGGACTACTAGATCATATTTCTTAGAATTTTATCTGTGGGCATACTTTGATTTTGGATTGAGGTACACCATGTGAATTTATTTACTTATATATTTGGGGATTTATAGTTTATATTTAAAAGGCCTGGGACTCTAGGAAGCTAATTGTGCAGATAATGTGAATTTAGATCATTGAAATACATAGAAACCAACTTGTGTTTGCAGATTGTCAAGGACTATATTTATTTATTTTTTCTATCATTTAGTGCCAAGGTCTAGATATGAAAGATTTCTGCTGCTTCTTCTGTGCAATTATTTTATTTTAAATTCACTCTTCTACTGAGGGTAGAACCATTTAGGATTCTTGATTGTTTCCTATCAAACGGTGCTTGGACTGCTGTAAGACTTCTCTGCAGTCGGTACAGACACTAAACACTGTAGTCATCAGCTGTGTGCTGGATAAACCAAGGATAGTATATTTACACAGTGGGTCCTATGCATCAGGAGAATAAATAAACTATCGTCAGTTGCTCTCATATGAATAGATCTCTCAAACAAAGCATTTTTAAAAAAGAAGCCAGTCACGAAAATATACGTATAGTATGCGGTTCCATTTTTATGGGCAAGACTAATCTCTAGTTGCAGAGTCAGGTGATCACCCTTTAAGGGAGTTAGTAACTGGAGAGAGAGGGGTGGACGGGGGAAAATGTTTGTTTCTTGGTTACAAAGGCTGTACACATTGCATGGGTGAGGTCACATAGGTGCGGGCTTACTTTGTGAAAATTCGTGGAACTGAACACCTGTGATGTGTTTACTTTGTTTGTATGTATATTATTGTTCAGGCTGGTCCTGAGTGCTGATGCCCTACTCTGCATCATGCCACTTGCATTAGGAGCAGAGGTTCATACTTGCCTTTTCCCTTATGTTCTTGCAGGTTCTCTTTCTTTTTTTTCCTCTCCTTTCGTTTCCTGACACACGATGCATTAAGGATGACTGGAGTCAGACATCCTGCATTAGAATCCAGATGTCACTACCCACTAACTAGTTTGAGTTAGATGCTAACCTTCAACCTGCAGCGTTCTCATTGGCAACTTGAGGAAAATAATAGTTCCTAAATGAAAGGATTATCATGAGGACTTAATTAGGTAATGTGCATAAAACTCTTCGGACTGTACTTGGAACACTGCAAGCTCTGACAAAGATTAGATGTGATGATGATTATTATTAACCTCCACTCTCCTTGATTTCATGTTATATTCCCATCCTCCCTGGTCTATTTAGATTGCAGCATCATCTATTTAGATTCCCCTCTACCCACTCTCCTTGTTCTCACCCTCTTTTCCACCAAGCTACAGTCTAAAGTACATGGTGGCAGGGTGCCCAGACACTTTTATTATCTCCAAGAGTGCTCTCAACAGCTATCACGCAAAATTGAAAAGAGGCGATTGCTTGATCCAAAATGAGAGAGAAAGGCTTGCATTCTCACATATTAGAAATGAAGTCTTAAAACCCCAACAGTACCTAGCACAGGATTCTGTATTTCAGCCTGGTGTTTCATAGATGTTTTTGACCCGGCTGGTGAGAAGAATTCATCCACTTCACACGCAGGGCTAGGATAAAATGTCCTTACAGATAGCCTCCCACAAAGGCGGCTCTGGTATTTGTGGAGGTATCGTCTTCCATCACCTGTATATTTGAGTCTTTAGTCTTCAGTTTGTCAACTTTCTTTAGTTATGGAACTTCATGACTAAATAGCTGAAGCTTTCTTTGCAGTGGAGGCGCTCATTTAAAAGTTGCTTTCTCATTGTAACACGCAATATGTTGAGTCATTTACATAGAATCTCATCTATAAATGGATATACTCATACATTAGTAATTCATTATAAAGATATAAAAAAATGTTTATGTAAGGTCCCTGGCACAGAGTGAGTGTGCAAAGAATGGTGGATTCTAGGTCAGATTAGAGTGCCGACCTGGAGGTATGGAAAAGAAGGAACACTGAATTTTCTTCTTCACTTCTCAGAATCCCATCTCCTTTCCCTTTCAGAGGCTTCAAGCTAGAGGTGGAAGAGGCCTGAGTGGTTTTATGCCATACTGTGAACTGCACGAGCAGCCTCACCCAGGATACCGTTTCCAAGTCACGCAACGTCGGTGTTCAAGACTATCCTGGTGACACTTCCGTAAGTGGGTTACAGATTGTTGCTGTGATGTGCAAAGCATATTGGATAAATGTCCTTAGGAAAGGGAAAGGCATTAGTCTTTTCGAGATCAATAGGATAATAAATTGTGTTTTGTTTCTCTACCTGGATTTAATGTTTACCTTTTACATAAACAGCAGCTTGCTTCTTTGCTGTCTCTGGTTTTCAAAGCTTGTAGGGCCTTGAAACACAGTTACTGTCTCCATGGTCAGCAAATCCCAAGTTTTTCTGGCATACAAATGGTCACACAATTGGAGAGAAAAAATAATTAAAGCAATTAAAAGCAAAGGCAGATGGTTTAGATGGTAAGTGTGGAGCAGAACTTTGATAATCCACACCACCCATCAAGTAACCTGTGAACCCCAAACAGAACCAAATTTCCAGGTAGACACATCCTCTCCCATGTATCAAACACATACTCCTAGCCTCCCCTCCCATGTCCCGAGGCTTCTGTGATATTCTTTTGGAGGAATTTCCCCTTTATCGCATTGTCAACAGTGTTTGAAATGACAGACTTCTGACTATCCAGTACTTAAGAATGAATATACATAATAAATAGTTTTTTGAAGCAAAACTGATTTACACTATTAGTTTCAGTTGTACAGCACAATAATCAGTATTTTTACAGATTATATTCCATTGAAGTATTAAGGCTTCCCTGATAGCTCAGTTGATAAGGAATCCACCTGCAATGTGGGAGACCTGGGTTCGATCCCTGGTTTGGGAAGATCCCCTGGAGAAGCGAAAGGCTACCAACTCCAGTATTCTGGCCTGGAGAATACTATGGACTGTATAGTCCATTGGGTTGCAAAGAGTCAGACACGACTAAGTGACTTTCACTTTCACTCTCAAAGTATTACAAGACAATGGCTGTATTTTCCTGTGCTATACAATGTATCTTGGTTGCTTATCTGTTTTTACACATAGTTGTTTGTATTTCTTAAGCCTATACCCTTATCTTGCTCTTCCCCACTGGTAACCACTAATTTGTTTTGTAAGTGAGTCTGTTTCTATTTTCCAAATAGGTTCATTTGTATCATATTTGTGGTTCTACATATAAGTGATATTATATGGTAATTTTCTTTCTCTTTCTGACATACTTCATTTAGTGTAATATTCTCTAGGTCCATCCATGTTGCTGCAAATGGCAGAATTTTATTCTTTCTTATGGATGAGACATATACCATTATGTACGTATGTCTTCTTTATCTATTCAGACACTGCTTTAAATTAACAGCAACTTAAATTATTTCCATTCCATTCTGCTTTCTTCAATTCAAATATGATCAATACTTAAGATTCTGCAAAAGCCAGTGTGGAGATACTTTTCATTAGCAAGGAGATTCATTGTGGAAGGACAGTTTTGTTAGTGTCATTTGTTAGCCTCTTTGTCTTCTTTCATCAGAGTTGCTTCGATTAAGGCAAACAAGTTCCTAACATCTTGAAAAATCATGATTCAGCCAATTAGAATGGAAATAGAATGAAAAAAGGTCTTCATAGTTTCTTTCCTTAATTTTCTTCCCAAATGACTCATTCTGAATGAAAAGTAATTTATGATATTTCTTATCCCAATTCAGTAGGGCTAGCTGGGAGACAGGGAGGAGGTTATACCCCCTCCCTGTATTATCCCAACTAAATAACATCTGTCCAGTTTGGCTGTATACACAGCTAGTCAGTGACAGACTCTTTGATCAACACTAAAATTAAAAACCCAAGTGTAACTAGAGTCCTCCTGGACTATATATCATTTGTTCTTATTTAGTCACTAAGTTAAGTCCGAATCTTTGCAACCCCATGGACTATAACACGGCAGGTTCCTCTGTCCTCAACTATCTCCCAGAGTTTGCTCAAATTCATGTTCATTGAATGGGTGATGCTACCTAACCATCTCATCCTCTGCTGCCCCTTTCTCCTCCCACCTTCAATCTTTCCCAGCATCAGGGTCTTTTCCAATAAGTCTGGTCTTCACATCAGGTGACCTAAGTATGGAGATACAGTATCAGCAACAGTATTTTCAATGAATATTCAGGACTTATTTCCTTTAGGATTGACTGGTTTGATCTCCTTGCAGTCCAAGGGACTCTCAAGAGTCTTCTCTAGAACCAAATTTCAAAAGCATCAATTCTTCAGTGCTCACCCTTCTTCATGGTCCAACTCCCACAACTGTACACGACTACTGGAAAAACCAGAGTTTTGATTAGATGGACCTTAGTTGCAAAATGATATCCTAGCTTTTTAATACAATGTTGAGTTTTGTCATAGCTTTCCTTCCAAGGAGTAAGTGTCTTTATTACATGATTGCAGTCACTACCTGCAGTGATTCTAAATCAAATCCCTTATGATTATACAGTGAAAAATAGATTCAAGGGATTAGTTCTGGTAGACAGAGTACCTGAAGAACAGTGGACAGAGGTTCATAATATTGTTCAGGAGGCAGTAATCAAAATCATTCCAAAAAAAGAAAGGCAAGAAGGCAAAAAGGTTGTCTGAGGAGGCTTTACAAATAGTTGAGAAAAGAAGAGACGCGAAAGTCAGAGAGAAAAGGAAAGATATACCCAATTGAGTGCAGAGTTCCAGAGAACAGCCCACAGATATAAGAAGGCCTTCTTAAATGAAAAATGCAAAGAAATAGAGGAAAACAATAGAATGGGAAAGACTAGAAAGCTCTTTAAGAAAACTGGAGACAGCCAGGAAACATTTCATGAAAGGATGGGCAATAAAGGACAGAAATGGTAAGGACCTAACAGAAGCAGAAGAATTTAAGAAGAGGTGGCAAGAATACACAAAAAAACTTTACAAAATGCATTTAATGACACTAATAGCCATGAGGGTGTGGTCACTCACCTAATGCCAGACATCCTGGAACGTGAGTCAAGTGGGCCTTAGGAAGCATTATTGTGAACAAAGCTAGAGGAGATGATGGAATTCCAGTTGAGCTATTTAAAATCCTAAAAGATGATGCTGTGAAAGTATGTGAGCCAGTATGTCAGCCAGTTGGAAAACTCAGCAGTGGCCATAGGACTGGAAAAGGTCAGTTTTCATTCCAATCTCAAAGAAGAGCAGTGCCAAAGAATTCTCAAACTAGCAGACAAATGCACTCATTTCCATGCTAGCAAGGTAATGCTCCAAATCCTTCAAGGTAGACTGCAACAGTATGTGCACTGAGAACTTCTAAATGGACAAGCTGGGTTTTGAAGAGGCAGAGGAACCAGAGATCCAACTGCCAACATTCGTTGGATCATGGAGAAAGCAAGGAAGTTCCAGAAAAACATCTTCATCTGCTTCATTGACTAGGCTAAAGCCTTTGACTATACAGATCACAAATTATGGAAAATTCTTAGAGATAGGAATACCAGACCACTCCTACCTGTCTCCTACGAGACCTGTATGTGGATCAAAAGCAACAGTTAGAACTGGATATGCAGCATCTGACTGATTCAAAATTGGGAAAAGAGTACGACAAGACTGTATATTGTCACTCTGCTTATTTAACTTATATGCAGAGTACATCATGAGAAATGCCAGGCTGGATAAATCCCAAGCTGGAATTAAGATTGCCAGGAGAAATATCAACAAGCTCAGATATGCAGATGCTATCACTCTAATGGCAGAAAGGAAACAGGAACTAAAGAATTTCTTGATGAGGGTGAAAGAGGAGAGTGAAAAAGCTGGCTTAAAACTCAACATTCAAAAAACTAAGATTATGGAATCTGGCCTCATCACTTTATGGCAAATAGAAGGGAAAAAGTAGAAGCAGTGACAGATTTTGTTTTCTTGGGCTCCAAAATCACTGCAGATGGTGACTGCAGCCATGAAATTAAAAGGTGCTTGCTCCTTGGAAGAAAAGCTATGACAAACCTAGACAGCATATTAAAAAACAGAGACATCACTTTGCTGACAAAGGTCTGTATAGTCAAAGCTATGGTTTTTCCCAGTAGCCATGTATGGATGTGAGAATTGGACCATAAAGAAGGCTGAGCACCGAAGAATTGATGCTTTTGAACTGTAGTGGTAGAGAAGACTCTTGGGAATCCCTTGGACTGCAAGAAGATCAAACAAATCAATCCTTAAGGAAATCAACCCTGAATATTCTTTGAAAGGACTGTTGCTGATGCTGAAGCTCCAATATTTTAGGCTACTTGATATAGAGAGCCAATTCACTGGAAAAGGCCTTGATGCTGGGAAAGATTGAAGGTAAAAGGAGAAAGAGGTGGCAGAGGATGAGATGGTTAGATAGCATCACTGACTCAAAGAACATGAATATGAGCAAAATCCAGGAGATAGTGAAGGACAGGGGAGCCTGGTGTGCTGCAGTCCATGGGGTCATAAAGTGTCAGTAATAACCTAGTGACTGAACAATAACAGTAGCAATACCTGAATGGCTTAGTGCTTTTCCCTACTTTCTTTGATTTAAGCCTGAATTTTGCAGTAAGGAGCTCATAATCTGAGCCACAGTCAGCTCCCAGTCTTGTTTTTCTTGACTATACAGAGCTTCTTCATCTTTGGCTGCAATGAACATAACCTCAATTCGTTATTGATCACCTGTGATGTCCATGTGTACAGTTGCCTCTTGGATTGTTGGTAAAGAGTGTTTGTTGTGATCAGTGTGTTCTCTTGACAAAACTCTGTTAGCCTTTGCCATGATTCAGTTTGTACACTAAGGCCAAGTGAAGTGAAGTGAGAGTCACTCAGTTGTGTCTGACTCTTTGCGGCCCCATGGACTATAGCTTGCCAGGTTCCTCTGTTCATGGAATTCTCCAAGCCAGAATACTGGAGTGGATAGCCATTCCCTTCTCCAGGGTATCTTCCCAACCCAGGGATTGAACCCAGGTCTCCCACACTGCTGGAGAATTCTTTACCATCTGAGCCACAAGGGAAGCCCAAGAATACTGGAGTGGGTAACCTATCCCTTCTCCAGGGGATTTTCCCGACCCAGGAATTGAACCAGGGTCTCCTGCATTGCAGGTGGATTCTTTAGCAGCTGAGCCACAAGGGAAGCCCCTCCAAGGCCAAACTTGCCTGTTATTTCAAGCATGTCTTGACCTCCTACTTTTGCATTCCAATCCCCTATAATGAAAATAACATCTTTTTTTGGTATTAGTTCTAGAAGGTGTTGTAGGCCTTCATAGAAGCAGTTAACTTCAGCTTCTTTGCATGAGTGATTGGGGCATAGAGTTAGGTTTACCATGATATTCAGTGGTTTGCCTTGGAAATGAACTGAGGTCATTCTGTCATTTTTAAGAATGCACCCAAGTACTGCACTTTGGACTCTTTTTTATCTATCACATGGGTGAAGGGATGATTAACAAATACTTATGCGTACTATATGCTGGGCACTCTGCCAACATCTTGAATCAAAAGTGGCTATTGAGAAAGAATGAACCTTTGAAACCATGAGGAAACTTGATTGTAGAATGGTTTTGTTTTTCTCCCCAATGCTGTATAGAATATGTAAAGTAACCTCCCATACTCTTGAGTGTGTTGATGCATGAGTGCAAATAAAATGCACAAGACTTGCACAGGGTAGCAGTTATATGCCTTTTTTATTTCTACACAAATAGGCCCAGCCCAGCTTTTGTTAATTGCTATTTAGAGTGATGATGATTGAAGTAAATACAGGAGTACAAATAGGAATGCTTTAAAATAATGGTGCAGTCATTACTAATTCATTTTGTATTTATTGTGGTATTAATTCTAATGAAGCTTCTTGATATTAATGTGGATGTTATAAGTACTCAGATTGAATTTTTCACTGTGAGTCAGTGTTAATTAAGTGAATGGTTATTACTACCTGTGTAATGGGCCTAGAAGGGATATTATTTTGGTGTTTATAGAAATCAATAGTAATGCTTTAGTAGTAAGAGCTGTTTTTATTCTTTCATGTTGATTATGGGTGTTGCTTGATTAACACATGTTTATTGTACAATAATATAATTAAGCAGAACCCAAACTCATGATCCCTAAGTTCCTGTGACATCTTCCTCCTCTGCCAAAGAAAGAGTCTATCATATTAAAGTTGTCCTGAAATGGAATAAACTTGTCTTTCTAAGTCTTTAAAACTGTGAGCCCATGTGTAGTTTATACGGAACATACTCCATTAGTCAGATTATTAGAAGAATCTGTATAATTTTCTGAAAGTAGTTAAATGAGGTGATGTAAAAGGGGTGGAATGCTATAAATTATAATTTTCTCATATCTGACATTGGTAGAATATGTTATAGTCCTCAAAGACCTTTCACAACTGTAGCCCTACTCCAATTATTTGTATTAGCAGTATTATTTTTAATAAGAAGCTATATGTTTAGTTCAGTTAAGAAAAGAATCTAACAGAGCAAAGATAATCTTGCTTCTGGGGTTGAATTCTAGCTCCATGGCTTACTAACCATATGCTCTTCTAAGATTCGATGTCATGATTTATAAAACAGGGATAACAAATGAATCTACCTCCTAGCTTTATGAAGCACCGTACTCACTAATTGGCACGGCTTAAGTTCCCAGTTTGCGTTAACTTCTGCAATTTGACTTGATGGACAGTTTGGCAGGGGACTGAAGGAGGCTGGTGTTGGCCATGGATCCATCTGCAGTGAAAGAAGAGGTGTTTAGGTAGCATTTTTTTGGTAGTGGAAGGGGGCATGATGAGAGAGGTATAGGAGGGAGGAGAGTGCAAAGTAAGACAGGAGGTGGAGCTGGCTGCTAGACCAGCTCATAGGAGCCAGCAAGGCAGTGAGGACCAGCTGCGGGAGGGCAGACCGCTCTTGGATTGAGACCCGCAGGAAGAAGGCGCACCACTGACTCAGGGAAGGTATCGTAAACCAAGCTGGCGCACTATGAAACCTGACCCCACGGTCTGCACATTGTGAGGAGAAACAGAAATGAGCCAAACTTTCCAAAATGCGTGCCACACTCAGAAATGTACTGCCAGAAGTGGGGATGACTTTTAGCAAATCTTATGCCTCTGAATTAACTGACAATTTGATTTCCTTCATGAATTAACATAAACTATGGGGAGGAAAAAATAATAATTTCAGTTGCAGATCTCAAATTGTGTTTTGCCTTAATAGGATTAAGATAGGTGTCAAAATGTTTATTATATGTAATTTTAATGATTTGTTGAGAATTAAAAACTCTATCAGTCATATCTATGTAGACTACATATATGCATAAAAGAAATACTATTGTAAAATATTGGAGATTAGTTTTTACTAAAAGTTTTATGTGCATACTAAGTTATTTCAGTCATGTCCGACTCTTTGTGACCATACGGACCGTAGCTCACCAAGTCCTCTGTCCATGGGATTCTCCAGGCAAAAATACTACAGTGGGTTGCCACACCCTCCTTCAGGGGATCTTCCTGACCCAGGGATTGAACCCGCATCTCTTACGTCTCTTGCATTGGCAGGTGGGTTCTTTACCACTAGCACCACCTGGGAAGCCCCTAAAAGTAATATAGCCTTCTGTTATATTCAGGTTTTAAAAGTAGAAACATATATATATACATATATGTATATATATAATTCCTTTGTACTAAAAAGCAAAACACATATTTTGGTAATTATTTAATAGCACATCAAACACACAGTCTCATTAGTCATAATACAATTGCTTCAGTATTAAAACATAAATTAAAAATTTGCCATACTTTGAAAAATTAACCTTAATGCATAAAGTGCATTACAGTGCAAAAATTAACTGTAATGCATTAAATCTCAATGCATGTATTAAATAGCTACTCTGTTAATTTATGTTCTGAATAATTTTAATACATAGTGGCTTATGGCATAATTTGAATCATGGTATAATTCAGATACTCAATATTTAAGCATAAAGAATCAAAAGAAAAAGTGAAAAATTTCAAATGGAGTGAAAATATAAATCAGGCCATCATCAGTAACAACACAGTACTTAACGGGTGACTGGAAAACTGGGCACTCCCCAGATCTGTGAAAATTTAGCTTATATTTTTTAAATACTCATTCAGAAAACGAAGATCATGGCATCCGGTCCCATCACTTCATGGGAAATAGATGGAGAAACAGTGGAAACAGTGTCAGACTTTATTTTTCTGGGCTCCATAATCACTGTAGATGGTGACTGCAGCCATGAAATTAAAAGACGCTTACCCCTTGGAAGGAAAGTTATGACCAACCTAGATAGCATATTCAAAAGCAGAGACATTACTTTGCCAACAAAGGTTCGTCTAGTCAAGGCTATGGTTTTTCCTGTGGTCATGTATGGATGTGAGAGTTGGACTGTGAAGAAGGCTGAGCGCCAAAGAATTGATGCTTTTGAACTGTGGTGTTGGAGAAGACTCTTGAGAGTCCCTTGGACTGCAAGGAGATCCAACCAGTTCATTCTGAAGGAGATCAGCCCTGGAATTTCTTTGGAAGGAATGATGCTAAAGCTGAAACTCCAGTACTTTGGCCCCCTCATGCAAAGAGTTGACTCATTGGAAAAGACTCTGATGCTGGGAGGGATTAGGTGCAAGAGGAGAAGGGGACAACAGAGGATGAGATGGCTGGATGGCATCACTGACTCGATGGACGTGAGTCTGAGTGAACTCTGGGAGTTGGTGATGGACAGGGAGGCCTGGCATGCTGTGATTCATGGGGTTGCAAAGAGTCAGACACAATTGAGCAACTGAACTGATAAGATAGGCATGATATTCTGCTGAATTAATCTCTCTCTCCCCTTCTCTTGCCCCGACCTGTATTACCATCGTCTGCCCTTAAGAAAAATAATCCAATGGGAAAAAGTCATTAGGTTCTTTCTTGCACACACACACACACACACACACACACACAGACTGCCCCTTTCTCTCAATGTAGTTGATATTGAAGTCTTTTTTTTTTTTTTAAGTAGAGAATGTAATACTTGAAATTCATCTAGTCAGGACTAGGATGCTTATTTCATAAATAAAATCAGTATTTTAAACATAGATAGATTATATGTTATGCATGTATGTGGTGGTGCTAGTGGTAAAGGATCTGGCTGCTAATGCAGGAGACAGAAGAGATGCGGGTTCTATCCCTGGGTCAGGAAGATTCCCTGGAGGAGGAAATGGCAACCCACTCCAGTGTTCTTGCCGGGAGAATCCTATGGACAGAGGAGCCTAGTGGCCTACAGTCCATGGGGTCGCAAAGAGTGGGATGCAACTGAGCATCTGAGCACGCACAGCACACTATATGTAAAGGTCTGCTCATTTGAGTGTGGGATGAATAGTGGAAGATCAAATTAAAGGGGAAGGAAAAGAAGAAAGAGTAGAAATATAGAAAGTGCATGGAGAGATAAAATCAGTGGTAAGAAATGATGTATGAATAAAGGAAAGAAGGACAGAAATGAGATAGAGAGAGTGGGTCAGTAAATGATAAGGGGCAGAAGGAGGGTGATTCACAGAGGGGGTTCAGGACTTGAAAGCTTGTTTTAGAGTTTTGTCATAAGAATTAGATATGTGATCTAATCTGTACAGGTTTTCAGCCATTTCTTGGAATAGTACAAGAAGTTATTCACTAGGATTCCAGGTCGCACAACGCTGCTGAGCTCATTTTACCGATGGAAAACATATGATACGTGGTGAAGTTTTCTGACTAGTACATGTTCCAGCAATATTTAAGTACATTTCAGGTATTTGCAGCTTATAAATCCATTTTCCCATGACAAAGGGAAAAAGAAAAGTCGGAGAAAAAAATCCCAAGTTCTCTTTTCTATTATTGAAAACAATAGCAGTGGAATCTCCACACAACTTCTGGTAAGACTAAGCTCCTACAGTGATTCTGTTCTCACTTCATAACCTGAATTGTTAAAATCTCTTTTAAGCTGTCAGGAAACCCATGCTACATTTTTCTTTTGATCCTAACATCTCTCTTCAGAAGCTAAACGTGGAAAGAGAGAACCTAAATGTCCGTGTAATAAAAATAGCTATGGCTGTTTAAAAATAATTGCTTTCCAGGGATATCTGATTCAGTTATTGTCTGCATTAAGTTTTAGATCAGATATTTGCTTTTTGGATATAGTGAATATTTGATATTTAAGAAGCATGGATATTGCTATTGATAAGCAAAATGAGGTCTGATAGGATTATGTCGGGGAACAGGCCCTGACTGTAGCCGTGGGACCAGCTCGAGCCACTCCGCACAGCAAGGGCCACAGTGCCAGGTGACATTCTAATTATTTTCTCTATTCATCTTCAAGGTCAAATGATGTAGAGCCAATGCCAAAAATATTAATCAACAAATTAATTAAAAACTAGCAATAAATCTCTGGATCACTGAATTTCTAGCTCACTGAGTTTCTGAGTGAAATCTATCATAATAATACTTTGAATAAGGTTTATTTTGAAGGTCCTTGGCTCTGGTTTTCTTTTTTCTACCTTTTCTGTTTCCTTTTCCTTTCCTTCCTTTCATATACGATACCCCTTTCCTTCATGCTTGCTATTTATTGTGTTATTTAGAGCAAACTAATGATGCAGTTTGTAACATCTCAGTTTTCGCTCAAAAACTCAGACTTTTTGAGTCTTTGCTTTGTGGAATAGATATAATGATTCACCCTAAATTTTTTGGTGACTGCTGAGAGAGTCCTTTCGGGGTATCCTTTTGGTCAGAGCCCAAAATATGGTTAGTATTGATACTCAGGGTTAATGCGCCTCTTTAGTTTGCGTTATAATGTTATAAGCAAAAAAGAGACCGCAGGCTATCACTGCCTTTTCCCCTCTGTGAGGATGAAGAGAGTACAGTTTCCTTCACTAACCAGGTAGAACAGATACGTAGAACAATATGGAACTGCATAAAGAGATTTACAAGTTGTTCCCACATTGCTCCTCATGCAAATCTGACATTTGGATCCCACATCTCCAGCTTCATTTATCTACCTGGAGCCCCTTTATTATTGTCAAATGGCACCACTCTGAATTCAATGAAACACAGCAGAGACATTTGGTGCTTGATGCCTCTCTTTTATAAAATATATATATTTATTTTTTAATTGAAGGATAATAGCTTTACAGAATTTTGTTGTTTTCTGTCAAACCTCAACGTGAGTCAGCCTCCCTTTTGAACGTCCTTCCTATCTTCCTCCCCACCCCACCCCTCTAGGTTGATGCCCTCTTAAGAGCAGTTCCCTTGAGTTTAGAAGACTTCACACCATCTACTTTCTGATAAGTTCTTTCTCTTTTAAATGGACTCACTTGCTTGGAATCCTTCAGGTAGAATTGGCAATTGCTATGACTTGCAGAAATTTTATAGAATCTGCCTTTAAAATGTTTTTTGCACAATAACTTGATAACTGCAAGTGCTAAAAGATATACTAAAGGTACACTGAATTTTTCAAGAGTTTATTTGAACAAAGATGGATTCAAATTGGGCAGTGCCAAAACAAAGTGCTCAAGAGCACTCTATCCATAGACGCTAAGAGAAAGGGTTTTAGAGAGCAGCCCATGAGGCCAACAAAGTAGGGACATCATTTGATAGGCTGTCACTTAAGCAGTTGTCTAATCTGGGAAAGCTTAGGTGGCAATTTGTGATTGGCTGTTTCTTAATTAGGGTTGTTTTTCTTTCTTTTTCTTTTTTTTTTAATATGAGTGCTTTTATAGGTGTTGATCTGACTTGAGTTTTGGTTTGCAAACTTAGGTTGCCAAGAAATTAGAGTTACCTCAATCTAATGGCCTCCTTGTTTATTTTATTTAATTTAACATATTGTTTTATGAGTTATCCTTTCTTTCTTTCATCAGATAAGTAGCAAACTGGAGGCGGTGTGCCATGCACAGTGCAGGTCAATCAATTTATCCATAGGCTGAATTTATTGGCCATTATTTTATGAATTCTTTTAATATGGAAAAATGGGGACAGAATTTAAGGCAGGAGGGGGATCCAAGGGCTAAATCCACCTTTGTTCTTGACCCAATGATTAACTGTCCTTCTGCCAACCCATCAACCCAGGCCAAGTAGAAGTCCTGCCTGCAGTCCAGAAGCAAGCTTTCCTCCAACAACCACTGCATACAACTGGTCACAAAGAGTTGATTAATTCTCTAGTGTATCTTGTGCCATCAGCCAGGATAAAATGGTATCAGTCCCTGGAAAGCGTCTCCTTCAGCTCTCAATTTAAAAATTCATGATGGCACAATTAAGATAAAACCTCGTAACACTAGCAACCGAAGTCAGCAATTTATGGGAGTCTGAGAGGAATTTTCTTTAATTATAGAATTCATTAGTTCCTCTTTTACTTTTTTAAAAGCTAGTTTGAGCTGATTTGCTGAACTTAATCAGCGTCCCATAGACATTTTCCCCTCTGAAATAAAGTCGTGTAGTTGAACAGGTATTATGAGAGGAAGGGCTCCTCCTCACTACTTGACTCTGTCTTGGGGACACAGGATGTATTTAAATTACAAAGGCTGCTCTTGCTCAGGGGTGTTTGAATATGGCCAGATTTGGTACTTCTTTTTCTACTACCATCCAAAGATCACGACCATCAATAGAAACTACACCGAAGGTGCTGAAGGCAGAGACAGACAAAAAGTCGGGGGATAATGAAGCCTGGACACTGGTTTTGCTATTCTGCACATGTTGCTCCCTTTGAATGAGGTGATCTTCCAAACATACGGACTTGGTTATCTGTAGTACAGCGGGTGCTTTTGCTTGCCTAGAACCCATATCTTTCTGCAGTAACAGTTTCTCTTCTTTCTCCCAGGAGAGCTCTCTCTCCCTCCCGGTCAGTCCTTGCTTCAGTAGAAGAGAACAGGGCTCAGACCAGACCACATGACTTTCGCTTTTTCTGGTCTCAGCAATTCACTTGGGGAAGGGCACAGGACTTATTCCTGAGACTGATGCTGCGATCATTGGCAGTGAGAAGCCTTCTCTGGTTCAGGTAGCAGACATGGTTGAAGGTGAATATGGAGCTGTTTTTGATCTTTCTGAGAATTCTGGAATCTTCTGGATAAATGAAGCTGACACAGAAGATAACAGAGTCGGATGATAGACAAATTCCCTGGATGCAACCAACCGTGCTTGAAGCCTGGCCTGGCTTAGATTTCTCAACTCCTTGAATCAATCAGTGACTTTTATTTAAACCTGTTTGCTGAATCTGCTCACAAGCAAAATGCTGCTGATTGACATATCACTTTTCTCAGCTCAGCTTAAGTGTTACTTACTCAAGTAAGCTTTCTATGATAAAACCACTGCCTCTTTCCTCTGCCTTCTCTCTGACTCAGGTTCCTTTGCTACACGCTATCATGAGTTGGTATTCATTCTTTTTATCTCAGTGTGGGATTTTACATTCATGTCTTATTGGATTAGCATGAGTTATTGGATTAATATGAGTCTTCCCTCTAATAATAATGATGATGCTAATGGTGATATATATATTGAGATCTAACCATGTGCGACGGAGAAGGTGATGGCACTCCACTCCAGTACTCTTGCCTGGAAAATCCCAAGGATGGAGGAGCCTGGTGGGCTGCAGTCCATGGGGTCATGAAGAGTCAGACACGACTGAGTGACTTCACTTTCATGCATTGGAGCAGGAAATGGCAACCCACTCCAGTGTTCTTGCCTGGAGAATCCCAGGGACAGGGGAGTCTGGTGGGGTGCCGTCTATGGGGTTGCACAGAGTCGGACACGACTGAAGCGACTTAGCAGCAGCAGCAGCAACCATGTGCCAGGCATTGCTGTAATTGTAGTAAACATGCCTTCTTTATGGTTCAACTCTCACATCCTCTTTCACCCTCCTGAAGAGGCTCTTTAGTTCCTCTTTACTTTCTGCCATTAGAGTGGTGTCATCTGCATATCTGAGGTTGTTGATATTTCTCCTGGCTATCTTGATTCCAGCTTGTGCTTCATACAGTCAGCATTCTGCATGATGTACTCTGCATATAAGTTAAATAAGCCAGGTGACAATATACAAGCCTTGTTGTACTCCTTTCCCAGTTTGGAACCAGTCATTGTTCCATGACCACTTCTAATTGTTGCTTCTTGACCCACAAACAGGTTTCTAGGGAGACAGGTAAGGTGGTCTGGTAGTCCCATCTCTTTAAGAATTTTCCATAGTTTGTTGTGATCCACAGACTCAGACTTCAGCATAGTCAATGACACAGAAGTAGATGTTTTTATGAAATTCTCTTGCTTTCTCTAAGATTCAGCAGGTGTTGGCAATTTGTTCTCTGGTTACTCTGCCTCTTTGGTTCCTCAGATGCTTCAAAACTCAGCTCATATGTCTACAAGTTCTCAGTACACCATCTGCTGAAGCTTAGCTTGAAGGATTTGGAGCATAACCTGGTTAGCATGTGAAATGAGTATGGCATTTTCTATGGTATTTTGAACAGCCTTTGGCATTGTCCTTTTTGGGGATTAGAATGAAAACTGGCATTTTCCATTCCTGTGGTCACTGCTGAGTTTTCCAAATTTGTTGATATATTGAGTGCAACACTTTAATAGCATCATCTTTTAGGATTTTAGAGAGTTCAGTTGAGATTCCATCACCTCCACTAGCTTTGTTCATAGTAATGCTTTCTAAGGCCCACTTGACTTCACACTCCAGATGTCTGGTTCTAGGTGAGTGACTACACCATCATGGATATCTGGGTCATTAAGACCTTTTTATATAGTTCTTCTGTGTATTCTTACCTCCTCTTCTTAATCTCTTCTGCTTCTGTTAAGTTCTTACCATTTATTTTTCCCTTATCATGCCTATCCTTCCATGAAATATTCTCTTAATATCTTTAATTTTCTTGAAGAATTCTCTACTCTTTCCCATTCTATTGTTTTCCTCTATTTCTTTGCATTGTTCATTTAAGAAGCCCTTCCTATCTCTCCCAGCTATTCTCTGGAACTCTGCATTCAGTTGGATATATCTTCTATTTTCTCCCTTGCCTTTTGCTTCTCTTCCTTCCTCAGCTATTTGTAAAGCCTCCTCAGACAACCTCTTTGCCTTCTTGCATTTCTTTTTCTTTGGAGTAGTTTTGGTCCCTACCTCCTGTACAATGTCATGAACCTCTGTCCATAGTTCTTCATGCACTCTATCAGATCTAATGCCTTGAATATCTTTGTCACTTCCACTGTATAATCATAAAGGATTTGATTTAGGTTATACCTGAATGGCCTATTAGTTTTCCATACCTTCTTCAATTTAAGCCTGAGTTTTGCAATAAGGAGCTCATGATTTGAGCCACAGTCCGCTTCAGGTTTTATTTTTACTGACTCTCTGGAACTTCTTCATCTTTGGCTGTGAAGAATGTAAGGTCTGATTTCAGTATTGGCTAGCTGGTGATGTCCTTGTGTACAACTGTCTCTTGGGTTGTTAGAAAATGTTATTCCCTATGACCAGTTCTCTTGACAAAACTCTGTTACCATTTGCCTTGCCAGAGCCTGCTGCAATAATTCAAACGAGTCTACCCTAAGCCTGCTCACCCACCTTCACATACTCCTTCCTGTGGAAACCATAATAAAGGCTCTGCTGACATTGTCCCTTTGCTCCCTCTGCCCTTGACTAACCCTGGTGCTTCCCCAAGTGGCCCCTTTGTGTGGCTTGTCACACTTCATGTTTCTAGGGATCTGTGCATATAATAAACTTCTTTTTTCATAGCAATCATTTCTGTGTCTTTGTGTCTTAGCATACCTGGATAAAACAAATCCTGGATATCTTTTAAACCCACTAGGACCTAATCATTGTGTAATTTCATGATGTGAGTGATACACTCTTTGGCTAGCTGTGGCAATGCCCTATTTCTCAACCTCTTCCTGCTGATACCTGCTAATCTCTACTGGCCTCCCTTTTGGTCAGGTTCCAATCATGAGGACAAACACACTCCACCAAGCCAACTGGCACAGGGCATTCTCCCAATTCAGCCTCTGCTTTCACATGTAGTTTAGGGCAATCTCAGGCCTTATGAACTTACCAGGTGGAACGCAAGCTCCAGGGACACAGGTCACTTCCTAGCTCATGGAGGCAACTGTAAGGTCCAACCAGGCAAGCAGTTTCCCGTCTGTCCTTACATAGACCTTCATAAGGCGGTTCTCTTAACCCTTTCTTCTTTGGGTGGGATAAAGGAGAAATGTCACAGCTGCTGCTGTTGCTGCTAAGTCGTTTCAGTCGTGTCTGACTCTGTGGGGCCCCATGGACAGCAGCCCACCAAGCTTCTCTGTCCACGGGATTCTCCAGGCAAGAAAACTGGAGTGGGTTGCCATTTCCTTCTCCGAAAGTCACAGCTATTGGGTCCCTAATACTCAAACTTGAGGCATTTTCATTCCCCTTCTAAATGGAAGCGAGTAATAGGAATGAGGGATGCTGATTATTTAATGAGTTCTGATAACTTTTTAGTGAAAATAAGATAGAGCTGCACGCTACTTCTATTTAGGATGTGAAAGTACTTTTGCCTAATTTCTTTAGCTTTAGGGGCCTAAACTGCAATTCATCTCATCACGTACCCCACATTCAAGCACGGTAAGTAGCACCTCTGTTGGAGAGATTTAATGTAGTGAGCCTTTGAGCTACTGTGTCTAAAGCAAATAGTTTCTGCTTTTATCAGTTTCCTAGAAGCAGTGCAATTTTGAGGAATTTTCATTTAAAAGTCCCAGGGCATTTTATTCTAAAGTGCGAGAATATGGCAGTACTAAATAATCTACTTCTCTATGATCACATTAAAATGCATGGCACAATTCGTTAATTACCATCTCAATCTAATTCTCTAAGAAGTTTGCCCTAATTGCATTGTTGATATGCACAGATGCAAATAGGATGTTGGTTGTTTCCCTTATAGCAAACCACTGTTTCTAGTAAGTACCAATCTATTCTCTTGTTAGGAAGACTGGTCTGGTTCCACTGAACCACTAAACGTTGTCTCTCTATCACAAATGATAATAGGTAAACCCAGAAATCAGAGAGCACATTGCTTCCCATCAACCCCATCCCCATATAGACACCCCCAAACAGCAAAGACATGTCCACAAATAAGGCAACAAATAGCAGAAAATTCCCTGTAGATTGGCAGGATGGAAGTGCAAATTGGACATTTGTGGAGTGGCACTCGCCAGAAGGTATGTGAAACAAACAACCCCCAGCTGCTATGCTTTGCTTTTGTAAAAAGATCTTAAGGTTGTTTCACAAACACAGGTGTGAGAAGGCGGAAAGAAAAAGAGGAGGAGAAGAGGGAGAGAATGATACATGGAACACTGGCAACCACAAATAGGGATGGAAACTAGATGTGTTGGCATGACGTGAGGCATCTACCTCCATCCTCTCGGCTGTCCTGTTGATTCCTGAGGGCACTGAGTGTGGATAGGTGTAGGTAGACGGTGGAGGAAGGTCCAGAGTGGCGGAGAGAGGGATCTGAAGCCTGGTTAAAATATATTTTTTAATCAGCTAAATGGAAGATCTGTGACTTGTACAATCACATCTCCTTAAAATCATACTTATATTCCTATAGGAATGAAAAAAGAATAAATATTTCTCTATATGAATTTTTATGTCTGCCACATATCACATTTATTTATCTTTTAGCTTATTTCACTTGGAATATTTTGTCCCTCTGCAAAGTGTTTTTGTTATGGAACACTTTATGCAAGTATGTTACAGTTACAAAACACAAATCTTGATTTTTCCAATCATGCTGTTGATGTGGGATTTAATTATAAAAATGGCCAAAATAACATTTTATGTTTTGTAGATCAGGGTTCAGATATGGATTCAAGAGATCATGATGGTCAAATTCTCCTCTAGCTTCTGCCTGAATGAGCTTTGAGTGGTGACATTTACTTATATGTACTTGTGATTCTTTGTACTTGCGTAAATTATTTCTTTCGTTAAATGGGCATTTGGGGATTAATACACTTAGTTTCATTAAAACCTCATGGAACCTTCGGGTTTATGGAAACAAAACCCTTTATTTTAACATTCAGGGAAAAAGAAAGTGACTCCATAGGTAAATACATCATTTTGACAAATTTTGGGATAATTTATACTTTCTCCAAGTGCTTTAAATAATAGGATTGCAAATTTGGCATGTTGTCAGCATGATCTTTGCTTATTCCTTAGCTATACTGAAGAGACTTTTCAATACCCTGGATGATAGAGTTTCAGAAGGATAAAAAGAGATGCTGGTTGTTTACTGGCTTCTTCTTTAGCTTATTCTTCACAGATATTTGCATTTTTGCCTGCTGAGCACCTATTTCCCATTCTATAATGGCATTCCAATTTTTCCTTTATCAAAGCATCCTCTTTGGAATTGTCAGATAAGTATAGAACTCCTGGTTAAATCTGAATTTAAGAGAAACAGTGAATAATATGTTAATGTAAATATGTCCCCAACACTGTGTGTTGTGCTTAGTCGCTCAGTCATATCCAACTCTCTGTAGCCACCCAGTATCCCCCACCATGGGGATTCCTCCAGGCAAGAATACTGGAGTGGGTTGTCATGCCCTCCTCCAGGGGATCTTCCCAACCCAGGGACCAAACCCAGGTCTCCCACATTGCAGGTGGATTTCTCCACCAGGGAAGCCCCTGTCCCCAACATTGAATAAGACATACTTATACTGACACAATATTCATTATTTATCTGCAATTCAAATTTAACTGGGCGTCTTGAATTTTTATTTGCTAAATCTAGCAACTCTCTTCCTCTCTGCTTGTGGTTCTTGTGTGATTGACTGTACCACTGAGCTTTAGGAGCAGGCATGCAACCCAGACCTGCCAATCAGAGCATGGTCTTAGTGATCGATTCAAGGATTGGTTTAAGATCATCTCAGGCCAATGAAAGTGCTTCTTGGCCCTTTTACTAGAAATTTTGGGAGAGAAAACCTTCTTTTATTGAAAAATGAAACCTAGAACAACTGGAGAACAATATGCATAAAAAGCCTACCTAAGAATGAAGTTAAGAAGGAGGAAAGCAGAGTCCGGAAATACTGAAAGACACTGAATCTTGACCTCATTTAACTTCCTTGATCTGGCTATGCCTGAAGCTCACAATCTTACTTGAACCAAGAGGTTTTCTTTCTTTTTTTTTTTTTAATTTAAACTAATTTGAAAGATGGTTAAATGTGGGTCTTTTGAAGTTTTCATTCTTAGTCCTCTATTTTCATTAATAATTTGTGTATACTTGGTTCTACCCAAGCAGATCTGTGACCTGCTCTATGACATTCTGGGTGCAGCTTATGATACATTTTTTTTTTTTAATTTGAAAATTTTAATGACTTCTGGAACAAAATCTCTACTCTTTTTGAGGTATTGCTGAGAAATATCATACATTTAGGATCCTTCTTATTCTTCCTTCAACAGTGAAAGAACTGGAGTGAGTTAGGAATAGGATTTCATTATGTGCACACACCACATTTTGGTTATCCATTTAATGGGTGATAGACATTAGGATTGTTTTTACTTTTTGGCTATTATAAATAGTGTTTCTATGAAGATTCACATACAAGTTTTTGCATGAATATGTATTTTCTGATATTCCCCATTGTTTTCTTGCTATCACCATTGGATATAGTTTTTCCCTTAGACCTGGGGCTCCATGATAACAAACAAAATCTTTCTTGCTTAATTTTTTTCTATTTTTTCATCTCAAATCCTTCTATCACTTTCAGGAAGACTTCTGCAATTAATGTGCCATGTCAATCAATGTTTCAGAACTTCTCACCAAAGTTCTGAACCATTAATTGACATAGTTGTTCTCAAATAAAGCCCCACTCTCTTCAGATTAACTTTAATTTTTTCATTAATATATTTTTTCAACTTCCAATCATACTTATATGCCCCCCAGACATGAAAACAATCTTTGAATGATCCTCCGAGAGGGTGAAGACCCTCCCAGTTCAGGAGCCGCTTACGCTCATTTCTCTTATGTCTTTACCTTTGTGTCTGCTCCCATTTTGACATGTCCACTCAGATGTCTTCTTCCCTCCTGTACACTTTTTAATATTCTTTATATCTTCTCTTCTATAGAATTCTATTACAGAATGTTTTGCCTTCCCTTGGCTTCAAAACCACTTAATGTCTATATCATTCATATTTGTATTTAATCACTAATTACCTTTTATTGTTCTGTAACTGCTTAATGGACATGTACCACATCTGCTTAGCCATGTGAAAGGTCAAGAATGGCAAGCATTGTGTCCAAAAGGAGGCAGCTGTGAAAAAGATAAAAAAATCCAGTGATGCTTGACTCTGATTCCAGTAATCGATGGCTGGGTAATAACTCAGAGCAACTTTGTCAACAAAGATTACTTGAAAAGCTGGGCAAATATTTTTGAAATTTAGTTTAACTGCTAGATTCATATTTAAGTGAAGATAGATAATCTAAAACTCAGAGAGAAGGTGAAGGACAATGTTGAGAACTGGACACTATGAAAACAGGAAATAAAAGTTTTGGAAAAGATCCAAAGAAGAATATTAGAATTGAAATTTTAAATTACCTAAATTAAGATGGATTTAATAAAACATATTTGATGCCACAGAAGAGAGGATTAGTTAACAGCCAGATAAAACAGAAGGAAATGTTCAGAATAGAGCATGGAGTAACAAAATACATGGCAAATAGAGAAGAGATAGTATGAAGCATAGAGAATACATGGAGAAAGTTTAATATGGAAAATTGGAGGCCAAAAATAAGAGAGAAAAACTGGACCAGAACAATATTTGAAGGGATAATGATTAAAAATTTTCAAAACTAATAAAAGATATTAAGCCTGATTTTAAAATAATGAAAAATCTTTATTATTCACAAATCACATGATAAAACAAACAAAAATATAAATTAAATATATGAATTTGTGAGTTTAGCAAGATTGCTGAATATATAGTCAACATTCAAAAATCAATTATAGTTCTATACACCAGCAACAGACATTTGGAAAAATAAAATTTTGAATTCCTTTTGATGCCCTACAATAACATTCTTATCAAATCATTTGTGTTAAAAAAACTCAAAATGTATCAGAACTTTATTTAGAAAACTATTAAATATTACTGATCAAGATGAAAGACCTAAATAAACGAAAGAAAATACCATGTTTATGGATTAGAAGATACACCATTATATAGACACCAATCTTCCCAAACTGATTTATAGATTCAATGTAATTCCAAACAAAACTTTATTAAGTTTCTTTGTGTGTGTGTATGGGGGGGGGGATGTTTTTGAAAATTGAGGAAATGATTTCTCAGTTTGCATACAAATATGCAAGGCAATGGCACCCCACTCCAGTACTCTTGCCTGGAAAATCCCATGGACTGCGGAGCCTGGTAGGCTTCAGTCCATGGGGTCGCTAAGAGTCGGACACGACTGAGTGACTTCACTTTCACTTTTCCCTTTCACGCACTGGAGAAGGAAATGGCGGCCCACTCCAGTGTTCTTGGCTCGAGAATCCCAGGGACGGGGGAGCCTGGTGGGCTGCCGTCTATGGGGTCGCACAGAGTCGGACACGACTGAAGCGACTTAGCAGCAAATATCCAAAATAATATTGAAAAAGAACAGAGTTAGGAGATCTAAGTAACCAGATATTAAGATTTTTCATAAAGTTACAATAATTAAAAGTGAGGTATTGATGCGAGAAGAAATAAACAAACCTATGGATCATAATGGGAATTCTAGAAATGTATCCACATATGTGCAGATACCAGAGATTTTTGTTTTTTGTTTTTTTTAAGATAGCACTGTAGAAACTTTTAAATATATCCCAAGGCAATTGGGTATCTATTGGAATCCACACATGATAACAACAAAATAAAAATTCTAGATTAATTTTAGATCTAAATGTGAAAGACTAAATAATAAAACTTATATGAGGTAATTTAGAAAATATCTTAATGAACTCAGGATAGAGAAATATTTCTTAAGTAGTACATGGAACTTGGCATAATGAAAAAGATTAATGAAACTAAGAATTCCTGCTTATCAGTATTAGGAGAGTGAAAAGAAAATCAAGGACTAGGAAAAGATATTTCTCACACAGAACTAAGAAAGAGCTGATAATCAAACTGTTTTTTTTTTTTTTTTTTAAACTCTGAAGAATCAATAAGAAAAGACGACCAAATGGAAGAATGGAACGCGCACTCCACAAATTATGATGCATAAGTGAGTTGGCATTTTCTGCCAAAGTACAAGATGTGCACAATTAATGACCCAGTGTCCCATTTCTCGTGATACATTCAATAGAAATGTGTGCACAGGCACATCAGGAGACACATACAAATATGCTCACAGCAGCGTTATTGGAAAGAGCTGAGAATGGGAAACAAATGTCTATCAATAATGGAATTAATACTACACAATCACCATGTGCTGCTGCTGCTGCTAAGTCGCTTCAGTCGTGTCCGACTCTGTGCGACCCCATAGACGGCAGCCCACCAGGCTCCCCCGTCCCTGGGATTCTCCAGGCAAGAACACTGGAGTGGGTTGTGCAAAATAACAATAATAATACACAGAGTTCTGCTACTTCTAAGCATGGATAAGTATAGTTTGAATGAAAAACATCAGATTCAAGTTATATGTATGTGTTTGCATACATATGTACACACATGCATGCAATCAAATGTGTTTAAACACACACATACACATATACACACATATATAGATTCTATGTACTACTTAAAACACAAATGCAGTCATAGTGTAGAGATGAATGCTTAGATGGTACAATGTGAAGAATACCAAGTATTGTCATATTTGTAAAGACAGTACTTACTTTTGAAGGGTGCTGTGTGTTAGTCGCTCAGTCATGTCTGACTCTTTACAACCCCATGGACTGCACCCCGCCAGGCTCCTCTGACCGTGGGATTCTCCAGGCAAGAATACTGGAGTGGGTCACCACGCCCTCCCCCAGGGGATTGTCCCCACCCAGGGATCAAACCCAGGTCTCCTGCATTGTAGGCAGATACTTTACCGTCTGAAACACCAGGTGGTGGGATATGATTAAGAGTTGATATTGAAGAAGCCTCTGGGACTCTGACAATGTTTTACTTTTATTTTTTCAAAATTAATTCATTCTTTATTAAATTCTAGTTGATTTATAATATTGTGTTAATTTCAGGTGTACAGCAAAGTGATTCAGTTATATATACATCAGATCAGATCAGAGCAGTCGCTCAGTCGTGTCCGACTCTTTGCGACCCCATGAATCGCAGCACATACATGCATATATTTATACATTCCTTGATTCTTCTCATTTATAGTTTAATACAAGATATTGATATAGTTCTCTGTGCTGTACAGTAAAACTGTGTTTATATATTTTATATATAGTGGTATGTATCTGTTCAACCCTGCTCCTAATTTATCCCTCTCCCTCACCTCCCTTGTCTGCTGGTAATCATGTTTATTTTTTATGTCTGTAATAATGTTCTATTTTTTGACTTTAGTGATGGTTATAACTGTGTGCTTTTAAAACTTTACCCTAAAATATCTTAAAAGAAGGAGGAGGAAGAGGAGGAGGAGAAGAAAATGTGAGGAACAGATCTGACTACGATTCGCTCTTTCGGTAACTTTAGGCAAATTACATTATCCTTGTGAACCTTAATTTGTTCATTTGTAAATTGTGAATCACGTCACCATCCTCACCAAACTTCCATGAGGATTATGAGATCCTGCATGTAAAAGAACTTTATAAAGACATAAAGCACCTTATAAAGTTTGAGGGGAAAAATAGTATTATAATAATATCTAATGCCATTCTGGAATTGCAATAGTCATGAAAATATCATATTTGATTTGATTGGATCTTCAAAAATTACTCAGTGCATTCATCAGAAAACAATATAATTGAATTAAGAGGGAATATGAAAATATAGTTATGTGTAATAAAGTAGATTTTTTCCAACTTGTAAACAGTTTCTTTCTCTGTACATATATACACAACACCTTACTACCACCACTTCTTTTCCATTCTGGATCTCATTTTTGCAATTCCAAAGAACTTTGTGTTCTCTTGACCTCTCTTACTGAACCAAGTAAAACTCATAGGGAAGACAGAGAGAGGAAGCTGGAGATTCAGTGGGGTTTGTTGTTACCCACAGATCAGAGTCCCCACAGTGTCCCAAACAGTGACGGTGCCTTTACCGAGAAACTTACAGAACTTCTGAGTTGAATAGGACAGAGCACTGATATCCTCAGTTACCTTCAGTCCCTCAGTCGTGTCCGACTCTTTGCGACCCCATGAATTGCAGCATGCCAGGCCTCCCTGTCCATCACCAACTCCCGGAGTCCACCCAAACCCATGTCCATTGAGTCAGTAATGCCATCCAACCTCTCATCCTCTGTCATCCCCTTCTCCTCCTGCCTTCACTCTTTCCCAGCATCAGGGTCTTTTGAGTCAGTTCTTCCCATCAGGTGGCCAAAGATCCTGATATCCTAGATCCTTGAATAAACACTCCTCAGATTGTTGCAGGCCTAATTTCCAGAATTGTGAAATGGTTGACTTTGACAATTTTTGTCAATATTCCTGTTGCTTTTACAGAGAAATGAGTTTTCAGATGCCCTTAGTTTGCCAATCTTTTTGATGTCCTAACACCCCCAGATGCTGACATGGCCTCTTTTTCTCCTACCCCCATCCTGACAACTTTCCACCTAAAGATATTCTCTTCAAAGCCTGATACAAGTTCTTCCAGGGTTTCTCCAAATAGCCAGCAGCCACTCTGTCAGCACCAGTTTCTTCTTTGGGGATGATCATAGCTCTTGCCCATATTTTTCTTGTGTCCTTGCTCATATTCTCTTTCTTTGACTCAAACTCTAAATGTTCAGCCTTTTCTGGTGAGATTGCATTCCTCAGTCCCTCTCATTGGGCCTATTTTGTTTAACTTCCTATTTAGTCATCTACAGGGCTCCTAACCCTTTCATTGCTGCTGCTAAGTCGCTTCAGTCGTGTCCGACTCTGTGCAACCCCATAGACGGCAGCCCACCAGGCTCCCCCGTCCCTGGCATTCTCCAGGCAAGAACACTGGAGTGGGTTGCCATTTCCTTCTCCAAACCCTTTCATTACTGAATATCTAATGTGAATATCTGTATGCCACTCGGCCCAAGTCTTGGTATAGATAACTGTTTTCCTGAGGCTATGGGCTCTGTGCTTTCCACTGTTACACTACAGTGCTCAGAGATCTTTTCTTTTCCTGGTGTCAGCTGCCACAACCAAACAAATGATATATAAATCTCACCAAGCCATCTCTGATCTAAACTCAGGCCACATGACTCTCACTGCTTATAAGACGTTTCCATTTTTCCATATCTTTATTAACTCTAACGTGGCAACATAACTGGAATGCCTGTGGAACTGACACATGTACTATCACATTCAAGAAAAAAAATAATAATTTTGACATCTGAAAGGATTTAAAAGTAAATTAAAAAATAATAATTTTGACATCCAAAAGGATTTAATAGCAGTCACTGCAAAAAAAACTAAAGGATAGTTTTCTATTAAGGAGAGAAAATTTAATCATCAGTCTATCTTCTGAGAGATTAAATATATCTATTGGATAGATTAGATACAATCTTTTGAGATTATATCATGGTGGCTAATCAAATAACTCTCCCTTTCATTCTGGGAGAGCCTTCTAACTCTCTGTCAAACACAGTGCGTTCTAGATATTGCTTGTCTCGTTACTACCCTCTCAATCTCTATGTAATGGTCTTATCTAGAAATCACTCTCTGTTCTTTGCAGTTAATCACTCAGATCAGTTTTCTTAATTCTCCCTCTCGAGTATTATCCCAATTCTACACAGTGAAACCTTAGAAATTAATCTGGCAAAGATGCAATTCTTCTCAAGACTTAAATGAGGAAAAAGATGATGTCATACAAAAAAAAAACAAGAGATAATAGTTGTATATTAATGTTATTCTTCTACCATATCATGACCTTTCAAACTAAATAAGCCTTCCTATTTCCTTCCTCAAACGACACACAGACGCTAGTCTCCTTGGTGATTATCATGACATAATCTTCAGGTTTTAAATGGCTCCTAAACACTTCATGTATGAACTTAGAAGCAACTTTGGAGAAAAAGCATCATTATGAGTTGTACTGATGCTTTAAGAAAAAAAAAAAAAAAGCTAATAATAATATGATTATAATGAGAGCATATCCAAAATAGCCAGTCATAGAGAAAAGTGTTTTCATCACTGTTGACAAGACCAAGGCAAGAAGATGCTCACTTGTATATAAATTATTGAAATATTTCCTATGCATCTAATATTTGCATAGATGATTCTTTAAATTGGCAGTAAAGACTTATGGGGAAAAAAATGGCCTTTGAAACAGTTTTTGAGGTCACAGAAAGCTACAAGAGTAAGATGAACACATGCCCTGGAACAGGCACACACACTGAACATGGTGAGTGCTCAGTTTACTACAGGCTTGGGCACTGATGAGATGGACAGAGTATGGCGCACGGTAAGTCACTGGGGAGAGTTAATGGACTGGTAAGTTAAGGTCGTCCGGTTGACCACTTTCAGAAACCTGCACCTTTTTGGTAGGTGATGGATAGTAAATATTTCTTTGAAGAAAATATGTCTTGTTTACATTACATTACAATATTTTCATCAAACTAAAGAGTCTGAAGGGAGGTGGGATACAGTGAGGACAAGAGTGCTTATCTGTATGTAGGTTTTATGGTCATTTATAAATGCTTCTTTTTCGGTGAAATATTAATCACACTGAAACAGATTTGCTAGCAAAAAATAAATGAGGGAAAGTGCCCATTTATCATTCTAACACAAATTGAAAATGAATTAGTTAATAAAATGTGAACATAATTACTGTCCTTAGTTAACACTGGCTCAGATGGTGAAGAATCTGCCTGCAATGAAGGAGATCTGGATTCAATCCCTGGAAAATCCTCTGGAAAAGGGAGTGGCTATCCATTCTAGTATTCTTGCCAGGAGAATTCCATGGACAGAGGAGCCTGGCAGGCTATAATCCATGGGGTTGCAAAGAGTTGGGCACGACTGAGCGACTAACATTTTCACTTAGTTAACCCTAACACGGCTCCTTCTTTGCTATCTTAATGTTCCTTTCTCCCCTTTCATTCTTAAGTCCTGAACATTTCTCTTTGGTTACTTTTTGAAGAGTTTCTAGTATGTGCATGGCTACAAAATTTAGTATCTTCGTCCTTAAACATCTAGAAATCATGCAAAGCAATAACTGGGATTTAACAAAAAAAATCCTAAGGAACTCATTTCAATGAATCTAGAAGTAGATCTAATCCTCAGACATCCATATGCTTAACGAGGGCTTCCAAAAGCAGCAAGGATGGGGCAGAAGCTGTGTGAGAGCAGGTGGCGGTGAAGAGACGAAATGTGGAAGGTGGAGATGAGACACGGTACATTAGATCTCAGAACACGTCTTCATAGACATAGTCCAGAAGAGTGAGAGCCCTGATGCTCCAAAATGAAAAAATCATACTTTTATTTGCAGGAATAAGTCCAAAAGTAAGGTGAGCAAGGCCCTTTGAGATTTGATGAGTTCTAAATCAAAAGCTTCCAGCAATGCCGAGAAAGGTCAAAGCTCCAAACCTCCTAGCTTATGACCTTAACTGAAGCATTTCTCATTCACTTGGACCCATAGTTTATTCACCCGATAAAATAAGGTGGCATTGGTGATTGTAATTTTTTGGTTTCTAGAACACCTGGTGAAATTAGCAGAAAAAAAAAAAAAAAGATTTGAACTTAATCCTTCTGGGTGTTTAGCTGCAAGGCAGCGAAGAAAATGGCATGATGTGACCTTGGAATCATAAAGATCCGGATTAGATGGGGCAGGGCTCTTGCAGTTACCCTTGAACTGGTCCACCTGACCTGCCTTTGCTCTCTGACTCCTGCCTCTTGGTTTATCTGGCATCTGTTCTGGTTAGATCCATTTTGGCATTCCAGCTCTGGTGCCTGCTCTGAACAGTCAGCTGAGACCCTCAGGCTCTAGACTTTGATCCACTTCAAAGCACTGGCTTTTCTAAATACAAACTCTTCTTTCCATATCTAAACCTAGAAGGAGAAAAACTCCTTATGAAATAGAATTGTGGAAACTCCAAAGAGATCAGCCTTTCTCACTTGGCTTTATGGGACTGACAGCCCTTACTGTGTGCCATATGGTGTGATGTGTTCAGGTTTAGGTCTAGCAAACCCCCACTTCCAAAAAAAAATACCACAAATTTATACAATAAGTGCCTTAAATTGCATGAGCCATCTTCCTAAGATTCAAATTTTACAGACGGTTTTCACTAGAAGTTATTTGTTTCATTTTAAGAGGGAAAGAAAAGATCCCCAAACAGTTAAATTTAGGGAAATATAATATAAAGGTATTAAATTGCAGGAAGGTATCACACACACAAACCCCCAAACAACAGAACAAACCTTGAACAGCAATTCTGATCCTCACTGAAGAACAAAGTCCTAGAAGTTCATAGTGAGATATCAAACTGAGGATTGTAAAAGTAGGCAAAGATTATTTATTGGATGGTTAGCTGTAGTGGGACCATGTCCCAAATACATATCTAGCATCAAAAACCTGAAAGTCCAAGCTGGAGAGCAAGAGGGCGCCTAGGTCCAGCGAAGTCTGTTCTTTATTCTCAGAGGGGTTCTGGCTCATTTCAGTGCTTGAGCCAAAAGGCTCTCTTGCCCCTTTCCATGTTCATCACACTGGTTTTAGAACATCACAGAATCTTCTTTTGTCAGCAGCTCTGGGAGCTACAAGCTACGAGGGATCAAGCTTGGGTAGATGGAGGAAATGTACTTACTTAGCAGCAAGTGAGAGAAACAGCCAACCTGCTTTTCTGCTACTCTTTTGGGTTCTGTCCTCAGGCTTTCCACGATGTCTCATCACCCTTCCCGACAATGGGGCGTAGGCTACATTTGACGGCATTTGTCACTAGCTGCAGTGTGAAACAGATCTTTCAGTTTCATTACCTTTCATTTTTAAAGATAAGAATGGAATTTACTTAGGATAGAAAATCCACATAGCAATGTGGGTGTAGAAAAACAAGCAGGTGTTAATAAATTTCCAAGAAACATTAATCTGTTTCTGCAAATACATCCTGCTGTTCATTTAAATGGAATGATACTCTATAAATTTACCACTTTAGTCACTCTCTGAGCTATCAAAATGTAATATATAACACCTTCGATGATCAAAGTGAAAGTAAGTTTAGAAATCCAATTTGTTTTTTCACCATCTAAGCTCTTTATTTAACTTTTGCGTTTCAGCTCTCATTTGAATCAAGCTTCAATTTTACTTACACACATCACAGGTATACTTTAGAAGCTGTCATGGAATCTTGCAACTGCCAAAAACAAAGTTCTATACTAAACCAACTGTATCTATAAAAGAAAAATACTATATTCTGTCACACTTGAAGATTTAAAGTAATTTATCATTGTACTATTCAAAAGTGGTAGTCATTGATTGAACTAGAGATAACCATTGGGGGAATTGTGAATGGGACTGTATCTGTCTCGGAAAAAAATGAGAAATGAGGATCCATGTGACATAAGTGGCCAATATATAAATTCTGAGGTTGACAATAAAGAAGCTGTAGATAGATTCATCATTTAAAGGGATTGGCAGAAACATTGATGGAACTGAAATCAAAGAAGAATTTTAAGTGATTGTCTGGGAAGATGGATGAAGGGATGGGTCTGGACAGAGTGAAGCGGTAGTAATAGAGTAACTCTTGCTTTTTACCCCGAGTCATTCTGCCATGTTTCATTTTTCCTTCATGCCTATATTACTTAAGTAAATAGAATAAGCAATAATAAAATAATTTATAACTTTAAACTACTTGATATCCACTTACTTGTTAAATCATTTTAACTCTAATTTTAGAGATCAGCAGATCATGAATTTGGACTTTCATAGTCATTATTACCATCTGTGGTTTATGCCAACTGGATGCAACCCATATAAATATATTGTATTCTTTAAAAAGTCCTGGGAAGCTCTTTTATCACCCAAGTCAGCCTATTTAAGCAGAAATACCTAGAGTGAATTTGATTTTAACAGGAAGGTTTGTTTTTGTTTTTGTTTTCTGGGATAAAACTTGGGTAACCAAGACAAAACTGACAATATATTATAAGAAGGCAGAACTTTTCAATTTACTGCCTTCGGACGAGAATAGCCAGAAGGCACTCTCTCCCTTCCTTTCCCCATTACTCCTACAAACATGCCTTCTGCTAACATTGGACTCTTGTCTCTTACCTTGCTCTTAAGAACATAACTATTTGGGATACAATATTTAGTAGCTTAGACGAGAGGAAATGATGCATTTGTTTTTTCCTGAATGAAGCTTTACAATCCACACTTTAAGCCTCAACTTTTTAAATTAATCCTTTCTGGAGCATGGTCACTTTACAATGTTGTGCTAGTTTCTAGTGTACAACAAAATGATCAGTGGTGCACACAAATATATTCCTTTCCTTTTGGGCTGCCTTCCTAAAAGTGGGATCATTCCATTCAAATGAACAGCAGGATGTATTTGCAGGAACAGATGAATGTTTCTTGGAAATTTATTAACACCTGCTTGTTTCTCTACACTCATGTTGCTATGTGGATTTTCTATCTATCATATGTAAACTCCACAGTGTGTTAAATAGAGTTCCCTGTGCCACACAGTATGTTCTCATTAGTTATCTATTACAAGGTATCAAAAGTGTATATGCATCAGTCCTAATGTCCCAATTCCTTCCACCATTCCCTTGTCTTTTGATATCTATACATTTGTTCTCTACCCAGAGTGTGTCATATAGAGTGAAATAAGTCAGAAAGAGAAAAATGAACATTGTTTATTAATTCATATATGAGGAATCTGGAAAAATGGTATAGATGATCCTATTTGCAAAGCAGAAATAGAGACAGATGTAGAAAACAAATTTAAGTCTTAGATTTAATTTTTATTGCTGTTGTTAGCTTAAGTTCTATGCTAAGTTCTGCACTGTGCTGTGCTTAGTCACTAGTCATGTCTGACTCTTTGCAACCCCACGGACTTGGCCCCCCAGGTTCCTCTGTCCATGGGATTTCCCAGACAAGAATACTGGAGGGGGTTGCCATTTCCTTCTACAGAGGATCTTCCCAATCCAGGAACTGAACCTTCTTCTCTTGCCTTGGAAAGCAGACTCTTTACCACTGAGCCACCAGAGAAGTTCCAAATTTAATTTTACCTTCTAAGATTAAGGGATGCCTTAAAACTTAAGGGAATCACTTTATTTATTTTTTTTTAAGGGAATCACTTTATATTTAGGTCCTTAGAAGCTAACATAATACTGAAAGTAAATGAAGACCTAAAAGGCAGGGATGGAACCTGTGGAAATTCAAGACAAGTTCAATGTAATTTGGAATCTGTCTGTGTGTGTGTGTGTGTGCACACACACGTACATGCACATGTGTGCACTTTGAGGTGGGCATGGTGGTACTTTGAAGGAATAATTGGAGCTTCAACCAGGCCATAAAGGATAAGTAGAATTTAGATGGAGTCAAAGGAAAAAATGGAGTTGGAAAGAAGAAACAAATGTTTGCAAATTAGTAGAGTACTGAGATATGCAGAAGCTTTAATTTATTAAATCATTCATTAATTCACTAAAAATTCAGAGCACTCGTAGCAGCCAGGCATTGGGGTAAGTGCTGGAGAACAAAAATACATAAGAGCTGTCCATGAACTTGGGGATATTACAGTCTGTAGGGGTAGTTAAGTGTGGATACAAATAACTTCAATACAGTGGAATGCATCCTGCTGGACCATGCAAATGGAGCAAAGGGTGGCAGGCACTGGAGAGAGTAAGGTACATGGAAACGCTTGGGTCAAACTCCACAGAGGAGGTGCCTTAGATGCTGATGTCTGAAGGCTGAGTGGGATATCTCAGGTGAATAAAGAAAAGATAGCATCCCAGGAAAAAAGGAAGCAGCAGGAGCAGGTGTGTGGAGACCTGCACCGCCCAGACCTGGGAACGGGGTGGGTCCCTTATAGCCAAGGCACAGGGCAGGTGCTTGAGCAGCATGAGAACAGAAGGGGTACTGTGGTTGGGTTGTAAAGGGCATGTATGACATGTGTAGCTTGGACCTTATTTTCATCTATTAGAAACCACTGGAGGTATTAAAGCACCAAAAATGATGCTATCAGATTTATGTCTCAGAAAGATCTAAAGTTATCTTCAGTCTTTTTTTATATTCCCTTTTATTCCCAGCTAATGTTTCCTCTACTCTAAAAAATGAAAACAAACCCAAGCAAGCAAAGCCCCACCCTTCCTTAGCATTAGGTAGCTGTCTCTCTCCTTCCTTTTAGACTCACTGTCTCCAGTCGCACACACGTCACTACCCATTTTCCAATCCTCAATTCAATGCTATCCAGCTCATAGGTCCATTTAGCCCCTTAAAGTGCTTGACCACCAGTGACGTCCTGACCACCAAGGATAGTCTCACTGTATGTGGTTCTCAGAGGCACTTCATTCTGAGATGGCTGCCTTCTTGAAACTTTCCTAGCATCTTAAAGATCTCTGCTTGCTGGTTCTCCTCAAGGCTGCTGACCAGGTCTCCCAAGGCTCTATGCTGCCAAGTCTTTCCCTCTCCATGCAAACTGTTCCCTCTCCACTGTTTCCCTGCATTCTTTTCTCTCTTCCCTTTCCTCACACTTGCTTGAGGGATCCCCTCTACTCCATGGCTTTGCTCACTCTTTATGGCTGAACTGCATACCCCACAAAAATTTATAACTTGAAGTTCCAACCCTCAGCATCATGCAATTTGATTGTTTTGGAGATAAGATCATTCCCAAAGTAATTAAATTAAAATGAAGTCATCAGGGTGGAAAGTGAAAGTGAAGTCGCTCAGTCGTGTCTGACTCTTTGCAGCCCGTGGACTGTAGCCCACCAGGCTCCTCCACCCATGAATTTCTCCAGGCAAGAGTACTGGAGTGGGTTGCCATTTCCTTCTCCAGGGGATCTTCCTGACCCAGGGATCAAACCCAGGTCTCCCGCATTGTAGGCAGATGCTTTACTGTCTGAGTCACCAGGGAAGTCCCATCAGGGTGGACCTTAGTCCAATATGACTGACTGGTGCTATCTCAAGAAGAGGAAATTTAGACATACACACACACACACACACACACACACACACTCACACACACACATATGAGGTTTGGGTGGAGAGGCACGGCCAACATAAATCACAAGAAGAAGACAACCACCCGCAAGCCAAGGGGAGAGGCCTGGAGCATGTCCTTCTCTCACGGCCTTCAGAAGGAATCTATCCTGCTCGACTTCAGACTTCTAGCCTCCAGAACTATGAGAAAATAAATTTTGTTGTGGAAACCACCCAGTCTATGATATCTTGTTACCACAGCTGTAACAAACATTTATACTCACCAAGTAGGCTGAAGACTGCCAAATCTGTGGCTCTCTCCTGAGACGCAGATGCACATGGCCAACTGCTAACCACACATCTCCACCTGCCTGCAGATACACCCCTATTCTATTTTCCTGCAAATGTGCTCGCCTCCAAGTTTCCCTTATCTTGATGAATGATATCCTTATGGAACTAATCGTCCCAGGTCAGAAATCTTGTTAGCACAAATATCTCCCCTTTTCTTTATTCACATACCTTTAACCCAATTAGCCCTAACATTTTTACTCTCATATAACCCCCAATTTCATTTTCCCTACCCCCTGTGTTTTAGCCCAAATCATATCTCTTGACTGCTACTATAATAGATTTCTAATGGGTCTTCCCATTGCCATCTTGGGTTTCCCTGGTGGCTCAGAGGCTAAAGTCTCTGCTACAATGCAGGAGACCCAGGTTCAATCCCCGGGTTGGGAAGATCCCCTGGAGAATGGAATGGCAACCCACTCCAGTATTCTTGCCTGGAGAATTCCATGGATAGAGGAAACTGGCAGCCTACAGTCCATGGGGCTGCAAAGAGTCAAATATGACTGAGCAACTAATTTTCACTTTATTGCCATCTTACTCTCTCAAGTTCAGTTAGAGTAAAATTCTTACAAAATGAAAATGAAATCATATTAATCTACTGTTTAAAAAATCATCAAGCATTCCCCTTTGCCTGTGGGATAAAGTCCAGATCTGTCCACTGGGCATACAAGACCCTTCATGATTTGATTCTTCTTATGTCTAACTTCATCTCTGGCCACTCCTCTCCTTATACTCTGTCATTCAGAACTGCTGGCATCATAGAGCTTAATGGACATAAAACAGGATTGTATTGCTAAGGTCAAGTCAGGGGTAAGAAACACTGGAGCAAGGACATGTGTCATGACCATCATCTAATATGAGATGTAGCCCTATAAACATCTTGGAGATCCATACATTTGCCTTCCCAGCTCTTCGATTAGAAATTTTATGTGTGTAGAGGTCATGAGTGTCACCCCACTCTGGTACTCTTGCCTGGAAAATTCCATGGATGGAGGAGCCTGGAAGGCTGCAGTCCATGGGGTTGCTGAGGGTCAGACATGACTGAGCGACTTCACTTTCACGTTTCAGTTTCATGCATTGGAGAAGGAAATGGCAACCCACTCCAGTGTTCTTGCCTGGAGAATCCCAGGGATGGGGGAGCCTGGTGGGCTGCCGTCTATGGGGTCGCACAGAGTCGGACACGACTGAAGCGACTTAGCAGCAGCAGCAGCAGCAGCAGAGGTCATGAGTATTTTGTTTTCTAGTTAAAGAGAAAGTCCTTCATAAATAGGGGTCTGTAGTCCAAAATTATCTGGTTTTGAGATTTCAACATATCTGAAAATGTCTTTAAAATGTTTTTGTGTTGTTTGTCTTATGAGAAGGCCCATGAACCAGGACAGCCATGGCCCTGTGATGGTGGCAGACTGTGATAAACTTAATCCACTTCCTTCTAGGGCCAAGTGCGGGCTTAAGTAAAACAGTAGGTGGACTTGGGCTTCTTATAGGGATTCTTATTTCTCACAAAGGCATTAAAACAATCTCTCTGTTATCTTGGGGGAGGATTTAGGCTTTCCCAGTCTTGGTTAGCCTGATGGGTGTTTGAATGCTGTCATTGCCCTCTTTAATAACAGAAGTATCTGTACACCCAGAACATAACAACAGAAAATATAAACAGGAGTGCCTTTCCAGCCACATGTTAGTAAAGGGCCTCTCCTATACCCATAGCTCCACTTTGATGGGATGGTCAATGGATAGTTCAGTTCAGTTCAGTTCAGTCACTCAGTCGTGTCCGACTCTTTGCGACCCCATGAACCGCAGCACGCCAGGCCTCCCTGTCCATCACCAACTCCCAGAGTCCACCCAAACCCATGTCCATTGAGTTGGTGATGCCATCCAACCATCTCATCCTCCATCGTCTCCTCCTCCTGCCCTCAATCTTTCCCAGCATCAGGGTCTTTTTAAATGAGTCAGCTCTTTGCATCAGGTGGCCAAAGTATTGGAGTTGCAGCTTCAAAATCAGTCCTACCAATGAACACCCAGGACTGATCTCCTTTAGGATGGACTGGATGGATCTCCTTGCAGTCCAAGGGACTCTCAAGAGTCTTCTTCAACACCACAGTTCAAAAGCATCAATTCTTTGGTGCTCAGCTTTCTTTATAGTCCAACTCTCACATCCATACGTGACCACTGGAAAAACCATAGTCTTAGCAATGGATAAGCAATTGGCAAATGAGGGTTTCATATGGGTGTCAGATCCTCCTTTAGGGCCAGAACTCAGTCCATGAGATGCTTTGAAAATACAAGAGTATGAATATCCCTTCAGGGCAGCTGCAATCTTCATCACTGATTTTGAGAACCAATCTCATGACTTGTTACCAAAAGCAGACTAGGTGAGAAGGGTAATGACTTCTTAACTTTAATTAACAAATGCTTACTGGAATGCTCTCCCTCAAAATTCAAATTCACCCAAAAGTTGACCCTACCTACAAGGACTATCCAACCATTTACTCATCGTATCATGTGACTGGCTGTGAGTAGGACTGCTGTATATGACAGTTTCAGTTATGAGCTGTATGACTATCAGGGACACCAGTCATACTGTAGCACATGTACGTGGTGCCCCATTGGGGTTAAATGTTAAACAGCCTGCAGGGCTATGCATAGGAGCCTTATAAATGTCCTTTGGTTCTTCTCTGAGGATTTTGGGACTCTTTGGGCCTTCATGAAGGTCACTGACAGAAAATGGAAGCAAAGGGATTTTTATCACTCTTTCAGGCACTCATAGGGATCAGAATTATATCCTCCCTGATAGACACTGCTCCTTTCTCTAGGAGGAGAAGCTCTTTGTTTATGACAGGAGATAAATAAGAGGAATAAATGGTTTATATTTACAATGTGAGAGACCTGGGTTCGATCCCTGGGTTGGGAAGATTGCCTGGAGAAGGAAATGGCAACCCACTCCAGTACTCTTGCCTTGAAAATCCCATGGACGGAGGAGCTTGGTGCAGGCTACTATCTATGGGGTTGCAAAGAGTCGGGCACGACTGAGCGACTTCACTTATGGTGATAGAAATGGCAAGTCTGCTTAAAGCGTTCTGGAAAGAAAAGCTGAAATTAGAGTCATGCTAAATCAGAAATGAGACTTAAGAAAAGCAAGTAATTAGCTCAACCAAGTGGTGTATCAAGGAACCCTGAGTGAGAATAAGCTCCAAGAGATAATAAGCAAATAGCGAGGGTTAAGTGGAAAGCAACAGAAGCTCTTACCTCAGAAGGCTGAGATCAGGAAACAAGTATTAGGTGAAGTTTCAGGAGAACGGCCCCTTTGATGGGTCAAGGACGTCACTCAGGTAGTTCATTTCTTAGGATTTTTTTTTATTATTGTGTTATATTTCAAAAGCATTTTCATGTATCTGGCGTTCCCTGGTTTTCTGCCTTTTCTGCCTCATTTTGGTGATGCCTCCTGATCCCCTCTCCCCGTGACTGTCCATTCTGCTTTGTGTGTGAGGACCTGACACACGGGCATCTGTGCATTCCTGTCCCCAGGCGTTTTCATTTTCATGACTCTATTTGCAAATGGAGCCATTGTTCACATGGGACCGAAGAGAATGGCAATCTTGCGATGTTCAAAGGTCTCAGTGACTCCTAATCCAGTTCTAATGCTTGGTGTTTGACGCAGTTTCCAAGGAGAGCTGTGACACAGGGGCATTAATCTACCTCGTGACAGCATGGGGTTTTAATGCATTTTCTGTATCTGAAGAACGAGCCTCCTATGGAGGTGGTGAAAGGAGTTATGGCGAAATCAATATCTTCATTTCGCTGGGGCACTGACAATTTGTAGCAATGATACGAGGGATCACTGCACAGGGAGAGCGTGTTGGACAAAATCTAATGCGCGGTACATACACTTCTGAAAATGGACACAAAGACTTGCTTCATGAGTTAAAAAAAAAAAAAAAAAAAGGTGAGTGGGTTACAGGGAACTAGTGTCTTTCTAGAAATACACAGATAACCTCTTGTATCATCCAGGACATGATTTTGGAGCAATAAAGATTACATTTCTGCTTTACAGACGTGATGTTATCTATAAATAAAGATAAATTTCATAATGTACATTCAGGAATCAGTGGAAAATATCCTGGCTTTTCACTGAAATATTCAAACCAAAATTATGATGTCTGATAATCTACTAAAGGGACAGACCAACCAAGAAAATCATACAATAAGATGCCAAGAATAAGGCCATTCAGCCTTGTCAGTGATACTGACCAAGGAGGAAAGTAAGGGCCACCTTCGAAGGTATTATGGGATGGCAGACGAATCAGAGTACTGACTGGACCAGACTCTTCAGTTCTTTCTCAATGACAGATATTGGGTTTGATGTTAACATCAGTGTCACTCAAAAATAAAATTTAATAGCCAGCCACTGATGCATTTTTCCCTGGGTACTATTGCTCAGCTTACTCTGATTTCTGTGATATTACAATATGATTTGTGTATTTTTGCAACTAGCAATGTTACTTTGACATGTATCTCTATATATACCTGATTTCTTTCAAATAAATAGTTGAGGATGGATGCATACTTCTAAAGATTATTATTCAATGCTTTGGTATCTTCATAGTATCCACAAGGTTTAAATACATACATGGAAAAGCTTCTTTATGCCTTACATTAGTAACGTCTTGCTATGGTAGGAACCATTTAACTTATTTTATATCCACACAAAGATAGTACAGAAATGGTTAATATTTCTATATTTTCCATGAGTTTTATTTTTATTCCTTTCTATTATTTTCTGACAAGGTCAGGGAATATAATCTTATATTCAGATGAATCTAACATTTTCTTGTCCTAAGTCATGAAAAATGATTTTTACTGTTTTTCAGATATGGTGGCTATTTCTAAATTAGGGTGAAGATAGCATACATACAAGATGCAGATATTCAAGAAAATACAGTCTGTTGCAAAATTTTCCAGACTTGTGTTCTGTGAAAAACTAGTCTCAAAAGAGTTCCTTCATTGAGAAAGTTTGGAAGATGCTGCATCTGATCTCCCTTCTTGGAGATTTACAGCACACTTGAGAATATTAAAACGGTGGTAAATTCTGCAGAAGAGAAATTGGTTTAACAAAGCCCAGCATTTCTTAAACTTACTTGACAACAAAACTTGGATTTAAAAATTCATGAAACACCCACTAACACATTGCTTAATTATCCCTTACTCATGGACTGGACAGTCTGCACATGACTCTTGAACTTCCATGGATATGGCCAATACTGTGCAATGTCCTTGGCAGACCAGGGTAGAAGCAAAAATATGAATGCCTCTATCCCCACTTAATGACTTCATCTCTTTTCATTACCTTCTCCATTATTTCATAAAACTGCTGTGAAAAATAACCAGCTAAATGGTCATTTGGCTTGTCAAATTAAGTGCTATATGAATGTTATAATAATAGCGACTGTTAATGGAGCACCCACTCCTTGTCAGGCAATGAAGCACCAAGTCAGACACTTAATATAAACTTTCCTTATTCTACACAACTAGCAGAGACTCACTGCATCTTCACATAAAATGTAAGGAAACTATCTGGGAGAGGTCATATATCTTGCCCAAATTCACATGCTACTATGGGAAATATCCAGAATTGCATAACCATCTCTCTTTTGTCTCCCAAGTCCCCGCACTTTTCACTACATCATACTGTCTCTCTAAATAACATGAATTCAGCCAGTCTCAATGAGATAATAAAATATGAAGTGATAAGAATGATGATGCCAATAATGGTAATTAATAACAACCAGAAAGGTATTAAAACTCTACGTGTTGTCATCGTGAAAAATTTATGGCAGTGTGATGTTTTAACAGTATCGAGCCTACTCTCCTTTCTCCCAGCCCCACATCCAATTAATCATTAACTCCGGTTGATTTTTTTCTTTAATATCTCTACTGCTACTAACTGTTGTGCAAGTCACCCTCTTATCTACTCTGGATTTTTACTGCAAACAACATCTGACCTGACCTGTATTATTGCTTTTCTCCAATTCATTTTGTGCCCTGAAATCACAGTGGTCTTTTAATGCACAGATCTGATAACCTGATCATTCATTCTTCAATTAAAATCCTCTAAGACTTTTCAGTGACACTGGGTTAAAGGCTGAACTTAGGGGTCTCTAGGATCTCCTATCTTTTGGCCCCCGTTACCTTTCCAGTTTCAAACTCCACACTCTCTGACCTCATTTGATGGATTTGTTCAGTTGTTTGTCTTCCTTTCACCTCCCTTAATCAGAAGTGAGCCCATAGAGGGACAAGACCTAGACTCCCATGACCACTGTGTCTTCTAACACCCAGCACACCCTCTTACATATAATAGGAATGAAATAAATGCCATTGAATGAATGACTAGATGAAAGGGTGGACGGATAAAAAAGAAGTAGTGAATGGAAGAGAAAGAGAAGTGCAAGGGATGTCCTGAATGTGTCCCCTGTCTCTGCATCCCCTTTCACTTTACTGGAACTGCTTAGGAGAGAGGTCAGGGTGAGAAAAGGAAACTTGCTTTCAGTGAATTTTGTGGCACTTGGCTCCAGCAGAGCTGCTTTGTGGCCTGGGTGAGGCAGTGTGATGAGACAGGAGGGCCATTATCTCATCCACAGGGATCTCAGCATGGCTCTCCAGCTTCAAGGAGGGGCAGCTTTGAAAACATCAGATAGAACGCCTTTGGAAAACCATCAGCCTCCCCAGGAAGTGTCCTACCAAGAGAGGCAATGGTGAGAGTCTTCAGGCCCTTCAAGGACAGTAGAAATTGATGGGGGAGAAACAGCAGGGAAAGCTGAATAAAGCAGACACTTCATGCTGAGTCTGTTTGGTAAACTGCTTTGCGAGCACTTGGGGGACAATCATTCGAGGATGCCAAGGTATATTCAGTAGGGGGTGGGGAGGGGAACCTGCTCAGGGAAGAGACTAGAATCCTGTTTTAAGAAAAATGATAACAAGAAACATGTTTCTTCAAGTTTATCCACAGACTTACAAATCAGACACTGCTGTTCTAGAGTACTACATTTGGAATCAGAAAATCAGTCTTAGTTCTTCTCTTGGACATTCTAGCTCTGAGCTTTGGGGCAAGCTACAGGGTCTTTCAAACTCTTATTTCTTTATCCAAAATATAGGAATAAGAATAAATACTGAAGGGCATTGTGAAGAGCAAATGAGGTAAAATTCGAAAATATTTATGAAAACACTTATAAAATAAGAACGCTAAAAGTGCTAGTTATTTGTCATAGGCACATGTGAGATGGTCTGCATATCTTATATTGATGCTTAAAAGTTTTTTGCGTTTACATAACTGGCTGTCTTGGGATTCATATTTGTTCTTCTGGATTGTACTCCTTTGGTCAGAGTTTATTGGACTAGAAGAAGACATCAGATCAAAGCTCACCCAGTCTGACTTTTCTTCCAGGAATGTTGAACTGGAAACAAAAGTCTCTATTTCAATCTAAGTCTTTTGACTAGCAAAGTCCTAAACTCGGGAGCTATAGGGTGCCATCATAAATTCACACACACTACTGCAGAGTAAAGAAGAACAATCAGAAAGAAACGATGAGGCAAATTTCTGGAGAAGCTGCCTGGATTCAGGATGATTTTCAGTCCCTGGATCTGGTTTCCTTGAATATTGCTGTGCCTTAATTATAAATTCTGAGCCTTAATTATAAATATCCTTTTCTCTCTTCAGTTAAATAAAGTTGGCTCCTGTTCTGTTACAGTGAAAGAATCCTAATACTAAATAGATCAATATATAGCTGGAAATGCATATTATACATTTGCAACTCCAATTATGTACATATTTGCTGGCTCAGAGTCTGACAATGGGAAAGAATACATAGATTGAAGGATCTGAGCACTATGGTAACATAGCACATAAAAATATTAAGCTTTACCGTTTGTGGGATCAGTGTGAATACACATATATATTATACATATGTGTTTATAAATACAGATAAACCTTTTGTAAGAGCCACACAAAACCTATAATTCAGTTGTTCCCAAGTTATTTCGTAGTGATACAATTACCTGCAAAAGCCTATTTTTAGGACTTCTTTGATCAAAAATGTTTGCATACCTGAGTAGGCTGATCCTTACTCACTGATGCCTGAATTAAGAAATCAAGTATGTATTACAACTTCACTAATTTGTAGGAAAATGTGTTTGAATTAATGAAACAGTATGAGTTATATAAATTTATGTAATAAATTATAGTACTTTATTAAATTAGCATTCTTTTCAAGCTTGCTTCAATGAATTATAAATTTAACCGTTAATAAGCCACATCTGTTGCCAACATGAACATGCTAAGGGTCTTTAAAATATTTTGTCTATGAAGTAGGTGTTTTACAGAAATGGCTATATTTGTTTTAAAAATGATACCTTTGGTTATATGGTGTAAAGGCAAGTAGCTCAGTTCCCCCAACCCCACCACAAAAAAAAAAAAAAAAAAAAAAAAAAAAAAAAAAATCACAGAAAATATCTGTTCTGGTGTTTCCCATAATAGCCTGGGTCCATTTCCATCATTTTATGCAACATGTTGTTCTAATCATCTTGTGAATCTTTTCCTCCCTGGAAGACTTCAGTCCTCCTGAGGTTAAGGGTGGGTCTTGTTCTTTTATTCACAATGTATCACGCAGAACATCGGCAACAATAATAACTGTTGAATGAACAGTGTGTTGGCTTCACTAGCAATTTTCTGGGATTTTCTCAGTGTGACAAAGAATTATTACCACACGCTGAGGCATCAGAGGGTTAAGATTCTGCTGGATAATGATGCCAATAATGGATCACCTGAAATGATTTCAATACGGATTCTTTAACATGTGTCCTCAATTGGTGCCCTATCAGTTCATGTTTATCAGTTTAGAAAACAGAAGAGTTCAGTCCCAAGAAGCAATCTAGGGAAACAGAAGTCAGGAAGAAAAAGAAACTGTGGGAGATGGAGCAAGACGCCAGACTCATTCCGTGCTCTTGGAATTTCCGCTTCCAAGAGCCCTTCCAGATTTCTCGAGTTTTCTGGCTGAGTTTTAACAGCATTAATGTTTTGTTGCACAAGACATTGCAAAGGATCATTCTTCAGTGCGTTAATCCAAGAAGCCTATGGTTCCCATCTTTGTTCTTCAAGAGCTGGGGGCACTTCAAAAACTTTGTTTCAGTCATCATCAGTTTTATAGGAATGGACTCCTTTTCCCTCCAAGAACACCTACACGCATTACTATCTTAAGGGCAACCATTTGTGGTTTCCTACAATGACTTTCGGAGAAGGCAATGGCACCCCACTCCAGTAGTCTTGCCTGGAAAATCCCATGGACGGAGGAGCCTGGTAGGCTGCAGTCCATGGGATCACTGAGAGTCGGACACGACTGAGTGACTTCACTTTCACTTTTCACTTTCATGCATTGGAGAAGGAAATGGCAACCCACTCCAGTGTTCTTGCCTGGAGAACCCCAGGGACGGCAGAGCCTGGTGGGCTGCTGTCTATGGGGTCGCACAGAGTCGGACACGACTGGAGCGACTTAGCAGCAGTACAATGACTTTGCACGACCACTTTCCCAAGCTTTTGTTGGTGCTCTAATTATCTGGAATTAGGAAAGATTGGTTCAATGTGAAGGAACAGCCAGTGTGCAGCATTTGTCTAATTCCCACACATCTGTATCCATCCCTAGCTGTGTCTGTACAGTGCTAACTTCCCATCAGCTTTGGTGACATTGTTTCACGGTCAGCACAGCGAGATAAGTGGGAGCAAATGTCTGTGTCTGGGGTGGTCCTGTCCCTGTCCTGTCTGTCCCTGGCAGTCTCCCTTTCAGCCTGCAGCATCCATTTGTTTGTAGACCTGATAACATCCCAAATGACTGTATTGCTATCAATCTCTCTTCCTTTAAGGAAGAGATAGAAAGTTCCAGAGCTTTACCCTGAGACTCCAGATTTTTATTTGGCATTTGGAAAAAGTGACCTATGTGTCCGGGGGTCAAGCCTGATTTTTCTAGATGACTCTATGTGTTCACAAAACAGCTCCTGAGTTTCAACTTGAATCTCTTCACAAGATGACCCAAGTTTCTTTATTGTAGGTTCCTTGGGGATTTTGCCTTTGTGGCTCTTTGAGAGCACTTATCTGCTGGCAGTGAATGAAATAGCAAATCTCCTCAGTTCTTCTCTGCCCTTCTAAAGCAGCTAATGCAGTCAGAGCTGTTTTGTGTTTTTATCTACTGTTCTAATGTATCACAGGAGATAGGATATCAGGGTTTCCCCCAAAGCAAACCAAAAGGGAGCGCAAAGAGGTGCTGAAGGATGAGAAGACAACTTGGGACAGGATAACTTGTGCCTGTAGCCTACCTGTTAATTAACCAGAGCCACGATCCAATCATACGTCATGAACAAGAGCAGGAAGCAGATAAATTGTAGTCACTTCAAATTAGCTCACTCAACAGGCCAGTAGCAAGTTAATTCTTAAACATTTAATTCAGTCAATTGGCACTCAAACGAGGAGAGGCAGAAACAAATGGTGTAGTCTTTGTAAGATTTTTCATGTGACCCAAGCTTATAAGAGTAAGTTATAATTTTTAGCCTTTCTCCAATTTTTCAGTGTTGTATAAATACACATTAAAAAATAAGTTTAATGTCCTCTTCTCTGGGTTAATCACAGGTCTACCACCACATATATGATTTAATCCTTTACTTAAACTGTGTCATGATTGTCTTATCTATAAAATGGGGATAATGATAGCAGCAATATTTACAAGAATTAAGAGAAATAATACATTTAGAGCACTCATTAAGTACTGAATTAACTATCACTAGTATTTCAGTATATTCATATTCAAGACATTGAAAGATAGGAACTATTAAAATGTCTCCATCATTCTTTTCAAAGCCTCTCTTCAATCAGGGATAGGTCTGCTCCTGACTATTGCTTAGCACATGGCAATAACTATTCACAGGTAAATATCAGCCTCTAACTATATGGTATTTATTTTCTCTATTACATTAAAATTAAATGTTGGTTATACTTTCTCCTCCTTTTGTAGTATATAACTAATGCTGGTATTTTACCCTCTTGGTAAGAAAAAAAATATGATAATCTTCCTATTTCTGCCCTGCGGTAATTCCTTGGAGAGCCATGGCCTTGATTCCTCTTCTGCAAAGTGCAGGGGATCGTTCCTTGGCTCCTTCTGTTATTCTCTGAGACTCCCGATCACTGCGATCGGAGGGCCTTTCTCTCTCTCTCTTTCCTAATAAGGAACAGAACTAAAGCAACTGGGACCACTTTGAACACTGGCCTTTTTTTTCTGAATAGAGTTCTAACTAAATTTGTATTTTTATGCTGTGGGTGGAAATGCCAGATAAGAGGAAACAGATGAACAGGGATGAAAGAGTGAGATGGGAGGAGGAGTCGGTTCTTTGGATTTCCTTAGGTGGGACATTTGTTGAAGAAATGGCAACCAGCTCTTTAAAAAACACACACATTGGAGTTCAGTACCATTAACAATAGATAAAGGAAGGAGGCAAGGCGCTGCACGGCGTTAATCTCACCCCTCACAAATAATGGCACCGGTGACATTTGACCATGTGACAGATGAGTGAGTGGAGAGCCCTGGGACTGAGATAGTGCCAGTTGTCTTTTTCCACCCTTGTAAATTATTCAGCATTGGCTCAGCACTGGGAAAACACGAACCTTCGAGAGGGGAAGGGAGAAAAGGAATTCTATTGCAAATGAGCATGGCTGCTGACAAGTCCATTAAAAAACAACAACCCGACATTCAAGCTGCATCCGCTGCCTTCCAAACGTCCTTCAAAGGTGCGGTTCGCTAACCTCTTTTAGACATGCGAGAAGGTGGCAGAGAAGAGAGGAGAGCCCCTGTTAGAATCATCCTAGACTGGTGTCTCTTTCTGGGTGTGACTGCGTTATTATCAAAGATGGGAGGCAAGGGCCTCTAAGATCACGTGGGTTGGGAAGGCGCAACGTCCTCGCCACACATTTCCCTCCCAGTAATTACGTCCTGCTGACTGCACTCACTGCTCCCCCGTTGTTTTTGGTTAGACGTGATTGCCTTCCATCCTTTTCCTTCTACTGTGTTAAAGCTGCCATCCCAGTAGAGACTGTTTTTTTGAATGTGGTTATAAAATTTCACAGACAAATTGTAAAAATGCCATGGGGGAGGGGTGGTGGTAATACCACGGTGCATTTTAAAAATTTGTAATATATTATTGTTTATCAATGAGCTTAATTATTTCTCTTCTCTTCACTTGGAGGAAAGCAGGGCTGTCTTTCCGCCTAATTATCCACAGCAGAAATGGGGCCCCGGTGAGGTCTCCAGAAATAAGACTGTGAGCAACAGTTCTAACACTGAGCCAGACCAATTGCTCTGCCCCAATTTTTCTCCCACTAACATCTGCTGTGCAGCTGGAAGGTGAAGGAATTGATGTTTTTACATTGCTTGTCCAGCAAGGGGGGCTAGAAACTACAATTCCATTCCTATTGGAGACTATCCCCCCTCTAATATATCTTTGCCAGAGAAAGAATAGCTAGTAACATCCTGTATTTCTATAAGAGATTTTATGTGACGTTTTCAAAATATTTTACATTAATGTATGAAGCTTGCCTTGGTAAGGTATAATAAGTGAGCACTTTATCTCCATTTTCTGGAAGGGTAAAATGATACAGCAGCAGGCTCAGTGAGGAATAAATCCACCACGGTGTCAGGTATGGCCCCCAGATGTTTCCCCTCTGCCCCCTCCTCCCCGCAGCGCTAACATTTCTTGTCCACGGTATTCTCTCTACAACAACGGTATGATTTTTCAAAGCTTGTCCTTTACCAGCTCTTTTGTGGCAGGAAATAACATGAGAGGGTGGTAGGCGTGTCGCAGAAGGGTGCATGGGTTTCGTTGAGGCCATTGTGGTGATTCACTGGGAGTCCTTCCACCATCCTGAGTGTCGCACACATCACCAACCTGGCACAGCATGTGTCTGAGACTGACAATTCCTGAGGTTTCCAACCTTTAAGATTCATTTTGTACCACCTTCCTCCCACTCCCTCCTTGGTCACCCACTCGTGCCCACCCTCTCCGACTTTGTCTCTAAACAGACTAAAGAGCTTCCACTTAGATCTAAGTCAAAACTTTACCACTATTATTTCTTTAATGCTGAAACAGGTTAAACAGAGGGGTGTAAAAGGCTTTTTCCGATAAGCTAGGTCCAGCCAAAAGCAGGCCACTGGACAAATGATCCAAAAATAGAAAGTGTTGGAACCTAAAATCTTAATCTATGTGCTGTGACCACAGTTTGGGTCCTTTAAGTGAGGCATTTTCTCCAGGTTTGTATGGGAAAATGTTTCTGCCTTAGATTATGTCCAGTAAGTCTGATGCTGTGATTCCTCTCTTCTTACTCTCCTATTCTTTCTTACTCTATAGTTTCCTAGATGACTTTCGTTGGCTGAGCCTCACTCTTTGGTGAGCTTGAAAGACAGACTATGGTTTCAGAAGAACTGTATCTGCTTTTTGTAATATGTCAAGTAGGACTTAAGAAGATCAGTATCTGATGTGCCTCTACTCGCTTGATCATTAGAAATCAAAAGCTTTGCTCATTAAGGACTTATGGTAGGAGTCTGCTAGTAAGTTGAAAATTAAATGCTCAAAATGGTTAGCAAATAGTTAAGTGTATTTTTTTCTGAAATGTTAAATGCATAGAAGGTCTCGCAGGGCAGGCTTTGAATTGGACACATTTGCATACCAGACTCGGCCTTTACTTTTTGGTGGGTGTAGGTAAGAGATAAATGGAAGATCGCTAAGTGGAAAACACCATTATGGTATTTCGTAAGCCCAAACAGCCCTCATCCCAGTCTTTGCTACCAGGGTAGGGTTGGGAGGGCACTGACTATTCCAGTGTTTCAGGGGAAGAGGCAGACACATATCTACCTTGTTTGTTTTTGTTTTTGTTTTTCTTTTTAAACACAACAGAAAGTATCTTTGACGGCTTCCCAGGTGGCGCTAGTGGTAAAAATCCCTCTGCCAATGCAGGAGATGTAAGAGACACAGGTTCGATCTCTGGGTTGGGAAGATCCCCTGGAGGAGGGCATGGTAAGAACACCCCACTATTCTTGTTTGGAGAATCCCATGGACAGAGAAGCCTGGCTGGTTACAGTCCATACAACTGCAAAGAGTCAGACATGACTGAAGCAGCATAGCACACACAGGTCTTTGACAGCCTCTCTATTGGTAGGGAGGAAGAAAGGTCCATTCTGTCTTTTTTCTTTTGCAGCCCATTATTTCTAAATAGAGAGACTTTATAGTAATAAGTGGCTGCCATTATGGGGCCTTGATGTTCTGATTTTCCCCAAATGATTCCTAAGCTTCCTCTGCAGAGAGTTTTCATCAAGCACCCTCTGGAGTGCCTTATTGAGGAGACTATACTCTTAGCAGTCCCTCCATTGCTCACCAGACATTGAGACTGCGGCTGATCAACTACCTAACAGATATTTGCCAAATACCTACTCAGTGTCAGAAACTATTAAATCTGGGAACTCTCTCAGTGACTATGATAGAAGCTTAATCTGAATACCTTATTACATTTTGGAAACCTACCTTTTTAATTTGGAGGTGTCAACCGTTTAAGAAAATGACAGATTTTATTTTAATGCATTGGCTACAAGTACTAAAGTATAGTAGTGATTGAGGGTAGATAAGATAGAAATAATTAGGCCACAATGGCAAGTTACTTGTTCATTCTATCCCACCTAACCATCTTAGGCTGGATGATGGTTTACTTCACTGAGGGCAAAATAATACTCTCATTTTTCAATCAGAGTGAGAAAAGAGAGATTTAGAGAATATCAACTGTGTGACTTCTTTATAAAGAAAAGGGAAGAAGTGTGTGATCTCATTTGATAGATTACATAATAATTCTGGCATTTATCTTTTTTAAATTAGTAAACCACATTTGAATTGATGTTACCAAGGAAATGGCAACCCATTCCAGTATTCTTGCCTGGAGAATCCCATGGATAGAGGAGCCTGGTGGGCTACAGTCCCGCTGCTGCTGCGAAGTCACTTCAGTCGTGTCCGACTCTGTGAGACCCCATAGATGACAGCCCACCAGGCTCTACCATCCCTGGGATTCTCCAGGCAAGAACACTGGAGTGGGTTGCCATTTCCTTCTCCAATGCATGAAAGTGAAAAGTGAAAAGTGAAAGTGAAGTTGCTCAGTCGTGTCTGACTCCTAGTGACCCCATGGACTGCAGCCCACCAGGCTCCTCTGTCCATGGGATTTTCCAGGCAAGAGTACTAGAGTGGGGTGCCATTGCCTTCTCCGGGCTACAGTCCACCGGATCGGTAAGAGTCAGACAGGACTGAGCAACTTCACTTTCACTTCCAGAAGTTGCTGAACAAGTCAAAATTTAAAAACAAAAAAACAAAAAACAAAAATCTTTCTCCAATCCTGCCAACATGTGGCGCTAGTGGTAAAGAACCAACCTGCCTATGTAGGAGGTACACGAGATGTGGATTCGATCCCTGGGTTGGGAAGATCCCCCGGAGGAGGGCATGACAACCCACCCCAGTATTCTTGCCTGGAGAAACCCCATGGACAAAGGAGCCTGGCGAGCTACAGTCGAGAGGGTTGCAAAGAGTCGGACATGACTGAAGTGACTTAGCACTTAGCAGAAGTTGCTGAACAAATCAAAATTTTAAAAAAACTTTCTCCACTCTGCCAACACAGCTGACCATTTCCCAAGGTGGATAACAAAACCTTCAATGGCTGTCAGTCCTGGCACTGCTGAGAGCCCTCATCTTTTTCTTCCTCCAGTGTCTACATAAATCAGAAAGGAACTTGGTCCTGGGGAGAGTTTCACAGGCAACTCACTATGAAAAATATTTCTTGAACTAACTTCAGAGAATACTCTTCCCTGAATTATAAATGAAATAAAAAGCAGTTTTATAGGCATACACATCCAAAATGCACTTTATATTTTGTTTTAGATTTTATCTATGTGAGGGAAAACCATTCTTCAAGGTGGTTCGCAGCTGGACCTTAAAGAGGAATTGAGACTAATGGGCGAGTCAAAGCTCCAGAAACTAACTATAGGAAGAGCCCCTCATCTGATCTGCTTCAGCAGGTTTTAATTTGCTACCAGCTTTAGGTTTTTATGAGGTTGGAGAATTGGAATAAGTTTCCTGGGTCGAATTGGTGATATCTCACCTCAGAGGTCATATACAAGAGGTGACGGTCAAAATGGCATTGGAAGTTGTGGCTCTGCTCCCTGGTGTTATATAGGTTGTTTTAGTGGAAGTGAGGAAATAATATTTGTGTGGGGAGGCTGGGAGTTAGGGAGACTAAGAAAGAGAAAAAGAGAAAAATCCTGTGAAAATTATATTATCAGTAATTTTGTCATTATATTTTTTCTTTATTGAGGATTCATTTTCCAAATGACTTTACAGTGCCATATACTACCAAAATGATCTCAAAGGTACTATTTAATAAGTTAGCTTAAAGATATGCCTTGGATGGTATGGAGTACCCAAGATTGGTGGCACAACTTGATTTGACTTGATGCCTATGTGACATAGAACTGGGGAATTAACTGCATCCTCCAGCTACCAGAACTCTAAGAGAAACGGACTCAACTTTTCTCAGAGGTAGCTTAGAGCCTGAGAGAAAATGGGCAGTTGAGGGCTGGATGCTATTCTTAGTTTTCTGAGATATGAAAGAGCCAGGGACAATGCAAAGGCTACTAACAGAAGAAAACTGTGGCCACTGAAGATTCTGGGACAGACAGCTGCCTCCACCGCCAGTAGGACCTGTCTGTGAATTATTGTCAGATCAAGTGCCCACTGCCCTCAGGAGCGGCATCCCTGAGGTCACATGGGAAGTTTCTTCTTATTGAAGCTTATATACTGCTTGCCTGGAACTAGGTCTCTGCACTTCTGTGACCTGCTGATAGGTCATCCCTGACTTCAGATACAGATAATTGATCCCAATCATATATCACTGAGAAGAAAGAGTAGGATTCTCCTACCAGAAGGATTTCATAGACTTGGACTCAGACTTAAGAGTCTATGTCTTATCAATTGCAAAGACCTCGACATCTGATTCCCCACTGGAACTGTAAGAAAAACTGAATCAGAGTTATATCAGAAATATATATGTACATATGTTTACATTGTCTCCTTTCAAAATTTATTTTAATTGGAGACAATTAGTTTATAGTATTGTGGTGGTTTTGCCATACATCGACATGAGTCAGCCACGGGTACACATGTGTCCCCCCATCCCTCTGGGTTGTCCTTATTCCAGTAGATGTGCAGCAAATTAAACTGTGAAATGCAACTGTCAGCTATACGTTGTTTGAACCCCTCTGATGTTTCCAGAACCGACCTTGACCTTCTCCCTTTGATTCTCAGCCCCTCATCACACTTATGTCAGTGACAAAGCAATCATCTAGTTTTGACATTTAGGCTGAGTCTAAGAGATAGCCTCACTGGCAATACAGTTCTGTTTACTGGGTCCCTGCTTTGAGCCTGCCTCAGTGACCTGTCTCAGGTCTTCCTAAGACTGAGGGCTTCTGCCCTCAATGTACAACTTCTCTTTTGTCCTTAGATTTCATGTTTCTGAAAGTCTATCATGAATTTTGAAATATCAACTCTTCCTTCTCTTTTGAGAGAAAAAAAGCTTCTCTTTTGATGAGATTTTTCAATTTACACAAATATCCCATGTATTTCCTGCTTTGGGGAAATAAAATAAGCACAGAAAATCCACTTTGGCATATACCTAATCAAAGTTCTTAGAGTTGACATTTGTAGGTATTTTTTGTTTTATTGTGTTTCCTCCCTCAAAATATTTATCCTTCTTTCTTCTGAAAATGGTACCTTTACTTTCCTCTGGGAGACTATTCTACATAGCTTTGGATGATGCTGAGAACAGCTCTTCCTTCATATTAGTCATGTGACCCAGTAAATGAATATAGTCAATTTCCAGGACAAAATGATTGACTCAGGTTTAAGAGTGTTACCAAATTTATGCCAATAAGAGAAGAATCAAAACTTTTGTTCAAAGTACTGCTGAGGATGAGTTGCAGGAAACTTTTTTCTATCTGACTTGGCACTTGAAGGATATAAGGTGGGAGCTGTTAGCAGCCATCTTATCTCAAGTGGGTTAGGGATCTTGCTCAAAAATGGGGCAAATATGAAGGACTACAGGACAAAGGGATACTTTTGCCCTTGTCAATTTGAGTTGAGTCTCCAGACCTCTGAAGATCATCGACCATTTCAGGTCTATCTTCCTCATGCCTCGTGATTCGGTGATAGTCTCTTCTTGGAGTTGTTATACCATGCTTGGACTTAACTATACAGTTACATCAAAGCTAGAGACATGGGGTGGAAATGCAAGCCACAGCCTGGCCACTATGGTTGCAAGATGATTTATCCCAGGGCTGAATGCTCCAGACAGTCTGCCAGAGTAAAACTGAGCAGAGAATCTTTTTTCCTTTGTGTGTTGAGAAACCAGAGCCACTTCTTATCCTACTTCCATTTCCCGTAAATGGTATGTCTGGAATAATGGAGAGGGGATGGCAGAAACATAAGACACGGGCCTGCTTTCCCCATTAGACCATAAAATCTCCTTCAGGAAAAGTGCTCTTTCTAGTTTACTTTTTTATCTGTAGAAACTAGACTAGTGCCTGGCACAGGGTATGTATTCCATAAATGCTGGCTGATGGAATAAGCAGAAAATGTGTAAAATAGTGTTGCTCGTAGACATCCATTGCTCTATCACTCTATTTTTTTTTCTCCCTCTATCATCTTGCTACCACAGAGCTACCCCAGGATCTCTGTGGCATTTGTTTGATATGCTTATCAGTCACACTCACAACCACAAGCAAGTCCAGAGGAGCCAGGTAGCAAGATCCAACAAAGTCCAGAATTCACAGAAGTGAACTCTCTAAGCCACCCCTATTCACAGGATCCTGGGGTACTGTTGATCTGGGAGGCGCTGTCTCTTACTGTGTCAGACACTAATGTCATGAACAAATCTCAGAGGCATGGCCTGAAGCTAAATGATATTTAACTGTCTGTTGTCTATCTGGCAATAGGAGCTGGGGAGTGGGGGGAGAGGGAATCTTGAAATACCAATGTGATGCTTGTTCCAAATTTAGCTAGCTGTAGGCCATAGGAGCTTAGCATAACGGAGAAAAATGAGGATTGCTTGTATTTTGTGGAGCACAGAAGCTCAAGACTCCTGCCAGAGGGATTACTGCACAGGCACCAGAACTGTGGGATGATGTGTGGAAAGGCTGAAGCCCAGTTCAGCCTCCAGCTGGAACCGTGGCTGGCTCCTTGGTGATCAAGCTTTCATGGCGGATCATCCATTAACTTTGTCAAACCAATCACGATGCTCTCTAGGTTATCCACACTGATAGTGGGGCAGAACTAATTGGGCAAACAAAATTCCCAGGCATCCTGAGAACCACCGACTCCAAAAGGCCCATTAGTTTCCTCTCATTCCAGCCTCTCTCTCCAGTTTGGGTGGTTATATTTATATAAAAGAGAACAGAATTCAAGACACGTGCAGCTGAGAGGTGTGCCAGGGCTGGGACTGGGCCCAGAACTGCTGGGGCCAGGTCCAGGTGTTCAACCAGAAATCTTTCTTGCTGGGAGGTCAGGTGGAATGAGAAGCCAGCTTAAGTCATTCAGGAAGACTTGCTGGGCCTTTTGTAATTAGAGGTCAAGTTAAATGAAAGCAAAGTCTTTGCCCTTTGTTCTCTCTTGTCCTCCTGTGTCCTGGCAGCAAGAGTCAAACAAAGGAGAATTTCAAATTACTAGTAACAACTTAAGCAATGGCATCTCTCTAAATCATGATGAAAACCTAGGGAATCTTCAAAATGTGTATCTTTTCTGGGACTTAAATAGTTCCTAGGGCTGGAAACACTGTGCATACTGCATCAGTTCAGTTCAGTCCCTCAGTCATGTCCGACTTTTTGCAACTCCATGGACTTCAGCATGCCTGGCTTCCCTGTCTATTACCAACTCCCAGAGCTTGCTCAAACTCATGCCCATCGAGTCAGTGATGCCATACACCTGTCTCATCTTTTGTCATCCCCTTCTCCTCCTGCCTTCAATCTTTCCCAGCATCAGGGTCTTTTCCAATGAATCAGTTCTTCGCATCAGGTGGCCAAAGTATTGGAGCTTCAGCTTCAGCTTCATCATCAGTCCTTCCAATGAATAATCGTGATTGATTTCCTTTAGGATTGACTGGTTTGATCTCCTTATTGTCCAAGGGACTCTCAAGAGTCTTCTCCAATATCCCAGTTCAAAAGCATCAATTCTTCAGTGCTCAGCTTTCTTTCTGGTCCAACTCTCACATCCACACATGACTAGTGGAAAAACCATAGGTTTGACTAGATGGACCTTTGTTACCAAAGTAACATCTCTGCTTTCTAATATGTTGTCTAGGTTTGTCATAGCTTTTCTTCCAAGGAGCAAGCATCTTCTAATTTCATGGCTGCAGTCACCATCTGCAGAGATTTTGGAGCCCAAGAAAATAAAGTCTGTCACTGTTTCCATTGTTTCCCCATCTGTTTGCCATGAAGTGATGGGACCAGATGCCATAGCCCTGTTCTAACTTACAGAAAACTTTACTTGAAAATGAGGGCTATCATGATCACAGAAGTTCTGCTGAGACCTAGCTATGCAGATACACAGATGATGAAAGGGTCAGGATGTCCCAGAGGCTTCAGTGGCTCAGCCCCGCATATAGCTGACAGTCTCCAAACCAACCATGCCCTGTGAAGGGTAGGGCAGGAAGGGCCTGCAAACACCTCCTCTTGGCAACTCAGTTTGCTATATGTTACTTACCATAGGGTTAGAAATACTCATAAGAAAAAGAAAAGTATAGCATTTAATGTCCAGAAAGAATGCAAAATTAAAGAAAGAGAGAGAAATTGAGAGAGAAAACATTTACTTTAAGAATGATTCTAGAAACCCCCAATGCCATAGCTGAAACAGTTTAGTTGTACTTTTATCCTCACAGGAACAAACAGACAAATGATAACTAATCGTGAAGGCAAGAAGGTCAGACAGAGTCAACTGGGAAATAACTGACCTTGAACTGCATTATTCAACATACTTGGATTCTCTGGAGATAGTGTGTATTATGAGCTTTGTATTCAATAGTCACCATGATATGATCTTTTCTTGATTCCTTGAATCTTCTTTCTTAAGCTCATTCTCTGAATTCCACTTCTAACTCATTGTGTTTTAGTCCAGGAATTCTGTTTTTCTCTTAGATTCTTTTCCTTGGTGAACATACATGAATATCGTCATATTTAACTATTGGCATCTAGCTTTATTTCTGACTCTTCTCTTGTTTTCAAATTATCTTTTCTTATTTTTGCTACTATTTCTATTAGCTTATTAAACTTATTTTATTTTTTACTCTTTGTTATTATTTTGTTCCCTTTTTTCATTTTCCATATATATATATATAAAATGAATATATATATGTGTGTATATATATATATACACACACACATGCGTGTGTGCAGGATACAAAATTAATACATAGAAATTCCTGGCATTCCTATACACTAACAATGCAAAATCAGAAAGCAAAATTGGGGAAATAATACCATTCACCACTGCAACAAAAAGAATAAAATACCTAGGAATAAACCTAGCTAGGGAAGCAAAAGACCTCTATGCAGAAAAACATAAGATACTGATGAAAGAAATTAAAGATGACACAAACAGAGGGAGAGATATACCATGTTCTTGGACTGGAGGAATCAATATTGTGAAAATGACTTTACTACCCAAAGCAATCTAAAGATTCAGTGCAATCCCTATCAAATTATTTATGGCATTTTAAACAGAACTAGAAAGAAAAATATCACAATTTGTATGGAAACACGAAATACCCCAAATAGTCAAAGTAATCTTGAGAAAGAAAAATAGAGCCAGAAGAATCAATCTTCCTGACTGCAGACTATACTACAAAGCTACAGTAACCGAGACAGTATGGTACTGGCACAAAAACAGAAATATAGATCAATGGAGCAGCATAGAAAGTGCAGAGGTAAGCCCACGCACCTATGGACACTTTATCATTGACAAAGGAGGCAAGTTATACAATGGAGGAAAGACAACCTCTTCAGTAAGTGGTGCTGGGAAATTGACAGCTACACGTAGGAGAATGAAATTAGAACACTTCCTAACACCACACACAAAAATAAACGCAAAAGGGATTAAAAGCCTAAATGTATGGCCAAAACTATAAAACTCTTAGAGGAAAACATAGGCAAAACACCTTTTGACATAATTTACAGGAATGTCCTCTTTGACACACCTCCTAGAGTAACAGAAATAAAAAATAAACATAAACAAATGGGACTTCATTAAACTTAAAAGCTTTTTCACAGCAAAGGAAACTATAAACAAGATGAAAAGACAACTCTCAGAATGGGAGAAAATAACTGCAAATGAAACAACTGACAAATAATCTCCAAAATATACAAGCAGCTCATGCAGCTCAATATAAGAAAAACAAACAACCCAATTAAAAAATGGGAGGAAGCTCTAAATAGATATTTCTCCAAAGAAAACATACAGATGGCCAATAAACATGTGACAAGATGCTCAATATCGATCCTTATCAGAGAAATGTAAATCAAAACTACAATGTTATATCACATCACACTGATCAGAATGGCCATCATCAAAAAATCTACAAACAATAAATGCTGGAGAGACTATGGAAAATGGGAACCCTCTTGTGCTGTTGGTGGGAGAGGAAATTTATACAGCCGCTATGGAGAACAGTATGGCGATTATTTTAAAAACCAGGAATAAAACCACCATACAACCCAGCAATCCCACTACGAGGCATATACTCTGAGAAAAACATAACTGAAAAAGACACATGTACCCCAGTGTTGGTTGCAGCACTGTACAATAGCTAGGACATGGAAGCAACCTAGTTGTCCATCAGGTGCTGCTGCTGCTGCTAAGTCGCTTCAGTCGTGTCTGACTCTGTGCGACCCCATAGACGGCAGCCCACCAGGCTCCCCCGTCCCTGGGATTCTCCAGGCAAGAACACTGGAGTGAGTTGCCATTTCCTTCTCCATCAGCAGATGAATGGATAAAGAAGTTGTGGTACATACACACAATGGAATATTAGTTAGCCATAGAAAGGAAAACACTGAGTCAGTTCTCATGAGGTGGATGAATTAGAGCCTGTTATACAGAGTGAAGTAAGTCAGAAAGAGAAAATAAAATTTCATATATTAGCACATGCACTGGAGAAGGCAATGGCACCCCACTCCAATACTCTTGCCTGGAAAATGCCATGGGCAGAGGTGCCTGGTGGGCTGCAGTCCATGGGGTCACTACGAGTCGGACACGATTGAGTAACTTCCCTTTCACTTTTCACTTTCATGCATTGGAGAAGGAAAAGGCAACCTGCTCCAGTGTTCTTGCCTGGAGAATCCCAGGGATGGAGGAGCCTGGTGGGCTGCAGTCCATGGGGTCACACAGAGTCAGACATGACTGAAGCGACTTAGCAACAGCAGCAGCAGCAGCACATACACATATAGAGTCTATCAAAATGGTAGTGATGAACCTATACGCAGACATAGAGAAGAGATTTGGACACAGCAGGGGAAGGAGCTGCTGCTGCTGCTAAGTCGCTTCAGTTGTGTCCGACTCTGTGCGACCCCATAGACGGCAGCCCACCAGGCTCCCCCGTCCCTGGGATTCTCCAGGCAAGAACACTGGAGTGGGTCGCCATTTCCTTCTCCAATGCATGAAAGTGAAAAGTGAAAGTGAAGTCACTCAGTTGTGTCCGACTCTTCGCGACCCCCATGGACTGCAGCCTACCAGGCTCCTCTGTCCATGGGATTTTCAGGGGAAGGAGAGGGTGGGGCAAATTGAGAGAGTAACATTGAAACGTTTACATTACCATACGTAAAATAAATAACTAACGGGAAGTTGCTGAATGACACAGGGACTTCAACCTGGTGCTCTGTGACAACCTGCAGGGGTGTGATGGGGTTGGGGGGTGGAGCGGAGGTTCAGGAAGGAGGGGACATATGCATCCTTATGGCTGGCTCACATTGTTGTATGGCAGAAAGCAAAACAATATTGTAAAGCAACTATCCTCTAATTAAAAATAAAATAAATAGGAATTACTTTTCATCTCTTCAAATATGTAGGTAGAAATGTTTCTACCTATATATTTTGCTATCATCTCAAATTCAACATATCTTTAATCAATTTATTATCCCATTCTTCTCAGTCCTGACTTCTTCTCTAACTTCTGTTAATGATTTAATCATAGTCCCAAGGACCCAGCCTCAAAACAAAGAAAGACAGTCTGCTTTCTCTCTTACTGTCAGTATTTCCTATTAGTTCTTCTTTGTGTCTTTTCTTGTCTTTATTTCTCCTAACAATCATATCATAATCCGTCTGACAATTATATTCTTAAGTGGAGCCCCGTGAAATTGTCTTTCTTTGGCAACCTGGTCAAATAGTGGAATTTCAAATGGTTTATTCTAAAACAGTAGCTGCTCAGAGCTGTCTTCTTCAATTTCTGGGAAACTAATCAAGTCTAGATTCTGGACCTTTAAGAAACAGCTCAACCTTGTCTCGACTCTCAATATTTGAAGCATTTTCCGGTGCTTTGGAGCGAGAGAAAGATCTTGGCTTTCTGGTTGTGCCTACATAGCTCAGGCATTCCTGTGGTCATGTAGCTCACTCCCCCTACTCCCCCCACCCACCCCCAGATTTGGGGCAGGAGGCCCAGAGAATATATTTCTGTGACACTACTTCAAATCCTCTTTGGAAGTAGCAGTGAAATAAATTTTTAATCAGCCAACCAGGGCTTTAATGCCTGTACTTCACTGATGTGCTTCTGCCAGGATGAAAAGATCTTGCAGGGAAGGCATATGACTTGGTTTGTTTTGCCCTCTGCTCTGACACAGTCGGCTGGCCTTCAGGGCACAGCTTAAGGCCCATCTGTTCAATCAAGCTTTTGCCTGATTGACATGGGAAAATCATCCAGGTGAGGGGGTCCCTTAGATTATTATCTTTTCTTTGTACTTGCAACCAGAGACCCCTGGTGCTGAAACCTCCTCTAAGTGACCTAAATGAATGAATGCATAAACAATGCTTTCTGCAGCAATTATATCTGTTCCAAAAACTTTCCTTCTCAAATCCTTTGTGGAACAAGTCAGCATATAAATGTATAACATAAATAATAAATTTAAAATATTCTGAATGGTAGCTTTAAAAAAAATTCTCTCTGTTTTGAAAGCAAGACCTTTTACATTCAAAACAAGCATTTCTATTCTCATTCCATTGGAAAGGGTGAGTATGAGGTATGTTTCTGCCCAAATATTTTTGAAGCTTTTTGTTATTTAAACACATACAACAGTAGACAGGCTAGAATAATGAGCCCTCATGTACGCATCAGCAGGCTTCTATAGCTATCAACACTTTGCCAGTCATGGTTCACCTGTCCCCCCACGTTTTCCTTTGGAATATTTTAAGGTACACTAGTCCATTTAACCTGTAAATATTTTAGCATGCATATGTAACTGATAAAAGCATATAAAAATAGAGCCACCATGCCATTTCACACCTAAAAGTTTAGTAGCAATTATTCATTTCATTGAAATGCCCAGTCCACATTCAAACTTCCTTCATTATCTTAAAAGTTCAGCATACTGCACGCAGTGTGTCTCTGTAAAGTCCCTTTTATTTGTTAGCATTTCCTCCCCAAACTTTTTTCTATGTCATTGATTTATCATTTGTCATAGCACCTCCTATTCTCTTAATTTGATTGATAACTTTGTATGGTGGAGTTTACCTTATTATTCCATCCCTTGTATTTTCTGTAAACTGGTAAATCTAGAGACTTTTTTAGACTCATGTTCAAATTTTCAAGCAAGGATGTTTTGTAGGTGATGCTGTAGATTTCCCATGTCCTTATATCAGGAAACGTGCTACCTGGTTGTCCTACTTATTATTGTTAAGATTAATCAGAGGAAACATCAAGTCTTCCACTTCTCAACACTTTGCAAAGAAAACCTGAAGTGTGTACATGTTGATACACACCTCCCCATTCAACAGATATTTCCAGAAAATGAATTTCAGAGCCCTATGCACAGTCCTCAAAGACAACTGAGAAGTCTAAGAAATCTAACACAGAGCATTTGCCTTTAAGAGATTTATATCCTCACAAGAGAGGGAGAGAGACAAAGATATGCAGAAGGCATGCACACTTAACAATGCCAGCTTTAGAAAACGGTACAAACGGGACCGCATGGTTAATAGCCAGCAGACTTTTACAGGTGCTATTTGGTGTAGGAATACAAAAATGGAAGAAAGAAATGGTGGTCAGGCCACTTTCCCTGAAGAAATGGCCCTGAGCTAGACGTGAAGGGTTTGCAGGATTTACGGGCAAAGAGAAGGAAAGAGAGGTGGGTACATAAAATGACCTAGCTACAGAAGGCTGGAAGAGGAAGGTACAGGAGTTTCTGGGCACAGCACTTTAGTAGAGTTTGTTCCATTAACATTGCTTTCTCATTAAGTCCGTACCTGAATTAAGTACTCTTGTAAAAAAGGGACCCAGCAGGTGTCCGTAATGACTAGCTGTCTGAGTCAAGTGCGCTTGGTGTCAAGCTCATAAGCTTTGGAGAACAGGCTGAGAGGTGACCTCATTTAAGGCAGTGATTTTCAAACTTAGCAAGCTTGTTAAAAGTGGAGCGTCCCAACTTAACACCCAGAGACTATGGGGTCTGGAGCAGAGGCCAGAAATTTGTACTGTTTACAACAGTACAGACTCTAAGAGAGTCTGATACAGGCAGTCCTAGAAGTACATTTTGAGAAACACTAGCTAAGGGGATCAGAGAAGGCAGTGGCAACCCACTCCAGTACTCTTACCTGGAAAATCCCATGGATGGAGGAGCCTGGTGGGCTGCAGTCCATGGGGTCGCTGAGAGTCAGACATGACTGAGCGACTTCACTTTCACTTTTCACTTTCATGCATTGGGGAAGGAAATGGCACACCCACTCCAGTGTTCTTGCCTGGAGAATCCCAGGGATGGGGGATCCTGGTTGGCGGCCATCTCTGGGGTCACACCGAGTCGGACACGACTGAAGCAACTTAGCAGCAGCAGCAACTAAGGAGATAAATGCCTGGGGTTTATATAGCAGACAGTTTGCTTCAGGGCATGACGAGAAGTTTCCGAGCCCACTTTAGTAGTGGTGATGACATTGAACAGTATATGCCAGCAGCCATGCCAAAACTCTCAGGTGCCTTTTCATGTTGAATTCCCGCAATACCATCTGAAGAGGCAGGCACCGCGCATATCCCCATTTCAGAAATGAGGAAAGTAAGGCCTACAGGAGCTGAGATCACATAGCAACGTTTAAATTTAGGTGTATTTGATTTCAGAAGGTGAGCTTTTATAATCACTCTAGTCCGACGTTGAAGCTTACAATTAGTAACACTGTTTCTTCCCTCCAATAGCCATCCCTGCCATCATTTGAAGGGCATGTACCAACTCTCCTGGCGTCACAGGCAATGCCACCTCTGGCAAAGGGTCATGTTTTAGCTTACTTGTTGCATATTAAAAAATAAGACTCCATTCTCCATGGTATGACGGATGTGTACAGTCTCAGGTGAAAGATGTGAAACGAAACAGTAGAGCCTGCTGCCTGTGCACAGGAAGGGAACCCGCCTTACTTTGCTCCGTTTCTGGCTCTCCTGCTGGTAGATGCGCATGTCTGATCTCCATTCTACCTGCAACAGGAGAAAGACCATGATTTCTGCAGGGGCTCAGTGAATAGCCCAAACCGAATGTTTCCGTAGATTAACCTTGCTTTCCTCACACATGGCTTTAGTTAAAGAGATGGAGCTGGGGTTGAAAACTATTTCAGGAAATGAAATGCAATTTTACATTTTCATGGTGTCTGTAAAATACTTATAGCATCTTAATGTTTATATACATATGTATATGTATTTTAGTTTCCTTTGAAACTTGTTCTATACTTTTGTTGGATCGAAGCTATGAAGAGGGAGGGAATCCTGCACCTTTGCAAACATCTCGGTTCCAAATACATGTTCAGTAAGAGTCTGTGTAATGTCAAAATCTGGGAAGTTGAGGGGAGGGGCATTGGATCACTCACGATAACATCGGCCCATAATTAGTTTTAAAAAGTACCTCCTATACAGATGTTTTTGGTGAAAAAAGCTATATACACTTGCTGGATTGCTTGTCTTGAATGAAATGTTATCTGATTTACTTAAAGCAAGGCATTGCTTTATATATTTACTACTTATTCATTGTAGCTAGTGCAATGAATAGGTGTTTGGGGGAAGTCATTGATTTCACAAGATGGATTGAATTTGCTCTTTATATAAAACAGGAAGATGCCATTGAACTGCCAGATTCTGGCATCCCATGCAGAGAAATACACTTTAACTACAAAACAGCATGTTCTGAGTCTGTGTTTTCTCTGGATAGTAGTAGCAGGAACACAGTGTTCATTTAAATTAAGCCAGTTCCTTGGATAATAACAAAGTAATTAAAGAAACCACTAAGGAAAAAGAGCCAATTTATTTGAATCCTGTTCATAAAAACTACATCAAGAGCCCGAAGGTACAAAATAATGTGGATAAGATGGCAGATTGATGATTTTTTAAAAAATTCTGTGTGGGATGCATCTTGATATTAATTCAAATGAGTATCCCTCATCTGAAAATAATACAGGATGCAAAATTTTTTATCCTTCTTAGGAGAAATGAAACTCTATTAAAATATCAGAAAAGAAGCTGCCACATAGCTTGAAGTCCACTTGACCTCTAGTAATGCCTTAACATCAGAGTGTTATGATTTATTCATATTTTCTACATTCCCATTGGAATAGAGGGGCCTTTGTCTTTAATGCTTTCAAGAGTTTGAAATTCATAATGAAAAACTTATCCTAGACTATATTGCCTGAACCACAGGGAGATATTTTAGGGCATCAATGAGTTTTCTATTTTTGTCAGTAACAAAAAATCTAAATGGAGTTGAAAATGTGTATCATGTTTTTACATTAGCATTAGACACTGCAATTTATTTTAAAGGAAAAGCACATCAGTAAAATACCTCTCACCTTTATATTCCATCAGGGTACTGGTGAGAATTCTAGGTCCCTAAACACAAATTCCACAATTGCTCTTTGTGCATCTTAGCTTAACGACGGCTTCCTTTTGAAGAGCAGTTTTCTCTCTCTGCCACATTCTCCTTCTCCCTCTGAAATACTGGGTCACTTGGGCCACATCTCTGCAGGTGCAGGAACTGAAGAAAAGCTTGCACACTGGAGCATTTGTCGACCGCAGAATGGAAACCCAGTCTTTGAAGAACAATATACAGAAAATGATCAGTGTTGAAGAACTTAAAATGAAATAATTTTTTAGAGAGGAAAAACATACATAGAATGTCCAACTTGCCCATTGACAAGATGAAAAGCAAAGCATTTAAACCTGTATTGCATGAATATCATGTCATAAAAATATACATCAACATCTGGTCAAGTCCAGTTAAATACAAAGAGAAAAGCAGACAGAAAAAAAAATTACATGTGAAAATAAAGGAGGGTAAGAAAAGTGATGAAAAGAAGGAGAGTGGATTAGAAAAGTAGAACCGAGGAGAAAGAGAATAGGACTCGAACTGAGAGAGGAAATCTGGGAGGAAGAGCAGAGTGTCACCGCAGAGAGACTTCAGCGGGCCTTCACCTCCACTCTCGGCAGCCTCATGATTGAACCTGGCTTATCATTCCTCTGAGCAATTGATGGATCCTATGTGAGACGTCTTCAGAATTTCTCAAGCCTGCTGGCTTGCTCATTCGTAACCTGTGTCAAACCACATAGAGGGACTCCTTCAAGTAAAGTGTGGACAAGAAGACACAGCAGAAACTTGACCTAAGCTCTATGTCTTACTTATGGAACTTTTTCTTTCCAGCTGATCACACATGTTGTTTTTGTTGATATTAAATCAGGGATAGTTGATAGATATTTACTTTTATTTTTTTTAATTTATTTATTTTAATTGGAGGCTAATTACTTTACAATATTGTATTGGTTTTGCCACACATCAACATGAATCTGCCACGGGTGTACACGTGTTCCTCATCCTGAACCCCCCTCCCACCTCCCTCCCCATACCCTCCCTCTGGGTCATCCCAGTGCACCAGCCCCAAGCTTCCTGTATCCTGCATCGAACCTGGACTGGCGATTAGTTTCTTATATGATATTATACATGTTTCAATGCCGTTCTCCCAAATCATCCTCCCCCTCCCTCTCCCACAGAGTCCAAAAGACTGTTCTATACATCAGTGTCTCTTTTGCTGTCTTGTATACAGGGTTATTGTTACCATCTTTCTAAATTCCATATATATGCATTAGTATACTGTATTGGTGTTTTTCTTTCTGGCTTACTTTACTCTGTATAGTCGGCTCCAGTTTCATCCACCTCATTAGAACTGATTCAAATGTATTCTTTTTAATGGCTGAGTAATACTCCATTGTGTATATGTAGATATTTACTTTTAGAAAATGTGCCCCAGTTGACATAAAATTCAGCTAAGAGCAGGATCTAGTATGGTTGCCTGCTAATTCTTTAATACCTTCTGTACACTTGCGGGCTTAAATGTTATGGTGATTTTCCTAAAAGAAGTTTTATGTTGGAGAGCTCTAATAATTTTCTGTGAGTTTTGTTGATTTATAAGTGTTTATAAGAAAGATCTTGTATTTTAGAAGGCCATTCTTCTTGTCACTACTGATTGAGTATTCTGGATCCTGGGGCAGTTGCTATATTTATCATGGATATTTTTTCCTAATTTATTTATTGTTCAATTAAAACCAAATTGAACAATTTGCTATATCCTAGAGGATCCTTATGAAAGCACATTAACTCATGTAGACATGCTAATATTATCTTGTAAGAAAGAAAATTGCAGAAGTCAGTTTACTGGCCTTGAAAATGTCATTTGAGAGAGTCATAGAGCTATATTGTCAAGACTAATGGGAAAAATCCCAGAACCTACAAAAGAGACTCCTGAGCAATGAAACAATGTCCATAAGAGATATATTTCTGATGGTATAGTCAGTCAATGACCAGTCTACAATGAACATTTAACTTAACTTCTACTAAATTCAGTAAACTGCACCAGCTTCTGAGAATTTTAAACTTGAATATAATCCTTACAATGAAGGATCTCATAATCAAGGGAAGAATTAATTGAAAGCTCATTCTAATTTTTGTAACCATTTGTTTTTTTGTTTGTTCTTTAATGTTTGTTACATTTAAACTCAAGATTTGTATCTGCAACCTAATTTTGTCCACAATAACTTTTGCTTCAGTAACTAGGGCACCCAGCACTCTAACTCAGCCTGAATTAGGACTTAATGAAGTCATTCTTGGTGCGACAGCTTGCAGCAAACTTTCTGTCCTTTAGAGACAAGGTGAAACCCTGACTCTGCCCCCTGTTTTTCTGCATGGCTGTAGATGTACCATCTCTGGCATAAAGATTAGGATGTGAGTTATTGTTATCAGTGAGAAGATTTCAAAGGGACAATTGTGACGGAATGGAGGGAACCTTGATATGATCAAGCACCCCACATGTCATGCAAATAAGTTGTGGCTGATTAACTGAAAGCAGTTCTCTACTCCCTGCTTGTTTGCCCATTTCTACTTCCCTCTAACCTTGAAAGAACTTAATTATGAGGAATGAGATCACCAGGCAATTTAAACTAACTCCTGACTAATATTCCCCTGAATGCACACCATGCCTTGTCTAACCTGTTGATTCTTATCCTAGATAAAAAGAATAATGAAGAAAGAAGTAGTTAAAGAATGATTAGCTTTCTAACCCCCAGCAGCCCCTCTAAGCAATCCTGCAGGCAGATCATATGGGGAAGATAACATCTGAAGAGTTAGCCAGTCTGCACACAATAGACAACAGTGCAGAACCCAACCTTCTGCCTGGATGATTCGCTGAGATTCTCTTCCCCCACCTTCCCTTTAAAAACGGTAATAACTGGACAGAATCTGTAGAGATGATCTCCAGACATAAGTCCACCTTCTCACCAGACTGCTGGCCTTTCTGACTGAAGCATCTTTCCTTTCTACTGACACTTGCCTCTTAATTATTGGCTTTTGAGCAGTGATGAGCTGAACCTGAGTTCAGTAATATAACTCCTGATAAAGAATGTTGGCACAATGGGTCATGTACCCATCATGCATTAGAGACTAATATATGACGGATTGAGAGTGTTGGTTCTATCCTTGAGGCTGCCTGCGTTCCTTGACTTGTGGTCCCTTCCTCTCTTCAAAAGCACCAGTGTAGCATCTTCAAATTCCTGTCTGACTCTGGCTCTCTTGCCCTCCTCTTGCACTTTTAAGGACCCTTGTGATTAATTTGGTAGATCCAGATCATCTGGGATAATCAGGGATAATCTCCTCATCTAAAAATCCTTAACTTAATCACATTTGCAAAATCTCTATTACCATGTAAAGTTCACAGGTTCCAGGGATTAGGACATGAATATTTTTGAGATGGGTTTCCCTGGGGGCTCAGGGGTAAAGAATCTGCTTGCATGTAGGCGTTGCAGGAGATGCTGGTTCAATCCCTGGGTCTGGAAGATCCCCTGCAGGAGGGCATGGCAACCCACTCTAGTATTCTTGTTTGGAGAATCCCATGGACAGAGAAGCCTGGCAGGCTACAGTCCACAGTGTCGCAAAGAATCACACACAACTGAATAACATCATGCATGTCTTTGAGAGACCTATTATATATGTTAGAAAATATATATGGAGGAATGCTCATGTTATCAAGAATGATCAGTTATCAAGAGTGATAATGGTTACAATTATTACTTCCATAAAATATAAGAGGGAAGATTATGTGGAAGAGTACTCATTTGAATTTGTATTATTTTAACATTTATTTTATGCATTACTGTAATTCATTCATTTACTCAGTAAGCATTTTTGTAGCAACTAGACCTCTTGAACTAACCATATTAGCTTTCTTGTCAATTATGCTACAGAATCAATAAAGTACAAATTAATGAGACAGAAGGGAAGGGAGCAGGATGACACAGCTGTTGAAGATAGTACAGAAATACTGGTTAGAACCTCCTAGGCCCAGATGGGGGAAGATTCCATTTTAGTAGACTTGGAGCCCATTAGACACTCACTGTGATATAATAGCACATGCTGAATGACACCTATAGATGTTCCAAGGCCAACCTCAAAAGGCCAAACAGTGGGTGGTGACCCAGTTCCTGGAAACTCTCACTCCTGCTCCAAGATAGCTAGACTATTTCCCCCACTCATTACCCTATAAACTTACCCATAAAAATTAACCACCCTATATTTCAGGACCACTCTAACCTTCTGAGACAGACCACACTCTGTCTATGGAATGTGTATCTCTCTAAACAAACTTGCTTTCACTTTCCTATGGCTTGCTCTCAAATTCTTTTCTGCATCAAGTCAAGGACCCTCACTTGGCAACCCCTCCCAAGAACTGGCCAGAGATGTGGGACATGATCATTCTCTTGCACCCTGTTTTCCTGCAACATCAGCATCAGATTATTATAAAGACTCATATTTAGTTCCTTGTCAGAACACTTCAAGGACTTGAGTATGGTCCTCCTATGTTGTACATCTCTGTTGCTAGTAAATGTACTTGAGCTAAAAACAGTCTGAACCAATCAGCATGCTCTCTGATTAAAAAAAAAAAGAAAAGTTTTCTATTTTCAGTTTTGTTGAGATGTGAAAGAAGAAATTCAGTGCTCTTGTTTAATGGATGAGAAGGTCTTCACTTCGGTATTTCCAAATCAAGCAAGTATTATCACCTCTTGGGAGAAACAGCAGGGTTAATTTACCTACTTGGATTTGAATACTAGAGTGGAAATTAGGCTGGTATTTGCCTGGCTTAAAGAATGAGACTGGAAAAGCAGTATCAGTACAAAGCCTCGTGGTTTGTATCGTGTTAATCTTTCTTTCAGTACCAGCTAAGTAATTTCTGTTTCAAAGAAAAGGCAGCGGCTTCTCTACCAGGATAGCACCTCAGGTTGCACGGCGCTTTAAGAGTTCAGATGCTCGACAGTATGATCTCAATATCTGAATTCATTTGAATAGGAAGAATGGTTAAATATGGACTCTTCACACATTATTTCAAAAGGCAAGGCCTTATTATTGCTAGCCCACATGTCACTGGCTGCTGAATGACACCGTGCACCGCATTTCCTGGAAATAAAAGGAGAGCTCCTTTGTTGTAAATTCATGCATACGCTCTTGGGAAATGAGGACATACAGCAGATGTAAATCAGCTTTTAATCCAGGTCCCAGTGTGGACAGTATAGAAGAGAGCAGTGGTGGGAGTCAGGAGAAAAGAGAATCCTAACTCGTGCCAAAGAAGAGAAGAGAATATCCTGTTTGTTTGTTTTTTGTTTTTTTTTTTTTAAATCAGGTTGGATCACTTATACGTACACTCAGACACTAGTTTCTCTCTATATTGTTGAATGCTCTCTTTATTTCTTAATTACTGGAGTTGAAGTGAAGCTTGACCCTAGTTAGAGAAATCTCCAGCAGGACCTTCCTGGTCTAAAACACTAGGACCTCATTTCACAGAGGGGCCTCCAATAGGCACAGGATTCCTGCAGGGCAAGACACTTGGAAGGCTGTGGAAGAACTGCTCTTAGATGCCCCCAGAAGCCCCTCAGGGCATAGTGCATCCAGAGGTACCCAATTCCCAGCAGGCTAGAGATTCTTTGGGACTGGGTGGTGAGGCTTGCACCCTTATCCTGTGCACCTCATGTGCGTGCGCAATCATCTCCAACTCTTTGTGACCCCACGGACTGCAGTCCACCAGGCTCCTCTGTCCATGGAATTTTCCCGGCAAGAATACTGGAGTGGCTTCCCATTTCTTTCTCCAGGGGATCTTCTTGACTCATGGATAGAACCCATGTCTCCTACATTGGCTGGTGGATTCTTTACCACTCTGCTACCTGGGAAGCCCTCCTGTGTACCTTGGGTATCCTCTATTCCCCTTCTCAAGCTGCCTCTGCACAAGTTTGTTTCCGCATGAGCCGCTCACGGGCCAGGTAAGGTGGAGATAGTGATGCTTTACTGCTTCTGTTCAGCTGCTTGCTAGATAGTGGGTCTCCCATGCAGTGCTGATGGATTTTCAATGCCATTCTATTAGCCTGATCACAGTATAATTCTACTTGGATGCAAAATTAGCAGCAGAATCATATTTTACCTCTAGCTTCTAATTGGCAAGAGTCACATGCTTTTATTAAACTATTCCAATCAAGGCTTCACAGCATCATACATTCTGCTTATCACTGGGCCCACCTGCAGCCAGCTCTCCTGCTCGCCTCTTATCAGCAAAGCCAATTACTTTCTCCTGTGCTTGCTTTGTGGTTTTGCTTATAGACTCACCACACCTCCACAACTAAGCCTCTGGGGTATTAGGTAAATCCTATTCCTGATGATCCTCCCTCCCAACCCTGCACAAGTTACTACCTTGAGGTGGTCTGTGAGTTCCGGTCTGTCTTCTTTTCTGCAGCCAAGAGTTGGTAACATTCCTTGTATTTCAATGTTTTCTTGCTTTGCAGGGTCTATTGTTTCCCCCTTCTCCTTCATTGCTGCTTCCTCTTTCTTTCCTTTGTCAAGTTTCCAAAGCCTTTTCTAACCTTCAATTAAGAATGATGTTTTAAAATGAAATAATTCCTTACAAAGTCCTGTTCCCAACAACTCCACTTCTTCATTAATTGTTGAGTTTCTATGGACATATTAAGCGATGAGAAAAGGCAAGCACTTTAGCATCAAAAGGAGTTAGAGCCATCACTTACCAGTTGGATATGTTTTTGAACTCTCCTTGGTCAGCCATGGTATCAGTTTCTTCATCTCTTAAATGGGACGATTTGCCTCCTTGAGAATGTGTGAACATTGCCCGAGTTATGAAGTGGAACCACTAGGACCTGTGAGCATTTACTGTATTAGCTTTCTTCTCTTTCAAGGTTTAGCAAGTATTTTTTGAAGCAGTCAAGTAGACATTGCACTAAGAAGCTTTGGAGGAATGCAAAGCTGAATAAAGTCGCGTGTGACTTGGAGGAGTTAATTCAGCAAATAAGATCAGAAGAAGCCAAGTCAAAACCAGATCTAAGTAAGGACAGAAACTTATGAACCAGGCACTCAACTGACAAATCTCAAATATACTGCAACAGAAGAGAATAACTCCTTCCAGCAATAAAATCCTACAATTAATTTATTCACCCCAGTTTCCCTCTCTTCTTTACCTGGGATATACCCCTCCAGAAACCATACAATTAACAGCAATAACACCAACAGTAACATAATTAATATCAGTGAAGCACTCTGAGGCAATAAAGTGGCATAGAAAATCAAAATGGAATCTATGTAATATTCATATTAAATTTAATAACTATTTAAATATTTATAAATTATCTAGCATTTTATATTTGCAAAATGCTTCAGAACCACTTTTTATTAATTATTAGATACCACTTATCCCTTGGCACTCAAGTTTCCAGTGTAGCAGAGCTGATTTTTTTATTATTAATCTTAAAGAAACATTCAGCTGTATCAAGTATTTTTCTAAATCCTTACATCTAAAGTATTGGGTCACATGGAAAGATACATCAGTACAGAAATAGTCATCTTTGCAGCACCTGATTCCATTGTTTTAGAACTCAGAAAAGAGAAATGACTCGTACAAGGTCACAGAGCTAGTCCTGTTAATGGAGGGCGATGTAGAAGTCCTACAATAGCCTAGCCCTTGGGGTTTGTTATTAAATATATAGATATGTCAGATAACTGGTGCTGTGCTAACTGGATTAACTAGAACTGTAATCTGGGGAAAAAAATTTGAGCATCGTGCTTGCATTTTCCCAGGGTCTGTATAAACTACTGAGTTAGGAGAACAGAGCCTAGAACTGCTGAAGTCCAGGTTCGCCTCAAGCCATGAATGTTTGTGTGTTACATGCACTTTCCAGTACAGGCCATGATGTCTTGAAACCAGTCTTATCCATGATTTTTTCCATCTAAAGCCTGTGTCCTCAAATGCCTTTGCTCCCGCTCTGGTAGAATATGTGTTAAATCCTCTCTCCACATTCGACTCTGAACTCACCAAAAAGACATGGACTGTGTCTTACATTTTGTTTCCTTCCGCCTGGGCAGTGCCTGGCATATGGAAGTCTCGCAAACACTTTCTCACTAATGTTAGAAGGCAAATCTCAGGAGGGCAGGGGTCTTGTTGACTCATCTTTGCCTTTACAGCAATCTCTAGTACAGTGTCTCATTTACAGTAAATCTCAATGGATACTTGTTTTATGAACAAAAATAATGAATATATAGAAATTCAGTTATTTGTCATGATACATGTAAGTAAAAATTTTATAATGTCACTAGATAAAAATAAAAACTAATGAATAACTAGGTAACCATTCCAGCATGCAGAGGTCAAGCTGGAAGCTATTAGACACCATCAGAAGCAAGTTCCATTTGCTTTTTCATGCCTGAATGTAACACAGTGTTTTCTGGGTTTTTTTTATCATTTTTTTTTTTTTTACTGTGGTAAAAGATCCGTAACATAAAATCCACCAATTTAATCATTTTAAAGTATATAATTCCGTGGCATTAAGCATGTTCACAGTGCTCTCCATACATCACCATCTAGTTGCAGAACGGCACAATGCTTTTATAGTGTCTAGTACAATTGTTTTCTTACATTCTGGGGTGGGAAATCAAATGTAGCACAAATACAATCCGGGGTTTAAGAACCACATGGGAATGAATCTAGTCACAGAACTTTTCACTCAATTACAAAAAGCTACTCCTTCTACTTTGTCCTCGAATTAAATTCTAGTCTTTTGAGATCTGTTGGTAAAAGAGAGGATAATATTGGGAGAAGTAATGTGTTAGGACTTGATCTCTCTGGGTGCTGGTGACTACCTCTGCCTCCTTGACCCTCAGGGTCTGGAGGCAGCTGTGGGAACTAACTGGCCCAGTTATCTTCACCAGGATCCCTTGAAGGGACCGCCAACTCCAGACTGTAGGATGGTGACCAAAAAATGACTGTGGATTTCCCATGACCCAGATTGGAATAAGAGCTCTGTACAAATTAGTAAATGTTGAGCTTCAGCAGAATTAATAATGCACAGCAGATACAAAAATTAGAGTATGGCTCTGAAAGTAACTGCTGAGCTTCACCATTAGGAACAGGTGGAAGTTTTACCCAGGTGTATTCAAAGGAACTAGCTGAACACTGTACCTGGCTACGATCAGTACCACCTGGGAAAAGACTAAGAGCAACCAGTATTTGATCACAGACTCTACTTCAACGGACAATATCTCCATTTACTGCCCCTAAGTTGTATATCAGTTGTTTTTGCTGTCTAGTTGCTAAGTTGTATATTTCAATACACTGCAAAAATCGAGCTCCACTCTCTTTTTGAATGACGAGTTAGCTCTGTCTCTATATTTCTTTCATTTTATTCCTGAACACTGCAGCAGTGGGAATCAGCTTTGGATTGGAAGAATCTTTTAGACTGAATCTGATATCAAAAACAACAACCCTCTTCCATTGCTCCAGTGAAAGAAATTGCAATGCCTTCTGTGAAGCAATATTAAACTTCCCTTCTTTAAAGGCAGCTGCTCAGGGTTTGACTGTTTAACCATTTCACTGCCCCCTTTGTGCAGATGACTAGTTCTCAGATTTCAGCTTGCATATGAGTCACCTAGGAAACTGGCTAAAAATGAAGATTCTTAGCTAATACCCCAGAACTTCTGCTTTAGTAAGTCTGCGAAAGAAACATAGAATCTGTGTGCTCCTAGTTTCCCCAGATAATTCTAATGCAATTGGTCCAAGGACCACAGTTTGAGAAACAGCACACTGGGTTTATTGCCAAGAGTGCCAGCGCTTTCAAGGCCACCTATGCCACCTTGTTTCGCTGATCCTGCTCAGAGCGCCGACTGTGTCTCTGTTTCTCACTGTGCGCACTCTTTGTTGAACCCAGGGTAAGAGAGGAGTGAGTTAAAGGGCTGGAAGAAGATGCAAGGAGCAGTAGGAACTGCAGACACATTTATTCTCTCCTGTCTGGCGCAGCAGCCGTAGCAGCAGCCATAACATCACATGACGTAGCCCCCAGGGCTTTCCAGGTGGAGCTTATATAACAAAAGTAGCCCATGGCCAAGTGAGTACCTCCTGAGGTGCATGCACAGTGCCATAATTGATCTCAGCTGTTACATTTTATTTGCAAAATGTGGGGCAAGAGCGAGAGGCTGTGGGGCAAGAGAGCCTGACCATGCCACGTTGGCTAATTCGCTCTTTCCCTACCGACCTCAACCTTAAATACAGTTACATGAATTACTGCATGTTTGTAACTTTATTTCCAACATCTTAGAACTTTTTCATGTTAATGGCCCAGGTTAGAGAAAACAGTTTTTCTTGTAAAATGGGGATATAAAACCCCTTCCCTGGGTTTTTATAAGGATGATTGGATAGTTCAAGCAAAGGGATCAATAAAGTGCTTAATATTCTGTAAGCACTCAATAAATAATTTTAAAATATTTTCCATTAAAATATCTTATCAGGAATGTCATTAGCAGCAACAACAAGCACAGCAGCATGGACTCACCAAAGTGTGTTTAGGGAACTGATTGTCCAGATTTTCCATTCCCTTTACCCCCATGGGGAGTTAAAGTTATCTGAGCTCAAATTAAAGGTCATTAATCCTGGCTGCCACCCTATAAATGACATGGCATTTGACTCTCTGAAAATCACTTAGGGACCTCTGATTTCTTACACCCGAGATGGAGAGCAGACGTAATTTAAATCTTTATAAAGGATGAATTAAGAAACGTGATTTCAGTTGTAGGAGTCTAGTGAAATTGTTGTGGGTAGCCTCTGGAGCAGAGAAAAATTGTTTGTAGATGTTGTTGTATCAGCAAACCCTGAAATCTTATTATGGTCTTGTCTTTTAATTTTATTCTATTCAGTTACTGATGACTTGTCATGACATTTTCCTCTTTATTGCAATTTATGATAGAGTAGCCAAATGCATGCATTGGAGAAGGAAATGGCAACCCACTCCAGCGTTCTTGCCTGGAGAATCCCAGGGATAGGGGAGCCTGGTGGGCTGCCGTCTATGGGGTCGCACAGAGTCGGACATGACTGAAGCGACGCAGCAGCAGCAGCAGCCGCCAAATGCAAAGACAGATATTAACCTTCCACGATTGTGACCATCCTTCATTTGGAGTGGCTTTGGAAACAATGCTGACAACTTGATGTCCTTTTTGTAGAGGTTGCTTGTTATCAGTGCTTGGAAGGTAGTAACTGTTGAGACAAAAGAGATGTTGATGGAGAACCACCATTCCTATTTGTTTAATTTGCAGTTTCCTACCTGTCACTACATATACTGATCTTTTATGAAGGGAGTGAAATTGAACAGTCTGACTTGTGAGGGTGCTTTGTTTACTTCTTGCTCCTATAGCATGATCATACTCAGAGATAACACAGAGTTTCCAAAACTGGCTTGGAAAAAAAGTAAATTTGGACCTAAGTTTTGAACCCTCTGACTTCAAAACAACATGAATTGCTCTTTTCTTTTCACTTAGAAAAAATACAAAACACCAAAGTGCAGCACTAAGACTTATATCAATGCAAACATCCAGTAGTTATGACCCAGGAAAAGAAAGAACGTTTCCAGCATCCCAGATTCCTTCCCCCAGCATCTAATGGGGCTCTTCCCAATAGTCATCCTTCTCTTCCTCCCTACTACGTGCATGCATGCATACTAAGTCACTTCAGTTGTGTCTGACTCCATGTGACCCCATGGACTGTAGCCCACTAGGCTCCTCTGTCCATGGGATTCTCCAGGCAAGAATACTGGCATAGGTTGCCATTATCTCCTCCAGGGGATCTCCCTGACCCAGGGATCGAACCTGCATCTCGTATTACCTGCATTGGCAGGGGGGTTCTTTATCACTAGTGCCACCTGGGAAGCCCCTTCCCTACTACAGCTGACCAAAATCCTGCTTGTCATGATAACTATTTTTGTCTTTTGCTTTTATTTACGGTTTTAACACCTAAGCAAGCATCCCTCTTCCAGAACAAGGGTTAATATTCCTGATATTTGGATATTGCATAAATTGGATCATAAATATATCTTTATATTATGTATTAAGTTTTTGAGATTTTATTTGCAGTGTTTTATAAATCTGTGATTTGTTTTTATTACTTTAGAGTATTTCATTATTTGAACATACCACAGGATTTTGATTGTTGTTGTTTTTTTTTCCAATTCTACTACTGATAGGCATTTCCTTTCTGAACTTTTTCATATGTTGATTTGTTGTTTGAACATATTCTTCTGTGAAATGCCTGTACTAAAATTGAAAAAAAAAAAAAACCCTCCAGTTTTTCACACACTCTTGTCAATAAGTTGCTGTGATCTGTGTTTAGGGTTGCTTCTGTTCCTATTAATCAGACACATCGCTCTGCTAGAGTTACCAAGTTCTGGCTACCTAAGATGTCACTTAAAAAATTCCTGAACCTAATGAGTTTCTCAAAAAAATCTAACCCTTAAAAATGTTCAATTAAAAAAAGTTTCATAACCAATACCCTGGTGTGTGTCTGTGCGTGCATTCTAAGTTACTTCAGTTGTGCTGGACTCTTTGAGACCTTATGGACTGTAGCCCATTAGCTCCTCTGTCCATGGGATTCTCCAGGCAAGAATACTGGAGTGGGTTGCCATGCCCTCCTCTAGGGAATCTTCCTAACCCAGGGATCGAACCTACGTCTCTTACTTCTGCATTGGCAGGCCAGTTTGTTACCACTGGCGCCACTTGAGAAGCTCCCAATATCCTTAGGAAGTGTCATCTAAAGTCCTCACTTCCTGGATATTCATAAGAAGCATTCATAAGAAAAAAGTTCTAAAGAACAATAGAATAAAGAAACTTAGTCAATAGTATTTAATCTGACTTTTCTGCTTCATATTTAAATTCAGAATATCTAATACTATCTTGTGGAACAAATGTTCTGTGAAGCACATTTTGGGAAAACCTAGTTTAGAAGAGTCCTCTCTTGTTGGATTTTAACTTTACAGGTCAGGTGAAGAACGATGGAGAAAAGGTTCAAGGAAGATACAATTATTTCAGAAATAAACTTTCAAAGAACTGAAAATGGAAAAATGGTTCATTTAGATTGGCTTTCTGAAGTTTTTTTAAAAAAGTTTTAAGTGATTAAAAAGCTAATAACTAAACTAAAGGATTAGGTATAGAAATGATTATAAAGGTCAGATTCACACATCAAATGCAATTATATTTCCAAAATCTATTAATGGCTCAATTAGTTCATAGATCAGATAATTAGGTGTTGTTCATTATCGGTAACCTGTGTGTGTGCATGTGTGTTGTGTGAATCTGATGGGAAAAATCACAGCTTTAATGTTTAAAGGCAGTTTCTTAGGATGAAGTAGAATCGAGTGTACCTTTTGTTTTAGCATTTTTGTGTGAATTTTTCAGTTTGAATATATACAGTTTTTCGATTTTCTAAATTTCTCCCTTGCAAATAACAATGTTTCCTGAAGTGTAAAATTTAACACTGAACTCAAAAATCCTCAGCTTCTTCTCCACTCTTAAAAAAAAAGTTTAGAAAAATTAACTACCTAGAAAATTATTATTAAAACTATCAATAAAATAGAGGTAGACCTTTTCTTCATAATCACTAATTTGCTTTTACTATGGAGAAATTTGCCACTGTATTAATAAATTATCTGACTGCTAAATTATTTGTTGCTGTTTTGATATAACAGCAAAACAAATGGAGTCATCAAATGCAAATGATGACCTCATTTGCATCACCTCGCCTTGTAGCTATGTCCCTATGATGTATTCACTGTGTCCCAATGATGCATCTGTGCAAGTTATACACACCAGTTGACCCCTGAATCAGAAGGCATGAGAACAAGTCTAGGAGGAACCCTCTTTGACTGTGTTATTGGAGATTACATTCACTTCTCTCTCTTAGCCTCAAGGCTCTTGGCTTCCTTTGCCTGTCACTCAGGGTAATGGTTAGTTACTGTCAGAATGCAGCTATAATTGGGAAAGGCACTCCCTGAACACAGAAGTTTGAGGGAGGTGAGAATTCATATCCAGCCTAGTGAGTCTGGGAAGCTTTCCAATCCTCCAATGCCGTACTAAAGCACAAAAGCAAATTGAATTTTATTACTTAGGTGACATCAAACCATATTTAAACATAGAGGCTCCTTGACAACATCCTTCTTAAGAAACTCATTGCAATAAAACTTTTCCCTCCAAGCTGGTCTTGAAGTTTACATTCATTTTGAAATTTTTTCCATTTAAATTCTTTACTTTTTCACAGAGAATTATAATAAAACAATAAGCTCATATTATTATTAGGAGGAAAACTTTTGTGATATAAATATTCTACAACCATCTGGAAAAATAAATGCAAAATTAGAAAGTATAACTAAACTGAATGTTGCTAATGAAGTTAGCTACTAAAATTGATGTGCCTGTGCGCTCAGATTTGAAAACCTTAGTGTTTTTCTTTCTAAAATGGGGAATGTGCTGAACTTTTGAGTTCAAGATTTATGATTAAAAGTTAATCACTAACTATTACCATCAGTACTTTCCAACCTATTGTCAGACTTAATTCATGCAAGATAGTTTTAAGCATTTTTTTTCCCTTATCTTCACAGAAAATTAAACTGGGGTTGCATCTGCCCGCAATGCGGGAGGCCTGGGTTCGATCCCTAGGTCAGAAAGATTCCCTGGAGAAGAAAATGGCAACCCATTCCAGGATTCTTGCCTGGAGAATCCCATGGGTGGAGAAGACTGGTGGGCTACAGTCCATGGGGTCGCAAAGAGTCGGACACGACTGAGCAACTTAACTAACTTCCTTTACTTCATTTATCAAGGATTCTTACTTTTTCTAGATAAAATATTTGCAAAAATTATTTTATACCCAATTATTTTTCTTTACCAAATATTTTGCATTAGGACTAGCTGCATTTTGGGAGTGTACATTGTGTGTTCCTCCACCTTCTTCCTCAAGCAATTTGGCTCCCTGTCCTTTTTTCTGTAGTGCATTTTTATATGATTAGTTCCTGTAATCCCCTTCAGATAATTGATTGGAATCTTTCCATAAGCCTGGAAGTGGATCACTTCCTCCTCAAGGCCTGACATGATCACAGCTCGGGCTGATGTCTGGACCACTCCCTGTGAGACAGCCTGAGCCTCAGGGACCCAGTGAGGTCAGGCACTGACTCATGACTCACAGACACTGTAAGAAAAGGAACAGTCATTGTTTGCAGTCATTGGGCCTTAGGGGTAATGCTCACACAGTGAGATGGCACCAACACAGAGTAAATCATCTTTGGTAGAAAGTCCTACCTTCTCTTCATTCTCTCTGTCATGCCAGCAAAGATTCACCCCTTATTTACGGAATCGGCAATGTCTCCACAGGGAAAACCCACCTACCTAAACTGTGATTTGAGTGGCAGGGAATCGGAGAGGGGGGAGGTGGAAGCTGAGTATAGTCCTGCAACCCGGGAGAGGAAGTGAAGCCATTTTCCTGTTCAAGGAAGTCAGTTCCACAGTGCGCTAACTCCAATCTTCCATCTTCTCTGCCCTCCTCAGATTTACTTAATACTTATACCTTCTTGTATATAGTGGACATTTTGTTTCTCTTCTTGTTCTATTTGATTGTTTTGTTTTTTATTTTTGGCTGCCAAGCTTTTCTTATTTGGGGTCGCCCTCCATTGTTTAGACAAACTCATCTGTTCTAAGAGGTATTTCCCTGAAGTGATTAAGTTTCTATATTATCAGTGCAGCCTAAGGTTTTTGAACAGTAATAATAAATGTTGCTTTAAATGATATAGAAACCAACAAAAACACCCCAAACCCTCAGTATAATCAATATAAAGTTTATACTAACTTTTAACATTCACATACACATACTTCTTGTCTATAACACAATAAGCAGTCTAAGGATATGGTGAAAGTAAAGTATCAATAATAATGGAAAATAATAAACAAAGAACTAATAAAGTGTGAACTAAACTCCTATCTCTAGAAATAAATGACCCTTGATAGACAAACCCCATTTGGTTTTTAAGGATAAAACATTTACTACTGTGGAAAATTACCCTTTAGAATGAATAAAGGAAATAAATCCAAATATTGAATTGCTTCTATGCCTGTAAAACCACATTAAAAATAAACACGGGCAGCGCAGTGTTCTAAGTACCTCAGCGTCTTCCCCAGCGGTATTAGTATCACTTGTCTGAGTCCTTTCTAACAAAGAATGCTCCACCCTTAATCCCACAAACCACATCTGTAAAGTCATACACATGTTTACATGATTTAAAAATCACTGTGTTTAGAACATTATTTTTGAAACCCCATTGAGGTGTAAAGTCTTTATATGAATGGCCTACAGCTGAAGGCCTTGTAGATGACAGCTTCTGCTACCTCCTTGGCTCTGATCTAGAGCTGAGTGTATCATTTATTAGAAAGAATACAATGGAACTTCTATTGTCTTTCTCTCCCCTCTCTCTTTTTTCCTCTTTCTTTCTTTCTGCCATCCTTCCTCCCCTTCTCTGTCTCTCCCTCCTCTGCCTTCCTTTTTTCTTTTGATTTTTCTTTCACAATAAACTTGACTCTTCCTACATTTAGTAAACCAAAAGCCACATTCAACACTAGGAGTAGAGCCCATTTATCAGTTATGACAACCCGAGAATCTCTGATTTCTTAGCTATTCAGAGCCATCATTATATTATCATCCAAATATATTAATAAGTAATAAAAGTAGCTTAATCTACCATCTTATTTCATTTAAAAATTAAACCTTTTCCTTCATATTCTGAACATCCTCAGAGAATGAACATAGCTCACTGATATTGCTTTTTAATTTCACTTCTTATGGACTTCCTTGGTGGCTCGGATGATAAAGATGCAATGCAGGGGACTCAAGTTCGATCCCAGGGTTGGGAAGATCCCCTGGAGGAGGAAATGGCAATCCACTCCAGTATTCTTTCCTAGAGAATTCCATGAACAGAGGAGCCTCTTAGACTATAGTTGTTGGGGTTGCAAAGAGTCAGACACGACTGAGAGAGTAACACTTTCACTTTTTGTTGCTCCTTTGGCTGCTTCTGCGGTTTTCATGAAAAGTCATTATCACTATCACAAAGTCTCCAGAGAAGTGTCCAGGCAGGTGGCCCTGCCCTCACGATCCCAGACCATCTCATGATTCTCCACCCTCACGATCCCAGACCATCTCATGATTCTCCACCCTCACGATCCCAGACCATCTCATGATTCTCCACCCTCACGATCCCAGACCATCTCATGATTCTCCACCCTCACGATCCCAGACCATCTCATGATTCTCCACAGTGAAACCTCAAAAAACAAGCTTTTATTTTGAAACCTTTTTTAATATATTTTTTTAAATTTACAGAAAATTTGCACAGATAATTAGAGGAGGAAATGGCAACCCATTCCAGTATTCTTGCCTGGGAAATTTTTAATATCGTCCAAGGGTCACAAAGAGTAGGCCCAGACTGAGCACATGTACACACACATGCACAGATAATACAAGGAGCTCTTACATATCCTTTACCCAACTTCCCCTAATTTCACACCTTACATAACCATGGTACAACTCCAAAACTTAAACAGGAAAGGTTACCTAAATTTGGTATGAATATTTTCATATATTAATTAAACAATTATTAAGCACCTCTCAAATAGGTTCTGGGGACATAGTGATTCTCAAGATAGAATTCCTGCTCATGGAGTTTACATTTTCACCTCTTATGCCTTCTTATTTCTATAGTCAGAGTCATTGCCAAACTGTTGAGCCATCAATCACAGCCAATCTTCCTGAAAATGTCATAGTTTTATTACTAACACCATTACTAAATTATGTATGCTGCTTTGCACTGCATACCTTATTTCCACAATTCCTGTTTTTTGTTTGTTTTATTTTTACACTGTTTTGCTTTTATTTGAGTGACTACAATACATTAAGCTGAATCCAGATTGTGGAGTTTAGAGTGACATTATTCATCTACTTCACCCAAATAGAATTTTATCCTGAATGACACAGCAAAGTCAGATTGCTAAAGTCAAGTTTAGAAATTTGTGTATTGTGACTGTTTGTCTTTTCTGATTAAATATTTGTGCTTTTCTGGTACAAATATTGTTGATAGAACTACTTTGACATATCAATGGCTGTTGGAGCTCATTCTATAAATTCTCTTTTTCAGTTTTTTGTTGTTATTTAAGTTTCAAATATCTATGACTGCATGTCAGTTATTTGGACAACTTCATTATGTCAGTATTAAAATGGGAAGCATTGAGGAAACAACTCTTTTCCATGTCTCAGGAAACACATGTAGTTAAGTGAGACTTAAAAATGAAACTTTTAGTTTTCTGAAGCAGGTAATAATTAGAACCTCCCACCTCCAGAGTTACTTAAATGATTTATTTTTGTTAGCATAAAACTTGACTAAAATGTGTTTATTCACATACACACATATAAGACACTCAAATCTCTTGGTAACAGGCTTTAAAAAATGTTTCTTGAATTGTATACATATGTATAGAATGTATTTTATGTATGTGTAAAACCATCACTAATTTATATTATAAACCATGAATAATAATTATGAACATGATTTCTTTGAATGGTTTATGGCAAAAAAAGAAATCAAATACAATTAGAAAACTCTTTAAACGCGTCTACTAATTTACCCCAACAGACGAGAGATCTAGTACTTTAAGGGAGTAAAGTACTTTATTCCTTGGAAGGCAGAGCTGGTCTAAGTTGACAACACTATTTAAGTTAGGATATGCGTCATCATAGATGAGGAGACATCCTTCCAATCAATGGAAATCCCAGAAACCTTGGCAGAAGCTTTTCCTCTCTTTTTAACAGTTTCCTGCAGCCTTGCCTCAGTTCCTTGTGAACTGAAGGATAATTGCTATCGTCTGATCAGAATTCTTTCCATCTATACATGAAAGTCATACAGAGAAACCCAGTGAGAAAGGGTACAGCCACAGGAAAAATAAGGTAGAAGGTGTTCAGGTTTCACATGAGATCAGAAAACAAGTGTTGAAGGGGATGAAAATAAAACCATGGTATGCAGTCATGATGAGGTCGCATATGGCCCATGATGGGAGGTGTTGCATATGGCCCATGACGGCCCTTGTGTTCTTCAGTCAAGCATCTGCATTCAGTTCTTGCAAACATTCAAGAAGACAAAACTATGGTAGAAAACTGGGGAGAACAGGGGCTTGGCTCATCAGATTGCAGTCTTAAATCTCTCTGATGGCCTTTCCAGTATCTGTGCTTCTCTGAATGCATAATTCATTTGTGTAAATACTCAATACCTTGCTAGTAGAGACTGAAATGTCCTAAGTTACAGAAGTTCTTTTCTTGGCTTATTAGAACCACTTTGTTCTTTTCGCTAGAATTTCCTTACACAGAACATTTTCTTTGTGTTATTGTATGTCCCATTGTGCTGCGACTTTCAAGTTGTAAATTGGTTTGCTGATACCAGAATTTAACTGCAGGCTTGCATGGCGTCGTTAACAGGGTGCATGGCGTTTGGAGGGAAAGTGTGTTTTCTTTTCTCCATAGCAATAATGGAGATGAACGTAGTGTCTTGGGTATGTATTTAACAAAAGTGGGGTGGAGTGGGGTTAGGGATGGATATGGGGGTAGTTGGGGTTTTGAGGATGGATGTGAAAGAGTGATATAAAATGGATATAAAATTCAATATAGATAACTGGAATTATCTGTCTTTAAAATGTATCAGAAAAAAAAAAATCAATGTAACCATTCTATGGGAAACCCTAAATTTGAATCAGTCTGATGTTTACTTTTTGCTTATCTCTTTTGGCTTGCAAATTTCTTAAACTTATAAATATCTTAAAAAAAATATTAGTTTTCAAATATAGCCTATGGAGGGCTTCCCAGGTGGCACTAGTGGTTAAAAAAAAAAAAAAAAACTGCCTGCCAATGCCAATGCAAGAGACATAAGAGATGTAGGTTTGATCCCTGGATCAGGAAGATCCCCTGGAGGAAGGCATGGCTGCCACTCTAGTATTCTTGCCTGGAGAATCCCCTGGACAGAGGAGCCTGGCAGCCCACCATCCACAGGGTTGAATAGAGTCATACACAACTGAAGTGACTTAGAATGAACACACTGACAGACAATGAAATGACCTCTAAGTTTTCAAGGAAATCTCATTCTCCGGTAGAGAGTTTAACCCAAAATCTGGTTCCCAAGTCTGTGCAAAAGACACCGTGTCCCTCAGCCTACAGTACCGGGAACCACCAAGACCAGCACCCCTGCGTGTCCCACACATCCCTTCCCCTTTGCTCCCAAGCTCACACATTTAGCTGGAACTTCTGAGTTCATGCAGATATCATAATTTCCATTCCTACAGATTTTATAAACATGTACTTTTATTGCAATTTCTTTGTTTTCTGAAAAAAAAAAAAAAAAAAAACTAGTCAGGATAGTAAGCGAAGTAGGATGTTAATTAGAGAGATAAAATGAAATTCTTTAATTCTTATTGCTGAATCACATGCCCAAACAGCAGGGAACATATAGACTGAAGCTTAAAGACTAAAGAGAAAGAAGACATAAGTGTCAAGTAGGGTTCCCAGCAGACTGTAACATTTTACTGTGGTGCCAGCATGTTTGAACCAACAATTATTTGGAAAGAATGGAAATTATTACAAGAAAGAAATCAACCCTCTTAGGTCTTCCAGGATGGACATAATAATAATAAAAAAAAAAATTACTTGGTATCTGAAACATCTTTCCTCCATGGATCTCAGAGTATTTTATCCAATATTATTTAATTAAAATTCATACCACTTCTATATTTGAAGGAGAGATTTGCTACATTTTATAGGTAAAAAACTGCTTTTCTGAAAGATTGAACATCTTGACTACACAAGTTTTTATCACTGTAAAATGAAATAGACACCATTGCCTTTCTTTCTATTGCTAAATAAGGTTTATCAAGCTAAGAAATTAAAATAAGTGAAATAAGCAGTTTTTTTGAGTCTAAATGACACAAAATTACTCATGTCAAATTTGGGGAAGGTATTATTCTTCCTTCTTCATTGAACTGATTGGATACTTTGGTGATTTTTTATGTAGCTTGCAAGTGAAGTGAAAGTGAAATTGCTCAGTCGTGTCTGACTCTTTGCGACCCCATGGCCTGAAGCCTTCCAGGCTCCTCTGTCCATGGGATTTTCCAGGCAAGGGTACTGGAGTGGGTTGCCATTTCCTTATGTAGCTTGAACATTTGGCTATTCTGAAAGTTGGAAAACATCAGCAAACTCATATATCTGAGTTTGTTCTTTACATATATAATTTTTGCTATGTCTTGACCACTTCACAATTCAATCCTTGCTTGTTTCAAGCTCTCTTTAATTTTTTTTTCCCTGTGAAAATGCTATTAAAATAAAAATGCCTCCAAACAGAAGGATGCAGTAGGGTTGAAGGAAAATAGAATTTCTAAAAAGAAATCAACTTTTGAAACGTTGGTTGTTACTAATTGCTAGAAATTAATGTCACTCTAATTAATAAGGAAATTCATTGTGTGTGCTCAGTGAAGTCAATTGTATTACTAATATGTAACACAACATAATTTTCTTCTATATTCAAGCTATTTGGAGCAATAGTGAAAGAAATCATGGTAACATCAGTAACCCCAACAACAGTAATAATATTGGAACAAGCAGGTCGAGTTTAGTATTTACTTTGTGCCAAGCTCCGTGCTAAGCACTTAAGCACTTGAACTCTCACCTTCTTTTATCCTCACCTAAGGGGCAGGTGTGAAGTAAACTGTTTTTGTTCAAATATTAATTAAATCACTTACTAGCTCTCCTACCTGGAATGAGTTACTTAAAGATTAGAGAGTTCCTCATTCACAAAAAACCAGGATGCTGAAAAGTTATTGTGAGGTTGAAATGATTGGCACACAGGAGATTCCTAGAAGAGTACCAGCTCCATGGCAAAGGTCTCCACACATAACTGTGGCACAGATGAGGGCACCGGGCTTCAGGGGTGTGAAGTCACTTGCCCATGGCCATCGGTGTAGTGACCAGCGGAGTCATCCCTTTCCAACCTCAAATTCTGGGCTTCTAATATCACATTTAATACCACTACTTGTTGGCAACCCCCTGATAAATGAGAACAACTGGGATTAAGCTTCTTAAGAACAAGGAATGTAGCCTAAGTATTTAAAATTCTTTTCCAGTTTTATTGAGGAGTAATTAACATGCATCACTGTATAATTTTAAGGCATGTAGCATCATGGTTTGATTTACATACATTGTGATATAATTACCACAATAGGTTCAGCTGTAACTTACATAACTTTATGTTCTCAGTTCTCAGCACAGCTCATGGCTCCTACATTGTACTGTTTAATTTGATTTAAAATAAAAAATAATGCTCTGTTTACTGTTTCATACTTTTTACTGAAAAGAGCATAGATTGTATTTGTTGTCTATTCTCCCCATTTTCTGTTGCTTTGTCTGTTAAAGGCATAGTTATTTACCTAGTGATTACTACATTAAATACAAGTAGAGAACTGTGAAGAGTTATCTCACTTCCCTGACATTAGTTGTCCACCACCTATCTTATTTCAGTGCAGGAAACATTACACTGATAATTATTAGTTAATTCTTCCACATATAGATACCCAACGTTATTTTTATATGATACTGAAATCCTTTATCTTTTGCATGGGTTATCTGAAAATAATACAGCACTTGCATTCTTGATAGCAATCTCAATATTCGTTTTTCATCTAAAATATATTTTAATACTGGTCAAAGAAAATGAAGGAGGTAGAAGTTCATGACAGTATTGAAACATCTATTATTCTAATGCTATTCTGAGAGGCACCTCAAGAGATCAAGTTCTAATATTCCATCAGACAAGACTGCATGTAAATCATCCTGGAAAGATGAGTGTGTAATTGGTCAACAGAGAAATTTCCATAAAATCCCTCAGATATTTGGTTTATCTCCAACTTTCAGAAAGTTATTATTTAGATTTAACCTGTAATTTCCATCCTCATGTCCCACTGAAGGCAAATGAATGTTGTTTTAACTATTTTTTGGCTTTGAACATCCATTAAAAACAGATCACTAACAACTATTCAATATTCCTGTCTATGTGCATCAAATATATTTTTGAAACTTTTTTGTATGTGTGAAGTGTCTATTTTTTTCAGGTTTATGAAAGAGTCTGGCAAAAACAACAATAGCAACAACAAATAGCAGTAGGTAAACCAAGAAGGGGCTTCTCAGGTGGCTTAGTGGAACAGAATCCACCTGCCAAGCATGAGACTCGAGTTCAATCCCTGGTCAGGAAGATCCCCTTGAGAAGGAAATGGCAACCCACTCCAGGATTCTTGCCTGGGAAACTGCAAGGACACAGGAGCCTGGTGGGCTGCAGTCCAAGGGGCACAAAGAGTCAGACACGACTTGTGACTAAAAGACAGAAAATTGAGAAAGAAGGATGCATAACTGGCATATATATATGTATATACATATATATATTCTTTTGAGTATGATAATAATCCTTTAGTATATTTCAAATGAGCAAATTATTGTAACTGTAGAAGAATATAAGCTAAGAAAAACCAAAGTAGCTGCATTCCTCAGAGAGAGATATCAGTAATACTACATAAGAGAATTGCTTCCAAAATGAAGGGTAATTATTGACCTGAAATCATTTATCTGATTCATGTGAGTTGAGTTGCCTTTTCCATCTTGTTATTGCTATAAATTAAGATTTTATGATATTTTCCAATTATAATACTTATTTTAAATGACTGTTTCAAAATAGTTTTTAAGCATGCTTCTTTACCTTGACATAGAAATATATTAAATAGCCAACTTTGGTTTTCTGAGATTGGATATTACAAGAAAAACCAAAATGTGTAAACTCAGGACTTAGATGTTTTGCCTTTGGTTTTTGTCATCAACTAGTATTCTCAATATGTATTTCATTTATTATTATTTTTGGCATTATTCACAAAAATGTGGTGTCAAACTAGATTACCTCTTCAGTCCTTTCTAAAGATAATACGTACAGAGAGTAATTCACACTTGTTCAACAACGTCCATCAAGGTAAAACAAAACTCTTTTCTGTAGCTTCCAGTTTGTTAAATTACTATGTTAAGCCAGAGCCCCACAAATGAATGTTTTCTCATTTCTTAAATTTGTCCTCTACTTTACTTTTAAGTATCTTTGGTTATCCCATGCCCTGAAATGTAAAGAAACATTTCTGCATGTTACTCTGGAATTAATATTTATTCTTCAAGATTCAGGTCAAATGTGTTTTTTTTTTAAACTTGAATATCTGTTTTTTTTTCCATCAAAAATTATGAATAACCCATTTCAAAAAGGATTTTAAGGTGTGACCTAGTGTTCCCAAAAAAAGTCCGCAATACTCTAGGACATAAGAGACTTAAGCAAGATAGGAAGTTGAAACACAACCAGAGCCTTTCAAACCCTCACTAAATGAAAGTCAGATAATTTGGGTTCCCAACAATTTTTTTTTTTTTTTTTTTTTTTTTGCTTTTCAGTAGCCCCCAGAAGTCTGGCCATAGCCATATAAATGATCCACAAACACTCAATGGATGCCTCAACAGGCCCTTTTTTATTGATTTACCTTTAAAGAAATAATGCCATTTGTGAGTAATTCAGTCTTCTCCAATCTTTACCATTCTATTGTTTTCCTCTATTTTTCTGCATTGTTCACTGAAGAGGGCTTTCTTATTCTCCTTACTTACTATTCTCTGGAACTGTACATTCGGTTGGGTATAGCTTTTCCTTTCTCCCTTATGTAACTTATATGCAAAGTATGTCATGTAAAAATGCCAGGCTGGATGAATCACAAGCTGGAATTAAAATTGCCAGGAGGAATAGCAACAGTCTCAGATATGCAGATGATACCAGTCTAATGGCAGAAAGTGAAGAGGAACTAAAGAGTCTCTTGATGAGGGTGAAAGAGCAGAATAAATAAAGCTGGCTTAAAACTCAACATTCAAAAAACTAAGGTCATGGCATCTAGTCCCATCACTTCACAGCAAATAGAAGGGAAAAAGTGAAAACAGTGACAGATCTTCTTTTCTTGGGCTCCAATCACTGAGGATGGGGACACAGCCATGAAGTTAAAAGATGCTTGATCCTTGGAAGAAAAGATATGTCAAACCCAGACAATGTATTAAAAAGCAGAGACACCACTTTGCTGACAAAGGTCCTTATAGTCGAAGCTATGGTTTTTCCAGTAGTCACATGCAGATGGGAGAGTAGTCACATGCAGATGGGAGAGTAGTCACATGCAGATGGGAGAGTTGTCACGTGCAGATGGGAGAGTTGGACTGTAAACAAGGCTGAGTGCTGAAAAATTGATCCTTTTGAATTCTGGTGCTGGAGAAGACAGTTGAAAGTCCCTTGAACTGCAAAGAGATCAAACCAGTTAATCCTAAAGGAAATCAACCCTGAGTATTCATTGGAAGGAGTGTTGCTAAAGCTGAAGCTCCAATACTTTGACTACCTGATTGATGCGAAAAGCCAACTCATTGGAAAAATCTCTGATGTTGGGAAAGATTGAGGGCATAAGAAGGGGGTGACAGAGGATGAGATGGTTGGATAGCATTACCAACTCAGTGGACATGAGTTTGAACAGAGTCCAGGAGATAGTGAAGGATGGGGAAGCCTAGTGTGCTACAGTCCATGGGGTTGCAGATAGTTGGACATGATTTAGTGATCAACAACAACAGTCTTCTCACCCTTACTGAAACTCATTTCCTACCCTTAAACACTGCCCTGGGCATGATGCTTTGTACAGAAGTCTCCTTCATTAAAATAACAATCATTTTATAGGAGAGAGATTTTCCTGGAGATTCAGGAGCATATCTGCAGTATGGAGTTGTTCTGGAGTTTTAGGTAAAAAGGAAGTTTGCAAAAAAACAAAACAAAACAAAACAAAACTCTATAGTCTTGCAAAAGCTTAATCCATCACTGTGATTACTGTTTTGACATCATGAAAAGATGAGGAGTGAGCAGAGTTGTGTGAAGCCATGTAAGGGTCAAGGAAGGCAGTGTTAGCTTGTTTCTACTTATTTTACTTATTTGAAATTGCACCTCTCACTAACTTCAGTTCATGCAATCATTTTCAGTCTGAAATGTGCTAGGTGCCATTGTGCTGAAGGTAGATATGTCCAGGGTGCCAAAATGTCTGGGGACCCCTTCTATAAATTATTGGTGGGCAAAATCCTGTGGAGAACACACAGATTGGTAAATCCCCAAGAAATTTATGATTGGAGATATGCATTGGTTTTTTTCACCTTAATTATCAGTGCAAAGAATGGATTAAGTATCTATTATTACTGTTTTAGGTCTTGAATTAAAGATATACAAAGACCTCTCCATTTTGCAGTCTTTTAGTGACTATTTTAAGGCATTGGTTTTTCTCCACCATACTGTAAAATATACAAAGTTTCTTCAAAGAAATAGGGGTAGAATAAACCAAAGTATTCACTGAAACTAAAGTATTCCCCCACCAGCAAATTTATGTAAAAAGAGTCAGCCAGCCACCTCTCACACCTGAAATGTCAAACTTGTAAAAATAGTATTCTTGGGAGTTATATTTGATCATTTGTTAAATATGGGGATATAAAATGTAGAAATCCATGTGTAATGCTTCAAATCCCTAATCTGGTTTAAAAGGTCAGCTGAAGCCTAAAAGGACTTGACATTTTACCTTTTAAAGTCTGACTTTTAGTCTTAAGACTTAACAACATTTCAGCCTGAATGACCTGAAGGATAAATACAAAGCTGGTTTCAATTGAACTATTTAGAAAGCAGGGGATCTTCTAATTTGTAAGACAGCATTCAGAGAGCTTTTTCCATTAAGAACTCAATCGACTGAAAAATGATTTCCTTGGATATTCCACAATCTTTCAATGCTTGTGTAAATTTTACACAGGAGGTGGGCGGTGTGCGAGGCTCAAGATATTAAACCCCATGGTACGAAGAAAAAGAAAACCACCTTATGAGCCACAGAAAACTGATGATCACCTGTAAGCAATGTGTATTGCCTTTGTTTACCAGTTTCTCCCTCAGGTGAAACGCAATTTACATACCAATCATTTACTCTAGTTTCATTCCTTGAAGCAATTTCAATGGCTTTTTCAAGTGATCATTATTATTCATTAATGTTTATTGATCACCACTGGGTACATATGATAGAAGGCTGGTAGAGTATTATACAGCAAATGTCTTACTGTAAACTACACTTTGTACACTTTTATTGTATTTTCGTAAGACCAGGGACTGTCCCTTACTTTTGTATGATTTGTGCTAACATTCCACTCATGAGAAGCAACCAAAGATCGGAATTGGAATTCTAGAAGTACATTTCTGTGTCATTTGCTCATGGTGGGGAGGTGGGGGGGGAGGGGGGGGTGGGGTGGGTGGACAGGAGTCAGTGTAAAGCATAAAACATAAAACAGGTCAAGATTTATTGGGACAATGTCAATTGTGTTATATAATTTTAAAATGAGCTCTTTTTTTTTTTTTTTAACCTCACTGATAAGGACAGCAGGTATTAAAAAAAAATAAAAATATAGGAAGAATGAATCAAATATAATGATGAACTCATGTGTTCAGAAAATTGCCTTTTATAACATAAAAAATGATGTTCTGTAGAGTTGGAATTTCCCTTATCTACAAGGGTCATCACACACTTGATGCTACACTTGATCTTGGACAATAAATTGTGGGAAATTCTTCACGAGACGGAAACACCAGACCACCTGACCTGCCTCCTGAGAAAGCTGTATGCAGGTCAGGAAGCAACAGTTAGAACTGGACATGGAACAACAGACTGGTTCCAAATAGGAAAAGGAGTACATCAAGTCTGCTTATTGTCACCTTGCTTATTTAACTTATATGCAGAGTACATCATGAGAAACACTGGGCTGGAAGAAACACAAGCTAGAATCAAGATTGCCGGGAGAAATATCAGTAACCTCAGATATGCAGATGACACCACCCTTATGGCAAAAAGTGAAGAGGAACTCAAAAGCCTCTTGATGAAAGTGAAAGTGGAGAGTGAAAAAGTTGGCTTAAAGCTCAACATTCAGAAAACAAAGATCATGGCATCTGGTCCCATCACTTCATGGGAAATAGAAGGGGAAACAGTGGAAACAGTGTCAGACTTTATTTTTTGAGGCTCCAAAATCACTGCAGATGTTGATTGCTGCCATGAAATTAAAAGACACTCCTTGGAAGGAAATTTATGACCAACCTAGATAGCATATTATAGAACAGAGAAATTACTTTGCCCACAAAGGCTATGGTTTTTCCAGTGGTCATGTGTGGATGTGAGAGTTGGACTGTGAAGAAAGCTGAGCACCAAAGAATTGATGCTTTTGAACTGTGGTGTTGGAGAAGACTCTTGAGAGTCCCTTGAACTGCAAGGATATCCAACCAGTCCATCCTAAAGGAGATCGGTCCTAGATGTTCATTGGAAGGACTGATGCTGAAGCTGAAACTCCAATACCTTGGCCACCTCATGAGAAGAGTTAACTCATTGGAAAAGACTCTGATGCTGGGAGAGATTGGGGGCAGGACGAGAAGGGTACGACAGAGGATGAGATGGCTGGATGGCATCACCGACTCGATGGACATGAGTTTGGGTGAACTCCAGGAGTTGGTGATGGACAGGGAGGCCTGGCGTGCTGCAATTCATGGGTTAGGAAGGAGTTGGACAGACTGAGCGACTGAACTGAACTGATGCTACATTTTCAGCTGTAACAATAAACAGGGGTGAGAGTGAAGCTGAAGAGTATTGCCCTTTCTGCAGACTCCAGTGAGGCAACTGTGAAAGGGAGTGTGGAACTCTTGACCCTTTCCAAATCCTCATCAATTGGAAATTGATAGATGAGGCACAAGATAGTACAAAACAAGCCTTAAGTTGTTACTTAGCATGTATCTGAAAGTTGTTAAAATAAACTAAACGATTGGGAGCTTTGACAACTGTTTTGATCCACAAACATCTAAAAGGGTAGGAAATGCTCAGGCTGGTGTCCTTTATGAAAACCATCACTGACCTAGGGCTCCTCAGTGTAACTCAGTGACTATAAATAAAGGGAGATGAAAGGTCAGAGCTGGGATAGGGAAAGAGTGAGGAATGCATAGGGCTGCTGTATTTTTATTGCATTCAAGGCTTGGAAGATGCATGTCGGGCCTATACAGAAGCACAGGTGAGCAAATAAATCCCTAAGAAACAAAATGAGCTATAGCCCATCGAATTTTATTTTTTAAAATAATTGTGTCAAAATCAGTCAATTGGTGTAACAGAAATAAAGTTATTTTCATAGAACATTATCACAGGATCAATGTCTCTCACTTTGAAAAAAATAATCATTTCCCTTCCACTTCGACACTTATTTTTGATAAATGCTCCAGCTTCACCTCAGTATTAATTTTTCAGTCAGGTACTATTATGCTGTGACAACCTTTTATTCCATTGTCATTATGTCAGGTTATTGAAAAGGATAATAGGTGGATATATTTGCCTTTAGAATGTTAAGAAATAAATGGCATTCTTAATCCCTATTTATCTACAGTACTTCTTAATTTCAGAGAATGATTCTAGTGATAATTACCAGATTTTTACATTGGCAGAAAACTGAAGCTTATGTTAATAATAGTACAATTTGATATTTATGTGTTGTTTTTTATTGCAAATATAAAATGTGGTAATCATCATTAAGATAACTTTATTTATTAAAATCTGAAAACAACCTATTCTTGCTTTGAGTAATCTGGCCCATTATCTCTTAATCAAGTAATAAAAAGAGATGTTAGAAGCTTATCTTACAAATTATACAGAAAATAATCAATTTGTTATCTGTGGTCTACACTTTTCATATAAAAAAGTGTGTGCATTCTGTTTTTAACAGCTTCAACAAAGAACAAGACAGCATAAAACAACCCTCAAGATATTATTTACTGTGTATCTTAAAGTTGTTAAACTAAATAATTGAGAGCTCTGACAGCTGATTTGATCCACAAATAGTTTGGGGGCTCTTTTGCTCTTATGGAATTGAGAAAAATGAGCAAGAATAGGACTGAGTTATGCTGTAAAACTCTATCCACCTTTGGAAGCAATACACACAAAAATTCATAATAATTAGATTTACAAAAGTGTTAAATTTCAATGATAATAAATAGTGATAACGATGTGGGGAAACATAAAATCAGACGTACTATTGTTTGAAATTTAATTTTTGAAACATTTGGAAGAGTAATTTGGCAATGTGTAATATAACTAAAGATATGCACACTACTGAATATTCTGTACAAGTTAAAATGAGTTAACTAGATTTATACATTCAACATTAATAGATTTTTAAATGACATCTAAAGAACACACTTCAGAAGGATTACTAGAGTAGCAACACTGTTAGTCAGCTTTGTGTGTGTGTGTATGTGCTCAACCACTCAGTTATGTCCGACTCTTTGCAGTCCTGTGGACTGTAGCCTGCCCGGTTCCTTTATCCATGGAATTTTCCAGGCAGGAATACTGGAATGGGTTGCCATTTCGTTTTCCAGGGGCTCTTCCTCACCCAGGGATCAAACCTGCGTCTCCTGCATTGCAGGAGGATTCTTTATCAACTGAGCCACAAGGAAGCCCTATTCTTAATTCTGAAAGAAAACCAGTTCTCGAGGAAATAAGACAGAATATTAATATTCATAGTTCCTTGTTTTAAATGGGTATTTGTTAAATTGCTGTCTGCTGTTTCCTTTATGTATGTTTTAAATATTTTTGATAGTAAAAGTACCTTATTAATGAAATCCACAGGTTATATCTTTCCCATACATTCACCACCAGTACGTTCCCTAGGTTAACTGTTTTCATTTGTTTATTCTTTCAATAAATAGATATTTACTGAACAACTGTACTCCTCTGAGCATTGGGCTGCACTCTAAATAGTCAAAGAAAATGCCTTCAATAGGCTTCCAGTTCAGCTAATGAACTATACAAAAACCTTTTACTATTCTTTAAAATTTTCCTATGCCCCAAATTTATGGCTGCACTTAGGAAAGACACTATCTATCTACCAAAAATAGTTCCCTTATTTGTGTATGTCTGTGCTAATGTGATTTGTTGAACCAGAGCTTTGTCAATGACTAGAAGTTATAAAGTTAAGTTCCTTTGTGTCTATAGGGAGCATTTAGGGTATTACAGCCTTGGAGCCCTTAATTGGTAGTTCCTAGGCTTCTTTCTGGGGTTCATACATCAGAAAAAGCTTCAAAGAATGTGTGCCACTTAAAAGAGGGTGATTAACATATATTTTGCTCTAATAATATTAATATTGTCATTCACAGAAGAAATAATATTTTACTATAAAATCTCTATATATCTGATTCTTTATATTGAACACACTTAGCTTTTGGATACATTTCTTACACTGTCCTATATTTTTTACATTTTACTGTGAGTCAGTAAAACTTTTATTATGGACTAGTCTTTGAAAACTGCTGCCCTAAATGACCCCTATGCTTCTGACTTTAACCAGCCTGAATGTGTGAAGTATTGGGAAATAGATACATTTTCATAAAACTTCTCACAAATTTGAAAGGGACTTAGTGCTCCTAGCCACTGATAAAACTGCTATAATGCTTGCATATATGTTTATCAGTGAAGGGAGTTGAAATTAACGCGAGTAATTATTTTAAAAGAATATATGTTTCACTCAAAAGTTAGCATTGATGCTGATAATAAAACTTTGAATTTATATCAGGCTTTCATTGTTTCTAAGACACCTATACATTATCTCTCTCTAGTGCAAAACGCTGAAAACAAAACCAAAGAGGAAAAAAGAACAAATGAAATCCTCATTAGATGTGGGATTCCATGTGCCTTAGTATTCATACTGAGTTGTATTCAGAGTATAGGAACCAGAGGAAATTTTCTTAAAAACATTTCCAATTTTTACTTACATCTGCTTAAAATTGTTATATATAATATGGTGTAAAATCATAGCAGCATTTATCATAACTACCTCCTTCTCTCCCCAGTTCTCTTACTTCTCACTAGCTGCTCCTTGTCAATTTTTCCAGAACACCTTGTCATGGTTCAGGCTTCTCTCATAGCTCAGTTGGTAAAGAATCTGCCTGCAATGCAGGAGACCCCGGTTTGATTCCTGGGTCGGGAAGATCTACTGGACAAGGGATAGGCTACCCACTCCAGTATTCTTGGGCTTCCTTTGTGGCTCAGCTGGTAAAGAATCTGCCTGCAATGTAGGAGACCTGGGTTTGATCCCTGGGTTGGGAAGATACCTTGGAAAAGGGAAAGGCTACCCACTCTAGTATTCTGGCCTGGAGAATTCCATGCACCGTATAGTTCATGGGGTCGCAAAGAGTCGGACTGAGTGACTTGAACTTTCACTTTTGCCATGGTTCTATCTTTTCCCATTCCTATTCTTTCATTATGTAAGGCATCTTAGCCTCCAGGATCTCTTCAAAATTTCCTCTCTACATTCCAATAATCCAGATTGTTTTCAATAGAACAAAGTCTGGACAAAACTCAGCATCCAGAGTTCTTATCCATTTTTTCCTTTTCTCTCTGTTTCTGTACTTCTTTTTCCATTCTTGTGATTCAGCATTACAAACTCAGAATCACCCCAGGAAATCCAAAACTCAACTAAGAGAAAAAGGAGTGTGGAGGTGCTGAGTAGCAAGAGACACAGTTCTCTATAGCTAGGATTGAGGGTGGGGGAGGGGGAATTGGGAAAGGCTAGTGGTATGTTATTGAAAGTTTCCTAGATCCTAATAAAGGTGAGAAGAATAAGATCAAACAGAATGAAAAAGCACTGGTAGTTTAGGGCATAAGATTATCGACAGAATATCATCTTGCCCAATCAACTTGGATGGATGCATTCCCCAGTGGATAAACTTGTTCCCAGAAGAAAGATTGCTTTTAAACAATGGAAATACACCCCCTTTCCCAATTAAAAAAAACTTCAGTTAGATAAAATATAGTGTTCCCTTTGACATGTACCTGTTTGTTTCCTATTCTATAGGTGATGAAAGCATTCTTGGAAAGCTAAAGTAAACATGCAGGTAGTTGTTATTTTTAAGTCCTTAAGTTGTGTCTGACTTTTTGTAACACCATGGATTGCAGCACGACAGGCTTCTCTGTTCTCCACTATCTCCCAGAGTTTGCTCAGACTCACGTCCATTGAATTGGTGATGTCATCCAACCATGTCTTCCTCTATTGTCCCCTTCTTCTTTTGCTTTTAATCTTTCCCAGCATCAGGGTTTTTTCCAGTGATTCAACTCTTGTGCATCATGTAGCCAAAGTCTTGGAGCTTCAGCTTCAGCAACAGTACTTCCAATGAATACTCAGGGTTTATTTCTTTTAGGATTCACTTGTTTGATCTTGCTGCCCAAAGGACTCTCAAGAGTCTTCTGCAGCACCACAGTTCAAAAGCATCAATTCTGTGGTGCTTAGCCTTCTTTGGGCTTCCCTGGTGGCTCAGACAGTAAAGTGTTTGCCTGCAGTGTGGGAGACCCAGGTTTGATCCCTGGATTGGGAAGATCCCCTGGAAAAGGAAATGGCAACCTACTCCAGTATTCTTGCCTGGAGAATCCCAAGGACAGAGGAGCCTGGTAGGCTTCAGTCTATGGGGTCGCAAAGAGTTGGACAGGACTTGCGATTTCACTTTAGCCTTCTTTATGGGCCAACTCTCACATCCATACATGATTACTGGAAAAACAGCAGCTTTTATACTGATATTTGTTGGCAAAGTGATGACTCTATTTTATAATACACTGTCTAGGTTTGTCATACCTTTCCTTTCAAGGGGCAAGCGTCTTTTAATTTCATGGCTGCAGTCACTGTCTGCAGTGACTTGGGAGCCCAAGAAAATTAAATGTGACACTTTACTTTTTCCCCTTCTATTTGCCATGAAGTGGTGGGACTGGATGCCATGATCTTCATTTTTTGAAATTTGAGTTTTAAGACAGCTTTTTTAGCCTCCTTTTTCACCCTGAAAAGAAGGTCTTCAGTTTCTCTTCACTTTCTATCATTAAAGTAGTATCACCTGCCTACCTGAAGTTGTTGATATTTTATGGGGCAATCTTGATTCCCAGCTTGTTATTCATCCAGCCTGGCATTTCACATGATGTACTGTTGGGGTCCTTTAATGGACCAGAACTTGGTGGTCCGGAGTCGACAATAAGAATGTGAAAGAAAGAAAAGAAAGAGGCTAATATTCCCTGGGTTATGCTGAAAACCAACAAAGCCCTTGGACAGAGCTTGTACCACTCACGTAGGCACAGGGTGCCCTCTCAAGAAGTCTTGAGAGGTCTTGGAAGCCCAGGCAGGAAAATGAGCTCAGCAGGCCTCTGTGCTCCAGGGAATCAACCAGAAAGAGAGAGAGAGAGAGAGAGAGAGAGAGAAAGAAGGACACGGGAACCCAAGTCTCTGGTGGAACAAGGGTGGTTTATTGAATTCTGTGTGGGTATATATACCATATTACAAGGTAGCTTCTTCAGATAAAGATCAAAAGACCAGACTTTACAAGTTACCAAGGAAACAAGGAGTCAGCTCAGTTCAGTCGCTCAGTCGTGTCTGACTTTCTGCGACCCCATGAATTGCAGGACGCCAGGCCTCCCTGTCCATCACCAACTCCCGAAGTTCACACAAACTCATGTCCATCGAGTCGGTGATGCTATCCAGCCATCTCATCTTCTGTCGTCCCCTTCTCCTCCTGCCCCCAATTCCTCCCAGCATCAGAGTCTTTTCCAATGAGTCAACTCTTCGCATCAGGTGGCCAAAGTATTGGAGTTTCAGCTTCAGCATCAGTCCTTCCATTGAATACTCAGGACTGATCTCCTTTAGAATGGACTGGTTGGATCTCTTTTCAGTCCAAGGGACTCTCAAGAGTCTTCTCCAACACCACAATTCAAAAGCATCAATTTTTCGGTGCTCAGCTTTCTTCACAGTCCAACTCATACATCCATACATGACCACTGGAAAAACCATAGCCTTGACTAGACGGACCTAGTTTTCTGTGAATTATGGTTTCTGTGTCTGCCCTCTGATGCCTTTTGCAACACCTACCATCTTACTTAGGTTTCTCTTACCTTGGACGTGGAAGTAATAGAGGAGTAATAGAGGCCATAAAGCCAAAAGACAATCCATATCAAAAGAGGGTTGTAGATAATCCCTTTCACCATATGGAAAAGCTAATGAAGGAAATCCTATGCAAGAATCCCTTCTCTTTGATCTCAGTCCTAGGAGTGGCTTGCCACTCAGCTGGCTCCTATCAGGAACTAATAAGGAACAGAGGGCTCAAGAGAAATAGGAAACAGCACACAGGAATCCCACTGTTAAACATTCCCTGACAATGTACTCTGTATTTAAGTTTAAAAAGCAGCACGACAATACATAGCCTTGTCATACTCCTTTCCCAATTTTGATCCAGTCAGTTTTTCCATAACTGGTTCTAACTGTTGTTCTTGACCATATACAGGTTTCTCAGGAGACAGATAAGGTGGTCTGTTACTCTCATCTCTTTAAGAACTGTCCACAGTTTGTTGTGAGCCACATAGTTAAGGCTTTAGCATAGTCAAAGAAGCAGAAGTAGCTGTTTTTCTGGAACTCCCTTGCTTTCTCCAAGTAGGCTTTTGTTTATTCTCAATCTTATTAGAGTCAGGGGTCCATTTAAAAATCTGATGAAAAGCAGTGGAGTTTCAGGGCCATACTAGACTACAGGTAAAGGGAAAGATTGCTTTCTATCTCTTTTACTTTCCAATCTGCCAGAGATGGCACATACTGCCAGACTTTTATCCCTTCTAGGCTTCTGTAGACTACACTTGTAATAGGTATCTCCCTCTTTGTAAGGCCTCATCAGACAACCCTTTTGCCTTTTTGCATTTCCTTATCTTGGGGATAGTTTTGATTACCATCTCCTATCAGATCAGATCAGATCAGTCGCTCAGTCGTGTCTGACTCTTTGTGACCCCATGCATCACAGCACGCCAGGCCTCCCTGTCCATCACCAACTCCCGGAGTTCACTCAGACTCACGTCCATCGAGTCAGTGATGCCATCCAGCCATCTCATCCTCTGTCATCCCCTTCTCCTCTTGCCCCCAATCCCTCCCAGCATCAGAGTCTTTTCCAATGAGTCAACTCTTTGCAGGAGGTGGCCAAAGTACTGGAGTTTCAGCTTTAGCATCATTCCTTCCAAAGAAATCCCAGGGCTGATCTCCTTCAGAACAAACTGGTTGGATCTCCTTGCAGTTCAAGGGACTCGCAAGAGTCTTCTCCAACACCACAGTTCAAAAGCATCAATTCTTCGGTGCTCAGCCTTCTTCACAGTCCAACTCTCACATCCATACATGACCACAGGAAAAACCATGGCCTTGACTAGATGAACCTTTGTTGGCAAAGTAATGTCTCTGCTTTTGAATATGCTATCTAGTTTGGTCATAACTTTCCTTCCAAGGAGTAAGTGTCTTTTAATTTCATGGCTGCAGTCACCATCTGCAGTGATTTTGGAGCCCAGAAAAATAGTCTGACACTGTTTCCACTGTTTCCCCATCTATTTCCCATGAAGTGATGGGACCGGATGCCATGATCTTCTTTTTCTGTACAATGTTACAAACCTTGTCCATAGTTCTTCAGGCATTCTATCAGGTCTAATCCCTTGAATCTTTTTGTAATTTCCACTGTAGAATAGTAAGGGATTTGATTTAGGCCATAGGGGCCTAATGGTTTTCCTTACTTTATTCAATTTAACTCTGAATTTTGCTCTGAATTTAACCCTGAAGATAAGAAGTGGAGCTGGTCCCTTCAAGTACCAATGTTTAATGAACTAGGAGCTTAACAACTAGCTTTTTAGTTTGTAAAATTAATTATCATTTTTAACCACGAGAAAACCTAGAACTAACATAAAAAAAAAAAAAAGTCCTTTTTATCATAGGGGACAGGAATGCAAAAGCAGGAAGTTAAGAGATACCTAGAGTAATAGGCAAGTTTGGCCTTGGAGTACAAAATGAAGCAGGACAAAGGCTAACAGAGTTTTGCTAAGAGAGTGCACTGGTCATAGCAAATACCTTCTTCCAGAAACACAAGAGATGACTCTACACATGGACATCACAAGATGGTCAATACTGAAATCAGGTTGATTATATTCTTTGTAGCCAAAGAAGGAGAAATTCTACACAGTCAGCAAAAACAAGACCTGTAGCTGACTGTGGATCAGATCATGAGCTCCTTATTGCAAAATTCAGAGTTAAATTGAGGAAAGTAGGGAAAACCACTAGGCCATTCATGTATGCTGCTGCTGCTGCTGCTAAGTCATTTCAGTCGTGTCCAACTCTGTGTGACCCCATAGACGGCAGCCCACCAGGCTCCCCCGTCCCTGGGATTCTCCAGGCAAGAACACTGGAGTGGGTTGCCATTTCATTCTCCAATGCATGAAAGTGAAAAGTGAAGTCGCTCAGTTGTGTCTGACTCTTAGCAACCCCATGGACTGCAGCCTACCAGGCTCCTCCATCCATGAGATTTTCCAGGCAAGAGTTCTGGACTGGGGTGCCCTTGCCTTCTCCATTCATGTATGACCTAAATCAAATCCCTTAATATTATACAGTAGAAGAGACAAAATGATTCAAGGGATTAGATCTAATATACAGAGTGCCAGAAGAACTTTGGACAGAGGTCCGTAACACTATATAGAAAGCGGTGATCAAAACTATCCCCAAGAAAAAGAAATGCAGAAAGGCAAAATGGTTGTCTGAGGAGGCCTTACAAATAGCTGAGAAAAGAATAAAAATTAAAGGCACAGGAGAAAGGGAAAGATAAACCTATCTGAATGCAGAGTTCCAAAGAATAGTAAGGGGAGAAAAGAAAGCCTTCCTAAGTGAAAAATGCAAAGAAACAGAGGAAAACAATAGAATGGGAAAGACTAGAGTTCTCATCAAGAAAATTAGAGATACCAAGGGAAATTTTCATGCAAAGATGAACACAATAGAGAGGAGAAATGATATGGACCTAAAAGAAGCAAAAGAGATTAAGAAGAGGTGGCAAGAATACACAGAACTATACAAAAAAGATCTTCATATCCCGGATAATCATGATGGTGTGGCCACTCACCAAGAGCCAGACATCCTGGAGTGTGAAGTTAAGTGGGGCTTAGAAAGCATCACTACAAATGAAGCTAGTGGAGGTGATGGAATTCCAGCTGAGCTATCTCAAATCCTAAAAGATGCTGTTAAAGTGATACACTCAACATGCCAGCAAATCTGTAAAACTCAGCAGTGGCCACAGGAGTGGAAAAGGTCAGTTTTCATTCCAATCCCAAAGCAGGGCAATGCCAGTGAATGTTCCAACTACTGCACAATTGCATTCATTTCACATGAGCAAGATCATGCTCAAAATTCTCCAAGCCAGGCTTCAACAGTATGTGAACCAAGAAATTCCAGATGTACAAGCTGGATTTAGAAAAGGCAGAGGAATGAGAGGTAAATTGCCAACATCTGTTGGATCATAGAAAAAGCAAGAGAATTACAGAAAAACATCTACTTCTGTTTCATTGACTATTTTAAAGCCTTTGACTGTGCTGATCACAATAAACAGTGGAAAATTCTTAGAGACGGAAATACCAGACCATCTTACCTGCCTCCTGAGAAACCTGTATTCAGGTCAAGAAACAACCGTTAGAACCAGACATGGAACAACAGACTGGTTTCAAATTGGGGAAGGAGTTCATCAAGGCTGTATATTGTAACCCTGTTTATTTAACTTATATGCAGAGTAAATCATGAGAAATGCCATGCTGGATGAAGCACAAGCTGGAATCAAGATTGCTGGGAGACTATCAACAACCTCAGATATGCAGATGACACCACCCTTATGGCAGAAAGCCAAGAGGAAGTAAAGAACCTCTTGATGACAGTGAAAGAATAGAGTGAAAAGGCTGGCTTACAACTCAGCATTCAAAAAACTAAGATCATGGTATCTGTTCCCATCACTTCATGGTAAATAGATGGGGAAACAGTGACAGACTTTATTTTCTTGACTCCAAATCACTGTGGATGGTGACGGCAGCCCTGAAATTAAAAGGCGCTTACTCTTTGGAAGAAAAGCTATGACCAACCTAGATAGCGAATTAAGGAGCAGAGACATTACTTTACTGACAAAGGTCCATATAGTCAAAGCTCTGGTTTTTCCATTAGTCATGTACAGTTGTGAAAGCTGGACCTTAAAGAAGGCTGAGTACTAAAAAATTGATGCTTTTGAACTGTGGTGCTGGAGAAGACTTTTGAGAGTCTGTTGGACAACAAGGAGATCACACCAGTAAATCCTAAAAAGAAATCAACCTTGAATATTCATTGGAAGGACTGATGCTGAAGCTAAAGCTCCAATACTTTCATCATGTGATGCGAAGAGACTACTCATTAGAAAAGACCCTGATGCTGGGAAAGATTTAAGTCAAGAAGAGAAGGGGCTGACAGAGGATGAGCTGGTTGGATGGCTGCTGCTGCTAAGTCACTTTAGTCGTGTTCGACTCTGTGTGACCCCATAGACAGCAGCCCACCAGGCTCTTCCGTCCCTGGGATTCTCCAGGTGAGAACACTGGAGTGGGTTGCCATTTCCTTCTCTAATGCATGAAAGTGAAAAGTGAAAGTGAAGTAGCTTAGTTGTGTCTGACTCTTAGCGACCCCATGGACTGCAGCCTACCAGGCTCCTCCATCCATGGGATTTTCCAGGCAAGAGTACTGGAGTGGGGTTCCTTTTGCCTCCTCTAGGTTGGATGGCATCACAGACTTAATGGACATTAGTTTGGGCAAACCCTGAAAGATGGTAAGGGATAGGGAAGCATGATGTGCTGCAGTCCAAGTCCAAGTTGCAAAGAATTGGATACCACTCAATGACTGACCAATAAAAACCACAGATGTGGATAAATGGATGTAACTCTAAAGCTAGTCATAACACAAAATGCCAATGATGCAAACAATGTTATAAACAGAAGGATGAAGCGTTTCCAAATTTTCCGTGAAGACAAGTGACAGGAGAAATTCCCTGGTGGCCCAGTGGCTAAGACTCCATGCTACCACTGTAGGGGGTATAAGTTCTATCCCTGGTTGGGAACTTAAGATTCCCCAAGCTCCAGGATGGGGTCAGAAAAAAAAAAAGTGACCAAAGTACAACATAATATTTTTTTTGACTAAGTATCTCTGTAAAGGGTTCTCACTAAAGCAGCCACCCAAGTTTTATGTTCTGTTTCTTCCGGATGGGGTAGGTCGAGATGCTGTAAGGCGCTTTTCCCAGATGTATTGCATTTTAAAGCACTTACTCTCAAGAACTTTTTGAAGTTTGGCTGGTACTACTTTACTCATTGACTCATGTTTAGATTAGAGTAACAAATGATCAAGCTGAAACTCATTTTGAAACAAAATTCCTTTCCCCCTGCAATATAGTACATAAACCAAGCTGCAGCCTTTGCATTTTTGCCATCTGGCCTTCAGTGTGAGATGATATTAGTAGCATGTCAGGGAATTTTTTCCCCCACTCCTTTCAAAAAAAAAAAAAGAGAAAAAGAAAAAAATAATCCTAATCTATAGTATGAAGAGTATTAAATGAAACATCTGCCTCACTGAATGAGTAGATGAACTTTGCAGTCTGCAAGCTGCTGGCGTTTGTGAAGTGCATGTTTACATTGCTGACTGTTGTAAATTTTCAAGATGGTGACATGAAATTGACTTACTAAAATATCTTATTCAAATCTCTTAAAACACATGTTTCATTTAATTTTTTTTCTTTTTTTTTTTTTACTCCTTTAATGTCCTTATTCTTGATGAAAGGCATTGCCGACTGAGACAGTGAGAGGTTGCTAAGATTCTAGTCAAGCTGAAGCCACTGAGTAGTTAAAAAAGCATTACATAATAAAATCTGCCAAGAGCCAGCACAAACCTCTTGTTAATGTAGAATCCTAGATGCGAAAAGATACCAATGAAAGAGTCATAGAATTTAGGCAAATGCTATGAAGAAAAGAGCGAAGGTGGTGTTCAAATATTTTAAAGGAAAGATTCTTAAAAAAAATAATATCTGCTTGATGGGTGATGATAAACTCTACTAAATTCAGTCCTATTCAGTGAATAAAGCTCAGAGAGTGGATGTTTCTCAATATTTTCTTAAAATATTAACACTTTTGAAAATATCCCACAATCCAGTTAGGGATTTGAGCTTCACTGAGGACAGGTCTTGGGAGAAGGCAACGGCACCCCACTCCAGTACTCTTGCCTGGAAAATCCCGTGGACGGAGGAGCCTGGAAAGCTGCAGTCCATGGGGTCGCTGAGGGTCGGACATGACTGAGAGACTTCACTTTCACTTTTCACTTTCATGCATTGGAGAAGGAAATGGCAACCCACTCCAGTGTTCTTGCCTGGAGAATCCCAGGGATGGGGGAGCCTGGTGGGCTTCCATCTATGGGTCACACAGAGTCGAACATGACTGAAGTGACTTAGCAGCAGCAGCAGCAGCAGAGGACAGGTCTTAATCTAAGTTTTAAGTTTCTTTCTCTTGAGTATAAATGTCCCATTTTTTCTACCAACTGTATCTAATGTCAGAACATACTCCAAAAACAAATACCTTTTCCCTAATTTGTTCAGTGTTCAGAACCCAGGCTCTTCTGCCCGTGAGTTTCTCCAGGCAAGAATACTGGAGTGGGTTGCCATGCCCTCCTCCAGGGGACCTTCCCAATCAGGGATCAGAACCTGTGTCTCTTATGTTTTCTGCATTGGCAGGCAGGTTCTTTACCACTAGCACCACCTGGGAAGCCCTTATACCAAGGGGTCATCCCACATAGTGTTCTCTCTACTGGGGCTAGGAAATTTATTCTTGGGGTGGGGGAGATATACTATGTTACAGCACAAGGTCTAGATAAGACATTAAAGGCAGATTTTTACTGCTATACATATAGACATGGTGGTGGTTTACTCGCTTCAGTCGTGTCTGACTCTGTGACCCCCATGGACTGTAGCCCGCCAGGCTTCTCTGTCTAAGGGATTTTCCAGGAAATAATACTGGAGTGGGTTGCCATTTTCTTCTCCAGGGGATTTTCCCCACCCAGGGATCGAACCTAGGTCTCCTGCATTGCAGGCGATTCTTTACCAACTGAGCTACCAGGGAAACCAACACATATAGACATATCTACCCTTATTTCACTCTCAACCCTTGAATGTAAAGTCTGACCTGACAACTAATTTCCATTGAAATGTATTTCTCTACAGGAGAGTGTTTTTTTTTTTTTTTTTTAATCAGATGTGCATTCATGTAGTGTCTACTGCTGCTATCTTATTCCTGCATTGCCTTCTGAATAAGGGGGGATGACTCTCATTTCTATTGCCTAAATTCTTGCTTTCCTTCCTTCTTCCCTTCCTTCTTTCCTTTCATCTTTCACAGAGCACAGTCCTAGTCTGACATAGATAAGTAAACAAGCAAAGTAATACAGAGCAATTTGACTGCAACAGTGATAATTATAGGGGCTGTGGGAATTCATAGAAAGAGAATTTAATCTAGGTGTGGGGTCACAGAAGGCCTTTAAGATCAGGCAACATCCAAACAAGGACCCAAGAGACAAATGAGTTAGTCAGTAAAGGAGTGGAGTGAAAGAGCAAAGATGTAGAGCAGCATGAATCATTGAAGTCCTTGAGCCCAGTTCTGTGCAAGTTTAACACAGTGTAAGTTGAGGAACTTCAAGAATAAGTTTAAAAGTCATTTAGGGATGGGATAAAACACCAGACAAGCTATGCCATACAGGGTTTGGATTTTTTTGTGTGTGATGGCAATGAAAAGCCAGTGAAATCTGAAGGATGATATAATCAGATGTTCACTTTTTGAAAGTTCTTTGAGCGGCTCTTTGATGGGGAGAAGATATTGGAAAATAAGCAGGAAGACCTAGAAGCGGTAGGAACATCTAGGGCCCTATTTTGGTCATTCAATGGGAAGGAGTGTGAACCCACAGAAGTGGGATGCATGGAGGAGAGGAAGCAGATTTGAGCCATCTCAAGGACAACGTTTTTAGGAATGATTAGAGCGGTACATGATGGCATTGTGCTGCAATGAAAGCTGAGACCGTGGCCAAGCAACGCCATGGAGTGTGGCCCGCCAGGCTCCTCTGACCACTGGATTCTCCAGACAAGAATACTGGAGGGGGGGTGCCATGCCCTCCAGGGAATCCTTCTGACCCAGCAATTGACCCCTGTCTCTTGTTTCCTGCATTGACAGATGAGTTCTTTATCATCAGTGCCACCTGGGAAGCGCAAACTTATAAAGGCCTTCAACGTTAGAGACCCTTCCCACATTCACTTGACCTTTAGGTCAAGTTCAAATGCAATCCAGGAATCTGCTATTCGGAGCTGATCACCCTCTCCACCTCTGGGCTATCGTTTTTGGCAAGCACTTTGGGTACTTACTCATGGTTAATGTGGCTGCTGCAGCATGTGGCATTTCCCCTGGGAACAGAGACCCTGACTTTGGATCTCCTGGGCCCAGCAAGCTCCTATCATAGTGACTGCACATAATAGGTGCTCAGCTCACACTTGCAGAGTTGAATTTTTCATGTCTACTCACAGCACATGTTTCTGCAGCTGCTTTTGGAAGCATCTTGTTCTTTGCCATGTTTTTCCAATCAGGTTGGCAAGCAGAGAACTAAAACTCAAGACTATGATGGACGTGCTGTTACAGGAGTAGAATAAATTGTAAATGAATGAAAGGATTTCATCCACTCACTTAGTTTTAATTTCTTATATTCTTGCCAAGTGTTGCCACCAGCAAACATGAACTTCAGTAAAACAATGAGAAATAAGAGGTACAACCTACTAATGATCAAGTTCATATTTATACTTAATTATATCCTTATTTTTTATGATCCATGAATGATGTTTATGTTTCTTCTGTTCTTAGAAAGAGAAATGGGAAGCTACTACTTAAAATGATAACTTAGTCTCTTCATATGTGTGTTAATGTATTAAAACACTTAATCCTCTCAAAAGAGGAAATCTAAGGGAAATGGAATAGCGAACCAGACTGCTGCTTCTTTAAGTGAATCTATTACTAGTTCTTTTTTTAAAATACGCGTTTCTTCAGTTCAGCAGGAACTTGTAGAGCCAGAAAATACTCTGAAGGTAGCTAGAGTAGCCAGGGTCTTCAAATAATATTCTAAGGAGTTCTAGGGTTCTGGAGAGTTGGCTCCTGAGCCTCAGGGAAGGGCGAGAGGGAAGACTTTGGGACTGCCCTCCCCTGCTTGTACCAGAGTACTGAGCTTTTATCTCATGTTTTTGTTCCTTGGCAAAAGGAATTTGGAGGCTCAACAAAACTCAAACCTAAAACCTACAGAGACCCTCTCATTTACAGATGAGCCACTGAGGCACAGAGAAGGCAATGCAGCTGAGCATCATGTTAAGAGTCTACAGCAGAAAGACCCAGTTTCTAATCACAGCACTGTTGCTTGCAAGGCTAGTGATCCTGGAAAAATTACTTAATTCCTGGAACTTCAGGCTACTTATCTGTAAAACAGTTTTTGAAGGGATTTGATGAAAGAATATAAGGAAATAATTTACCACAGCAACTGGCATATAGCCAGTATTCAAGAACTATATTGATAGATGTGGGAAGTAGTGGCAGTGATAGCAATAGAACCTTAGTTCCGATGCAGAGCTTTTTACTCTGCATCCGTGTTTTTCCCTATATGCTGCCACAGAGAAACAAGCACATAAATGAGTAAATAAAAATGTTCTGCATTTTGGCTCATCCAAAGGAAAGATAAAGTTAAGAAGTTTATTTCAGGAAAAGTTAGGCTTTTCGTTTTCTTCGCAGGATACAATGCACTTTCAGATAAGGAAAGAAAAGGAGCATGGAAGTGGGGATAAAAATACATAATTTAGTATTCTAAGAAACAAATGTCTTAAAGTAATGTGCAACGACTTGGATGACAGATATAAAGGTATTTTTCAGAAAGAATGGCTAAGTCACACCACAGAGTAAAACAATGTTTGTCTCTTAATAAGAACTTATATTCGGATCTCCAGGAGAATAATGTTTAAGACACTAAATGAAATAAAACTTGCTAAAAAATAATTAAGGAAATACAGAGAGATTTATTTGTCTTTCACTTGCTGTTTAAGTAATTCCTAACAATGAGTTCATCACCATGTATTCTTCCACAGAATTACAACTTCACTTAACATTTGGTAAAAACGAATAAAAATTGCTGGGTGAATTTGGATTTGGAGAGTAATTTTGAAAGATGTAGAAATCCAAAGTTTATGCTTGATTATCTTCTGGAACATATAACTCTGTTTATTGCAATACAAAGTATCTGTATCACTTGCAAAAGTGGATTATTTTCTCATAGAAGCATAGACTCCTTTAGCAATCTGAAATATTTATTCTATCCCATTTTTTAAGGCTTGGTGATATTTTTGTATTATAATATTGAAAAAGAACAGTATAGAGAAACTGCTTTGGTGTTTTGAATGAAACATGTATAATTTTTAATCCTCTAGAGGAGGGGAAAAGCTCACAAATTCATTGAGTTTATGTACAGTTATGAACAAAATTGGCATAATTAAGCCTTAATCATATAATTAAGTTTTAATTGGTATAATTAAGTTATTTTTACACAAAAATTTGAAAAAATTTTTATGAGACAACAAAAATATATTTTGAATGTTGGTTTCAAAGACTCTAATAGGGATAAACAGTTGGCATATAAAATTTGTTACTCTCAGAAATTTGAAGTGAAAAGTAAAAAAGTGGTTCTACTTTTTTTCACAAGATCATTTGCTCTTCTATAAATGATTGAAATTGTTAAATAAAAATAGGGACCAAGAATTCTGAGTTCAAGTGTGATGAGCCGGTCTTCATTTCCCAACTTGGTTAGCTCATCTATAAAATGAAATTATTGTCAATTCTACTGATTTGAGTCATACTAATGAAAAGTTACTTTCAAAAGCTTGGTCCAGTTCAACTACAATAACCATAATGATGAAATTTTGTTTTCAGTGGGAAATTTCAAGGAGAATAAGCTATTTTTTTTACAAAATAATTATTTTATACAACATTCATCCATTCAACAAATACTTTTTGGGGATCACATATGTGACTAAGCACTGTTTCAGTCACTGTGGATATAGCAGTGGGCCAAATAGACAAAAGCTCTGCCTCCAGCATCAAACGCTTGAGTGACAATAAGAGAAAGTGAATAATATAATAGCAGGCAGTGATAGGCACTCTGAAGAAAATAAATCAGGATAAAGAGATAAGAAATGCCAAATCCTCAACTCACAGGCCCCCAATTAGTTCCAGATCAATTAAGCAATTAAATTTTACTAATAGAAAACTATAAGAGAAAACTTACAAATTGCAAGTGAATTTCTTTTGATCTTTGAATGTATAATGTTCTTACAAACATACAAGCAAATAAAAAACCCACAAATAAAAAGATCAACCCATTAGACTATATAATCATTAACAACTTCTATCCCCTAAACAAATTATTACAACTAAAAGGTAAATGGAAAAATGGGAAACATTTGCCACCATTATGAAAATGTAGAGTTAGTATTAAAATATAAAGATACACATCAGTGAGAAAAACAATGTAACATATAAATAATTACTGAATAAGATTAACTTTAATGTGACAAAACTAACATTTTAGTAATTAAGATGTATAAGTTAAATTAACTTTAAATACAGGAAAATATATATATATATATATATTTTTTTTTTAAAAAGCACACAATACTAGCAAGGTTACAATGAGATGAGCACCTTTATTCATGATAGAAATGTGAGTCAGTGTCTGCCTGAGAATAAAAGCAGAATCCATTAAGAACCACAAACAAACTTTTTCTCTTTGGCCCAGAAAGCCTACTTATTAATACTGCTAATGTTAAAAAAAAAAAAAAAAACCTCCATGAAAATATAGGGAGAAATATACCAAAATTTAGAAGTATTCATCCCTGGATTGTAGGATTCTTAGGGATTTTAATTATCCTCTTCATACATTTTTTACTTTTAAAGACTTTTCACAAAAAAACACTTATTACCAGGGCAAGCAGTAAAAACTAAGAAGGAAAAGGGAAAAAGGTAGAGGGAAGAGTAAAAGACAGGAGGGTTTTCTTCATTGGTTTCTACCTCTGCATGGAAACCTCATCCATTTTCTTCACAAATCAGAGATATACTCATTATGGGAAAATAATAAATTTCCAAGAAAAAGTAAGGTCTGGCTAAGAAATCACACTTTGAAAAGTAATTAACAATACAAAGATCGTAGCCCATTCCCTTGAGCTATTTTTGTGGATTACTCCTGAGAGAGTAGCTATATATCATAGAAGAGTCATTCTGAAGAAGGGTAATGAGGAAAGCTCTTTGTAGGATGTTAGCTCTGTTTTCCTCATTGTTTCAACTTGAAAGTCTCTGGAAAGATATTCCAGTAACTTCCCTTGCATTCAGGTTCTAGAAGCCTAGAAAAATCAAGCATTTGTTAGCATGTGTATTGCTGACACTGATATGATTTATTACTGTGATTTTAAAAAATCTTTGGAGAAGGCAATGGCACCCCACTCCGGTACTCTTGCCTGGAAAATCCCATGGATGGAGGAGCCTGGAAGGCTGCAGTCCATGGGGTCGCTGAGGGTCGGAGAAGACTGAGCGCCTTCACTTTCACTTTTCACTTGCATGCATTGGAGAAGGAAATGGCAACCCACTCCAGTGTTCTTGCCTGGAGAATCCCAGGGACGGGGGAGCCTGGTGGGCTGTCGTCCGTGAGGTCACACAGAGTCGGACACGACTGAAGTGACTTAGCAGCAGCAGCAAAAAATCTTACTGGAATTCCCACATTAGCCTCAGGACACAGCTAGTATGTCTTGGATATTTTGTAGGCCAGTGTTTTGGATTTCCTGATGGACATTTCATTTAAACTATTTAGCTAGTAGCATAGAATTTAGAACTGGTGTCTGCAGGATCTTAGAGTACAGCACAAAATGAAGAACTTTATGCCTATTTATTCGTTTGACTTCATCACATTCAAGAAACCTGTTGCTTGTTTAGGATTAGCCAGGACCCTGAAAATACAGTAACAGTCTGATATATCCAAGAATACATATAACTTTCAGCTAAAGAATTGTGGCTGAGACTATAAAGAATCCACATGAAATGTGGGAGACCTGGGTTCTATCCCTGAGTTGGGAAGACCCCTTGGAGGAGGGCATGGCAACCCACTCCAGTGTTCTTGTCTGGAGAATTCCAGAGGAGCCTGGAAGGCTATAGTCCATGGGATTGTAAAGAGTCAGACATGACTGACTGACTAAGCACAGCGCAGCACAGAACTTAAACTGCAATATAAAACTAAACAAATAGAAATTTCAATTTAATGAATTAAAGTAACTTAAGACCTATGTTCTAAACAGCTAAAATAGTTTTCTAAAAGTTTATATGTATAACCATGTATACATGTATACCTGTGGCGGATTCATTTTGATATTTGGCAAAACCAATACAATATTGTAAAGTTTAAAAATAAAATAAAATTAAAAAAAAAAGAAAAAGCAAAAAAATAATAATAATAAAAAAAAGAGAGAATGTTTATAAAGATATAGAAATATGTTCTACACCGTGGAGCATTTCAACATGCTACAATTTCTATACATATACCAGAGAATTCAGGATCACAGTTGCCTCATATATTTGAGAATTTTTAGGCCATACTTGGGATCCTACACTAGAAAGGATCCTCAGTCATCAGTCATCAGTTCAGTTCAGTTCAGTCGCTCAGTCGTGTCTGACTCTTTGCGATCCCATGGACTGTAGCACGCCAGGCCTCCCTGTCCATCACCAACTCCTGGAGTTTACTCAAACTCATGTCCATTGAGTCAGTGATACCATCCAACCATCTCATCCTCTGTCATCCCCTTCTCCTGTCTTCAATCTTTCCCAGCATCAGGGTCTTTTCTAATGAGTCAGTTCTTTGCATCAGTTGGCCAAAGTATTGGAGTTTCAGTTTCAACATCAGTCCTTCCAATGAACACCCAGGACTGATCTCCTTTAGGAGGGACTGGTTGGATCTCCTTGCAGTCCAAGGGACTTTCAAGAGTCTTATCCAACACCACAGTTCAAAAGCATCAATTCTTTGGTTCTCAGGCTTATTTATGGTCCAACTCTCACATCCGTACATGACCACTGGAAAAACCATAGCCTTGACTAGATGGACCTTTGTTGGCAAAGTGATGTGTTTGTTTTTTAATATGCTGTCTAGGTTTGTCATAGCTTTTCTTCCAAGGAATGAACATCTTTTAATTTCATGGCTGCAGTAGCCATCTGCAGTGATTTTGGAGCAAAAGAAAATAAAGTCTGCCAGTTTCCATTGTTTCTCCATGTATTTGGCATGAAGGGATGGGACCAGATGCCATGATCTTAGTTTTCTGAATGTTAAGTCTTAAGCCAACTTTTTCACTCTCCTTTTTCACCTTCATCAAGAGGCTCTTTAGTTCCTCTTTGCTTTCTGCCATAAGGGTTGTGTCATCTGCACATCTGAGGTTACTGATATTTCTCTCAGCAATCTTGATTCCAGCTTGTGCTTCATCCAGCCCGGCATTTTGCATGATGTACTCTGCATATAAGTTAAATATGCAGGGTGACAATACACAGCCTTGACGAACTCCTTTCCCAATTTGGAACCAGTCTGTTGTTCCATGTTCGGTTCTAACTGTTGTTTCTTCACCTGCATACAGATTTCTCAGGAGGCATGCAAGGTGGTCTGGTATTCCCATCTCTTTAAGAATTTCCCACCGTTTGTCGTGATCCCCTGGTCAGAGGCTTTAGCGTAGTCAGTGAAGCAGAAGTAGAGGATCTTTTTGAATTCTCTTGCTTTTGTATGATCCAAAGGATGCTGGCAATTTGATCTCTGGTAAACTTAGTTTGGATCTATTCCTTTCATCACTGCTGTCTCATCCCTTGTCATTTCCTCTTTAGATCACTCATATTTCTGATTATATTATACTAATTTTTCACAAAGCTCACAGCAGTTAACTTCTAACATTCTTCTGAAGCACATTTGGTCTTCAGGGTGACAGTTTTTGTCTTCTTTTATTCACTACTATGTTCTCAGTGCCTACACAGTTAGTGTTTGGAATGTGTTTATCACTATTGAAACATTGGAAAAGATGGTTAAATTTAACATAAACATTGGAATTGAAAATAAAGCAACTCTTTCCACCACACTATAAAGAATTTCTGATGTTTTAACCAACAAGAACCTACTGTATAGCACATGGGACATCTGTAATAGCGTATATGGGAAAATAATCTGAAAAAGAATGGATATATGTCCATGTATAACTGAATCACTTCTCTGTATACCTGAAACTAACACGACACTGTAAGTCCACTGTTGTTGTTGTTCAGTCATCCAGTCATATCCGACTCTTTGCGATTCCTCCCTGTCCCTCACCATCTCCCAAAGTTTGTCCAGTTTCGTGTCTATTGCATCGGTGATGCCATCCAGCCATCTCATTCTCGGTCGTCCCCTTATCCTTCTGCCCTCAATCTTCCCCGGCATCAGGGTCTTCTCCAATGAGTCTGCTGTTTGCAACAGGTGCCCGAAATACTGGAGCTTCAGCTTCAGCATCAGTCCTTCCAACAAGTATTCAGGGTTGATTTCCCTTAAGATTGACTGGTTTGATCTCCTTGCTGTTCTATGGAGTTTCAGGGGTCTTCTCCAACACTACAGTTGAAAGCATCAATTCTTTGGCATTTTGCCCCTTCTTCATAGTCCAGCTCTCACAACCATATGTGACCACTGGGAACACCATGGCCTTGACCACATGGACCTTTGTCAGCAGAGTAATGTCTCTGCTTTTCAACAAACTGTCTAGGTTTGTCATAGCTTTCCTGCCAAGAAACAATGGTCTTCTGATTTCATGGCTGCAGTCACCATCCACAGTGGTTTTAGAGCCCAAGAAGAGGAAATCTGTCACTACTTCCACCTTTTCCCCTTCTGTTTGCTGTGAAGTACTGGGGCCAGATGCCATGATCTTAGTTTTTTTAATATTTAATTTTAAGGTGGCTCTTTCAGTCTTTTCCTTCACCCTCATCCAGAGTCTCTTTAGGTCCTCTTTGCTTTCTGCCATTAGAGTGGTATCACCTGCATATCTGTGGTTATTGATGTTCCTCCCACCTGTCTTGACTCCAGCTTGTAACTCATCCAGCCCAGCATTTCTCATGATGTACTCAGTGTATAGGTTAAACAAATAAGGTCACAGCAGACAGCCCTGTCATACTTCTTTCTCGATCTTGAAACAATCAGTTGTTCCATACAGGGTTCTAACTGTTGCTTCTTGACGTGCATACAAGTTTCTCAGGAGACAGGTAAGATGGTCTGGTATTCCCATCTCTTTAAGAGATGTAAGTCAACTGTACCCTAATATAAAATTTAAAAATTAAATAAAAAAAAAACAACAAAAATGAATTTCTTACATCAATATGAATAAATTGCATAAGGTATAAGTTATGTTGGTTTTTTAAGAAAATAAATCAAATGCCTATATCTAAATATAATTTTATAAATATATGTGACTTTTTAAATATAATGCCTCTAATTAATTCTTAGTAGTAACATAATCAAAGAATATATATTTTATAATTAGATAGTCTGGGAAATAATCTATACAATGCAACTAAAACTGGAATAGAATACTGATTTGCTAAGGAAAAAATGTTCAAGTTTTTTAATCCCTCTGCTAGTCATTATTGCCTTCAAATTACTAGAGTTAGAGGAAGCCCCTGATAGTTGCTCCCTGCAAACTTAATGCTTCTCCAGCAGCTAATGCACATATATTAGATGGTAAGTATTTCACTAAGGGCACAGTTTTCTTAGCAGGCTCCGATCAAGTGCTTCCTGCTTTAATAGTTTGTCTAAAAGACACACTACAAGAAGCCTCATCCTTGCACAGGAGCGTTTCTGCATTGTTTACATAGGTATCACAGAGCAACGGGCTTGATACAAATTGTTTCAGTTGGAAAAGGCTCTGCCAAACAAAACAGACAGGCAGCTGTTTGCATAGTGCATAAATTTTTTTTTGTTGTTAAATATGGCTGCACCTGTGTAAACACAAACTTTATTTCCAAGAACTGCCCCTGCAGCTGCAAAGACTTTCTGACTAACCAGAGCAGCTATTTTTATTGTACTATGTAATGTATGTAATAGGTTTTGGTCAGTTGTCAATCTCGAAAAATCATATAAGAAGGTTCATTTATTTTAATATAGGCAGTCATTGTATTTTTCCCAAAACCTTAATATGAGGTTGACTTTATTTCCTATTTAGGCTTCATTTTGACTTATTACAAAATTTGAAATTAATAAGGGAACAATGGTCCAGTCATGCAAGGTACATCAGAAAGAGCTGTTTTCTTCAGTCATTCATTCATTCTAGATTCACTTGTATCTTCTTTCATTTTCCCCATAGTCAAGAAATACAGTAATCTTATACATGAGTTGTTGATGCAGACCTTTCTCTTTAAAAAAATGTTTAATATTATAGATGGAGATAACTTTAATTATGGGGCTTCTCTGGTGGCTCAGTGGTAAAGAATCAGCCTGCCAATGCAGGAGATGCAAGTTCAATCCCTGGGTCAGGAAGATCCCCTGGAGAAGGAAATGGCAACCCACTCCAGTATTCCTGTCTGGGAAATGCCATGGATAGGAACCTGGAGGGCTACAGTCCATGGAGTCGCAAAGAGTCGGACACAACTGAGCAACTAAACAACAACAATGGGTGTGTGTGCTAAGTCGCTTTAGTCGTGTTTGACTCCCTGTGATCTTATGGACTGTAGTCCACCAGGCTCCTTTGTCCACAGAATTTTCCAGGCAAGAATACCGGAGCAGGTTGCTATTTCTACTCCAGTAGATCTTCCCAACCCAGGGATCGAGCTTGTGTCTCTTATGTCTTCTGAACTGGCAAGTGGGTTCTTAACCACCAGAACCACCTGGGAAGCCCAAAACAAAGAACAACAAAAAACCTTAATTACATAACAGAATTATAGTCATGATCTGGCCCAGCAGCAAAGAGGACCTTCTTTCCCCCACTGCTGAAGCACTCCCCAGACCTCTCTAAAATGTCACTCGTATGCAATGAGTTAGGCATCGATGCTAAATTATATAAAAATATTGGCAAATAACTAGTTTTAAGACCACTGTATGTACTTATGAAAACCAGGTTAAGCAGTATGTTCTCTGTGTGTAAGTAATTTCATCCTTTATATACTTTTAAATTTCCCATAATCACATTTAGAACAATTGAAACTTGATTTCCTGGATCTTTTTTTTTTTGTTAAGCAAGGAAAAAAAAGTTTTTAAACATATTTACAATACTTTTTTTATATGGAAAGATTCAAAACATTTATTTCAGGACTACACACATTCTGTGGGAAGTACCTCCTCTGCCCAAGAGCCCAGGGCAGACACATGGTCCTGTTGATGTTCAAGGAGATTCCCAACCTGCTTCTTGGAAAACAAACTGCTTTTTCCTCACATGAAGTAGGATGTGTATCGATGGTTACAGCTATTTCATTAAGACCTCAGAAAGTAAATCAGTGGTTCTCAAAGTGTGGTCCAGGTACACTTGGGAAGTCTGCAAGATCCGAACAACGTTCACAGTAATACGAAGATAGTATTGATATTTGCCTTTTTCACTCATTTTCATGAGGCTGTGGTGAAGTTTTTGCAAAGGGTACATGATGTGCTATGACATTTGAAAACAAAACATGTTAATATTTGGAAGTTGGTAAACTAATATTTTTCAAATTATCAATGCAGAGTGTTATAAAATCATCTATGGGTTTAAAAAATCTTTCAAAATACTAGTGATACAGAAGAGTTTTGATTTATTAGGTACAAAAAAATACATTGCGCCCATTAATGGGGTTTCATATTCCATATTAAAAATAACTTTACGAAATCACCATTTGCTGAGTTTCAGTACTGTCCAAAAGAAATGTCCATAATTTTCTGAAAATACTATTTTCTGAAGGGACTATTCCAATGCTTCTCCCTTCTCTAAAATTTGTATGAGGCAGGGTTTTCTTCATATGCTTCAACTAAATAGCATAGCTCCACACTTGGAATGCAAAGATATAAGAATCCACTTGTCTTCTATTGAGTCAGATATTGAAAGAAATAAAAAAGAATGTTTCAACATGCCATTCTTCACAAATCTTTGTATTGTTTCTTGATTAAGAAAGTATAGACATTTTAACATATTCTGGACTTCTATCATTCCTCTGAAATAAATAATAAGTAAAATACTTTAAAAAGAAAAATCTCACTGGTGTCCACAATAATTTTCCAAGAGTGCAAAGAATGATTGAGATGAGAAGATTTTGAGGATTGCTGCTGTGGATCATCCTTTTATACTCCAAAGGGATATGAAATGAATGCATGAAAAGAGAACACTCAGATAACTTTTAAAAATTGAAATGCAAGTACAGAACTCACGCACACATGCTAAAGAGTGAATTGTGTAGTATGGTCTCATTTTCATTCCCATAGCCCCTCTCCATCTACTACAGGCTTGTCTCTTACAAAACTGTATGAGAATGTGGTCATTATTATATCCATGACTTTATCACTCCTGTGGATGCCTATTTATTCAGGGAACATACTAAGTTTTAAGTTTCGTACCGCCTCATCTCATACTGCTATAGATAGGGCTTGATTGAGCAATCATAACAGTCAGCTATCTCTATGATATAACACAAATGTGTCTAATTATTACCCCCCAAGTCACAGAGAATATCTCATTCAAATCAATCCCTCCTTATCTTAGCATTTAATTTGGTCCAACATTCATGAATCCAAGCACTGTATTAAGGCCAGGGACTACACTATGAATTATTCACCCAAGGTTGGAGAGACATTTCCTCCTTGCCACAAAAACTTAGGTGATCTTTACTGAAACAAGCATGTTTTAAAGGACCCAGAAGTTATTATTAAAATGTTAATGTGTTTTATGTATTTACCTATATATTTCTTTGTAAGCACAATTAATAACCTTGTTCTCTGATACAGAGTTCAACAAGCAGACCCCTGAGAGGACAGTGCGTGGTCATCCATAAATGATTATCCGTGGAAATATGCTCTTGACTCCCATGGATGAGAAGATCATGACTGGCTCTGAAGGATGCAGTCTCCGATTTTCTTGGCTTCACTTGAACACTCTAAAATCATGTTTCCCAGTAGGGAAGCTGCCTCAGCCTGTGTAGGGGTCAATAAAAACCTTTCTGTGATGAGAGCATACTCCATATGTTTAAGTGTTATACCCAACATCTTGCCTGGTGATGCTCACATTATTTCTTGTGTTAGTCTTTTCTATGTTGATTACAATTTACTAGTTATTTAGACCTAGTAGTTTTTCATGCTTTAGAAGTACACGTGTGTAATAAATAAATATGCATCTGTGTAGAAGCATGTTAGCACTTATTTTCAGTGCTGTATGTCGTCACAAATATTTTGACATCACTGATTATATTTACCAATTTCCCTTAAATCTACATCTTATGTTTTCTTGGAATCCTCACACAAGCTTCATTTCCCTTCTTCCTACAAATTTGAAAACTTTAATTAACTAGACAAACACACTGAACACCTTAGATACTTAACATTTCTAGTTGCATTTTATTCAATCCTTTACTTTTATTTATTTCTTATGTTCAAAATAGATCATATATATGTGATATTAGAATTGACTGGAAATCTAATTTCAAAACAATAAAGTTAGGTACTGATCAGAAATGCTGAAATTCTTATAACGCTTAAAACTACTTGTCACCATTGGTAATTTACTCCTATGACTACCCATTCTTTGGCAATTACACAGACATCACTTACCAGCACTCCCCACTTGAAACATAAATATTAGGTAATTAATCACATATGTAGTACCATTTTTTCTTAGCTCTGATAATCTTTTTACCATGGACCAGAAATGCCCTAGAATTTGTGTCCTTCTGAAAGGGGTATAAATCTCCAGTATCACTAGAATTACAAGTGTGTTTTTTTGCTAAACATACTTATCAAATACAAAAGTGTGTATCAAAACCCAGTCCTGATTTATTGCAAGTAAAATGGTACAGTGAAATGCAACCTCAAAGATGACCTAATGCCAACTCTGGTGTTTTGCTAATAGAGAAAATGTGCTTCTAACTGCTTAATGAACTTGCTAAAGTTTTCATAGTAAGGCTAGTATTTGAACCGACTCCCTCAATTCCTAATGCAATATTCTTTCACTAAACCGGGCTAGAGAACAGAAAAATTTGAGAATAGCATGTAAAAATTACTTGGAAATATATATCACTTATAGTTTATTAACTTATTGTCTGAATTGCTCAGTTACATGATTTTTTTATCTTTCCTCTATTGTTAGAGGGCTTCGTTGATGGCCCAGTGGTAAAGAATCTGCCAGCAATGCAGGAGACCTGGGTTCGATCCCTGGGTCGGGAAGACCCCCTGGAGGGGTACATGGCCACCCACTCTAGCACTCTTGCCTAGAGAATCCCATGGACAGGGGAGCCTCACAGAGTGCAGTCTGTAGGTTGTACAATGTCAGACATGACTGAAGAGACTAAACAGCAGCAGCAGCCGCATATTGTTAGAGGTTTGAAGGCTTCTCTTTATTTCACCTTGTAACATGGCCTTAAAACTCCATAATGTATACCCGTGGCTGATTCATGTCGATGTATGGCAAAAACCATCACAATATTGTAACATAATTATCCTCCAAATAAAATAAATAAATTAAAAAAATTAAAAACCTAAATATAGAGAACAATAAAGTATCAGTAAAATTCTAAGTAAGATTTAAAAAAAAACCAAAACTCCGTAACTAAATTAGGACCACATAACATTTTTGAAATTTTTTTCATCATGATCGTGAAACTTCTCCATTCTAAAATGTATCCAGGATGTTTGCTATATTTTGGCTAGAAGTGAATCCTTCTGTTTTTGATAGAGATTGAATAAAATTTGAGACTATAGATCTTTTCAGATTCACTGTCATTAGTTTCCTTCTCTACAGCCTAACATAAGCCTAGAAGAAAAGAACAATGGAGGGGGACAGAGTGGTGTCTGTCCTCCCCTCCAAAGGCTGTTTAGAAACATCCTCTGTCCTGAGAAAAGGATATGGATTTATATTTATCAAATATCACATCTCCTAGGCGAGGCATTCTACAATGCCAGGCTCTATAGCAGTATTAAGTACTAATAATGGCCTCATTGGGTAGCCTGCCTGTGGAATAGAATGGGCTTTTAATGGGCTCCCACTTTTTTTTTTCTTTTAGTAAATTTACTGGAAATTCAACTTATAGCAAACCAGGCTCATTTCTTTTTATAGTTAAAAAAAAAAAAAAATACAAAGGTGTGTCCCTGAGCTCACATTTCTGTAGGTTTAAATGAGTCTTTGTATCTGATTTTTATTGCACTGTGAACGTTATAGCAATTTTGGTTTCGGTATATAAACTGGAGCCTGGTTTATGCATAAAATTATGTAGCTCAATTTCCAAATACATTGCCCACCCAAGCATGATAATTAATTTTTTATTGAACAAAGCCCTAAATTATAGAGCATTAGTTGATTATGTGTAACCCAATGATGTTAGATGTCCAAGGGCAATTATAATAAAATATTAAAGCAACTTTATATCAAGAAAAAGATAAAAATATACAGCCACATACTCCTGATTCCGTTACTTCAGCTTTTTGCACATTAAAAATGTATTTAAGAGTTGCCAATTCAGTTGCTTCAGATATGAAGTTACTTTAGTTTTGAGAAACTCCAAGATTCGCTGAAGTGCATTTGAAATCTTCGGAGGCCCCAAAAGTTGCTTCCGCTAAGCCTCATCTAAGCCAAGACAAGCTCACGATCCTTTCTTCAATAACAAATTGAGACTCCTTGTTAGAAAATGTGCCTCCGTGCAGCACTCAGACATAAACTATGTTGCAGACATCTCTCTTGAAAAAGGATAGAAATAAGTCGCTTAATAAAGTCTAAATCATTCCTTAGGTTAGCTAATAGAAGCACCCGTGGTTATAAAATTAATCAGTCCCTGCTATTACGGCAAATTGGTGAAGATTATATTGACACGTCTTCGTCTGCATGTCTCATCAGAGGTGTCCGTGCCATTTAGCTACGAAACCCTGGAGGCTTTCCTCCGCACAGAATCTTATAACACTTCAATTAAGGGACACCAAGCTGCCAACCAGACAGCGACGCATTTATTTCTTGATGACTCCTTAAGTTGTGCCACAGGCCTATCATTAAGAGAATATTTTTCACAGCAGGTTGCAAAGATCCTCGTGCCATTAAAAGGAATTGAAAAAGCATCAATTTGTTGTTTCCACCTAACACAGATATTTTTCATTGCTGGAACAGCCATTAAAAACAATCTGTTTTATTGCATTCTGAAAAGATCACATGAAGGACCCATAATGATTGATTTTAAGGATGACATTAGGATTAAAACCACTGTGAAAATGTAGCATTTGAAATATATATTTAGGAAAAACAAAGTCTCAAAAATGTGAGACTTTTCTTTCTCGTATCAAATTGGGAGTAGAAACGTATTGATACCTTGAATCGGAATTTGAAAATGCTACAAAGGAAGGCCTTTGAAGAGAGGATGAGGAAGAAAATCTCTGGAGGGGGATGTCTCAGAAGAATGACATGCCTTAAAAATTTAAGTGGAGTTTCTTTGAAAAGCGGTGAATAAGAACGGAATGTTCGAAAGCATAGTAGATCAAATACTTCTTCAGGGCACCTGTGTGGGGATTTTTGTTTGGAGAGGAAGTTTAATGTCACTTCTACACTGTAGAATATTGACTTACAACACTGTTTTTCAGTTACCAGAGTGGAAGGAAACACCCGACTCTGGTTATTTATTTATATTAGAGCAGCCCCTGACTATGCATGCCTACCTGAAGTTTCAGTTTGATATAGTGACTTGTTTCAAAACTTATTTTCTCAGTGCTGGAATTCATCACTACTTGACACCAGCAATAACTTAATAAAGGGAAAATTTCTGTAAAGGAACTTCCTTAATGTTACTACTTAGAAAATTTTAGATGTCTTTCGTAAGTTGTTTTTGGCAAAACCTTAAAAAATTGTTTTTAAATTATGCATTCTGTAAGGATTATAAGAGTATGTTGAACTCATCTTCTAAAGAACAACAAGAACAAAACAATCTCCTAAAGAAGGGCTTTATTCAGTCTTTCTGCCTTAAAATGCTGATCAGCTCTGTTGTTAGTAAAGTTAGCATGCCCCATGTTAAAACTGATCTTGTTGAAACCCACCAGGACCTCAGCGCTCAACTAGGGTAATAGCAGTTGTAGTGGACAGTGTGGTGTGGGGTCAGATCCCCGGCTTTAGGCCTGAGATACCTGTTCTTCCTAACGTTAGCTGAATCCCTTTCTGGGGATTGCCCTGAGCAGAAGACAGCCGCTAAGTCCGAGGTTACTGCTTCTGCCTGGGGACAGCTCCCCATTCAAAGACTGGTCCCCAGAGGAGGGGATGTGAAGGTCTTGTCCTTCTGTTGCAACCCCAGGCAATTCCAGACCACTTAAGCTCAGACCTCCCCACGTAGTATGGCAGAAGCCCTTGTTGTGAGAGCATCACAGTCCAATCTCTCCACCCAGCCTTACCTCCTTCACTGCATCATGGGGGTTGACAGCAGGGATGCTCCCCGACCAGCTTCCTCTATGCAAATGCAGTCCAGAAGAATCAGCTTGAGACAGTAGTGCCACATGTTTAATGGGCAACACTTGGTTAGTTAGTCTGAATAGGAGCAAAAATAGACAATTATTGGAGGTATGGGGGAACCTCTTTAAAAACAAACAACTTTTGATACATTTGGAACACCTGAGACATTCAGAGCTCATTGCTTGTTTGTTTTATGCTTGTCTATAAAATATAGCTCTTGAATTCTCTCCCCAACCTCACTGACACCACCTTTACAATCTCTCCTAGCCTCTAGTTTTCCCCAAGTTCAATTCATTCATTTCTTCATAGCCTACAGAATTTTCTTTCAAAAACTCAGATCTGATGTAACTTTGTAGTTTAAAGTTTTCTGATGCTTACATTGTTACAGGGTAAAATTCAGGGCTTTATTCTTTAAAACCCTCGTCCCTGCATCTCTGTCGCTACACTACCTGTAACATTCCTCCTCTGGTGACTAACCTTCAACACTAGCACTTACTCACAGATTTTTTGAAAGTTTCACTGTTTCCAACTTATAGCATGTCTTTCTGTAATTTAATGTGTGCTTTATAACCTGGTGATCTGTCATGCTTTTCTCTACCTCCTTAGTTTAATAAACTTCTGTTGATCCTGAAAAAGACTCCTCGAATCTTCATTTCCTCTATTCAATTGTTCCCTGATTCTCCCATCAAAACAAAAGCTCCATATTTCTCAGCTCTATTTGAAATTCATCTATCACAAAAAGCATGTTTATTAGAATTGGTCATGTGTACATTTTTGGTACCCCCCCTAAACATTGAATTTTTCAAGGGCTTGCCATTGAATGTGTACTCTGGTGCTCACTTGTGCCCATATTAAGTACTTAAATAAACAAATGAAGGTGTCTTACCTTTGATTCTCTGCAAAGTAGACCCTAAAGATAGAACTTGTGTGTCAATGAAGTGAGCCTAAGAAGCAAGAGTGAGCAGAGAGAGGAATGTAACAAGGAAAGAGGGAAATTCAGTAACAGTTTGACAGGATGTGGAGTTGGTCACCACTGTGAGAAGTGGGTCAGACACTCTGGAAACTTTGTTAGGCTAATGTGGCAAACAACCTCCAAACTGCCTCTATGAAAGACAGGAAGACTGGAGGCATTTATCCACTCACTCTCTCAGGAATCGGTTGCAAGTTCCCCAATATTAACTTTCCCACACTTCCAGAATGTACCTGCAGGGGAACATTGAGCTTGTGTTCTGAATTAGTAGTTTTGAGGAGTCAGCACTGGTTCTTGATTTAAAATGGTAAATATAGCCAAATATATTTTCAGTGCAACTAAAAGTAAACCAAAGCTTATATTTAATACATGGATGTTATTCCCTTCAGTGGGGTTTTCCTTAGTTTTACCTGTCTCTTTTTGTTATCTTCTTCATTATCTCTTCTGTGAATAATGGAATGTGCATGACCTTGGCACCCTGTTATTTAGCATATATGCAGGGTACATCATGCAAAATGCCCAAAATGCCAGCTGGATGACTCACAAGCTGGAATCAAGATTGTTGAGAGAAATATCAACAACTTCAGATATGCAGATGATATCACTCTAATGGCAGAAAGTGAAGAGGAACTAAAGAGCCTCTTGATGAAGGTGAAAGAGGAGAATGAAAAAGCTGGCTTAAAATTGAACATTCAAAAAGCAAAGATCATGGCATCTAGTTCCATCACTTCATGGCAAATAGATGAGGAAAATGTGGAAACAGTGACAGATTTTCTTTTCTTGAGCTCCAAACTCACTGTGGATGGTAATGCAGGCGTGAAATTAAGAGACACTTGCTCCTTGGGAGAAAAGTTATGACAAACCTAAACAGTGTATGACAAACCTAAACAGCAGAGAAATCACTTTGAAGATTTGACTATATAGACAAAGGTCTATATAGTCAAAGCTATGGTTTTTCTAGGAGCCATGTATGTAGGAGAGAAGTAGACCATAAAGAGAGAAGGCTGAGCACCAAAGAATTGATACTTTCAAACTGTGGGGCTGGAGAAGATTCTCGAGAGTCCCTTGGATAGCAAGGAGATCAAACCAGTCAATCCAAAAGGAAATAAACCCTAAATATTGATTGGAAGGATTGATGCTGAAGCTCCAATACTTTGGCTACCTGATGTGAAGAGTTGACTACTGGAAAAGACCCTGATGCTGGGAAACATTGAGGGCAGGAAAAGAAGGGGACAACACAGGATGAGATGGTTGGATGGCATCACTGACTCAATGGCCATGAGTTTGAGCAAACTCCAGGAGATGGTGAAAGACAGGGAAGCCTGGTGTGCTGAAGTTCATGAGGTCATAAACAGCTGGACACGAGTTAGTGACTGAGCAACAATGATGAGCTTGACAGTTTAAACACTCTAAGCCTCAGTTTTCTCATAGGTAATTAGGGAATAAGAGTCTGTTTCACAGAATCATTTCCCGCCTATCCATTCATTCATTTATTAATTAAACAAATTTCTACTGAACAACTACTGTGTACCAGTCACCACTGTATTTCGAGCTTTGCAAACAATGGAGAGTAAGAGCAAAACAAAGTAAAAAGAAAACAAAAATTCAAACTAACAAAAATTATTTCCCAGTCCTTGTCATAATGGGTCTGATGAAGGAGAGATACTGAACAAAAAACCAATCAAGCAAATACAATATAAAAAATTGTATCCATGCCAGAAAGGAAACATACAATTTCCACAGGGGTGTATAATGAGAGTACATCATTTAGACTGGTGTTTACTCAGTGCCTCCACGGACTGGCCGTGACACTGGCTGTCAGATTATGACCTGCCTAAAGAATGCTGGGGAGTTGGTGACATGAAGTGTTGGGGTGGCATGGGAGGAGAACACTCTAAGCAAAGGCTATGAGGCAGAGGAAAAAGCAAGACATAAGCTTAATAATAAGGTGAGGTTGCTCACAATGAAGTGAAAAGGGAGGAGAGTTAGTGCAAAATAAGGCTAGAAGGGTAACCAGGGACAAGACACTGGAAGCCATCACGAGTGTGATGCAATCAGAGGCCTTCAAAAGGTTTTATGCTGAGAGGTATGTGATGTGAAATCCTCATGGAAGATTGCTCTAACTGTTATATACATATTTAGTGTGTGCTGGAAGGCAGGAGGTGTGACACTTAGCACCACTGTTCTATTGAAAGATACTGATGTCGTAAAGCAGCCCACATGCTGAGTTTATTTAGAAAAACATGGATTTGAATTTGATTACATTCCTCTTTTCTTCTTTTCTCCCATTTTCCATTCTTCTTTCTTTTCTTCCCTTAATTTTTCTCTATATGCTAATAACTTACTTTTAGCATCTCTGGGAGAAGGCAATGGCAGCCCACTCTAGTACTCTTGCCTGGAAAAACCCATGGACAGAGGAGCCTGGTAGGCTGCAGTCCATGGGGTTGTGAAGAGTTAGACACGACTGAGTGACTTCACTTTCACTTTTCACTTTCATGCATTGGAGAAGGAAATGGCAACTCACTCCAGTGTTCTTGCCTGGAGAATCCCAGGGACGGGGGAGCCTGGTGGGCTGCCGTCTGCGGGGTCACACAGAGTCGGACACGACTGAAGCGACTTAGCAACAGCAGCAGCAGAAGAACTTCATTAAGAGAACAAAGTTATGTTATTCATATCCAATGGCCCATGGCACGTTCTCTGTCACATCCCGGGTGATTTGTGTTGCTGAAATGGCAAAAGAGGATACTGAGCCATTCTGCTCAGGATTTACGGGACGAGGAGAAGGAATCATGGTCTTTGTGGTGTTGTTAGAAGTGAAGGAGCAGAGGTTAGGAATCATTTGGTAGATGAAATTATGTGTGAATAGAGATCAAGGATATTGGGTAAATTAGAAGAGGTGAATTGGAGATGGGAGTAACAGTGATTTACTGAAAAGATTTCTGGATATCAGAACAGCAGACAAGGAACTAACATGTTCATTTCTAAAGAAGCCTAATACAATACTTTCATGATAGAAAAAAGGAAAATGCTAAGAAATTCAGGTAAGTATGATGATAATTTTGCTATGTTAAACTTGGAACATATGCATATGCAATATGAATTTTAATTCTTTTTTGAGTTCTAATTCTCACGGAGAATTGTAATGATGGTGAATTAGAAATATTTTGAAAACTCCCAAACAACAACAACAAAGGAAAACAACAAAACAAAACAAAACTGTGCTAAGATAATAGCACAAGTCAAGGAAATTCACAGGCAAAATGTGTACAGGAATAACCATCCTGATTCTTCATGGAAAAAAAAAAATTTTCCTTGTGGATGGTATATCTGAGTTTATTAATAATGATGATACCACTTTGCATTTTGTTTCAGCTTTCTTGAGGCCCACTGTTACACCAATCTGCAAGGTGTGCTCAGATGATTTTGACATAAGTACATTGGTACCATTACCATAATCTAAGTAACACAGTTTCATCAACCCTTGAAGTTTACTTGTGCGCCTTTTATAATCCTTTTCTCCCTCCACTCCCATCTCCAAGCAAGCAGTATTTTCTGTCACTATACATTCATTTACATTTCCTAGAATTTAATATGAATGGAATCATATAGTACAATTCTGATTCTTCCATCCAACATAATTATCTGGAGATTCATCGTGTATCATCAGCTGATCCTATTTTATTGCTTAGCAGTAGTGGTAATACATTGGATGAACAGACTGCTCTCGGGGGGCCTCAGCCTGCGATGGTCTTGAGTGGGTTTTGGGTTCCCAGCCAGAGACTGAAACCCGGGTGCTATCTGGTGCTTTCACTGCCGTGATCCCATCTCGGTCTCTGGCTGAAAACCCAAGCCCCACTCCAAGCTGTTGCAGGCAGAGGCCACCCGAGATCATACCTGGTGCTGAAACCCAGAAATTCAGAAAGTCAACGTAAACCCCTGGCCTTGCCCAGCCGTGGCTTGAGGTCCCTAGGGACTTTCGCTCCTGCCTTCTTTCTCTCCATCTCCTCTTTACTTTCTTTTCAAGACCCACAGGGCATAATCTCTGTCTGCTCCCAGCATTATGGCTCCCCACAACACTGGGAGTGCCGGGGGAATTTCCCAGGCCATGAAGATTCAAATAATGCTTGGGTGAGAGCTGACGCCACCCTCTGGAACGTGGTGGAAACGTGATTTCCAGTCGTGTGGGGGCCCACAGCATCTCTGCCCCTCTCTTGCTCTGGCTCTCTCCATCTCTCTGTTCCATACAGAACCCTCCACCATGTTTCTTTTCCTACCCCACTGGCACAACAAGGCCTCTTTCTTCTAATTTCCCTATCCTTCTGAGGAACGGCTTCCTAGACATCACTTCTAAACCACGCCCCCACCACTGTCAAACTCAGGGCTGCTGTCAGACAAAATAGAGGATTTCCAATTCTACCTTAGCTACCAGGAAGAGAAGGCAAAGAATTTTGGGTTCTTCTGCTGTCTAGGCTCTCACCTCAATCTATGCCCAGAAATCTACTGTGAGAATACCTCTGCCTCCAGGCCCTCAGGCCTTGAAGACGATGCCATCTTCCACCTTGCCCAACTCCAATTTCTCCAAGGGTTCCTCTTTGCATCTATGGGACCCCCTTCACTCTAGTCTTGCAGCCTCCAACTGCTATGGACAGTCTATTGGGCTGGCTACTACCCAGAAGCCCAAATTATAAACCTTGTAGATGTTCAGTCTCAAGGATCACTCCAGCATAGGAAGACATATCATAGGCCTAAGCCCTGTAGACAAGGGATCCCACCTCAGGAAAGTCCTGGCAACCTGTCTGCATTGGTTCAGAAGCCCTTCTCCAGCCATGCCAGGCTGGGTACCTTGTGTAAGGTCACAAGGAGGACCAGAGACGTCTGGCCAGAAATAAATGGTGGAGTAGAAGACCCTTGAAACACCATCAGGTTCAAAGGGAATTTGGTGGATGCCCTGAACCCCTTTGGGTTAAAGCCTCCTGGTAAATGTTTCCAGGACACCAGGTTTCATTCTAGGAGTGCTCTCTTATTCTTGGGTGCAGGTTACTCAGCATGGGAGGGTCCTCTTTCAAGCCACAAGAAACATCTCTGGAGTATATCTTTAAGAAGTGGAAACTCATTAAAATCGAAGGGTTTAAAAACGGAGCCCTACTGCAACAGGCGCCTACTGCAGCAATGCCTGGCCTTTGTATACAAAGTTGGGGAATGGAGAAAAATGGCTTGAAAACAGGTCTGTAAATTATAACACCATTCTGCAATTGGATCTTTAGTGCTGCAGAATGGAAGAGTGGAGTGAGATTCCCTATGTTCAGGCTTTCATGGTACTTTACCAAAATCCCACTCTATATGACTCGTAATTTAAAACCTGGAGAACGAGAAATCTCTTCTGACATTCTGGATGATCCCCTCCTAGGATCTCCTGTCTCTCAGGGGGGAATACCAAGCTCCCCCTGCTCCTGACAGTATTCCTACTTCTCCCAAGCCATCTACTTCTTCTGAGCCACCTTCTCCTCCTGAGTCACCTGTTTCTCCTGGTCCCTTTGATCAATCCCAAATTCCACCTCTTTGTTCCTGTCCATTCTCTTTGTTACCCAAAGAAACAGAGACTAGTCCTTCTGGGGTAACTCTCAGTGGAGTCTCCTATCACTCATGACCGGAGAAATTATGCCTTTTTAGGGAAGCGGCGAACAGTGAAGGGACAATCAGAATACATATGCCCTTCTCTTTAACCGTCTTAGTGAAGTGAAAGTGAAAGTCATCCAGTCGTGTCTGACTCTTTGTAGCCCCATGGACTGAGTCCATGGAATTCTCCAGGCCAGAATACTGGAGTGGGTTACCTTTCCATTCTCCAGGGGATCTTCCCAACCCAGTGATCGAACCCAGGTCTCCCACATTGCAGGTGGATTCTTTCCCAGCTGAGCCACAATGAAAGCCCTTACCCCAAGACAAACTGGAATTGGGTCAATTTCCTGAAGACCCTAGTAAGTTTCTTGAAGGGTTTCATGCCCCCCACCCCCCAGCCTTTGATGTATTATTTAACTTAGAAGGATAGTTAAGTAGGTCTATCTACCTGCTGTATTCCTGAGAAAAACAGAGAATCTGGACAGTAAGCCACGGGTATGCTGACCAGCTTGCTGGAGATGAGCCCAAACATTATGCTACAGGTGGAGATGCCATCCCAAATCAGGAACCCTTTTGGAATTATAATTCCTGGGAGGGAACAGAAACCAGGAAACATATGATTCAACGTATATTATAAGGGATGAGAAAAAAAGTCTGGTTAAAGGAGGGACCCAGAAAGAAAAGGAAAATCCAGCCTTTACTGGTGGCTTGTGGAGGCATTTAGGAAATATACCAGTATAGATCCCTTCACTTCTGAAGGTCGGTCCCTGCTGGCACCGCACTTTATTAGACAGTCTGCCCCTGATATTAGGCGGAAACTCCAAAAGTTACAATTTGGCTCACAAACATCCACGCCCCAGCTCCTAGATGTGGCCACTGGGTGTTCAATGTGCTATGCTGTGCTGTTCTTAGTTGCTCAGTCATGTCCAACCCTTTGTGACCCCATGGACTGTAGCCCACCAGGCTCCTCTACCCATGGGGATTCTCCAGGCAAGGAGACTGAAGTGTATTGCCATGCCCTCCTCCAGGAAAACTTCTTGACCCAGGAATTGCACTGGGGTCTCCTGCATTGCAGGTAGATTCTTTACCAGCTGAGATACAGAGTATGGTATTAAATAACTGAAAAAAAACTCAGGAGGAAGAGAGAACCCAATATGAGAAAAGTCAGGCCAGGGCTAATGCACAACTGATAGCTGTCGCTGTCAGCCGTGCTTTGAGACTTCAGGACAGCCTAAGGGGTCCAAGAAAGTCTATCTGTCTGGAGGTAAGACAAACAAGGGAGAGTGCTACAAATGCAAGTTAACTGGCCATAAACAGCCCCCCTGGGCCATGCCCAGCCTGCAAAGAAACAGGTCATTAAAAGAGGGACTGCCCCAGTTTCAAAGGGAAGGGGGAGGCTCCTGTTCCCAAGATCTCCATGCTGCATGACTGAGACAGACCGAGGATTCTTGTGGCTCCCACCCAATGAGACATCTATCTGGATCGAGGAGCCCTGGTAGTCCTTGACATGGCAGGTAAGAAAATCGATTTCTTAACTGATATGGGAGCCACTTACTCTATCTGAATTTCTCATGCTGGACCTCGCTTGTCCAAAATCTGTTCTGTGAATGGTGCTGATGGAAAGCCTCGCACACATTATTTCACTGGACCTCTCAATTGCCACTTTGAGCAGCAATTGATCACACATGGCTTTCTAGTTGTACCTCAGTGTCCCATCCCTCTCCTTGCGTGTGTGTTAGTCCCTCAGTCATGTCTGACTCTTTGTGACCCCACGAACTGTAGCCCTCCAGGCTCCTCTGTCCATGGGATTCTCCAGGGAAGAATTCTGGAGTGGGTTGCCATTTCCTTCTCCAGGGGATCTTCCCAACTCGGGGATGGAACCCGGTCTCCCACATTGCAAATAGTGGGTAGTTGGCCATTTTTTAAATAGGGGGCATTTCTACAGTAACTTGCTGATGAGGGAATGAATCTCTAGCTCCCTGGGAAATCTATCTCCTTTGGAGGGACATTTTGAGCTCCCTTGGGGGCATCCTTTGGTTGGGAGGCCTCCAGGAGCCCCTTATTTCAACTCTGACTGAGACAGACCCACCAGAAGAGCAAGGTTCTATTCCTGGTCATATTCTACAAGCAGTAGATCCTTTAGTTCGGGACAAAGGAATTCCTGGAGAGGCCATAAACACCCAACCTGTAAGAATTAGCCTTAGGCCAGAAATCGCCTATCCTAACAAGAGACTATCCTATAAAATTGGAAGAGAAGAAGGGTTTACAACTCATTGTGGATAAATTCCTAAGGAGGCCTCTTGGTGCCTGTGCCAGGGCAACACTCCTGTTCTGCCAGTTGTTAAGCCAAGTGGGAAATCCAGGTTGGTACAAAACCTTAGAGCAGTAAATGATGTGGTGGCCCCTATACATCCCCTCATGGCCAGTCCTTAGAACACATCAACCCAAATCCCTGTGGACACTACATGGCTTCCTGTATTCATCTCAAGGATGCCTTCGTCTGCATCCCAGTTCATTCCTCTTCACAAGACCTGTTTGCCTTCGAGTGGACTCATCCTCACTCAGGCCAAATGCAGCAGTATGCCTGGAGAGGGTTGTCTCAGGGGTTTTGGGACAGCCCACACCTGTTCGCCAGGCCCTAGGAAAGGAACTAAGGGAAATACACCTAAAAGAAGGTGCTATTCAACAGTACATAGATGTTATTTTAACATGTAGACCCTCCATGGCCTCAGATCAAAATATGACTGAAGTCCTTAATTTTCTTGGGGCTTGTAGTTACAGAGTCTCTCAGAAAAAGTCACAAATCTCAAAGCAGCAAGTTAAGTATCTGGGATATATTATAAACCCTGGAAGTAGACAGTTATTTTGAGATAGAAAACTAGCTATATCAGGCCTAAGCACTCCAAAAATGAAGAAAGATTTCCATACCTTTTAGGGCCTGGCAGGATTTTGTAGAATTTGGATTCCAGGATTCAGACATATGGCTAAGCCCCTTTATCAATCCACTAAAGGCCCAGATAGAGAAGCATTACTTTGGAATGGGGAACGTAGAAAGGCTTTTAATGATATAAAGCAGGTCCTTACTGGAGCCCCTGCTCTAGGTCTCCCCAACTTGAAAAGTCTGCTCCTCTTGCATATGGCTGAAAAGCAGGGGACAGCCTTGGGAGTCCTCATACAGAAGCTAGCGGAAGTTCCTCAGCCTATAGGATACGTTTCCAAGCAAACAGACTCCGTGGGCCAAGGTTGGCCCAACTGCCTCTGGGCAGTAGCTCCCACAGCTTTATTGGTGAAAGAAGCTAATAAGCTTACCTTTGGGGAGCCACTTGAAGTAGCCACATCCCTCATCAAGCACAAGGGATTCTAGAAATAACAGGCCACTATTGGCTAACTGGAGGTCTCCTGTTAGCAAGACTACAGATTTCCATCAGTGTGCCTATTATTGGGCATTTGGGTTGATTCCAAGCTTTATCTCTTACCTCTGTGAACTTGGTGTACAGTCTTACTATAGACATATGTTTTCATTGCTCTTGGGTGAACACACGAATGGGATGGCCAGATAACATGGTAGGTATATAAGTGTTAGTCCCTCCACCGTGTCCAACTCTTTGTGACCCCATGGACTGCAGCCGATCAGGCTCCTCTGTCCATGGGATTTTCCAGGCAAGAATACTGGAGTGGGTTGCCATTCTCTTTTCCAGGGGATCTTCCCCACCCAGGGATCAAAGCTGGTGTATACTTAACTTGAAGCAAACTTTCAGAATATTTCCCCGAATGATTGTTATCATTTTACATTCCCACCAATAGTTTAACAAAAATTACAGAGGTTGGCATTGCCTTATACAAGCTTAACAACAATGCTGAAAGCAAAGTTCAGCATTCCTTTCCCCATTATACAAAAAGAAATCAAAGTTAAGGAATGTTAAATAAACCACTTGTGATCAGAGTAACTGAAAGGAAGACTAGGAATTCAAACCTCTACCTGACAGTGCCAGAAGGTTTTTTTTCCAGAAAGCCTGGGGGAAGTTTTGTTTTTAATAAACTAAGGACAAGGAGGAGAAGGGGATGACAGAGGATGAGATGGCTGGATGGCATCACTGACTTGACGGACATGAGTCTGAGTGAACTACGGGAGTTGGTGATGGACAGGGAGGCCTGGCGTGCTGCGATTCATGGGGTCGCAAAGAGTCGGACACGACTGAGCGACTGGACTGAACTGAACTGAAGGAGAAGCCCTTGCTTTAAATAAGTGTGGTTCTCATCCACTGAGTTGCTAGCTCCTGCTTGACTTGGATAAATGGAGAGAATGGAAAATTATTTTAGTTCAAGTGATGGCTCATTGGCCAGACAAGGTCAAGGTATAGCTTTATATGGTTGACTGGAATTCAAACTCGTGACCTGCCTTCAGTTGAAGAGATATATAAGACCCTCTGATAAACCAACAATCTTATTAATTTAAGAAGGCAGTTCCAATTCAAATGAAGTGCTACTTAAATCAGAAACCATAGCCATGCTTTCGTTGGTTTAATGCCTTTTTTTTTTTAATGTTGATTGTGTTTCAAAGAACAAATAAAGATGCAAGGACTGGAAAGAAAAAAAAAAAGAAAGAAAGAAATATAAAACCAGCTGGGAAACAAAGAAAAAAAGGACAAAGCACCTGGAGGAGATTAATGGACGGAAGTACATTCTCTTTGTTTCCATTTTTAATAAGACAAATGCATTATGTAAAATTTTAAATGTGAGAACCGTACATAGACGTATGAAACAACCTGCAAGAGGTTCTTGTGGTTTTTGATGCTACTGTTGGCAGTGTTTCTCCCACTACTGACGGGCACTTTGGTTTCCGTAATGGTTACTCTCAGCGCAAGCCTCTGCAGTAACCCAATATCCAGGATAAACAATGATGAAGTCACTGCTTCTGCCTTAGGGACATAACATTTTAGAGCTGAGATTAAAACACACGGAAAACTCTACTCTGCTTTTTCTGGAAGAATCGGGCATGAGTGCCGTCTGTATTTAGAAGGAGTTAGTGAGTGAAGGTCTAAAAACTCAACCCCAGAATCATATTTCTCAAAGACTTTGATTCCTCACCATCTGCTGTCATCAATGACAATAGTTTCTTAACTAAATTAGCAAATACAAATATAAGACATGGACTTAAATTTAGTTTTCAGACAAAATAATAAAATAATAAAAAAATAATTTTAGTATGAAAATGTCCCATCCAGCATTTGGGATACACTTACACTTAAAAAAAAAAAAGGGCTTCCCAAGTGACGCTAGCGGTAAAGAACCTGCATGCTAATGCAGGAGATGTAAGAGACCAGGGGTTTGATCCCTGAGTCAGGAAGATCCCCTGGAGGAGGGCATGTCAATCCACTCCAGTGTATTGCCTAGAGAATCCCACGGACACAGGAGCCTGGTAGGCTACAGTCCATAGTGTCACACAGAATCGGACATGACTGAAGCGACTTAGCATACATGCGTTCTAAAATTATTGGTATTTTTTTCCAAAATTCAAAATTAATAGATTGTCTTGTATTTTTATTTGGCAACTCTGTTGCTAACAGAACTTCCCTCCTCTTTTACTCTGACTTCCCTCACTGCAGTGTCAGAAAAATGGGATAGCAAAATTTATTGAAGAAGTGACATATCTAAGTTAACAAGAGTCATTAATGATGGAAACACTTCTGTGCATTCTTTCAATCATTCAAAAACAGTGAATTGTAGTCTCATCTATTCATATGACATAATATCAATACTTAACATGATAATCTCAATAAATACCTGAAAAGTCATTTTGTGAAATTTAACACAGTCATTCTTCATAAAGACACGGAAATAATACCAATGAAAGGTCAGTATTCAACATAATAATCTAATATTTAGTAACTAACATTCTTGACCTCTTTCTGTGTGTCATGGCAGTAAGGGAGATACACAGAAAGTATTAAATTTTAACTTATTTAAAACCTTACCTCACAATTAAGGTTTTAAATATTATCTTATTTAATCCTCACAACAATGAGGAACAAAACCTTATGAGGTAGAAAAAAATAATTATTATTCCCATAATCATTTTTCATGGGAAGATTCAGAGAAGTTAGGCAATTTGTCTCAAAGCACACAGCCATAATTTATGGAGCGAGGCAGTCCAACCTCAGAGCCCGTACTCCATACACTACACTGCCATTCTTCACAGCAGCAGTAATAAATGTGCACTGTTTAGGAATAAGGCAAATAGAAGATATTCACTATATCTTCCACTATTAAAAGCAGCTGAATGGCTAGATATATGTCTTGTGTTTTATTGAAAGGCAATGCTTGTAACATCTCAGTTCTTCCCAGATAAATATATGACTAGAATTCACTCAGATTTCAAATCATGCTTTTTGAGGAAGTTGGCAAAATATTCTAAGATTAATCTGTAAGGGTGCATTAGAAAAAATATTTGAGGGAGTTGCCTGGTTGCCTAGTGGTTAGAACTTAATTCTGGGCCTTCACTGTTGAGGCCCAGAGTTCAATCCCTGGTCAGAGTATTGAGATCCCACAGGCCCATGTGGCACAGAGTGGCCAAAAAAAAGAAAGAAAAAAGTTGTTGAGTAAAGGGGAATAAGTAGAGAGAGTCTGATCTACAAAATAGATATAATAGGAAGAGTAAATATTATAAAGATACCAATTTTTCCCAAATTAATCTTTAAGTTTAATACATTTCCAGTAAACTGCAAACAGTTTTGTGTGCATGTAAAGACATGTTTAAGCCAATGTTAAAATTATGCGACTGGGATTAGTGGTGGCTCAGTCAGTAAAGAATCCACCTGCAATGTGGGAGACCTGGGTTCGATAGCTGGGTTGGGAAGATCCCCTGGAGGAAGGCATGGCAACCCACTCCAGTATTCTTGCCTGGAGAATTCCCATGGACAGAGGAGCCCCGGTGGGCTACAGTCCATGGGTGTTGCAAAGAATTGGACATAACTGAGCAACTAGGCACAGCACAGCACAAAATTATATGACTGGAATTAGTTAATGAAGTATCTTTCAATTCATTCAATAATTTTACATATCTAAAATATAAGAGCTTACTCTTTTTAAAAAATGTAACTAGCCACCACTACATCATTCTATCTATCTTAATATTGTCAAATACCCACTTAATGTTTAAATTTCCAATTATTTCATAAATGTAATAATTATTTTACAGTTCCTTTTATTGACTCAGGGTTCAAAGAAGGCCCATGCATTGCAATTGGCATAAAGTCTATATATTTTTTCCCACCTCTCAGTCTACTGTTTTTCTTTTTGCAATTTAATTGTAGGAGAAGTCAGGATATTTGTCTTATAAACTTCTTACAGTGTACACTGTATCTCACAGTTTACATCTTCCTCTGCCTTCTGTTTTTCCTGAAAACTGTTAGTTATATGTAGAGACTTGATAAAACTCAAGTACCATTGTATTTTAGTTTGCTTTTTGACCAGACACTTACATAGCATTCTTCTACATAATGCCTCTCTCTTTGAAATATTAGCAGTCATTGTTCATTAATGAGTAGATCATTAATAAAGATGAGATTAAAAAATGGTGATACTCTAATGTTATGATAATAATTCTTCTACATTATTAGTTAGAATCCTTCTATAAAAAGAAACATTTCTTCACTTACTATTTAATTATCCAGAGTACAGTTTGAAAAGGCAGGAAAAAGGCTGATTATTTTAGCTAATATGCATTTGATAAACAGTAACAAAGTGAAAAACTCATTCTCTTGGATGTGAAGATTTATTTTTATGTATAATAATAAATACAGTCTGGTATTGGCACAGACATAAAGGGGCAAAGCAACAGAATGACTTAGGTCCACAATAAATATTTATCAAACTTTTGAAATTCTTTATTGAATTAACTGGCAACCAGATGAAGAATCAGAGCATTATCAGCAATCCAGAAACCTCTAGCTTGGTTCCTTTCAGTTACTACTCTTTCTGAAAGCCAAGCACTATTCTGATGTCTAAGAGCTTTCTGTATTATACTTCAAATAAATGGAATCATACGGTAAGTACTCCATAGTATTTGGCTTCTTTTGTTCAATATTATATTTATGAAATCCAATCATGTCATTGTATCCAGTTATAAATCATTTGTTCTTATAGTCTATATAATCTACCTTTTCCTAAGCACTGTTCCAATGCTGAGCATAGAGCAGATTAAAAAAATTGTGTCTCTGCTTTACTGGAGCCTACATTCTGGTGAATAAAATCTATGAAGACATATATATATATATGTATATATACATATATATCTCGGAGAAGGCAATGGCACCCCACTCCAGTACACTTGCCTGGAAAATCCCATGGATGGAGGAGCCTGGTGGGCTGCAGTCCATGGGGTCGCTAAGAGTCGAATACGACTGAGCGTCTTCACTTTCTCTTTTCACTTTCATGCATTGGAGCAGGAAATGGCAACCCACTCCAGTGTTCTTGCCTGGAGAATCCCAGGGACGGGGGAGCCTGGTGTGCTGCCATCTCTGGGGTCACACAGAGTCGGACACGATTGAAGTGACTTAGCACAGCATAGCATATACATATATATATATATATATATATATATATATATACATGCTGTTTAGTCGATTCAGTTGTGTCTGATTCTGTGCAACCCTATAGACTGCAGCCTGCCAGACCCCTCTGTTCATGGGATTCTTTAGGCAAGAGTGCTAGAGTGGGTTGCCATGCCCTCCTCCAGGGGATCTTCCCAACCCAGGGATCAAACCTGGGTTTCTTGCTTTGCAGGAATATTGGTTACCACTGAACTACCAGGGAAGCACCTATATATATGCTGCTGCTAAGTTGCTTCAGTCGTCTCTGACTCTGTGCGACCCCATAGATGGCAGCCCACCAGGCTCCCCCATCCCTGGGATTCTGCAGGCAACAACACTGGAGTGGGTTGCTATTTCCTCCTCCAGTGCATGAAAGTGAAAAGTGAAAGTGAAGTCACTCAGTCATGTCTGACTCTTCGCAACCCCATGGACTGCAGCCTACCAGGCTCCTCCATCCATGGGATTTTCCAGGCAAGAGTACTGGAGTGGGGTGCCATTGCCTTCTCCGATATATATATATATACACATATATATATATACATACAGAGTTCTATTTTATATATATTTATATATAAGAGCTGCATATATGCAATGGTGGGATACTGAATTCATGGGGCTGAGATAATGTGTTTCCATTTGGAAAACAAAAATAGAACTCTGTTTTATGTCATACACACAAAAATAATTCAAAGATATTTAAAGCCAAATCTTTTATAAGAATAAATATTAATTTATTCATTATGAATATTTATTAAACATTTACTTATACCAAGCACTTTTCTAGATATTAGGGATACATTAATAAAAATAACATACAAAAATCCCAGCTCTTATGAAGCATGCATTTAATGTGGTGAGACAGACAATAAAAACATAAACAAATAAATTATATATTAGAAAATTATAAGTGCTCTGGAGAAAAGCAAAGCCAGTGGGAGTAGGGGGTGGGTAAAGAGTGCCTGCATAAAAAGGGATAGGATTGTAATTCTCAATAGGATAGTAAGGAATATAGCAGATAATTCTTTATGAGCTTAGAGTAGGAAGGATTTATGAAATAAGACTCAAAAAACCTAAATCAGAAAAGAAATGTTTGATTAATCTGACTACAGTAGAGGAGCAATGTTTATGCATTAAAAGCACAACAAAATTAAAAAGAAAAGGAGAAGATATTTGCAATGCACATACTCACCCCAAGGACTAATATCCAGAATAGAATCAAAAGAAATTCTACAAATTAATATGAAAAATCTGACCAACTACCAGGAAAAATATCGACAAAGGATATAAATATGCAATTCACAGGAGAAGAAACCCAAATTATGACTAAATCTTTGGGGGGGAAAGTGCTGAATGTCAAGGAAAATGTGAATTCAATTTACAATGATTTTTAATTTAGTACAGGAAGTCCAAACACGTTCCATTCCTAAAGCACGTTTGTAAGTTCAATTTGCTTTTAAGTCCAACAAAGTTAGCCTAGGAAACAACTAACACAATCAGATGCATTGTTCTATACTGCAATAGGTTTATAATACTCTTCAGACAAATAATACATTAAAAAACCACAAAAATAAAGAAAGCCTTCTTGATCTTACGGTACAGCACCTTGAAAAGCACAGTAGTACAGTAGTAGAGCTGGCACGCAGGGGCTGGTATCAAGTGAACAGCCAAGAAGAGCTTCTGACTGGGGGGAGTGGAGGTGGGAGACGCTAGAGCTGAAGGGGTGTCAGCAATGGGAGATGGAGGGTGAGCTGCAATTTCACTCATGCCTCATGTTAACTGCACAGGTTCTGGTTCCTTGCTGGATTCAATTCTGTCTTCAGTTCAGTCGTTCAGTTGTGTCTGACTCTTCTTGACCCCATGGACTGCAGCACGCCGGGCTTCCCTGTCCATCACCAACTCCCAGAGTTCACCAAATTCATGTCTATGGAGTCTGTGATGCCATCCAACCATCTCATCCTCTGTCATCCCCTTCTCCTCCCGCCTTCAATCTTTCCCAGCATCAGGGTCTTTTCAAATGAGTCAGCTCTTCAAATCAGGTTGAAAACATGATCCAGTGATGTTTGGGTAGTAGCTCTTTTTTTTTTTCTTTTTCTTTTTATAGATGACAGTAGCCCTGGATTGCATTCTGAATGGCTGATGCAACCTTCATGTACCAGATCCTGTACCTCAAGACCTCACAGTGCCTTTTCAAATAAAGAACATTCCCTTGCCATTTCCTGCATCGTGAATCTCTTTGTTTCTTCAGTTTTATCTTCTTCCTCTTGTCTCTCTTTGTGCCTTCTCTAGACTTTCAATTCCATCGGGTCCTTGTAAGTAAGCTCCTTGTGTTGCACGGCAAGGAGTTCAAGAAGTTGCCCTCTTGCACACTTAGCTCCAGCTTCTCATTGAGGGTCACTAAGTTGCTGAAGACCTCTTTGGACTCCTCAGTAAATATAAGCCTTTGCCTCCAAGTTTTGAGATCTTTGAAGATAAAAAAAAGAAAAAAATAATAAGGTGGGAGAATGTGAACTGAGGAAACTTGAAATTCCACCCAGCCAAGTTGTTGTCTAATTACTTAAGAAAAAGAAATCCAATTTTTTGATAACCCAGGACCCTTGTTTCCTATTTTCCTTCTTGATGCTTAATTAATACTCATTTCAACTCAATACTGAAAGCCCATCAGAAATGATGTAATTCAAGTTCGTTAAAAATGGTTGCTCCTTAAAACTGATGTAAAAATGAATCATCCTCTATGTAACGGATATGTGATGGGTGGCTGAAATAACTCAGTTGGGAGAGTGTTAGATTGAAGATCTCAAGGTCCCTGGTTCAATCCCAGATTTCGGCAACTGTTTCTGACCCTTTGGCTTCCCTGGTAGCTCAATTGATAAAGAATCTGCCTGCAATATAGGAGACCCCCTGACCCAGATTCCTTGGTCAGGAAGATCTGCTGAGAAGGGATAGTCTACACACTCCAGTGTTCTTGGGCTTCCCTTGTGGCTCAGCTGGTAAAGAATCTGCCTGCAATGCAGGAGACCTGGGTTCAGTCCCTGGGTTGGGAAGATTCCCTGGAGAAAGGAAAAGCTACCCACTCCAGTATTCTGGCCTGGAGAATTCCATGGACTATATAGTCCATGGGGTCACAAAGAGTCGGACATGACTGAACGACTTTCACTTTCACTTTCTGTATGTGATGTCAAAGTGAGCTTTTGAAAATCCAGATCGGATCACTACACCCCCATGTGCATTCTGAATTCCAGTTTTAATAACCAATGTGCTCTTCTGCAAACAGAAGATACCCTTGTAATGAATACAGTCTGTTCCCTCTACATGTTTTATTCAACAAATATTTATTAAGCACGTATAATGTTATATGAGCACCTAGGTTCCAGGCACTGAGGTTTTATGTATGAATAAAAAATAAAGTTTCTATTTTTATGGAGCTTAAATTTAAGTGAAAGAAAATAGACAATGAGCTGAAAAAATATATAACATGTTAATATATCCAGTGTTCTGAAGACTTTTTAAAAAAGGATCAGGATCCATGGTGATGGAAAAATGATATTTTAGGTATTTTGGTTAAAAAGAGTTTCAGATAAGAAATTTGAGTAAAGACTCGAGGGAAATAACAAGTAAGTTGTGGTTATCAAAAAATGCGTACTCTATATTTGTCAACAACAGAATTAAAACAGAAGATTATGATAGTTTAAGGTCTAATATATGGGGAGGAGGGAGATTCTAGCCACTAAATGAAAATAATGTTTCAAATAGATTATATCAAAGAATGTATTTCTTTGAGGTAAAGAAAATGATGCAATTTTTTTTAAAATACTGCACACTCTTTTGCTAGTTGCATTATCAGTTCTGTAAACCTTGAACCACAGAAACATTTAACTTCTGAAATTCAATATGGTACATTTTATTCTTATAAAAATTTTTGTTATAGAAAATGAAAGTGTCTGATACTTGATTGAAGGCATCCATATGATTCACCCATTTATATCTAAGATAGCTCTTAGATTTCTCTCTGCTCCATGTATTATCATTTCTCATAGTCCTTTCCTCAAATCAAGATACTGAAAGCAGGATTACCAAGGTGCCTGTGGACACTTGAAAAACTCTTTAAAAAGAGTTTCCCAACTATGAATTGAGTGAAAAAATGTGATAAACATACCTGAACTTTTCTGGGGACATTTAAAAAGCCAGCGGTAATTTGAGGGTTTGTTGTCACAATTTTCCAGGTGGCCCAACCCGCCTTTCCAATAACCCCACTTTCTCAGGGGCTGAGCACAGGCTGACCTAACCACAAGTGTGACCCCTACTCTAGGCACCGGGAGCTCTCTCTCAGCCTCCTACCCAGCCACCTAAACACAGAGCCCACTCTGAAATCACTCTGTCTTCTGAGTTTCTAAAATGTACTGGATGTACTAGCACCAAGCATAACTCTTCCCATGAACTCTCCTGGTGGGACATGTGGGCAACTGAAAGAGAACTGATACCAGTACAGTTGTATCTGGTATGAAAAGTATGCTTAAAATCAAAGCACAGGAGGAATTTTTAAAGGCATCCCGATTACATATTAAACGTGTAAAACAGCCACAGAATACTGGGGAAATAAAATGGCAAATTTTACCATTTGGAGATCCATTCATTTTTTAAAATTCATTCATTCACTTATTATGCATTCGACAAATACTTCATGAACATTTACTGTCCAGTGCTGAGAATTAAACGGTCGTTTCATAATATAATCACTTGTCCTTGAAGAGCTAGTAGGTCACATAAACATATGAATTATTACGATACAGTTTGGTGAGTGCTTTGTTATAGGTTTATGCAGTCAACTCAGACTGTGGAGAGTGAGGTCCAAAGCCCACTCTGTGTTGGGGAGAAGAGAATGTCAAAGAAAGCTGCCCAGAAACATTTTTGTCTTTGAATTTGAATAATCATTCTAGTAATTTAGTGTATCAAAATCTAGAATATTTCTTCACCATAAATGGTGCATAGATTAATAATTTCCTATTATTTGCACATGCATATACGCCTTTTCTTTAACTTTGTCATCAGTTACACCAAAATGATGTCGGTCACCACTTTTCCAGCCATTCCCAGAAATGCTTACCACCTCCTCCGGTCTCTTGGTCAGTGGTTTTTCCAGAAATAGATGATGACGTGATCTCAACTGTTTAACCACACATGAAACGATGGGGCCATTCATGGAAATCCTGCATTCAGGGGCTGACATGTGATCTGAAGCCTGAACAGGCAAAGATTCCACTTGTTCCGCTTGTACCTCTGAAAATCATCTTTCAAAGCAGAGGCATTAGTCTCTGGAGAGAACTTGACCATACTTCCACGGTGGAGAAACATTTCAGCTAGTTCATAGGGTACAGTTGCTTTCTGCAGTGATTTCCTTTTGAAGAGCAGATGAGCGTCAATAAAGGCTCATTCACGCTGAACTTTCAGTAATCGACTCATAAGGAACTTTAATGTAATTTGTTTTTACATAATGCAGGCTCATAAAATGCATCGCTTTTCTTACTCAATTCATAGTTGGAAGATTTATCATTAAGAGGTTTTATTGAAGGCCAGACCCTTCAAAAAAATATGAACAGTTTCTTTCTCATTCTAGCAAAATCCTCCTGTTAAAGAAGTGAAGTGCTTCAAACACCCTAGTAATGGTACAGTAAATTACATTTTCTCATTTGGAACATTGTAATAGATTTCTCTACAGAGTGATTTATCATGCAATAATTAGGAACCCAAGGGAATTAGATGACCATTTTAAATTTTATCAGCTTGTTTCAATAAACTGTTAATGTGACCCTAATGTTTGGGAAGCACTTTAATATAATCAGATTTTGGTCGTTCAATCTACAGACATTAATGGCCACCTCATTAATCATAGCATTCTCGCTGAGACCTTGGAGGCTGAACTAAGTTCAGTGGACCAATTCTTACAATAATAAAAACAGGCAATTTTTGACAGGGAAATAGTCTCACTTTAGCTACAAAATGCATTTTGTTGTTTCTGAGGGACTGACAGGGGTGACTGGAAGCTCTAAAAGTCTACAGAACAACAATTAAAAACCCTTTAGGTTTAATTCCCAAATTGATCAATTAAATCAAGATCTCGTACAATTATTACCTGTAATGATTTTCTATTATTTTAAAAGTATCAAACCATACAGCAAGACCTAAAATAGGCCAGACAACAAATACTTAATAAACGCCTGTCTCCCAAACCTGGGTAGCATCTGATGGCTTGTGCAAATACTGTAGTGCTGAAACATTCCTTCAATTTTTAAAACCCTGTACTTAATTCCTCAGTGGTCTTTCAGGAGGGAAATGAAAAAGGTACTACAGGTGATTTATAAGATTTCAGGAAATTGTGTATAAATGTAGGGGTCAATTTCAGTACTCTTGGGTTTTTATTGTGATAATAGACACTCTCTCAGTCTCTCAAATGTCTATAGAACTGAAACAAGAATTATTTTAAAACCACAATATCACTATAGTTTTCTGCTTCAGTTACTATTATAAAACACCTTAGTATTATATGTCATGACTGGAAAAAAGGACTTAGTACCATCTGTTTCTAAAATTATGGTTTTGTTTTATTAATTTTTCTTGTTAAACTTAATAGAATATGATCTTATTGGAAACAGTTTATAAAGCTATATAGTTAGCTGAAAACAGAAATATCAGATGTTTTTAAGTCAGGTTAAAATGCCCTGTGCTTTACAAGAATTTCATTTTTGGTTTCAAGGAAATCTCATCATTAAGTGTGTGGTTTGTACTCTGGGTTTTATATTACCCACAAAGATTAAACTACAGAAAACAGTCTTAAAAAATCAAATTTAAAAATTCATAAAAATGAAACCAAATGTATCTACTCAAAGCAGAAAATTTTTTGAAATGTAATGTGGCTAAATCACTATTCATATTTTTTTAGTTCTCAACTTTTTCTTTTCTTAAAAATATATCATTTTGAGTAAAGATTCTTGGGTAGATAAGTTTAACTTTATTCTACTGTACAGGGGTATAAACCCTCTGAAAATGTCTAGTACAATATGCCTTCTCAAGGTGAAAGTGAAAGTGAAGTTACTCAGTCGTGTCCGACTCTTTGCGACCCCATGGAATGTAGCCTACCAGGCTCCTCTGTCCATGGACTTTCCAGGCAATAGTACTGGAGTGGATTGCCATTTCCTTCTCCAGGGGATCTTCCCAACCCAGGGATCAATCCCGGGTCTCCCACATTGTAGACAGACGCTTTACCGTTTGAGCCACCAGGGAAGTCACAATATGCCTTCTCAAGTACCATATGCCTTCTCAAGGTAATTATGAATTTCATAGTATAATTTCATTGCACCTTCAGTCATTAAATTCTTGTTAAGTATCTTATATCTTATAGGTGCTATGTCTCTTAGACTCTGGATTCTGAAATTTTATGTGTTAGGTTAAGTGCATGTTTTGTGCATAATAATACTTTGATGTTGTAAAGAAATGATATCTATTATACTTTGCTAAGCATTCACCAGGCACTCTTGTTAAATGGATATATTACTACAATAACAAACAACAACCCTGCTTGTTAACAGTAACAAATAACATTTTAGAAACTGTGAACTATGTAATTCTCAATATAAACAAAAGCCCTTCATTGGAGGACTCCCTGTTTTCAAGCAGACCACTTGCAGGGAAAAATTATGCTGTGAAAGCAAAGATAAAGGTGATTTCATTTTCAGATATGTCACATGGTTTTGTTGTTGTTGTGTAGTCACTCAGTCGTGTTGGACCCTTTGAGACCTCATGGACTGCAGCATGACAGGCTTCTCTGTCCTTCACCATCTCCCAGAGTTTGCTCAAACTCACATATGTTGAGTTGGTGATGCCATCCAACCATTTCATCCTCTGTCATCCCCTTCTCCTCCCACCCTCAATCTTTCCCAGCATCAGGGTCTTTTCTAATGTGTCAGTTGTTTGCATCAGATGGCCAAAGTATTGGAGCTTCAGCTTCAGCATCAGTCCTTCCAATGAATATTCAGGACTGATTTCCTTTAGGATTGGCTGGTTTGATCTCCTTGCAATCCTAGGGACTCTCAAGTCTTCTCCACCACTACACTTCAAAAGCATCAATTCTTTGGCACTCAGCTTTCTGTATGGTCCAACTCTCACATCCATTTATGTCTACTGGAAAATCCATAACTTTGAGTATATGGACCTTTGTTGGTAAAGTAATGTCTCTGCTTTTTAATATGCTGTCTATGTTTGTCATAGCTTTTCTGCCAAGGATTTTAAATATATTATGCCATTCCTTTCTGGCCTGCAAAATTTCTGCTAAAAAATAAACTCATCATATTATAAATTATTCATAGTTCCTTTGCACATAATATAACTGGCTGCTTTTCTCTTGCTGCATTTAAGATTGTCTCTTTATCTTTAAATTTTTGATATTTTAGTCATAAAGTGTCTTAGTGTGGGAACTTCCCCAGTGGCTCAGGGGTAAAGAATCTGCCTACAATGCAGGAGCCACAGGAGATGCAGGTTAGATCCCTGGGGCAAGGAAGAGTCTCTGGAGGAGACCATGGCAACCCACTCCAGTATTCTTGCCTGGAGAATCTTATGGACAAAGGAGTGCATGGGCTACAGTCTACAGGGTCATGGACTCGACTAAAGTGTCTTCTCATCACGCCTTAGTGTGGACCTCCTCGGGTTCCTCTTGTTTGGTGCTTTCTATACCACTCGAGCTATCTATTTTCTTCTCTAATTTAGGAAAGTTGTCAGGTATTATTTCTTCAAATAAGTTCTCTGCCCCTTCTTTCTTGTCCTTCTGAGATCCTTATAATTCAATTATTAGCTTACTTAATGTCTTAGAAATTTCCTAAACTATCCTCATTTTCAAATATTTAGAAAAAATTTTTTTTCTATTCAGCTTGGGTGATTTCCACTACTCTGTCTTCCAGATCACTGATTCCTTTTTTTCTATTTCATTTAATCTACTATTGATTCCTTCTAGGTTTTTTTTTTATTATTTTGGTTATTATATTCTTCAGCTGTTATATTTTCTAGTCCTTTGTTGAATTCTCACTGTGTTCATCCAGTTGTGTTCTTGAGCTTGGCAATCTTTATGATCATTACCTTGGATTCTTAATCAGGTATTTGTTACTGCCGCTTTGTTGAGTTCCTTTCCTGAGATTATCTCCTATTCTTTCATTTGAAATGTATTCCTCTCTGTCCTAATTTTAACCTGTTCTCTGTGTTACTTTCTGTGTGTTAGGTGAGTTGTTTTCATTTTCTGAAATTGGAGAAGGTGCCCTATTAGGCGCAGCAGTACACTCGCCTCTGTCACCAGAGCTATTCTGTGTGGGCTCCATCTGCAGTTCTGGTTTTGTGGGGCCAGTTACTGTGGCTGCACAGATAAGGTGGGCTGCTTTTCAGTCTCGTTGGCTGCAATGCTGTGCCTGATGCAGTGGCTATCGGTCAGCGGGAGGGTGGGTTCACCTTCCTCTGCAATTGGCTCTTTAGCCTGTGGGGGCTTACGGCTTGTGCCAGCTTGCAGTAGGCAGGGTCAAGTCCCCACCCATATGCCATAGAATTTTTATTGGGCAGCATTTTTCTGATTATTCCTTCAGCTTTCAATTTTTTTTCCCTTTAAGCATGGATTTTTTTTTTCCCCAAAGAAGTATTTATCTATTAAGCTAATAAAATATTTATTTTTGAGAGCTGAGAGACTCTACAGTCAACCTCTCTTCTCTCAGAGACTCCTTAGAATTCTACATTGTGGCCAAAAACCACCATTTAGATTATTTCATTCTTTAGGATCACAAACGAAATGTATACTCCTCCATGCTTTAGAAAGGTATTTACAGACCTTGTTCCATATGGTGTATTTTTTCAACTGTGACAGAACTTTCTATGAATGACAGTGGAAATTACATATATGAAGTGAATGGAAAATTAGTCTCAGCTGACACCAAAATTTTTCTTGGAAGATAAGAGCTTTGGTTTAGAAATATACTTTGAGAAACCTTTTAGAGTGGCATCTGAGACCCTCAAGTCATGAGCTTTGAAGATCAGCTTTAAAATGATAATTAAACTGCTCTGCCAAACAAATGTTTAGGAAGTAGAGGGCTGGAAAGGAATGAAGAGAAAGGAGCTGGTGAGAGAAGAGGCAGTGGAAGTCAAACAAGACAGTGGGGGACATATATTTTTTAAGTTTTTAATTTTATATTAGAGTGTAGCAGATTAACAATGTTGTGATACTTTCAGGTAAACAGTGAAGGGACTCAGCCATGCACAGACACGTATCCATTCTCCCCCATACTCTCCTCCCAACCAGGCTGCTACATAACATTGAGCAGAGTTCCATATGCTCTACAGTAGATCCTTGTTGGTTATCCATTTTAAATATAGCAGTGTGTACATGTCCATCCCAAGGGACATATTTTTAAAGCCAAAATGTATACCATACTCCATTAAAATTTCAATTATATGTTTGTATGAGTCTCCTACTTTATGGACCATCAGTTTCTGTTACAGATGCTTTGAGGCTTTATCTAATTTATTTCTAATCCACATAACAATCCCATAATGTACACTGTATTCCCACTTGACTAATAAGGATAAGTAAGACCAGGATTCTCCATTTACATATACATTCTGTTTGACAATAACTTATTGATCACTTACTAGCTGACACATACCCTGTTAGATGCTGGGGGTATGGTAGAAAACAATGGAAGTTAAAGTTTCTGGTCTCAGTTAGTTTACATTTATCTGCATTATGCCTGTGATGAAAGATTCAATTCTAAGTTAAATTACTTAATAGTCACAGGAATGGCATACTGTGTAATAGCTGAAAAGACTAATCATTTTTGTTATGTAAAAGTTAAAGCCCAATGGATTTTTTAAATAAAATACAGTTCTAATAAGTCAAACTCTTTAAACAAGGCTACATTTAAGAAGTTAACAATCTTGGTTTTTCTACTTCTTTATGTCTTATAATAGGCCCAAGGTGGGTGGATAACCTACTACAACTGCATACCTTCCCATGTGTTATTGATTACTTCAGGCACCTTTCATAGCTGCTCACAGGACTTGGAACAGTGCTTTGAATTTAAAATGTCTTCTTCTGTGCTTGATGTGCCTAATTATGTCAGCACCAGCTGGAAGGAGATATTGACAAGAGAGTACAACACGGCTATGTTCCCTACATAATTCAAATTCAGTGGCAGACTTCCACTTCCATCTCCCCTTCTACCTCCATCAGAATAAAGTGGCACAAGCCCACTGCTTCATATTTAAATGCACAAAAGAAAGGGCATGCAAAGACAGATTTTATTGTGCTTTCAATACTTCAATATCAAAGGTCGCAAATATCAAAATTATCATCAACAGTTAAATTACTTAATTGTCACAGGAAATGCATACTGTGTAATAGCTGAAAAGACTAATCATTTTCATTATGTAAAAGTTAAAGCCCAAAGGATTTTTTTTAAAGAATTCTATATCCTTAAACTTCTATAATATGAACAATAATAAGAATATTATTTTAAAATAAAGCTATGCTAATTATTTTAATATTGCTATATGAAATTAGCATAAGTCCCTAATGCATTATATCTATACAAGTGCTCAAAATATGAACTGTTTATGGAAATAAACTCATACATTTCCCCCTATAGATTAGGCATGGAAAACAAAAAATCTTGCTATAGAATGTAGAAGATTGTCCAGTATTAAAATCATATAAAGGCATTTTTTTCATTATTGAATGTTGCTGCACTAATAAACTACATTAATATGGTACATATTTTAAGTCCCAAAGTTAACGATTTTTTCTGTTATTTTGGTTCTTCTATAGGTTCTTTTGTTTGGAAGGAACAAGGATTCATTCAGGTTACCTCCTACAGGGAATCATAAAAATAAGGGAAACAGGAATCTTAGCCAATCCTCAAGGAAAGCCAGAAAATAAAAAGGTGTTTTAAACAAGAATAAGAAAGACTGAACAGCCAAACCTTGTGGCAATGGAATGTAGACTTGATGCGAATGCAGGTTGTCGCCTTGTTTCCTCAGCTGCCTGGGCTCCACCCCCTGCTCTCTGTCCCTCCCATTCAGCTTCCAGCTTCTGCCTCGAATGGGCTCACTCAGGTATGTTTTCCCCTCCACTTCCACCACCAACAAGCTACCTCTCAATGTGTCTCCCAGTCTAATCCCAACCAAGAGAAAGACTGGGAATCAGTGTTACTGTGAAGGAAGACTCTGACTTCATCCCTCCTCAGAAGCCCCCGGACACCCTGAAGTTAGATGTCCAACTGATACATCACAGTGGCCCAGACCGCAGAGTCAGTTGGTAAGAGAACATGACCACCCAGGACCAAGCTGCTGCCTGAAGTCCTTGCTTCGGGCCATTTATTAAATTACTAATCCTTACTTCTAACACTTTCAGGGTATAACGTAACTTCTCATACGCTGATGTGAGTGCTCTATGCAATAAAAGAGGGGATTATTCTCTAGGAGCTTCAGTTTTCTCAGGAAACATGAACAGCCTGCAGGCAAAATTGAAACCAGAAGCAAGTACCTTATCTTTTGCATCAAACAACTTTGAAAAAAAACATAAGAGGCTTCCCTGGTAGCTCGGATGGTAAAGAATCTGCCTGCGATGCAGGAGACCTGGGTTCGATCCCTGGGTTGGGACGATTCCCCTGGAGAAGGGAATGGCAACACACTCCAGTACTCTTGCCTGGAGAATTCTGTGGACAGAGGAGCCTGGGGGGCTACAGTCCATGGGATCGCAAAGAGTCAGACTGGACTGAGTGACTAACACTGTTGCTACTGCCAATAGTCAGTATCTGTCATTAAATAAAATGGATGAACTAAAAATAGGATTTAAATCTTGAGGGATTTACCGGATGAAGCTTTATCAACACAAAATGAAACAATTAGTTGCCTCACTGAATTAACTAAAAGGGGAGGTCAAGAACCATGAACTCAAATCAATGTGTTAGCTATTCAATGTTTTCTTGTTGCCTATGTATTTTGGTAGTACACGTTTATCAATAGACATGCTGCAAATGGGCAAGGTCATGTAAATTGTTATTAATAATTTAAAATGTCAGTAACCCATTTGCCAACATTTATTGACTGATTAATATGTTATACACTCTGCTAAGTTATTTTGATATATTAGCTTATTTAACATTCCAGCCCAGTGAGTTAGCAAATATTAAAACGCCCTACTTATAGTTGAGAAAATTATGTTGTAGAGAAGTTTGATTATTTGCTCAAGGTCAGTTTGCAGCTAGGGAGTGCTGGGGCCAGGATTTTATAAAGGCATCCTGGGTCCAGAAGTCCATTCTCTATATCACCATTTTAGGAGCTTCTAAAGAGAAATGTTTAAATGAATAGATCATCCTGACTTTAGTGGAAATTTTGCTTCCTTATGTAATCCTGCTGAGGAAATAGAGTTTTCTTTCAACCTTTAAATATCTTGGTGGTCAACAGTTCAGGAAGAAGAAGAAAAAACATAAGAAACATCTAATGAAATTTACGCTGAGGATTAATTTTTAGAAAGGTTGGGTTTTTCTCCCTTATTTTCAGACTCTAAACACATATACACATTACACCACCCAAAGTACTTTACCATCAATTTTGTTATTAACCAAGAGTTCACTAATTTTAATTGTTAAAAATTGTTTTGTATATATGTGTATACATACATATATGTGTTTCCCAGGTGGTGTTAGTGGTAAAAAATCTGAGCAGGAGACGCAAGAGATGTGGGTTTGATTCCTGAGTCAGGAAGATCCCCTGGAGTAGGAAATGGCAACCAGCTCCAATGTTTTTTCCTGGAAAATTCCATGGACAGAGGAGCCTGGAGGGCCACAGTCTATGGGGCTGCAGAGACTCACATGTGACTAAACACACATCATATATATATATATAGATAGATAGATAGATAGATAGATAGATATATGTATATATAATGTCTCTGCCCATCTTGTATTAGTACTATGAGATTTTATGTTCCTCAACTTGTGGAAGGGAAGCTGACTCTGGTTAAGTTGATACCAGGTCCATTTTGAGCTCTCACAATTGAGGAAAGCAGAAGTGAGCAAGGCTATCCATGCAATTGTGTGTGTGTGTTGTGGAGAGCAGGATCTCTATGTAGTATCAGGACTGTGAAAACTGTTAAATACAATGCCAATGAGTGTTCACTCAAGCACTTTTAAGTTTACTTGAAAGGCAAGGATAAAAGAAACTGTCAAAGGCACACATTTTATTCAACTTATTTTACTATAAAAACCTGCCTTTCTTGTCTTTGGGGTTAAAAAAACAACTCTCTTTAATGATCAGATTATTTCTCTTACCACCACTAGAATCTTGGATATTAGAAGAAACTCTGAAGCAGAAGTAAACCACATACAAACTGGGCTTTGGCTACATTGACAGTATTTTTGTCTGAAATCAGATGCTTTGGGGCAACATTCCTCTCCATTCATGGTATCCATCATGAGGGATTTTCCATCAAAACATGTCAAAAGAGGAAGGATGCAAAAATAGTACTATAGTTTTTGCCAATTTTTTATTTTACTTTACCAGATTTCTTTTCGTTCTCATTTCTGTTCCAGGTGATCTTAATCCAGGAAATGGACCTAGACTCAATAAGTTCAGAAGCGGTGTGGCTTCAATAAATTTTTGTCAGTTGTTCTTAGAACCTAACCCATCTACAAGGCATTTGAGTGTCTTGAAGATCTGTTCTTTGTCTACCTTTACTGCTAAGATTATCTCTAGCCTCATACTTTATGTACGGAAAAATTCCAAACTTATAGAAGAATCAAACAAGTATCACAATACACATGTACTCTTCATCAAAAATAAATAAGTGTTAACATCCAGTGGTGCTTTCTTCAGAACATTTTTTTTTTTTTTAAGAAAATAAGGTCTTCATTCATTCAGCAAGTATTTTTGAGCACCTGCTGTGGGGCAGCAGTTCTTGGTGTTTAGGATTTATCAGGGAGCAAAACAGATCGCAATTGCTGCAAATGGGAATTTTGCATTCTTTGTAAGCTATTGTTAAATCTTCTAGAGAGGAAATCTTACTGCCTACTGGTGCTGTCTCCTTAGACTTAGAGGTCACTGTCATTAGCATAGCAATACTGGCCTCTCCAAACACTTGTCTCTTTTCTGAGGATGGGCTGTTTATTTTGGTGAATCTGAGAGAAAAAACAGGGTTTGGGCATTCAGCTCCTCCTCTTCAGACAGTAAAATCACAATATTGCTTTCCCACAGCACAACAATTTTACAGGGAGAAAGACCCTACAAGATTTGACCCTCCAAGAATGATCTATTTACATACTTATGATCTTTTGATATACATAAACTTATGTCCAAAGCTGCTAGTGACAGTGTGGACACCTTTGTCTAAGTTTATTTTCAGTATTGTGAAATCAATTTTTCTGTATCTCTACACTGCAGTCCTCAACCTAGACTTCATCAAAATAGAGGCAATATTTTTCTCTTCAGTTTTTTGTTTTTTTGTTAATTGATCCTGAGGTTAGTAAAGGAGAGAGTCAATTATTGGGACCTGTCAAATACTCTGAATAATATTTCTCTTCCAATCTTCCAGGAGCAATAGCTTTCTAATATTAGTACATATTCTTCTGGTCTGTGGTCTTTTATTTTTTAACTACATTTGTGTATAACCATAAAAAATTGAGTATACATTTATGTAGTTTTAAACTTTACACATGTTCCACATGTCATATGGTACCTGTATGTAGGTGAAGATGCTACAGTTAGAACTGGACATGGAACAACAGACTGGTTCCAAATAGAAAGAGGAGTACATGAAGGTTGTATATTGTCACTGTGCTTATTTAACTTATATGCAGAGTACATCATGTGACATGCTGGGCTGGATGAAACACAGGCTGGAATCAAGACTGCCAGGAGAAATGTAAATAACCTCAGGTGATACCACCCTTATGGCAGAAAGTGAAGAGGAACTAAAAGAGCTTCTTGATGAAGGTGAAAGAGGAAAGTAAAAAAGCTAGCTTAAAACTCAGCACTCAGAAAACTAAGATCATGGCATCTGGTCCCATCATTTCATGGCAAATAGATGGGGAAACAATAGAAACAGTGACAGACTTTATTCTCTTAGGCTCCAAAATCACTGCAGATGGTGATGGAAGCCATGAAATTAAAAGATGCTTGGTCCTCGGAAGAAAAGCTATGAAAAACCTAAACAGTATATTAAAAAGCAGAGACATTACTCTGCTGACAAAGGTCCATCTAGTCAAAGCTGTGCTTTTACTAGTAGTCATGTATGGATATGAGAGTAGGACCATAAATAATGCTGAGTGCTGAAGAACTGATGCTTTTGAACTGTGGTGTTGGAGAAGACTCTTGAGAATCCCTTGGACTGCAAGGAGATCCAACCAGTCCATCCTAAAGGAAATCAGTCCTGAATATTCATTGGAAGGACTGCCACTGAAGCTGAAGCTCCAATACTTTGGCCGCCTGATGCGAAGAGCTGACTCATTGGAAAAACCCTGATGCTGGGAAAGATTGAGGGCAGGAGGAGAAGGGGATGATATAGGATGAGATGACTGGATGGCATCACTGACTCGATGGAGATGAGTTTGAGCAAGTTCCAGGAGATGGTGAAAGACAGGGAAGCGTGGTGTGCAGCAGTCCATGGGGTCATAAAGAGTCAGACATGACTGAGCGACTGAACAAGAAGAGCAAAAACTATATGATATATATTCAATTGGGTGTTTCTTTTCCACTGAATTTTGCTATTAAATTTTATTCATGCTAATCTGTGTTTAGCCAGTTTGTCTATAATAACTGTATAATTTTGTATCATATAAACGCAACAAATTTCTCCCCCTTTCCCTCTGTGGCCGGACTTCCTTTGCGGCCTTCTGACATTGCTCGAGCCGACGTTCGGTTTCGGATGCACAGTGTACTCTGCTCTCTGCCTTTGCGTCTGTTGAATATTCTGCCATAAATACCTGCCTGTTCTCAGCTCACCCCCATCCCCATGCCCGAAGCCTTTGGTATGACACCAGCTTTTAGAACTCAGCTCAGGCATGTCTTCTTTCAGGAAGTCTTTCCCAATCTGCATCAGGCCATTGCCTTGCCCAGATCATAGGGATTGGATTCACATTTCAGAAACAAGGCCTGAATTTGAAAGTATTTCTAAGCTGGATTGAGTCTCTATGTAAGAGAAATATTTGCAAGGTTCATTTTGTAAATTCTCTGCGTTACATCTCAGTGAGATTAAAATTACAAGAACACTTCTCTTCATTGTTGGTAGGTCTGTCTCTCCAAGACTAGTTTAGAAAAGCTAAATTGGTAATGAAGCCAAATATGCATCTCATACTCTCTTTTCTATCATGTCACACTGAATAATTTCTATTTAGAATATTAAAATATCCCCTGATTTAAAATCTCTCAGTGAGATCAATGCCAGAAGGCACACAGAAAAGTGAAAAAAAAAAAAAATTTGATCTTTTTTGAATTAGCAAGTGGGCAGCATTTTGTTTTAAATAAGGGGCGCTACTTTGGAAAATATACTTTGTTCATTTATTGTGAGGGCTGTACTCTAGTTTAAATTATTTATAATGATACTTTATACCATATTTTATAATCTGTGTAATATGAGTCCTCACTAAAGCTCTATGCTATTAAATCTTTGCTGAGAAGCCTTAAAGATCACTAGTTTTCAGTGAGGATTTCCAGAATTAGTAAAAGAATTAATATGTTTTTAGGGTATAGTATACATAATAAATTAAGTTCTGAGGAATATATATATATATATGTTTGCATAGCTAAAGGAAGTTTTGCTTTAAGTTTTATTTGGAAAAAAAGATGTTTTTGTTTCTGATATATAAGGTGTTTTGTGGGAAACATTCATTAGGGTTAATGGGAGTAAGATGCAAAAATCTCTCCTGCTTTGTGAGAAGTACAGGCTCCATAATGTTTCCAGGAGGAATACTCTGAAACCTTCATAAAACATTTATATCAGCTGGATAGAAAAAAAAGAAAAGAAAAATCTCCTTTAATAAAACATTTGCCCCTATTACACTATGCTACCATTAGAATTTTATTTATTCAAGAATCATATGCAATAAATTTGCATCACATGTACATCTTGCAAAGAATGAGAACGTACCAATGCCCTCATGTCAAACAAAGACAGTCTTCTGCACAGTGAAAGTGAAGATTTTGGTAAAAAATTGTATGTTTCTCTGCTGTTCTGGGTTTATGTGTGTGTTATTGCTAATTAGGGTTCCAAGACCTTTATTCAAACATTTGGCCTCAAATTAATATGAAAAGCAAGCTGAGAAAGCTTATGCTTATCTAACTTTCTGAGTGAGGGTTTAGTAAAATGATAAAACTAAAAAGATATAATGGGAAAAATAGTCCATTTAAAAAATAAAAAATATTTTTGCAAAATAACCACACACTATATTTATTTTGCAGTATTGTTTTTCTTTGATTATATGTTAGATGTTATAATTTAGAAATATGCTGGAATTTTGGAGAGGGTTTTTAAAAATAATATACTTTTTCAAAAGTCTTTCAATAAAATAAAAAATCACAAAAGATAAAAACCTCTTTATATATTACTTCATGTCCATATATATGCATACTTTTTATAAATTCTAACAAAATATTCCTGGTCAATTTTTGGTAGAGCAATATACAGTTAATATTTATATCTTGAATGAACTATCCCATTCTTCTTGAGGAAATGTTAAAATGTTGAACATCTATGTTCTCCACAAGTAAATAACACATTGTATAGCTACATTATGACCAGATTACATCTATTAGTTACTGCTGTGCACGATGTAAATCTCTAGAGTCCCCTGGGAAATGAGAAAATCATTTCAGACTTCAATAACTAACAATCAGTTATTGCTCTGGGCAATAATAAAGCTGAATGCAATTACCTAAAGTGAAGTTAGCAGTGTAACAAATGAAATACAGGTTTTTTTTTTTTCCCCTCTCTTAAAATAAATGTAGCATCTCGCCCCACACTATTATATATTATAACAGGGTCCTCTAAACAATATATTCTCCCATAGTCTTGATATTTGAAATATATGTGATTAAAAGTTATAAAGTTATTTTTTATGGTATCACTTGATTGTTACTCAAAACATCAATAACAATTTCAAACAAACAAAATCAAGTAGTAAGATTCATAAAATTGCAAAACATAAAACATTTATTTTATTTAAAACATTTCTTAGATGGTTTGTGTCTTTAAAAATATTAAATTTTTCCAATGAAAATGTTAAAACTTATTCCTAGTATTTTGTTTACATAGCAAAATAATTTGAATGAAAAAAGTTAAAAGAATTTTCAGAGTAAGCTATAATGGGCTTACATATATATTGTTACTTGATTGAAATGAATAGCAAAAAGAAAAAAGTTCTTCACAATAATGGCTAATTCACAAATTTTAATCTTACAATATCTTTTTTCTGTAACATTATTTATTTATCCATAATTGATTTCTAATTCATTATTTGCATATATTTCCTATTTGTCACAACAGAGTGCAATTATACTGAAACAGATTTCCCAGTAGAAAGTTAATCCTGCTGTTCCACATTTTGTTTAACCATTTTTTATGTATAATTGTAGTCTGTGTTTTGGCATAGACCACTCATGAAACAGTAGATTTTCTGGCAATTTGGCTGTTAGCATATATTTGATGGTGAATATAGCCTTTCATTAGCTCTGTATTCAAATAACGCTGCCAAAGTATTTTTCATGTTCTTTACTCATTTCTGTTTATAATAAATCCTTGGAAGCTTGAAGCTGACATCTGTTTTCTGAAGTAATCCTTTCTCTTTCCTCTGTATGGGCACATACTGACATTATTGTAGGGTTGTTTATTATAGTTGGGCTGCTAGCGATTATTATTATTTAAGAAAAATGGATTGTTTTGTGGCGGGAAGCACATAGGAAAACTGCATGAATAATGCTACAAAGGGACATGTAAAAATTAGCTACAAACACTGACAGCACCTGCTTAACAACATATTTATATTCTGTAGTTTTATTGTATGTTGAGTAATTTGGGAGATACTTCTATATTATGGACCACATACAATTTAAAAATCAAATTCATGCACAGAAGTAAAATCTTTATTGAACTTGCATGTCTGAAAACCCTATTTTAACTCCTTTATCTTGTTCAAGTCTGCTCTTCTTTCCTGCCCTTGCAACCTTCCTTCCCATTTCCCTCATTCCTTCCAATAGCATGTATTATTTATTAATATTATAGCTTACCGTGTGACAAAGACTGTGAAAATCAGTAAGACATGGACCCTAACCATAAGAAGCTCACCATCTAATAAGGAAAAGAGATACATAAATGGACGATAATAATTATTTTTTAAGTTGGATAAGAGTCAAGCCAAATAGTCAAAGTGTTACTAAATAAAGCCTTATTTAATAAGCACAGAAGTGTTTAAAATAAGGATTTTCTGTGAATTGGATCTTGGAAGACTTTCTTTCCAACCATCATTGAGTAATCAAAAGTTCTTGTAATGTAAGTTCTGTTCAGTTCAGTCACTCAGTCATGTTCGGCTCTTTTCAACCCCATATACTGCAGCATGCCAGGCCTCCCTGTCCAGCACCAACTCCCAGAGTTTACTCAGACTCATGTCCTTTGAGTCGGTGATGCCATCCAACCATCTCATCCTCTGTCATCTCCTTCTCCTCCTGCCTTCAATCTTTCCCAGCATCAGGGGCTTTTCAAATGAGTCAGTTTTTCGCATCAGGTGGCCAAAGTATTGGAGCTTCAGGTTGAGCATCAGTCCTTCCGATGAATATTCAGGACTGATTTCCTGGTTGGATTTCCTTGCAGTCCAAGGGACTCTCAAGAGTCTTCTCCAACACCACAGTTCAAAAGCATCAATTCTTTAGCGCTCAGCTTTCTTTATGATCCAACTCTCACACCCATACATGATTACTGGGGAAATCATAGCTTTGACTAGATGGACCTTTGTCAGCAAAGTGATGTCTCTGCTTTTTAGTAAGCTGTCTAGGTTGATCATAACTTTTCTTTCAAGGAGCAAGCATCTTTTAATTTCATGGGTGCAGTCACCATCTGCAGTGATTTTGGAGCCCAAGAAAATAAAGTCTGTCACTGTTTCCGCATCTATTCACCATGAAGTGATGGGACCAGATGCCATGATCTTAGTTTTCTGAATGTTGAGTTTTAAGCCAACTCGTTTACTCTCCTCTTTCACATTCATCAAGAGGCTCTTTAGTTCTTCACTTTCTGCCATAAGGGTGGTGTTATCTGTATATCTGAGGTTATTTATATTTCTCCCTGCAATCTTGATTCCAGCTTGTGCTTCATCCAGCCTAGTGTTTCTCATGATGTACTCTGCATGTAAGTTCAATAAGCAGGGTGACAATATATAGCCTTGATGTACTCCTTTCCCAATTTGGAACCAGTCTGTTTTATGTCCAGTTCTAACTATTGCTTCTTGACCTGCATACAGATTTCTCAGGAGACTGATCAGGTGGTCTGGTATTCCCATCTCTTTCAGAATTTTCCAGTTTGTTGTGATCCACACAGTCAAAGGCTTTGGCGTAGTCAATAAAGCAGAAGTAGATGTTTTTTGGGAACTCTCTTGCTTTCTTGATGATCCAATGGATGTTGGCAATCTGATCTTTGGTTCCTCTGCCTTTTCTAAAACCAGCTTGAACATCTGGAAGTTCACGGTCCACGTACTGTTGAAGTCTGGCTTGGAGAATTTTGAGCATTACTTTACTAGCATGTGAGATGAGTGCAATTGTGTGGTAGTTTGAGCATTCTTTGGCATTCCTTTTCTTTGGGATTGGAATGAAAACTGACCTTTTCCAGTCCTGAGTTTTCCAAATTTGCTGGCATATTGAGTGTAGCACTTTCACAGCATCATCTTTTAGGATTTGAAATAGCTCAACTGGAGTTCCATCACCTCCACTAGCTTTGTTCGTAGTGATGCTTCCTAAGGCCAACTTAACTTCACATTCCAGGATCTGGCTCTAGGTCAGTGATCACACCATTGTGGTTATCTGGGTCATGAAGATCTTCTTTTGTACAGTTCTTCTGTGTATTCTTGCCACTTCTTCTTAATATCTTCTGTTTCTGTTAGGTCCATACTGTTTCTGTCCTTTATTGTGCTTATCTTTGCATGAAATATTCCCTTGTTATCTCTGATTTTCTTGAAGAGATCTCTAGTCTTTCCCATTCTACTGTTTTTCTCTTTCTTTGCAATGATCACTGAGGAAGGCTTTCTTATCTCTCCTTGCTATTCTTTTAAATGCTGCATTCAAATGTGTGTGTCTTTCATTTTCTCCTTTGCCTTTTGCATCTTTTTTTTTCTCAGCAATTTGTAAGGGCTCCTCAGACAACAGGAACCAAAAACAAGATTTTTGGAGAGATTAATATAAACAAATATGAAAACTATGGTCATGAAAAAGGAGGAGAACACATTAGGAATTCAAGTTCATTCATTTATTGAGTAAAATTTAAAATATTATAAGAGAATGTACAATATTAGACCACAAATTTTTAAGCCTACAAAAAAGTATATACTTTTGAGAAAATGTGAATTTTCAAGTGTGTTCAAGAGGAAGAAGAACAACTGAATTAAACCTTTAGCCCCAAAATAAATTAAAGGCATATCAGTCCAGGTTTTTCCTTAGGTAGTGAGTTCTGGTAAGACTTTACAAAGTAAACAACATCCCAACTTTCTGCAAAGTTTCCCAAAATAAAGAAAATAAGATGAAGCTTCCTAAGTCGTTTTATTAACCTAATATACCGAACAGTTCCCCAACTGGGCAATGATAGCAAACACACACATGTCCCACAGTATGCCAATTATACTTCCAAAATAGATACAGAAAACATAAAAAATATTCACCAATAAAATTAGGCAGCATATTTTTAAAAAAGCATGACCAATAATGTTTCTCTAGGATAAAATACATTCCCACATTAGAATAGCTACTAATGTAACAACTGTAAAATGCCGTTGCTCATTTCAATGCACAATAATAAACATTAAATAGAAGCAAATATTCACTCATGATGAAAATATTTAACAAAACAAACCAAATCTGGACTAGAACCTCCTTAACTTAGTAAAGTACCAAAGATTTAAGTGATCATCATATCATAATGCTGAAACTTTAGAAATATTTCAAATTAGAATTGATGCCAAGATGAAGATTCTCTTTATTGTTGTTATTCTTCAACATCATATCAAAGATCCCAGCTAAGGGAATAGTAAAAATAAAGTAGTATATACATTGGAAAGGGAGAAACAACTCTATCAGTTATACATAATTCTAAATTCCAAGACAGTTCATCATTATTTTTACATGATTCTAAATTTCAAATCAATCAACAGACAAACATTTATAGCAGCTAAGAAATTAAACCAAGTTGAATGGCTGTATACATAATCAGTTTGCAAAAATCAATATCTTTCCCACAAATTAATAGTAAGCAATTAGAAAATAAAATGCATATAGTAAATGCAATCCATAAAACAAAAAAAACTACAGTATTCCAAAAAACAAACCTAAAAACAAATATGCATAAAAATATGCATGACCTAAACATAAAAATTATGCAACTTAGGTTAATGAGGTATAAAAAAGATGTACGTTCAAGAATAACACTTAATATTGCAAAGGTATCTAAAAATACACTTGCTTCTCAGAAGAAAACCTATAACAAACCTAGACAGGATATTAAAAAGCAGTGACACTGCTTTGCTGACAAAGCTCCATCTAGTCAAAGCTATGGTTTTTCCAGTAGTCATGTATGGATGTGAGAGTTGGACTATAAAGAAAGCTGAGCACCAAAGAATTGATGTTTTTGAACTGTGGTGTTGGAGAAGACTCTTGAGAGTCCCTTGGACTGCAAGGAGATCCAACCAGTCCATCCTAAAGGAGATCAGTCCTGAATGTTCATTGGAAGGACTGATGCTGAAGCTGAAGCTCCAATACTTAAGCCACCTGATGCAAAGAAATGACTCATTAAAAAAGATCCTGATGTTGGGAAAGATTGGAGGTAGAAGGAGAAGGAGACAACAGAGGATGAGATGGTTGGATGGCATCACTGACTCGACGGACAGGAGGTTGAGCAAATTCCAGGAATTGGTGCTGAACAGGAAGTCCTGGCATGCTGCAGGCCCCAGAGTCACAGAGTGGGACGTGACTGAGGGACTTAACTAAATCTCTTAAACGTGTAAGAATATTCAGATATTCATTTGCTGAGATTTGAATATGCAATTGAAAAAGGATTCAAATAAATAATTCACCATTTTTATTTAAATCTTACAGTATTTATTTACACAATATACCTATTAATATAGAACCAGAACACATTTTAGTGTAAAACCACGTTTTTAAAATATTAAAGTAACATAATGCAGATTATGAGTTATATAAATGAAAACACTTTTCATACAGAATGATTCATAACTAGCAAACTTTCAGAAGAATTTGGAAATTTAGTACATCAAGAGGATAAAATCATTTGTAACTGGAATGTGTTTCCTTTACTCCAACAGTTTTATCATAGTATGGTGGCCATTTTAATTGACTCTCAACACACTTATCCAAAGACATTGTTTTTTTTGTTTTTATTTTATAAAAATAAAACCATACCTGACAAGATAAACACTTCTGGGTATTCGAATAATATAGGTATATATGATACCATGGTATAATATAGAAAAAGGATTTTACTATTTTAAAGCTGCTGCTGCCAAGTCACTTCAGTCCTGTCTGACTCTGTGCGACCCCAAGACGGCAGCCCACCAGGCTTCCCTGTTTCTGGGATTCTCCAGGCAAGAACACTGGGGTGGGTTGCAATTTCCTTCTCCAATGCATGAAAGTGAAAAGTGAAAGTGAAGTCTCTCAGTCATGTCCGACCCTCAGCGACCCCATGGACTGCAGCCTTCCAGGCTCCTCCGGCCATGGGATTTTCTAGGCAAGAATACTGGAGGGGGTGCCATTACCTTCTCCGATTTTAAAGCTGCACACATGCAAATCTGGTTAAGAGTATTAAGATAATTCCATTTAACTCTACGGCTATTTCTGGAAGAGGAACTGGAGACCAACAAAAGATTTAGAAGGACAGAAAATAAAATTACATTTTAGACTCAATTCCTGACCCTGATATCTTGGGACATCTCACAGAATTTTCTAGTCTAGTTTATACTTGTCTCTTTTGTAAGCTATTCGTTTCTCAAGGTTTTCATGCACTTGTTTGTTTGTTTTGAAAGATTTGATGAACTGGCCTAGAGGAAAGTGACTTATACTTCAATGAGACAAAAATTAAAATGGAAGTCACATAATGTTTTTAAAAAAGATATTTCAGCTCATTTTACCACAGCATAAAAATAATGACTACAGGCACTTTGACAATTGAATGAATGTCACTCTCCGACTTGGTTTCCTTCTTCATAGATTGTGGATAAAACTTTCATTGGGTGTTGTGAGGATTATATCAGGTATAAATCATTCAATCGTCAGACGCTGTGCAAAAGACAGCTAGTAACAATATTTCATTCCCATTTTGTATGTGTGAAAGGTGTGAAAACTGGGAATCTGGACGTATCGCCAAACCTTAAATGTTAGGTTTCAAGAATCACCTTTCCTAATCAGTCTGTTAAAAGCTTGCATCTGCAAACAACACTGCTTTCCTAGACAGTTCATCCTTCCCTCCAGGGATGTCCCCTAAAGAGTTTGGATGGGGATGTGTGTGTGAGAGAGAGGTGAGAAAAGTTCAATAATCAAAAGAACGTATTTCTGTGTTTTATATTTAAAAACAAGTGGCAGTCCTTATTTTCAATTTCTAGAGTCAGTTTGCTAGACAAGGGTGAAGGCTTGAGAATCCCATTAAACGTTGAGGAAAGGCCACATCACCCGCGCATTTCCGTCGGGGGGCTCTAGCAGAGGATAGACAGAGAGCCTGGCCAATCGGAGCGCAGGTTAGAGCTGCTCCCGCCCCCTTCCGTCGAGCCCGCCTCTTCCCCGTGCCGCCCTCTGGGAGTCCGGCAGGCTCGTCCCGCCCCCTCCCCTGAGTGACAGAACCGTGGACAGCAACACTTCCAGCCGGACACGTAGTTGGTCGGCCCTTGCGCTGGCTGAACTGAGGTGTGTGTGGTGTGTGTGTGTCAGGCAGGGGCGGCGAGGGGATTGGGGAGGCCCTGCCCGTGAAGCTCGGGGTCTGGGGGTGAAAGCGGTTCCTCACTGGGCCCTCAGCGCGTTTAGGGGACGCTCGGTCCACCCCTGGGAGCTGCACTTGGGAGTACTGGGCGGAGGTGGGCGGGCAGGGGTCTTTGGCAGTGGAGGACCCCAGAGCCCAGGAAACCCCGTAGGAACGGTGGTGCGTGAGGAGTCTTTCGGGCGCGTGGGGCGCTCGCGGTGGGGGTGGGGCGGCGGGCGCAGGGCTCGCGGGTGGGCGTGGCCGCCGCGGTTGCTAAGGAACGGCGGGCCCCGCCCTGCCAGCGTGTCTGGCCCTGGCTGCCCGGCCCTGCGAAGCATGGCTCTGCCCGCCTCCCCGCGGCCTTCCCCTTGGGTTGGGGCTGGCCCCCCTTGTGCCCTCAGTGAACTCGCGTCCCCTGATTTCGCTGTCCTGCTCTCCGGTGTAGTGGGTGCAGAGCTCCCACTCAGGCCTCCCTCTCCCATGTTACTCCTCTGCACACTTCAGCTCCTCGCCTTCCAAAATGAACAAGGATCTGCAGACCAGAACACGTTCAGAGAAGGGTTTCAGGCAGCCTGAGGTGGCTTTATTTGCCAGGATGGTGGGGCGGGAATGAGCCTTTTCCTGGGGTTTGGTGAATGCTTGAAGCCACAAGGTAATGGTGTCCCTGTGGATGACTAGGACAAGGGAGATAGGAGATGTGATTTCTTCCACCTGTAAGTCTTTTTGATTGCTGCTGCTGTTTGAGTTCAAAGAGCTTCTCAGTAAGTTGAGGCAAGTCATTTTTGGACAGGTCCTAATAACGTATGATCTCCCTTTCAGACTCTCTTATGGAGAAGGGTGGTTGGTACTAAGTAACTGAAGCCCTCTTTGGCTTCAATGCCCCATTTAATGATTAACTGTGAGATAGTAACCATAGATAACCATTCACATCTCTTCTTTGCCCCCATCGTCTGCCCCCAAATGATTCAGCAGAGCAAACAATCCACAGAGAAAACACAAAGAAACTAAAAGTCTGCTTTTACTTCCTTGTGCTAGGTTTACTGTGTTAATCCCCAAGAAGGAAGCTTGTAGTGCCTGTTACCACTAGGAAGAAGATTGACCTAAAAATCAGGAATCTAGCTGTTAGGAAATATTTGCCATTGGGCAGTAACCTTCATAACTTCTCTCATCTGGAAAGTGGAGATACTTATGTGCCCTTTGGTTATAAAACGTAAGGAGAGCTAATTGTAAACTGTTATTTACAATGTAAACATTGATTACATGTTTAACCTTTTTTTTTTTTTTGGTCTATATGATCTCTGTTGTTGATTCAGTATTAGCTCTTCTTACGTAGTACCTGAAATGTCCTGCATACATTTTTTCTCCATTGATATCACTAGATTTTTTCAAGTATATGCATAGCCTGAAAAAATTGGGACAGATTACTTTCTAATTCAATGATGGATGACATTTTTGGTGGTATATACCATTTTGAGAAGCCAAGGGAAACTACTGACTCTCCCCTTAGAAAAAGACACAATTCGAAACATAAGTGGATGTTGGATAAAGAACATCTGTTTTTGATCAGCTTCTTGAGAGTTAAGAAAATTACTCTCCCATCTTGCCTCACTCCAAAGAGTGACTTGAGTAATTTATATCCAAAAGTACTGGGAGGAGAGTTGGGTCTCTTCCATGTCTTCCACAATGCATCTTACTGTGGCTTACCTTAGTTTATGGTCTTCAATGAATCCTTTTTCTTCTTCTTTAAAAAAAAAAAAAGTTTATTTTTTTAGTTTTTAACAAACATGAACTACCAATGATCAATAAATGATAGCTGACTCTTAAAACCATGTAAATTGAATTTTCTTATAAATGCCATTTGATCATTCTTTCAAAGAATATTTTATATTTAAGCAAATGAAAAGAGAAATTATTGCAACTTGTTTGGGGAAATGGTAAATTGTATTTTTTAGACAAATATTAAATACACAAACTTTCTCTTCTATCAAAGTCCATTTTTGACAAATAAAAAAATTATTTTTAGTATATGCTGCTGCTGCTGCTAAGTTGCTTCAGTCGTGTCCGACTCTGTGTGACCCCATAGACAGAAGCCCACCAGGCTCCCCTGTCCCTGGGATTCTCCAGGCAAGAACACCGGAGTGGGTTGCCATTTCTTTCTCCAGTGCATGAAAGTGAAAAGTGAAAGTGAAGTTTTCCAGGCAAGAGTACTGGAGTGGGGTGCCATTGCCTTCTCCAATATGTTACTAGAATTCTTTAATTCAAATGAATGACCTTTATAACATAATTCCCCATGGCTAAAAAATACTGTATTTGACTCTGGTTTGGCTCTTTTCCTGATTTCTGTATTAAAATGGAAGGCAGTAAATAGAAATATTTTGTTTGCTAATATACCTTTATCTAACTTTATTAATAAAAGTGGGCATCTGTAGTAGATACTATTATTAGATAGGGAAAACGATGAAAAAGGAAAATATGTATGTTTTGTAATAAACATAAGAGTATTGTTCTTTAGCACTTACAGTTATATTCAAACTGTTTAGTATTTGACTATTATTTTCTTAACTCACATCATTTATAGTAGAAAAACGAGTATAAAGATAAATTGATTACAGAGACAGTTCTAATGGAATTAGAGTTTTAGGGGCTTAGTAAATAATAGCTATTGCATTTGTAAACAGACAGGTGGAGTTGGTAATATCCATTTCATTACAACAGAGCTGACTGGATGCATTGCTTTCAGTGGGAGACCAAAACTGAGTACTAATACTTCCTTCCCCTTTCTAGCTCTACTTTCTGTCTCAGAACCTAGACTTTAGTCCAGTGAGAGAAAATTTCAGTTTAAAGAACAGATAGATACAGTTAGAATTGCTGGTCTATATGATCTAGGGCAGAGAGGGGAGAAAAAGAAGATAAACCTCTAGTGTTTACAGGTTTGTAATGGGTTATCTCTCCCCATTGAAATAATATGGACCAATGGATTTCAGCTTTGAATCAGATAACTTCCCTGTTGAGAAGCTGTGAATACAGAGTGGGATCTGAGGCCAGGGCTATTAATCTAGTCCTCTGGTTTTTCATCCTGGATAGTACCTCTGGGCCATTTGAAGTATGTAGGGATGTTGTTAAATTATTGTTGTTGTTCAGTCACTAAGTCGTGTCTAACGCTTTGCAACCCTATGGATTGCAGCAAGCCAGGCTCCCCTGTCCTTCATTATCTCCTGGAGTTTGCTCAAACTATTAACAGGATATCCTTAAAAGCTACTGACTTTTAGGACCTTGAAGTTTAAGGATGATGAATATTGTATAATGTAGAGGTCCACCAGCTCAGTAAAAAATTTCCTTCCTCTACTCCAATGCCAAAATCATCTCCGAACTATTCCAGTGGAGTTCCTCCATAAAGAAACATGAAAATGGAACAAATTTCCCCCTGGCCTTTGTTCCTGTGTACCATATTTTTTCTTTCTTTTTATTTGTTTTCTTTAAAATTTAAGTGTAGTAGTTTTATAATATTGTATCAGTTTTAGAAGCTACTGGGCTTCCCTGGTAGTTCAGCTGGTAAAGAATCTGCCTGCAATGCAGGAGACCCCGGTTCTATTCCTGGTTCAGGAAGATCCCCTGGAGAAGGGCTAGGCTACCCACTCTAGTATTCTTGGGCTTCCCTGATAGCTCAGGCAATAAAGAATCTGCCTGCAATGCGGGAGACCTGGGTTTGATCCCTAGTTTGGGACAATTCCCTGGAGGAGGGCATGGCAACCCACTCCAGTATTCTTGCCTGGAGAATTCCATGGACAGACGAGCCTGGTGGGCTACAGTCCATGGGGTCACAAAGAATTGGACACGACTTAGTGGCTAAGCACACATACAACATAGTGATTCAGAATTTTTGTAGATTATACCCCATTTAAATTTATTATAGAATATTAGGTATATTTCCTATGCTCTATGGCATATCCTTGTATTTATTTTATACATAGTAGTTCATGCCACTTAGTACCCTACCCCTATCATACCCCTGCTCTCTTCCAATCTCCCCACTGATAACCAGTAATTTGTTCTATGTGAGTCTGTTTCTGATTTGTTATTTTCATTCATTTTATTTTTTAGATTCCACATATAAATGATAATATACAGTATTTGTCTTATTTCACTGAGAATAATACCTTCTAGGCCCATTTGTATTATCGCAAATGGAAAGATTTTATTTTTTTTATGGCTAAATAGTATTCTATTTTATATATATGTGTGTATATATATACTTGCACACCACATCTCTGCAGTCCCATGGGCTGTAGTCCCCAGGCTGCTCTGTCCATGGAATTTTCCAGGCAAGGATACTGGAGCAGGTTGCCATTACCTACTTCAGGGGATCTTTCGACCCAGGAGTCAAACCAATACCTCTTTCATCTCCTGCATTGGCAGGCAGATTCTGTACCAAGTGCCACCTGGGAAGCTTTTATATTTACATACCACATCTTCTTTATCCATTCATCTGTTGAGTATGTACCATGTTTTTGATATCAATGGATTTGACTCTTAAGTGTGAAGGTCTTAAAAATACTGCTTAGAATATGGTTATTTTTTGGTATTCTCTCAGAATGACTAAAATTATATTAGTGGAAAATAGCAATATATATTTAATTATATTTGATATTCTTAAGACTAAATATATCCTTATTGAACATAAAAGAATCATAGACTCCTAAGAGCTAAGTTTTGGTCACACTTATTATGTACATTTAATCCTTTCTTATATGGTTCAAGTGTTAAGTATCTTTGCAACAATAGAGTGAGTAGGTATATATTTTCATGAAAAAGAAAAGACGGCTTCTTAGCTTCAGTTCAGCTCAGTTCAGTCACTCAGTCATGTCTGACTCTTTGTGATCCCATGAATCGCAGCATGCCAGGCCTCCCTGTCCATCACCAACTCCTGGAGTAAACTCAGACTCACGTCCATGGAGTCAGTGATGCCATCCAGCCATCTCATCCTCTGTTGTCCCCTTCTCCTCCTGCCCCCTGTCCCTCCCAGCATCAGAGTCTTTTCCAATGAGTCAACTCTTCGCATGAGGTGGCCAAAGTACTGGAGTTTCAGCTTTAGCATCATTCCTTCCAAAGAACACCCAGGGCTGATCTCCTTCCGAATGGACTGGTTGGATCTCCTTGCAGTCCAAGGGACTCTCTTCTTAGCTTACTTTTTACTAATTCCCTTGTAGCTCAGTTGATAAAGAATCTGCCTGCAATGCAGAAGACCTGGGTTTGATTCCTGGGTTGGGGAGATCCACTGGAGAAGGAAATGGCAACTCACTCCAATATTCTTGCCTGGAGAATCCCATGGACAGAGGAGCCTGGCAGGTCACAAGAGTGGGACATGACTGAGCGACTAGATCACCATAGCTTACTTTTTAGTTTTGCAGTGTTAAAAAAACAATGATAGAAAGATAAATCCTCTGTACTTAGTGGTTTAACAAACTCTGTTGTGTTGAATCAGAAGGTGGATACAGGTCCTTAAATGAGAGGATCTTATCAGTTTCATGGTTTTCAAGCCATTAAACATGGAGAATGAAGCAGGAATAAAGTAGCTTAGTTCTTCTGTAATGGTATTATACAGAACAAAGTTGCAAAAGCAGCAGACCAGTTAGACTGAACACCTTAAAATTTTGGCTAAGACAAAGATAGTTTAATCCCAAAGCATTTTTTACATACTTTGAATTTTAAAACATTCAAATATATATCTGTATAAGAAATTATATGGATACCTGTGACAGATCCTAATTGTGGATTGCAGTTTATAACCTCTACCAGGTAGAAAGTGCACTGGATTGAAAGCTTCAGACCTGGCTTCTTGCAGTAGATATATCATTTGTTAGATTTTATAATGTCTTCAGGCATCAAGTTCCTTATTTAAGAATAGCAAGAGTTGAAGATTTTTACTGGTTTTCTGCCATTTTTTTCTGAAGAATATGCTTGCGTATTATGAAAATTCTCATTATTCACAGTGATTCACTATAGCACTGAATCTTTCTGGGCAGGGATATATTAGATTTTTTAAGGTATAATTTAAACAATAATCTCCCAGTTCCTGATTTCATTTTGTCTGTTCATAGAGGTTTATTCTCTTCTTCTTTCTTCAATATTTCCCTCAACCTCCACACATGCACACATTTGGAAAACACTGGATTATGTAGAAATGATCTATATAGGCTCTTTCAATGCCAAATTTTTCTGGATAAATATAGCATTTGAAATGAATAAAGTGGAACAACAATAACAAAAAATCCCACAAAGCCAAGAAAAAGGAAATTGGCAGAATACTCAGGCATACCTGTGAAAATCTGAGAAGAATTTTAAGGTAAGGAAGAACACTTGATAGAATTCTTTGATATCTAACACATAGAGAGGAGAACTCTGTGTAAAAAGAGCCATGATTAAGTGACAGTGGAAAGAAGATAAGGTAGAACAAAAAGAGGATGAAAAAACTGAAAAAAATGTGAGAATTGTATTAGTTTTATATTCCTGATGTAACAAACTAGCACAAATTCAGGATGTTATAATTCTGTACTTCAGAAGTCTGATATAGGTTTTACTGAACTACAATCAGTGTATGGGCAGGAATTCTTTCTTTTCAGGGACCTCTGGGAGAGATGTTTCCTTGCCTTTTCCATCTTCTGGAGCTGCGCACATTCATTGATTTATGAAGATGGTTCCTCCATCTTCAGAGCCAGCAACATTGCATCTCTCTGACTATTCTTCTGTAGTCAAATACAATTATGACCACAACTAGGATAACTTAAAACATTCAGAGACTCAGTTGGATAGTCCAGGAGGTTATTCCTTGAATCACATCTGCAAAGTTCCTTTTGCAGTATAAGGTAACACATTCGCAAGTTCTAAAAATTAGAACTTGGGCATCTTTGAGGGGGAACATTATCCTGCCTACCACAATAACATACTACATAAGTCCATATTTGAGGCAGTAAAGAGTAGAACTGATGTTACTATAGAAAACTTAATGTGTGCAGAACAGACCTGAAAAGTTATCCTAGCTAAAATACTGAATGCATGAAAAGAAAACTGTGTTTGGAGAAAAAAGAATGAAGTCCATTATATGAATGCTTGAAATTTCTGATAATTGTTCCTAAAGAAGAGAACAGAACAATTCAGAAAAATGTAATAAAGTGACTGTTGTTGTTTTTCAGTTGCTAAATCATGTCTGATTCTTTGCGACCCCATGAACTGCAGCAGCCAGGTTTCCCTGTTCTCTATTTCCTGGAGTTTGCTTAAACTCATGTCCACTTAGTCAGTAATGCCATCCAATCATCTTATCATCTGTTGTCTCCTTCTCCTCTTGCCTTCAATCTTTCCCAGCATCAGGGTCTTTTCCAATAAGTCAGCTCTTCGCATCAGGTGGCCAAAGTATTGGAACTTTAGTATCAGTCCTTCCAATGAAAGTTCAGGGTTGATTTCCTTTTGGATTGACTAGTTTGATCTCCTTGCTGTCCAAGGGATTCACAAGAGGCTTATTCAGCACCAAAGTTTGAAAACATCAATTCTTCAGTGCTCAGCCTCCTTTATGGTCCAACTCTCACATCCATACATGACTACTAGAAAAACCGTAGCTTTGACTATATGGACCTTTGTTAACAAAGTGATGTCTCTGCTTTTTAATACATTCTCTAGGTTTGTCATAACTAGTCTTCCAAGGAGCAAGTGTCTTTAGTTTTGTGGCTGCAGTCACCATCCACATTGATTTTTGAATCTAAGTAAATAAAACTTTTCACTATTTCTGCTTTTTCCCCAACTATTTGCCATGAAGTGGTAGGACTGGATGCCGTGATCTTTGTATTTTGAATGTTGAGTTTTAAGCCAGCTTTTTCACTCTCCTCTTTGACTTTCATCAGAAAGCTCTTTAGTTTCTCTTTACTTTCTGCCATTAAAATGATATCATCTGCATATCTGAGGTCGTTGATATTTCTCTCAGCAATCTTGATTCCAGCTTGTGCTTCATCCAGTCCAGCATTCGCATGATATACTCTGCATATAAGTTAAATAAGCAGTGTGGCAGTATACAGCTTTGATATACTCTTTCCCAGTTTGTTGTTCCATGTCCAGTTCTAACTTTTGCTTCTTGTCTTGCATACAGGTTTCTCTGGAGGCAGGTAAGGTGGTCTGGTATTCCCATCTTATTAAGAATATTCCACTACTACTACTAAGTCACATCAGTCGTGTCTGCCTCTGTGCGACCCCATAGACAGCAACCCACCAGGCGCCCCTGTCCCTGGGATTCTCCAGGCAAGAACACTGGAGTGGGTTGCCATATCCTTCTCCAATGCATGAAAGTGAAAAGTGAAAGTGAAGTTGCTCAGTTGTGTCTGACTCTTAGCGACCCCATGGACTGCAGCCCACCAGGCTCCTCCATCCATGGGATTCTCCAGGCAAGAGTACTGGAGTGGGGTGCCATTGCCTTCTCCGAGAATATTATATGGTTTGTTGTAATTCACACAGTCAAAGGTTTTAACATTGTCAATGAAACAGAAGTAGATGTTTTTCTGAAATTTCCTTGTTTTTCCTATGATCCAGCATATGTTGGCAATTTGATCTCTGGTTCCTCTTCCTTTTCTAAATCCAGCTTGTACATCTGTAAGTTCTCGGTTCATGAACTGCTGAAGCCTAGCTTGAAGGATTTTGAGCATAATCTCAATGGTATGTGAAATGTGTGCAATTGTATAGTAATATGAACATTTTTGGCATTGCTTTTCTTGAGATTGGAATGAAAACTGACCTTTTCCAGTCCTGAGGCCACTGCTGAGTTTTCCAAATTTACTGGCATGACGAGTGCATCATGTTAACAGCATCATCTTTTAGGATTTGAATTAGCTCAGCTGGAATTTCATCACCTCCATTAGCTTTGTTCATAGTAATACTTCTTAAGGCTCACTTGATTTCACACTCCAGGATGTCTAGCTCTAGGTGAGTGACCACACCATCATGGTTATCTGATCATTAGGAGCTATTTTGTACAGTTCTGTGTATTCTTGCCACCTTTTGTTAATCTCTTCTGTTTCTCTTAGGTCCTTGCCATTTTTGTCCCTTATTGTGCCCATCTTTGCATGAAATGTTCTCTTGGTATCTCCAATTTCCTTAAAGAGATCTCTAGTCTTTCCCATTCTATTGTTTTCCTCTATTTCTCTGCATTGTTCACTTAAGACTTTCTTATCTCTCTTTGCTATTCTCTCGAACTCTCCATTCAGTTGGGTATATCTTTCCCTTTCTCCTTTGCCTTTTACTTCTCCTCTTAGCTACTTGTAAGCCCTCCTCAGAGAACCACTTTGCCTTCTTGCATTTCTTTTTCTTGGGGATGGTTTTAGTATCCCCTTCCTGTACAGTGTTACGAATCCCTGTCCATATTTCTTCAGGTACTCTGTCTACCAGATCTAGTTCCTTGAATCTACTCATAAAAGTTTTGGTATATTCATAAGAGTTTTGATTTAGGTCATACCTTAACGATTTGGAGCCTGAATTTTCAATAAACAGAAATAGCAGGAAATAAAATTTTCTGAGCTAAAAAAGATCAATAGACACAGAAAGGATATTTCTTATATAAGATATGACAACTCAGATACACAATGTCAACAGTTTTTCAACTCATAATGATGAAGGAAAAAAATCCTTCCTATATATAGAAGGAGAGAGGAGAAGATAGGGCGTTATTATCAGGAAACCAAACAATATGGTTGCAGACTTTTTTTCTGTAGTTTTAAATACTAGATGACAACAGATAAATATTTTTAGAGTTAAAATTCCATGCAATTTGTTTTGTTCACACACAGCAAGAGAAAACCATTCTTAAATATATAAAACCTCTAAACTACATACTTTTTACTTCTGGAGGAAAAAAGATAATAATAAGATGATACAATATAAATGCAAAAGCAATGGTATATTAAAAATCAAAACATATAGGTTTCTAGGATATAGAGTGGCTTTAAATAATTAAGTCTAATTAAAAATTTAAATGAAAAAACTGCATGAGTTTTATATAGATATTTATATATCTATATAATGTAAAAATGTGTTCAGTAACAATAGTCTAGATTTAATAAAGCATGTGATGTTTTGATTTATTTACGCCAGAGATGAAACCTGGTAATTTAAGATATGAATAAATTAAAAAATACATCCAGCAAATTGTGACCCAGGCCCACCCACATCTGGCTTGTTTTTATAGAACCCAGGAACCAAAAATATTTTTTGTGTTTTAAATGGTTGAGAAAAAATTGAAACAATAATTTTTGCAAGGTGAAAGAATATGCATTTCTAATCTTATTGATTATAAATAAAGTTTTATTGAAACACAGTTACACTCATTTGCTTACATATTGTCTATAGCTGCTTTTGCATTAAAACAGCAGTTTTGAGTAATTGTAACAGTGATGTAAATGCGGTGCTCTCCTTGCTTTGCATTGCTTCTCAGAGCACTACAAATCACACTGACAAAATTGAGTTATAATTTGACTTTGCCTCTTCCCCTGAAGATCCCAAAGTATTTTTGATCTGACCTTTTACAGAGAAACTTTGCAACTCCTAATCTAAAGTATGTGTATGAACTTTGGTGTATAAGACTGAGACTTTGATTTCAGTCCACACTACCCAAATTTACTCAGCTATTGCCCTTCAGTACGTTACTTACTGTAGCATCTCTTTGGTCTTATATGGACTGAGGTTAAAACCAAGTATATTTTAGTCTGTATATTTAATAATCTAGATTTTCTCTTTTTCATTCCATGCTTTAAATGAGACAAAATTCATGTAAAGATTTCGAATATCACTTCCAAAGACAAAAGTCAGTTAATACTGCTGTAAGAAGAAAAAATGAATGCTTTACTATGGTATGCCAAAATCGTACGTGCTTTTAGAGGTAAGCACATACCACATTTAATAAGTTGGTTGTCTGTCAATCATTTAATCAGCCTATATTTGTGGCAAGCATAGGTGAATTATTTCAGAGGAAGTGGCATTGAAACGCAGTTTTGAAGGGTGCCTGCAAATTCAAGGTGAATGAGGCTGGCGCTAAGGTAACATGGAGAATAAGATGTGTAAAGCCACTAGACTGTCAGTAGGGTCGTGTGACTGGAAAATGAAAGAAATTCTGTAGCTGGAACAGAATTTGGAAAAATAGTGGCTGGAGTTGAGACAGTAAAGACCTGCTAGCTCAGGCTAAGAAGCCTAGTCATGCAAAACGGTCTTCATCTTGTGGGCAAACGAAGATCCATTTAAGACGTTTGAACTGTAGAGACACATGATCAGATTAGTATTATTAATATTTAGATATTGGCTCTTAAATTTTTTAAATGTAGCCCTCCCTAAAATTCTCCAATGTTATGACTTGTAGTTTCATGTGGCGTAAGTTGCCTTGAGATATACCCATTTATATTCTATTTATAACAGTTCTTCCTTGAGGGAGATATACAAACAATCCCCCAATGTCTTTTCTCCATTTTACAGATGTAAAATCTATATCTCAGATAAATGATCTGAACACAGCTCTTCCTTGTAAAGGAAAGTGAGTGAGTTCTTTGATTAGATAGATTTGAATTCAATTTTCTACCTTTTCCCTGTTAACTGTGCATGCTTGAAAAACTCAATAATTAGAAAACCTAGTTTTCCCAGTTGGGTTTTATTGTATTTATCCCACAGGAATATGAGAATTTCTGATAATGTATGTGACATGCTTAACACAACAAATGGAAACTGTTGATATTTTTATTATTACTAATATTAATCATCATCATTATAAGGGTTCAACACCCATTATTCACATTTTCAAAATCCCAAGTTTTGAAAAATGTTTCCCAAGATTTTCACAAATTCATTTGATGCAAACCAGCCTTGAAGTGATAGGGGACGACTTATATACTTATTTTTTTAGTCAGTGTCAATATTGATAAGATTTTGCTGTGAAGTATTGCTATGCTGCCCCCATACATGTTATATAATTATAGTAGCTATGAGACATAGTTACTTTCTGTAGTCTCCAAGACACATCTGGCCCAAGCATTTTAGATAAAGACTACACATCTATATTATGATTCCTTTAATAACAGCTTCGAGATATAATTCACAGTCATAAAATTTATGATTTTAAAGTGTACCATTCAGTGGTCTTAGCATATTCAGAGTGAGGTGTGTGATCATCACTATCTAATTTTAGAATATATTTATCACCTCAAAAAGTACCCTTTATTAGTCATTCCCTATTTCTTCTGCTCTCACCCTCAGCCATGAAAAGTGAAAGTGAAAGTCGCTTAGTCATGTTTGACTCTTTGTGACCCCATGGACTGTATAGTCTATGGAATTCTCCAGGCCAGACTACTGGAGCGGGTAGCTGTTCCCTTCTCCAGGGTATCTTCCCAACCCAGGGGTTGAACCCAGGTCTAATGCATTACAGGCAGATTCTTTACCAGCTGAGTCACCAGGGAAGCCCCAAAATACATGAGTGGGTAGCCTATCCCTTCTCCAGAGGATCTTCCCTATCCAGGAATTGAACTGGGGTCTCCTGCATTGCAGGCAGATTCTTTACCGGATGAGCTGCCAGCCTAAGTAACCATTTATCAATCTATTTTCTGTTCCTATGATGCTGCTGCTGCTAAGTCGCTTCAGTCATGTCCGACTCTGTGCGACCCCATAGACGGAAGCCCACCAGGCTCCCCCGTCCGTGGGATTCTCTAGGCAAGAACACTGAAGTGGGTTGCCATTTCCTTCTCCAGTGCGTGAAAGTGAAAAGTGAAAGGGAAGTTGCTCAGTCGTGTCCAACTCCTTGTGACCCCATGGACTGCAGCCCACCAGGCTCCTCCGTCCATGGGATTTTCCAGGCAAGAGTACTGGAGTGGGGTGCCATCGCCTTCTCCGATAGATTTTCTCATTCTGAATATTATATATAAAGAGAATAAACAGGAATGATGCATTAATTGGACTTTTTGTAAATGACTTCTTTCACTTAGCATAAAGTTTTCAAAGTTCATCCATGTCGTACCATGTATCAATATCTCATTACTTCTTTTTATGTTGAATTAATATTGAATTGTATGGTTATACCACATTTTGTTTACCTATTCATCATGGATTGTTTTCACTTTCTGGCTATAGGGATAATGCTTCTATTTACATTTGTGTACATATTTTTATGTGACTATATTTTCATTTCTGTCACATGTATACCTGGAAATGGAATTTCTAGGTCGCATGGCCTTTCTGTTTAGACTCTGAGGAGCTGCCAAACTGCTTTCCAAAGTGGCTGCACCATTTTGCTTTCCTATCAGCAATATGTGAAGGTTCTAGTTTGTTCACATCCACATCAATACTCCTTATTGTCTGTCTTTTGATATAGCTATCCTTCTTGTTGTTGTTCAGTCTATACGTTGTGTTTGACTCTTTGCAATTCTATGAATTGCAGCATGCCAGGCTTCCCTGTCCTTCACTCTCTCCCAGAGTTTGCTCAAATATGTCTGTTGAGTCAATGATGCCAATCCAACCATCTCATCCTCTGTCGCCCCCTTCTCCTATCCTCAGTCTTTCACGGCATCAGGATCTTTTCCAATGAGTTAGTTCTTTGCATCAAGTGACCGAAGTATTAGAGCTTGAGCTTCAGTAACAGTCCTTCCAGTGAATAGTCAGGACTGATTTCCTTTAGGATTGACTGGTTTTATCTATTTGCTGTCCAAGGGACTCTCAAGAGTCTTCTCCAGCACAATACTGGAAAAACTATAGCCCTGACTACACGAAACTTTGTCAGCAAAGTAATGTCTCTACTTTTTAATATGCTGTCTAGGTTTGTCATTGCTTTTCTTCCAAGGAGCAAGTGTCTTTTAATTACGTGGTGGCTTTTACTGTCCACAGTGATTTTGGAGCCCAAGAAAATAAAATCTGTCACTATTTCTACTTTTTTCCCCACCTATTTGCCATGAAGTCATGGGACCACATGCCATGGTCTTCATTTTTTGAATGTTGAATTCTAAGCCAGCATTTTCACTCTCCTCTTTCACCCTCATCAAGAGGCTTTTTTTTCTTCACTTTCTGCACTTAGAGTGGTATCATCTGCATATGTGAGGTTGTTGATATTTCTCCCAGCAGTCTTAATTCCAACTTGTGAGTCATCCATCCTGACATTTTGCATGATGTACACTGCATATAAGTTAAATAAGCAGGGTGACAATATACAGCTTTTACCTACTCTTTCCCAATTTTAATGGAGAAGGCATTGGCACCCCCACTCCAGTACTCTTGCCTGGAAAATCCCATGGACAGAGGAGCCTGGTAGGCTGCAGTCCATGGGGTCGCTAAGAGTTGGACACGACTGAGCAACTTCACTTCACTTTCCCAATTTTAAACCAGTTCATTGTTCCATGTCTGGTTCTAACTTTTGCTTCCTGCTCTGTATATAGGTTTCTTACCAGACAAGTAAGGTAATCTAGAATTCCCATATCTTGAAGAATTTTCCATAGTTTGTTGTGATCCACATAGTCAAAGCCTTTAGCATAGTCAGTGAAGTAGAAGGAGATGTTTTTCTGGAATTCCTTTGCTTTTTCTGTGATGCAATGTCTTTTTGAATTAGTGTTTATTCTTTTCAGAAAAATACCAGGAAATAGAATTAATAGATTATATAGTAGTTCTATTTGTAATTTTTTTTAGAAACCTCCATTCTGTTTTCATAGTGGCTATACCAACTTACATTCTCACCAGCAGTTCCCTATGTTCCTTTTTCTCTACATTCTTGCCAACCCTTGTTAATTTTTGGCTTTTTGATCATAACCAGTCTGACAAGTGTGAAGTAATATCTCATTTCCCTGATGATTAATGATTTTGAGCATCTTTTAATGTGCCTGTTGGCCATCTATATGTCATTGGAAAAATGTCTATTCAAGTCTTCTGTGCATTTTGTATTTGGGTTTTTTTGTTTGTTTGTTTGTGTTTTAAAGCTGAGTTTTATGCATCCTTGTTATATTTTGAATATTGACCCTGTATCAGATCTGTCATTTGCAAATATCTTCTCCCATTCAGTGGGCAGCATTTTCATTTTGCCATAGTTTCTTCACCTGTGCAAGAGCTTTCTTATTTAATGTAGTCCTGTTTGTTTATTTTTGCTTCTATTTTCCTTGCCTGGCGAGGCAGATCCAAAAAAATATTGCTGAGACTAATGTTAAAGAGCATATTATGTTTTCTTCTAGTAGTTTTATGGTTTCATGGCTTACATTTAAGTCTTTAATCCATTCAGTTTTTTTTTTTTTTTTTTTTGTATACTATGTGGAAAAGTAGTGCTCTGTGAGTCGGTCACATGTAACGGGCCAGTTTACCCAACACCATTTATTGAAGAGGTTGTCTTTTCTCTATTTCATAGTCTTACTTCCTTCTTTGTAGATTAATTGATCAGGAAAGTGTACGTTTCTTTCTGGACTCAGTTCTATTCCATTGATTTCTGTGTCTTTTTTCTGGTGCCACTATCACACTCTTTTGATTACCATAGCTTTGTAGTGTAGTTTGAAGTAAGGGAGGGTGATGGCTCCATCTTTGTTCTTCTTTCTCAATATTGCTTTGACTCTTCAGGGTCTTTTTATGTTTTCATACAAATTTTATAGTTTTTTGTTCTAGTTTGGTAAATAACCCTTTGGGATTTGATAGGACTTGCATGAGTCTGTTGATTTCCTTGAATAATAGGATCATTTTAACCATACTATTTCAGTCCATGAGCACAGTATATTTTTCAGTTATTTGTGTGGCTTCAGTTTCTTTCATCAGTGTCATAGTTTTCTGAATACAGGTCTTTTGCAACCTTGGTTAGATTTATTTCTAGGTATTTTATTCTTTTTAATGTAATTATAGATGGGATTGTTTTCTTAATTTCTCTGATAGTTCATTGCTAGTGTATAGAAATGCAACAGTTTCTGTTAAATATATCTTTTAGACTGAGTTTGATGGTGTTGAATTCAGCTTCTACTTGTCTGTAAAACTTTTGGTTTTGCTAAGAAATCTGAATGAAAGCCATGTCAGGTAAAGTATTTTTGGTTGTGGGTTTTTCTCTTTCATTGTTATATATATTATGCCACTACTTTCTCATCTGCAGAGTTTCTGCTAAAAATCAGCTGATATGGGGGTTTCCTCAAACTTAACTTGCTGCTTTTAATAGCCTTAGGAGAGTTCCTTTATATAACTTGTTGCTTTTAACTTACTGCTTTTAATATCCTCTTGTTATCTTTAATTTTTGCCATTTTATTTATAAAGTGTTTTGGAATGAGCCTTTTTGTGTTCATCTTGTTTTGGAATCTCTGTGCTTCCTGGACTTGGATGTCTGCTTCCTTCCCCTGGTTAGGGACATTTTCAGCTATTATTTATGCTCCTTCCTGTCTTTCTTCTGAGACTCCTATAATGTAGATGTTAGTTCCCTTGATATTGTCCAAGAGAACTGTTAAACTATCCTAATTTTTTTTAATTCTTTTTTTTTTTCCATTCAGCTTGGTTAATTTCCACTAGTCTATCTTCCAGATGGCTTATCTGTTCCTCTGTATCTAATCTACTATTGATTTCTGCTAGTAAATTTTTTATTGCAGTTATTGTAATTTTTGCTCCATTTGGGTCTTCTTTATATTTTCTAGTACTTTGTTGAAATTCACACTGTGTTCATCCATTCTCCTGAATTTGGTGAGCATCTTTATGATTATTACCTTGAACTCTTTATTGGATAGATTGCTCATCTCACCTTTGTTTGGGTCTTTTTCTGAGATATGACCTGTTCCTTCATTTAAGACATATTTCTCTGTCACCTCATTTTGCCCAGTTCTCTGTGTTTGTCTTTGTTAGATCGATCAGTTACATGTCTTATTCTTGAAGTGGCCTTATGTAATAGACATCCTGGGTGGCCCAACGGCATCCTCCACTCTGGTCACCAGAACTATATGTTCTAAGAGTGTCCCCTACGTGGACTGTATGTGCTGTCTGTTGTTGTGGGGCCAACTACCATGTTTGTGATGGTAGGTGAGGCTGGCCCCAGCCTGGTTGACTGTGAAGTCATGTGTTATATGTTAGCTGTAGGCTTGCTAGGGATAGAATGAGCTTCCCATGCCATTGGTTATATACCTTGGGGGAAACAGGACTGCTTCTCACCTGTTGTTGGGTGGGGCTAGGTCCTAACATGACTGTTTGCATGGTTCAGGGGGATACTGGGCTGGTACTTATTGCTAGAGGGAGGAGCCAAGTCTTTGGGTGGCTGTCTACACATTCCAGGGAGGTATGGGCCTTTTGCTGTCCCATTAATGGCTTGAGGCAGGATTCCAAAATGAGAGTTGACAATGCTGATGTTACTGCCATAGAATGAGCTCCCAGAAATGGTTGTTGCCAGATTCTCTATCCCCATGGGGAGCCCCAGTTGCTTCCTGCCTCTCTTGGAGGCTCTCTGAGTCAGCAAGTGGATCTGACCATGCTCCTCTCAAGACTGTTGCCTCTGTGCTGGGAGACAAAGCTTGTGAGGTTTGGGTCATGCCCTTTGAGAGCAGAGAGTCTATTCCTGTAGCTTTCTGGTTTTCCCAAACACAAGACTTTCTGGTTTTCAAAGCCCAGTGTTCTGAGGGTTTGTCTTCCTGGTGCAGGATCCCCAGGCTAGGGAGCTTAGTGTGGGGATCAGACCCCTTAGTCTGTGGGGAGGAACACTAAGATTTTGATATTATTTTCATTTGTGGTTTGACAACTTGAGGAAATGGGTTCAGACTATATGGCATCTCTCCCTCTCACATTCATCTCCGTGTTTTCCCTTCTTTATGTGTTTAGTTGTAGAAGATTCTTTATGCTAGTCTTAATGTTGTTTTCATGGAGAATTGCTCTGTAGGTAGGTGTAATTTTAGTGTATCTGTTTGGGATGAGGTATGCTCATGGTCTTCCTACTCCATCAGATCTTGGCCACTTCTGCAAGATATTTTTAATGATGTGATTATAATTAGTAAAAATTGTATTCTCAAATACTTAGAGTTACATTTTGAGTTGCTTATTATTATCAGATAGCAGTTTGGAACCACTTAAATTTGATATTCTTATTTATGTGAGAACAATTGGAACATAAAGCTAGAGATAAGTTCAGTTCCTGGATAGTAAATATTTAGTAAATATTTTTTTGAAAAAAATGAATAAACTGTACATTATTTGATTTTCTTATTGCTTTTTAATGAAAATTTGGCTTAGAAAGTAACATGTACTTAACAAATTATGGTTGAATAAATATAATTATGTTTATAGATCAACTCTACAAATTGCCCTAATGGAAAATAAATTCAAATCAGTCTCTATATTCATATTTAAGTCTAAAATGTAGAGGAAACATCTCTTACTGTCTTTACAGATATCACTATACAATGAATCATTCTTAAAGTGTGATCTGCAGAAATAATGTTGCTGTCGATTATAGTGAAAGAGGGTCTTTACTTAAATAAGTTTGGGACACCTCGGTTCAAATAAATTTCAATAGGCTTTTCTATTACAAGACTTCTCAGAGCCTTTTAATGAAATTGTATCTTGTGTAAAGGGGGGAATAGTATGCAGTGTTTTTTCAAGTGTATATTGGCATAGAAACTTAATTTGAATGAACATATAATAGAGTTAGCAAACCATAAACCACAACTTGGAAAATGCTACTACAGTGATTTTATTTTGCATACACTAAGGAACTGGAGATCATCCATTTAATATTTCCATATACTCTATTTGAATTCCAGTAAGAAAAAGCAATCAGAGTATTATTATTGGTGGAACTGAATTTGCCAGGAATGCGAGCACAGCTTCCTCGGTAAAGATCTTGCCTTTGGAAACATCTCACCTCTTGGCAGCTCTCCAGAGTTCAGACTTGGCAGCCTCAAGGACAAAGCACAAGGTGTGTTTATTTGATTTAACATTTGGCAAAAGGTGTTTTGACTTGTGGTTTGTTTTCTTTAACTTTGTTTTTCTTGTTTTTGTTTGTTTTTGGCAATGAACTTGAGTTTGGAATTTGCTCTTTCTTATGGGAGGCAGGATTACGAAGGGGAAATGTTTTTACTTGAATTTATTTTGTGATTTTGGATAAATCCAAGAAAACAGAGTGAGGTCTATAAAACCATAAACCTTTATCTGATTAATTTGTTAAATCATTTAGTATTATTGTCTATGAGAATTTGTTGCCAAATTAAAATATTTGATCTCTCTTGATATTTGGTACACTATGATATTTTGGTACTTTACTGTATTTTGATAATTATACATTGGTTAAAAGGTAATGGCACCCCACTCCAGTACTCTTGCCTGGAAAATCCCATGGATGGAGGAGCCTGGTAGGCTGCAGTCCGTGGGGTCGCTGAGCCAGACATGACTGAGCGACTTCCCTTTCACTTTTCACTTTCATGCATTGGAGAAGGAAATGGCAACCCACTCCAGTGTTCTTGCCTTGAGAATCCCAGGGACGGGGGATCCTGGTGGGCTGCCGTCTGTGGGGTCGCACAGAGTCGGATACAACTGCAGCGACTTAGCAGCAGCAGCAGCAAAATCAATGTAACTGCATATAGGCAATTAAGGTCATAGAACAAATTAAGATCATAAAATATCTATTATTCAACATTATTTTAAATCTTTCTTGATTAATTGATACATTGATGTCTCATAAGTCTCGTGGAGAGAAGAAATTTGTCATAAAATGGAAGAAGATGGGCCCCTATTGTATATGTGACCTTATCCTCTACTCTCTTCTTCCACCCCTCATTCTAATCAGAACTCTTTAGTGGTTCCCCATATATTTATGGTGTAGACTCCAGGGCACAAAGGAAGTAGGACACTTTTTATACTTGAAGGAGGCGGGACACTTCTTGCACTGAGATCAAAGTACTGACATGATCAATGTTTGTGTCTGAGCACACGTATGTAGATTTTTGTTTGTTTGATATATGTGTAAATGTGTGTTTTGGTGTGTGTGAGAGAATGAGAGTGAACTGGCAAAGTCAGTTGACCTTACCTAAAGATCTATATTTTTGTGATTTGGGAAACAAACTCATGTGCTCATACTGAGATGAAGATGTGTTTCAGGAGAAACACAACCTGGAGTTTCTACTGAATCAAACAGGAAATGAGATCAACTTGGGACTGAGAGGTTGCTGGGCAGAGTTCTGTACTTGTACAAAATCAGGTTAAACATTTTACTGTAAAAATTGCTTTGCAAAGTTCAATTGCTTTTTTTCTTTAAATTGTTCAGAGTTCAGTAATAATTTGAAAATAAACATTTTAAGTGAATTTTATGTATGCCATTTTCATTAAAAGGGCCCATGATATGTAATCTATTCCCTGCTCCCAAATTTTGGTCAAAATAATAAAAACCCAATAGTAGGGGAAATATTTCTAAAATTAGTGAGGTAGTTATCAAGTGCTTTTATAAAATCATTTTTATGATGGACCTTGAAATAAATAGTATGTTATAGTGAAGTTAATTTTCAAAAATAAAATAGAGAAGTGATTTGAATATTATTATATTTTTCTTAAGGGTTTTTTTTGGGAAAACATTGGAATGGACTGTAATTTAAAGGATATCCTAAAATTATATTTCTTACTCAGCATTACATTTTAGAGCTAGGGTCATTTTTAACATTTGGAATGCTAAATTTGGTACTGCAAATTCAAGTTTTGATCATTAATGGAACCAGTTTATCTAATGTTTGATTACCACTGCTCTAGTAAAAAGAACCATACTTACCTACCTAATGCAAGTGTGAATATATAAGAAAAATTGTGACATATAGGCTTAGAAATAACATCAAGGGTTTACAACTGAACTCCTGAGGAAGGAATAACAGAGAAGTAGTGCAAGTGTTGAACGGAGAAGATTCTTTTCTTAGACTGGAGAATAACTTGAGATTTCTGACAAAGATTAAATTGTTAGTTTAAAAAATGGGACCAGTGTTCAAGATTTTTGTTGTTGTTCAGAAGCCTTCCATTTTAGAAAGTATTTTAGAATGCTCCTTATATACATAAACTGTAAGCATATAAGTGATAATCTATTCATCCAAAGTTTTCAACACTTTAAGAAGAAGACCATATATGTAAGCTGCTGTTTTAAGTTATCCAAAGATATTTTTGCTGAAGCCACTTAGCTGATGATAGAAGATGGTTAGGAGACCAAATGATAGCAGAAAGGGTACTATTTATATGTAATTAAGTTACACATAGATATTATGAGAGCATTCTTTTCTTTTTTTCTTTATGTATCTCAGTGACTGTTTACATGAATGTAAGGTCTTCAAGTTCAGATTAGTTTTTTCTCTTAGAAAGCTTGTTTGGACTGTATGGTGACTTCACAGCGAGTAAGTGATTAAGTCAGTATGATGTAATGATGCTAACAGCATTCATCCAGCACTTACTATGTGAGGAGCACCGTGTTAAGTACTCTACATGAACTAGCAATTTAATTTAACACTTACAGCAGCCACATGAGATAGGAATTCTTACTGTACTGATTTGAAAAATGGTAAATGAGCTTAGCTTAGTAAACAATTAAAAAGGGACAGAACCAGAAAGGAAATAAGTTAAAGCGAGGAAGAGGTAACTCATACTTTATCAGACTCATCTCCTTATAAAAGAGAACTTATAGTAATATTTTAAAATTCAAAGCTTTCAAAATCAAATTTATAATAATTAAGCATAAAATGTGGATGTTTTAAGTTAACATAATAGGTCTGGAAAATATCTGTTCAAAAATGTACTGAGTATCCAGTGTTCTAATTTGTTTGAGATTTTTTAGTATAGAAACAACCGTACAAACATTCTACTGAAGGGAAGTCAGAAAATAAAAAATAGACTAAATTTAATATGAAAAGAGCTTTTTCACCTTTTAAAAGTAACAATTGATAGGTCTAAGGTAAAATAACTTTCCTGTTGCAACACTGTTCATCTAATTGTTCATATTTTGTCATGCTTGCATCAGATCATGAAGAAATGAAATATTGATTGCTATAATATGGTTATTCATTTTAAATATTATTGACCATGACTTTGAAGAAATCTCTTCTCTCCTCCCTTCTTATACATTGAAGATGCAGCCTTCCAAGAAAGCAATTAAATGTCATTTGTAAAAGAACTTTATTTTCTATAATTACAGACCTAGGCGGTCTGTGGCTTAAACGGATCGACAGTAAGAAGTCTTAGGACATATTTTTCCTATGAAGAACACATTTAAGTGCATTTTAGCATCAAAATAGCTACAAATGCTCATGATTAAAGACTCAATCTTCTTTTTGTTTGCAGTATATAGGGGTGTGTTTATGTGTGTATAGAAAAAAAGAGGAAGGGAAAGAATAAACATGAAGATGAGAATGAATTATGCCAAGGCTCCCTAGGTGTTTTGTTTTAGTAGCTTTTCAGAATCCTACCACTGTAATTCAGGGAATTGACTAAACATTTACCTTTATCATTAAAAGACAAGATACCATTTTTTTCTGTTCTCTGTTTCCTCTGTTTTCTCTCAGGTGGTCTCATATTACTGTAGTGGATATTCTTTTATGTAGCCGTCTCTACTATACCACTCTGAATGTCTCTGCTCGGTGGATCATCTCGCATCTATTCTTTCTTGTGAATGCTTTAAGGAGTTAAAAAATAGATAAAAAGTTTATGAACTTCGTTATTGAAGACGTAATAATGTGGCACAGTGAAAAATTGAAGTGTTCAATCACAAGGTCATTAACAAAGAACGAAAAATAATTAAGGGCAAAAGATGAAAGGAGGTTTTAAGGTAAATTTGAAATTGAAGCATGAAAACACCACTGTGTTGAGAGAGGCATAGGAGAGATTTTTGCAGAGGATAGAACCTGTATTGAAAGTCTGGTTCTGTAGTAACTAGACTTCTGTACTGAAAGAGATAACGTGTAAGTCTTAGGAACAGGCTGTAAAAAAATTTTGGAAAAAGGTAGCAAAAATGACAAATGTATTATAGTTAAAAAATAAACGGTAAGGGAATATGATTCATCAAGGGGAAATTTGGACCAGAGATTGTGATTATGGTCAATAATGTGAAAAAGTTGAATAATTATTTTTTATTTTGGGCTTTCCTGGTAGCTCAGCTGGTAAAGAATCTGCCTGCAATGCAGGAGACCCTGGTTCAATTCCTGGGTTGAACAGTTGAAAAATTATATTTTTTCTTTATTAATTGCTTCATGAAGTTTATTAGTGCACTCAGTTGTTTACTTTCATAAAATTCCATTTTGTAAAATGAACCGAAAGGGCAAGTTTAAACACAGGGGCCCAGAAGAGTTCACAGCCTTTTTATGACATTCATTTCCAAATGCCTATTTGAAAGAGAATGTCCTGGTTTACGATTTTCTTTCTTTTTTTTTTTTTTTTTACTTTTAGAAAGAGGCAGATGGTATGAAAACTGGACTCCCTTGTTTAAAGGGAATGTTGATATTTATAACCAAGCTTATCTCCAGCAAGATTTGTTTTTTGCAGCTGTTCCAGGTTGAAAAAAAATATATTAAAGTCCTGGCTTGTTTTTCTTTCCATATTTGGGGTGGGGGGAGGGGAGAATCTTCAGAATGTGAAAAAGTGATGTTTGATTTTAAACATGAATGCAATGTAAACTGTGATTTTTTTGCTTCTATATGTGAATTTTCTGTTTGTATGCTGTGATGATATTACTCTTTTTGTTTCACTGATCTATTTCCTAGATACATCACACTTGGGAAATAATTTACTCATCATTTTCCTATCATCAAAGTATTCTAGGAAATGTAGTAGATTTTCACTGAGTTAGCCTTTATTATTAAACTATTTTCTGACTTTTCATTTTGATATATTAGTCATTTTCTTTCTTCCCAGAGTGAGTGTATTTTTCACTGGGAAATGTTTTCTGTACTTTTTTATAGTTATATTATTTTTTATAAGGTGTGATATTCTTTCTTATTCTATTCTTTGCTTCTATTTTCAGTTGTGAATGCTGCTATTTCTCTGAACATATATATCTTAGCAACTTCCTTTTATAATTCCATTGAAAATCAATTGTATTTTATACTCTAAACTTAATACATGGAACTATCTCTTTGGGAACATGACAACACTGGAATGAATATCTAAGTTGAGTTGAGTTCAGTCACTTAGTTGTGTCTGACTCTTTTTGACCCCATGGACTGCAGCACGCCAGGCTTCCCTGTCCATCACCAACTCCCAGAGCTTTTACAAACGCATGTCCATCAAGTCGGTGATGCCATCCAACCATCTCATCCTCTGTCAGCCCCTTCTCCTCCTGCCTTTGATCTTTCCCAGCATCAGGGTCTTTTCAAATGAGTCAGCTCTTCACATCAGGTGGCCAAAGAATTGGAGTTTCAGCTTCAGCATCAGTCTTTCCAATGAATATTCAGGACTGATTTCCTTTAGGATGGACTGGTTGGATCTCCTTGCAGTCCAAGGGACTGTCAAGAGTCTTCTCCAGCACCACAGTTCAAAAGCATCAATTTTTTGGTGCTCAACCTTCTTTATGGTCCAACTCTCATATCCATACATGACTACTGGAAAAATTGTAGCTTTGACTATTTGGACCTTTTTCTGGAAAGTGATGTCTCTGCTTTTTTTTTTTTTCTCCTTTTTTTTGCCACTTTATTTTTTAATTGAAGGATAATTGCTTTACAGAATTTTATGGTTTTCTGTTGAACATCAAGAAGAATCAGCCATAGGTACACACTTGAACCTCTTGAACCTCTTGAACCTCGCTCCCTCTTGAACCTCCCTTCCATCTCCCTCCCCATCCCACCCTTCTAGATTGTCACAGAGCCCCTGTTTGAGTTCCCTGAGTCATACAGAAAATTCCATTGGCTATCTATTTTACATATGGTATTGTAAGTTTAATACACTGTCCAGATTTGTCATAGCTTTTCTTCCTTGTAGCGAGCGTCTTTCAATTCCATTGATGCAGTCATCATCCATAGTGATTTTAGAGCCCATGAAAATAAAAGTCTGTCACTATTTCCACCTTTTTCCATTTGTTTGCCATGAAGTGATGGGACTGGATGCCAGGATCTTAGCTTTTTGAGTGTTGAGTGTTAAGCAAGGTTTTTCACTCTCCTTTTTCACCTTCATCAAAGGGCTTTAGTTCCTCTTTGCTTTCTGCCATTAAAATGGTATCATCTACCTATCTGAGGTTGTTGATATTTCTGCTGGCAATCTTGGTTCCAACTTGTGATTCATCCAGCCCAGCTTTTCACATGATGTACTCTGCATAGAAGTTAAATAAGCAGAATGACAGTATACAGACTTGATGTGTTCCTTTCCCTATTTTGAACCCGTCCATCGTTCCATTCACTCTAGTATGTTAGTTCATTTTACAAATGCCATTTTTCCTTGCATGAGTGTTAGCCTAATGTAGATTTAGTAAAAATTTAAATGGAATTCTCACAATAAGCAAATTGACTTGAAACATTCAGTAAAACTTGCTAGTATTCTATTACTCTGTACTCTCACCATGTAATGAAGCAAGTGATTCTATAAGAGGTGTGAAACTGTGCAAACAAAAGTCTTGCACCTCACTACTCCTGATTTTGTTGTTATTGATCATGTTCCCAATGGATACCATATGAGTGAGCACTCAAAGATCATTGACCTGAGGTTGTCTGTATTCATTTCTGCTTCTTTAACCAGAAGATCCAAAGTGTATGTTTCTCAAATTCTTTGAAAATAATAAAAATAAGAAAGATGAAAGGATGTTTTTTCAATTAGTACTGTAGATATCTGAATAACATTTAGTTCAAATATCAATGGCTAAGGCAGAAATAAAATACATTATTTTATTATCTGTTATGGCTGAAGATTTGTGCTTAGTCATATTAGAAGTGACAGTGCATAAAGGAAAATGATATAAATATATATTTATAAACTATATTAAAATAATTGAATTTTTAATTCAGAAGCATTTATGTATTTCCCAGGCTTGCGGCCTTTCATTTTGAACATCAGCAATCATTATTCTGTTAGTTCATGGGAAAAATAACACACTGCTCACAATAATCACCCTCTTTTTTTCTTTGAAATATTCTTCTAGAGGACTTGATTCTGAGATAAAATGTTAGCTTATATGAAGGAGGATTTAATTAACACTGTTGAAAAGTGACCAGTGGGAAAGAGAGAAAACTTGCAAAGTAGTAATGCCAATTTATAGAGAATAAAAATTGATTATAAAATAGAAACCTTTAAAGGATATGTTAGTAGAATATAATGGCAATTTAATTTCCTAATAAGAATGTAGCTTGGAGAGCATCTAACAAACTTTGCACATTTCTTTTTTTGTCTTTAAAAATAATTAGAATTCCCTGGTAATGGTTAGGATTCAGTGCTTTCACTGTGGGACCAGATCCAGTTTAAAAACAAAATGAAACAAAAACAAAATAAATAATTACTAATGATAACCAACAGCTATGTTTAACTGATTCAATAAACCAGATACTAGCTAATTCATTCCCAGATATGTATTAGTTTTCTATAAATGCATAGTACGTTACCATAAACTTAGTGGCTTACAGCACAATCACTTATTAGCTCACAATTTTGTGGGTCAGGAGTCCAACATGGTCTGAATAGGTTTTCTCCTTGGAATCTTGCAAACCTGAAATTGAATGCCATCCAGGCTGTTCAAGGCTTTGTGAAAGAATCTGCTTCTAAGTTCTTATAGATTGTGGGCAGAATTTAATTTCCTGTGGTTGTAGGACTAAAGACCTCCTTTCCTTCTTGGTTGACTGATCTCTTCCATATCACCCTTATTTCTTGCTATATGGACCCTTCCATCAATGGAGAATTTATCATTCATAAAATCCTTTGACTTTCTCTGACTTGTCTTACTTTGACCTCTAGACTGTAGTTTAAAATGCTCATATGATTAGATCAGTACCACTTGGATGACGTCCTTATTTTAAAGTCAGCTGATGTAGAACATTAACTAAATGTGTGAAACCCTTTTGCTGTTAATGTAACATAATCTTAGGAGTTATATTTTGTCATCTTTACAGATTCTACCCACACTCTAGATGAGGAAGAGATTTGCAAAGAACAGCATATTGGAGGCAATTTAGAATTCTGCCAGTCACATTTGATATAGTCATTGCTTATCAGTATAATGTATGGGTAATTTTTAATTTAGTGGGTACTCCAGGGTTGCCTCATTATTTTTGTACTTAATACCAGGTCTTTCTTTCTCTACTTACTTACCATTTTTGTATTTACATCTAACATCCTACTTTCTGCATGTATGTTGCTATTATTATAACTTTTTTCTTATCTGTGTTTAGAACAGATGAGACATAGGAACCCACACAGTGAGATTCCTACTTTTAAAAAGCAGCTAATGAATTCCTATGGAGAGTTATTCTTGGTCTCTCTTGGTCATTCAAAACTGTTTTGAGAAAACACAGTTAATTGTAAAAAGCTGTATTGTATTTAGGAATTGATAGGGCAGAAATAGAGTAATGAATTATATATTTTTACCACAGGCTCCCCAGACAACAGATTCTGAGGCACAGCTTAAACTTGGATGCAACACTAGGGAGACAAGAGTGAGTGAAAAATAGAAGGAAAAAAAAAAAAAACTAGATAAGGAGGAAAACAAATATAAGGTGGTTACTGAACTGGCCACAGTGTAAGAGAAAATATAGACTTTTATTTAGTCATGTGGGACATCTCCAGGCTGGCTGTATAGAGCCAATTAGTTGGACTGAGGAAGAGAAAGAAATTTATCTGCTAACATCTTCCTGTCACTTATTTTTTATTGGTCAAAGCTCTGTCCTTGTACTTTTCAGATTGTTTTGGGGCTATGGATAGGGCTTGGGATTTGGAAGTGGTAGGAGAAGCCAAGCTCCCTATCGATCTAGGTGTAGGCATTGCTGTTGCTGTGGAGGTGGTCTTGGAAGTTGTACCTTCACCTTTACCCTCACCCACCCCCCAGAGGAAGCCATGTCAGCCAGCACCGTTAGATTCTTCTTCTTCTTCTAAGTCACTTCAGTTGTGTCCGACTCTGTGTGACCCCATAGACGGCAGCCCACCAGGCTCCCCCGTCCCTAGGATTCTCCAGGCAAGAACACCGGAGTGGGTTGCCATTTCCTTCTCCAATACATGAAAGTGAAAAGTGAAAGTGAAGTCGCTCAGTCGTGTCCGACTCTTAGCGACCCCATGGACTGCAGCCTACCAGGCTCCTCCGTCCATGGGATTTTCCAGGCAAGTGTACTGGAGTGGTGCCATCGCCTTCTCCGGCACTGTTAGATTAGTTGTGGGTAATTGCTGGTGCTATGCATTGGGCAAGTGACTGAGCATCCAGGAGACAGTGAATATGGGAAAATACGTAAGTTGGGTCTAACATAGAATGTTGTGTAGTGGTTGCATCTGGTCAACTTCTTTAAAGAAGTTGAGTCTTTAAAGTCTTTAAATCATCTTTAAATAATTTAATCTTTAAATATTTAAATAATCTTTAAGGATTATTTGTAATATGTAAGTATGCCTTTGATAGGACGCAGGTCACAGTTAGAACTCCTTAAATGTTTAAGAAGTTTAATTTTTACATAGAATATCCTCCTTTGTTCTCAGATGTGAAGTGAAGTGCAGTGAAAAATCATTCAGTCATGTCCAGCTCTTTGCGACCCCATGGACTATACAGTCCACAGAATTTTCCAGGCCAGAATACTGGAGTGGGTAGCAGTTCCCTTCTCTAGGGGATCTTCCCAACCCACTGATCGAACCTAGGTCTCCCACATTGCAGGTGGATTCTTTACCAGCTGAGGTTCTCAGATAGTCCTTTCAAAATTTAGATAGTTTTTTTTTTTTTTTTTTAAGATGCGGAAATTAACCAAGCATAATTAATGTGATATATCATTCCTTTGGACATCCTTTGTTAGTTGAGTCCTAGAGTTTTACTGAAAGGCATCAATCTTGTGGATGTGTTGCTTTTCAAATATGAGCATTCAACTAGGTCAGTATTTTTTACCAATGTAGACAAAAGCCAGTTGTCTATTTTCACATGATTACTGTAATAGCAGAATCTGAGATTAGTATTTACATGATCCTTCTTAGAAAAAGATTTTGTTATTATTTATTTTTTGCTATTGTTAGTAGGATCAACTCAGGTTGATCTCAGTAGGTTCAATTCAGTAGGTTGAACTCAGGTTCTCCGATAAGGCTTGTTGGACTTTCTAAGGTAAAAAGGTTAAGAACAAACACATGTATTTCATCTCTCATGTTTCTTCTGATTCTGTGATTCTGTTGTACTAAATAAACTGATATGCTGGCTAGTTATTCTCAGCTCCTGCCTTTAAAATATTTAAGGTAGGTTCCATGACTTCAACACTGACATTCTTATTTGCAAGTTTAGGTACATTCATATGTCTTTTCAACAGTGAGGCTGGGAATCCCTGAGCCTTTTGAAGTTCCTGGGTGGCGGATCAGCCCCAGGGCAGCCAGAGGTAGCAGAAAGGCCTGGGAGCCCTCCACTCCTGGGCATCCTCCAACGTTCGTCAGCTCCAGTCAAAAAATCCAGGAGAGCCTTTGCTCAGGCCCTGAGGTGGCACATTGACTAGCACCCAGTAGCCAGTAAAGGTTTGGTTGTTGTTGTTCAGTTGCTCATTCATGTCCGATGCTCTTCAACCCTATAGACTGCAGTGTGCCAGGCTTCCCCAGTCTTTCACCAACTCCCTGACTCTGCTCAAAGTCATGTCCATTGAGTCAGTGATGCCATCCAACCATCTCATCCTCTGTTGACACCTTCTTCTCCTGCCTTCAATCTTTCCAAGCGAGTCAGCTCTTCACATCAGGTGGCCAAAGTGTTGGAACTTCAGCTTCAGCATCAGTCCTTCCAATGAATATTCAGGGTTGATTTCCTTTAGATTGACTGGTTTGATATCCTTGCAGTACAGGGGACTCTCAAAAGAGTCTTCTCCAACACCACAGTTCTAAGGCATCAATTCTTTGGCGCTCAGCCTTCTTTATGGTCCAACTCTCACATCCATACATGACTACTGGAAAAACTGTAGCTTTGATTAAATGGACTTTTGTTGGCAAGGGCTCTGCTTTTTAATACACTGTCTAGGTTTGTCATAGCTTTTCTTCCAAGGAGTAAGCATCTTTTAATTTCATGGCTGCAGGCACCACCCACATTTTAGAGCCCAAGAAAATAAGGTCTGTCACTGTTTCCATTGTTTCCCTGTCTGTTTGCCATGAAATGATGGGACCAGATGCCATGATCTTCGTTTTTTGAATGTTGCATTTTAAGCCAGCTTGTTCACTTTCCTCATTCACCTTCATCTAGAGGCTCTTTGGTTCCTCTTTGCTTTCTGCCATAAGGATGGTGTCATCTGCATATCTGAGGTTATTGATATTTCTCCCAGCAATCTTGATTCCAGCTTGTGCTTCATCCAGCCTGCAATTTCACATGATGCACTCTACATGCAAGTTAAATAAGCAAGTTGACAATATATAGACTTGACGTACTCCTTTCCCGATTTTGAATGAGTCCATTGTTCCATGTCCAGTTCTGACTGTTCCTTCTTGACCTGCATACAGGTTTCTCAGGAGGCAGGTAAGATGGTCTGGTGTTCCCATCTCTTTGAGAATGTTCCATAGTTTGTTGTGATCCACGCAGTCAAAGAATTTAGCATAGTCAATGAAGCAGAAGTAGATTTTTTTTGGAATTTTCTTGCTTATTCTATGATCCAACGGATGTTGGCAATTTAATCTCTGTTTCCTCTGCTGTTTCTAAATCCAGCTGGTACATCTGGAAGTTCTTGGTTCACATATTATTGAAGTCTAGCTTGAAGGATTTTGAGTATTACCTTGTTAGCATATGAAATGCCTGCAATAGTCTGGTAGTTTGAACATTCTTTGGCATTGTCCTTCTCTTGGATTGGAATGAAAACACACATTTTCCAGTCCTGCATCCACTGATTTTTCCAAATTTGCTGCCATATTAAGTGTAGCACTTTAACAGCATCATCTTTTAGGATTTTAAATAGCTAGGCTGGAATTCCATCACCTCCACTAGCTTTGTTTGTAGTGATGATTCCTAAGACCCACTTAACTTCATACTCCAGGATGTCTGGCTCACACGATTGTGATCACACGATTGTGACTGATCACACGATTGTGGTTAACTGAATCATTAAGATGTTTTCTGTATAGTTTGTCTGTGTATTCCTGCCACCTCTTAATATCTGTTGCTTCTGTTAGGTCCATACCATTTTTGTCCTTTATCATGCCCATCTTTGCATGAAATGTTCTCTTGGTATCTCTAATTTCCTTGAAGAGATTTCTGGTCTTTCCCAAATTATTGTTTTCCTCTATTTCTTTGCAGTGTTCACTTAGGAAGGCTTTCTTACCTCTCCTTGGTATTCTGCATTCAGTTGGGTATATCTTTCCTTTCCTAGACCAGTGAAAGTTTACACACTCAGGAGGATCAGCAGTGGGGCAGCCGGTAGCTGGGCATGTCCTACGGCTATGTGGAATAGCTGAAGGGCATGTCCCTGCTTGTCTGGGCCTGAGAAAACATTGTCCACTGGAGAAGGGAATGGAAAATCAGTGTCTTGCCTTAAGAACCCTATAAAAAGTATGAAAAGTCAAGAAAAATATGACACCAAAAGATGAGCATTCCAGATTGATAGGTTTCCAGTATACTACTGGAGAAGAGCAGAGAAATAGCTCCAGAAAGAATGAGGAGGCTAAGCCAAAGGAGAAATGACACCCAGATGCATGTGTCTGGTGATGAAAGTAAAGTCTGATGCTGTAAAGAACAATATTGCATAGGAACCTGGAATGTTAGGTCCATGAATCAAGGTAAATTGGACGTGGTCAAACAGGAGATGGCAAGAGTGAACATTGACATTTTAGGAAGCAGTGAACTAAAATGGAGGGGAATGTGGCAAATTTAATTCAGATGACCATTGTATCTACTACTGTGGGCAAGAATTCCTTAGAAGAAATGGAGTAGCCCTCTCATGGTCAAAAAAAGAGTCCAAAGTGCAGTTCTTGGGTGCAGTCTCAAAATCAACATAATGATCTCAGTTCAGTACCAAGTAAAACCATTCAACATCAAAGAAGCTGAAGTTGAGCAACTCTATGAAGCGCTCTAGGTGAGTGACCACACCATCATGGTTATCTGAGTCATTAAAACCATTTTTTAATAGTTCTTCTGTGTATTCTTATTGGAGGAGGAAATGGCAACCCACTCCAGTGTTCTTGCCTGGAGAATCCCAGGGACGGTGGGGCCTGGTGGGCTGCCGTTTATGGGGTCGCACAGAGTTGGACACGAGTGAAGCAACTTAGCAGCAGCAGCTGTGTATTCTTGTCACCTCTTATTTTCTTCTGGTTCTGTTAGGTCCTTACTGTTTCTGTCCTTTACTGTGCCCATCCTTGCATGAAATATTCCCTTGATATCACCAGTTTTCTTGAGGAGATCTCTAGTCTTTGCCATTCTACTCTTTTCTTCTGTGTCTTTGCATTGATTGATCCCTTAGGTCAGGGCCAGGGATATAGGTCCTTGGGATATAATAAATACATCTTTGAAGGAGTGGGGCACCCAAGGAGAACACATGTGGACTGGTTGTACTGTGCTGTGCTTAGTCACTCAGTTACGTCCGACTCTGCAACCTCATGGACTGTAGCCCACCAAGCTCCTGTGTCCATGGGGATTCTCCAGGCAAGAATACTGAAGTGGGTTGCCATCCCCTCCTCCAGGGGATCTTCCCAGCCCAGGGATCAAACCCAGGTCTCCTGCATTGCAGGCAGATTCTTTACCAGCTGAGCCACCAGCGAAGCCCAGTTGTACTGTGGGTGGCACCAAAATTTAACAAGCAGACTGAGGAAAAAATGCTTATGATGGTTGTAAACAAGAAATCAAGGTGATGGAGGTGGAAAATCAGGTGAGTACTGACTTGAAAACTAATGCCTAAGAGTTTCAATACTAAGTACAGTTGGTCTTCCATATCCTTGGGTCCTGCATCCACTGATTCAACCAACAATGGATCAAAATGAGAAAAAATTCCAGAAAGTTTCAAAAAGCAAAACTTGAACTTGCCACATACTGGCAACTAGTTTCATAGCATTTGTATTGTATTAGGTATTATAAATAGTCTAACCGTGATTTAAAGTATGTGGCTGGATGTATATAGGTTATATTGGAGAAGGAAATGGCAAGCACTCCAGTATTCTTGCCTGGAGAATTCCATGGACAGAGGAGCCTGGTGGGCTGCAGTCCATGGGGTCACAAAGAGTTGTACATGACTGAGTGACTAACACTACTGCTATATAGGTTATATGCAAATATTGTATTATCTTATATAAGGGGCTTGAACGTGAAAGATCCTGGCATCCTTGGGGATTCTAGAATTAATCTCTTCATGGATACTGAGGGACAGCTGTACTCAGTACTGCCACATATCACCAAGAGAGAGGTTTCATAAATAAGAACTGTTTGTCCTGTGGCACAACCTATCTTGTGGTATTCTCATATCTGCAGCATATGTTGTCTAAAATAGTCATCTGTTTCCTGAAATGTAAATATTCCAGAAGAAGATTTGCCATTCTAACCTTCACCCTACAACACCTTGTAAAAGACAAACCAGTTGAGCTACAGTGTGTTGTGAATTGCCCTTGTGTGCTTCATAGTTGGGGTTAGAGTAATACCGATGGGCCCTGGTTTATAGTTGTTCAGCTGGTGTCACAGGGCCTCATTGACATGAGACCTCAAAAGTGCCCTGATTTGGGATGTAAATTGTATAGTCACCCTATTTTAGGTTCCTATTGACAGAATATTTCTTTCATATCTGAAGCTGGGGAGCTGGTTGATAAGCATGTCTCTTAACCAGTTCTTGATGACTTTTATTCATTAACCAGATGCTTATTCCCTTTTGTTATAATCCTAATTAGCTTTCTGAAAATCCCTTTATTTCACCAAACTTTACATGAAAGAGAAGTTTTATAGGGTGATAATGTGCAAAATTTGAAAAGTTGGACAAATAACATTGGAAATGTGGCATTTTCAAATCTTCTCTTAGAGACTGACAAGGCACAAGTGGAGACTCGGTAAAGCTTTTCAGTAAAGCCAAACTAATAATAGTATATTGTCCTAAAACATTTTGGGAACTTGATTCATGTTTACTTCAATATAAAATACATGTAAATTAAGAAAAAGACTTTTAACTTTGAAATAAGCCAAACTTGGTTATAAATAGTGATTTTGATAGATTTAGAGTGAATCAGAACATTTCATCTATACAGATATATTTAGAAATTCCCAGTCAAATGAGTAACATTTGGGCTAAACATAACAAGTTGTACATTTTGCTCATAAAACCTGTGTCTCAGGTAACTTATTGAAAGCTCTGAGAAGAATTTGCTAATATTACTTCACAGCCAAGAAAAGGGAGTTCATATTGAAGAATTATCATAAAACAAACATATATCTGTTTACTTAGGAATTTCAGAGATAAGAATAGATGCCATGTGAGATGTTTGCATCTAGAGCTTATTGTTTTCTCTCATCATTTAGCTACCAGTTTTTGGTACCATCTGGATAGAATAAAGTTTTTTGTTGTTGGTATAATTGAAACAATCTTGGGTTTCATAAAATTCTCTTAAAATAACCTAGTTTAAAGGGATTATAAGTATTGAAAAATCAGTTTGTGACCTTTATAACTAGAATCCTATTTTTAATTACTCATTTTCTCATCAGGAAAAACAATCCAAAGGTGTTTTGGTCCAAGATACGAAACTGCCTTTTCTCTACTTCAACTCACTGAAGCCAAAGATAGCCTTAGTATCTCTCATGCCGAGCTACTGTTAGTAGCTTGTAGCATGTGGTGTACACACTGCCTGACTTACTGATTTATATTAGAATTGTGGATGTCTTTGTTCTTTTTTACATGGTTGAGTACATTTCTCTTCTTACATCAGCTTATATATTACTTTGTATTAGTAAAAGCAGGGTCTGCAGTATTATTTGGTACCATATTATGGTAACCTACATAAACTTTTTAAAAGTACAGTTTATGCTCAAAATAACCTTTATTTGAAGTGTTAGTTGCTCAGTCATGTCTGACTCTTTGCAACCCCTGGACTCCTCTGTCCATGGGATTTCCAGGCAAGAATACTGGACTGAGTTGCAATTTCCTTCTCAACCAGGGATCTTCCCAACCCAGGGATCGAACCCAGGACTCCTGAGTTGCAGGCAGATTCTTCATCATCTGAGCCACCCGGGAAGCCCCCTTTATTTGAAAGACAGTATAACATATGTCATTAATGACTGTTTTATTAACTATTAAAGTTATATGATAGGCCAGTCTAGCTTAATTAACACATCTTCTTTTGTAAATATAGTACAGGAAATTAAAATACATTTCCAATGAAAGTGAAAGAGGAGAGTGAAAAAGTTGGCTTAAAGCTCAACATTCAGAAAACTAAAATCATGGCATCTGGTCCCATCACTTCATGGGAAATAGATGGGGAAACAGTGGAAACAGTGTCAGACTTTATTTTTTGGGGGCTCCAGAATCACTGCAGATGGTGACTGCAGCCGTGAAATTAAAAGACACTCCTTGGAAAGAAACTTATGACCAACCTAGAGAGCATATTCAAAAGCAGAGACATTACTTTGCCAACAAAGATTCATCTAGTCAAGGCTATGGTTTTTCCAGTGGTCATGTATGGATGTGAGAGTTGGACTGTGAAGAAGGCTGAGCACCGAAGAATTGATGCTTTTGAACCGTGGTGTTGGAGAAGACTCTTGAGAGTCCCTTGGACTGCAAGGAGATCCAACCAGTGCATTCTGAAGGAGATCAGCCGTGGGATTTCTTTGGAAGGAATGATGCTAAAGCTGAAACTCCAGTACTTTGGCCACCTCATGTGAAGAGTTGACTCATTGGAAAAGACTCTGATGCTGGGAGGGATTGGGGGCAGGAGGAAAAGGGGACGACAGAGGATGAAATGGCTGGATGGCATCACCGACTCGATGGACATGAGTCTGAGTGAACTCTGGGAGTTGGTGATGGACAGGGAGGCCTGGTGTGCTGCAATTCATAGGGTCGCGAAGAGTTGGACACAACTGAGCGACTGAACTAAACTGAAACCTTGTAAACCATAATGATCATTTCTCTGCTTAGGAACACGGTCCAGATAGAAATCCCTCCAAGATTTGAAGTGCCTATTCCTTTGATATTTATGCAATTCAGAATTAAAAAAAATAATGTAACTAATCTCCCTACCCCTAAATGATGAGCTTTGTTGATGGTACATGCAAGGCAGCTTTTTTGTCTATTCTGGGCAGTATAAATTTAATGTGTTGTTTTCAAGTATGTCATGTGTCCAGATGCCACAACAATCTGTGCATTAGAAAGGCATTAAAATAAAAGTAAGTAAAATATTTGTTTTTTTTTTTTTTTTTTATGAAGACCAGTGAATTTGTGGTGCATTATGTTTGGATTAACTAATTCTATTAGATTTCAGGAAAAACAAGTACATTGTTTTCTTATAGGCATTTGAAACATTTTATAATATGAATTTATAATAATATTCTGCCCTCACTACCTACCCCATACCTACTTCTCCCACTATATTACCTATTTATGTTGATGATGGTATCATATCTCTAACCCAGTATTTTGCCAAGTATGGTCCACATACCAAATGAGTTTGAAAACTCTGACATGGAGTTGGTTCTTGTTTAAAATGCAGCTTCCTTGACCCCTCCCCAACATTACTGACCAGGTATCTCTGAAGAGTGTGACCTGGGACTTTGTTTTTTAATTATGACTCGACTTTTAAAGCACAGTTGGCTTCCCCATTTCCTCTGCCTCTTGCCCCCATCCAGGGTGTTCCCATAGTCTAAAAGTCGAATACCAGACTGTCACTTCCTACTCACTTGCTGCATTCGTCCCCTAATGGGTTGCCTTTGAATATAATTTGGCTTTTTTAAAGCTTATTAACTATGTTCAAACCTTCTAGTCTTTCTAATATCATTAAAAAGTATCTGATTTACTCACCACATTGCAGAATACCTTTTTATAACTTTCTGTTGAATTCAGAAAAAGCCTGAGGTTTCAGCTGGTCCTGAAAAGCTTACACAAGGCAGACTGCCCACTCGGCCTCTACTGAAAAGGCCAAAAGGTCTCATGGTCCCGGTGCAGGCTTCACATCTACTTCTAGCAGCGTTCCTCAAATGCTCCCACAGAGGAGAATTACCCAATAGCTGGTTAAAAAGAAAACTAATGTCTTTCAAACGTTAATGGCCTAAACAAACAAACAAACAAAAATCCCATGGAGATTCCTGAACCTTAGCCCTTGGGATTCCTGGGGCCCAGGAATCTATATTTTTGCTGGTGATGGAACACATTTTGAGAAATACTTGCCTAGGGCCTCTAGTCACTCCTGGTGAATTTGTGTGCCTAGTTAGACTCTTGAGTCCCTGGAACTGAGATCCTCAGGTCTGGACAGCAGATTCTTCCCATTGGTACTGCGATCTCCCATTTTTACCCAGGTCTCAGCTGACTGCTGGGAGGCCTGAGTACTCTGTGCAATTTTGAGATGAGTTGGTTCAATATACTCCACATTCCTGGTATCTTCAATCACCATTTGGTGTTCTCAGTTGCTAAGTTGTGTCTGACTCTGGCAAGCCCATGGACTGTAGCCTGCCAGGCTTCTCAGTCCATGGGATTCTCCAGGCAAGAATACTGGAGTGGGTTGCTATTTCCTTCTCCAGGGGATCTTCCCCACCCAAGAACTGAACCTGGGTCTCTTGCATTGCAGGCAGATTCTTTACCAACTGAGCTATGAGGGAAGCCCTCATTCACTGTTTAAGATGACCTGTTTGACCATTTGTCCTCCCTTTAACACATATGCATCCCATTATTTTGTGGCTTATTTGTTTTTGTTTTTCTTTTTTTTCGGACCAGTCTTTTGCTATTTCCTTGTCTCTCTATAATTTTCTTTATGCCCCTCTTGAACCCCATACTTTCTCAAGCAGTTATTACTTTTACCTCTTTATGTTAATTGAAACCTTATTCTTGTCATAGACACCATTTCCCTGAAGCTTTTTAAAGCTGTGGCTATCCTTCTTTAATCCTCCACATACCCTTGGATTAAGAGTCAGTTGTTACCTTTTTATTTCTTTATTACCACTTCTAAATCATTTCCTTTTCTGTGCATATGGAGTGACAAGTAAAAAAAAGACCTGACTCCTTTGTGGTTCATTCTATTAGACTGTAGTGCCGTTTACCGCTCTTCTTTGCTGTTATCTGTGGACATTCAAAGCACAGAGTCCCCCTATCTTAGTTTTTCTTTCCATCCTAGCTCCAATTGTACCACCCTCCTGCTGCTGCTGCTGCTAAGTCACTTCAGTCGTGTACGACTCTGTGCGACCCCATAGATGGCAGCCTACCAGGTTCCCCCGTCCCTGGGATTCTCTAGGCAAGAACACTGGAGTGGGTTGCCATTTCCTTCTCCAAGGCATGAAAGTGAAAAGTGAAAGTGAAGTCGCTCAGTCGTGTCCAACTTTTAGTGACCCCATGGACTGCAGCCTACCAGGCTCCTCCATCCATGGGATTTTCCAGGCAAGAGTATTGGAGCAGGGTGCCATTGGTGCCTTCCTTATTCATATGTATTGAAGTATGTATTATTCTGGTTTCACCTTTCCTTAACTTATCAGCCATAATGTTTTTCTATCATTTTAGTCACCCTCTATCATAACCTACTCCATCTCAATGATAACATAAATCACCTTACATGTTCTATTAGTAACATTTAGGATTCTTGAGTGAAATAAGACATTGGTAGTTTGGCTTCACCCAAATCTTTTAAGTCCAAAAATCAATCTGCTTTCTTCTTAACTCTTAAATTGCTGCTATCTCCACTTCTTTTTTTTAGATGATGTTTATTTTATTTTATTTTAATTAAAAAATTTTATTTTGTATTAAGTATAGCCAATTAACAATATTGTGGTAGTTTCAAGGGGACAGCAAGGGGACTCAGCCATACATATGCATGTGTTCTCTGAAAACTCCCCTGCTATCTAGGCTGCCACATAACATTGAGCAGAGTTTCCTGTGCTATGCAGTAGGAGTTATTGGTTATTCATTTTTAAATATAGCAGTGTTTACATGTCAGTCCCAAACTCCCTAAATATCTCTTCCCCCTTTACTTCTCCCGTAGTAAGCATAAGTTCATTCTCTAAGTCTGTTGAGTCTATTTTCATTCCTTTTTGTATTCTGCATATGAGAGATGTCATATGATATTTCTCCTTCTCTGACTTACTTAACTGAGTATGACAATCCCTAGGTCCATCCATGCTGCTGAAAATAGCATTATTTTGTTTATTTTATGACTGAGTAATATCCACCTATATATGTGTACCACATCTTCTATATCCATTACTCTGTCAGTGGGCATTTAGATTGTTCTATGTCTTGGCTATTGTAAACAGTGCTGTGACAGATATTGGGGTGCATGTATCCTATGTTTTTTCTCTGGATATATATGCCCAGCAGTGGGAATGCAGGGTCATATGGTACCTCTGTTTTTAGTTTTTAAAGTACCACTAAATTCTGTATTGGATGTACCAATTTACATTCCCACTAACAGTGTAGGAGGATTCCCTTCTCTCCACACCCTCTCCAGCATTTGTTATTTAATAGGTTTTTTTGAGATAGCTATTTTAACTGTTATGAGGTGATAGCTCACTGTAATTTTGATTTGCAGTTCTCTAGTGACTGCAGCCATGGAATTAAAAGATGCTTACTCCTTGGAAGGAAAGTTATGACCAACCTAGATAGCATATTCAAAAGCAGAGACATTACTTTGCCAACAAAGGTCCATCTAGTCAAGGCTATGGTTTTTCTAGTGGTCATGTATGGATGTGAGAGTTGGACTGTGAAGAAAGCTGAGTGCTGAAGAATTGATGCTTTTGAACTGTGGTGTTGGAGAAGACTCTTGAGAGTCCCTTGGACTGCAAGGAGATCCAACCAGTCCATCCTAAAGGAGATCAGTCCTGGGTGTTCTCTGGAAGGAATGATGCTAAAGCTGAAACTCCAGTACTTTGGCCACCTCCTGCGAAGAGTTGACTCATTGGAAAAGACTCTGATGCTGGGAAGGATTGAGGGCAGAAGGAGAAGGGGACGACAGAGGATGAGATGGCTGGATGGCATCACCAACTTGATGGACATGAGTTTGAGTGAACTCCGGGAGTTGGTGATGGACAGGGAGGCCTGGCGTGCTGCAATTCATGGGGTCACAAAGAGTCGGACACAACTGAGCGACTGAACTTAACTGAACTGAATGATTACCAGTGCTTAACATCTTTTCATGTGCCTCTTGGCCATCTTTGTATATTCTTTGGAGAAATATCTATTTATGTCATTTGCCCATTTTTTGATTGGGTTGATAGTTATGATGATAGTTAAGCCTCATGAGCTGTTTGTAGATTTTGGAGACTAATCCCTTCTCAGTCACATCATTTACAAATATTTTATCCCAATCTGTGGGTTGTCTTTTCACATAATTTATTGTTTCTTTTTCTGTGAAAAACTTTGAGTTTAAGTTGGTCCAATTTGTTTATTTTTGTTTTAATTTCCATTATTCTGGGGGATGGATCGAAAAAGATATTGCTGCAATTTATGCCAGAGAGTGTTCTACCTGTCTCCTCTAGGAGTTTTATAGTGTCTGGTCTCATATTTAGGTCTTTAATCCATTTCAAGCTTATTTTTATGTATGGTGTTAAAGAATGATCTAATTACATTTTTTTTTCATATGGCTGTTTTCCCAGCACCAGCTGTTGAACAGACTATCATTTCAACATTGTGTTATCTTGCCTTCTTTTCTGTATATTGATTCTGTGGGTTTATTTTTAGGCTTTCTTTCCTGTTCCATTGATCTATATTTGTATTTTTGTGCCAATACCATGCTGTTTTGATGACTATGGTTTTGTAGTATAGTCTGAAGTCAGGGAGCTTATTCCTCTAGCTCTGCTTTTCTTTCTCAGGATTGCGTTGTCTATTAGGGATCTTTTGTGTCTCCATGTAAATTTTAAGACTTTTTTCTCTTTGTTCTAGTTCTGTGAATAATGCCATTGGTAATTTGATAGGGATTGCACTGAATCTGTAGATTGCCTTGGACAGTATAGCTATTTTGACAATACTGACAGTTGTCAGTATAGCTATTTTGACAATTCTTTCAGTCCATGAACATGGTATGTCTTTCCATTTGTTTGTTTCTTCTTTGATTTCTTTAATTAGCGTCTTACAGTTTTTCAGAGTACAAGTCTTTTGTCTCCTAGGTAAGTTTAGTCCTAGGTATTTCATTATTTTTGATATAATAATAAATGGAGTTATTTCTTGAAATTTTCTTTCTGATCTCTTGTTGTTAGTGTATATAAATGCAACAGATTTCTGTGTATTAATTTTGTAAACTACACCTTTACCAAATTCATTGATGAGCTCTATAGGTTTGTGGTAGCACATTTAGTATCTTCTATGTACAGTAGTATGTCACTTGCAAACACTGACAATTTAACTTCTTTTCCAGTTTTTATTTCCTTTATTTCTTTTTATTCTCTGATTGCTGTAGCTAGGATTTCCAAAGCTGTGTTGAATAGAAGTGGCAAGAGTGAACATCCTTGTTTTGTTTCTGTTCTTAGAGGAAATGATTTCAGCTTTTCACCACTGAGTATGATGTTAGCTGTAGGTATTTTGTATGGCCTTTATAATGTTGAGGTGTGTTCCCTCTATGCCCACTTTCTGGAGAATTTTTATCATAAATGGGTTCTGAATTTTGTTAAAAGCTTTTTTTACACCTATTGAGATGATTATATAGTTTTTATTCTTAAGTTTGTTGATGTAGTTTGTCATAATCATTTTGTAAATATTGAAAAATGATTGCACTCCTGGGATAAATCACACTTGATCATGATGTATGATCCTTTTAATGTATTGTTGGATTCAGATTGCTCATATTTTGTTGGGGGTTTTTGCATCTATGTTCGTCAGTAATATTGGTATGTAATTTTCTTTTTGTGTGGTATCTTTCTGGTTTTGGTATCAGGGGGATGGTGGTCTTAGAGAATGAGTTTTGGAGTTTTCTTTTCTCTGTAGTGTTTTGGAATGGTTTGAGAATAGGTGTTAGTTGTTCCCTAAATGTTTGAGAGAAGTCTCTTGTGAAGCCTCAAATCCTGGACTTTTGTTTGTTGGGATTTTTTAAATCATAGTTTCAATTTCAGTGCTTGTGATTCATCTGTTTATATTTTGTATTCCTGATTCAGTTTTGGGAGACAGTATCTTTCTAAGAATTTTTTCACTTCTCCCAGGTTGTCCACTTTATTGGAATTAAGTTGTTTGTAGTGATCTCTTATAATACTATGTATTTCTCTGGGGTCAGTTGTAACTTCTTTTTCATTTCTTATGTTATTGATTTGAATTTTCTCCCCTTTTCTCTTGATGAAGCTGGCTAAAAGTTTATCAATTTTATCTTTTCAAAAAACAAACTTTTACTTTCATTGATCTTTGTTGTTTTCTTTGTCTCTATTTCATTTATTTTTGCTCTAATCTTTATGCTTTCTTTCCTTCTACTAACTTTGATTTTGTTCTTTCTCTAGTTTTTTTTTTTAATTTGTTTTGTTTTTTTAGGTTAGGTTGTTTATTTGAGACGTTTCTTGTTTCTTGAATATTGTATTGCTATAAACTTTCCTCTTAGATCTGCTTTTGCTCCATGCCATAGGTTTTGAATCACTGTGCTTTCATTTTAATTTTTTTCACAGTGTATTTTTATTTCCTCTTTGATATCTTTAGTGATTCATTGACTATTTAGTAGATATTTTTGTAGTCTTTTTCTTGTAGTTTATTTCTAGTCTCATAGTGTTGTGACCAGAAAAGACACTTGATGTGATTTTAATTTTCTTAAATTTACCAAGGCTCACCTTGTGGCCTAGTATGTGATCAGTCCTGGAGAATATTCTGTGTGCATATGAGAAGTAGTCTACTGCTTTTGGATGGAATGCTCTGTAAATATCAGTTAACTTCATCTGGTCCAATGTGTCATTTAAGGCCTTTGTTTCCTTTTTAATTTTCTGTCTGGATGATCTGTCCACTGATGAAAGCAGGATGTTAAAGACACCCACTATTATTGTGTTACTGTCAAATGTCAATGGAGACATTTGTGGTTGTCAGTATTTGCCTTACATATTGAGATGCTCCTATATTGGGGGCAAATATATTTACAGTATTATATCTTCTTCTTGAATTGATTTCTTGATCATTATATAATGTCCTTTTTTGTTTTAACAGTCTTTGTTTTAAAGTCTATTTTGTTTGATATGATTATTTCTACTCCAGCTTTCTTTTGATATCTGTTTGTGTAGAATACCTTCTTCCATCTCCTAACTTTCAGTCTGTATATGTCCCTAGGTTTGAGGTCCATCTCTTGTAGACAGCATATATAGACAGCATACTTGTAGGCACATCTTGTTTTTGTATCCACTTATCTAATGTATGTCTTTTGGTTGCATTAAATGATGCATTTAATCTATTTACATTTAAGGTAATTTTCAGTATGTATGTTTCTGTTACCATTTTCTTGTTTTGGATTTGCTTTTGTAGGTGTTTTTCTTCTTTCATATTTCCTGCTTAGAAAAGTTCCTTCAGAGTTTGTTGTAATGTCAGTTGGGTGGTGCTGAAGTCTCCAAACTTTTGCTTGTCTGTAAACCTTTTGATTTCTCTGTCAATTCTGAATGAGAGCCTCACTGGTTAGAGTGTTCTTGGTTGTAAGTTCTTCGCTTTCATCACTTTAAATATATCATGCCATTCCCTTCTGGCTTGCAGAGTTTCTGCTGAGGAACCAGTTGTTAACCTGGTGTGAATTCCCTATGTTATTTGTCATTTTTCCACTATTTTAAAAAATATTTTATCTTTGTTTTCTCTTTCTGGGACCCCCGTAATGTGAATGTTGGTGCATTTAATATTGTCCCAGCAATCTCTTAGACTGTCTTCATGTCTTTTCATTCTTTTTTCTTTGTTCTGAGGCAGCAATTTCCACCATTCTCTCTTCCAGGTCACTGATCCATTCTTCTGCCTCAGTTATTTTGCTATTGATTCCTTCTAGTGTATTTTTCATTTCAGTTATTGTATTGTTCATCTCTGTTTGTTCTTTAGTTTTTCTAGATCTTTGTTAAACATTTCTTGTATCTTTTCTGTCTTTGCTTCCATTCATTTTCTTAGATGGTGGATCATCTTCACTTTCTTTATTCTGAATTCTTTTCCTGGAACATTGACTACTTTTGCTTCATTTAGTTGTTTTTCTGGGATTTTATCTTGTTTCTTCATTTTGGACATAATCCTTTGTATTTTCTTTTTTTTTTTTTAAACTTTCTGTCATTGTGGTTTTAGCTTGAAGGCTGCAGGATTGTAGTTCTTGCTTCTGCTGTTTGCTTTCTGGTAGATGAGGCTAAGAGGCTTGTGCAAGCTTCCTGATGGGAGGGACTGGCAGTGGATAGAACTGGGTTTTGTTCTGGTGGGCAGGGCCATGCTCAGTAAAACTTTAATCTGCTTGTCTGCTGATAGGTGTGGCCATTCTCCATCCCTGTTAGTTGTTTGACCAGACGCTACCCAGCCCTGGAGTCTGCAGGCTCTGTGGTAGGGTGACTTCCAGGAGGGCTCCTGCTAACAGGTACTTCCTAGGACTTCTGTTGCCAGTGCCCTTGTCCCTGTGGTGAGCCACTGCTGCCCCATGCCTCTGAAGGAGACCCTCCAACACTAGCAGATAGGTCTTCAATTTTTTTGTGGGATAACCACTCCTTTGCCTTGGGTCTTGATTTGCACAAGATTTTGTGTGTGCCCGGTAAGAGCAGAGTTTCTATTTCCTCCAGTCCTGTGGAAGACCTGCAGTCAAATCCCACTGGCCTTCAAAGTCAGATTCCCTGGGGTTTCCTAGTCCCTTTGTAGGACCCCATACTAGGAAGCCTGACATGGAGCTCAGAATCTTCACAACAGTAGGAGAACTTCTGTGATCTGTTCTCTAGTTTTAGGATGTACTCGGTAGGTATGGTATTTAATTTTATCATGATTGTGCCCCTCCTCCCATCTCACTGCAGTTTCTCCTTTGTCTTTGGACATAGGGTATCATTTGGTGGGTTCCAATATCTGCCTGTTAATGGTTGTTCAGTAGTTAATTGTGATTTTGATGTTCGCACAGGAGAAGAGTGCACATCCTTCTACTCTGCTACTCTGAACCAATCTTCACTTCCTTTTCTATCTTTAAACTCTATGGTACATTATTTCCCCTACTTTATATAGTATCCTAGTCTTTTTTGCTCTACTGCCCTTCTGTTATGCCTGTCAGGGAAAATTGAAACTTTGCTTGATCCAGCTGTCTACCCCTCCCCTAAACCAGCAATGCACAGCTGAGCACTCAGAAATACATTATTTGCAATCATGTAGTTTGCTGCTACCATGGATTCATGGTTACTGAGTTAATGTGTCTCATAATGTTACTGATTTATCCTATTTTCCCTAGACACCTCTTTCCATTTCTCCACAACAGAAATTTCATCCTTTGCACTCTTAAATCTCCAAACTTCTCACCTCCCATTTAACTTTTAGGAGATAACCTTGCCTCCTAATTCATATGAAAGGAGAACTACAACTTAGAGCTCCCTCTACTTTTATCTACCAAACCTCGAAACTTACATATAATTTTATTCATTGTTTTTCCTCTTTCCTGCTGAAGTGAAGTAAGTAAGTAAGTATCTGCTATGATTAGTACTTCAGTGTACATCGAATTCTGTCCCTTCCTTCCTACTTGGCAACCTCCATGATTCTCTAGTTTTTTTCCCCTGTATCTTCACCTCCTTACTTTGTATTGCTGCTGCTAAGTCGCTTCAGTTGTGTCCGACTCTGTGCGACCCCATAGATGGCAGCCCACCAGGCTCCCCCGTCCCTGGGATTCTCCAGGCAAGAACACTGGAGTGGGTTGCCATTTCCTTCTCCAATGCATGAAAGTGAAAAGTGAAAGGGAAGTCTCTCAGTCGTGTCCAACTCTTAGCGACCCCATGGACTACAGCCTACCAGGCTCCTCCATCCATGGGAGTGGAGTGCCATTGCCTTCTCCTTACTTTGTACTATGCTATGCTATGCTAAGTCACTTCAGTCGTGTCCGACTCTGTGCGACCCCATAGATGGCAGCCTACCAGGCTCCCCCGTCCCTGGGATTCTCCAGGCAAGAACACTGGAGTGGGTTGCCATTTCCTTCTCCAATGCATGAAAGTGAAAAGTGGAAGTGAAGTCGCTCAGTCGTGTCCGACTCTTAGCGACCCCATGGACTGCAGCCTACCAGGCTCCTCCGTCCATGGGATTTTCCAGGCAAGAGTACTGGAGTGGGGTGCCATTGCCTTCTCCATACTTTGTACTAGCTCCTTCCAATTAATGTTTAGACCAACTCAATTTCCATGTGTTCTCAAAAACAAACATCTAAGACTTCCATGGTGGTTTAGTGGTAAAGAATCCACCTACCAATGCAAGGAGCATGGGTCTGATCCTTGGTCTGGGAAGATTCCAGATGCTGTTGGGAGACTAAGCCTATGCACCATGATTACTGAGGTGACATGCTGCAACTACTGAAACCCATGTACCCTAGAGGCTGTGCTTTGCAATAAGAGAAGCCACTGCAATGAGAGGCCCATGCATCACAACTGGAGAGTAGCGTCCACTCACAACTAAAGAAAGCCTATGTGCAGCAAAGACGACCCAGGATAGCCAAAAATAAGTGTGTAAATAAGTATAAAAAATTAAAACAAAAAGCAAACCTAAAGAAAAACAAACATGCCCTCACATGTAACAAAACAAGGCATAAAGAAAATCTCCCTTGCCGGGGTCCAGCCCCGGTGAATCCAGGGAATTCGAAGCGGGGACGGCGTCGGCAAGGATCAGGAAACAACTGCTTAATTAAACTTTAATTAAGGATATAAAGAGTAATAGAATAAGGATAGCTCAGTGAGGAAATTCAGTGGAGAAAAGAGGCTGAATAATTCAGCCAGAAGGTGAGAGAAAGAACGTCATGGGGAGACCAAGTTTCGGTGAACAAGGCCCACACTTTATTTTCCAAAGTAGTTTTTATACCTTAAGTTATGCATAGAGGATAATGGGGGAAGGGGTAGAGTCATGCAGTAAGCCAGGCTTTCTTCCTGCAAACTTACCATATGCAAAAGTTTAGATGATTTGCATCATCTTCTGGCCCGGAGGCCTGTTAACATTTTAAGACCCTTTCTTCAGAAAACTTATTTTTCTCTAAAGGTGATTAGTCAAGCGCCACCCTCCAAAAGCATTAGATAAAGTTGCATTCCTACAGAGCAAAGGTGTGGTGGGCTATAACAAGAAAAAGAATTAACTCAAGGGTCCCAGGTTACAAACATTAAAGCTACTATTTACACCAATTATATTAATCAATACACTGCCAGGGACACAGCAGGTAAGGGATATGGAGACTTAGCAGCAAACATTGGCCCAACAAGTGAAAAACCCTTCACTAATACAATTTCTAATCAATCTTTTAACTGCTCAAAGGAATCTGTATTTAGACAGTTTAGAACATCTCATGCCTCTCACAGTTGGGAGGCTCTGAGCAATCACATGTGGCCGGAAAAACCTATTCAGGCAGGCTAGAGGATTTCCAAAGGAGTTTGTAGGTTGAAACACCGTCACACCCAGGAATTATTAACTGGAGCTGTAAGCTAACTCTTTTTTCAGAGAGAGGTAGTGGGAGGCAGCCCCCCATAAAGTCAGAGGTGTAGGTGAAAGCACAAAGCAGAAAGTAGGCAGACTCTGGTTTTGGGGGTACATGCTCGAGAATTTCCAGGGAGACTCCTGAGGCTTGATCCCGCCTTTGCGTATGCCAAGCCTCCTTCCTCATGACCTTTGCCACAGGCGGAGTTCGCTCCCCGCACTCCCTCCACCTTAGTTCCTCTCTACTCATTATCCTATCTCTCTCCTTCCTTTTACTTATTTTGTAATAGATTTGTCTAGACTTTTGATCTGTGCTTTCTCACCTTGTACATATTTCTTAGCCCACAGAAATTATACTTAAGTGTATGTGTCAGGGAAGGAGCAGGGATTACAGTGGTTAAATCATGCTACAAGGCCACTTATAATGAAATGGTAAATGCCTATTCAATTTAGGTCCAAAAGAGTCATTGCTTCTTTTGCTCAGCATACTATTTTTGAGATTAATTTTCATTGTTACATATTATCAGTAGTTTTTTTCTGAGCAGTATCTGTTTATGTGAATAAACCACAGTTTTCCAATTTTTATATTTATCAACATTGTGGCTGTTTCCATTTTTTTGGCTATTATGAATAAAAATACTATGAATATCCTTTCATGAAGCTTTTTTTTTGTGAGCATATATATATATTTCTCTTAGATAAATGCATAAGAGAAGAATTATTAGTAGTTAACATTATGAGAAATTGCTTAACAATTTTCCAACATATTTGTATGATTTTACAACTTACACACATGAGAGTTTTAGTTGTTCCACATCTTCCCAACGTTCTGTAGAGCAAATCTTTATGTGAATTATTCTAGTGGGTGTGTACTGATACAATTCTAATTTTAATTTACATTTTGCTGATTACTACTGGTGTTGAGAAATTTTTTGTGTGCTTATTTGTTATATGCATATCTTCTTTGGTTAAGTTTCTTTTATCCATTTTTTGGTAGGTTTGTCTGTTTTACATTATTGAGAATTCTTTATACAATCTAGATACAAGTTCTGTTTGTAATATACAGGTATTATGAATATTTACTTCCTATATATAGGCCACCTATTTATTTTCTTACTTGATTAAGTCCAGTACATCCTTTTTTTTTTTTTTTCTTTGATGCTACATACTATCTGTGTTCTCTCTAAAGTGTTATTTGCCTACCCCAAGGTCATGAAAATAATCTTCATTTTTTTCCCTAGCAGCTTTGTTATTTTATTATTTATATCTTTTGTGAGTTTTGTGTGGGATAAGATAGGGTCCTGGGTTTTTTTTCTCCTGTAAGAATATACAGTTGTCCCAGCTGTAATCACTTTAGTTTTAAGTGTAGTGGAAGGATAGTCCCAACCACTAAGATTTCTTTCTTAGAATGTAACTGTTTGGAGTCATACGTAGTACCGTCCTATAGTTACTTTTCTTGTTAATTTTTATGTCAATGTTGCCAAGTGGTCACCATTTTAGAACTCACCTTTTCACACATTCAAGTTCTTACATGCTCTTTCTGCACCCACAAAGGAAAGTAATTTGGCAAATAAAGACAAAAATGGTCAGTTTGATCCCTGAAAACATTAGGAAGACCACTGTTAAGCTCTCCAGCTTTATACAGCAGGAATGTGTTCTATAACAGACCTGTCTCACTATTACACTTATGTCAAAGTGTAAACTGTCTACTTGAATGCTATGTCACACTTTGATAGTCTTTTCTGTTGTTGTTGTTCAGTCATTAAGTCATGTCTTACTATTTGTGACCCCCATTGATTTCAAGATGCCAGGCTCCTTAGTCCTCTACTATTTCCCAGATTTTGCTGAATTTCAAGTCCATTGACTCACTGATACTATCTAACCATCTTATCCTCGGTCGTCCCCTTCTCCCTTTGCCTTCAGTCTTCCCCAGTATCAGGATTTTTTTCCAATGAGTCAGCTTTTTGAATCAGGTAGACAAAGTATTGGAGCTTCGGCTTTAGCATCAGTCCTTCCAGTGAATATACTGGAAGGGTTGATTTTCTTTAAGATTGATTGGTTTGATCTCCTTGTTGTCCAGGGGACTCTCAAGAGTCTTCTCCAGCATCAAAATTTGAAAGCATCAATTCTTCGGCATGCAGCCTACTTTATGGTCCAACTTTCACATCTGTACATGATTATTGGAAAACCATAGTTCTGATAGTCTTTTAATTAACTAATTTTCATTTCCTTAGCATGACCTTGGCCATTAGAACAAGACCCAGTTTCCCCTTCAGTCAGCTTCTTATCTTATCCCCTTCCATAAGCTTCTTATCTTTCTCCATCAGAGGGCAGACAGACTGAAAACCACAATCATGGAAAATTAACCAATCTGATCACATGGACCACGGCCTTGTCTAACTCAGTGAAACCATGAGTCATGCTGTGTAGGGCCACTCAAGACAGATAGGTCATGGTGGAGAGTTCTGACAAAACGTGGTCCGCTGGAGAAGGGAATGGCAAACTACTTCAGTATTCTTGCTTTGAGAACCGAATGAACAGTATGGAAAGGCAAAAAGATAGGACACTGAAAGATGAACTCCCCAGGTCAGTAGGTGCCCAATATGCTACTGGAGGTCAGTGAAGAAATAACTCCAGAAAGAATGAAGAGATGAAGCCAAAGCAAAAACAACACCCAGTTGTGGATGGGACTGGTGATGGAAGTAAAGTCTGATGCTGTAAAGAGCATTATTGCATAACTGGAATGTTAGGTCCTTGAATCAAGGCAAATTGAAAGTGGTCAAACATGAGATGGCAGGAGTGAATGTTGACATTTTAGGAATTAGCAAACTAAAATGGACTGGAATGGGTGAATTTAACTCACATGACCATTATATCTACTACTATGGGCAAGAATCCCTTAGAAGAAATGGAGTAGCCATCATAGTCAACAAAAGAGTCTGAAATGCAGTACTAGAATGCAGTCTCAAAAATGACAAAATGATCTCTGTTTATTTCCAGGGAACACCATTCAATATCATGGTAATCCAAGTCTATACCCTGACCATTAATGGTGAAGAAGCTGAAGGTGAATGGTTCTATGAAGACCCACAAGATCTTCTAGAACTAACACGCAAAAAAGATTTCTTTTTCATGATAGGGGACTAGAATGCAAAAGTAGGAAGTCAAGAAACACCTGGAGTAACAGGCAAATTTGGCCTTGGAGTATAGAATGAAGCAGGGCAAAGGCTAATAGGGTTTTGCCAAGAGAAGGCATTGGTCATAGCAAACACCCTGTTCCAACAACAAAGAGAAGCCTCTGCACATGGACATCACCAGATAGCCAACACTGAAATCAGATTGATTATATTCTTTGCAGCCAAAGATGGAGACTCTCTATACAGTCAACAAAAACAAGACTGAGAGCTGACTGTGGCTCACATCATGAACTCCTTATTGCCAAATTCAGACTGAAATTGAAGAAAGTAGGGAAAACCACTAGACCATTCAGGTATGACCTAAATCAAATCCCTTATGATTATACAGTGGAGGTGAGAAATAGATTTAAGGGACTAGATCTGATAGACAGAATGCCTGATGAACTATGGATGGAGGTTCGTGACATTGTACAGGAGACAGGGATCAAGACCATCCCCAAGAAAAAGAAATGCAAAAAAGCAAAATGGCTGTCTGAGGAGGCCTTACAAATAGATATGAAAAGAAGAGAAGTGAAAAGCAAAGGAGAAAAGGAAAGATATAAGCATCCGAATGCAGAGTTCCAAAGAATAGCAAGGAGAGATAAGAAAGCCTTCCTCAGTGATTGGTGCAAAGAAATAGAGGAAAACAATAGGATGGGAAAGACTAGAGATCTCTTCAAGAAAATTAGAGATACCAAGGGAACATCTCATGCAAAGATGGGCTCAATAAAGAACAGAAATGGTATGGGTCTGATAGAAGCAGAAGATGTTAAGAAGAAGTGGCAAGAATACACAAAAGAACTATACAAAAATATCTTCACGACCCAGATAATAATGATGGTGTGATCACTCACCTAGAGCCAGACGTCCTGGAATGGAAGCCAAGCGGGCCTTAGGAAGCATCACTACAAACAAAGATAGTGGAAGTGATGGAATTCAAGTTGAGCTATTTTAAATCCTAAATGTTGATGCTGTGAAAGTGCTGCACTCAATATGTCGGCAAATTTGGAAACTCATCAGTGGCCACAGGACTGGAAAGGTCAGTTTTCATTCCAATCCCAAAGAAAGGCAATGCCAAAGAATTATCAAACTACTGCACAATTGCACTCTTCTCACACACTAGCATAGTAATGCTCAAAATTCTCTAAGCCAGGCTTCAACAGTACATGAACCGTGAACTTCCAGATGTTCAAACTGGAATTATAAAGGGCAGAGGAACCAGAGATCAAATTGCCAACATTCGCTGGCTCATCAAAAAAGCAAGAGAGTTCCAGAAAAACATCTATTTCTGCTTTATTGACTATGCCAAAACCTTTGACAGTGTGGATCACCACACACTGTGGGAAATTCTGAAAGATATGGGAATACCAGACCACCTGACCTGCCTCTTGAGAAATCTGTATGCATGTCAGGAAGCAACAGTTAGAACTGGACGTGGAACAACTGACTGGCTCCAAATAGGAAAAGGAGTATGTCAAGGCTGTATATTGTCACCCTGCTTATTTAACTTATATGCAGAGTGCATCATGAGTTCCAAATAGGAAAAGGAATATGTCAAGGCTGTATATTGTCACCCTGCTTATTTAACTTATATGCAGAGTGCATCATGAGAAACGCTGGGCTGGAAGAAGCACAAGCTGGAATCAAGATTGCTGGTAGAAATGTCAATAACCTCACATATGCAGATGACACCACCCTTATGGCAGAAAGCAAAGAAGAACTAAAGAGACTCTTGATGAAAGTGAAAGAGGGGAGTGAAAAAGTTGGCTTAAAGCTCAACATTCAGAAAACTAGGATCATGGAATCTGGTCCCAGCACTTCATGGCAAATAGATGGGAAACAGTGGAAACAGTGTCAGACTTTATTTTCTTGGGCTCCAAAATCACTGCAGATGGTGACTGCGGCCATGAAGTTAAAAGATGCTTGCTCCTTGGAAGAAAAGTTATGACCAACCTAGATGGCATATTAAAAAGCATAGACATTACTTTGCCAGCAATGATCTGTCTAGTCAAGGCTATGGTTTTTCCAGTAGTCATGTATGGATGTGAGAGTTGGACTATAAAGAAAGCTGAGCACCGAAGAATTGATGCTTTTGAACTGTGGTGTTGGAGAAGACTCTTGAGAGTCCCTTGGACTGCAAGGAGATCCAACCAGTCCATCCTAAAGGATATCAATCCTGACTATTCATTGGAAGGACTGATGCTGAAGCTGAAACTCAAATACTTTGGCCACCTGATATGAAGAACTGACTCATTGGAAAAGACCCTGATCCTGGGAAAAATTGAAGGCAGAGGATGTAATGATTGGATGGCATCACTGACTTAGTGGACATGAGTTTGAGTAAACTCCAGGAGTTCGTGATGGACAGGGAGGCCTGGTGTGCTGCAGTCCAAGGGTTCACAGAGTCAGACACAACTAGGTAACTGAACTGAACTTCATTTCCTTAAGTGTGGAGAAATATCTCCAGAGATCTGAATCATGTACCCTTGTTTGAAATATTAAAATATAGCTTCCATGAATTTGGAGATACGGAACTGACATTTAAAGTAAATTGTAGAGTGAATGACCTTGTCAAAATCATGGGCCTAGAAGCCTAATTTGATAGTGTGCAGTAACATGAGTGGGGAGCAAATGATAAACCTGAATCATTAATAGCTCTTTATAGTAAGGAGTTTTGCTTAATATAGGGAAAAGGGCCATCACTTGGATGACTTAAGCATGTTAATTACATTATCAGTTTTGAGTTTTCAGAATATTACTCTGGAATGTTAGATCGGAGATGTTTATCTTTCTTCGTTCCAGCATCCAGTATAATATTGTATTTTCATACCGCTGCTAAGTCACTTCAGTCGTGTCCGACTCTGTGTGACCCCATAGACGGCAGCCCACCAGGCTCCCCCGTCCCTGGGATTCTCCAGGCAAGAACACTGGAGTGGGTTGCCATTTCCTTCTCCACTGCATGGAAGTGAAAAGTGAAAGTGAAGTTGCTCAGTCGTGTCCAACCCTCAATGACCCCATGGACTGCAGCCTTCCAGGCTCCTCCATCCATGGGATTTTCCAGGCAAGAGTACTGGAGTGGGGTGCCATTAAGTGGTTCTCAATTCTGATCAAGTCATAGCCAAACATTTTTGGCCTCTTTATAACTTCATACTTAAGTAAGAGGGTTTTTTTTTTTTAAGTTCTATCTTACAGCCGTAATAACTAAGCTGGTTATTTTTTTGTGGTCATGGGTTGAATATTTTTAATAACCTATGTTTTAATCTGTATTTAAATGTCACGGTCTGGATTGAATTCTTTTTCTGGAAGCAGAGACATATGTGAAGGCTCATGTTTCTTATTTCTTTACATGTACTTTCTAGATTTCATAAGAGAGGTATAAATGAGCAATAAAATAAGTTCATTGGAATGTGATTGAATATAATGCTATCTTTGTTTTAAAGGTCACATGTTATGCTTAAAAGTATAGGTAGCAAATTGCAGTGCAAAATTCAGGTTAAGGAAAGATATTAAAAACTAAGTATTCTCTTTAATTTTAAAGTCTTAAAGAACATACAGTTTTAATCAAGTAAAGTTAATTATGAATTGTTTTAATATGCAATTTAGGCATTAAATAAAATTAGCATTTTTTTCTTCCTTAAAAATGTGTTATCAAGTTTCAAGAATGTTCAAAACTTCTCTGATGATTTAATCTGAAATCATTCCTACAGCAAAATTCATAAATAATAAATATTATCTTATTAATCCATATTTTAGTTTAGCTGGATCTCAGAGCAAGTTAATTCCTCAGGGAATGTAGCCTTCTTTATGAAAGAAGGTGATGAGATGTAATCTCTAAGGAATTAAATTGTGAAAACAATCTTGGTATTGTACATGCTAATATAAATCTGTTATTCCCTTTCCACATCTATCACAACACATTTTAAATTGTGGCTGATCTGATATGCAAATAGCTGTCTTATTAGAAATTGTGGCTGTATGTGCTAATGTCTCCCTGGATTTCTTGGGAGTTTGCTATCTAACCATCAAAGCAATAGAAATGAATGATGATTACTGCAAGGCTTTGAAGAACAAAGAAAGGCAGAGCATTTTAGAGGTTCTAGATGTGTGAGGCATTGACAGTTTGTACCATAGACATGGATGGGTTTCTCTATAGGTCTTTTAAAATAGCTCAATATGGTTATTAGGAAAGTAAAATATTTCCCATATTCTTGCATTTTTGCAACTAATATTGATAAAAATCTGAGCCATTTGCACATATGTGTGTCCTCTAGGCTTTTTTTGTTTGTTTCAACATTTGTTAAAATGTATCCTTGCTTAAAAAATAGAAGATAATTTCAAAGACAAGAATAAAGTTTCAATTTTTGAAATTTTACATAGGAATTACCAATCACCTAAATAGAAAAGCTAGTTCCTCTTTAATGTCTCTCCTAGGTTGGAATTCTCTTGAAGTTTTCATATTCACAGGTTATTATATACCTAAAATGTATCATTCATAGAGTATAGGCCCTTATATTGATAAAACTTTAGGTTATTTAGCTTTTTAATTTTTGCTATAGTTTTTTATATTTAAAGTATATTTTAAAGTAAATAAAGTTCAGTTTACTTTGGTGAAAAGATAGTTTCTGTGAGTTCCTGACATTTTAAAAATTTACTCCAGGTAATAAAAGAATAAAATACTGGCCTCTAAAGTGTTATCTTTATTTGACTCTTTGTGACCCCCATGGACTGTAGCCCACCAGGCTCCTCTATCCATGGAATTCTCCAGGTAAGAATACTGGAGTGGGTTGCCATTTCCTTCTCCAGGGCATCTTCCCAACTCAGGGATCGAACCTGGGTCTCCTGCATTGCATGCGGATGCTTTACTGTATGAGCTACTAGGGGAGCCCAAAGTGTTCTGTTTGTTTACATGTTTGTTTAAATGACCAGGAAGGAACTGAGGGAAACATAGTGAGTGATTGTGTTGGTAAGTAGCCTTAATAACTTGCTTTTTAAACGTTTAAGCTATTCCATGAGGGTGAACAACAACAACAAAAATAATAAATTAAAGAGGGAATAATATATGGTGCCTCTATTCATTTAAACTAACTTCCTTCCTAAAATGTATTGATATCTTGTCTAGTCTCATGCAATCAAGATCAAAATAACTTGAGTCTTATCTACAATTAACAAATGCAAAACACTTGCAAATGGAATTGCTATATGAATAAATTATAATAAGATTATTGACATTTATGCATTTTGTATTATTAGAATTATTTTTAATGTTCTGAATTATAACAAGTGAGAATATAGGATTAGGTGATGTCTTGGTTTCATTTCTGAAATTTAAGAATGTGTTATCTTAGATGTAATAACTACATGGTTTATGAGATATGAAGGCAATTTATTTGACTTTTTGTTTAACTTTTTACATTCCTCAGAGTCGGACACGACTAAAGTGACTTAGCCGCAGCAGCAATTACTGTTATATTAAATCTGGAGATTATTATGAATATAAAAGTAATTTTAGGTGAATTTATAATTTTCTTACATATAGGTATAAATTATTACTTTGGAGATGTCTTTTCCTGTATAACATGTGATCATTGTTATTATTGCTCTGTGTGACCATGTGTTAGTCACTTAGTCATGTCCAACTCTGCAACCTCATGGACTGTAGCCTGCCAGACTCTTCTGTCCATGGAATTTTCTGGGCAAGAATACTGGCATGAGTAGCCATTCCCTTCTCCAGGAGATTAATTTATTTATATTCCATTAACTGAAACTCAGTCACATGCCCACAGGAAGCTGAAATATGTAATTGTGACCAGGAAAGAAAAAAAGGAGAACATGCAATTTAGTAAATAGCTTTCCCTAAATTCCACATTTCTGATCATGAGTTAGCCATGTGCATCCTTTTACCTGTCTGCCCAGTAGGGAAATCCTAAAGTTCTCCATCTCCAAAGTCATGGTTCTCAAGCCAGTACACAGTCAGTGGTTCCTTGAGGTTTACAGATAATGAAATTTACCTACTATGCCCAGCCTCACCTGGCTTCTAATAAATAATAGTGAAGCAAAGGACAACTGCTTCATATCTCCGATAATTGTTCCCATTTAGAGGCAAGATGGGAAACACAGTGGGATCACTGATCCATATTGTACAGGAGACCACTGAGAAGGCCCATTGTAGTGACAGTAGGAGTTTCTTGCTTAGCCTCTAATTATGGTCTTTGTGGAGAAATTCCCTTCTCTGCCTTCTGAATGACTCCTCTTCCTGGTCACGTATGAAGTGCGTTACATATCCACAGTTTGCCTTCTTATGGCAACACTCTGTTGGTTTAAGTTTAGAGGGCCAAGGATTGATTTGTTTTCATTCACAGACGTTTTTAAACAAAGTTTCTGGTTTCCCTGTAAATCCAATTCCCTCAGAGTTTAGTAACATTCTTACCATTTCCTTTTAGTTCCACCTACCAGTAATCACACTACAATTTCTTTCCTAGACATGGTTCTCAAGTCTGCTTTCTTTATAAACATCAGACCTCCTGTGTCTCTCTATAGTGGCTGCCTCCAGGTGATCTGGAACAATAGCTTCAGGTGAGAAAGGAACATTCTTGATCTGCTCTTGGTCCCCTCCTCCATTTTAAAACTGAGAGGTCTTAATGAGCACTTTTTTCTTCAAGACCTCATTAATTTTTATTTTTTCTGCTATTTGGTATTTAGAAGTCGCCTTTTCCACACTTGTTCCCAAATTACTGGGCCCTCTAATCCCTCGTGGTTTTGCTTGTTAACTGGCTAGTTCTTGCCTGACTTCATCTTTATCCTGCAGCTCCTTCCTGGAAGCAGTGAGGGACACCTTCCAGGCCCCACTCTGGGGAACGCTAACATCTATAATAGACCCCACCAATGTACATGATTCGGTCACAGTAGAGTTTCATTTCTTTTTCAGTAGAGTTCAATGAGGGTGAGAACTAAAACGTTGCCTGCCATGTCAGTGAACAAAGGATATTGCAGCCATCAAGTCATTATGTTACAGCCGCCGGATGGTGAGCCCTGAGGGAACTCAGGATGGAAGCAAATGGGCTGCCTAATGCCAAGCCCACCTCGCAGGCAGCCACTGCAGCCACCCCTGATGTGTACCTGGGGTGGCTGGGGATGAGGAAGCCCAGGGTGCTGGCCCCAGATGGTTAAAGTGCATAACAAAGGAGTGATTTCAGTGCACCTGGGCTCTTGCATCTTCCCCTACATAGAAAAGTGCTAAATTTCTTAAACTTGACAGGTCTGGTTTTCTATGTAATGTTCCAACTTGGTTTTTTGTCACAGAAAAAACTTCTCTTTATCCTGGATCCCCGCTTTGCCTTTTTGGGGCAGTCTCTTAGAGTTATTAGGTACGCTGTCTTTACTCTCAATTTGTAGATTACGCATTTTTTCAGTCAACAGTAGTAGTACGTAAGTGAGAGAATACCCTCCTCCATCCCAAGCAGATCAGGATTCTGTGTCCTTACAAGTATATCCTTAGGGTTTGTCAGGGGATTGTTTCCCTTCTAGCCAACTGGAAGGGGAAAAAGAACACAGGGAGATTTTTTAGTGTGCAGGTCTGGAGTGGCACACATCACTTCCATTCATATTCTACTGGTAATAATTCAATGAAATGTTTGACTTGAAGCTAGGAAATTAGTGCCAGGAAGAAAAGGAGAATATGGATTTTGGTTGGTAGGTTGCATTCTGTGCTACAATATTTAAATTCGATAACAAGAATAGGATTTGAAAGATATGTTATGGATTAAATCAAACAGTGCGTATAATGTAGTATACAAGAGGAAGAAATTTTCTTCTACCCTTATAGGCTCTTCTTGCTGGTCTAAGAATTAATATAAGACAGACTGACAGGAGACAATCAAACAAAAGTTTATAGCATGCATACATGGGAGAGACCCAGGAAAATGGAGTAGCTCATCAAAATGGCTGAAACTCTCAACTTAAATACCATATTCAGCTCTATAACAGTGTGGTTTAATTGAGCATTGATAGTATTTGATAAAATGAATGTTGCCAAGAACAAACATTAGGGAAATTTAATTACCAGCAGTTGTATTTGAAATAATTTTGTAATTTTTATATTTTTTGATAATTTATTTGAAGTAATTTTATATTTTTTTCCAATATCTAATGGGAATAACATACTTCCCTGTTGGCTCAGATGGTGAAGAATCTGCCTGCAATATGGGAGACCTGTATTTGATCCCTGGGCTGGGAAGATCCCCTGGAGAAGGGAATGGTTACCCAATCCAGTGTTCTGCTCTGGCGAATTCCATGGACAGAGGAGCCTAGTAGACTACAGTCCATGGGGTTGCAAAGAGTTGGACACAACTGAGCGACTTTCACTCACTCATTGGAAATAATTTTGGGAACAGTTACAGACTTTATTTTCTTGGGCTCCAAAGTCACTGCAGATGGTGACTGCAGCCATGAAATTAAAAGATGCTTGCTCCTTGGAAGCAAGCTATGACAAGCCTAGACAGTATATTAAAAAACAGAGACATCACTTTCCTGATTTGTCCATCTAGTCAAAGCTATGGTTTTTCCAGTAGTCATGTATGGATGTGAGTGAGATTGGCCCATAAAGAAGGCTGAGCGCTGAAGAATTAATGCTTTCAAACTGTGGTATTGGACAAGACTCCTGAGAATCCCCTGGACTGCAGGGAAATAAAACCAGTCAATCCCAAAGGAAATCAGTCCTGAATATTCATTGGAAGGACTGATGCTGAAGCTGAAGCTCCTGTACTTTGGCCATCTGATGAGAAGAGCTGACTTATTGGAAAAGACCCTGATGCTGGTGGGAAAGATTAAAGGCAGGAGGAGAAGGGGGCGACAGAGGATGAGATGGTTGGATGACATCACAGACTCAATGGACATGAGTTTGAACAAGTTCCAGGAGACGGTGAAGGACAGGGAAGCCTGGTGTGCTGCAGTCCATGGGCTCGCAAAGATTCAGACACAACTGAGCAACTGAACTGAACTGAATGGGAATGAGTCAAATGAATTTTTACCCATTGCTTTAAAAGCGAATTTTATGAAATGAATTATTCCTGAAGCTTTTAAACAGTCCTTTTGATTTTTTTAGGACTTCATCATAATTATTTTTTTTCTTTGCAGCAGGCATCTTGGAGATCAAAGATGGGCAGAAAAGATGCCTCCACTTTAAAACTTCCTGTTGATCAGTACAGAAAGCAAATTGGTAAGCAATGAATCCCCTTTGATACATTCTTATGAATTAAGACGAAGAAAAAAAAGCAATTGTGTGTGATATTAACAAAATAACTTTTCCCTCATACATATGATGCACAGAATATGACTAATAAGGGAATACACAGAGGTTTTAAGGAACAAAAATAAGCACAGCCTTTTTTATCTATAAAGAAATACATTTTTGTACTTAGGATTTTTTGAAGCTCTTACAGTTTTTATTGACTGGTAAAAGCAAAAATACTTCTATTTTTATTCTTAAGGCTGTGTGCTTGTATGTAGTCAGTAATTTTAATATTATCATGTTTATTTCTTGTTATCCTTATGAAATCTTTCAGTTCTGTTGACTCTTAGTGGCAATAATGTGATAGCCTCAAAATTCTCCATTAAAATTTAACCTTAGTAAAATGGTGAACCAGAGGGAAGTCCAGTCATCAGCATAGAAAGATAAAAGGAATCTTCTCTGATTTAGACTGTGCTCTAAGTGCAGGATTTCCTACCCAATCTTTTCAATAATGCATGGAGTATTTACAAAAAATTACCTACATACTAGGTCACAATCAAGTCTCCTCAATTTTATAGAAGCAATATCCTATACTACAACTTTGAACAGTGTAGTAAATTATAAATCAGTTAAAAGTCAAAAAGTTAACTTCTACGCCCCCCATCACCCTCTCTTACAGGAAGGAACTTACATGTTTTTTCCTGTTCTCACCTGTTCCCATCCCTTTGGAAATTAGAAAGTAATTATAATAATAATTAGTTTAAAAAACTCTTCTAAATAACTAACAGATAAAGAAGTTGCCAGTCAGAAAATAAGTAGAAGTAATTGGTACCAAAAGACTCTATACCTGTTTTATAAATATGATACATAAAGTATATTCCTAAAGGAAAAGATATTTCTGCAAAACAAAGAAGATGCAGACAAAGGGAAAATATTTAAAATTTGTAACCAATTAAAAATTTACCTGTCGATAGATTAAACCCTGCATGCATGTACGCTAAGTTGCTTCAGTCGTGTCCAACTCTTTGCAACCCTGTGGACCATAGCCTGCCAAGCTTCATGAGATTCTCTAGACAAGAATACTAGAGTGGGTTGTCATGCCCTTCTCTAGAGGATCTTCCTGACTCAGGGAGTGAACCCACCTGTCTTATGTTTCCTGCATTGGCTTGTGGGTTCTTTACCACTAACACCACCTGGGAAGCCCTAAATAATGTCCTACTATAAATAAGTAAAATAATCTGGAAACCCAACGGTAAAATGGGCAGAAAATATGAGGAGCCAATTCATATAAGTGGAACTCTGCTGCTGCTGCTAAGTCGCTTCAGTCGTGTCTGACTCTGTGTGACCCCATAGACGGCAGCCCGCCAGGCTCCAGCGTCCCTGGGATTCTCCAGGCAAGAACACTGGAGTCGGTTGCCATTTCCATCTCCAATGCATGAGAGTGAAAAGTGAAAATGAAGTTGCTCAGTTGTGTCCGACTCTTCGTGATCCCATGGACTGCAGCCCATCAGGCTCCTCCGTCCGTGGGACTTTCCAAGCAAGAGTACTGGAGTGGGGTGCCATTGCCTTCTCCGAGTGGTAAAGACCCCACTTGCCAATTCAGAAGATGTAAGAGATGCAGGTTTGATCCCTGGGTCAGGAAGATCCCCTGGAAGAGGGCATGGCAACACCCTCCAGTATTCTTGCCTAGAGAAACCCATGGACAGAGGAGCCTAGTGGGCTACAACCCCTAGGGCTGCAAAAAGTCGGACGTGACTGAAGCGACTTACTGCTTTGGAGATGCCTTTTACTGTATAATATGTGATCATTGTTATTATTGCTGTGTGTGACCATAGGTTAGTCACCAAGTTATGTCCAATCTGCAGGACTGTAGCCTGCCAGGTTCCTCTGTCCATGGAATTTTATTGCATATATTAAAATAAAACATACAATCAAAAGTCTTATGAAAAGATATCATTCATCTAATTGATAACTGAAAAATAAAAAAATTCTGGCTATATTATCTCTTGAGAGAAATTTTATGATATTTGATTTTTTATATCCTCCCTTCACTTATGGGATGCTGTATCAATAATAGTGTGGATTGTTATATTATTTATGTATTTAAAGAGAAGGACTGACTAGGTTGAAGTTTGATCAAATGGGATGTGTGAAACCACATGAATAAAGAATAAACATATTCAGGAACAATTCATATCCAACTCTTAAACAATTGTTAGAATTTTGACAAGTGTATATATCCGTGTAACCATATATGCCAATCAAAATGCAGAACATTTCTATCCTCTCAAATAGTTCCAATGTCTCTATCCCACCCTCCCATATGCAACCACTGTTCTGATTTCTGTCATCATTGATAATAGAAAAAATAAAGCATCTGCTAGGATTTTTATTGAAATTGAATTATATCTCATAATCCATTTTTAAAAGTAAACATACTAAAAATCTCTAAAGTATTCTGTTCTATAATCATTGCATGTTTTCCTTTGATTTAGTTATATTCATATGTGTAAGAGCAAAGAAAAAATAAGAGAGAAAATAACATAATTGTAAGGTCTCATTCCTCTTCTTATACTAAATTGTTCTGAGGATTCTGTTATGCATTATTGTTATTCAATCACTTGGTCCTGTCTGACTCTTTGTGATTCCATGGACTGCAGCATGCCAGATTTCCCTGTCCTTCACCATCTTCCAGAGTTGGCTCACACTCATGTCCATTGAGTTGGTGATGCCATCCAACCATCTCATCCTCTGTCAGCCCCTTCTCCTCCTGTCTTCAGTCTTACTGAGAATCAGATCTTCTCTAATGAGTCAGCTCTTTGCATCAGGTGGCCAAAGTATTGGAGCTTCAGCTTCAGCATCAGTTCTTACAATGAATATTCAGGACTGATTTCCTTTAGGATTGACTGGTTGGATCTTTCAATTTCATGGCTTCAGGCACCATTTACAGTGATTTTGGAGCCCAAGAAAATAAAGTCTGTCGCTGTTTCTATTGTTTCCCCATCTATTTGCCAGGAAGTGGTGGGACCGGATGCCACGATCTTAGTTTTTTGAATGTTGAGTTTTAAGCCAGCTTGTTCACTCTCCTCTTTCACTTTCATCAAGAGGCTCTTTAGTTCCTCTTTGCTTTCTGCCATAAGAGTGATGTCATCTGCATATCGGAGGTTATTGATATTTCTCCCAGCAATATTGATTCTTGCTTGTGCTTCATCTACCTCAGCATAGAAGTTAAATAAGCAGGGTGATGATATACAGCCTTGACATACTCCTTTCCCAATTTTGAAATAGTCTATTGTTCCATATCTGGTTCTAACTGTTGCTTCTTGACCTTCATACAGGTTTCTCAGGAGGTAGTAAGGTGGTCTGGTATTCCCATCTCTTTATGAATTTTCCAGTTTGTTATGATCCACACAGTCAGAGGCTTTAGCACAGTCAATGAGTCAGAAGTAGATGTTTTTCTGAAATTCCCTTGCTTTTTATTTGATTCAATGGATATTGGCAGTTTGATCTCTGGTTCCTCTGCCTTTTCTAAATCCAACTTGAACATCTTAAAACTCTTGTTTCACATACTGTTGAAGCCTAGCTTGAAGGATTTTAAGCATTACCTTACTAACATTTGAAATGAATGCTATTGTGTGGTAGTTTGAACATTCTTTTGCATTGCTCTTCTTTGGGATTGTAATGAAAACTGACCTTTTTGCAGTCCTGTGTCCACTTGCTGAGTTTTCCAAATTTGCTGGCATATTGAGTGCAGCACTTTCATAGCATTGTCTTTTAGGATTTGAAATAGCTCAGCTGGAATTCCATCACCTCCACTAGCTTTGTTCTTAGAGATGCTTCCTAAGGCCCACTTGACTTCACATTCTAGGATGTCTGGCTCTAGATGAGTGATCACACCATCGTGGTTATCCGGGTCATTAAGATCTTTTTTGTATAGTTCTTCCATGTGTTTTTGCCACCTCTTTTTAATATTTTCTGCTTCTGTTAGGTCTGTATCACTTCTGTCCTTCATTGTGCCCATCTTTGCATGAAATTTTACTTTGGTGTCTTTAATTTTCTTGAAGAGATCTCTAGTCTTTCACATTCTATTATTTTCCTCTATTTCTTTGCATTGATCACTTAGGAAAGCATCCTTATCTGTCCTTGATAATCTTTGGAACTTGTTTTTCAAGATGGCAGAGAAGAAGGATGTGTGCTTATCTTCTCTTGGGAGAACACCTAGATCAAAACTAGCTGCTGAACAGCTGAAATGGGAATTCTGAGTTCTTGTTTGTGGAGCCAAAGAATGGAATTCACAAATGTGCAAATACTCATGGTAGCCAGTGAATAGGATTTTTTAGAGAGAAGGAAAGTACAAAGCTCCCAGCAAAGACACTGAGAGTGGGTACAGAGTCCCCCAAAAGGCAGGGATTACAGCAGATTTGTATTTTTACCAGTATTAATCTGTACATTTTTGGTTGGCTCCTCTTCTTAAATCACGTTATTTCTATCCAATCAGTTTAAAGGTCAAGATGCTTAGCTTTACATCCTTATATCTTCTCTTGATCCTTGGATTAAGTCATTCCCTGGCCATTTTATAATGGACCAGATGTATGAGTTTAAGATTAATGGTCACCAGTTGTTTTTCCCTCAGGCATATGGAACATAAGTTAATTACTCCTCTTCCCTGGATCTGAGTGCTGATAATTTATCTGACTGAGGACACATTCCAGGAACTCAGGACAAAGGATATAGTTTTAGGTTAATGGAGGGAGATGTTTACTGAAAACAAGACCTAGGTCTCAGAGTTCTACACTGACTGCCTCAGTTCAGTTCAGTCGCTCAGTCGTGTCCGACTCTTTGCGACCCCATGAATCACAGCATGCCAGGCCTCCCTGTCCATCACCAACTCCTGGAGTTCACTCAGACTCATGTCCATCAAGTCAGTGATACCGTCCAGCCATCTCATCCTCTGTCGTCCCTTCTCCTCCTGCCCCCAATCCCTCCCAGCATCAGAGTCTTTTCCAATGAGTCAACTCTTCACATGAGGTGGCCAAAGTACTGGAGTTTCAGCTTTAGCATCATTCCTTCCAAAGAAATCCCAGGGCTGATCTCCTTTAGAATGGACTGGTTGGATCTCCTTGCAGTCCAAGGGACTCTCACGAGTCTTCTCCAACTCCACAGTTCAAAAGCATTAATTCTTCGGCACTCAGCCTTCTTCACAGTCCAACTCTCACATCCATACATGACCACTGGAAAAACCATAGCTTGACTAGACAGACCTTTGTTGGCAGAGTAATGTCTCTGCTTTTGAATATGCTATCTAGGTTGGTCATAACTTTCCTTCCAAGGAGTAAGCGTCTTTTAATTTCATGGCTTCAGTCACCAGCTGCAGTGATTTTGGAGCCCCCAAAAATAAAGTCTGACACTGTTTCCACTGTTTCCCCATCTATCTCCCATGAAGTGATGGGACCGGATCTTAGTTTTCTGAATGTTGAGCTTTAAGCCAACTTTTTCACTCTCCACTTTCACTTTCATCAAGACGCTTTTTAGTTCCTCTTCACTTTCTGCCATAAGGATGGTGTCATCTGTATATCTGAGGTTATTGATATTTCTCCCGGCAATCTTGATTCCAGCTTGTGTTTCTTCCAGTCCAGCGTTTCTCATGATGTACTCTGCATATAAGTTAAATAAGCAGGGTGACAATATACAGCCTTGAAGTACTCCTTTTCCTATTTGGAACAGACTGCCTAGCAATTTCTAACTCACAATCACGCACAGGAAAATGTTGAATCCTACCAAAAAAAAGATACCTTACATGCAAGGGCAAAGGAGAAGCAACAACAAGATGGTAGGAAGGGTGCAACTGAGTGTAAAATCAAACTTCATACCCACCAGAGATGCTTGGAGGGCACAAGTAAAACCTTGTGTGCACTAAGACCTAGGGAAATGAGCAGTGACCTCCACAAGAGACTGAGCCAGACCTGCCTTTGGATGTCTGAGTGTCTCCTGTGGAGCCATGGGTCAGCAGTGGCCTGCAGTGGAATGGGGGCTCTGGCAGCACCGTCCTCGGAGGTGTGGTGTGGGGCATATGTCCTCTTGAAGGAGGTCGTCATTAGCTCCATTATAGAGTCACTGAGCAGGTGACCCATGACCTGGAGAACAATTATACCAAAAAAGTTCTTGCACTGGTGTGAAAGTTCTAGGGCCCACAACAGATTTCCCAACCTGGGAATCCAGCAAAGAGACTGAGAAACCCTCCCCACCGCCACCCCCCCCCCGCAGGGAATTTGACTTTGAAGGTCAGTGGGATATGATTATGGAACTTCCACAGGTCTGAGGAAACAGAGACTCTTGAAGGCAAAAACAAAACCTGTGTGCACTGGGACCCAGGAGAAAGGAGCAGGCACCCCACAAAGGACTGTGCCAGGAGTCTCCAGCAGAGGTGTGGGTCAGCAGTGGCCTGCCGCAGGATCAGGGACACTGGTAGCAGCAGTCCCAGGAGGCGCAGCGTCCTGGCGTAAGTCCTTTTGGAGGAGGTCGCCATTACCCCTACCATAGTTTGGATTCAGGCAAACTACAGGGAGGGAACTCAGCCCCACCCATCAGCAGAAGATTGGATTAAAGACTTACTGAGCATGGCCTTGTCCACCAGAGCAAGACCCAGTTCTCCCCACAGCCAGTCCTCTTATCCTTATCCATCAGAGGACAAACAGAATGAAAACCACAATCACAGAAAACTAACCAAACTGATGACATAGATCACAGCCTTGTCTGACTCAATGAAACTGTGAGCCATGCCATGTAGGGCCACTCAAGACGGAAGGGTCATGGTGGAGGGTTCTGACAAAATGTGGTACATGGGAGATGGGAATAGCAAACCACTTCAGCATTCCTGCCTTGAGTGCCCCATGAACAGTAAGAAAAGGCAAAGATATGACACTGAAAGATGAACTTCCCAGGTCCATAGGTGCCTAATATGCTACTGAAGAAGAGCAGAAAAATAGCTCCAAAGAAATGAAAAGGCTGAGCCCAGTGGAAACAGCACCCAGTTGTGGATGTATCTGGTAGTGAAAGCAAAGTCTGATGCTGTAAAGAACAATATTTCATTGGAGCCTGAAATGTTAGGTCCATGAATCAAGGCAAATTAGAAGTATTCAAATAGGAGAAGGCAAGAGTGAGCGTCAACATCTTAGGAATCAGTGAACTAAAATGGACAGGAATGGGCAAATTTAATTCAGATGATCATTACATCTGCTACTGTGGGCAAGAATCCCTTAGAAGAAATGGATTAGCCCTCATAGTCAGCAAAAGAGTCCGAAATAGAGTACTTGGGTGCATTCTCAAAACAACAGAATGATCTCTGTTCGTTTCCAAGACAAACCATTGTATATTATAGTAATCCAAGTCTATGCCCCAACCACTAATGCTGAAGAAGCTGAAACTGAATGGTTCTATGAAGAACCTACAAGATCTACTAGAACTAACACCAAAAAAGATGTCCTTTTCAACATAGGGAACTGGAATGAAAAAGTAGGAAGTCAAGAGATACCTGGAGTAACAGGCAAGTTTGGCCTTGGAGTACAAAATGAATCAGGACAAAGGCTAACCAAGTTTTGCCAAGAGAATGCACTGATCATAGTAAACACCCTCTTCCAACAACATGAGAGACAACTCTACAGATGGTCAATACCAAAATCAGATTGATTATAGAGCTTCTCCACCTTCAGGTGCAGGGCTTCCCTTGTGGCTCAGCTGGTAAAGAATCCAACTGCAATGTATGAGACCTGGGTTCGATCCCTAGGTTGGGAAGATCTCCTGGAGAAGGGAAAGGTTACCCTCTCCAGTACTCTGGCCTGGAGAATTCCATGGACTGTGTAGTCCATGGGGTAACAAAGAGTCGGACACAACTGAGAAACTTTCACTTTCACCTTCAGGTCTAACAAATATAGTCAGCAAAAACAAGACCAAAAGCTGACTGTGGCTCAGATCATGAACTCCTTATTGTAAAATTCAGACTTAAAATGAAGAAAGTAGGGAAAACCATTTGGAGAAGGCGATGGCACCCCACTCCAGTATTCTTGCCTGGAGAATCCCAGGGACGGAGGAGCCTAGTGGGCTGCCATCTATGGGGTCGCACAGAGTTAGACACGACTGAAGTGACTTAGCAGCAGCAGCAGCAGCAGCAGGGAAAACCATTAAGCCATTCAGATATGACCTAAATCAAATTCCATACAGTGGAAGTGACAAATAGATTCAAGGGATTATATCCATAGACAGAGTACCTGAATAACTATGGATGGAGGTTCATAATATTGTACATGAGATAGAGTAACAGGACAAATATCAAACAAAAGTTTAATAACACATTTATATGGGAGAGGCCTGGGAAAAATTAACTCACCCACATGGCTGTTTTTGGGCCTTGATTGTTTTCAGCTCAAATAATCTGCATGCCAAAAAGATGTTTGGGATGGTAAATTTTGCTCCCCTACACATACATATATAAATTGTTGCTTGGTTAGTATTTTTAATGCATTTTCTGGCAAGTTTATTTATATAAGCAACTTATTGCATTATCTTTGTAGGAGTCCAAAGTGAAGTGCTTGTTTTTTAGTACTAATGCCATTAAATAATGGTATGTCCTTTGCAACGTAGAATTAACATCTGGTTATTTTGTCCAAAATTTGAAAAATCATCGTTGTTTGAGTTGCCTGTGTAATATAATTTCAAAAGTTTTCCTGAAATTTTTGTTTTTGAGGATGAACTCACTGGTTTCCTCATGTAATCCTATGGATGATTCATGTTGAGGTTTGACAGAAAACAGCAAAATTCTATAAGGCAATTATCCTTTAATAAAAAATAAATAATTAAAAAAATAATTTTAAGAAAAATACTTTTTTCAAATATTATTTTTATAGATAATACTTGTTTTTTCTTTAGGTAAATATGTGGCATCGTTTTGTAAGACTAGCTAAGTATAAAGGTATACAGTGCTGATGAGACTATTAGATCTGTGTTTTATTGTGTTTCTGGTTTTTGTAATAATTTTCTTTTATCAACTTGACTGATTAAAATTATAATGTTATTTTGTTTGTGATCATGTAATTTGTGAGTTTATTAATCTTACAGCTATCAAAATGCAGATGTTTTGTTTACTGGCCTAACTATTGGAACTTGCTATAGACTTTCATAAGACTCTTGACCCTTGCTTTTGCAAAAAATTTTCTACAGTTATTTGTAATTTATAATATAATAACTAAAAATTGTGTTCATATAGTAGTTGGAAAATGACTCTATGTCAAATTGTAATGTTCTTCTATGTATAATTTTGATAATATGAAAAAAATAAGGTTCCAAATAGCTTTTTGCTTTTTTAAGGAAGGAAGAAGGGATTTGAAGCAGTTGATGAGAAATTATTTAAAAATGTTGAAAGAAATATAAAAGTATTGTTGATTAGCAAATTTTATTATTTGTCAGTAATTTTGGCATGCTGTAAATAACTCGTCTTCTAATAATTCATTTGAGTAATTAAATTTAGATTGCAAATTTTTCTTTTCAAATATTTTGACTCTTATCTCTTCGCTTTTCTATTGTATCTTAATTGGTGTGGTCTGTATAAATGGACAATAAATTATATATCTTTGTTATAGAGATCAGACAGTGAATAGAACTTGGTATTCATCCCAGACAGAATTATGATTGAATGTATTTGCAAGATTAAAGCACTGAATTTACTTTTTTCTAATTAAAGGCAATTAAAGATTTCCAGACACAAATAAAAGACAATGAATTGAGGAATAAGTGTAGGAGCAAGTCCATTTGCAGGTGAAAAGATGTGCCTTTGAAGCAGAACCAGCTGTATTTTCATTGAAAGAATAACAGTTTAGGAAGCTTTTCTGCATGTGCTTGCTTGATAGCATAATGTACTCATAAGCAGCTTATGCAGTATTCAGAAAATAACAGTGCATTAATTTTTAAAGCAGCAAAGGCAGAGGAAGAGCAGTACTGCCACACGATGATAATGAGTGGGGCTAGTGTAAAGTCTACTGTTCTAAGAAAGGAAAAAATCAGTGAGCTTCTGAAAAATGAACAGTTATAAAACAATAACCGGATATTCACATGATAATGAGCTTAGACAGCAGTATCAACAAAGGGCAAAGATGCAGTCTTGTTTCTAGGCAAAATGAAGGAATCAAAAAGCAAAAAGCGGTTAATCTATTCTTTTATTAAACTGAGGAGACTGTAAAACTGTGGCATAGTTAACACTGACTATTGCTTTAAGTGTAAAATAATTCACGGTATAAATGTAACTTTTTATGTTGAATTAAATAGAACATATTGATTACTTTGTTCTTTCCTAAATTAATATAATATGAGGAATGGTAAATGATAATATTGAGGTACCAAAATATTTATGATCTTTATTAAATATATGTTCTTATGATTCTTTACAAAAACAGTGCTCATGCTAAAGTTAAATATATTTTAATTATATGGAATAAGAAAGGAACTTTTAACATACATAGCGCCTACTGATTAGAGATTATAAATGAAAATGACTTCTGAAAGTATTCTGTTTAAAAAACAGATATTACACAGATTGTTTGCAAAGTACACATAAATAAAAATTATGAGAATGTATGGCATCATATTTGCTATCTAAAAATTCAGGCATACATAATTCAAATATCTTTGGTATAAATGTTTTCTTTTTTAGTTATTATTTTGCTTTTAGTTGATACTTGTGATCCCTATTTAAGACTTGAAGCAGGATATTCTGGTGATTATATATGCTGAGTTTTCAAGTATAAATTTTCAGTTTATATTTAACAGCAGAATTCAGAAACAGAGTAGTTTGCTTTGTTAAAGTTGCTTGAATTGGGAACTGTACACATATTATTGAATGAATCTTAGTTTTCCGTCATTGGAAGTAACTTGTGAGACAACCTTTTGAAGCATACAAATTATTAAAATGATCCCAAGGAAAAGTATCCTTTCCACCTTGCTCTTAGTTTTGTAAGAGTGTGAGTCAGGGCTGGAGATAACCATGACTCCAGACTGAAACAAGAAATAAACTCTTCTTCTCTTATATCCTGGAAACAACAATAATCAATTATCCTCTCTCTCTCTCTCCTCTATTTCTTTCTCTCTCATTTTCATGTTATTTCAGTTTGACTTTCTGTTCCTTATCATGAAAGTCTTAGGATTATTTGAAATAATCCTAAGAATATCCAAGAAGATTCTCAAAAGCTACCCAGATATTTTCCAACCAAACCAGGGGCTGTTGCTTTCCAAGTCTAGGATCTTGAGTTATATTTAGACTTTTATCTTTCTTGTGAGAAAGAAATATTTAAATGTTTATAATGCTGTTTTTCCCTAGAAATTGGTTGTGTAGAGAGGATAGGCATCATACTTTACGAGAGGAATAAGCAAGGAGTAAGCAAGGTTCAGGTTATTATTGTCAGTCTTGTAGCTGGTCATTGTGGTTTTAATTTATGATCTCCATTCTCAAATATTCATTCTAGATCTTCCTATTTTAGCAAGCTTCTTAATTTGGTGAGCCCTTTGCCTTTAGTGAGAAACATAAATTTTCATTCCTGAAGGTTCTAAGTGATTTTTCTTGTTATAAAGACAGATAGTTGGCCTTGCTGTCCATGGGAGATTGGTTCTAGAATCCCCATGGATACTCAAGTCCCTTATATAAATAAAATGGCAAAATACAGTTGACCCTTGGACATCATGGGTTTGAACTGCTCAGGTCCACTTATATGAATTTTTTTTCCCCAATAAAAATATAGTAGAGTGGAGAAGGCAATGGCACCCCACTCCAGTACTCTTGCCTGGAGAATCCCAGGGACGGAGGAGCCTGGTAGGCTGCAGTCCATGGGGTCGCTAAGAGTCGGACGCGACTGAGCGACTTCACTTTTACTTTTCACTTTCATGCATTGGAGAAGGAAATGGCAACCCACTCCAGTGTTCTTGCCGGGAGAATCCCAGGGATGGGGGAGCCTTGGTGGGCTGCCGTCTATGGGGTCGCGTGGAGTCGGACATGACTGGAGCGACTTAGCAGCACAGGATCCTGAGTTGGGTGAATCCATGGATGTGGGACCAGAGATACAGAAGGCTGACTGCGGACAATAAAGTTGTACTATATTTTTGACTGTGCAGAGAGTCAGTGCCCCAACCCCTGCATTGTTCAAGGGTCAGCTGTATTTGTGAATAACCTATGCACATCCTCCTGTATGCTTTAAATCATCTCTAGATTACAGTTGTGCAGGAACAAAAAACTGAAACTGAAGTCGCTCAGTCATATCCAACTCAATGTGGCCCCATGGACTGTAGCCTGCCAGGCTCCTCCGTCCATGGGATTTCCCAGGCAAGAGTACTGGAGTGGGTTGCCATTTCTTTCTCCAGGGTATCTTCCCAACCCAGGGATTGAACCCCCCGGGTCTCCTGCATTGCAGGCAGACGCTTTACCGTCTGAGCCATCAGGGAAACCCTGCTGTTGATGAGTGGCAGAACCAATACAATATTGTAAAGTAATTAGCCTCCAATTAAAATAAATAAATTTAAATTTAAAAAAAAAAGAAAAAAAAATGCATGCTAAGTTGCTTCAGTTGTGTTCGACTCTTTGCGACCCTGTGGACTGTAGCCCACCAGGCTCCTCTCTCCATGGGATTCTCCAGGCAAGAATACTGGAGTGGTTGCCATGGCCTCCTCCAGGGGATCTTCCCAACCCAGGGATCGATCCTGTGTCTCTTAAGTCTCCTGCATTGGCCGGCGGGTTCTTTAAAACTAGTGACACCTGAAAAGCCCAAGATTACAGTTGACTGTATAGTTATTTCATTACAATTTACCATTGGTCATAGCAATACATGGAATTAACCCAGGAGTTCCTTTGCAGCTTTTCATATTTCTTTTAGTCCTCATTGTGTATTAACAAATCATTTTTTCCTTGATAGCAAACATTATTATAATAATTAATGTTACCCCACCCAACACTGCAAATCTCCATTTTACTGTTTACTCATAGGCATGAAGGATCCAAACTGATTAGACGGAAGGCTCAGTTTCCAATTCAATAAAAAATAATACGTATTATCTTAGTTATCTCTCTTTCTAGGTAAGCTATACAACAAAATGTACTACTTAAACTTTGGCCACTGGGAGGATTTCCCTTATAGATAGTGTTTTAGGGCCTCCTCCAAAATAGCAGTTTACTTCCATTGTGCAGCATATTTTAAAGAACCATCCACATACATTTTGTAAACTACTAAAATGGTATACAACTTTATGATTTGTTGAATGAGATGACTCCCAATTCATGACTGGTAGCTCAGGCCAGATGGTCCCTGAGTCTCATAATCAGATAGTCGGTCTTCATCAGAGCTTGGTAGCAATCCAGGCTTTGTTTCATAGCAGTTGTTTCCTGTTGAAGGGTGTATGGAATTGTTTCAAAACCCTGGAGGCTGCCACTTCTTTTTTACTGGGACATGCTAAAGGCTTATTTCTATGTCTCAGTTAGTTAGATGCACTTAAGGCTCCACTGACTGTGCCATGTCATAAGTTCTAAGAGGTAGAAGAACTTGCACAGCAATCTACCAGAGAACTTTTATTGTACCATGTCTTAGCACCTTTTCACATTCTCTCCATGCATAAAATATGCATATAGATGAAAAAGCTTGACAACTACATAAGCAGCCATGTATCCATTATCTAGGTTAAATATAAGATATATACTTCTTTATGCACTTTCCCAATTGCAACACCCTCTATGCCACTGTATTGGTGAGAGAGAACCACTATCTTGATTTTGTGTTAATTTCATTTATGAAATTTCCACCTAGGTACATGTTAAACAATGTATTTTTTGTTTATGAACTTACATAAATGAAATCATGCTGTATATATTGTCATAAAACTTGCTCTTATTGAATATCATATTTTTGAGTTTTATTCTTATTGATAAATGGTGATATGGTTCATTAATTTTCTATGCCTTATAATAATCCATCATCTGCCTATACCAATATTTTTCAGCCTATTCTCTTGGTTTTGACAATTGCATGATTCTCAGTTTTTTCTCTATGAATGATATTATAAGGTTTCTATAAATAATTTCAGACATGTCTGCTCTTTGGTTCACAGGAACAAGAATTTCTCTGCAATATATACACAGTAGAAAAACATTGGCTCAGAGGTATAGATATTTGATATTATCAAGTAATGCCAGTTTTATAAGAAGTTGTGCCTATGTTTCATTCTTAATGATAGATATGGCACAAGTGCAGCAAGTTGACTTATTTTTTGCAGATAATCCTACTATGCTCTAAATCAATGCAATTTCATGAATCAAATGTAGTTGACAAGCCTCTGTGTTTCTAACAGAATGCTCTGTGTTCTCTCTCTTTTATATATATATATATATATATATATATATATATATAAGTGCATGCGTGCATGCTAAGGTACTTCAGTCATGTCCAACTCTTTGCGACACTATGGGCTCTAGCCCACCAGGCTCCTCTGTCCATGGGATTCTCCAGGCAAGAATACTGGAGTGGGTTGCCATGCCCTCCTCCAGGGGATCTTCCCAACTCAGGGATCCAACCCATTTCTCTTAGGTTTCCTTCATTGGCATGTGGCTTCTTTACCACTAGTAAAGAAGCCCATATATGAATTATATATATATATATATATATATATATATATATATAAATGATATATATAAAAATGAATGATATATATCTGAATGAGGTATCTCACAAAGTGTTCATATCTTCTCCAAGGCTTATTTCATACCAGTGCCATGATGTGGTACAGGTTGGTGAGGCAGTTACTCTTAGAATTAGATTATAGCAGTAAATGGAGAGTTGATTTAGTATACAAACAGTATATTACTGTTCCTTCCAGTAAAGGTATATAGTCTCTTATGGTATCTGTGATCAGAATTTAGAAAAACTCATTGGGTAGATTAATTAGCTAGTTGTAACCATGTAGAAAGGACATTTATATTCTGCCAGAATAAGAAAGCAAAGTGGTGGTCTGAGGAGGCTTTACAAATAGCTGAGGAAAGAAGAGAAGCAAAAGGAAAGGGGAAAAGGTGAGCACAGAATTCCAGAGAATAGCAAGGAGAGATAAGGACTTCTTAAATGAACAATACAAAGAAACAGAGGAAAGCAATATAATGTGAAAGACTAGAGATCTCTTCAAGAAATCGGAGATATCAAGAGGACATTTCATGCAAGGATGGGCACATTAAAGGACAGAAAGAGTAAGAACCTAACAGAAGCATAAGAGAGTAAGAAGAGGTAGCAAGAATACACAGAAGAACTTCAAAAAAGATCTTAAAGACCCCAAAAAACCATGATGGCGTGGTCACTCACCTAGAGCCAGACATCCTGCAAAGTGAAGTCAGGTGGGCCTTAGGAAACATTACTACAAACAAAGCTAGTGGAGGTGATGGAATTCCAGTGAGTTATTTCAAATCCTAAAAGATGATGCTGTGAAAGTGCTGCACTCAATATGTCAACAAACGTGGAAAACTCAGCAGTGGCCACAGGACTGGAAAAGGTCAGTTTTCATTCCAGACCCAAAGAAGGGCAATGTTAAAAAATGTGCAAACTACTGTACAATTGTACTCATTTCACATGCTAGAAAGGTTATGCTTGAAATCCTTCAAGCTAGGCTTCAGCAGTATGGGAACCAAGAACTTCCAGATGTACAGGCTGGGTTTCAAGAGTCAGAGGAACCAGAGATCCAATTGCCAACATTCATTGGATCAAAGAGAAAGCAAGGGAGTTCAAGGAAAACATTTATTGCCTCATTGAGTCTGCTAAAGCCTTTTTGTGAATCACAAAACCTGTAGAAAATTCTTAAACAGAAGGAAGTACCAAACCACCTTACTTATCTCTTGAGAAACCTGTATGTGAGTCAGGAATCAACAGTTAGAACTGGTCATGGAACAACTGACTGGTTCCAAATTTGGGAAAGGATTACGACAAGGCTATATATTTTCACCCTGCTTATTTAGCTTATATGCAGAGTACATCATGCAAAATGCCGGGCTGAATGAATCACAAGCTGGAATCAAGATTGTCAGGAGAAATATCAACAGCCTCAGATATGCAGATGGTACCACTCTAATGGCAGAAAACGAAGAGGAACTAAAGAGCCTCTTGATGAGGATGAAAGAGGAAAGTGGAAAAGCTGGCTTAAAATTCAGCATTCAAAAAGCTAAGTATGACATCCAGTTCCATCACTTCATGGCAAACAGAAGAGGAAAAAGTGGAAGCAGTGACAAATTTTATTTTCTCGGGCTCCAAAATCACTGCAGACGGTGACTGCAGGCATGAAATTAAAAGATGCTTCCTCCTTGGAAGGAAAGCTATAATTAAGTGTATCTAGGTTAAAAAGCAGAGACATTACTTTGCCAACAAAAGTCCACATAGTTAAAGCTATGGTTTTTCCAATAGTTTGTATGGATGTGAGAGTTGGACCATAAAGAAAGCTGACTACTGAAGAATTGATGCTTTCCAACTGGGGTGCTGGTGAAAATTCTTGAGAGTTCCTTCAACTGCAAGGATATCAAACTAGTCAATCCTAAAGGAAATCAAGCTTGAATATTCATTTGAAGGACTGATGCTGAAGCTGAAGCTCCAGTACTTTGGCCACCTGATGCAAAGAGCCAACTCACTGGAAAAGTCCCTGATGCTGGGAAATATTTAAGGCAAAAGCAGAAGGGAATGGCAGAGGACAAGATGGTTAGATTGCTAGTCATGTTCATCACTGACTCAATGAACATGAATCTGAGTAAACTCTGGGAGATAATAGGGGACAGAGGAACCTGGTGGGCTATAGTCCATGGCATCGTACAACTTAGCAACTGAACAACAAGTGCATTAAAAAAAAATTCTACCATAGTAGATTTAATATTACTCAGTTAGTCTCTAAGACCAACTAGACAGTGAGGAAATAAATAGATTTATGAAAATAATCAGCATAAGCACATACTTAGTTTTTCATGATATAGTCAGTTTCTGAAACTTCTCCAGGAATATGCATTCCCTTTGATTTACCACTTTAGTAAGGAAGGGGAATAATATTTCTACTTCAGTCTTACTTTCTAAAGCTCTCACATCACATGTCAGGAAACCAAGCTGGAGATTTTGCCTATTTCCAAGGATATTATTTGGGCCCGTATACTCAGATATTGACACTTGGTTTTTGAACAATGAGTCTGACATCAGACATTGAACTTTTAAATTTCATTACCTATTAAGCTCTCTTTCTGACTTGAGAAACTTCAGTGACATTTTGACCTCCTCCAAAAGTTAGTGTTTTCTGAGTCTTTCCAGCTCTATATGCCAGTATTTGGAATCACTTCCAGTAGGTATCCACATGACTTCCTAAATTCGTTCAAGTATCTGGATAAGTGACATCAACTGATAATGCCAAGTGCTGTTATCAAGAAGGCCTTTCCTGACCACTCTGCTTGAAACAATACATCTTTTGCTATTCCTTTCTGCCCCTTGCCAACTGTGTTTTTCTCTTTAGTGCTTTTCATTACCTGGCAAATTGAACTATTCTTTTTATGTGCTTATTATCCATCTTTTTATAATGTTCAAGATAACAGGCATTTGGTCTGTTTTGCCAAACTTTTATTTTTAGTACCTTGAACACTGTTTCTATCTAGTGTAAGTGCAAATAAACAATTTTTAATGACTGAATGAAAGCATTGTTTAAGAAAATAGGAGTTCTTGTGACCAGTTGTGAATATTGTCAGTTATTCTTTGGCATAAGATTAACTAAAAAAATTGTGATATGTTCTGATGTTACAGTATTTACAATACTGTTCTCAGAGAATCTGGCAACTCTGTCTGCTAACCATAAAAATAATGTTTCATGTAATTAAGAGCTTGGATACAGGTGAAAAAAATTTTTAAAATATTATAGATATATAGACATACAGATATAACTTTTGTATTTCCTTATAGATAATAATATTTTGTTACTTGCTAGCCAAAATAAGCTATTCAATATATATGTGTACAGTCACAGTGATTTGATAATCAGTTGCTAATATTTGTTCAAAGAGAAATTTTATAATATAGATTTCCTGTGTGAAAATGAAAATTTTAATGTTACTCATTCAAAATGCCCATTTTTCAGCATTAAATGCAGATTGTTGTTTAGTCACTAAATTGTGTCCGACTCTTTGGAACCCCATGGACTGCAACAGACCAGGCTTCCCTGCCCTTCACCATCTCCTGGAGTTTGCTCAAACTCATGTCCATTGTTTCAGTGATGCCGCCAACCATCTCATCCTCTGTCGTCCCCTTCTCCTCCTGCCTTCAGTCTTTCCCAGCATCAGGGTCTTTTCTAATGTATCCGCTCTTCTAATCAGGTGGCAAAAGTACTGGAGCTTCAGCTTCAGCATCAGTCCTTCCAATGAATATTCAGGACTGATTTCCTATAGGATTGACTGGTTTGACCTCCTTGCAGTCCAGGAACTCTCAAGAGTCTTCTCCAGCACCACACTTCAAAAGCATCAATTCTTCAGCACTCAGCCTTCTTTATGGTCCAGCTCTCACATCTGTACATGATGCTGGAAAAGCCATAGCTTTGACTGTATGGATCTTTGCTGGCAAAGTGATGTCTCTGCTTTTTAATACACTGTCAAGTTTAGTCATAGCTTTTCTTCCAAGGAACAAAATCTTTTAATTTCATTGGTACAGTCACTGTCCACAGTGATTTTGGAGCCCAAGGAAATAAAACCTGCCACTATTTCCATTGTTTCCCCATCTATTTGCCATGAAGTGATGGAACCAGATGCCATAATCTTAGTTTTGTGGATGTTGAGGGTTTTTTTAAAATAATTACTTGTTTTTAATTGATGATGATTGCTTTACAATATTGATTGGATTTCTGTCATACATCAGTATGAATTAACAATGGGTGTACATATGTCCCATCCCTCTTAAATCTCCCTCCCACCTCCCATGTATTCCCATCCCTCTAGGTTATTACAGAGCCCCAGTTTGAGTTCCCCAAGTCATACAGCAAATTCCCATTGGCTTTCTACTTACATATGTCGGTGTATACCGTTCCATACTACTCTGCATTCATTTCACCCTCTCCCTCTCTCCTCCACACTTGTCCATAAGTCTGTTGTCCATGTCTGCATCTCCTTTGCTGCTCTGTGAACAGGTTCATCAATACCATCCTTCTAGACCCTATATACACACATAATGTATGATATTTGTTTGTTGAGTCTTAAGCCAGCTTTTCACTGTCTTTCACCTTCAAGAGGCTCTTCAGTTCCTCTTTGCTTTCTGCCATTAGGGTGATATCATTTGTATATCTGAGGTTGTTGATATTTCTCCTGGCAATCTTGATTCCATCTTATGCTTCATCCAGCCTGGTATTATGCATGATGTATCTACATATAACTTAAATAAGCAGGGTGATAATATACAACCTTGCCATACTGCTTTCCCAATTTTGAGCCAGTCTGTTGTTCCATGTTGGGTTCTAACTGTTACTCTTGACCTGCATACAGGTTTCTCAGGAAGCAGGTAAGGTGGTCTGGTATTCCCAAATTAATTTTTAAAATGCAGATTATTTTGAAATTTGAAGAAAGCTACTAAATTCTATTATGCAACATAAATACCAAAGTTTACATATTCTAAGTGTTTTTTTCCCTTATATAATTACTGTAAGTCCAGTGATTAACATGAAAGTTAATGTTTTATTGCTCCAAGTACATTACTTATCATTAGCATATTTGGGGACGGCTTTTTTAATTTCTTCCTAATAATTATCTTAGATTTTACATACAAAAGGAGAACCTTTCTAATGAGATATTGACAGAAACATACTCTATTTCAGATAGTACTAAAGGAATTTTAACTTTCAATGTCAGAATTTCAGAGAAATTTTCTTTTTTTATTGGCAATATTAATAATATGGCCATCTAAAGCTATATTAATATTTTTTTAAGAATTATACATAATGGATAATAGAATCTATATTCTTACTAAGGCATAAAAATTGTTTTTCATATCACAGAATTTTTATTAGAATATTGATTTTGCAACTCAATATTAAACATATTTAATATTTTAAACATAAAAAGATGACATTTCATTAGTATACATATATTTCATAAGTTTAAGTTTTAATATGTAGTTATTTTAGAGAAAATCAGAGAGAACATTATGGCTGTTTTGATGAAGGTAACTGAGATTGAGGATTAAAAGTGGCATTTGTCATCATTTATCAACCTGAACATTGCATTTATTCTTGCATTTGTTTCAGTTTTACTATATCAAGGAAATTCTTTTAATATAAATAAATAGTTAACATAATAATATAACTTTAAAAAACAAATATTTAGTTTTAATTGGAGGATAATTGCTTTAAATATTGTGTTAGTTTATGCCAGCAATCAATATGAATCAGTCATAGGTATACATATGTCACCTCCCTCTTGAACCTCCCTCCACCTCCCACCTGATCCCACCCCTCAAGGTTGTCACAGAGAATAATTTAACTTCTCAATAGTACAGATCCAGCTAAAGCTATTCTTCAACTAAACTGAATACAGCACTTGACAGAAGAGTAGTTAGAAATTTTATTCCAGAATGAAACTACAAGTATTATCTAAGGACAACTTGCAATTTTTATCACGAATATAAAATTTCAGTAACCAAGTATAATAGTCCTTCTAACTATGCATGTGCCTTTCACTTTTTATTGTAAAACAGTTAAGCTATAATAAGCAGGTGCATCAAACAGGGACACCAGTCTCTTGCCTAGCATTTTTAAGGAAAATACATCTGTTCTACAATAGTATATTCACTTGTATAATTCTTTGCAGGCATTTAAAGACTTGAATTATTAAAAGTCATTTACGTATAATGGAAACAACTTTCCCAACCTGTGACATATATCTAAGACAATAAAATATAGGCACAGAAAAGTCAAAAGGGGGAACAACTAATAAATCTAGCACTACAAAGCAATGTGTTGCTTGTTGACATTTTATTACAATGTGGACTGTATTGGATTGCATGTTAAAATTTTTTGATGATATAGAATATGTTTAAAATATGAAATTTTATAAAATATTGATCTGAATTAGACTCTTAAAAGTTAAGTGTATATTTTATAATCTCTAAGGAGGGTATTGCAACATTATTCTAAGAGATATATCAAAATACAATATATGATTTGAATGTGATATTGACAAATATTCAAATAATTCAAAAAAAAGCTATGAGCAGTCCAACAGAAGGAAATCAAAGGAAAGAAAAGAAAAGAAAAATAAAATGGTAGACCTAAATAAAAATACGTTAATAGTTTCGTTAAATGCTCACACTCTGCTCAGCCGCTTCAGTCATGCCCAACTCTTTGCAATCCCATGGACCGCCCTCTGGGCTACTCTGTCCCTGGGATTTTTTAGGCAAGAATACTGGAGTGCTTTGTCATTGCCTCCTCTAGGGGATCTTCCTGCCTGGGGATCGAATATGTATCTCCTGCATTGCAGGCAGATTCTTTACTGCTGAGCCACTGGGGAAGCCCTTCATTAACTATGTATAGTCTAAACATACCAATGAAAGGACAGAGGATTTTCAGATTGAAATTTTATAAATTGACCTAAATATAGGCTGGAGATAAGAAACTCATTTCCAATATAATGATATTAAAGGTAAAAGGATGAAAGAGAAGCACTTCTTGAATGGCAAGTAAGGACCTCAAAAGTGTGTTTTTCTAGACAAACAGATGGCTAATAAACACATGAAAAGATGCTGAATATCACCAATTATTAGCGAAATGCATATCAAAACTACAGTAAGGTATCACCTCAGACTGGTGAGGTGGCCATCATCAAAAAATCTACAGACAATAAATCCTGGAGAGGATATGGAGAAAAGGGAACCCTCCTTTTCTCCTTTTCCAACAATTCATCCACAGTTGGTGGAATTGAAAACTGATATATTTAGTATCCTACAGTTGTAAGAAATGTAAACTGATACAGTTATTATGGAGAACAGTATGGAGATCCCTTAGAAAACTGGGAATAAATCTACCATATGACCCAGCAACCCCACTACTGGGCATATACCCTGAGAAAACAGTGATCGAAAAAGACACGTGTACCCCAATGTTTATGGCAGCACTGTTTACAATAGCTAGGACATGGAAGCAACCTAGATGTCCACTGGCAAACAAATGGGTGAAGAAGTTTTACCTATATACAATGGAATATTGCTCAGCCATAAAAAAAGAATATAATTGAGTCAGTTTTAGTGAAGTGGATGAACCTAGAGCCTGTTATACAAAGTGAAGTAAGTCAGAAAGAGAAAAACAAATATAGTATATTTTTATATGTATACATATATACATCAGATCAGATCAGATCAGTCACTCAGTCGTGTCCGACTCCTTTCGACCCCATGAATCGCAGCACGCCAGGCCTCCCTGTCCATCACCAACTCCTGGAGTTCACTGAGACTCACGTCCATCGAGTCAGTGATGCCATCCAGCCATCTCATCCTCTGTCATCCCCTTCTCCTCCTGCCCCCAATCCCTCCCAGCGTCAGGGTCTTTTCCAATGAATCACCTCTTCACATGAGGTGGCCAAAGTACTGGAGTTTCAGCTTTAGCATCATTCCTTCCAGAGAAATCCCAGGGCTGATCTCCTTCTGAATGGACTGGTTGGATCTCCTTGCAGTCCAAGGGACTCTCAAGAGTCTTCTCCAACACCACAGTTCAAAAGCATCAATTCTTCGGCGCTCAGCCTTCTTCACAGTCCAACTCTCACATCCATACATGACCACAGGAAAAACTATAGCCTTGAGTAGACGAACGTTTGTTGGCAAAGTAATGTCTCTGCTTTTGAATATGCTATCTAGATTGGTCATAACTTTCCTTCCAAGGAGTAAGCGTCTTTTAATTTCATGGCTACAGTCACCATCTGCAGTGATTTTGGAGCCCAGAAAAATAAATTCTGATACTGTTTCCACTGTTTGCCCATCTATTTCCCATGAAGTGGTGGGATATATGAACCTAATTGCACAGAATGAATGGAGACACACGTAGAGAATGGACTTGTAGACACAGTGGGGCAGGAAAAGAATGGGGTGAATGGAATAAGTAGCACCAGCATATATATACTATCAGGTGTAAGGTAGCTTTCTTCTAGCTTGTTGTGTAGCACAGGGAGCCCAGCCTGGCCCTTTATGATGACCTAGAGGGGTGGGTTGTGGAAAGGGGCGGGAAGTTCAAAAGGGAGGTGATTGGTACATATATAGATATAGAAATATAAAATTATGGCTGATTTGTGTTGTTGTACAGCAGAAACCAAGGGAACATTTCATGCAAAGATAGGCTTAATAAAGGACAGAAATGGTATGGACCTAATAGAAGCAGAAGATATTAAGAGGAGGTGGCAAGAATACACAGAAGAACTGTATAAAAAAGATCTGCACGACCCAGATAATCATGATGGTGTGATCACTCACCTACAGCCAGACATCCTGGAATGCAAAGTCAAGTAGGCCTTAGGAAGTATCACTACAAACAAAGCTAGTGGAGGTGCCGGAATTCCAGTTGAGCTATTTCAAATCCTAAAAGATGATGCTTTGAAAGTGCTGCACTCAAAATGCCAGCAAATTTGGAAAACTCAGCAGTGGCCACAGGACTGGAAAAGGTCGGTTTTCATTCCAATCCCAAAGAAAGGTAATGCCAAAGAATGCTCAAACTACTGCACAGTTGCACTCATCTCACATGCTAGTAAAGTAATGCTCAAAATTGTCCAAGCCAGGCTCCAACAAAACGTGAACCATGAAGTTCCAGATGTTCAAGCTGGTTTTAGAAAATGCAGAGGAACCAGAGATCAGATTGGCAACAGCTGTTGGATCATCGAAAAAACGAGAGTTCCAGAAAAACATCTATTCCTGTTTTATTGATTATGTCAAAGATGATGACCGTGTGCATCACAATAAACTGTGGTGAATTCTGAAAGAGATGGGAATACCAGACCACCTGACCTACCTCTTGAGAAACCTATATGCAGGTCAGGAAGCCACATTTAGAACTGGACATAGAACAACATACTGGTTCCAAATAGGAAAAGGAATATGTCAAGGCTGTATATTGTCACCCTGCTTATTTAACTTATATGCAGAGTACATCATGAAAAACGCTGGGCTGGATGAAGCACATGCTGGAATCAAGATTGCAGGGAGAAATATCAATAACCTCAGATATGCAGATGACAGCAGTCTTATGGCAGAAAGTGAAGAAGAACTAAAGAGCCTTTTGATGAAAGTGAAAGAAGAGAGTGAAAAAGTTGGCTTAAAGCTCAACATTCAGAAACTAAGATCATGACATCTGGTCCCATCACTTCATGGCAAATAGAGAAACAGTGGAAACAGTGCCAGACTTTTTTTTGGGGGGCTCCAGAATCACTGCAGATGGTGACTGCAGCCATGAAATAAAAAGACACTTACTCCTTGGAAGAAAAATTATGACCAACCTAGACAGCAGAGACATTACTTTGCCAACAAAGTCCCGTCTAGTCAAGGCTTTTTTTTTTTTTTTCCCAGTAGTCATGTATGGATGTGAGAGTTGGATTATAAAGAAAGCTGAGCACCTATGAATTGATGCTTTTGAACTGTGGTGTTGGAGAAGACTCTTGAGAGTCCCTTGGACTGCAAGGAGATCCAACCAGTCCATGCTAAAGGAAATCAGTCCCGAATATTCATTGTAAGGACTGAAGCTGAAACTCCCAATTGTTTGGCCGCCTGATGCAAATAGCTGATTCATTTGAAAAGGCCCTGATTCTAGGAAAGATTGAAGGCGGGAGGAGAAGGGGATGACGGAGGATGAGATGGTTAGATGGTGTTACCAACTTAATGGACTTAAGTTTGAGTAAACTCCGGGAGTTGGTGATGGACAGGGAGGCCTGGCATGCTGCAGTCCATGGGGTTGCAAAGAGTCGGACATGACTGAGTGACTGAACAGCAGAAACCAACAAAACATCATAAAAACATTTAAAAATTAAATTAAAAAAGTCTACTCTCTATATAAGCAAGAACAATGGCAAAAAATTGTCAAAATCAACCTTGTAAAAAATCTGTAAATTAATACAAATTTTAAAACCTTGCAAGTATATTTATTTGAGAAAAACAGCTAAATCTGAGTAAAAGCATTGAGCTTTGTTTTGTTTAACTCGCCTTAGTGTACCATTTTCCTCTCCTGAACCTTACAATGATAACAGTCATGAAAGACAGCAGCCTGCAGTCACTGGAGAAGGTGGAATGGGTCTGGGGCTACCCCAAATCCCATCGTCTGAGAACTGTCACTATTTGACCCATCCGGCAACTCACTGCATATCCCCATTCTCAGAACTTGTCTTTTTTTTTTTTTAATTTAAATTTATTTATTTTAATTGGAGGCTAATTACTTTACAATATTGAATTGGTTTTGCCATACATCAACATGAATCCTCCACAGGTGTACCCATGTTCCCCATCCTGAACCCCTCTCCCATCTCCCTCCCCGTACCATCCCTCTGGGTCATCTCAGAGCACCAGCCCCAAGCATACTGTATCCTGCATCGAACCTGGACTGGCGTTTCATTTCTTATATGATATTATACATGTTTCAATGCCATTCTCCCAAATCATCCCACCCTCTCCCTCTCCCATAGAGTCCAAAAGACTGTTCTATACATCTGTGTCTCTTTTGCTGTCTCGCATACAGGGTTGTCATTACCATTTTTCTAAATTCCATATATATGCATTAGTATACTGTATTGGTGTTTTTCTTTCTGGCTTAATTCACTCTGTATAATAGGCTCCAGCTTCATCCACCTCATTAGAACTGATTCAAATGTGTTCTTTTTAATGGCTGAGTAATACTCCATTGTGTATATGTACCACAGCTTTCTTATCCATTCATCTGCTGATGGACATCTAGGTTGCTTCCATGTCCTGGCTATTATAAATAGTGCTGTGATGAACATTGGGGTACACATGTCTCTTTCCCTTCTGGTTTCCTCAGTGTGTATGCCCAGCAGTGGGATTGCTGGATCATAAGGCAGTTCTATTTCCAGTTTTTTAAGGAATCTCCACACTGTTCTCCATAGTGGCTGTACTAGTTTGCATTCCCACAAACAGTGTAAGAGAGTTCCCTTTTTTCCACATCCTCTCCAGCATTTATTGCTTGTAGACTTTTGGATCGCAGCCATTCTGACTGGCGTGAAATGGTCCCTCATAGTGGTTTTGATTTGCATTTCTCTGATAATGAGTAATGTTGAGCATCTTTTCATGTGTTTGTTAGCCATCTGTATGTTGTATTTGGAGAAATGTCTGTTTAGTTCTTTGGCCCATTTTTTGATTGGGTCGTTTATTTTTCTGGAATTGAGCTGCAGGAGTTGCTTGTATATTTTTGAGATTAGTTGTTTGTCAGTTGCTTCATTTGCTATTATTTCCTCCCATTCTAAAGGCTGCCTTTTCATCTTGCTTATAGTTTCCTTTGTTGTGCAGAAGCTTTTAATTTTAATTTGGTCTCATTTGTTTATTTTTGTTTTTATTTCCAGTATTCTGGAAGGTGGGTCATAGTGGATCCTGCTGTGATTTATGTCGGAGAGTGTTTTGCCTATGTTCTCCTCTAGGAGTTTTATAGCTTCTGGTCTTATGCTTAGATCTTTAATCCATTTTGAGTTTATTTTTGTATATGGTGTTAGAAAGTGTTCTAGTTTCGTTCTTTTACAAGTGGTTGACCAGATTTCCCAGCACCACTTGTTAAAGAGACTGTCTTTTCTCCATTGCCTCCTTTGTCAAAGATAAGGTGTCCATAGGTGTGTGGATTTATCTCTGGGCTTTCTATTTTGTTCCATTGGTCTATATTTCTGTCTTTGTGCCAGTATCATACTGTCTTAATGACTGTGGCTTTGTAGTAGAGCCTGAAGTCAGGCAGGTTGATGCTTCCAGTTCCATTCTTCTTTCTCAAGATTGTTTTGGCTATTCGAGGTTTTTTGTATTTCCATACAAATTGTGAAATTATTCTTCTAGCTCTGTGAAGAATGCCGTTGGTAGCTTGATAGGGATTGCATTGAATCTATAGATTGCTTTGGGTAGTATACTCATTTTCACTATATTGATTCTTCTGATCCATGAACATGGTATATTTCTCCATCTATTAGTGTCCTCTTTGATTTCTTTCACCAGTGTTTTATAGTTTTCTATATATAGGTCTTTAGTCTCTTTAGGTAGATATATTCTTAAGTATTTTATTCTTTTTGTTGCAATGATGAATTGAATTGTTTCCTTAATTTCTCTTTCTATTTTCTCATTATTAGTGTATAGGAATGTAAGGGATTTCTGTGTGTTGATTTTATATCCTGCAACTTTACTATATTCATTGATTAGCTCTAGTAATTTTCTGCTAAAGTCAGGAACAAGACAAGGGTGCCTACTTTGACCACTACTATTCAACATAGTTTTGGAAGTTTTGGCCACAGCAATCAGAGTGGAAAAAGAAAGGAATCCAAATTGGAAAAGAAGGAGTAAAACTCTCCCTGTTTGCAGATGACATGATCCTCTACATAGAAAACCCTAAAGACTCCACCAGAAAATTACTAGAGCTAATCAAAGAACTTGTCTTTATTTGACCTTGTCTTTATTTGGCAGGTCAAATAAACTCTTCATTCTGTGTGAAGAGTCCTTTCCTGATGGCATTTGGGAAATACAATCCATGGCAAGCATTAAATATCACAGCTGCCTGAGGCAGCATTACTAGCATGAGGCTGACCTAAAAAAAATTTTTTTTTTTTTAGACCAGATAATGAGATATTCATAGTGTCTTTGAAAATCCCTGATAGATTCTTGGGGATCTAGAAAGTCATGAACCTGTGGAGAGCTATGCCATGTTCAGTAAAGACCTGGGCAAGCTATAAACTCTCACTTCTTGCTGATCTTGAGGAAGCTAGCAGGAAGTGAAGGCTAAGGCAGAAGTATGAAGTCCTGTTAAAGCATGAAACATCTCTTCAACAAACCTGAAAGATTTACTGGTTCAAGACATTTAAGACAATATCTATCCAGTTTCTAGATGAACATTTATGGAAGTGATTCCATATGACAAAGAATACAGACTCTACAGAATTGGCCCATTAAAGTCACTAAACAAACAAAGAGACAAACACTAACACCAACAAAAGAAGAACAAAGACCAGTAACGACAAATTCTAGGGGAGGTCTGTTTTGCAGAGTTGCCATTTTACATTATTTAACTGTTGCCACATAACATTATTTTGTAGAAAACTGTTTTCTACAAAAAGTATGAAAAAAAAATTAGCAAATTATGGTCCATGCACAGAAAAAGGATAGAAAGTGTCCCTAAAGAAGCTCAAACTTTGGACTTACTAGACAAAGACTTTAAATCATTCATTTTAAATATGTTCAAAAAACTAAAGAAAACCATGTCTAAAGACTTGATGTATGTGAATGATGTCTCAACAAATAGAGAATAATATTATAGAAATGTAAATTATGTATAGAAGGGAATAGAAATTCTAGAGTTGAAAAAATATAATAATAAATATAAAAATTTCACTTAAAGAGCTTCACAGTAGGTTTAACCTTATAGGAGAAACAGGGAACATGAAGAGAGGTTATTGAGATTATCCAGTTTGAAAAACATTACATAAAAATAATGAATGAGATGTGGTTAAATAGGAACAGAGCCATAGATACCTGCAGGACTCTATCCAGACTACAAGTCTATGCATAATAATAGTTCTAGAATAAGAGGAAGAAGAGAGAGGGTCAAAAATAATATTTGAAAAAATAATGTCCAAAACTTTCTCTGATATGATGAAAAACTTTAATTTGTATATTCAAGAACCTCACAAAATTTTGAGTAAGATAAACTGAAAGAGATCCACACCTGACCACATGATAAGAAAATTGTTGAGAGTCAGACATAAAGAGTGAATTGATGTGATGAAAGCAAAGGAGTGCCAATCAAGAATTCTGTACCAAGCAAAACTATCCTTTAAAAAAGGGAGAAATTAATGTGTTCTTGGATAAACAAAACCAGAAAATCCATCAGTAGCACACTTGCCCTACAAGAAACGCTCGAGGAAGTTCTGTAGGCTAAAATCAAAATCCATAAGACAGTAGTTAGAATCCACAAAGAAAAAATAAGCTAACATCAATAAAAGTGACTGCATAGGTAAATATATCTACAAGTGTTTTTGTATATAATTTTTTCTTCTCCTTTATGACTTATGAGATGCTGATAAAGCAGTATTTAGATGTAAATTTATACCTGTTAATGACATTATTAATAAAAAAGATTTAAAATCAATAACCTTTATCTCTATCTAAAAAAATTGAAAAACAAGAGCAAACTGAACTCAAAGCAATGTGAAGGAAGGAAATAAGAAAGATTAGAGTGGAAATATAATATGAAAAAGAAAATCTGTAGAAAGAAATCAATAAAACCCAAATGTTGTTATTTAGAAAGACAGATGAAATTGAAAAATCTTTAGTTAGACTATCTAAGGGAGAAAAAAAATAGTACTAATACCAATAATAAAATAAGCCAGAATACTATCAATCTTACAACTATACCATGGATTATAAGTGAATACAGGCTTTCTTGATAGTTCAGTTGGTAAAGAATCCACCTGCAATGCAGGAGACCCCAGTTCAGTTCCTGGGTTGGGAAGCTCTCCAACAAGCTTGGAGAGCTGGAAAGGGGAAAGGCTACCCATTGCAGTATTCTAGCCTGGAGGATACCATGGTCTATATAGTCCGTGGGGTGGCAAAGAGTCAGACACGACTGAATGACTTTCACTTTAATAAGGGAATAGTACGGACAATTATACACTGAAAAATTAGATAACCTAGATAAAATAATACCAAGTGCTAGTGGTGATGAAAAACTATCAGAACTCTAATTTGTTTTTGGTGCGAATGCAACCACACTGAAAGACGGTTTGGCAATTTTTTAAAAGGTAAATATGATCACTCACCTAGAGCCAGACATCCTGGAATGCAAAGTCAAGTGGGCCTTAGGAAGCATCACTACAAAGCTAGTGGAGGTGATGGAATTCCAGTTGAGCTATTTCAAATCCTAAAAGATGACGCTTTGAAAGTGCTGCGCTCAATATGCCAGCAAATTTGGAAAACTCAGGACTGGAAAAGGTCAGTTTTCATTCCAATCCCAAAGAAAGGCAATGCCAAAGAATGCTTAAACTACTGCACAATTGCACTCATCTCACATGCTAGCAAAATAATGCTCAGAATTCTCCAAGCCAGGCTTCAGTACGAGAACCATGTAGTTCCAGATGTTCAAGCTGGTTTTAGAAAAGGCAGAGGAACCAGAGATCAGATTGGCAACAGCCGTTGGATCATTGAAAAAGCAAGAGAGTTCCAGAAAAACATCTATTTCTGCTTTATTGATTAAGCCTTTGACTGTGTGGATCACAATAAACTATGGAAAATTCTTCAAGAGATGAGAATACCAGACCACCTGACCTGCCTCCTGAGAAATCTGTATGCAGGTCAGGAAGCAACAGTTAGAACTGGACATGGAACAACAGACTGGTTCCAAATCAGGAAAGGAGTATGTTAAGACTGTATATTGTCACATGCTTATTTAACTTATATGCAGAGTAGTACATCATGAGAAATGCTGGGCTGGATGATGTGCTTACAAGCTGGAATCAAGGTTGCTGGGAGAAATATCAATAACCTCAGATATGCAGATGACACCACCCTTAAGGCAGAAAGTGAAGAAGAACTAAAGAGCCTTTTGATGAAAGTGAAAGAGGAGAGTGAAAAAGCTGGCTTAAAACTCAACATTCAGAAAACTAAGATCATGACATCTGGTCCCATCACTTCATGGGAAATAGATGGGGAAACAATGGAAACAGTGAAAAACTTTATTTTCTTTGGCTCCAGAATCACTGCAGCCATGAAATTAAAAGATGCTTGGTCCTTGGAAGAAAAGCTATGACCAACCTAGACAGCATATTCAAAAGCAGAGACTTGACTTTGCCAACAAAGATCTGTCTAGTCAAAGCCATAGCTTTTCCAGTAGTCAGGCATGAATGTGCAAGTTGGGCCATAAAGAATGCTGAGCACCAAAGAACTGATGCTTTTGAACTGTGGTGTTGGAGAAGACTCTTGAGAGTTCCTTGGACTGCAAGGAGATAAAACCAGTCAATTTTAAAGGAAATCAGTCCTGAATATTCATTGGAAGGACTGATGCTGAAGCTGAAACTCCAATACTTTGGCCACCTGATGGGAAGAACTTACTCATTAGAAAAGATCCTAATGCTGGGAAGGGTGAAGGCAGGAGGAGAAGGGGATGACAGAGGATGAGATGGTTGGATGGCATCACCAACTAGGTGGACATGAGTTTGAGTAAGCTCCAGGAGTAAGTGATGGACAGGGAAGCCTAGCGTGCTGCAGTCCATGGGGTCGCAAAGAATCACACATGACTGAGGAACTGAACTGAACTGAATTGATGCTGAATAAAAAAGCCTTTGTCACATTATTGCCACATTATTGAAAAGACAAAGCTAGATAAATAGACAATAGATCAGTGATTGCCAGGAATTATGGGTTGGAGGGAGGTTGAGTGTAGAAGGATAGTGCCAGAGAGTTTTCTGTAAGATGTTATAGAAAAATACAAATGAAGGTTTTGGCCAAACCCAAGATAAATTTTCTATATCTAGACTGTAGTAGTAATTACATGAATCTGTGTATAAGCATTAAAATTGATATAACTGTACACCAAAAGAAAAAATTATTGACTTTACTGTATGATAATTTAAAAATAAAATGAAATAATAGGCTTATATTGGAGAGAGACATAAATCAGTCCATCAGAAATTAAGGAGATGCTTTTGTTGGGGGAGAAAACTTTTGCTACTTAAACTGTATCATGGGAAATTCAAATACGTAAATGTGATGAATAGTGAAAATGAGAAGAGAAAAATGAGATGATTGAGACCCTGTATTAGCTTCATGGGCTTGAATTTCCCTAATATAAAATATAATGAGCAATTGCTAAGTTGCTACTTTGATTATTGTGTTACTGATGTAATCAGAATCAGATCCAATTGGATTTCAGAATTTGCCTACATATAAAATCTAGATTATATAAAAGTGTTTTTTCCTAGGTGTAAGTAAGCAAAGTCAAGAGCTTCTTTTTTATATTTTTATGATCATGTGGGCATAGGTATTTTTTGAAGCCATAAAAAAATGTTAAAATTCTCATTGGATATAAAGGAAAGATCTGGTTTTAGTTACAAAGAACTTAGCAGATGTCCCTGTAAATGTTTTCCCTTAGCAGAATGAAACCACATTTTGCAGTATATACTTTTGGATATCATAGTCGGCAAAGAGAATGCTACATTAATGACAGATATACCTTTTGAGGTATGAGGTGTGCAATAATTTTTAAAACTATTTATTATAAATATAGCTTCAAATGTTTGTATCAACTTTAATAAAAATCTATAAATATTATTCTTTAAGAGATTATAGGAGTTGAATTGAAATAGAATGCATTATTTAGCCAACGGAAAGTGAAGTAGAATGATAAAATCCCACTTTAACATTGACTCTTTTAGGCATTTTTTTTATCTATTTTATGACAGACACATCATCCAAAATACTGTATGTCTATGAAAAGCAAATGGGTTAAGATAATTCTTTTTTGTTTATTTATTTTGCCCCTCTTGCACCCAGAGTTTGTTATAGGGCATATATAAGATAATATAAGAAATGACTCCTTGGCTTCATATACATAATAATGAAATTTCTTTTTAGATTCTCATTAAAAATTTGTTTTGTAACCATGAGTGGAGACATTTGATGTGTCACCAGTTTCATTGTTCTGAACTGTTTATATCTCAGCAGGAATAATGACATGAATAGTTTGACTATTGAGAATGTGAAATCTGAGTGAACACTTGTCAAGGTTTTTTTTCAGCAAAATTAAATGTTGCTAATTTAAAATGGGTCAGAGTAGTATTTTTCTGTATTTTGTTCATTGTATAATTTAAATTTAGATCATTTGATATATATTCTTACAATTGGCTCATTTCTGGATCATTAAGCTCTACCATCAAATAATATTTATTAGACTTCTGCATGCTCATAGATCCAGAATGACTGCTATACCATACAGTTAAGAAAATAGCATACACTCTTCTTTAATAAAAACATAATTCTTCAGCCAAACAAATACTTTTCTGTGTCTGACAAACACAAATATGGCATTTCTTCGTTATTCCAGTCTATTTGTCTCACTTCTCCCTGCCATTTCTAATTCTAAAAATCTAATAGAATTTTAAAGATATTTTTGAATCATTAGCAAACACATTAAGAAATATATTGCACATTACACTTTGATGATATACTTTAGATAAACTGCTTTCAGGCTTACTTCAGTGTGGCCAAATAAGAGAATATAAAATACTCAAAGAGATTATTTGGTTAAATGTTAATTCCCACTCAGAATGACATATGCTTATATTTGACCCTCATTTGACTCAATTCTTAGCTAAGAGTTTGGTTAACAAAAATATGTATATTATTCTAGTCAGTGTTTTTGTTGTTGTTATTGTTGTTAAATCTATTTTCCTCACAGGCTGTGTAATAGCTCTTTTGTTACTCATTAGTGGGGTCACCAGATGGTACACAGCAAAAAGCAAATTTTGTGACTCGAACTCAATTTTGTTCATTTCTGGTTGTTAAATTTGGAAAAGAAGATTGAAACTAATATTTCAATATAGCTACCCTGGATCATTTATCAAGCCATATTTATTCTGTCCTCCATTGATAACAAACAGAAGTTAAATATTTTTTTCTAATGAATTGAAAGTTAATTCAGATCAGTCTTCAATATCTTACCTAGAGAAAGCTTGAGAATATTTCTCAAATTGATTATTGAATATTTGATATATCATAATAAAATTTCTAATAAACTGTTACTCTTTAGTTACCAAGACAAAATTGTTTCCCTGCATGCTAAGTCACTTCAGTTGTCCCCAACTCTTGTGACTCCATGGACTGTAGCCGCCAGGCTCCTCTGTCCATGGGCATTCTCCAGGCAAGAATTCTGGAGTGGGTTGCCATGCCCCTCTCCAGGATAAAGACATTTAACCTTACCTATTTAATGGGATCTTATGTATATTCATTTATTTCCATATTTGTCTCCAAATGCTCCAGATGGTCTTTGCTTTAAACATCTTATTCTCTAAAGGGATTTTTTTTTAATCTTTGTTGATATTCACTTCACAGGAAACTGAATATGTCTGTCAAGTCGTCTTCCTGAAAAAGTAGGAGAAAGAAAAGTTGACCTTTTAGGGTGACCAGTTTATGGTTTCTGTAACTGGGAATTACTTTGCAACTTTGTGTTCCAGGTTTACTCTAAAAGTTCTTTGACATTTCAGATGGCTATTAAACTTGAATTATAGCTCATTGTCTGAAATTATTTCTTTTTAGGTAAACAGGATTATAAAAAAACCAAACCTATTTTACGAGCAACTAAATTAAAAGCAGAAGCAAAGAAAACAGCAATTGGCATAAAGGTACCTATATTTGATAACTTTAAAATTTGATATATTGCCTGCCACTTCATTTTCTACAATGGATTGCATAAATATTGAATTCTAAATGTTTTATGACATTTCAAAATCTAAGTCAAATGCCGGAATTAAAGGCTTTTGAAAAGAATTTACTTAATGAGAAACATCCTTCCCATTCTAAGATTTTATCAGGTCTTAGATTAAGACCCAATATCACTTAAGAGAACCAGTTACACTTAAAGTTGCAACATACTTTTTCTGTAGCTTCTGTTTCACTTCAGTGATATATGTGGCCTGGATCAAAAACTTTTCTCACTTGCAAAAAATTGCACTTTATGGTTGTTTATACTTTAATTATAATTGTATATACTTAGGTCACTAATATACATAATTTTGCTCATATATTGGTTTAGTTGTCAGTACTCTGGATGATGAAATTCTAATGATGTTCCCAGACGATGTTCTTTTAAAAAACCAGTGTTTTTACTGCTTAAGAAGGATAAAAGCTATTGAGAATGATGTTAACAGATAATCCAATGTGCTATCACAATGAAGTTCAACAAAATTACATTTACATTATTACTCATGTCAACTCTGCCAAGTATTTAGAGTAAAATTAAACTATAAATAGAAAAATTATTTTGGTGGCTCCACTGTCAAATGTGTAAAAGTGGCTAGTACATATATTTTATTTAAATATTAAAATGTTAAAAGGAGATTTTGGTTTTTATCTGGCAGATGAAAAATCAATTTTTCTAAGTTATAGCTTATAGCAAATGCCAAGGTATTACTACCAAGCTGTAACAGCTGTTGAACTGCCAGATGATATATTTGGTTGTCTTCCAGAATTTGCTATTATAATCACAAAACACGGCCTTCTTTTTATTCCTGGTTGCTGATTTAGATCAAGCATTGCCGTGTGCTGTGGTGTATTTTCACAATAGTCTCCTCAGTTAGTTCTGTGTGTCGGTTTTTAATGAAAAAAAAAAAAAAAGTGAATTACCTTTTTATTTAAAAGAGAGAGATTAATCTTTTGACATTTTCTTCTAATTTCACATGAAATTTCATTCATCTTTAAAATTATTTCTATGACATGAACTTGCTAAAACCAGTGCTTATTTCCTTATTTTGCAGTTAGTTACCTGATGATTGTCTTTTGTAGTGAGAGCATGGTCTTGTCATTTTCCAGGAAAGGAATGTGTCGTTTACTTTTATCTTTCATAATACAGTACTTTGCTTTTGTTTTGTCAGAAAAATATCGGGGTAGCACACTCTACTTGCGGCACAATATAATGAGAAACTATAAATTAGAATTTGAAAACAGTGCAGCCGTGCATTTATTGATGTATACCACTTTCCCATACACTTCCTTTTTCATTGGCTCTTATAATTTTTGCTATGGTTTTACTTGGAGGAAATAACCATATTTCTAGTATAAGTCTACTTTACAGTACAGTCATTTAAAGTATTTTTTCAAAACAATATAGAATTTCTCTCTTATGAGAAAAAAAATTGTTCTTAGATTTCATTTATGATTTAAAGCACATACAGAAAAGTTTTTGACCTCAAAAACGTAGCTCCTTTTTAATAAACTAGCAAAGCATTTTGATTTGTAAACCTGTGAAAAACAAAAACCTTAGCCTTAAACATCATTTACTTTGCTTGAAAATTTATGTGAAATCCCCATTAAAATGATAGGAAACTTTTTAGAATCAGAACCATGGAGGTGTTTTACATTTCAAATCTAGCATCCTAATTAGCTTGCCCTGTCAAACTTTGATTGCCTTGTCATTTTAGCATAGTATTTTAAATAACGAAGTTTCTTTCAGGATTGCTATTTAATGCTATTTAATTTCCCTGGTGAGTGATTTTATCCATAGCGATAATGTCAGAGAAGCAACTAAGGACTAACAAACATCAGACATGTTTGACTCTTACCTGGTTAATACAGGATGACCGTAATGGTATCTTTTATCACTTGACTACTTAGTTTTTAGAGGGAATCATAGTTATGCTCTTCAAATAATGTAAATCTATAGAAAATATGAACAACTGCATGGAATAGAAAAATAACAGCAATGATAAAATTGCACACAGAATAAAGAGGCCTAGAATCACTTGCTTCTTTCCTCTACTGTTATAATGATGCAGAGTCTAAGATAGCACATTTGTAAAATGGATTTTATGCCATTTACCTCACAGAATAGTTGGGAGAGTTAAATAATACAATGATACAATGAAAACACTTAACATAAATATGTGTTTGAAGTAGCTATTACTGGTTTGCATAAATAAGACTTTCCTTGGTTGCTTGTCATTGGCCTAAAGATCCCCTACTTCAACTAAGTCTGCCTTGTGTGACTATACTACATATTACAAAACGTTCTTAGTTTTGTTGTGAAGATAGTATTGTGGATGTTATGGCGGTAAAGTTTTCAAAGCAGTCTATAATTTTAATATATACCTTACATATGAATTATATAAATCTGACTCAATCCTTCATTATTTATTTAGAAATTGTATTACCATATTGTAGAACCTGTGAAAGGAAAGAAAAAACATAATTATTTTGGAGAAATTTTTACAAGAAACCACTTCCAGATTTCAGTACCATCTAAAATCAATTGATTGAGGAATCATGGATATGAGATATAAAAATTACACAGTAGGGTACCTTACCCTCAGGGGCTTCCAGTGCGTTTTAATAAATGAATGTTTAGCAACAGAAAAATTCAAGAAACAGTAATGATTTAGAATAAGACATGAATATGGCTACTTCAAAATGTGAATTAATTTCTATTGTGAAGCTATTTTTGGTTCCTGTCTCTTACCAATGTAAACAAAATAATTTATGACCCAGTAAAGTGTACCACCTACAAAATATTTGCATGACCAATATTTGCTATTTGGTTGCTGTTCAACTTGAAAACTTTATTCAAGAATTGCAAATTAGTAAAAAAAAATTTTAGAATGCAAATACCTGTTTCCTAGTATTTACAAGGAAAAAATCTATATTTATTAAGTGGTTTATTAAGTTTATTTGAAAAATAATTATAATAAAATAATAAGGATCAAAATTTGATTTATCTGTTATATAAATGACATATTCAAATGTCAACCAGATCTTGCTAACATGAGCCACCTGGAATTATTATTTTTATTCTTTTTTGTTATTTCTGATCTAAAGCCAAAAATGGCCAAGGGCAAGGACAGTCATAAATGTCTTAGGGGTATAGGTTATGATTAGCATAACCAGTATTCTGAAGGCAGTGTTTTCCAATTTTACCACAGGTTTAACCTTCCAAACATGCAGTCCCCACAGTAATAATCTCTTTAACAGAAAAGGGACATTTTGACAAAAATGATTTGCTGTACCTCCTCATCCAATACTTCTTGAGCCTCACCTGCATAACATAGTATAGTGAATAGACTTAATTGAATTAATAGATCCTCTGAAGTTGTATTCTATGAATGTTCTCTACTTTCTACCCTTAAACCTCTTTTTTATGCCTCTGGATATTCTAAACATGTACAATGAAGGTGAAACAGTGTTGCTTGAAAGGATAAGAAGGAGTTGAAAAGCAGCAATTAGAGGTGATTATTAGTGAGAATGAGAATCATGGCCTCCAATCAAGAGTAAAAACTTTATTCTTGTGTTAAGCTGATGTGAATGGTGACTGCTGTTGAACAGTTTTGTTGTCCACTACACAGAACAGATGGAGTTTGCAGTTGTGTGTCACTTGTTTATTACGTCCTCTTAAAATTAGTAGCTGTGTAACCAGATGGGTCTGGGAGCACAGCTGTGGATACGAGAAAATAAATGAAACCTGTCTGATGCTGCCGTGCCCTTTTGAGATGCCAAAGTATTCCAACTGCAACAGAGAAGAATTCACTTTAATTTGGCATTTTATTGATAGAGTAATTTTTGTTTTGTTTTGATTTCATTAAAGTAGATTTAAAAATCAAATCTTAACAAAAATAGTTGACACTAAATCTTTCAACCCCATGATTTTCATCGATATTTATTTTTATAGTTTTCAGTATATTAATAATATAAAATAAATTAATAATATAAAATAAATGTATATTTATTTTATACATTTTCAAAAAAATTAATTATAAAGCTAAAAATTTATATAAAATATCCAGTTGTAATTTCAAAATTCAGGTAAAAATGAAATGTTTATTATAAAACAAATTGATTTTATTGTCTTTAAAGTTTAAGTGGCTTATGAAAGCTACATTTGTATTAAGTGCAAATAAATGGTTTCTCCATAAAATAGTATCAGGAAGGGGTGTGATATGAAAGTGAAAATTAGAAGGGAATATTTAAGCCCTTTAGGATACTGTACTGGCATTATTTATTCTTTTTTCTGTTCAGCCAAGTGATATGCTAACATTGAAAAAATTCCTTCATGGTCTGTCTCTATATCAATACAAAAAGTTTATAGATTTTCTAAAAAATAATATGATTTTGCTCTTGTGTATGTGGTAAACTTCCTGGCTATTATTTCAACGTAATCAATATAATCTGCATCAGATCACTAAGTGAAGTACCCAGGACCATCCTTCATAGTTGTGATAATTCTATCATATCACATCATGCTTCATGACCCAAGAGTATTCCGTTTTGTTCTGCCACATTGTAAACTGTAGAATTTAGAAGTTAAAAATAAGAGTTTTAACAAAATAATATTTAATAAGGATGTTTATGGGCTTCCCAGGTGGCACTAGTGCAGAGACGTAATCTAGAAACTTGTTATAGTTGTTTCTTCCCGTTAGAAAAGGAGTGATCATTTTAGAATCTGTGTCCAATTGCTATAACTAATAATAAATGTGCTGAAGCAAGAAATACAGAGAAAGATAAACTGTGTAGGTGCAAACTGCACTGCTTGCATCCAACAGTTTGATATCTAAACTATGAAAATATATTAAAATTGTAAATGTTAGTGTTATTATTAGAAAGACACAAGCTAAATAAAAGTAATAACAGGTATGAATATACTTCTGTTATTATACCCACTGATGTTGTTGTTTAGTCACTAAGTCATAGCTGACTCCTTTGCGACCCCATGGATTGTAGCCCACCAGGCTCCGCTGTCTGTGGGATTTTCCAGGCCACCAGGGAAGCCCACCCACTGATGTACTTGCCATTATAATAGGTGTCCTCAACCACAAAATAAGTTTCTTTGCTTAATGACAGAAAGTGTTAAACAAAAAGAATGTGATCATTCTAGACTTTTTTTTTTTAATGTCATGAAACTGATAACATTAACCAATCGCATTTCATGAATTTCAAATCTACTTTTTTTTTTTTTCCTTCCTCAGGAAGTTGGCCTTGTGCTTGCAGCTATTCTGGCCCTCCTGCTGGCTTTCTATGCTTTCTTTTATCTCAGACTGTCCACAGATGTTGACCCTGATCTGGAACCAGATGAAGATTAGTTGAGCAGCAATCCATGCATGAAAAGGAAATAATTTTATAAAAGCACCTCTAGGGACCAATACTTTCTGAAGTACTGAGACAACAAGATCTTGAATTTTTTTCTGCTGGTATTTTCAGTTTGCAGAAATATCTTTTTAAGTAGTTGTGTAGGATATCAAGAAAAGAACCTTACCTAGCAATGTAGTATAATATGTGTGCTACCAGATACTCTTATAAATCTTTCTACTTTGACAGGCAACCTATTCATGGTGCATTTTGATAAAATGGGAAACAGATCCTAAATTCTTCGGATGTCTTAGGCAATTTATGTGAATAACTCCATCACATGCAGATCACCAAATCTGTTTTGTTCCATATACATCGTGAGTGGAAGTATATATCCTCATTTCCAGAAGCATTCTCTAGTCACACTGAGCGCCTAAGAAGGAATGAAAAGTCATGGGACATTTTTCATTTTACAAAGAAGCCCTGCTTTCTTTCCAGGCGTATTTTATATCATTAGAGAGACTATCTGCACATACATCTACCGTAATCTTTTTCCTTCTTTGCCAACTGTTCAGTGCACATGTGCTCCATCAGAAATGGCACCTGGATGACAGAAGCTCAAAGAGTCACATATGTCTCGAAAATAGAGTTTCTTTCCTCTTGGGCTGTCTGAACTGGTATACATAGAAAGTTCAGTTGATCTTGATTTTAATTAACTTATTACTCTACTAATATAAACTTGGAATCCTTTTTTAATTATGTTGTTCTGGCTGCTTGCTGTATCAGTTTGCCCCTCTCGTTAGTGAGTAACAATCTGTCATCTAACTGTGCAGTCTTTTTCATACAACAGTCATAGCAGAAGTCCTACCTACTCAGAGGCACTTTTCTTGGGTTGTCTCATATCTGAACAATGCAGACTTGTTTTACAAAATTGTACTTTGCCTCTTGGGAATTAAATCAATTAAGACTCTCTTGTGAAAAGCAAGTCATAGAAGAAAATATGTGTCTTATATTACCTGCATATGGAGTTTTTTGTTTATATGATTTTTCAAGGTATTTTACATTTGTTGGGTTATAATGACTAATGTATTCAATATTTTTTACTGGTAGTGGATTTTTAAAATATTTTTACAGCACACAAATACATTAAGCTTAGAAAATGGAAAAATACGTGTCCACAGCAGAGTCGTTAGTTACTACCTTATATAAATGTGTATAGAAAATGAATAGTTTGCAACATGTTCTTAAGGTGTTTTATAGTGTATTTATAAAGAGTAAATAAAATGTTAAAGATTGTTTCCATACTCACCAAGAGAACAAAGTTTTGATAAATATCTTTGAGACTTTTGCAGATAGTTGAATGTGGCTATATATAGCATTTTGTTCTATAGAATTTTTTCAAGTAGTTTAATTTATTTCATTAGATGCAAACAGCCAAAAGATCCAGTATCCTCATAGATCCTTTTTGTCAAACAGCTGAGGGCAGAATTTAGCCAATGCTATTTACTGGATTCTTCCCCTTGAAATCACAAACTTAAGAGACAGACCAAGAGTTCCTATACACTCACCACAGTGGACCAATCCAAGTGGCATTTTTAGGAAAGGTTGCAGCATTTAATGCCATGTGGTATGTCTGTTTGTGAAGTGGGTGGCAAGGGAATATCCAAGCTGGCATTTTGGATATGATGGGTCTTTTACTTTCCTGAGTGACATGCCACATGTCAAGAAATACTGTTTTCCCTTACTCCTATCACATTTACGTGAACAATTTTCATTTAGTTATTTTCCCTCCCATCTGGTGCTAAATGCAGTCGTATTAAATAAAGATTATTTCTAATTTCAGTGGTAATTTAAATGCAAGGATATGTAATACTTGTTTATTAGATACCTATCCAAGTGAGATATAACAGAATTTATAGTATTTAAAATACATGATTATACTCTTAGAAATGTTTGAAAATTCATTACCCTGAAAAAATAATTTATTATCCTGTTCACCATTGAGGTATTCTTTGGGAGAAAATGTTGTTTTTGATAATAATGAATATTAGGCTAAACATAGTATGATTATAGGCAAGTTTCATTACATAGTTTTACCAATACTCTGAGTCTATGGCTGGTCTGTTTGTATGACTGACTGACTTATGGTAAGTTCTAAGAGCTAAATTCTGATTTTAATAAATAGCAGGTAAAGTGAGACAGTGTATGTTTACAATACACTATTTTCGTGAAGTACACATTTTTCAAACTCGCCTTAGTTAGAAAGCAGCAGTTTTTTATAGAGAAATCCCAGGTTGAAGTCTAGTTTGAATCTTTGAGGTCAGAGAGGTGTTATCCTGCCTACGGTTTTCAGGGCACTACACTTTTGAATAGTGAGGGGTATTTGGTGTAAGTCTGAGACTGGCACCAGACAGATTTTAGGAGTGGGTTTTTCCCCTGCAATAATTCATTGCTCAGAGTAATTCAGAAGACAAAAACAGAAAAATTTAATTACTTTTCAGAATGTTAGAATCTGTTAACATGCTGTTTCTGCAGGAAAAAATAATTTCAACTAATGCAGCTGGACTTAATGTACAACCTAGGAAATGTTGTGAATGAAGTGAAAATGGTTACTGCATCTTATCTTGCATGCAAAATAAAGAAAATGTAAATTCATCTGAGAGGAGATGTAAAAATATTACCTCATCTAGAATTTCTTTTGAAACAAATGTACTAAAAGCCTGTTTTAGTACTAGTATGAGGCTTGTTGTTTTAAGGTGACAAAATACTTGAAGATTTTCTAATCTTTTTCAATTTTTCATAAAATAGAACTATTTCCATTTCAACTGATGATTACAAAGTCCTGAGAATATATTCTTATTTTTCTGTAATTTCAGTAGTGTGGCAATCTGCATATATTTAATAAATGCATGTTAAAATTAATCTCTTTTAGTCTTCTCAGAGCCTGGCACAGTTTTTGCATGTGATATATGGTCAAAAATTATTTGCATTTAATAAATAAAACTTAAAATCACAATATTTTTCAACTCAGCACTTAGCATTTATGATCTTTGCTTGTATTGGGGCACATATACATTTAACCCTGGTTTTCTTGAAGATCAAGACAACTAGCATTAGATCTATTGTAAAACAGAAATATTGCTCTTTTCCAGGAAGTCAAATACATTATTCTGATCTTAATTATCATTCAAAATCATACTCATTGTTTGAAATTTAACTTAGTCTAAATCTTCAGTCTTACTGAAAATCAAACTAAATTTTCATTATAATGTTTATATTTATGTGAAAATGAAGATGCTTTATTTTTCCAGATTCTGAAATTATATAGTCATGATAATTCAGTAGAACAAGTTATACTTTAGATAAGCTTCAGAAATAAACTTCTAGAAATTAAACAGATTTTAAATGTTAATGTATTTCATCTATAAATAAAGTTGTTGAGCCAGAGGCTATCTAAGATAAGCTTTTATTTTCTTGTTACCAGCAATTAGGCTTCTTTACACTTACCTGAGGCTTCTCTGGGGAGATTCGCACCGCTTCTGCCTTAGCAGCACTGCCTTCTTTTATTAGAATTGCTCCAGTGCAGTCTGGTTAGGATGTTTGCTAGATTTTGTTCCACTGACACCATATCTAAAATCAGTATAACCTACAGAAAATATCGTAGCAGATGAATCCAGTGGATACAGAAACACTTTGCTATTTTGTATAGGTTTTAGCTATACAGGTAAATATAGAGGGAACTGGGAGAGTTGCTTAAAGAACTATAGCAGTGTGGAAATATCTATAGTGGGTCAGTAAATGTATTTAAAACAATTGAACTGCTGTCATATTCAGCACTGTGCCTCCTTGTTAAACACATTTTTTTTTTATCCCTAGCAACAGACATGAGATCCGTATTTCAAGAAAAATAAGAAACTTCACTTGCCAGAAGATTTTTTGATGACAGTACCCCCTCCTATTCTTCATTTTTTAAAACAACAACCAAATTGGTGGGGAGGCAGCCAAAATTTGAGGTACCAATGCCTCTCGAACAGATGTCGCACCATTATTTTTTAGCTCGTTTAGATGAATAAACATGTTAAACTGTGAAGTATTACATTTTAGATTTTTTCATTAAAAAAAGAGACAATCTGTTTACTGTCCTAATTGAGACAACAATCCTTGTGGTTGCCAGTTTTGGCAGTCATAACAATGAACTATAAATATTTGGACCCACCAAGTAAATGGTGGCTATAAAGGCTATAGCATGTGTAAAGTTCTGTTTTCATGGGCACCCATCTTAGTATGGCATTTTTTTTTCTGACTTCTTCAAATACAATTGTTTGTGTAAATGTGAAGTTTCATGGTAAGCCTAAAAGAAATTGATTTCAATATCTAATTTTGTTCCAGTTTATCATCCTTTTCAGTGTTCAACTATCCATCTGCTTGTAACAAATTGCTTCTGCAGTTGCTCTATTGAATGTGACAAGGCAGGTCTTCATTGGCTTGTCTTCTCTGTACATCCTAGGATAACACAAAATTCAGAGGCCTTTTTTTTTTTCCCCTATTCTCATATTTATAAAGTGAAGGTAAAGGCATCTTTAAAATTCTCTCAAATTGTAGCAGTTTTTTAAAAGAAAGTTTTATAAATAAAACATGACCAAATATAACTCTTGGTATAATGACTAATGATGGAGGTCATAGTCTTAGCCCATATTAGTATGCTGTACATAAAACAACAGGAGAGAGGAGTTGGTGGACCAAAGAGAAGTGACCCAGACATGAAAAACTTACTTATTGCACTAGCTCCTCCACATCTGTGATCAGATAGTGCCCATCTCGGCATCTTATTTGAGTTCTCTTGTTCACTTACTCTTTACCGTCTCCCCTATCTGCCTCAGTTCTAAATTCTCGGCAATCTTGAACATTCCTTCTCTGTTTGTATGAACCTCACATGTACTTTGTCATACTTAACTTGGTGCATACTATATTAACTGCCTCTACATATTTACCATTTTACTTAGAAATATCACTGATCCTTCGCTTTTTTTTTTCAATTGTCTTTCTTCTTACCTGCTTTCTTTATCTGCCACTAAATACAAGTATTACACAAAGCTTGAGAGAAGAGTACAGTGAACTTCAATCCACCCATCACCTAGTTTCAACAACTACCAATGTTTTGCCACTTTTTTTTATATACTCCACCCATTTTCTTCTGTAACCTGAGGTATTTTAAAGCAAATTTCAAATATGCTGACATTTTTACCTGCAAATATCTCAGTATGCATTCCTGAAAGTACTTTGGTATTTTGTTTTCTGTTAGGTTTTTTTTTTTTTTCTTTAGTCACTAAGAAGCTAATCAAATTAAATAATTCATTCCTCATATCATTTAATACCAAGGCAAGGGTCAAATGTCCTTAATTGTCTCTAAGATATCTATTTAAGGTAGGTTTTGAATCAAGATCTGTACTACCTTTGTTTGTATGTCTCTTAAATTCTTTTAAAGCTGACCCTTGCACAATATGGGGACTAATCTGCCTCTAACTTATAGTCAGCCCTCCATATTCCTGGTTCCTCCACATCTGAAGATTCAGCCAACCATAGATCGTGTAGTAGTATTTACTATTGAAAAATATCCACATGTAAGTGGGCACCTGCAGTTCAAACCCACGTTGTTCAGGAGTCAACTGTAGTCAGCAACAAACCTCTCTTTCTTTCATGCCATTGATTGTTGAGAAAACCAAGTTATTGGTCCTTTTGAACATTCAACTTTCTAGCTTTGGCCTTTTCCATTTTATTATTCATTTATTCATTTTTTCCCTCTATTTTTCCTATTTTCTGTAAAATAGAAGTTAAGTTTTAAGTTAGGTTAGATCCAGACAATTTTGTTGTTGTCATTTGTTTTTAAAGCAAGGGTATTTCATAATTCCTAATGAGACACATGATATCTGCTTGTCTCACGGCAATGCCGAAATTTGTCACCGGATTCATGTGCTAGTAACCTGATTCCCTCCAAAATAAGGTTTTACATCAAAGTTTTACCTAAAGCTTTTTAATCCATTCATAATTGTTTCCTAGGTTATTAATCTCATTAGGCATTTCAGACTGGTGATTTTCCATCATTCCTTTAGCATATGTTAAGTGAAATTATTAAAAACAATTTTTACCAATTATTTGGTTAGCCTAAACAGCTTAAAGAAATCCAAATTTCAGAGTAATGACTTAGTACTCTTAACTGTGGCCAATGAAGATGTACCATTGTTGTTTCTGTTGTTTTTTTATTATCACTATAAAGGCATAGATTTTAAATATGTGATATGATTCAATCCATTGCAATCTTTGTTCTTTTCAGTACTGAAATGAGAATTATGTTATCATGCTTCATATTATTAAAATCATGAAACCTTTATGCTTTTACACTATTTTAAGTTATTCTGAAAGTGACAGCCAGTTAGTCAGATTTTAAAAACAACAGGAATAAGTAGTAAATGTGGGAAAAAGTATAATATTTGCATATTATATGATTGACTAGAAAACTAAGAAAATATTAAGATTTATGTAGCATGTTCCTTTAGAAAAATATTTGTGAAATCAATAGCTTTATCTATCTATACAATAATTAGCTAAATATAATAGCATAGAAATATCTTTTACAATTGCAATCTAAACTATAGAATTATCTAGAAGAAAATCAGCAAAAGTATGAAGAGAATTCTTTGGATAAAACAATGTAACAGGGTAACATAATAAAACTTTAAAAAAAGAATTAATAAAAATAGTCTTCTGCTCTGGAAATAGAAAAGAGAACCTTAACCCATCAGATATGAAAGTGTATTATAAAGTTATAATACATAAAATAATATCATTGTCAAGGAAAAGTAGACAAACCAATAGAAAAAGTGCAATGTCCAGAAATAGATCAAAATATGAATATTCATTTAATGTTTCCTATAAGTCATAAGGATAGATAAGTTATTTATTAAATACACTAACTGAATATCCATCTGGAAATTAAAAGATACCTAAACCATGACTTAAAATTAATTTCTGATGGAATTTGATTTCTGTATGAAAATGAAATGATAAAAAGTATTAGAAGAAATTATAGATATTTTTAGAAGCTCTTAGTAGGGAAATTATTTCTGGGCATTGATTCATGAGTCAAAAGCCATAAAGAAAATACTGTTGGTTTATAACACATTAAATTAAAATCTAACACACAAGCCAGTACCCAGTGTTAATTAAAGATGTGAAGAAACAGTCTCTTTCATACACTGCTTGGGGGAATAGTAATCTCACACACTTTCTGGAAGGGACTTTTGCAGTGTACTTTGCTGCTGCTGCTGCTGCTAAGTCGCTTCAGTCGTGTCCGACTCTGTGTGACCCCATAGACGGCAGCCCACCAGGCTCCCCCGTCCCTGGGATTCTCCAGGCAAGAACACTGGAGTGGGTTGTCATTTCCTTCTCCAATGCAGGAACGTGAAAAGTGAAAGTGAAGTCGCTCAGTCGTGTCCGACTCTTCGCGACCCCATGGACTGCAGCCTAGCAGGCTCCTCCGTCCGTAGGATTTTCAAGGCAAGAGTACTGGAGTAGGTTGCCATTGCCTTAAAACTTCTTAAATTTGATATATACTTTAAACATTCTTCATAATGTAAAAAAAAAAAAAAGAAACAAAGTTATGTAAATTTCCAATACAGGAGTCTTTTTAAATGTCTTGTTACTTCTATAAAATAAAATGCGATGGATTCACTAAAATATCATGTATTTATACTTAACTGACATGGAGGGAGGTCAAAAAAGTTATAAAGGATTACAAGTGATTGTGATACAGTTCTCTTTTTTTGGAATGTATATATGTCTTGGGCTTCCCTGGTGGATCAGTAGTAAAGAATCTGCCTGCAATGTGGGAGACACAGGAGACGCGGGTTGGATCCCTGGGTTGGAAAATCCCCTGACAGAGCCTGGGGGACTGGGGTTGCAAAGAGTCGGACGTAACCAAAGCAACTGAGCATGGAACATGTCTCTGTGTTGTAAATGTGTTTGTGTGTTGGAAGAATATTTAGCAAGAATTCAAGAGTATTTCAGAAAAGAACTGATATTGTAATAGGGAAGAACATTTTGTATCCTATTACCAGTTAATAACTAGAGATATTGCCTATAAGGTTAAGTTATACATAATGACTTATCTCGGGGAATCCTACCTCCCAGGTAATGAGTGTTAAGCTAAATTAACCTTTGTTTAGCTCATGGCTTCCTTGGTGGCTGAGATGGTAAATAATCTGCCTGCAATGCAGGAGATACAAGAGAGGCAGGATCAATCCCTGGGTTGGGAAGATCCCCTGTAGAAGGAAATGGCAACGCACTCCAGTATTCTTGTCTGGAGAATTCCATGGACAGAAGAGCCTGGTGGGCTACAGTCCATGGGGTCACAAAGAGTCAGACAGGACTGAGTGGAAAGATTTTAGCTCAACAAGAAACATCCTGACCAGACCCACCTGTGAATGACTAGACAGAAGAAGAAATTAACACATCTCTTCTGGAGGCTGATGAAAAAATCAGGAAATACTGCACTTTACTCCTTCCCCTTTTAGTATAAAAGAAGCCTAAATTCTAACTCAGGCAATGTGGTTCTTTGAGGCACAAGCCCACCATCTTCTTGGTTTGCTGGCTTTCAGATAAAGTTGTTATTCCTTGCCCCAACAACTCGCGTCTCCATTATTGGCCTGTACGTGGCAAGCAGTATGAGCTTAGACTTGGTAACGATTTGGGGTTTATTCACTTGTTCATTTGAAAAAAATGAACATTTGCTACATGCCAGAATTGTTTTTGTGCTTGCAACATATCTGTAAACATTAAAAAGCAAAAAGAAACAAAAACAATACTCTTGCTTTCGTGACATGATCTTGAGATGGAGATGGTGATGGTTTCATCAAACAGAGTGGAAAGTATATTCTAAAGTGAGAGAAAACCACTGAAAGAGGATAAAGATATACTAGCGCTTGGCCTGTTGCAGCCAAGAGCGGCTGGAACACAGAGGGCATGAGGTAGATGGAGTGAGAAGGTCATTTGTTAACGTCCCTTTGTACTCACTGTCACCTTCTTTCTTTCCTCTGCCTAAAACTATTTCCTTATATTTAATCTTGGAAAATGCCTACCTATCTATCCTTGAAGACCTCTCTGTTCTCCGATTTGCCTGGCCTTTCCCCTTCCAGTCCCCATCCCTTCCAACTCAAGGATAGGTGAGGTGATGATTCTTTGTCTTTCAGAGAATTTATTCCATGACAATTATTCATTTATATAATTCTCCAACTGGACTCTGAGGTCGTTCAGTGAGGATTCTGAGTTTTATTGCTGTATCTCAAATGCCAAGAATGCCTGTAGACCCATGGTTTTTGCCACAGTAAATATTTTTGAATGAATAAATACTACATCCCATTCCCTAGAATAGGGTTTTTCAGTGTTGGCACCGTTGACATTTTGGGTCAGATCATTCTATGGTGGGGCCCTGTCCTGTGCATTGGAGCATGCTTAGCCATATACTCTACCCTGTATGCAAGTCTATGCCAGTAGGACCTCCTCCTGCCATAGTTATTATTGGAGGAGGTCATCAAGAAGGTGTGACCACTCGTTGATCCATCAGTTAGACTAGGGCAACTTTGTATTTTCTGTTGTTTTTGCTTTTTGAGCATGATTGCTCTGTTATCTGGTGTCTTGTTATTTGGTGTATTGATATTCAAAGTGATTAAATCTTGATTATGAGTTTTGGCTTCTAGCATTGTAGAATGTCTTTGATGCTTTTATATCTGAATTCTGCAGTGTTTTTTTTTTAATAAAAATGTCACGATTCTTACAGACTTAATTTTTTTGATATATTCTTTCTATAGCTATAATTTCAACCTTCTGAATCACTGTATGTTAGGTGTGCCCTTTACATAGAATTAACAATTGCAGAGTTCAGATTTGTTTTATGAGCCGATTTGAAATTTTTTTGGAAATAGCTAAGTGAAACCCATTCACATTTTTCAATATTATTATCAACTCTGCAAATAATTTTATAATTTTACAGTCATCAAATGTATTGACATATATATGTTACTGTATTTGATGTGTCTTTGCTTCTAAAAAATTTGGTATTTTTGAACATTGGTATTTTTATCTAGTAAGCTTGACCGTCCACTGAGTAACAGATTATTTGTGAAAATGTATATTAATGAATATACATACATTTTTAATACACTTAATATACATTTTCACAAATAATCTGTTACTCAGTGGACGGTCAAGCTTACATGATACCCTTGACCTTCGTCTATTACCTATAAAGCAGTCAATAATCTTAGACTGCTTTCTCCTTTGTCTTTCCCTTCATCCATCTCTAGTTGTTTTCTCTCTACTTTTCTAGAGTGTATTCTTCTACCCTTTTTGGTATTTTACTCTTAAATTTAACTCTAGAATAAAAAATGTATGATCAGTTCTTTTGCCAAAATTTTCCAAGTTATCTCCTAATTGAATGAAGCTCAGCCAGCTAAGGAGGGGCTCATCTATAAAGTATTCCCTGGATCCATGAACCTTTTATGTATTTTTTTTCTATTGCCTTTACACTTCAGGCAATATGGTTATTATAAACTACTTGACTTGCAATTTTTTTCCTTCAATTTCTTCAAAATGTTGCCACAACATTGCTTTGTTTTTGTTGTTGTTGCTGCCCTTGAAAAGCTTAATGCCAGTCTTTCCCAATTCCCCCTCGATGGGCAAGTAACTTGATCTTATTGCCTGTATACCCTGAATTCTAATTGTTTTTCTAGGATATGTCTCTCTCTCTCTCTTTTTTTTTTAGTTTCCTGGGCACACAGTGGGCCCTTTAAATATGTAAAAATAATATTTTATTTGTTCTGAAAAGTTTTCAATTATACTTTCATGTCAGTTAGAGAATGTTTTGTTTTCCTTCTTCAGACACTTCAACTATATGTATTTTGAATTCTCTTTTCATGTCTTCCATTTCACCAGATTTTCCTTGACCCTTTTACTTACTACTTTATTTCACTTTTATCTTCTTGGTTTTCCTGCTTTTCTTGAGTCTCAGTAAATTTTGCTACAATCTATTATATACCTTGGGTACCTTTCAATGTATTCTCTGTGAGTTGGGCTTTTTTTTTCCAGTTTCTTTGCTGAGATCAATCAGCTCCTACTGCAATATTCCGCATTTTGTCACTGTGGTCTTAAGCTTTAAAATTTCTATCTCTAGTTTATATCTGCATCTACATTTACATCTGCATCTCTACATATCTACATCTAATTTCCAAATGTTTATTTGAGCATTTTTAGTTCAGTTAAAAATTGTGTTAGCATTCTTCTGATTTGTGTTTTTTGTTGTTGTTGTTTTTTGGTATGGAACAATTCTTCAGCTGAAGTGTTTTGATTTGAATTTTCTGTTTTATTCTTCCATTAGCTTTGTATGTAGTTGGCTTGATTTTTTTCTCTATTTCTAGTCATTTTAGGAATTGAGTCTGTAGTCCAGGATTATCTCTTTACAACAACCTGCTGAAGACAGTTTCTTTAATGAATGCTCTCAGTGGTAGGGGAGACAGGCAGGATTGGCATGCCTTATTTCTTTTTCATTTCTGAAAGATCCTCAGTTTTTATTTTACCTTCTTTCTCATTTCTGCTACTTCCTCAATTGAGAGCATAATCTTTTCTCTACTTTTATGATTCTTTATAGGAAGCTATGCTCTTTTGACACTGCTAACTTCTTCCAGTATTACTCATTTTCAAACCTTTCTCCTATAGCTGGTACTGTGAAGTGCCAAATACCAGACCTCAAATGTTGGCACTTAGTAGTATTTCCTTTCTCTGGGGTCCATGACTTGTTGATGTGCTCCACTTTTTAATGGTGTGTCTTAAGCAATCCTGAAGGAAATCAGTCCTGAATATTCATTGGAAGGACTGATGCTGAAGCTGAAACTCCAAAACTTTGGCCACCTGATGGGAAGGACTGACTCATTGGAAAAGATCCTGATGCTGGGAAAGATTGAACACAGGAGAAGGGAACGACAGAGGATGAGATAGTTGGATGGCATCACTGACTCAATGGACATGAGTTTGAGCAAGCTCCTGGAGTTGGTGATGGACAGGGAGGCCTGGAGTGCTACAGTCCATGGGGTTGCAAAGAGTCAGACATGACTGAGTGACTGAATTGAAGCTTCCTAATTTTGGAACCCATAGGTTTACAGTAGTCTTTTTAAAAATATTTATTTGACTGCATTGGATCTTAGTTGTAGCATGTGAGATCTTTCATTGTGGTGCACAGACTCTAGTAGTGTGCAGGCTCAGTAATGTAGTAGTTGAGATTTAGTTACTTCACAGTATGTGAAATCTTAGTTCCCTGACGAGGGATCAACTTTTATCCCCTATATTGCAAGGCGGATTCTTAACCACTGTATCATTAGGGCAATCTCTTACAGTAGTCGTAAGATGCCTGTTGGACTGTGGTATTTATGTTTCTGTTTGATTTTGGTATTTTCTACTTCCTAGGAAGGCTCAATACTTGAGCCATTTGTGATTGTATTTGCAGTCATATTTTGATATTATCATTGGGTGGAAGACTTGAGAAATTTCACTTCAGGAGGATATCATTATCTCAGTTCCCATGGTTTTTAAATAAATCTTGAAATTGCTCATTTTCTAGGTTAAATGTACAAAGCCACCTTTGATTTGGTTTCTATAGACCTTATTATATTTTGATTTTTAAAATGTTTTTGTGTCTTCTAATTGTATACCCCTAAATGGACTTTATAATTTGGACTTTTATAATTTAATATAATTCAAATTATATTCATTTGAATATCATTCATCCTAGTACCTGGTATACTTTTCATACACATAATAGTTTCTCTATTGACTGTTTAGTTATTACAACTATCATTTATCAATATAAGAAAACCTTTTTATATAAGAAATTCTAAGCAAAATATTTGGGTTCCCTATACATCTTTTCAAAAAGATGTCTTAGATAAACCAGAGAAATATCTTCTAAAAGCTATGACTTAAAATATCTTGAGAATTTCACTAAAAGAAGCCATGTTTTAAAAGAAACACAAATATGCGAACATATTCTCATGAAAAAGATGGAAATAATAGAGACTAAGTAGTTTCTCCAATTCATTTTTTTTTCAATAATTTCTCTGTAAAAAATAAGTGGAAACCTATAAATTTTGTTCATTTTAACATGTGTAAAAATTAAAGCAGCAAGCAATAAGAAAATATAACACATTTTTATAATCTCTGCTATTTATTAATTCATTTAATTTAAATGCAAATTATATGTTTTAATAATCATAAATTGCTTGGCATCAGGTTGTTCCTAGTAATGAGCAGTTCAAGAGATGGTACTTTTTTGAAATTCTAATAAAGCATTCCACGGAGCCCTTTTCCTTTGTGAGCATGGTTGCCCCCTTGAAACATCCTGCAATACAGAGCTGAAATAATTTAAAACCTCAGAAGAAGGTTTTTAAGGTTGGAATAGGAAGCCACTCTTGGCTTCATGGCCAGATCTGAACCACTGAAGTTAAGAAGTAATTTCAAATCAATCTGTAGAAAGATTTCACCTCTGATCATGAGCAAACAGAAGCCTTCTCTCCAGTAGGTGTCAGGAGTCATGTGATGGACACTAATGATGTCTGCTGCCTTTTATCATCTGTCAGGGACGACGCACATTTATTTCCACACAGGCAGTGAGAACATTTAATGAAACAAAACAGCATTATCGAGCTCCAGGTTTGCCAGTTCTCTTTGGTGCTAGAAATGAAGCTCTAGGTTCATTAAATTGTGGCTTGTGGAGGTATACTACAATTATAATCCACCGAACCAAAAATTATAATAAGATCCCAAAGCGAGGCTTTAATATACACAGACCTCCTCTCTCTATTTCAAAAGTTTAAGTTAATTCAGCAAATATCACAGGCTTAAAATATATATATATATAAAATAATTATAGGAAAAATACAAAAAAAAGCCAAAATCATATTGCCCATAAATATACGCTAATAACATCTATACATTAATTAGTTTGCTTTTAGCCTTCTAGACTTTATTCTTTCATATTATAAAATATGCAATATATTTGTTTGCAGATCTCAATAGCCTGTGACTACAGTAACACCAAATTTTTGCTGTCTTTAATGAAAAGACACAAATGTAGACATACACAGGCCTACCATATTGCTTTATTCTTGTTTATTCATTCTTTCAACGAATATTTACTATATTTCTACTAGAAGTAAGGCACTTTTTAGCAACTGGAAATATAGCAGTGAGCCAAAAATGATAAAATCTAGGTCCACATAGAGCGCATATTCTGGAGGAGTAAGTGAGCAGAAATAGAAAATGAACAAATTAAAAAATATGTACAAATATATAAACATAATATGCCGGGTGATAAGAAGTGCTGTGGAGAAAAAGAAGGTCAGGGGCTTGGAAAAGGAGTGTCTCTTCACTCAACTTGCTCTACCAGAGCCACAATTCAGGTTCTTCCTGATTTGACCAAACACAGTTCCACCAGAGGGCCTTTGCACTGACTTATGTTTACTTGACTTTTTCCTTCATCTCTAATCTTTGCTCAAATGACACCTTCTCAATGAGGCCGACCCTAACTAGTCTACTTAAAATTGCAACCTGATGCCATATCCTCTCCCCAGTGCTTCTAAACTGTCACTGTATTTGGTCACTCCCTAGCCTACTTTTTCACCTCTCCTGATTTTTTGCAGCCTCCCCTTTCTCTCTCTGCCCTTAACAGGCCAGTGTTCCTCAGAGGTCCATTTGTGATCCTCTCAGCACACCTCTGTCTTTAATCTGAGTCCCTGGTTCCAATCTAATTAAATTGAATGAAATTCATTCATTCCCCAATGCTCACCTATGTTTTTCTTCTCTGCTTTTTGGCCACACTGTCCTTACTTTCTGGATTCTTTTTCTGCTTTCACCATCAACCCACTGGACATTATTGAGTGGCTAACACACTCATGGGTACTACTCCAGATCTGTAGTACTGATCCTTTCAGACTCAGCTGGAATAGTCTGTCCCTTGCCAGAGCATCTCAGCTTCAGTAAGGTGCTGATCACAGCCCAGCAAGCATTAGCATTCATCATACATTCTATCATCCCCCTGTAGGCTGGCCACATGTCTGATTCATCTTTTCCTGCACTGGCCTTATATAGCTGAGATTCAGTAAATGGCACAATAATAATCACTAGGAAAATGCCACTTACTTAGCAACTTCCTGAATACCTAACATACTCTGAAATTAAGAAGTGAGCACACTAATTCCTGTCCTGTTGAAAACATTGTGCTTGATGAAACCACTCAGTGAGTGATGGGTATGGCACAGCATCACTGAGAAGCAGGTATCTTTTTCATATTCTGAATAACCAGACATGAAAATATAGGAACATATATGTATTTATATATAGAAAATATATAAAACAAATTTACAAATATGCAAATTATAGTGGTTATCTTTTCTTCAGTTAGTTTCAATGAACTATTTATATGTACATCAATACTGTTATTTCACATGTTTTTATAATGTTTTACACATCTATTATGTATGACTTCACAGTTCTCTGAGTACCTTGGAAGAGCTCACTCTGAAATAAAATTAACATTAATGATTACTAATAACAATTTAATGAGGCATTATATTAACGTGAGAAGATTAGGACTTATTACTAATAGTCCTCGTATGATAATTTCTTTGATGGTTTTAAAATTTGTCATGTTATTGTATTGGCCCCTTTTCCTTAAGCATTGCTTTGGCTTACAACTACCAAGACTACAACATTTTATTAGTTATAATAGTAACAATAAAAGCTACCATTTACTGAGCACTGTGCCAGTGAAGTCTACTGGTAGGCACCTCATGTGTATTATTTTCTTTGATCCTTACAGAACCCCAGGAGGCAAACCATATTGTTATCCCCATTTTGCATTGAAACTGAGGCTTAGAAAAGTGAAGTGATTTTTCAAGGTCATGATCTGGAAGTAATGAATCTAAGTTTTCAAAATAAAAATGTCTGATTTTAGAGCCAGTCTTTAAACCATGCTTATTCAGCTTCTAAATATCTTTGCTGTCAGAAAGACATATTTGTATAAACAATGCCACTTCTACTGAGTCTGCCAGTTTTTGTATTTAACATCTGTAAGGTCATACTGTACTTTGCTCTAGGAAAAAAACAAGTGTTCCCAGATAAGGACCTTATTAAACACATTATGGTATGAGATATGATTACTGCATTTCCATAATATTTTATAATTGAAAATAAACCTGATATAAGTTCTTATTGTACAATGTTGCCTTCACTTTCAGTTCAGTTCAGTTCAGTTCAGTCGCTCAAGTCGTGTCCGACTCTTTGCAATCCCATGAATCGCAGCACTCCAGGCCTCCCTGTCCATCACCAACTCCCGGAGCTCACTCAGACTCACATCCATCGAGTCAGTGATGCCATCCAGCCATCTCATCCTCTGTCGTCCCCTTCTCCTCCTGCCCCCAATCCCTCCCAGCATCAGAGTCTTTTCCAATGAGTCAACTCTTCGCATGAGGTGGCCAAAGTACTGGAGTTTCACTTTAAGTGCTCACAAAATACATTTTTAAACAACACATCCTAGACTCTTGACTGGAGTCAAATTCTCTGACCTGCTTTGAAAGAGCAGAGCTAAGTTTGTCCACCTCAAGTCTCTCAAAATTTCACATCTTCATGATTCCGTGTGTGTGTGTGTGTGTGCTCAGTTGCTCAGTCGTGTCCAGCTCTATGTGACCCCCATGAACTGTAGCCTGCCAGTCTCCTCTATTAATGGAATTGTCCAAGCAAGAATACTGGAGTAGATTTCCATTTCCTACTTCAAGGGATCTTCCCCACCCAGGGATGGAACCTGAGTCTCTTGTGTCTGCTGCATAGGCAGGTGGATTCTTTACCACTGTGCCACCTGGGAAGTCTTCATGAGTTCATTTTGTGTGTGTGTGTGTGTGTGTGTTCAGTTCAGTCGCTCAGTCATGTTCGACCCTTTGCGACCCCATGAGTGTATTATCCACTCAATAATGTCCAGCTCTTTATGACCGCATGGACTACAGCCCACCAGGCTCCTCTGTCCATGGAATTCTCCAGGCAAGAATACTAGAGTGGGTAGCTATTCCCTTCTCTTGGGAATTTTTCCAGACCCAGGAATCGAACCCAGGTCTCCTACACTGCAGGCGGATTATTTACCACCTGAGCCACCAGAGAAGCCCCATGATTCCATAAGGATATCCAAACTAGACTGACAAATTCACACTAAACTTCCTTAAAGTTTTAAATAAGTGATACATGAAAACTAAGAGACAAATGTAGTTGAGACAAAAATTCTTCTTATGAATCGAAGGCTTTGATTTCCTCTTAAAAGCATATGTCCCAGCTTTCCTATCTGAGGATCATCTTCCTTCGACAACCAAGGCAGAAAGAAATGGTCAGCCTTTACCAAGTCTGTTCTCTACTTGTCATCTGTCAGTACTAATACAATAGGACCCGAGCAGCTGGCAATGTGGAACTTCCTTGCTCTTATTTGGAATATAAGTGAAACTTTTTTGTATTTATCTTTATCAATTTGCTGTCACTTCAATTCATTTAGGAACTTAGAAACTTAAACTTCTTGATGGCATTCTTTAAAGTCTCTGCTACTTTTTTGGTATCTGTTCTTTATTTGTGGTAGCAAGTTTTTTCTTTAAATTTTTTGTTGTATTTTTGTTTGTTTTGCTTTTATTGTCAAAACCTGTTTATATTTACAATGTTTTAAGAAGAAAGATGATGGTAGCATTTTTTTCAAGTGAAGATGGTTAAACTGTATAGTAAACATTAAAAGAAAAAACTTATGGCTCAACAAATCCAACCAGTGAATGATATAAAATATCTTTAGTTTCTCTGGCGATAATATTTCATATTGACAATATTCACTTTAGACAGCCTTCTGGCACATCAAAGTTTCACTTTAAGTGCTCAAAGAGTAAGGATGGCCCTATTTGCAGGGCAGCAATGGAGTTGCAGACCTAGAGAAAGACTTGTGGATGCTTTGGTATAGGAGAGGGTGGGAAGGACAGAGAGAGTAGCATTGAAGCTTGTTATATTCAATCGGTCTAGAACCATCACTTTAGAAGTTACATATGCCTCTAAAGAGAGCTTTCAAGATGTATTAAAGAATAACAAATATTATTCTCAATTTATTCTTCTTTAATATACCTTTTTACATTGAAATCCACCAGAAAGCACCCATTAGAGGTATATGTAACCTCTCAAGTGATGGTTCTAGACCAGTTGAATGAACAAGCTTTGGGGACCTGATGAAAGCTCAAGACACCCACACTCCTTGAATAATGCACCTACAGATTCAAATTGTAAAGACTTTTCTCATTTTTATCTTTATTAGGGTTATCATAATTGTATTGAGGCAATGAAAATTTAATATAAATAATTTAACTTTTTCACTTTTTCCTTCTAATTAATATACAGCACTGTGTAAGTTTGTGTACAGCATAATAATTTAATGTACATACCTCATGAAATAATTATCACAATAAGTTTAAATACCCATCATCTTATACAGATATGATATTAGGGAAAAAGTTTTTTCTAGTGATGAAAACTCAGGATTTTCTCTCTACATTTATATTTAAAACATATAGCGGTGTTAATTATATCAACCACATTGTATATTACACCTCTTAGTATGTATTTATCTTATAACTGGAAGTTTGTACTTTTTGACTTTCAACATTATGTTAATTCCTGGTATATAAACAGTGATTCAATATTTCTATTCTATGCATTATAAATGATAACCATGCTAAGTCTAGTTACCATGCAAAATGTTACATTATTTTGGTTATGTTCCCCACATCATGTATTTCATACTCCTGACTTATTTATTTTGTAACTGAAAGTTTGTCTCTCTTAATCTACCTAACCTATTTCCTCTCCTTCAATCCCTTCCCCTCTGGCAACCACCTGTTTTGTTCTCTATATTGATGAGTGTTTCTGTTTTGTTATGTTTGCTCATTTATTTTTCAGATACTTATATCAGTGAAATCATTCAGTATCCATTTTTCTCTGTCAGACTTACATTATTTAGTGTAATACACTCGAGATCCATGCATGTTGTCACAAATGGCAAAATTTCATTATTTTTTATGTCTGAGCAATATTACATTGTGTCTATATATGTATCATATCTTCTTTATCCATTTGTCTATTGATGGGCACTTTGGAGAAGGATATGGCAACCCACTCCAGTCTTCTTCCCTGGAGAATTCCATTGACAGAGGAGCCTGGTGGGCTACCGTCCATGGGACCACAGAATCAGACACGACCACGTGACTAACACTTGGTTGTTTCCATATCTTGGCTATTGTAAATAGTGCTGCCATGAATATAGGTGTGCATATATCTTGTTTAATTAGTGTTTTTGTTTTCTTCAGATAAATGCATAGGAGTAGAATTGCCACATTATACAGTAGTTCTATTTTTAATTTTTTTTAGGAGCCTCTGTATTGTTTTCCATAGTGGCCGCACCAAATTTGTATACCCATCAAACAGCACACTAGCATCACCTTTGCTTTACATCCTCACTAACACTTGCTTTTTGACGATAGCCATTTTGATAGGTGTGAGTTGATAATCTCATGGTGGCTTTGATTTGCATTTCCCTGATGATTGTGATATTGAGGATCTTTTCATGTACCTGTTGGCCATCTGTATGTCTTCTCTGAGGAAAAAAAAAAATGTCTATTCAGTTCCTCTACCCATTTTTTAATCAGTTTGTCTGTTTGATATTGACTTGTACACATTCTTTGTACAATTGGATTTTAACCCTGTATCAGATATATCATTTGCATATATCTTTTCCCATTCAGTAGATGACCTTTGGGCTTCCCTGGTGGCGCAGCTGGTAAAGAATCCACCTGCAATGCGGGAGACCTGGGCTAGATCCCTGGGTTGGGAAGATCCCCTGGAGGAGGGCTTGGCAACACACTCCAGTATTCTTGCCTGAAGAATCCCCATGGACAGAGGAGCGTGGTGGTCTGCAGTCCATGGGGTCACAAAGAGTCAGACATGACTGACCAACGAGGCACAGATGGCCTTTAGATTTTGCTGTTATTTTCCTTTGCTGTTCAAAAGATTTTTTGTTTGATGTAGTCCTATTTATTTTTGTTTTTGTTTCCCTTGCCTGAGAAGACAGAGCAAAAAAGCAAATATTGCTAAGGCCGATGTCAAACAGCATGCTGCTTGTGTTTTTTTCTAGGAGTTTTAAGATTTCATGTTTTATGTTTGAGTTTTTAATCCATTTTAGTTTATTTCTGTATGTAGTATGAGAAAATAGTCTAGTTAGATTTTGACAGCATGTAGCTGTCCAGTTTTCCCCAAACCATTTGCTGGGGAGACTATCTTTCCCTCATTGTGTGTATTTGCCTCCTTTCTTGTAGGTTAATTGGCTACATAATTTTGGATTTAGCTCTGGGCCCTCTATTCTGTTCCATTGATTACTGTGTCTGCTTTTGTCCGAGTGGCATATTGTTTGGATTATTGTAGCTCGGTAGTATAATTTGAAGTCAGCGTGCATGATACATCCTGCTTTATCCTTCTTACTCAAGATCGTTTTGGCAGTTGAGGGGCTTTTGTGCTTCCATACCAATTTTACAGTTATTTGTTCAAGTTCTGTGAAAAATGCCGTTTGTATTTTGATAGAGATTTCTTAAATCTGCAGATTGCGTTGGAGAGTATGATCATCATAATATTAATTTTTCCCAATCACAGGCAGGACATATCTTCATATTGTTTGTGTCATCTTCAGTTCCTTACATCAGTGTCTCATAGTTTTCCAAGTACAAGTTTCTTCCTCCTCAGATTTATTCCTCTGTATTTTGTTCTTTTTGATGCGGCTATAAATAGAATTATTTTCTTAATTTCTCTTTCTTATAGTTTCACTATTTGTGTATAGGAATGCAACAGATTTACAGATATAAATTTTGTATTCTACAACTTTTTCTGTATTCATTGATGAGCTCTAATAGTCTTGCCACCTCATTAAGGTTTTCTATATAAAGTACCATGTCATCTGAAAACAGTGACAGTTTTTCTTCTTTTTCAATTTGGAATTCTTTTGTCAACTAAAAAAACACACAATGTGTTAGTTGTGAGTCAAATTTTATTTGGGACAAAATCGGGACTATAGCCTAAGATATAGCATTTCAGATAGCTCTGAGAAGCTTCTCCAAAAAGATAAGGGGGTAGGTCAGTGCATATGTGATTTTGGTAAAGGGAAAATACATGAAATTAAGCACATACTGTTTTGCAGAAGTCTGCTGCTTGTCTTATGACAGTTACTGCTAATCTCAAGAAATAGACATCACCATTAAAGATTTTAGTACTTTTCTAGATATGAGGAGATGTAAGAATTGGGCTCATGATATCTCCTCCTGAAAATATCTATCTGAATTCTCTTCTGTGAACTTTTTCCAAGGCACAGTGACCTCCACCCTCTCCTCCTCTCAGCCTGTGTTGAAGGTCAGCAGTCACAGAAGCTTATGACTTGATCCTTGTAGAGGTAAATGGCAAGTGCCAATTTGTAGTTGATATTTTTATTTCTTTCTGTATTTTTTGTCTGATTGTTGTTCCTAGGACAATATCAATGTGTTATTAGATAACATATTAAATAAAAGTGGCAAGAGTGGGCATCCTTGACTTGTTTCTGTTTTCACCCACAATGTTAACTGTGGGTCTGTCATATATGACTGTTATTATGTTGAAGTATATTCCCTCTATATCCATTTAGCTGACACTTTTTTTTTAAATCACAAAGAGATGAATTTTGTCAAAAGCTTCTTCCAAATCTACTGAGACAATCATATAATTTTTATTCTTCAATTTTTAATGTGATGTATCACATTGATTTGCAGATTTTGAAACATTCTTGCATCCCTGGGATAAATACCACTTGATTATGGTGGATGATCCTTTTAATGTATTGTTGAAGTTGGTTTTCTAATGTTTTCTTAGGAATTCTTGAATCTATGTTCATCAGTGGTATTGGACTATAATTTTTTTTCAAGTATTTTTGTCTGGATTGGGTATCTGAGTGATGCTGGCCTTGCAGAATGAATTAGGAAATCTTCCTTCCTCTGCAATGGTTTAGTGTCGTTTGAGCAGGATAGGTATTATCTCTACTCTAAATATGTGGTAGAATTCACCTGTGAGACTGCCTGTCCTGGGCTTGCTTATTGGAAGTTTTTAAAGTTACTGATTCAGTTTCATTACTGATCTGCTCATGTTTTCTATATCTTCCTGGTTAAGTCATAGGAAATCATACATTTCTAGGATCTGGTAGTTTTTCTAGGTGGTTCACTTTATTGATATATAATTGTTTGTATGTCTTTGTCTTTCTGTGGTGTCAGTTGTAAGTTTTCTGTTTTAAATAATTTAATTTTAAAAATATTTATTTTAGGGTCTGACACCACCAGTTTACAGATGTCTTTACTCTGAATATTTTGAAGACTGTTCTCATAAGATTTGTTTACCACCTTAATTTTCTCCCAGAGCTATTTTTTTAATTTATTCAACTAAGGCAATGTATGTGGTGGAAAAATATAAGGCTTTGATATATAACGTTAATCAAGGTATTTAATATCTCTAAGCTACAGTATTTCCATGTGCTAAATGCGATTAGCATCTACTTCATTGATTGTTTGCTTTTTGTTGGGTGAGAAATAGATGAGAATCTCAACTCCTCAACAGAAAAAGTGTCACTGATTTTGTTAATTGTGGTTCCTCAGCACTGGTTCAGAACAGCACCTGGCACATAATAGTTGCTGAATGAATATTTACTTAAAGACTCAATAAAGTATGCAATATTGGACTTCCGTTGTAATGATGTCATTCTGAAATTTAAAATTAAGTACTAAGGACATACCATCTGCTAAGAATATGAGAGAACAAAAGTGAGGGAAAAGAGAAACAAGAATAAGAAATTAATGAGAGAGACAGAAGCTACAAAAGAGACTATGAGAGAGAATAAAAAGGCATCCAGAAATAAGAGAAAGGAGTGTGTACATAAAGTTAGTCACTCAGTTGTGCCCAACTCTGCGACCCCATGGACTGTAGCCCACCAGGCTCCTCTGTCCATGGAATTGTCCAGGCAAGAATACTAGAGTAGGTTGCCATTCTCTTCTCCAGGGGATCTTCCCAACCAAAGGATCAAACCCAGGTCTCCTGCATTGCAGGCAGACTCTTTACTGACTGAGCCACCAGGGAAGCCAGTGTGTACATAAAGACTAGTTAACTGAAAAGACCAATCTCTATACTATTTTACAAGCAGGTGAATTTTTAAAAAATTAGTCTCCTTTGGCAGCAAGAAGCTTTCTGCAGAAGCAGTACGTTCGAAGCAAATTTTTATACCTGTTGCTTAGCATTGATTGGATATATAATACAGGTTTATTCAATTTCTTAGACTATCTTAAAGTCCCTAAGTATGTCTTCAATTATTTACTGATAGAATTTAACCAACAAGCTAGTATCCTAGAGCTTCCGTAGCGTTTTCTTTGGTTGTTCTCAGCATCTATTTGCATGGCATCATTATACATTCCCTGTGAAGCACGCCAAGGAATGGCCACAGGTGGCTGGCATACTCTGACTATGTCCAGGAGACCCATATCATTAGGATAATGACCACAAGTCATCCTGCCGGGCTATGTGTTGGAAATCAAAACAAGAGGCAAAATCAACATAAGTGCAGTTAATTTAAGGTACTTTCTCTCTATTTATTAAAGCTAATTTCAAGTCTGTTTCACATACAACAATTGCCCAAGGGATTAAAATGTCCACGTCATATAACAGAGTTGCTCTCACACTGCCCCTGGCTTTAATACTTCCAGGAACGGATTTCACTGCTTGTGACGTTATTGCTGGAAAGAGTCCTACTGTAAAATAAGTATCAATGATGTCTTGGCAATGCCAAAGCAATTTATGAGTTTTATGACCATCTATACTGGTGTCTAGTATTAAAGCAATACAGCTGGAGGCTAATTAATGTGTACAGGTAGGATGCTCCATCCCGTAAGAGGGAGGCCGCCTGTTCCCTCACCGGCTGCTGGCTGCAGCTCTCATACTGATAGCATGTTGTTGCCAGTGTTGCCACCTCATTAGAAAATTAGCTTTTAATTAACTTTGGAAGCTGTTGCATGGGTTTCAATAGGAGGCATACATTTGTACACATCTTGTTGCAGAATTAAACCGCCCCTCCATGCTTCTAATGGGCCTCTCCTGCCTCGCAGAAAACCAGCAGTCTAGCCGCTTGCAGGCAGCAGCTCCGTGGGTAGCAGTGGCCACGCAGCTCCAGCTTGCTCCCAATTACAAAGAGATGTCCCTTAGTGCCCTCGTAAGCATCCCCTTACGCCAAGGCCACTTGAGACATTAAGCGGCAACAGAGAGGACCGCGATCCCAGATGCTCCCCTTTCATGCTTCTGACCCCCAACCTGGCTTTAATGGCACATAGTCTGGCAAAAATGTGCCTTACCTCATTTTTATATTTAAGCATCTCTGCCTGAGCGCAGTGGTGATAAACCTACAGACAAGATAAATAGCTAGATGATCACTCTTCTCCCCAGGGCAAAGTCATGCTGTCAATTAGGCTAATGGGGGTTCCAGGTTCAGCTTTGGCATGCCCTAACACTAGGGAAGGCTTTTTGTCCTGCATCGCTGCAAAGCCCAAAGATGGATTTGAAACGTAGCTACAACCCTAGGGTGGCCAGTCAGCAAAGAGGGAAGTCAAGAATCTGATGATTAATCATCTGCCGCAACAATAGCAGAGCAGAGAGGATGAGGCCCGCGAGACCAGATCTTTTGAGCTCTATTATAATTATACATCGCCTCTTTCAATACTATTTGGTGGCTTAAAAGGAGATATGGGTGTTTTCTCTTGAAGAAGTGAGGCTCCATCCTTTACTAAAAATAAGTGTTCTTTTGTCATACTTTTTCAAAGCACTTACTCTGACATCTCATTTGATCTTATTACCAATCTTGGAAGGACTTAGGGCAAGTGGCATTTTTCTCATTTTGCAGCTGATGAAACTGTGCAACACAGCAGAGTTTAGTGATTTGCCTGTGATCACACAGCCAGCTGGTGATGGCGTCAGGATGACAACCCAAATAATCTAGCTTTCCTAAATTTTTATATGGTTCTCTACTGCATCATACCTCATTCTCCAGTCACAGAAATTAAATTATGAACTGCTGACAAATGATTTTTTCAATTGTATCTGTTACATTATTTGTCATGCATTGAAGTATAACCTAAAAAGTAGCACCTCTTGGCAAATACAGTCTGCTAAACAAAGAAATAATTTATTTAATCCAGAATTAGAAAGCATAGGGTTAGCACTGATTTATTGAACAATTGGGGGAAATTGAGATCATATTTTTTTTTAGATACTAGTAGAAAATGACAGACTGTGCAATATTGGGATTTTCCATTCCAAAGACTGCCTTTTTGCAGTATTAACGTTAAATTATAAGCAGGGCGACCATGTAGTCTTCTGATTTACCTGGGCAGATCCCAGTTTTCAGCTGATATCTAGGCATTCAATTGGTTTTAGAATTTGTCCTGGAAAAAAAAATTGACAACTTGATAGTAAATTCTGTGGCACCCCAATTTGAAGTCAAAGATTTATCTTCTAGTTATATTGTCCCAGTGAGGAACCGATGCTTCCACAGCTTAGCTGCTGCAAGTTTTTTAGGAAATCTTTATTAGTGTATACTCCCTGTGCTTTCCTGGGAGCAGATAATAGTTGTGAAGATGGCAACCACTCACTGGTCACTTTCTCTAGGCGAGGTGTTATGCTTTACCTACATCACTATTGCCTTTAATCATCCCCAAGTGCCTCTGGGCTTCCCAGGTGGCGCTAGTGGTAAAGAACCAGCCTGCCAGTTCAGGAGACATAAGAGACTCAGGTTTGATCCCTGGGTTGGGAAGATTCTCTGGAGGATGGCATGGCAACCCACTCCAGTATTCTCGCCTGGAGAATCCCATGGACAGAGGAACTGCAGTCCACAGCGTCGCAAAGAGTTGGACACGACTGAAGCGACTGAGCACGCACAGCACGCAAGCCCTCTGAAATAGTTACCACTATTACCCATAGTTTACATAGGAAGACACTGAGGCTCACAGTAACCAAGTAACCAGCTCCAGATCCAACAGTAAGTAAGGGGCAAAGCCAGGACTTGAGTTCAAGTCTTCCTGGCTTCAAAGCCCAAACTCGAAACAGCGATGATCTTTCAGCGTAGGCAAAGTCTCAATCCAGGCCTGTCCACCAGTGTGTTTGACTCCTGAAAAGGGGAAAGCCCACAGCACAGCCTTAGGTCTCCCAAGTCCTTTTCATTAGTTTAACCTAAATATTTTCTTCTTATGCTTTAACAGGAACAAGAATCACGTGAGGTGCTTTGTTGAAATGCTGGGCCTTGTTTCAGAGATTGACTTGGTAGACTATGGGAATTTTCCTTTTTATTAAACTCTTTGGGTAATTCTGATGCTCAGTGACTTTTTCAACTATACTTTGGGTAACATTGATCTATATACTTTTAACTATTGGAAAGTTTGGATCTGAAGAGAGATCACCAAATAGGCTGGGAGAAGCAAAGGTAGACCATCTATTTCACTGAAAATCCCTGAAAAGGAGAACAACTAAAATGGTGAATATTAGCTACTGGCTTTGCACCAGACACCTTGACATTTTATTGCATTTAACCTTTATAACAATCTGGTTGTGTGTGCAAACATTGTTTACCAATAATAAAATTAAGATAGCTAAAGGTGAAATGTCTAAATTACTAAATTATGCATCTTGGTGATGGTAGTGTCAGGATACAAACTTGAATGGTTAATACAACTCTAATACTTTACATTTTTTATATGGACTGAAATACACCAAAACTTTAAAAAATGTAATAGTATCTACTGCATCTACGTTCTGACAGTTTTTGTCTTTTTTTTGGTAGCTTCTATTTTCTAAGTTACTTTCAGTAGGCAAGTGTGATTTTTATAATCAGAAAACAGTAGCAAAATAAAAATATTCTTGTTTTTCACTGGTTGGCTCTCCCACCAGTACACTTTACAACAAGGATTTGAACACAAGTAGTTTATTTAAGAAGTGACCACAAGAAGCACTAGCAGGGAGTGCAGAAAGAAGGCAGGAAAGAGACTGATGCCCACACAGGGTATGCATGGACAGATAACCACATGTGCAGCTGGGACTCAATCCTCCTGGGGACAGCTGGAAAACTGCACAGAGTGTTACTCAGGGCTATCCACCAGGGGGTTGAGAAAGTGAGGCTTTTCATCTTCCAACTGCTGTCCATCATCATTACTCAGCATTTTCAATCTGCCCTGTCCATGGTATGAGAATGCTCCTGTGGTCAGGTCAGCTACTGGGCAAGGAGCTGCAAGTGTTTCCACTAAAAGGTCATTGGGCTCAGGGAAACTGACTGAGTAGGCTACATTATGGAAGCAAAGCAGATGAAGCGCCAGTAAATAAACAAACGAACAGACAAACAACTAGTGTGTCTCCAGAAAGAATTATAGTTTGACTTATTCAGGTGTTTCAGAAGTATACAGCCCTCCTGATCATTCACTTTTCCTGTTTAAAAATGCATAGATAAGATAAACTTAAGCTTTGACTTTTGTCTAGATTATAGCCTACACATAGGTTTATTTTTCTGTTACTAAGATTTTTATTTTCACTATCTTGTTAAAAAGATATACCATCATTTTAAGAAAGGAATCAGCTTCTATTCATTGTGTTGGCTTTCTGCACTGCACAGGATAAACTTACGTTTGAATTCCCAGGTTTCTGAGGACCATGAAAAAATGAAGCTAGGGAGATCTGGAATGTTGCATGTGATATTTCTTCCTCGTAGAAAAGGATGGAAGATCTATGCCACACCCACTGTTTTGGGCACCCCAAAGGAGAGCTCAATATTATTGATCCAAGGAGCTGACAGTTAGACCCTGACAATCCCCATCCGTCATAACCTAAATCAGCTGAAATGCTGCCACTGCTCTTTGGGGAACAGTAGTCCAGCAGAGAAAATCACCTTTGCTAATTGAGCCTCTTCTAGGGGAATTGCCAAGTTTTTGCTAAAAGCAGCTGTCCCTGTTCTTCACTCCAGAAAAGGACAAAGGAGATGGATCAGAGGACAATACATAGTGGGTTACCATCATGTCCCTGTATGTTTCTATTGCCTGCAGAAATTCACATCAAAGTAAACTCTGGGCTGTATAATAGGAAATAAAACTCTATCTCTTCATTCTTCTGTTTCTAGCTATAGAAATTCAAAGATAAGCAAATGTTAAAAACTAGCACAAAATGACAATATTTTCGAAAATTTGTCTAACATGGAGAAATGAAAATAGGACCAAAAGAATGTGAGATAGTTTGCCTCAAAAAGCTGATATTATTTTCAGCTGTGCAACAGAAAATGTCTACTTCTCTTCACTCTGTATTCTGGTCAAAGGCATTACTATAAAAGAATACTCCTCTTTGCTCCTGTCCAACATATCCATTGCTTGAGATCTCTGAGACTGTTAACTAAAACATTTTATTCTTGAGATTCATTCTCTTTTTCTAAATCTCTCAGATGATCTGCTATAAGGAGGAGGTGTGGGTCCTAAATACCAGATCCTTAAGGCAACATATATACAACTGGTCCTAGATAGAAGACTGCATATAAATGCTTAAAGAATAATAAATAAGTGTAAGGGGAAAGTCCAAAGACAGAAGAATATGGAGATGCAGATCAGGACTTCACATTTGTCCAAGTTTCTCAGTAGTTTTTTCTGGGCTGGGCTCCTCAACAGCATCACTACTGCTCTTGGTGTGGAGGACCAGAGATTTTTCAGAAAGAAGCCTCCTCTGTTGGCTCTATATTTAACTCTCCCCATGTAGATTTTTGTCGCTGTTTTGTTTTTGTTGCTTTAATTTTTCTGGAGTATAGTTGATGAACAATATGTCTGATTCACTTTGTGTACACCTGAAATTTCAGTTCAGTTCAGTTCAGTCGCTCAGTTATGTCCAACTCTTTGCGACCCCATGAACCACAGCATGCCAGGCCTCCCTGTTCATTACCAACTCCCAGAGTTTACTCAAACTCATGTCCATTGAGTCAGTGCCATCCAGCCATCTCATCCTCTGTCATCTCCTTCTTCTCCTGCCCCCAATCCCTCCCAACATCAGGGTCTTTTCCAATGAGTCAGCTCTTCACATGAGGTGGCCAAAGTATTGGAGTTTCAGCCTCAGCATCAGTCCTTCCAATGAATATTCAGGACCAATTTCCTTTAGGATGGACTGGTTGGATCTCCTTACAGTCCAAAGGACTCTCAAGAGTCTTCTCCACAGTTCAAAAACATCAATTCTTCAGCTCTCAGCTTTCTTTATAGTCCAAATTTCACATCCATCCATGACTACTGGAGAAACCATAACCTTGACTAGACGGACCTTTGTTGATAAAGTAATGTCTCTGCTTTTGAATATGCTGTCTAGGTTGGTCATAACTTTCCTTCCAAGGAGTAAGCATCTTTTAATTTCATGGCTGCAGTCACCATCTGCAGTGATCTTGGAGCCCCCCAAAATAAGGTCAGCCACTGTTTCCACTGTTTCCCCATCCATTTGCCATGAAGTGATCAGACCAGATGCCATGATCTTAGTTTTCTGAATGTTGAGCTTTAAGCCAACTTTTTCACTCTCCTTTTTCACTTTCCTCAAGAGGCTCTTTAGTTCTTCTTCATGTTCTTCCTAAGGGTGGTATCATCTGCATAACTGATATAAATCTTTGATCATCACTTGAACTTGAAAAGACTAAAACATCAGTTGATTGAGTGGTATTAAGAAATTTTAGTTTGAGCATATGATTCTCTGCAAATGTTTATTTCTGAAGTTTTATTTATGTAGTCATGTCTGTATGTATGCATCTGACAACTGTTATTTTGAGGAAATAAAGTAGAGGTTAAGGTCCAGCCATCCTCAGCTGTTCGAAGCTAATATTATGTTAACAGATGCACCAGAAAACACTTAATCACTTTGTTTACACCTGAATTGGGGATGGAGATAAAGAAGCACAATGTAAATAAGCATAATGTTTTCAAGGAGCATAAACGTTAAAACCAAGTGGTTAATTGCTTTTAGGGAAGAATACCTGACTATTCTTCACATCTGACCTGAATTCCTTCTCTTAATTAATTAGGCAACAAAAGCATTAACATAACTGTTCAGGCAGAGGTTTAATGGCTATTCTTCAGGGATATTGTAAAAAGAATTGCTGCTTTATTGAGTTTGGACACAATTTAGTTTAATAATTTGGTTTCCTGAAATCTTGGGGGTAAGTCAAAGTCAACAAGTTTAAATGGTTGGGTAGTTTGGAGATAGGGCTGGAAAGACGGGTTGATTTTTTTGGCAAAACTCCAACTACTAGGACACAATTAAGACTGCCTCTGGTGGGGGGGGTGGGGGGGGAGTGGAAGACTAGAAAGGCAGAAATTGGGAAAGAGAAAGATCTCCCAAAGACAGTGGAAGAATTGGAACTCATTGGGACACAATCTCTTTAGACCAGTGTGTTCTAAACTTCAGTTCATAATCCATTTGTAAATCTTGAACTAACATCAAGAGATAATTTTTAAACAATATTTAATCTTTCTGTGTGATGTGTTATCTAACACTTCTTGATGGCATTTTTCTTTTCTTTATTTTTATTCTGTTTAAAAAACTTTGTCCATGACTTCCACAGTCTCTTCCTTAGGCTTTCACTTTTTAGTTTCTCCTTCACACACATGGCAAAGAGGTAAAACAAAGTAAGAAGAAAAATTGCTGCAGATAATCCGTGAACTGCCATCTTATCCTGGGCTGCTGCATCTGTTACCTTGTTTTGTTTTGTTTTCCCTTTAGCCCTATCTCTTACCAGGTTTTCTGCCTTTTAAAGAAAAGTCAAACCATCTGGCCCTCTATTAAACCAACAATATGGTTACACATTTTCATGAATTGTAATGCCTAAAGTCTAAAATATTAAGTACTAAGGGTATAAATGATGTTGTCTGATTCACAAATTCTACTAACCCATTGTATTTGCATGAATATTGATGAGAATTCTCTAACAGAGCACCAATCCACTTAATTTTCTTCAAGCAGGAAGGGACTTTCTACAATGAGTAGATGGGTTACAAAGTCATCCTGAGAGCTGAGGAAATGGACACTTGGTAGAGCTCTCAAGAATGATTCTGAAAAGCCACACCACAGAACTAGGTCATCAAAGAAACTACACCCATAAGCAAAACAAATGAGAGAAATTTAGTCTTTCTTGATACCACTATGCATAGTCCAGAGGCTGGCAAGGTTATGGTTAGGAACAGTGCCAGCCCAACCTAGGTCTGTCTCATTCCTTCGGTGTTTGTGTTCCCACCATTCTGTGTTCAGGAGAGCTGGACTACTGGCCTCCTCTGTCTTCTTTGTCAACTGACATGTTCTCTGTGAGACTTAAGTTCCTGATCCATAAAATGGAACTAATACACCCTCCTGTAAAGTTCTTTTAGAATCATGAAAGCAAACTCTTGCATAAGACCTGGCATAATGAATGTTAATTCCATTTCTTTTTTAAAAAGTTTATTATCAGCATGCAACATCTTATATAGGAGTGTTTTATTCTGAAGTAGTCAACTTGATGGATTGGAAAAAATTGAAGAACTGTTGCCTTTTTGAATCACAGAGGTATTTGTAATCATAAACCCATGCATGCCTTTGAGTCAGCGTGATTGAACTGAAATTAGTGTGATCCCTCCCTACAGATATAGTGCTGATAGGTGGCAGTGGACTAGAATCTAAATAGCTTAGACTTTCTGTACAAATGAAGCACAAATGATAGTTTGATGAGTGTAGCTTTTTTCTTACATGATAATAGTTTAGTGGAAAAATCATAGACTGAGTTGGCTTGAGTCCCTGCAGCATGATCTGTGAACTACCTGATCTTTCTGTTATGTAGTTAGAATAGGAAAAAGGAGTCCAGAATGGTGGTGGCTAAAAGACAAAGAAGTGAACAGCCCACGAAAATAGAACAAAGGAAGGTCCAAGAACTGGAGTGAGGACCTCAGGTAAAACAAACAGCCCTCCTGGCTAGCCCAATTTACAATTTACATAGGGCAGGCTCGGGGGAGGAGAAAAAACAGATAAAAAGAGGAGCCAACATTGGGCCGGGGGCTCCTCTTCTCTTCGGTCTTTGGGTCAGCCTGCCCTCATGCCTCGAGGATATATTTTCCTTAGCTTGCCAGTAAAGCTGAGCTGTAACACTGGTCCATCCGAGGAAATTACACAGGGCTGTCACACTGGTCCATCCGTTGCTTCAAATTTTTGTTGTGATGAGACCGAACCGAGGAAATCACAAACTCCCCTGACATTACTAATGTCCTTAACCTCTAGCAGCTTTGGTTTATTTATTTGCTAAAGCATTTGGGTGAATCTGTAAAGCACCTGACACATAATGCCAGCACAGTTTGGTGGAGAAAGTATAACTGAAATGCATGCTCTTCCTTTTGGAAAGCGTTGAGCCTTATATAGTCATCATCTTTCTTCTTTGCTTAGAATCTGACCTTTGTTCAATAGATCCTTGAGTGCTGCACTCTCCTCCAGGAAGTAGTCTTTTTGCCATCTCTAAGTTCCCAACTACTGAGCATCATTCCATTTTCCCAAGTAAAAACAAAAGAAAGTGCTTATCTTCTGCTATTTCTGAGAGAAAAAAACTGGTGTGTTACATACCGTAGGAAATAATATTGCTAATTGACCTTCACTATTGTTGCTTTAAGAAAGGAATACCTCAAAGAAAGGAATACTTAAATGTTCCATAAGCAAAACATTAACTTTTGAAATTAACAAGGAAGTCAGAATCCACTTGTTCTAAATAGGTGCAGGAGAACTGGATAAATAATCCAAGCTTTTGATTGCTTTGATGGTAAGTTTAATAAGGCAAAAAAAGAAAGAAGGAAAAAAAAAGAAACAAGAGTTTTTAAATTGGGGATTGGTTGGAGATAAAACAGATCCTGGCAAGTCATTTTACTGTGTAAAATAGATTGTTATGTCATATTCACTGCCGATAGATATTCGAGGCACTTCACACATACTAAATAATAACATCTCACAGTATACATCAATTACAAAATTAGTCTTGGCTTGCTTTTGAATGGTAAAAATCCCTTTTCAAAATATAAGTATTGTGACAAAATCTGTGGGTGTAGTAAGCCCTTGGGTATCAGTGTGTCTGAACTATCAAGGGAACAAAAGACACACAGCCTATATTTTCCCAGGGAGTGAATAGTGCCAAACATAAATATTGCAGCATTTAACATAAAACACCCTATGCAAAAATATAGACCTTGTTTGTTTGATTCCCCTAATGCTTTAAAAAAGCTTACATCAAGGGTACTATAAGTACTATATTTAAGAATCTAATTCAACTTAAGGGGTTCTACACTGCCTATAAATTTTTTTTTCTATTGAATTCCTGCCTATTTTCAATTCAAGGCAATGCATTGTTCTTTGCCAACAAACCTTGTTAGGGACTTAATAATAGCAATAATATACAAGGAGGGACTAAAGTGCTTGTGGAAAAATTAGTCATTAATAGTAATTACTGGCAACTTCTTCCCATTGGAGTTCAGATGTATAGTTCAAGGACTATTCTGACTTTTTCAGCTAATTTTATGAAATACCTGCTACGTATATAACCATGTTCAGGAGCTTTCCATGTACACTTCCTTTAATCATTTTACCAGTCCTGCCAGGTGGATTTTTCAGGGAGGAATCCTTCTCCTCTATTTTTATATTTCCATGGAAGGGGCCTTTAAGGGGAATTTTAAGGGGGGACATTTCTGGCTCCATTCTCTCCTCTCCATACTTGCTCCTCCCAGGCCTGTGGAGAGCCTAACAGTCAGTGCTTCTCATCCCAGCTGTCTCACACACGGTTGCCCCTCAGTCGTGGGTAGAGACTCCATCTTGGTTCTCTTGAGCTCTTTGTTTAGCTGAAGAGAATTAAGATGAGGCTTTTCCTCAGCTCCCTCTGACCTTGAACTCACAGACCCAGGACATGTTACAGACTCGCTGTGCTCCGCTGAGCCCACTGGGGCTCCCCTCTAGGCACGTAGTGAGCGCCGCTGCCGTCACCCTGAGGCAGAGCTCCTCTCCAAGCAGCAGACATGGAGCAGGTATCTGAGGCTGTTTGCAGACCACACTCTTCCCCATTTCTGAGGTCTAGACCTGGGCAAGGAGTCAAGGGTGGGCATGGGGATGGGGTTGAGGAGAGGGCAGGAGACAGCCATGTTGACCTCAGTTATCAATCATGTATCTTTGTTATGAATTATTATACTTTTGAAGTGATGCACATCCCTAAATAGGCTGAGGCTTTGATTTTCAACCATCTCCCTGTTCCACTACTTACCATTAGGCTTATGACCAACCTAGACAGCATATTAAAAAGCGGAGACATTACTTTGCCAACCATGGTCCATCTAGTCAAGGCTATGGTTTTTCCAGTAGTCCTGAATGGATGTGACAGTTGGACTGTGAAGAAAGCTGAGCGCCGAAAAACTGATGCTTTTGAACTGTGGTGTTGGAGAGTCCCTTGGACTGCAAGGAGATCCAACCAGTCCATCTTAAAGGAAATCAGTCCTGAATATTCATTGGAAGGACTGACGCTGAAGCTGAAACTCCAATACTTTGGCCACCTGATGTGAAGAGCTGACTCATTTGAAAAGACCCTGATGCTGGGAAAGATTGAAGGCGGGAAGAGAAGGGGATGACAGAGGATGAGATGGTTGGATGACATCACTGACTCAATGGACATGAGTCTGAGTAAGCTCCAGGAGTTGGTGATGGACAGGGAAGCCTGGTCTGTTGCAGTCCATGGGGTTGCAAAGAGTCAGACATGACTTAGTGACTGAACTGAACTAATTAGGCTTTGAAGGAGAAGAGCACTGTGTAATTTGGACCCTAAACTACAACAGGAATGACTTTTATTTTTAATTGGGAGATGACTGAGATGCAGAGAGGTGAATAAGTTGCCCTAATTGACCATATAAATAGGTGTGATTTAGAGTAGTGGTCATCAAAGTGTGGTGCACAAGATGATTTGCTGGGTTTGCAAAGAAAATGTTATAAGCTATCTTTGTATTTTTTATATTAAAATGATCAAGATATTAAACTCTATTAATATTTAACATGGGGCCTAAAAATAACACCTCTGTTCAGTGTATTGTATATCAGGCAGTCATTTATCTGTAAATATACAGGCTTCATCTACAACACGAAGAGGCATGCAGCCTTGCCCTCATTTGCTTTCAAGGTATTGCAATGTATTGGGCTGCTATGTGCCTCATTAAACTGATTTAAAGAATATATTGTCTTGTTTTAAGTAAATGAGCATTGCCACAAAACAGATAAATGCCTTCTAAAGATTCCTTGTTGTGCTATTGTTTAGTTGCTACATTGTGTCTGATTCTTTTGTGACTCCATTGATGGTAGCCCCCCAGGCGCCTCTGTCCATGGAATTTCCCAGGCTAGAATACTGGAGTGGGCGCCATTTCCTTCTCCAGGAATTCTTGGAGCGAATCGAATAAGCATCTCCTGCATCTCCTGCATTGCGTGTTTGTATTCTTTATCACTGAGCCACCAGGGACGCCCAGAAATAAAAAGCAAAAACAAAAAAACATTGAAGACAATACGAATAGCATAAATATACGTGAGCAATAGGAAAATGGCAAAGCTGAGACTTCTTACATATTAGGACAGGATTTTGTTGGTCATATTTGAAAGAATAATCATGATAATCTAATCAAATCCCCAAAGAATTTGAAAAATATTTAGAAACTATTATGAACAGTATTCAATATGTAGGTTTTATCTGCTATAAATAATAAACCTTATCTTGCCTTGAGATATTAAGGATAATATAAACTAATAATTAGAAAGACTTTTAAAATTAAGGCATCTAACCTGTGAAGCAAGCCTATTTTTTTTTCCTTAACATTTAAAGTTATTTGAAACTCATCTTGGTATTATACATAATTTCATTAAAGGTGATGATAAATATTTAAACATTTTTTGAGTTTGTTAATGAAATAATGCCATAGTAATGCATGTAATGGAGAAGGAAATGGAAACCCATTCCAGTATTCTTGCCTGGAAAATCCCATGGATGAAGGAGCCTGGTGGGCTACCACCCATTGGGTCACAAAGAGTTGGATATAACTGAAGCGACTTCATTTCATATATATATATATATATATATATATATATATATAGGGGGAGTTGGTAATTTCCTCAGTTCTGTCTCATTGCAACAAAAATTTGAAGTGATGGACGGACCAGTGTTACAGCTTTGTGTTACAGTTCAGTTTTATTTAGAAAGCAAAGGAAAATACATCCTTGAGACATGAGGGCAGGCCAACCCAAAAGACGCAAAAAAGCAGAGAATCCCCCAGCCCAATTTTGGCTCCTCTTTTTATATGTTTTTTCTCCTCCCCCTGAGCCTGCCATATGTAAATCGAGCTAGCCAGGAGCGCTGTTTGTTCTACCTGAGGTCTGCACTCCGGTCCTCGGACCTTCCTTTGTTCTATTTTCATGGGTTTTTTCCTTCTTTGTCTTTTAGCCACTGACATTGTGAACTCCTTTTTCCTATTCTAACTACCTAACATATATATTGGAGAAGGCAATGGCAACCCACTCCAGTACTCTTGCCTGGAAAATCCCATGGACAGAGGAGCCTGGTAGGCTGCAGTCATGGGGTTGCTAAGAGTCAGACATGACTGAGTGACTTCACTTTTACTTTTCATTTTCATGCACTGGAGAAGGAAATGGCAACCCGCTCCAGTGTTCTTGCCTGGAGAATCCCAGGGACAGCAGAGCCTTGTGGACTGCCGTCTATGGGGTCTCACAGAGTTGGACACGACTGAAGTGATTTAGCAGCAGCAGCAACATATATATACATGTAATATATATATAGTACTTTCAATCTTTCAATTATCTTTTTATTATGGTGGTGGGATTTCAAAAATGTCTGGAGACTCCTGGACCAGAGAATTAGTGCAAGCCTACAGGGAAATTTTAGGAGGCATACTAGAAAATGAGTTAGACAGCATATTTTGCAAATGAGCTTCCCTTATAGCTCAGTTGGTAAAGAATCCACCTGCAATGCAGGAGACCTGGGTTCAGTCCCTGGGTTGGGAAGATCCCCTGAAGAAGGGAAAGGCTACCCACTCCAATATTCTGGCCTGGAGAATTCCATGGACTATACAGTCCATGGGGTCACAAAGAGTCAGACATGACCGAGTGACTTTTACTTCACTTCACTTCAAGCAACATAAATCTGAAAGGTATCTCATTCTAATTAAGATAGTGGGATAAACCAGTTGATTGAAGCAATAGATTCAATTCAACTAGAATATATTTAAAAAGATAAAGTTTAAGTGCTACTCTTTGAACTTTATCTTTTTAAATGTATATTTGATAATGAAAATTTCCAGTCTTCTACAGCAGGATGGGTAAACAGCAGTGTAAGAAAAGAAACAACTTAGCAGTTTCTCAGGACAGAATGTGATACACATGCCATAAAAGACAATTTTTTGGCAGTATGGACAGAATCCTTTATCTAGAATGTAGAACAGTCTAGTCAGACACCAGGGATACAGTGTGTAGTAAGAGAAGTCATTCTTTTAAGTTCCTTCTGAAAAAAAAATTTTTTTAAATTGGGGACTCTTGAGAGTCCCTTGGACTGCAAGGAGATCCAACCATTCCATTCTGAAGGAGATCAGCCCTGGGATTTCTCTGGAAGGAATGATGCTAAAGCTGAAACTCCAGTACTTTGGTCACCTCATGCGAAGAGTTGACTCATTGGAAAAGACTCTGATGCTGGGAGGGATTGGGGGCAGGAGGAGAAGGGGACAACAGAGGATGAGATGGCTGGATGGCATCACTGACTTGATGGACGTGAGTCTGGGTGAACTCCGGGAGTTGGTGATGGACAGGAGGCCTGGCATGCTGCGATTCATGGGGTCGCAAAGAGTCAGACACAACTGAGCGACTGATGATCTGATTGTCGATTTACAGTGTCATGTTAGTTTCAGGTGTACAGCAAAGTGAATCAGTTATACATACACGTATATCCTTTTTAAATATACCAGAAATAAATATTAATAGAAGAGCTACCAAAGGAGAGGGCTTCCCTGGTGGCTCAGAGGTTAAATTGTCTGCCTCCAGTGTGGGAGACCCGGGTTCAATCCCTGGTTTGGGAAGATCCCCTGGAGAAGGAAATGGCAACCCACTCCAGTACTCTTGCCTGGAGAATCCCATGGACAGAGGAGCCTGGTAGGCTACAGTCCACGGGGTCGCAAAGAGTCGGACACAACTGAATGACTTCACTTTCACTTTACCAAAAGAGAGGCAGACAAAAGGATTCGGTCTTAGGAATTGAGGGTATCAACTTTAAAAAGCCTCAAAGTTGTCATGAGCCTACTAATATTTAAAGGATGACTATGTGAAAAGAGAATCACCGTTTCCACGATCCCAAGGCAGTCCTGCACTGTTCACTCCACAGCACAGCAGCTGCTTCCACCACACCACGCTCTGTGAGCTGGCTACAGTCCAGGTTGACACCTGGGATCTGATGGCCTTTACACCCCCCAGGTGGGCCTGCCCTTGAGGACATACCCCTCTATTTTCAGATTCAAATGTAGGGATTGGAATCTGATTCCCCAGGACCATCTCAGGGCCAACTGTGGCAACCTGAGGATAGAGGAGAGTTAGGATAGGTCATCCTTGACCTATAAAGAAGGTGGTCTGAGGAAGTTTGGCAGATAACTTCCCTTCCTGTATCCCCTGTGTGACCCTCTCATTTTGAGTGGAGGTGTAACTCTGCTGTATCTCCGTCTGGCTCCCTGTAAAGTGGCAGCTGACACATTCTACCCCTGCCTGCTTCACATCCTCTTTCATGTCCTCTGGGCTTGTGAAAGTGAAGTCGCTCAGTCGTGTCCAGCTCTCTACAGCTCCGTGGACTGTAGCTCACCAGGCTCCTCTGTCCATGGGATTTTCCAGGCAAGAGTACTGGAGTGGGTTGCCATTTGCTTCTCTGGGCTTGTACCTTCTAAATATATTACCTCCACTTTTCCCTTGGCTCAAGCTTTCATTTTTAGAGGATCTATACAAAGACAACCAGTTCCTAGAATGTTAACATGCAATGTGATGATAATCAAATAAACAAACACTTTGTGGTCAAGTATATTTGGAGAACTTTGCATTAAATAAAAATAGATTCACTTACTACAAAACTTCTTTAATGAGGTGGATATTATGCAGGCTTTTTTTTTTTTTTTCATATTTCTTGGAAATCTCTTTCCAGAGAGCACGTGTAATGTCAGCATAATATAGAAAGAATTTGGGGAGTGCTGTTTTAGTTGGCAAATAAGGAGCTATTTTCTAGCTCAACTTCAGGCACACAGTTGTCTTATTGTCAAAGACAAAGAATTGTTCAAAGGTAGAATCAAGGAGCCCTGGAAGATCAATAGTTCTGATTGTTACATTCCCTGTATGCACAGGGAATACCCTGATGGTAAAGAGATGAAGCAGCAACAACTCATCAGATGATCTCTGAGGCTCATTCTAGTATTCCAATTCTACTGCTTCACTTTATTATCTGGCATTTTTAGTTTAAAGACAGGAATGTCTTTGCCATTATTTATAGTAGATCATATGGACACTCCATTTACAATTAGTATTTAGGTGTTTCTCTGAAAGAGTTGTTCACCTCCTCTACCTGAGCTTGCCCACCTCAGTATACTGCATAGCAGTCACACACCAAAAGCAGCTAGAACAATTTCTCACACATAACTGGTGTCAAATAAATCAGAGTTTTCATATTTTTCATGAGAAGGAAATTTGACCATATTTGGTAAATAATTCAAAATCCTTTAGAGTTGCTGCTGTTTAGTCGTTAAACTGTGTCTGATTTTTTGTGACCCCCATGGACTGTAGTCCACCAGGTACCTCTCTCCGTGGGATTTCCCAGGCAAGAATACTGGAGTGGGTTTCTATTTCTTTCTCCAGGGGATCTTCTCGACCCAGGAATCAAACCCGTGTCTCCTGTTTGGCAGGCAGCTGGGGAAGCCCAAAATCAGCTGAATAAATGTCAAAGATTTAATTCTTGGTGACCAGGGCCTTTCTCTTCACACTTGGAAATATTGAGTTGTTTATAATTTGTATCATGTTCATGCCAGGTTCTTACATACTCTACTCTACTGTAGGTCCAGTCTCTTCTCTCTGTACTCTCTCGACCTGCCATACTGCCTAGGAATAACTACTTATCTTTTAGGTATCAATCCAAAATACACTTCTCTAACTTCCCCAGACAGAACTAGCAGCCTTCTCTTATGCTTCTACAACAAGGCAGGGTCTTGGCAGAAAGCCCTCCAGCTGGTTCAAATCAAGAAACTATTTACAAAGGAACAAGCAAATGCATCCAGAGACTAGAAATGAAAATTAGTTACCAACTCTAGAGATGAAAGAGTAAGGGGAGAAAGGAGGGTTACTAGGACCAGTGAAAGTGGAGCTCTGGAGGAGGAGCACTTCCATTCTGGAGGAGCTCTGCTATATATTGCCGGAGATGTGCACCTTAGAAGCCTCTCATTGGCCAGAAGAAATTGCAAGTCAGGTGGCAAGAGAGTCTGAAGGATGAATTCTCAGAGGCATGCCCATCCACTGTGGTACAGGGAGAAGGATGGATGTAGGATAAAGGGGAGATAAGTGGAGAATAACCTTTTTCACATTTTAGCCAACTTATCAATTAGATTTACTTTGTTGATGTGTCTATCTTTCCTCTGCTTCGACAAAGAGATAAGTATGCTTTGTTTTGTTGTGTTGTATTGTGTACATATCCTTAGTAGGCAATAGTGCAGCAGTAAATGTAAGTTGGAAGAAAGGAAGAGAGGGAGGGAGAGAGAAAGGGAGGAAGGGAGGAGTGATTTGTGTGTATATTAAGTATGTTTAATACAAATCAGCAGTTCAATCCCAGTGAGACGTTCTAAGAGGTGGCAGGAATGGAAAGTCTAGAAGCAAGTGGCTCCAAGTAGTGACTCGGGAAACAAACAGTGCATCATTTGCACTGTGTGCTCCCAAATTAGTGGACTTCCTTTTGGCTTTGCACCACCCTGGATTTTAACTTTGTGTGTTAGCTTTAAACTTTAAGTGGTAATGGTCCTTCACACAGGTCATTTATATTAAAGGTACCACAACTTTATCATCATTTTACAACACATTAGAGGTATTTTTGAAATAAATTTTTGAACTGACGTTGCTTATTACTTTATACTAATTTTACTATCTCAATATTCTGATTTGGTCATTTTAAGCATTTTAAAGCATTTGCTTTTCTGTTCATTATCAAATTCTACTTCTTGGTGACCAGTTACTATTAAAAAGATTTTTTTTTTTTTTTTACCAGATCTAAAGATGGAGATAAGCCTGCTGGAAATATCAATATTTGTTATTGTTCACTTGCAACCCCATGCATGGACTGCAGCACATCAGGCCTCCCTATCCATCACCAGCTTCCAGAGCTTGCTCAAATTCATGTCCATTGAGTCAGTGATGCCATCCAAACACCTCCTCCGTTGTCCCCTTCTCCTCCTGCCTTCAGTCTTTCCTAGTATCAGGGTCTTTTCCAGTGAGTCTGCTCTTTGCATCAGTTGACCGAAGTATGGAGTTTTAACTTCACCCTCAGTCCTTCCAATGAATATTCGGGACTGATTTCCTTTAGGATGGACTGGTTGGATCTCCTTGCAGTCCAAGAGACTCTCAAGAGTCTTCTCTAGCTCCACAGTTCAAAGGCATGAATTCTTTGGCACTCAGCCTTTTTCATTGTTCAGCTCTCACATCCATACATGACTACTGGAAAAAACCGTAGCTTCGACTAGATGGACCTTTGTTGACAAAATAATTTCTTTGCTTTTTAATATGCTGTCTAGGTTGGTCATAGCTTTTCTTCCAAGGAGCAAACATCTTTAGTTTCATGACTGCAGTCACCATCTGCAAAGATTTTAGAGCCCAAGAAAATAAAGTCTTTCACTGTTTCCATTGTTTCCCCATCTATTTGCCATAAAGTGATGGGACCAGATGCAAATGGTCTTCGTTTTTTGAATGTTGAGTTTTAAGCCAACTTCTTCACTCTCCTCTTTCACCTTCATCAAGAGGCTCTTTAATTCGTCTTTGCTTTAGGGTGGTGTCAGTTGCATATCTGAGGTTATTGATATTTCTCCCTGCAGTCTTGATTCCAACTTGTTCTTCATCCAGCCTGGCATTTTGAATGATGTATTCTGCATATGAGTTAAATTTCAGGGTGACAATATACAACCTTGACATGATCCTTTCCCCATGTTGAATCAGTCTGTTTTCCAATGTCTGGTTGCTTCTTGACCTGTATACAGGTTTTGCATATGATGATGGCTAAATATTAAGTGTTCCAGAAAGAGTTGCAGTATTCAGTGCAAATACTGAACATTCATGTAAGTGGTTTAAAAAATAGCTTTCAGTGTTTAGAAAATACCCTTAAGCTATAAGGAGGGGAAGGAGGATGGAGAAGAAGGGGAGATAGATGGATGGGGTAGGTGAGATTCTAAAGTATGTGTTTATTTTGTACTTTGCCTCAAGTGTTTTTGAAATATTGAAATTATGAGAAATTTTTAAGATAATCAAATTTGTACCTTTTGAAAGGAAAATATGCAAACTTGTTTTATGAAATTTGATCTTTATTTAGTAATATTCAATTACTAGGCATTCGTTTTGATTTAAGGGTAAATGCTCTTATTAACTTTCCATTTCTAATCTGACACTTTTCAGGGAAAGTGTCAGATTTGGGGCTTCCCAGGTGGCACAGTTGGTAAAGAATCTGCCTGCCAATGCAGGAGACACAAGAGTCGCAGGTTCGATCTCTGGTCAGCAAGATCCCCTGGAGGAGGAAATGGCAACCGCTCCAGTATTCTTGCCTGGAGAATTCCATGGACAGAGAAGCCTGGTGAGCTATGGTCCATGGGGTTACAAAGAGTCAGAAACGACTGATGGACTAACACACACACACACACCCTATTAGTTATTCTTGGTTCCCACCACTAATATCTTCTTACCACTATCTCTGAATGTCTTACATGTTATTTGGCCTCAGCTTATGTAGTGGGTAGGATATACCGATATAAATATGAACAATAGGGCCCTGTAATGTAAGAGTGCCTACTCTTTCTTATTGGTGGAAAGGACATGACAATAAATAACTACTGTATATCCTTGTGAGCAGTAAGTGAAGCTATTTACAAAATGCTAGGTGAGCAGCAGAAGATGGTAGTATTCACATTAGTTTGGAAGAGTTGTGAAAAATAACCAACTCGTTTCAGCTGAGTCTTGAAGAATTAAATAAATCATTGTCTTTATTTAATTATTACCAGGAAGTGGGAACAAAATTGTACCAGAGTCACTGGTACAATTAAGAATCCTAAAAAGAGTTTTCCATAATGTTATTTGATGCCCAAGCTGCTATATCACTGAGGCCCACTCTACACTAATTTCTCAGGGGAACTTTCTACGACACAAAAGGGAGAAATAGTGACTTAGACACCCAGTCACTTAGACACCTTCTAAAATCCCCACATACTAGCTATAAAAGCTTGTAAAAATATTTCATAAACTTTTCCCCAAGTAATCAGTTACTTTCTAAAGGAAATTAATATCATTTCATGTAGGTATAGCCATTGCTTCAATTTTTCAGAAAGCTAGAAAAGAGTATTCTCTTCCCAGGAAGGAAAAAAATAAATATGTTAAGACAAAAATCAAACAATAGACATTTAAAATTAATGTATTTAAAGTGTTAGCATTGAGATAATTTGATTTCTTTATTGGAAAGAGCAAAAATTAATTTAATTTAATCTACATAATTAGTATTATGTAGTTAACACTGGGGTAACAAAGACCAGATTTGCCATACTGACTCATACAACCGAAAAACAGGCAAACTATAAGAAACAATGGTTTTAAGATACCGGATATCATAACTGGAGAACAAAAGGCAGTAGTCCTGATGAGAAACAGAAGTAAGCCCTCTAACTGTCCTAGCTTGTTGCCTTGAGAGAGCTTCCAGGCCACTGTAGTGCCTGCATGCTAAGCCGCTTCAGTCATGTCCAACTCTGTGACCCTATGGGCTGCAGCCCGCCACGCTGCTCTGACCATGGGATTCTCCAGGCAAGAATACTGGAGTGGGTTGGTGTGCATGCTTTAAGGGGATCATCTCTACCCAGGGATCAAATCCACATCTCTTACATCTCCTGCACTGGTAGGCAGGTTCTTTACCACTAGGGACATCTGGGAAGACCAGTACAGGGAAAGGAAATCCAAGCAAAATGTACAGGTTCTTTGAATTGAGGAGACAGAATTGAGATTCTGAAGAGACCAACACAGCCAGCGTTTTCAAGAGAGAGAACCACGAGGAAAGAAGGAACTGCACTCAGAGAGAGCTCCAAGGACCTGCAGAAACTCCCTCTCAAGTATTCAGCTGCGTACTGATCAGCACATGCCTGTGAGAAAACTCACTACTCAGAGATGGGGAAAGAACCACTCAAATGCATGAGAGGCAACAGTGCAAGGAGCTCGCACAGGCCGAGGAACAGTGCTTATTCCCAGAAGTCGGAGTAGAGAAATTTCTAATTCACAGGTCAGTGACTAGGATTCCAATAACCCTAGACTAAAAACTGCTTTGGTTCCAACCTAACAAATCTTAAAAACAAAACCCAGCATGATCATACTGTTTCCAAGTAGCTCCACCTGTTCCAGAATACAACTCAAGTATATTTGTAGCAATATATAAATATCCAACAAGACGTCCAATAAAAAATTACCAGACATGCAAAGTAGCAGGAAAATACAATCCATAATGAGGAAAAAATCAGTCAAAATTGACTGACACAGATGTTAGAATTGGCAGACAAATTATAACAGCATTCCATATTTTCAAAATTTAGAGGTAAGATCGAGCATGTTAAGCCAAGACATGGAAGATATAAAAAGGACCCAAATCCTTCTTTTACTAATTAAAACTGTAATGTGTGAGATGATAAAATAAATTTAAAAGCAAATATAAAAGACTGGATTAGATACTTGTTGAAGAAAAGATTAATGAACTTGAAGACAACAGTGGAAATTACTCAAAACATAGAGAAAAAAAGAAGCTAAAATAAATTAATATAGCATCAGGAAGGTTTGGAAAATTTCAAACAGCCTAACAATAAGCACATTGTTTATCCAGGAATGTCTAAGGGAGGGGCAGAGTAAAGAGCTCAAGAAATAAGGGTCAAATTATTTCAAATTGGATGACATTGTAAACCTACAGATCTAAGAAGCTCAACAAACTCTTGAGCTCAAGAAATGAAGAAAGCTATACCACAGACCATCATAATCAAATTGCTTCAAACCCACTAAAGAAAAGTCTTAGAAAGAGTCGGGGGAAAACTGGATTATAGCAGAGGTCTCTTTGGAAAGAAGGCAGGTGAGGAGGCAATGGCTGTCATCTTCAGCAGAGAAAAAGAAAAACATGTGACCTGTCAACTTTCATTTTCTAGCCAGTGAAAATGTTTTCCTCAATGAAGACAAAATGAAGACTTGCAGACATACAAATGCTAAAGGGATCCGTCCCCAACATACCCATACTGTGAACAGTGTTAAAGGAAAGCATTTAGGCAGATTGAAAATGGTATCAGAAGCAAACGTGGCCATACACAAGGAGGGAAATCATGGGAAACAGTGGCTATACGAGATTATTTTCTTCGTTTCAAACCTCTTTAAAAAAAAAAAAAGTTGTCTAAATAAAAATAAAAAGTGTAGGACGAGGCTTATAGTACATGGAGAACTAAAATCTGGCAACAATAACACAAAGACCAGGAAGGAAGAAATAGGAGTACACTGTTGCAAGGTTCTTACGCTGTAAGTGAAGCATCACTTACTTGAAGATGGAGTGATATGGTAAAGATGTGTGCTGTAAACCCTCAAACAACCACTCAAGTAGCAAAACAGAGTCACAGCTATATATTAAGCCGACGAAAGAGCTAAAGTGGAATCATAAAAATACCCAATCTAAAATTAATGTATTTTATAAGACAACAACATTTTTATTACCCCATATGAAAGCAAAAGGCTTCATATACATTGTAGGAATATTTTCACCAAGGGAAATTAATGTCATTTATATTGTTTCCCTCTGGTGTCTTAACTCGATAAAGGTATATAGATATAGACTGAGGGAATAACACAGTAAATATATTTTCTATGCCAGAAATCCTTTACCACTTTTTGCCACAATGCACAGAAAGGATGTTTTTAACAAGGTGATGCATTTCCATTGCCGGAGAAATGCATGTGTAGATGTGTTGCTAAATCACCTGTCCTTTCTCTACCATATAAGAAAGAATTTAAAAACATGTGTGAGTGAGAGCTACAATACTGACCTCCAGTCTTCTTTAGTTTGTATCAAAATTATATTCACGTATTTGTTATTTCTTACTAGTAGTAAATGACCAATGATACATCTCACAGCCTATGTAGAACCCAGTCCGTCTGTCTATAGTTAAGAATAGCTGTCTTGAACCTAATTCCCAAACTCAAACCCAACTCTGGCAAGAACACTCTTGCTACAAAATGATTGCTTCCCCTCAGCCCCATCCTCAGTAACTTGATTGCTTCTCTCCTGTTCCCCATTTTGCTTAAAACATTGTGTCCATGTAAAAATTTGGAAAGTTGGCAAGTTTATAGAATAATTCAAGTTAGAAAACATTACCTTAGGCACTGTCTTTCTAATATAATTTTTTAACTGTCTTTTCAATGGGAATGGATGGCAGCCAGGACAAGATGTTATTTACTAATGAGATTAAAGTTCAGGTCAGGTCAGTTCAGTTCAGTTGCTCAGTCCTGTCTGACTCTTTGTGACCCCACGGACTGCAGCACACCAGGCCTCCATGTCCATCACCAACTCCTGGAGCTTACTCAAACTCATGTCCATTGAGTCAGTGATGCCATCCAACCATCTCATCCTCTGTCGTCCCCTTCTCCTGTTTTCAATTTTTTCTAGCATCACGGTATTTTCAAATGAGTCAGTTCGTTACATCACATGGCCAAAGTATTCAGCTTCAGCATCAGTCCCTCCAGTGAATATTCAGGACTAATTTCCTTTAGGATGGACTGGTTGGATCTCCTTGCAGTCCAAGGGACTCAAGAGTCTTCTCCAACACCACAGTTCAAAAGCATCAATTCTTCAGCACTCAGCTTTCTTTACATTCTTACTCTCACATCCATACATGACTACTGGGAAAAACAGCAAAGTACAGGCATGTTGTGTTCTTGATTGAGACAAGATCAACCTTTCAGGTTCTCAATAGTCCAGTACCAGTGAAAGACTGACTTTATGTGAAGGGGTGTAAATTCCATGAAGATATTGAATGACTGCTCTTACCACACACACACAACTCTGGTGAGCTAGACGAACAGCAGCCTCTTACACAGCACTGTCTGGCACACAAGAGCTGTGTGTCCTGTGCTCAGTTGCTCAGTCATGTCCCACTTTGCAACCCCATGGACTGTAGTCCTCCAGGCTCCTCTGTCCATGGGATTCTCCAGGCAAGAATGCTGGAGTGGCTTGTCATTTCCTCCTCTAGGGGATCTTCTTGACTCAGGGATTGCATCTGCAGCTCCTGCAGCTCCTGCTTTGGCAGGTGGATTCTTTATCACTGAGCCACCCAGGAATCCCCCCAGCAAACGCTGGTTGAGGTGAAATCCTAGCGGGGAAAGACAGCATTGAGCAAATGTGTGTTAAAAAGTCATGTTGTGGGAATTTCTGGAAGTAGTTGGGGAAGAGAATACATAAATGTTCCCTTTCGCACTATTCTAAGTTTTGAATTTTAAGTCCGTGAGTTACTGTTGGAACAAAAACTGTGTATTTTGAAATTACTATTTTTGTTTCTCCTCCTCTTCTTTTTGTTGCTCTGCTTGTGTTACTCTGATATTTTGTAATTGCTACTTTATTTCTAATTTTAGGAAGTTGGTATTTGAAAGAGGTTTTCTGAAAGGGTAAATTTTTTTTTCCCCAAATAAGAAAGACTTTGGGAATATGGAAATGACAACCCACTCCAGTATTCTTGCCTGGAGAATTATGTACACAGAGGTGCCTGGTGTGTCGAATGAGGACCCAGCAGTCCATGGGGTTGCAAAGAGTCAGATGTGACTGAGGGACTAACACACACAATTTTTTTTTTACCCAAAATAAGAAAGACTTCGGGGATATACTCAATAACTATGTCATATCTTTGTATGGTGACATAATGTAACTAAACTTATTGTGATCATTTAAAAATGTCTAGAAATATACAATATTATGTTTTGTAACAGGAACTAACATAGTGTTGTAGATCAATTATACTTCAGAAAAAAAAAAAACAGATAAACTCATGGAGAAAGAAACTAGACTTGTATATAACAGGAGTGGGAGACAAGGGAAAGAGAAAAGTGATGAAGGAGGTCAAATAGTAAAAACTACCAGATACAAGACAGATCAGTCCGAGGGATGTAATGGACAACATCATAAATGTGATTATTACTGCTGTATGCTTTCTATGAAAGTGTTAGTAAATCCTGTTCCTGGAAAAAGAAAAAAAATTGAGTTCTTTAATTTTGTATTAATTATCTCATAGAGATAATAGACATTTACTAAACATATTGTGATAATCATTGACTGTTGTATGAAACTCAAACCACTGTACTGTATACCTTAAACTTATACAGTGCTGTATGTCAATTATACTCAATAAAACTGGAAGAAAAATCCTGTGTATGTGTTGTGTGCGTGTGTGCACATAGTGGTGTGTGCGCATGTCTCTGTGTGTGTTAGTGTATGTTGATAGCAGAGGAGATGAAATTGTCATACTTCTTATAGTCTGTAGCCTCAGTAGAATTAAAATGGTGCTTACATATAAGGGGCAGTGATAGGGGTGGTTCTTTAATATCATTTACTGTTTGTTTGTTTTTTTTCCAAAAGATGCTGCCCTTCAGTTGGATGCTTAGGGCAAACCGCTGATTTTATGCAGCTCAGTGTTTCATGTTTAGAATTCGGCCTCCAAACTCAGAAAGACTGGCTGAAGGCCAGCTGACAGGTGGAGCCCACCATGTACTCACGGCAGCCAGACCCTGAGCCTGGCCTGTCACCTGCCAGGTGGAATCTGCTGATGAATTTGGGGTCTTTTTAGCAGCACACCCCATTTTTTTTCAGCCAGCCAGCCAGCCTCACAACCTTCTGTGTGACTCCAGAGTGCCATGGAATAAGCCATTTCTAAAGGTTCCCCCCTGAAAGCAATGCAGTTCTCAGAAACACCACCCACAGGCTAGTAAATGAACAGCCATAACTTCATTTGTACTTCCTAACTCCAGACTTCCTCTCCTGAATGACAGATCACCTTTCCTGGAGTGGAGCAGTGTAAAGAGAGTGACGGCGACAGCTGACGGGTGAGGTGGGTCCTTTTGCAAGGCAAGCAAGCTTTCTGATCTTGGGCCAGTGGGTCTCACCTGTCAGCAAGTGCTGACAGCCCAGGGCTCCCTGCCAAGAGCAGGAGCCCTGTGATTTTGACATGGCAGATGGGAGTCAAATATAATAGCTGACAATGAGATGGGCAACCCAGGGATTGTTCCCCTGCATGTTCCAGGGTCAGAGTCTATGCAAAAGATCCGTGGTGTTGCCAAGCTTGCTCAGTGGCTAGCCCACCTTCTGTAGCCCACCGAAAGGGCAGGAATGGAACCTCTCAAGTAATAAGAAGAACGTAGTGCCTATTGTGTTGCAGATATTTACAAATATTTTCTGTCTCCAGAGCAACCGTCCAAGTCGGGATGGTCACTGTGTTACAGATGGGAAACCGAAAGTCAGTTGAATGAGCATCTCGGGGCCACACAGCTTGGTGTGAGAAGAGCTAGGATCAGACAGAGATGAGCCCAGCTCCCACGATGGGCCATTTCCAAAATTCTGTTGCTGGTTTCCCAGCAATTTCCTGTTTCTGTAGGCCAGTCAGTCATTTCTATTTCACTTTTGTAGTGAAAAGGAAGAATGAATAATAATAGGAAGAAAGTATAAGTGAAAAAACATTAGAAAGAATAAAATACATTCATTTTACTGTGGACAATGATTGGCTTGTTACAAAGTTAAATGTTTTTTCTAAACTTAACACATCCCAGGAAACTGGCACAGTGCTTGCAAGTACCAGACCTGAACATGAACAGGAATAAGTTTAGGAATCCCCTTAGAAGTGCATGTAATTCATAAGTAATACGAATATAGTTAGAACAAAGGACAGTGCAGAATTTTTTACATTCTTGGGACTGGCAGAATTTATTCTGGGATGAAAAACTGCTCTTTTGTTTAGTAAAGCATCTTATTAGAACTTTTGAATATACCATGATACTGTACGGAATGAGGAAGTTAAAAACAGTTAAATTGTGTGATTTAAACAGATAGGCTCCTCGAGGCTTTGGAAGGTATGAGGTGTAGGGGCTGGGCTGGGAGCAGAGAGGACTGCGGAAAGGAGATGAGGTTTTGCAGCGACTGATAGAGAGCAATATCTGTTACCCTTGCTCAGGAGGGAGGAAAGTTCCAGAAGACTCAGATGATGTCCTTTGGAAGTGATGATAGTGGACATTGATTTTTGTTTCCTTTTTCTGTAACATAACTTCCTTATGATGGGTGCTGGTGTTTGACAGTCCTCTTAACATACAACCAGTGTGTTACCAGGGCCTTTGACTCAAATAAGGAAGGAAGGAGGTTGTATTCATGCTCAGAAAAAGCCAGTAAATGGAGGGCCAACACAACTCACACTCTGAGACTAACATGATGCCAGTGGCTTCTGTGCAAGAAAATCCTGGAATCCTTTGTGAGTTTCAGGAAGTGATCAGTTGTCAAGATCACCACCCTTCAGAGTGGAGCTGAGATCGAAGTTACTGCTGTGAAGCAAGACATCTTGTCGTTACATCGTCTCTTCTGTATGAAAATTACTCCCCTGGTGATCTCATCCTATCTCATGACTTTAAATGTCATCCTCATATTGACGATACTTAAAGCTAATGTTTATCTCCAACCTCTCCCTCACCCACCTAACCTCTCCACTTGGGCATCCAACAAACATCTCAGACTTGATGTGTCCAATGCTCCCCTCTGATTTACTAATTCTTCCCCAGCCCATCTCTCTCTTAATGTTAATCATCCCAGTAAATGGTACCACTGCTCATCCTCAAGCCAACCGAAACACCCTGTTTTCATCCTCAACTCCTTGTTAGAATATGGGATCACTTCTGTCTCAAATGTGACTACTTCTCATAATCTTCACAAATAATGCTCCAGCCAAGTGACTGACCTAAGCCCTGGCACAATGGACACTGAGAGAGTCTCTGACCTCATTCTTGCCCCCTGTCCTGGCCATCTGTCCTGAGTCTATTCTTCATGCAGCAATGAGAATGAGCCAATTACAATGTAACTCAGAGCAGTTCTCCTGTACTCGTTGCCCTTTGATAACCTTCCTGAGCAGGTGTGGTCCGCTCTTGTCTTGTGTCTCAGTGGCTAATACAGTGCCAGCACAGAGTGTTTAAGAACGTCAGTCTGTTCACAGACTAGAGAAATACAGTGTTCTTCTACCCAAATAGGAAAGCAGTGGGAATTGGGGAGGTGTGTACTACTGAAGAAGGTGCTATGTACTCTTCAGCAGCTTTCTTTTCAAGGCTAATTTCACAGCAAACATGGGATTATGTTTTAACAGTTTCTGAGAAATGATAGCAAATGGCAGGAAATCTGTACATTAGCAACATAGACAACTTCATGGCTCAGAAAATGAGAAAATGCAAAATTGTGATAGCATAAATAGGGGGTTTTCTGTATATATAGCTTCCTCTTAGCCCAATCTTGTGTTTATTGAATATTCATTGGGGTATGTTAGAACAGTGAACAATATTTTATGAGCTTGGCAAAAGGATAAATTGCTGAATGGCTTACATTTTTTTGCTACCAAGAAAGCCCCACAGAATCTGCCCAAAGTGGATTTTCACCAGTCAAAGGTGGCTGAAAAAGAAATTTATTTAATTGCTCCTATCAGTTCAGCTTCCTGTATTTGCTGAATTCTCTTACTTTGTACTCCTCAATGACTATCAACATCACTTTTATAAAGGTTTGTCCCTTTATATATGTCTTCAATCTCTCTCTTTACATAGGCACCCTGATCTCTTCTAATAACCACATTTCCCTCAACAGCCTTATGTTTTCAACTATTGTTTCCAATAGTCTCATTTATTTCAGAACATTATAGAAAAAGTCTAAATCTCTTTATTGCTGGACAAAATGTTGAGCACTGTTCTCCTGATGTTCTTACACTTCATTCTGAATTAAGACCTAAGGGACTTTTCTTGATACCCTTAATCTAGTGGAATTTATTTGTTCTACTAAAAGAAAAGTCATAGTAAATAGTTATTATTTCTATCTGTTAACAATTTATTGAAGGATTTTTAAAGATATGATAACAGCCCCTGTGAAAACAATAAAGCAAAGTTTCTAGCACATAGTAGGCCAATAAAAATTTTCTTAAGAATGAACAAAATGACTGTGAGTAAGTGATTAAGTATGTTATTTAGTAGCATTTAGACTTGATATACTAGTTCATAGGCAGATGTGAAATTTGAATGCAATTTGAATAGGATGTTTTAAGTAGCCAATAATTTTAATATTGTAATACATTTCAGAATGGTTTATGATGCAGGATGTAATACTGTCACAAAACATATGATCATCACCTAATATAGTGTTTGAAATCTTGCCAGCCAAAATTATCAATAAATAATTTTTATCCTAATTAAAAGCTAACTTTATTTTTATAACCATTGTATCATAATTGCTTAAAGAGATGTTAACAAATTTAATCATTTATCTAAAAATATTATCCTACATTTCTGAAAGGAATAAAATTCAGGAGAGCAATCTTTTAAATTTGCAAACATGTATGTTTTTCCTCAGTTAATTGAATAGCTGAATGTCATGATCAAACCAGAGACATTACTTTGGTAATGGACTAACAAATGGACTGGCAAAAGTCCATTTAGTCAAGGCTATGGTTTCACCAGTGGTCATGTGTGGATGTGAGAGTTGGACTATAAAGAAAGCTGAGCACCGAAGAATTGATGCTTTTGAACTATGGTGTTGGAGAAGACTCTTGAGAGTCCCTTGGACTGCAAGGAGATCCAACCAGTCCATCCTAGAGGAGATCAGTCCTTACTATTCATTGGAAGGACTGATGCTGAAGCTGAAACTCGAATACTCTGGCCACCTGATGTGAAGAACTGACTCATTGGAAAAGACCCTGATGCTGGGAAATATTGAAGGCAGGAGAAGGGGACACCAGAGGATGAGGTGGTTGGCTGGCATCACTGACTCAATGGACATGAGTTTGAGTAAACTCCGGGAGTTGGTGATAGACAGGGAGGCTTGGTGTGCTGCGGTCCATGGGATCGCAAAGAGTCGGACACGACTGAGAAACTGAACTGCACTGAACTGATGTCATGATCAACTTATGCTCAAATTAGTCTGGGAAGAATTTTCTTGTTTTCTATTTCTCCTCTGTCAGTCCTCACCTCTCACTGTTAAAACTTCTTTCCCAAAGACTTTCAGTTTTATTTCCTTACCTATTACTTTATTTCAGAGCTTTCATTTTCCTTTAATAAAGTCTGCTGTTTAATTGGTATATCACTCCTGTTATTATCATGTTTTTGCTTCTTTTTAATAATAACTGTGGGCCACGTGGTGCCTTAAAATACATGATACAAATGTACATAGCTCCCTGTGGCAGATTTCGTTACTCGCCCAGATGCTTCACTTCTCCTGGTACTCACCTCCTGGACCTCAGGCAAATGGAAATGTGTAGCTCCTTGTTAAAATGTGATTAAAAATTTCAAGACAGCAACAGCAAAGCACTAAACTAACCATGGATCCTTAGAAGCTTGTGGCTCTGTCTGTACAAATAACATGAAGGCAGTCCTGTTCAGCCTCTGCCAGGTGACCTTGCAGTTTCTTCCCCTAGAGTCACTGTGTCTCCATCCTGTGGATATTGGGTGCAATGGTCTGAAGTCTGTGTCCCCCCAAAAAAGTTCATATGCTGACATCTTAGCCTCCAAGATAATTGTATTAGGAGGCGAGGGCTTTGGAAAGTGAGGGATCATGAGGGTGTATCCCACATGGATGGGATTAGTGCCCTTATAAAGTGAAAGTCACTCAGTTGTGTCTGACTCTGCAACCCCATGCACTGGGGCCCTCCAGGCTCCTCTGTCCATAGAGTTCTCCAGGCAAAAATACTGGAGTAGGTAGCTATCCCCTTCAGCAAAGAATCTTCTCTTTACTGCCTGAGCTACCAGGGAAACCCTTATAAAAGAGGTTCCCAAAACATCTTTGCCCCTTCTTCCATGTGAGGTCATAGTGGGAAAATGGTCTACAATGAAAAAACAGACTCTCATTAGGTATCAAATCTGGTGGTGCCATCACCTTGCACTTCTTAACCTTTAGAACTCTGAGAAATACATTTTTGTTGCTTATAAGCCACCTGGTTCATTGTATGTTTGTGATGGCAGCCCGAGTGGACTAAGACATTGGGCATGACCAGGCGATTTGCTTCAGCCAGTGGAATGTGGGCGGGAATGACGTGCACCAGGTCTGCCTTGGCCCTTTGAAGGCATCAGGCGTCTCTGCTTGCCCCTCTGTTTTTTGGTGATAGCCACACAAGAGGTATGTCTTAACCAACCCATCAGGATATAAGAGACTCAACCCACTGTACAAAGTTAAGCCCACCTGAGCCCAACCTCTTTCAGTTAACTTCAGCCAACCTTTAGGCCCATCAGTGAGAATAAATGATAAGCAGTTTGATCTCGTGAATCTTGCAGTAATTTGTTACACAGTAGAAACCAACTAATACACTACACAAAACCAGTTATCTAAGAGGCCCTAGCGGGCAAACTGGTTTTTAGTTGTTGATCCTGGCTCCTTTTCTCTAATACCTCACTGGCCCAGCTCAGACTGTGACCCAGTTGGTTGCCATATCAAGACCCTGATTGTGCTTTTCCCTCCAAACCAACCCCTTTAACTGCACTCTAAACTCTACACAAACTGCCTCCCCAGCTCCACTCTTGGCTCTGACAGGGCTTAGCATCCCCGCCTGCTAGGGATATGTCACACATACACAAAGCACTGTTAACTCAAGGTATTTGTCATGACTGTGCCTTTTCTCTGCTCTCCCTACTTTCCCTTTTAGTGGTTTTTGAACTGCTTTCCATCCTGCAGTCACAGTGACCTTTGGAAAGCAAGAATCAGTGCACACCATCCCATGCTTACACCTTCTTTGGCAACATTTGATGTTGGAGTAAGATCTAAACTTCTTATACTGCTTACATTCTTGATTTCACTTCCCGCCATTCCTCTGTTGTGCGTTATCTTCCAACCTCAATAGCTTTCCTGAAAAATGCCATGCCTATTTCCATCTCAGAACCTTTAGTCATTCTAATAAAACCCCTCTTGCTACCCCATCTTCAAGTCCTCCCTAAGTGCAGAGTGCTCCTACCAGTTGAGTCTCATTACTGTCCTATAATATTCTGGAAGATGTTTGTCTGGAAGGATACTGAAAATCAGGTGAAAAGGGAATAGCATGATGCACAAGTTACAAAAAATAATATTATCAGAGAAAAGAGACCTGTGACCAGATCAGGGGTCACTATACGCTCTGAGCTTTGAACCAAGGAAACAAGGTTCCTTCCTACACTCTCTCAAATAGAAGAATCCTAAGAAGGACTTCCCGGAGAAGGCAGTGGCACCCCACTCCAGTACTCTTGCCTGGAGAATCCCATGGATGGAGGAGCCTGGTAGACTGCAGTCCATGGGGTCGCTAACAGTTGGACACGACTGAGCGACTTCACTTTCACTTTTCACTTTCATGCATTGGAGAAGGAAATGGCAACCCACTCCAGTGTTGTTGCCTGGAGAATCCCAGGGATAGGGGAGCCTGGTGGGCTGCCATCTATGGGGTCGCACAGAGTCGGACACGACTGAAGCGACTTAGCAGCAGCAGCAGCAAGAAGGACTTCCATTGTTTCCTGCACTTTTTAATGAGATCAAACACGAGATGTCTATTAACAAGTTTTTTATATTCCTGCCACCTTATATTTGTATTTGATGAAATATTCCTGAACTCCACATATCTTGATTTGGGATAATAGTACTAATTATAAAAAAAAAAGTTCTATCTTCATATATTTTAAAGGCAATTTTAGGGAGACTTTATCAAAAGCTATTAAGCAGATACTTTTAAACTGGAATTTAACTGCATTCTTTGTCATTTCATTGACTTTATCTTTCCAAAATTGACCTCATGTCTCCATTTTTCATTCACAAATCAGCATGCATGAAGATAAATTCTTATAAAATTTTCTGTTAGTTTTTTTTAGATTCTTCACCAAAGAAGAATAATTATGAACTTTAATTGTCATTTAAAAGGGAACAACCAATAATATCATTGCTTATAGCATTTCCCTGGTCGCTCAGATGGCAAAGACTCTGCCTTCAATGGGCGAGACCTGGGTTTGATCCTTGGGTCAGGAAGATCTCCTAGGGAAGGGAATGGCTACTCAATCCAGTATTCTTGTCTGGAGAATTCCATGGACAGAGGAACCTGGCAGGCTTACAATTCATGGGGTCACAGAGTCAGACACAACTGAGCAACTAATACTTTCACTGTTAATATGAAAAATGTAAGAATATGTAAAGGATAAAGAAATATTATCCAAAACTATGATTATGAGGGACTTATGTGCAAAGCGTATGAGCCACAAACAAGGTCAACAGGAATAATGATTAGAGCTGTGAGTTTGACCAAAGCAAGGGATTGCTATGTGAAAATGCAATAAAGCTTTGTTAAGCTTCAGTTCAGTTCAGTCGCTCAGTCTTGTCCGACTCTTTGCGACCCCATGAATCGCAGCACGCCAGGCCTCCCTGTCCATCACCAACTCCCATGGTCATGTATGGATGTGAGAGTTGGACTGTGAAGAAGGCTGAGCGCCGAAGAATTGATGCTTCTGAACTGTGGTGTTGGAGAAGACTCTTGAGAGTCCCTTGGACTGCAAGGAGATCCAACCAGTCCATTCTGAAGATCAGCCCTGGGATTTCTTTGGAAGGAATGATGCTCAAGCTGAAACTCCAGTACTTTGGCCACCTCATGTGAAGAGTTGACTCATTGGAAAAGACTCTGATGCTGGGAGGGATTGGGGGCAGGAGGAGAAGGGGACGACAGAGGATGAGATGGCTGGATGGCATCATTGACTCAATGGACGTGAGTCTGAGTGAACTCTGGGAGTTGGTGATGGACAGGGAGGCCTGGCGTGCTTAGGGAAGATTATAATAGAGAAGGTGAACAGAGTGAAGTGGAAATGGGTCCCATCCATTCATGGCCAAGGATGAGACTGAAAGATTCCATATGTAATTATAAGCAGTTGGGAAGAGTTGAGCTGTACATTCATCATATGATATATTAGGAAAGAATGATGTCCTCCAACAGAGTGGGGAAGTAGAAGCTTGACAGAAGCTGTGTCTGAGTAGGATTAGACCACTGAAAATATTCCCAGTAAAAAAAGGAGAACAAGTCAGAAAACACAGGAGGGGAAATGAACATTGTACTAATAACTTGAAAGTATGTTGTTTCCCAGAAGACACTGGAATATAGCTGGGGAGCAATGCTACTTTCAGGGATAAATGTGGAATACATTGTTTGCTGTGGCTTATATACATTTAAAGAGTACACTGTATTAACCCTAATAAAAGATATTAACATTCAATACAAAAACATGTAAGTTAATAATACATTTTTCCATTTATAATTTTATTACTTTGGCTCTCTGACATGAAGAGCTGATTCACTGGAAAAGACCCTGATGCTGGTAAAGATTGAAGGTAAAAGAAGAAGGGGGTGGCAGAAGATGAGATAGATAGGTGGTTAGATAGCATCCATCACGTAGCTGGATAGTCCATCCATGACTGAATGGACATGAATTTGAGCAAAATTCAGGAGGTAGTGCCGGACAAGGAAGCCTCAGGTGCTGTAGTGTATGGGGTGGTGAAAACTCAGACAGGACTTAGCGACTGAACAAAGTAAAATTATTATGTTATGCATGACATCCCACTCCAGTATCCTTGCTTGGAGAATCTCGTGGACAGAGGAGCCTGGCAGGCTACAGTCCATAATGTTGCAAAAAGGTGGACTCAACTAAAGGAACTGAGCATGTGTGCACTAATGCATGCATGTGCATTTTGTTTAAATAGGTTAACTATTCCTCTTGTAGAAAATTTGGGAAATGGAAGGAAAGAAGAGAAAAAGAGATGACACTTGTGTTTCCCCCAAACTGAATTTGTACGTACAACTCTTGTTTGTGTACTCTGAAATTTTGATTTGGTCATTGGTGAATTTTCAGTTCAGCTGCTCAGTTGTGTCTGACTCTGAGACCCCATGGACTGCAGCACACCAGGTTTCCCTGTCCATCACCAACTCTTAGAGCTTGCTCTAACTGAAGTCCACCGAGTTGGATGAAGTCCATCCAACCATCTCATTCTCTGTCGTCCCCTTCTCCTGCCTTCTATCTTTCCCAGCATCAGGGTCTTTTCCAAGGAGTCAGTTCTTCACATCAGATGGCCAAAGAATTGGAGCTTCAGCTTCAGCATCAGTCCTTCCAATGAATATTCAGGACTGATTTCCTTTAGGATGGACTGGTTGCATCTCCTTGCAGTCCAGTGGACTCTCAAGAGTCTTCTCCAGCACCACAGTTCAAAAGCATCAATTCTTCAGTGCTCAGCCTTTTTTATGGCCCAACTCTCACATCCGTACATGACTACTGGAAAAACCATAGCTTTGATTATATGGACCTTTGTTGGCAAAGTGATGTCTCTGCTTTTTACTATGCTGTCTAGGCTTGTCATAGATTTCTTTCCAAGGAGCAAGAATCTTTTAATATCATAGCTGCAGTCACCATCCATGATGATTTGGGAGCCAGTTTGAGAAAAAAAATCTGTCACTGCTTCTACTATTTTCCCTTCTATTTGCCACGAAGTTGTGGGACCAGATGCCATGATCTTAGTTCTTAAATATTGAGTTTCAAGCCAGATTTTTCACTCTCCTTTTTCACTCTCATCAAGAGGCTCTTTCAGTTCAGTTCAGTTGCTCAGTCATGTCCGACTCTTTGTGACCCCATGAATTGCAGCACGCCAGGCCTCCCTGTCCATCACCAACTCCCGGAGTTTATCCAAACTCATGTCCATCAAGTTGGTGATGCCATCCAGCCATCTCATCCTCTGTCGTCCCCTTTTCCTCCTGCCCTCTATCCCTCCCAGCATCAGAGTCTTTTCCAATGAGTCAACTCTTCGCATGAGGTGGCCAAAGTACTGGAGTTTCAGCTTTAGCATCATTCCTTCCAAAGAACACCCAGGACTGATCTCCTTAGTAATCATAAACTATGATTCTGTAATAGAGATCAATTTTATGTACTTTTCATTTTTAACTCCAATCTTAAACTTAATTAGACATAAAATGCACATGAAATGTTGATAAAAATGACTCAGGGACGAAAGTCCAAATTTGAACTCCCTTAAGATTTTGATACCAAGAGAAGGCAATGGCAACCCACTCCAGTACTCTTGCCTGGAAAATCCCATGGGCGGAGGAGCCTGGTAGGCTGTATGTAGTCCATGGGGTCGCTAAGAGTCGGACACGACTGAGCGACTTCACTTTCACTTTTCACTTTCATGCATTGGAGAAGGAAATGGCAACCCACTCCAGTGTTCTTGCCTGGAGAATCCCAGGGATGGGGGAGTCTGGTGGGCTGCCGTCTATGGGGTCGCACAGAGTCGGACACGACTGAAGCGACCTAGCAGCAGCAGCAGCAGCAACCAATAATACAGTTAATAAAAGCTAGAGGAAAGCTTTAAATCACAATTAGGTCTGTAAATTTATATTTAAATATAAAAGGTATTAATGGGCTTTAAAAATATATTTTGGAAGATTATCCTGTATTTGGATTGATGTAACTGCTCTTAATTTATACATGGAAAAACATGACAGCAGAAGAAAATTAACCATCTAAGTCGCCTCTATACACAATGAGTCAGGCCTCTATACACAATGAGACAGGGGACAGCATTCAGTGCAAAAAAAGCTTCTTATGAAACTAGTTTATATAAAGTAATTATTTTTCAATTTCAGTATGTTATCAGCTGTATGTAGCTTTAAATTTATCTAAATAATATAAGTATATAATACTTTGCATCATAAATTTACTTCATAAATTCACAATATAAGTAGTATATTATTTCTGCTAACAAAATAACAACTTCTTGTGGAAAGTTTCAACATAGAAAATACAAGAAGAAATCAATGTGACTCCTTATCCCATTTCCCCTTAGATAACAACTGTTGACATTTTTTATGGTGTCTTCATTCATTAAACACCTAGCTTTCAGTGGTGGATGCTGGCACAAGTCATTAGTAATGTAGCTGGACAATTTGATTAGTACACTGACTACTTTCCATGAATAAAAAAAAAAAGTTTAATTTACACAGTTTTTTTTTTAGTCCATTTCTTCTGAGTGTTCTTTGTATTTGAAATATAGTAAGTAGTATTATGGAATATAATTTACAAAGATTCTACAAAATATAAGGAGTAAAGAAAAAATTAAATTAGAAGGAAAAAACAAGCCAGTACAATCAAGTAATGTAAAGAATCCATATTATTTTTGAAAGCTTCTGAATAACAGTAGGAAAAAAAATGAATATGCTACACATTTGGACCAATACAGGAATTCCCACAATTCTTACTTGAGACAATTCATTATATGGGCCTCTAAGGAGCCTTAGTATAAAAACAAAGATCTCATTGTTTGCCTTAAAAACTGGTTACACAGTTTACCTAGCTTAATAATCTTGAACAACAAAGAAAGAATTTTTCAGGGTGAATAAGGCTTGGGGTTTGGTTGACGATCCATGGCTTGAGGCATGGGAAAGAAGAGTTCAGTTAGGAAAGGGCTGCGCTTATGGTGGGAGTAGATTACTAAGTGGATAATTGATGGAGGCAAAGATAGGAGATGGTCCTTCCTCCCTGAGCTCAGTCTCACACCGAGGCTATAGCCCTGAGCAAGGTTGTTGGCTTTCAAGATCATTCTTTCTGAAACTTTTGGTCTTTCTGGGGTTTATTGAGCTGCTCTCTAAGGTTCAACAGGGGTCAAAACAGAAGACATCTTCTCCAAGGCATTAAACAGACATTAAAAGAACAAAGTCTTAAGAGTTTCACAGGATCTTCTTCAAAGATTTAATCTACAAAGGAGCTTTTTCTCCCTGACATAAGACATTTACTTAATGACCTTAGGAGTCTTAATTTATATCTTTATCCCTTTCAGTAAAAGTTTAAAACTGATCAAATTTGAGCACATAAATTAATATTAACAGTGTAGATAACTCTAAAGACTAAATCAAAAGTTTGAAGCTAGGAGATTGTGATAGATTTCTGTCTTGATTCCTCCCACATATTGGAATTTTTTAGACATATTAATATTATTAAACACTGTATAAACATACATAAGAAGGGTATATATATATATATATATATATGATTTTCCAAATTTGAATGACCTATGCATTACATACATACACAAACTTGTAAATGTTATTCTTAGATTATTTAAAATATCACATCATTTTAGTAAGTCATTTTGTGTGTACAGGCAGCAAAAAACAAAAGACACATGAATTATCAAAGCTTTTTTATTTATGTCATTGCCATAAATAAATAAAGCCAGATAAAGAGTAGGTAACACTAACAATGTGTATATTGATAAATATCTATCAATTTAGTCATTAAGGTATTATTGTAATAGTACAATGATAATTATCATGGCACGGTCTTATCGCCACACATATTGCATGAATAAAAACAGCCTAGAAACCACTTGAGCGCCACTAGGTCTTGTGTTTTTGAATTATAATGTAAATAATGACAGAAGAATACCTTTCTAAATGTCCTATTTTTACTGCGTGTGTGTGTATGTTCACACATGCACGTAGATCATGTGTCTTCATTTAAAAGATGTGGCTTCTATAAAATTTAATTACATTTCCCTGCAGCTTTAAATTGTGAGTGGCTTTAAATCAAATGTGTCTTCAAACCAGAGGTAACTTCTATTAAATTTAATTATGTTTCCCTGCATATTGTACAGTGGAGGTGTTGCAGCTAAATGAGGGCACCGTCTCTTAAAATGGCACAGGGAAGATGTAGGAGCAAGTGGGATGGCCCTAATATCTTTTTGAAATGAATACAAATCCTGTTGTCTTGCCATAGTCAAAACTCTCTGGGACCAGCTTTGGTAATATAAAACAAAGCCAAGAAGATTGAATTTTTCATGCTATTTTCACGTGTGATATATACATTTTTGGAAATGTTCCATTTATGCTAATTTTTCAATACGTTAGATTTGAATTTAAATGATTGAGATGTAAAAAGTCTTTTGCATTATATTTGAATTTCAAAACCATATGCATCACTAATTTCCAGTCATACAAAAGGGACTAAAGAAGCAAAGCAACCTTGAAGGCAAAGAAATTATACTTTCTTTTGTTAAAAAGTAAACAAAAAGGAATACTAGGGATGCTCTTCTGTTATCTCCAAAGATGAAAACATTCTTCTTTTCAAAATAAAAAAATCATGATCTGATAGCTCTTAATAGTTGCTCAAGTACATGACTAATTTGTATGAGGGTCAGTATTTGATTATACATATATTAAATATTAAAAAACTAGTAAAAACAGAGAACTCCTGAATGGTTCACCTGTAAAATGATATTGACTCAGAGTACCTGCTTTATTAAGTACTTATTGATTGATACTGGAGAAGGCAATGGCACCCCACTCCAGTACTTTTGCCTGGAAAATCCCATGGACAGAGGATCCTGGTAGGCTGTAATCCATGGGGTCGCTGAGGGTTGGACACAGCTGAGCGACTTCACTTTCACTTTTCACTTTCATGCATTGGAGAAGGAAATGACAACCCACTCCAGTGTTCTTGCCTGGAGAATCCCAGGGACGGGGGAGCCTGGTGGGCTGCCGTCTGGGGTCGCACAGAGTCGGACACGACTGAAGTGACTTAGCAGCAGCAGCAGCAGCAGCAGCATTGATTGATACTATAAATCAGGGTTATATACATTGCAAACATAAAGTCTCCACAGGTGCAAGCAAAGTAAAATGGGTAACTACTTCTATATGTCTCACAATATTTAATAATATATTTTTATATAATTTATTATGCCCCTATTATTATTGTAAAATTGCTTCTGGGAGGGTGGCAAGAAGTCGATTACCTCAATGTTCCTCTCCATCAAGGACATAGATTTTTAAAACGGTTTCCATTTCAGGGGTGTGATACTTAGAGAAGTAGATCTAATTAAACCAAGTATTACAGTAGGTCATATTCCAAAACTCAATATAATGCTTTCTTTCTTTCTTTCTTTCTTTTTTTTTGCTTTTCCTTCTTCCATAAACCGGGATCTTTTCCTAGAATGGAAGCAGAAATAGCCTTTTATTCTTGAGCAAAGGAAAATCGTGGCAAAACAGTTTCCTAACTTGTCTAGAAATAAAAGTAACACACCCAGTTGGCACTTCTTTTGACTTGTAGAGCTCTGTGCTGTTATGATCTGGTCCTGAGAATAGTTATAGACCGGAGCAGACATTTTTACATATGAAAAAGCACAACCTGTGATAATAGAGGAAGTACTCTTGTAACTTTACTTATTTTTTAAACTGCCTAGAGATGTATTGGAGACAAACACTACAAGTGCTGCTGCTGCTGCTAAGTCGCTTCAGTCGTGTCCGACTCTGTGTGACCCCACAGACGGCAGCCCACCAGGCTCCCCCGTCCCTGGGATTCTCCAGGCAAGACACTGGAGTGGGTTGCCATTTCCTTCTCCAATGCATGAAAGTGAGAAGTCAAAGTGAAGTCGCTCAGTCGTGTCTGACTCTGCGACCCCATGGACTACAGCTCACCAGGCTCCTCCGTCCATGGGACTTTCCAGGCAAGAGTACTGGAGTGGGTTGCCACTGCCTTAAAGTTGTGCATGTAAGATTCTAACTCAGTTTAAAATAATAGATTTAGAGATCTTCCCATGTATTGAAGGTATGCCTGTATTGTGCTGTGTTTAGTCGCATAGTTGTGTCCGACTCTTTGCGACACTGCGGACTGTAGTTCGCCAGGCACCTCTGTCCGTGGGATTCTTCAGGCAAGAATACTGGCATGGGCTGCCATGCCCTCCTCCAGGGGATCTTCCCAACCCAGGGATCAAAACCAAGTTTCCCATACTGCCGGCGAAGTCTTTGCCGTTCAAGCCACCAGGGAAGTCCCTCTAACCACATAGAAGTGCAATTTGAAATGCTCATCTTCTAATTTAGGTGGAAATTTTGAAAAGTAAGGGAAACTTTCTATAAGGCCCCAATTTTTATTTTAGCCTATCTCCAGCTGCTGAAAAGAAGAATGAAGTTTTCAACACTAGAGATTCTATTTCCCACCTTTGCTCAGGTTGAGAATTCTCTGAAAATTATTTAATCAGTTGATTTTGTATTATTCAGGATGCATTGTTTATTAGGGCCCCTCACATGCCTTTATATTTTCTGTTAAATTTATCAATACACCACATAGGCATAGCCTGTAAAAATGATTTGTAGATTATTTGTTTAAATGATGGTCATTGAGCTGATTGCCTGACTGTTCTAGAATAAATGTGCCCAAATAAATTACAAACTGAGATGTTCATTAGTAGATTGGGGGCGTGAGGGTAGAAGAAGTAAAATCAGCTGGGTGCAAAGAGCTTAGCTGAGTTTGACTGTACTCAGGTACCAACATCTGTTACCTACTCACCAGTGTTTAATGAGTATCCTTTTTCACGACATCTCAGTAGAAAAAGTTCTATTTTTATGGCTTGTAAGTGTATGCTATGTACATAGTGCTATATATATGCATTAAATTACAAAGCTTTTCCCATTCCATTTCCACTATTTCTAAATACTGTATAAAATAAAATGATTAAAATGTCACTGGATCCACATGCATTCCATTTTTGCAATAAGCATTCCGTGCTACAAAAGAGAAATGCTGTTTAATTTCAATATGATTGTGAATTTTGTAAAATGAGGATGTAATAGCATTTTACTTAAACTTATAGCATCTTCTACTCATATTGTGTTTCAGAATAGTTCCTTCATAATTAAAGTGTCAAAAAACACATTTGTAACAAGAATGATGAAATTCATTCTGAATAATCTGTCAGCAAATAATAACCTGCATTTCCTGCTCTCAAACAGAATCATTTAATACCTTTCAATCATTTGGTTCTTCCCTGTTTTTCTTTCTTTTTTCTTGTTACTCTTAGAAAATAACTTCCTATACCAGCTTAAAAACTATTTTATGGGCTTAATGGAGGTTTTTCTTTAGCGGGAATGTTATATGGTTAGCAAATGTTTCCATGAATATGTAAAATGCTTCCCCCGCTCTGCTCCCCAGTTCCCAATGGATGCCACCCAACTAGAGCATTTCCAAAACAATAAACAAGGCAAACAACGAATGCTTTAAAATAACCTTAACTTCTTATTTCCTCCCAAACATTGTCCATTTATTTTTCATTTTATTGATAAAAACAGAAATCATACTAAGTGGAGAATTCCCTCTTATCCAAAGATGAAGTCAGATTGACACTTAGATGCTTCAGCATATTATGCTTCTGGAATATTGAAGGGTCAGGTCAGATTATTCAAGTGGATTTTCTCCATCCAAATCTTTAAAAATGGTGCTGTCTTTAAGAAAGTAGCATTCATTTTACAGTTACAACTTTTAAATTTTTAAATTAAAAAATGTATTATTTATATATGTGTACTTACCAGGGATTGTAATCAAATGCAACTATAAATAAGCAACTAACATCTATGTAAATAAATTAGCTTATATCATGAGGATCAACATTTTGTTTTGTGTAATATTTTAATGCTTAAGATTCCATACCTAATATTTTCATGGTCTTCCTTACTATTTTCTTATTACCTATGGTTAAAACTTAGCTTTGGGAGAATTGTTGGATTAGACAGGATGGTACACGTATTTATATAGTCCACACATGCTGAGTTTTCCCATTTCTCTCTTTTGTGTGAAAGTTTAGGACAATATTCAGACTATGGAGAGCATGGAACTGGAACTGTAAATTATTTTAAAGCATATCTTATAATTTGAGCACAACACAGGTCAAGCATAATCGTAAGAGGGAAAAAGAAAATCTCTTTAAATAATTTATTCTTTTAAAAATGCTTGTACTGTCCACTGCAGCTGCAGAACCATAATGCTTTCATTAAGGATCACATCTGGGCTGAATTAAAACAGGAGCCTTTCCCAGCCCTGGAGTGCTTGTCAGGTTGAAAGTTTTTCTCATAGCTCCTGAAGCTTTTCCAAAAATCTAGGGCTAAGACAGAGAACAGACCTTGTCACGAGCTGGTACCAGGCTTTAAGTACATTCCTGCTCTGTTATTCACCGTCTGGCTCTAATTTGGAGGTACATCTCCCTTGTGTTCACTTTATTAACTTACATATGACTAGCTCTTTTGTTTAATATGGAAATAAAGAAAACAGGGTTTGTTGAAGAATAGTGCTATACATTGAGGCTTATTTTTCCACAAACTGGTTTTTTTCCCCCCAATATTTGCTCTTTAAGGCAATTTCCCCATATATTTAAATATACTTGCATAATAAAAAAAAAGGTAGATAATATAGGGAATTCATAATAGACTTTGTTTTCTCCTTCACCTCATGAAAAAGGAAGGGGGAAATATTACATAGGCTTAAATACACTGCTTTTTTTCCATGCTGACCATAAATTTTATGTTATAACTACAGGGGAAAAAAATTCTATCAGTGTTATCCACGGATGCAATGATATTGATCTCTAGTGGCCTCGATCTGCAATAGCTTGGAACATGGCTTGGGTTCCTAGCCAGAGACTGGGCTGGGTCATGGAGATGAAAGCCCCAGATCCTAGCCACCAGGTCAGTGGTCAGTGACAAGGGCCCTGGCTGGCCCTTCGGCTTTGCAGAAAAGAATTCCCGTAAAGACAAAAAGAGGTGAATCAACTCAAGCAATTATTAGGAGGAAAAGAGTACAGTCCTTGTGGATAGACATGTAGGTGGACTCAGGGAGAGAGAGAGTTGCTGAGTCACAGCCTCGTGGCAGTTTGGATTCCTTTTATGGGGGCATTTCTTTCTGGTTTCCTTTGGCCAATCATTTGTGACTTACCTGGTTCACGGTTCAGATTTGGTGTATCTCAGGGTCCTCCTGTGTGTGCACGTGCATCTCTTAGCCTAGATGGATTTTACTGAAAAGGCATCTGGGTAAAGCGTTTCTGGACATTGCTGCCCTTTGGCCTGAAAGGAGCCTTTTCTGTGCATGTGTGGTCAGGGAGGTCTCCTGAATTCGAGCACGAGAAATACATGGTTTGGACAGGACCCAGCTTCCTTGCCTTAGTTGTCCTGCTATTCTCCTCTTGGAGTTTCCATCAGCAGGGAATAAATCTCTAATTGCTTTACCCTAGGGGGAACCATATGCCTCCTGTCTCAATCTGAAAGTAAAATTATGTAAATTTTGGAGAAATTATTTCAATAATAGATTGCAAAGTCGAATAGAATGTCAGCTAAATGTTGAGATGTCATGACATTAAATAAAGATTAGAAATATTTTCAAAACTTTCAAAAAATCCTAAGCCATATTAGGATGAAATAAACCACCAGCCAAAGAGAAAGGGAGCTTTAAAAAATTATTGGAAATGCTTTTCTGATGACTGGAATATGTTATCAACTGTATAGCATATGCATGCTTACTAAAATTCCAAATCTTGGGGCAAAAGGAAACACAAACTCTGGGAAGTTTAATATATCCAAACGGAGACAGATGAGGAAATAATTGTAATACGATATGACATATATTGGTATACAGGTAAATGCATAGCACTGGAAGTGATTAACTGTGCCTGAGGAGGTCAGCTTTGAGCTGGTCTTTGAAGGATGAATAGAAGTCCATCAGACCTTAGAATATAGATTTTAGCAAATTTTTAACATTCACTCTTTACCTGAAATTGCCAACTGATATTCTTTCTGAGATAAAAAATGCACCTCACTATCACATTAATTTATTTCTACATTTATTGTTATTCCAAAACTGCATTATCATGACAGATCTTTTTTTCAAAGTGATTTATTAGTACTATAAGTTTTAAATGTGCTTTTTCTCCCCCTGTTTAAGTAGAGCTTACTTTCAGCCCATACAACAGGAAAATAAACTACAAGAGTAAAGTTGATCCAGAAGATACATGAAAATGACAATTTAACTTCTTTGAACCTTACCTTTCTCATTACAAAAAGATGTGACTAATACCTGTCTTATGAAATGATAAGGATATAATGAGATGATGCATTTTGTTAACTTTGACAGCAACTAGTTCATATAAACTAACAATAAGTAAATAGTAATTCTCTTCCTTAGCTTTTATCTCTAAATAAGATAAACATGTCTTGGCTCAAACTTGGTCTTTTTTCTAGTTTGCTAATGCTTTATGATGAACATTAATGTTCACATTCTTGAACAAATGAATGAAAATTGTTTGACAATTAGCTTGGTATAAAGTAGATTATTGGAAGAACACAAAAAATAAAGCCTTCTCTAATTTCACTACCTATATATTTAGAACTAATTTCTTGATGGGCAAAACAATTTGTACATTTTTATAATATAGTCCATTTAGTGAAAAATCTTTCCTGTGAACAAAAACGAAGGTTATCTCTTCCATTGTTTCCACAGACCCTCTCTTACTGCCTATTAAAATATTTCATCCAAGCCTCCAAATTCAATAGGCATTTGCTGTTTTACTGCCTCTTGTTCTTAAAACTTAGACTTACGATTTCCCAGAGAGCTTTATAGTAGTTTAGTCTAGTATGAAAGATGAGACCAGAGCTTCTAAGTCAGGTCAAGTCACCTATGTCTACATGTAAAAACAATATGGCTTATAAAATGTTAAACCAACACACAAAAACTTTCAAATTGAAAGAAAATTAAAGGCTATAGTACCACTGAGTACTATATGAAATAATATGATTGATCTTCTACCCATATGAAATATAAACATTTAAGAGAATGTAGGGCTTTCACTTTTCACTTTCATGCATTGGAGAAGGAAATGGCAACCCACTCCAGTATTCTTGCCTGGAGAATCCCAGGGAAGGGGGAGCCTGGTGGGCTGCTGCCTATGGGGTTGCATAGAGTCGGACACGACTGAAGCGACTTAGCAGCAGCAGCAGCAGCAGCAGCAGCAGGGCTTCCCTGGTTGCTCAGATGGTAAAGAATCTGCCTGCAATGCAGGAGACTCAAGTTCAGTCCCTGGGTTGGGATGATCCCCTGGAGAAGGGAATGGCAATCCACTCCAGTATGCTTACCTGGAGGATTGTATGGACAGAGAAGCCTGGTGGGCTGCAGTCCACGGGGTTGCAAAAAGAGTCAGACATGAATGAGCAACTAACACAGGCAGGTTGGAAAACAGATTCCTTCCTATTCACTGATTTTTACTTGTAGCATTAGACGGTGAAGGTAAATGAACCTGTTTTACTTAACAAAACCAGCTAGCTATTTTTATGGAAATTCTTTTTCAGTTTGTAACTCATGTTAATGTCAATGTCAAAGTAACAACAGCACCACTGGGATGAAATGGATAAAAGACTACTTGATCAGATGAAGTTCTCTTTCCATTAAGATTTAACCTTCACGTTTTCCATTAAGCCATGTTGTCAGCTCAGCTTCTTTCTTCTTTGAGAATGGGCTGCTGATGGATGTTTATGTATAGTGTAGCTCAGGACAGAAAAATGCTTCTATTTCTATTTTTAAAAAATGCTTTAAAATCTTTGTATGAAAAACAAAATTTGACTATTTCTAAGTGAAATTGTTTTACATGTAAATTGTGAAATATTTCATACATTAGTTATAACTCTTGATGCTATATGTGTGTGTATGCACACCCACAAAAACATTTTAATCTTTCTAATACTAATAATAATAGCAGCAGCAGCAAGTTTATCTTGTGTGAAGTGTTTGGTATATACAACTGGACATATTTTATCAACTCATAAAACCAGGTTTAGAAAGTACACTTTTAAGGTGGAATTTGGAAACTAAAGCTACAAGCCCAGAATTTAGCACAATTTATTCACATGTATACTTCAAAATTGTTTTCAGCCTGTGATTGTTACTTAAAATGAACTACTAAAAATGATTAAATGTCATGTTCTTGAAAATTAATTTACCCTGGGCGTGAGGCTGGCCCTGCAGTTCCTCTCATCCTCAGTACTAATAATCAAGTTTAGAACTCGGCTTCTAGGAATAAAATTTTACTATAATTGAAATTATAAGAAAAATGTTATTTCATTTCATAGCCAAGCATTAGATTTTTCCTTTTAAAAAGGAAAACCTTAAATACTCTCTCTGATTGTGCTCGATAAGTTTTAGGCCTCAAAAATTTGTCAAATGTTGTTTAAATGATTTTCTGTGGACAGGTTGGAGATATCATCAGGAGTTCCTATATTTGAGAATTAAGAAATGTCATAATCACATACTATTTTTTTGCTATATGTGTAATCATATGGTAGATCCACAAGTGTTAAATACACCTGTGAAATCATCTCCATGCACTTAAATAAAGTCAAGGAGGGATGTTTCCTACCTTCAGTATTTTAGAAAAAGTTACCAAGAAAATATTATTTTCTCCTTTCATTCTTTCTTTTTTCCTTTCTTCTACCCTCTCTCCCTCCCTCTCTTCCTTCTTTTTTCTTTCTTCTTTAAATTATCTCTAGGATAAATTACGTACGCGTAATCATGCGTAAGTATGCGTGTGTGTGTGCTCAGCCACTTAAGTTGTGTCTGACTCTTTGCGACCCCCTGGACTGTAGTCCGCCAGGCTCCTTTATGGGATTCTCCAGGCAATACAGGAGTGGGTAGCCATGCCCTCCTCCAGGGGGTCTTCCTGACTCAGGCATAGAACCCATGACTCTTGCATCTTCTGCATTGGCAGGTGGGTTCTTTATGACTAGTGCCAACTGGGAAGCCCTAGAATGAAGTATGCTGCTGCTGCTGCTGTTAACTCACTTCAGTCATGTCTGACTCTGTGCGACCCCCATGGACAGCAGCCCACAAGGCTCCTCCATCCCTGGGATTCTCCAGGCAAGAATACTGGAGTGGGTTGTCATTTCCTTCTCCCAGAATGAAGTATCAGCCAGTCAGTCAGTTCAGTTGCTCAGTCGTGTCTGACTCTTTGCAACCCCATGAATTGCAGCACGCCAGGCCTCCCTGTCCATCACCAACTCCCAGAGTTCACTCAGACTCACATCCATCGAGTCGGTGATGCCATCCAGCCATCTCATCCTCTGTCATCCCCTTTTCCTCCTGCCCCCAATCCCTCCCAGCGTCAGAGTCTTTTCCAATGAGTCAATTCTTCACATGAGGTGGCCAAAGTACTGGAGTTTCAGCTTTAGCATCATTCCTTCCAAAGCACACCCAGGACTGATCTTCTTTAGGATGGACTGGTTGGATCTCCTTGGAGTCCAAGGGACTCTCAAGAGTCTTCTCCAACACCACAGTTTAAAAGCATCAATTCTTCAGCACTCAGCCTTCTTCATAGTCCAACTCTCACATCCATACATGACCACTGGAAAAACCATAGCCTTGACTAGACGGACCTTTGTTGGCAAAGTAATGTTTCTGCTTTTGAATATGCTATCTAGATTGGTCATAACTTTTCTTCCAAGGAGTAAGTGTGGTTTAATTTCATGGCTGCAGTCACCATCTGCAGTGATTTTGGAGCCCCCCAAAAATAAAGTCTGACACTGTCTCCACTGTTTCCCCATCTATTTCCCATGAAGTGATGGGACCGGATGCCATGATCTTCATTTTCTGAATGTTGAGCTTTAAGCCAACTTTTTCACTCTCCTCTTTCAGTTTCATCAAGAGGCTTTTGAGTTCCTCTTCACTTTCTGCCATAAGGGTGGTGTCATCTGCATATCTGAGGTTATTGCTATTTCTTCCAGCAATCTTGATTCCAGCTTGTGCTTCTTCCAGCCCAGTGTTTCTCATGATGTACTCTGTATATAAGTTAAATAAGCAGGGTGACAATATACAGCCTTGACGTACTCCTTTTCCTATGCTTAACCCTAAGAAGAAGACAATTAAAGAAATGAACACATCAAATCAAGGAATATGCGGGAAGGTCAAGAGCAATGTTGTAGTAAATTTGTCGTGACAAAGTGGCAGTTGGAAAAAGAGAGGGGCCTTTGTAAGAAATATATTGAAGTAAAGAAATCAGTAAATTTTGTGATGTATTGGATTTGAGGAGCCAAAGAATCAGTGTAACAGCGATGCATGTAGCACTGGGTACTTGGGAAACACTATTATTGAGGGCGTATTCACTGCATGTGTATTAGGTAACAATAATGTGATTTCTCCATGTTTAATCAGTCACCAAGCCAGGCTAATTTAAATACCAGCATATTTCTCAAATCTGTCCCTAACTTTCCACACTTACAAGCACCACCTGAAATGGCCTTTGAAACAATCTCCCCATTTCTAGATTGGCCCAAGGTTAAATAACCACACTATTGGAGATATTCCAATTTAGAAAATATAGACATGTCGTGTAATTTCAATAGCTTCCCATGACTATTGGGACAAAATCAATCTCTTTTCCCTGACCAATATATATATTTTAATATATGTGTATCTCCTACAGGGTCTCTACTTTTTGCTTCTCTAACTGCTTGCATTTCTCAAAAAGGCCTAAGGTGATTTCATTCCTCTGTCCCTTTTCATATGCTGCTACCCCTTAACACTCCCACTAGCATTCAAGCCTCACCTTTTCTGGGAGTCCTTCCTAGGGCTGATTTAGACACGCTCCTCTCTGCTTCTGTGTATGTTACCACTGACACTGCACTGAATACAGATAAAGAGCCTAAGGATTTTTAAGACAATGAGTTTCTTGGAAGGAAGAAACTACCTTTTGCATTTTGTAAACTCATGCAGCACCAATACCAAGATTTTGCCAATAATAAGTGTTCAAAATACTTATTTAATGTGTTAGTTAATGAATGAGTGAATTCATAATTAATTATAAAAAGTATAAATCAGGGTTTACACTTTTGATTTTTTTCATGAGGCCTGTAGGCAGTATTAAAAAAAAAACAATGTTCAGTATTCCATTCCATTGATAGGATATGTATTTTGGAGACACGAGTTAGGTCTACCTATGTGGCATTTTCATTGTGAAAGTTTAGATTCCATCTAAGAAAAAAGACATTGTCCATTTAGCTCTTTCATTTATCATGTTAGTATGAGAAGGCTACTTAATCTGACTTTTTATTTTCCTTCTTGAGGAAGTGTATTATTAATTCCAGATCTCTACTTCCTTAAAAAAGAGGTCAACAAATTATGCAGTCTGGGTTTCTGAAAAAAAAAAGAAAGAAATCATGTATATATGTGTGGTCTGTATATATCTGGGGGTTTCCCATATGGCTCAGTGGTAAAGAATCTGCCTGCAAGCAAGAGATGTGGGTTTGATCCCTGGGTTGAGATGATCCCTTGGAGAAGAGAATGGCAGTCCACTCCAGTATTCTTGCCTGGAAAATCCCATGGACAGAGGAGCTTGATGGGATACAGTCCATAGAGTCACAAAAAATTGGACGTGACTTAGCATGCATGTATATCTACATATATCTAAATATATACATATCTACATATATATATTTGTTGTTTTAGTCACTAAGTCATGTGCAATTCTGTGACCCCGTGGACTATAGCCCACCAGGCTCCTCTGTCCATGGGATTCTCCAGACAAGAATATTGGAGTTGCCATTTCCTTCTCCAGGGGATCTTCCCAACCTGAGGATCGAACCTGCATCTCTTATGTCTCCTGCACTGGCAGGTGGGTTCTTTACCAGTAGCACCACCTGGGAAGCCATATATATATATATATGCTACAGAATTTCAATCAATCTTTATTTCTTTCCAATTACTTTTTCTTTTGGCCATGCTGCATGGGCTGTGGCTGGCCAGAGACTGGACTTGTGCCCCCTGAGATGGAAGTGCAGAGACTTAACCACTGAACTGCCAGAGAAGTCCCTCTAGTCCAGTAGAAAGCACCCCACCAAGTTGGGGAAAAAAAACAACAACAGGATTCTTATTCCTCTTTCTTCATCATGTTATATTTATTTGCTATTTCATATTCTAGACCTTGCCCATTCCTAACTTGCTACCCCAGGCCACCACTGGTTCTCAGCTGGACTGTTGCAGTAGGTTTCTAAGTGATTCTCAAGCACCCAAGTCTTGCTTTATCTAAAATATTCTTGAAACTGTAGTCAGAATGATATCCCAATGCTCACATCTTATGTTACTCTTCTACAAACTTTCAATGACATCAGCGGCTTCTGATTTCTATGTAGATAAATCTCTAGCTTTCCAGGGTTTGGGGAGCTTTTGATTCTTATCCTAATGCTGTCTTCCCCAGTCCCTCCATTAAGCTAAATTTCATTCATCCTTTAGTTAGGAATTTTAATTTTAATTCTTCCATGAGGTCTACCTGATTCCTGGACCTTTAGACACCCAATCTCAGGAAACATCATACTCTCGTTTTTAACACCATAGCACACTTTGTCATTATTTCTTGCTCGATGTCTCTTTCTAGATAGACAAAATGGTCCATGAGAACAATACTCTTTGCCTTGTGCCTGGCAAAATGCCTGACACACAGGATATGCCCAGTAAGTATTTGTAGAATATAGTAAATTAACTACATATATATGTGACATTCTTTCCTTGTATTTAATGTCAATCTAAGCAAATTTTTAGATATTACTTGAAGTCTAAGGAAAATAAAACAATTAAATCTCTGAAAAAGTTGTTGCTGCTTAGGATTTTTTTAAAAAATGGTATTTAAGGAAATTAAAATCAAGCTACAAATACTGCTTTATTTGAAAGTAACCCAGACCTCCTTAAATTTAGCAGATCAACATGTCATATATAAAATCATTTATCCCTTTCATCTTAAGAATAGCCTGTATTTTCTTACTGACTTTTTCATCTCAGTACAGTGAGCTTGTTTAATTTCTCTAACTTAAGGCTGCTTAAGGTGAACTAAAATATCAGATTATGGTCTGATGCTTGAATACTTTCCAGTAGTCTCCTTAAAATCCCTTCTTACTTGGTTTCAATCTTGCTGCTATCCCTTTGACTGGAGTGACTGCAAATTACAGTTTGAAAAGGACCGACCTCTTCCTCTTTGCTAATGTTGTTAGAAGGAAGCTACAATGGTACCTATCAGAATAACCAAATTAGAGCGGTTCACATAAGGCAGACACGCATACAAATGTACTTATGTACCAGATGTACCCCTCAACAGGAAAATGACAGCCATTCAGATAAAATGCTTTTATTATTTACTTTCAACAAGTATCTATAGCTGTGGCATGACTATTGTCAAATCATTTCAATAATCTTGTTATAGGGTTGGTAATAAAAGAAAAAAGCACTTCAGCAGAGAGAAATGACCTGCCTCCTGACATCTTCAGAGGTACCGGATGACAGTGATATGTAGATTACTTTTCTGTTCAAACACACAAGAGCATTGCCAGACCTTTTTTAGCCTAGTTTATTTCCTCAAAGCACTGATGCAGGTTTGACAGGAAAGATGCGAGGCGACCCCTGCAATTTCACCATTGCCAGTAGGTGTAGCAGTTGCTGTAGTTTGACAAGTGAAGTAGAAGATGGAGGCATCCTTGGAAAAAGTTGTATAGTTACCAGAAGATGGAATGACTTCTGCAAAAACTAGCTCTGACACATAAGCAAGCACTGAATGAATAACGATGCTTGGAAACGTAAAGGAATTTTGACCTTATTAAGCAGGGGCAGATATCTCACAATTTATATGTATGCTTTGCCTTTCAAAGCCGTATATGTAGGTAATACGTAAGTATTTTGTCCGATAGTAGTAGCTAGAACACAAATATTTCTTTAAAATTAATATCTATTCATACACAGCTAGGAAGTTTTAAGAAAATAAGCAAACTTTGACATTTACAAATTGTACTGTGTTCCCTCCTTTCCATTGGATCTATACTTTATCCAATAATCTTGATATCATGAAAAGGAGAGAAGCATTTCATCACCTTTTTGTCTCATCTTTTTCCAGCAATATCACACTTTTCTACTTGACACATGAAATATTACTACATTGAAAAAATTAGAGTCAAGAACCAGCAAAGATAAAAGCAGTATATCAGGGGAAAAAAAGAATCAGTGATTTTAAGCTTGTATGAAAATGTGGTTTATCTCTTCATCTTTATTTTTTTTTTTATTTTTTTTTAAATTTTATTTTATTTTTAGACTTTACATAACTGTATTAGTTTTGCCAAACATCAAAATGAATCCGCCACAGGTATACATGTGTTCCCCATCCCGAACCCCCCTCCCTCCTCCCTCCCCATTCCATCCCTCTGGGTCGTCCCAGTGCACTAGCAAACATAATGATTACCAACTTAACACCAATATCTCAAATCTAAAATTTCCAATTGAATTGCCCTTTGAGTATGTATGCTGCACAACAGGCTCTATTCTCCTTTATGCACAAGAAGAAAGAAATGGATAGTTGGCAAATTAACTGAAGTCTTCCAAGGTCCTTTGTCACTGAATGTATGTCTGACTACATTCAGGTATACATTCAGTCTATGTCTGTTATTATAATGCATTAGTATTTTGGATGAATATAATTTAATTCTATCTAGTAGACCAATGATTCCTAAGGCAATTTATTTCTCCAGATATGAAAATTAGAGAAATGTTATTAGGCCTTAAGAGACTAGATTACAGGATCACCATACTTTGTCAGAAGACTTGGGTTCAGTTCCAAAATATGCTGTTAACTGACTACATGATTTTAGGCAGGTTCTTCAGGCTCTCTGGGCCTCATTATTTTTCAATGGTAAGATGAAGAAAACAGTATTTTATGAGGATTAAGTGCTATTATTAAGTCAGTCGTATAAGTTTATGCAGAAGGTGCTTTTTATTGTTCTTACCAAAGTAATTGTGGGAATTTTAATACTAACTATTGATAAGGCTTCCCTGGTAGCTCAGCTGGTAAAGAATCTGCCTGCAATGTAGGAGACCCTGGTTCAACTCCTGGGTCGGGAAGATTGGGTGGAGAAAGGATAGGCTACCCACTCCAGTATTCTTGGGCTTCCTTGGTGGCTCAGCTGGTAAAGAATCTGTCTGCAATGTGGGAGACCTGATTTGGATCCCTGGGCCGGGAATATCCCTGGAGGAGGGCATGGCAATCCACTCCAGTATTCTGGCCTGGAGAATTCCATGGACTGTAGAGTCCATGGGGTCACAAAGAGTCAGACACTTTTCAAAGTGAAAGTTGAGTGATTTTCACTTTCATTGATAAAGCTGCTGCTAACCCTCTCCCTCAATGATACTTGTTTTTAAAATTTATTTATTTACTTTAAATAAAGCAAAGATGAATATATTTTAATGATAAAAAGCACAATTCACAAAGAAGATAGACATCATAAACCATTAGACACCTTAACAACAAAGAAACAAAGATACATAAAGCAAAAATCAGAAGAAATATAAGGGAAAAGAAAAAATATACAATCATAGTGAGACATACTAACATTTTTCTGAGAATATTTTATCAAGTGAAGAAAAAATAAGAATAGGAGCATCTTGAATGATGTCATTAATAATTTAAATATATTTGATTTATGTTTAATTTATATTAATTAAATATAACATAACATTAAATATAATAATTATATTAATCATATCCTACACAAATATATTTAAAATTTTGTATCTCATACATTGTTATTAGATCATAGGACATTTAGAAAAACTGGCAAAAAGATAAACATTACTAAATTTCAAAAAATATGATTATTTTGGTGTGTGATTCAGTTACACATGTACAAATATTTTATTTTTGAAATTACTTTCCATTACAGGTTATTATGAGATAGTGACTATAATTCCCTGTGCTATCCAGTAAACCTTTGTTGCAAATCTATTTTTTTTTAATTAGAAATCTGGCATTCTATTCATACTAGTCAAACAAGTGGAATCAAAATGTCATAAATTTTTTAGTTAAGCAAAAATTCTTAAGTTTTCTAAAATATATATATTATATATTATTTATATACATGTACACAATGCTCTTCTACTACTATGCTTGATAAAGGCTTGAGAGAGAACATCAAAAAAACGAAAAGAAGAGATGGAGAAATTGGAAAACACAAACTAAATGAAACTGGAGCACTGAATATGAAATGGAAAAAATGAAACAAACTAGACAAAAATAAAAGATCTTCATATAATCCAGTTGTTATAAATATGGCTACTTATTAGAAACATATCTAGAGCTCTGGCAAAAAAAAAAAAAGCAATACCTACACATTTGTAGTTTTCATAAAATTCCAAGATAATTATGATGCATCTGGATTTTAAAGAGTGATTACAGGATTTTCTATTAATGGTAGTTTTGGTGATATATAATTGTATTTTGTTTTCTGTTGACCAATCATGATACAATGGTATTAAGTAAGTTACATAATCATAATAGTAAAAGATATTTATCAGTTTTCACAATCAAAAGCCACAAAAAATAAAAGATAATCACTACTGCAAGCCATAATGCAGACATGATTAACCTAACAATATAAAATAATTACATACAATCTGGGGTGGGGGGGTCAAGCAGAGTGACATATTAAGTGGAAATGCATACATGCACATGTTTTCATCTGCTCAGCTAGACTATGTCTTTTGGTTGGTGCATTTAATCCATTTACATTTAAGGAAATTGTTGATATGTATGATCCTAGCTTCCCTCATAGCTCAGTTGGTAAAGAATCTGCCTGCAATGCAGGAGACCTGGATTCAATTCCTGGGTTGGAAAGATCCCCTGGAGAAGGAACTGGCAACCCACTCCAGTATTCTTGCCTAGAGAATCCCCATGGACAGAGGAGGTTGGCAGACTACAGCCCATGGGGTTGCAAGAGTCAGACATGACTTGGTGACTAAACCACCACCACCTACATCAAGGTGACATCAAGATGAATTGAATTGCCTCTCTGAATTTCAAAACTCTGGCATAATTGGTACCTGGGAGTGAACATGATGATCCTATTACAGTTTTCTTGATTGTTTTGGGTTTATTTTCTGTAGGTAGGTCTTTTCCTTCTCTTGTTTTCTGCCTAGAGAAGTTCCTTTAGCATTTGTTGTAAAGCTGGTTTGATGGTGCTGAATTCTTTTAACTTATGCTTGTCTGGAAAGCTTTTGATTTCTCCATCAAATCTGAAGAAGAGTCTTGCTGGGTAGAGTATTTTTGGTTGTAGTTTCTTCCCTTTCATCACTTTAAATATGTCACATCATTCCATTCTGGCTTGTAGAGTTTCTGCTGAGAAATCAGCTGCTAGTCTGATGGGAGTTCCCTTGTACATTATTTGTCATTTTTCCCTTGTTGCTTTTAATATTTTATCTCTGTCTAGTTTTTGCCAGTTTGATTACTATGTTTTTTGGTGTGTTTCTCCTTGGGTTTATCCTGCTTGGGACTCTCTGTGCCTCCTGGACCTGGTTGATATTTTCTTTCCCATTTAGGGAAGTTTTCAGCTATTATCTCTTCAAATATTTCCTCAGGTCCTTTCTCTCTCTTATCTCCTTCTGGGATCCTATAATGTGATTTTTCACGAATTTAGTGTTATCCCAGATGTCTCTTATGCTGTCTTCATTTCTTTTCATCCTGTTTTCTATTTTCTGTTCTGTGGCAGTGATTTCCACCATTCTGTCCTCCAGGTCACTTATCTGTTGATGGGTGGTAATGCCCTCCCTCCCTGGTAGCTTTTTACCTTGATGCGACCCAATCCTTGGGCCTAAGGGCTCCATGGTTGGGTTAATGGCAGCCTCCAAGAGGGTTTACACCAAAGGGGACCTTCCCAAACAGCTGCTGCCAGTCCCCCTGTCCCTATGGTGAGTCCCTGCCAATGCATGACTCCACAAGAGACCCTCCAACACTGGCAGGCAGTTTTGGCTCAGTTTCCTGTGGGGTTGCTGCTCCTTTCCTCTGAGTCTTGCTGCACACAAGGTTTCATTTGTGCCCTCCAAGACTGGAGTCTCTGTTTTCTCCAGTCCTGTGGAAATCTTGGTAATCAAATCCCGCTGGCCTTCAAAGTCAGATTCCCTGGGGATTCCCAGTCCCTTTGTTGGGTTCCCAGGCTTGGAAACCTGACCATCACAGGCTTGGGAGAACTTCTTTGGTATTATTATTTTCCAATTTGTTGGCCACCCACCCAGCAGGTATGGGATTTGATTTTATCGTGATTGTGCCTCTCCTGTCATCTTTCTGTGGCTTCTTATTTGTTTCTGGACATGGGATATCTTTTTTGATAGGTTCCAGAGACCTCCTCGCCATGGTTGTTCAACAGCTGGTTGTGGTTATGATGTTCTCACAGGAGGAGATGAGCCTCCTTCTACTCTGCCATCTTGAACCCGAAGCACTCCCTCCATAGTGCTCGTGATTCCAGGAACAAGGAGAAGAGATTAAGGTTTTCTGAGTATCTCCTTGTTACACAGAACTGTTGCTTTAGTTCCCCTGTCTTTCTCACAATGCCTACCTGAGGTATATTTTTTTATCTTGTATTTATAGAAGAAACCAAGACCTGGAGTGTTCAGTTGCTTTCCAGTCATCGATAAGTATTTGGCAGAGTCAGATTTAGGCCTCTTCCAAGCTAGCTATCTTTACTGTACTAATCTACATAAGAGCTATTCAAATAGTTGGTATAAAGTAACATGAACTAACATGGGCTTACATAGAAGAGGCATGTAGATAGTCTTTATTGTGGTAGCAACAAACCCACCAAAAGATGTACCAGATCTTTGACAAACCAAATACATAGTGGAGAGTTCATAGCCTAATACTATAAAATGCTGTTTTAAAATATGGTATTATATATAATGGGCTAGCTTATATATAAGCTATTTTGTTGTATGAAATAGAACATTTTGCCTCAATTATATTAACATATATTTATAAAACCAAAGGGCTTTCCCAGTGGCTCAGTGGTAAAGAATCTGCCTGCCGATGCAGGAGACACAAGTTTGATCCCTGGGTTAGGAAGATCCCCTGGAGAAGGAAATGGCAGCCCACTCCAGTATTCTTGCCTGGGAAATCCCATAGACAGAGGAGCCTGGTGGGCTACACAGTCCATGGGGTTACAAGATTCAGACACAACTTAGTGACTAAACAACTACATAAAACTAAAATATTCAATGCATCTAAGATAGTTTATTATTTATACATGCTAGTGATAGGTGTTAACATAGTTTATTTCAGTTGAGTTATATTAAAATTAAGATGAGACATTTGACATTTCTTTCAGTTATCTTTCAAGCCTTGAAATGACCTCATGATGAAGCTGAACAATATACATGGAGAACAAACAATCTTATTTGATTTGAAACATACTGAGGAATGATTTGTGAAGGAACTGGAGCTCTGAGAATATTGTGAGGCTCATGGCAATTTTCTTAGAAGGTGTTGTGGTCTTTCAATTGAACAGCAAGAAAATTGATCAAATTCATATCCTGACTTCATCAGTCTTTCTCTAGGGAGATGACATCTCATAGGAACTATAGCAGACAACACTCTCATCTCCACAGAGTAAACAGAATTACAGCATTAGGGCTTATAATTATCCAGGCAGCTTCCAGGAGTTGGGGGATCAAAAGGCAAAAGACCTTTCCCCAGTGGCCAATTGTTATGGCTTGGGGCTCTGTGTGTTGACTCAAAACTCTCTAAACCTGGGGCTGGAGCTTTATCAGTGATGTTGCCATTTGGAAGCTGTCCATGACAGCCCATGTTGAGGTTTTGGAGTCTTTCTTAACTCACTCTCCTCTATGACCATGACTACAACCTGACCTGTTAGATACACCTGGATTTAATATTTGAATTGTCCAACTTTGACTTAGTGGCCAGATTCTGGAAGAACATAATGAGCTCCCAGACTCAACCCCTGGCACTCACACTCATTGCATGCTTATACTTGACCTTGTTTCTGAACTGTTTTCTCTCGAATCAGGCACCCACTCCAGACTTATAGGACAGGTAGTTCTGTCTCTACTAGGGTTACTGCTTAGCAATTTCTCACCTGGTCCCATCAGGTAAAAAATGAGATGACATAGAAGCAGCATTAGAATGCCAGTTACCATATTACCGTATTATACATCTCCCTTCACAAGAACCAAGCCTTGATAATTATGTTTTTATATTATTTTAAAATATAAAAATATATTTTATATTTTTATATACATTATATTTATGTGCATGTAATTAATATGTTTCAGTCACTGTGTTGGGTGGTTTATCTACATCAATTTATTTCATCCTTCTTATAGTCCTATGATATGGGTTTTATTATTAGAAAAAATATTAAATAGCTGATGTTTGACTTTTTATTTTAAAACTTGACATTTTCCATATGTTTCATGCAAATGATATTAACCCCATTTGACAGATGAGAAATCTGAGGCATGAAGAAATTAACTTTCTGTAGGTCACAGTTGGAACTGTGAGAAACGAAACAAAGTATACAATGGCTGTAGCCTTTTCTTTCCTGTCCATTCCCAGGGTTTGCAGTACATTGGTTTCTCAGTCTTGTGAAGGAGTCCATACACCCTTACCCAATTTGAAATTACTGTTTTGATCAACTGCTTAGAGCCAACAACCAGCTGTCAAACACATAATTCCAAACTTTCACATTGATTAGAATAACTTATGTGAGAAAGAGCCATGTAAAATGTCGAGTGGGGCAATTTAATCAACTCAACTATAAACAAGCCAGAGTGCTGCATATATCAATTTAAACTATTTCAAATATTCAACACATGGGCCATAAATATAGCACTTATCCAAAAATAAGGAAAAGGATCTATATAAACACAGTATGGATTAGCTAAGTTAGACCATCCCTAATGAGTGAAATGAAACGACTTTCAGCCATTCTTACATGTTTACAGCAGACTGTAAAGTAATTTCCTCTTTGTTGAGAAGTTTGAGCACACGTTTTCCTGTTAGACTTCCTGACTGTACAGGTTGGAAGTGGAGTCCGACTGAGAATTCTGCAGGTGACGCAATTAGTGTGGGGGTACTGTGGAATCTTTGCAGAACCGCCAATTAGCATTTTAAAAAACACGATTCACTTCAGTAGAAAGAAAAAGGGATAGATAATAAATTGGGCAAAGCTGTTTTTACATTTGAGAATCTCATAGTTTCAGGACAAATGATATTTTCAGTTTCTCAATGCTGGTCTCAATGCTAAGTCATTAATTCAGTCAAGTCTATGATGTACCTTTGGATGGAACTCATTTGATGCAAGGTGTGCTTTTTTTGTGGATTATTTTAAAATCTGCCTGGGATATCATTTTTACCCTTTATACACTTAAGAGGTAGAGCCTGTAATCACTTAGGAAAATCACAGCTATATCTTTTGATATAAAAATAAACAATTCTAGTCCCTTTATTACACTTTATCTTTCAGCTGCAAAATACTTTACCTCTTCCCAAGAAAGCCCAAGCCATTCATGCTTTTAAAAATCTGATCTCCATGATAAACCTAAATATAAAAACAAGGCTATCATCATTCTTCACTCACCTGGAAATCCAGTGACTGAAGTATAGATCTAAAAGTCAGATTATGTGGACTGGATCATCATTTGTTCTCATTTTCTTCTTTAGAAAGGATTCTGAATCCTTCATGTAAGAATCAGTCTCTGACCTCTCCTCTTGTTCAGTTGCTCAGTCGTATCTGACTCTTTGCAACCCCAGGACTTGGACTGCAGCATGGACTGCTGCATGCCAGGCTTCCCTGTCTTTCACTATCTTCTGGAGCTTGCTCAAACTCATGTCCATTGAGTCAATGATGCCATCCAATCATCTTGTCCTCTGTTGTCCCCTTCTCCTCCTGCCTTCAGTCTTTCCCAGCATCAGGATCTTTTGCAGTGAGTCACTTCTTTGCATCAGGTGGCCAAAGTATTGCTGCTTCAGCTTCAGCATCAGTCCTTCCAATGAATATTCAGGGTTGACTTCTTTTACAATTGACTGGTTTGATCTCCTTGCTGTCCAAGGGACTCTCAACAGTCTTCTCCAGCACCATAGTTTGAAAGCATCAGTTCTTTGGTGCTCAGCCTTATTGTCCAGCTCTCATATCTATACATGTCTATTAGAGCAAAACATAGTTTTGAATAAATGTACCTTTGTTGGCAAAGTGATGTCTCTGCAATTTACTATGCTGTTTATGTTTGTCATATCTTTTGTTTCAAGGAGTTAGTGTCTTTTAATTTCACGGCTGCAGTCAATGTCCACAGTCACTTTCTGCCATTAGGATGGTGTCATCTGCATATCTGCTGCTGCTGCTAAGTCACTTCAGTCCTGTCTGACTCTGTGCGACCCCGGAGATGGTAGCCCACCAGGCTCCCCTCTCCCTGGGATTCTCCAGGCAAGAACACTGGAGTGGGTTGCCATTTCCTCCTCCAATGCATGAAAGTGAAAAGTGAAAGTGAAGTCACTCAGTGGTGTTGGACTCCTAGCAACCCCATGGACTGCAGCCTACCAGGTTCCTCCATCCATGGGATTTGCCAGGCAAGAGTACTGGAGTGGGGTTGCCATTGCCTTCTCCCTGCATATCTGAGATTATTGATATTTCTTCTAGCAATCTTGATTCCTGCTTATGCTTCATCTAGCCCAGTATTTTGCATGATGTACTCTGCATATGAGTTAAATAAGTAGGGTGACAATATACAGCCTTGACATACTCCTTTCCCAAGTTGAAACCAGTTCATTGTTCCATGTCTGGTTCTAACTTTTGCTTCTTGATCTGCAACAGATTTCTCAGGAAGCATGTCAGGTGGTCTGGTGTTTCCCATCTCTTTAAGAATTTCCCACAGTTTGTTGTGATCCAGACAATCAAAGGCTTTAGCATACTCAATGGAGCAGAAGTAGATGTTTTTCTGGGATTTACTTGCTTTTCCTATGATCCAGCGAATGTTGTGGAGAAGGCAATGGCAACCCACTCCAGTACTCTTTCTTGTCTGGAAAATTCCATGGACAGAGGAGCCTCGTGGGCTGCAGTCAATGGGGTCGCTATGAGTTGGGCACGACTGAGTGACTTCACTTTCACTTTTGACTTTCCTGCATTGGAGAAGGAAATGGCAACCCACTCCAGTGTTCTTACCTGGAGAATCCCAGGGACGGGGGAGCCTGGTGGGCTGCAGTCTATGGGGTCGCACAGAGTTGGACATGACTGAAGCAACTTAGCAGCAGCAGCAGCAGCAGCAAATGTCGACAATTTGATCTCTGGTTCCTCTGCCTTTTCTAAATCCAGATTGTACATCTGAAAGTTCTCAGTTCACATACTATTGAAGGCTATCCTGAATGATTTTGAGCATTATCTTGCTAGCATGTGAAATGAGTGCAATTGTGTGGTAATTTGAGCATTCTTTGGCATTGCCCTTCTTTGGGATTGGGCACCTCCCCTCTTAGAGGAAGGAATACTGTAACTTTATCCATTGGTTGAAAAATGTGCTAATGAGGTTAGGGTCATTGATTTGATAACACATGAGTGAGTGAAAGTATGCTTCACTCTAGCTCTAGGCTTCTAACAGCCTTGGTAACCAAAGTCCATTCGTAAACATGTGCAGCCGGTTGTCCAGAAATTTGGAGAGATTCCACACTTATCAGAAAACACTCTCAATGCTAAAGCAAAAGTCATTCAAAAAACACGTCTTACTGGTCATGGGTCAATGATACCATCTTTGCTTCTGAAGTACCACAGCTCATAAATTTCCAAAAAGTGTCCTTTATTAAAAAAAAAAAATTAAGATCATTTAAAACTTATGGGAATGCAGTGAAGTTAAGCCAAATGAAAAATTTTATGAACTTAAAAATTTTTTTGAATAATCTGTTAAATAATTCTATTTGAAAGATCCATTAATTTATAATCCATTTTAATCCATTTATATGTAAGTATATATATAAATGTTCCATCATTGTTTCCATTTACTCTGTTTTTTGAAAACAAAACCAAATTTCCTTCTTCAATCTCAAAGAACCTATATTTCACAACAACTCTGTATTAATTTTCAGTTGAAGTAAACTCAAGAAAATGCTGTATATTTCATGTTTTTAAAAAATACCAAATAATTGCCTTGAAATGTGAATACTACTAATATATTCTTGTAAGTGAGAAGCTCTGCCTGAAAGACTGATATATCCTAAGATGCTGATTCAAAATTTGCATCCCAAAAGTTTGACAAAGAAAGCCAATTAGAATTATATCAAATGTAGCCTAACATATATTAAATGTCAGGGTACAGGCCAGCCCTTTAGGATAGTTATCTGTATTTCTAATAAATAACATATCTTTCTTTGGATGAAGCCAAGTGTTTCTGAAATCTATTGTAGTTCATTGTGTAGACAAGAAACCTAAGGACTCTAGAGAACTGGATTTCTAATCAAGTGACTGCTTTAACAAACCAAACTGCTATGGTCTGAACGTTTGTGCTTCCACAAAATCCATATGTTGAAACCTAACCTCTACGGTGATTAGGAGGTGGGATGTTTGAGAGGTGACTATGTCATGAGGAGAAAGCCCTCATAAGTGGAAGTAGTGCTTCTATAAATGGGACCTAAGAAAACTCCCTTCCCCTTCTGCCAGGTGAAGACATGGCAAAAAAGACAGCCATGAACCAGCAAGCTCTCATCGGGCACTGAATCTGCCACCATTATGAACTTGGACTTGCAGCCTTCAGAACAATGAGAAATAAGTTTTCATTATTTATAAGCCACCTTTTCTGTGGTATTTTTTCTATTGCAGCTCAAAAGAACTGACACAAACCATTCTTTTTTTTTTTTCCTATAGTTTAAATTTAACTCAATATCTACTTCAAAAATGTAGCATGTAATTTATACTAGCCGATAGCAATGCCTGTTACCATATAGTCCAATTTTCTTCAAACCCTACCAAGTAATGAGAAATATTTTTCCTGCTAGATATTGAAGCAATCATTTTATTTACATATGTCCTCTTATGATTTGATTTGTTGGAGAGATATCATTAGTCACATTGTAAAGATGAGGAAGTGAGTCAGAAAACACACAGGCAACCAGTGGTCAAGCTTCAAGATGAAAGTGCCTCCCCAGCCCCACACTCATCTCTTCTACTGCACTGCCCTCCCTCCTCGATTGCTCTGGAAGTTTGTCCAGAACTAAGCAAAGCCTTGGCACTGTCCAGTTCCTATCAACACGCTGCTCGTTGGGCCTGGATCCTACCACCCTTTTCCACAGTCCTGGACTACGGGTGGTAAAGCAGAGGAAAACTTGTGATGCAGACGGGAAAATCCTCAACTAGGAGTCAGAAATATTTGAGTTTGAATCTTGTGTTTGCCACTTATTATCTGTTTGATCTCAGACAATCTACATAATCTCTATTATTTCAGATTTTTCATGTGTAAAATGGAAAAAAATAAAGCCTGCTTGATAGATTAGTGGTAGTTGAAAAGCTTGCAAACTGAGTTTCCAATTATTATTCTCTTCTATTAATATTTGTAATTAGCAAATCACAATTAAGGGATATGAACTTGGGCAAACTCCAGGAGATGGTGAGGGACAGCAAAGCCTGGTGTGCTGCAGTCCAGGGGACTGTGAACAGTCGGACATGACTTGGTGACTGAACAGTAACAATCATGATTCATACTCATGACCACTGACACAAGTTTTTTTTTCCTCTTTCTGCCTCCTGAATTACTGCCACCATTTCATCCTCATTATTTTTAGCTACCTCAAATATTGGTGCTTGCCTGGATCACATTTCGTTTGCTGTTTCTCTCTGTATAGAATACCTACTTTCCTGTAGCTGCTATAACAAATTACCACAATCTGGGTGGCTTAACAAAACAGCAACGTACTCTGTCATAGTCCTGGAGGCCATAAGGCTGAAATCAAGGTATTGGCAGGACTGCAGCATCCCCAGAGACTCTGAAGGAGAATGGGCTCCTTGCCTTTTCTTATTTCTGACAGTTGCCTGGCAGTTTAGTTGGTTTGTGGCTATATCATTGCAGCCTCTGCCTCTGTGGTCATATTGCCTCCTTCTCCTTTGTGAGTGTCTCAGTACCCCCTCTGCCTCACTCTAAAGACACAGATGATTGCATTTAGGGTATATGGGATAATCCAGAATAAGCCTTTTCTGATCTTAATCACATATTTTGCCATATAAGGTAATATTCACTCTTGCTGTATAGGGTAATATTCACAGGTTCTGGTGATTAGGAAACTGATATATTTTAGGGAAGCCACTGTTGAACCCACTACAGTCAGGCTTAGAAAGTTAAAAAAAAAATCCCAAATACCCACAATTCAGTTGGATAAATAGTTATGGACCAGGTCCTAAGCACTATCACACATAGCACATAAATTCCCTCATGTACCCAAATAAAAGAATTCAAAACACACTCATTCACATTTGTATTCATTTCTCACAACCACATGGGATGGTGTATTAGAAGAAAAGAGGAGTCTGTCATAGATTGAGAGAGAGAAACAGAGAGACACAGAGAGAGGAGGGGAGAGACAAAGGGAGAGAAGCAAAACCTGTTCTGTGCCCTTAGACTGACGCTCATTTATTACCAGTATTGGACACATATCATCTCAGTTATCAGAGTGATGCATACTTGAGAACCGTTTTGGTTTAGAAAATGGACACTCTATTAATCCATGTGGACAGCATATGTACACATGGGAAGCCCATGGATTTGGGAATAGAAACCCCTTAACACATTAAATAGTGTAGCCCTGATCATTCATTAAGTATGCTTTTGACAACTGATTGTAAATCAAAGCAAGGACCATGAATTATAAATGTCGAAGTTGATGCTGTATCAGAAGGCTCTGGCAAGTGAAAAAAAAAAAAAAAAAGGTTTATTCATTCTGCCTATGAGAATTATGTACAGAAAAAAACAAAGCTTCCCCCTCCCCACCCACCCCCCACTGCATCCCTAGAAGAGAGCAGAGAGAACTGGCAAAGAAACAGCAGTGTGATGGAGGCGATTTCCAGGCCGCCCAGCTGCCTAATCACTGGCAGCCTCTCCAGATTTCACAGCTTGCCTCTTGCACCACCACCCTTTGAAAAGCGATAATCCACCATTGTCACAAAAACAAATAAAAAATATATACGCCGTCACAAAAAGAGCAACCCTAAACCTTCTAAGTAGAATAATTCAGCAAAGGATTTCATGTCATGAAAGACAAAGCAAAAGAATAAATAATTACTTTGCAAGTTTCCCCTCTAGTGTTTTGAAAAGCCTATCCCATGTGTTGAGTTGAAACATCACTTTTAAAATTTTAAACTTATTACAATTTAATCCAGCAAAATGGAAGCTTTGAACATCAAATTTCTTTCAACATTTTATCTGGAAGGGAAACAGCACATAGTGAGAAGCCAGTGGTCTTATGCAGCCTAGCACGTAGGATGTTTACGCAAAACTACTATGAAATTATCTAGCAATTCCCTTAAGTGTTCTCAACAATTTCTTATAACGGATTCTTTAGCAATATTATTCAAATCTGAGAGGAAGTATATGGGCTTAGCTGTGTCCCTGTGGAAGCGTCTCTGAAAAGACAAAGCAACGGCATCTGTAGCTTAGGGATAGATAGGGTGCTTTAGGCTGACTTCTTCCAATTTGCAGAGCCTGCTGTTTATTGGAGAGTGATGCTCTTCAATGGGGCTTATACACTAGTGAATAAGCAACTAGTGAAACAGATGTGTTCCATTAAGAAAGCATCTTTCAAAAATGTTTTTAGAATTGCTGGATGTGGTCTTATCTCTTCTTTGGAGGTTAACAATCCTTGATGTGTTGATTAGAGGAAATACTGATTCATGAGTTCATTTAAGCATTCATCAGATATTTGTGTTCCTTCTGCAGTAGACCCTGTGAAGATGCTGGAGACATAAAGGTAAATCTCCTTTATGCTTCCTGGCCCCGAGGAGCCCACAGCCCAGAGAGAATGACAAATATAAAAGCAAGTTATTACTACCCAGTGTGCCCAATGTGATCAGTGCTCTAAGAGCAGTAGGAAAAAAGGTGCTCAGGAGGCACTGAAAAGAAATTGATCAGTTTTCCAGGAGAGTGAGAAGAAAGTTTGAAAGAGTTTAGAAAAATCTACAAGTAAGTTTGTATTAGTCTGTTCAGGCTGCTATAACAAATTACCACAGATTGGGTGGCTTAAACAACAAAACTTTATTTCTTCCCATTCTGGAGGCTAGGAAGTTCAAGTACATAATGCTAACAAATTCAGTGCCTGGGAAGAACTCACTTCCTGGTTCATAGATAGCCATTTTCTCCTGTGTCCTCACATGGCAGAAGGGGTAAGAAAGCTCTCTTTTATAATGGCACTAATCCTGTTCATGAGGGCTCCATCCTCATCACTTAATCACCTCTCAAAGATTTGCATCCTAATACCATGACTCTGGGGGCTGGGATTTCTACATATAAATTTGGAGAGTACAAGAATATTCAGTCCACATCAAAGTTGTTCTAGACAAAAGGAAAATGTCTTTTCTTTGGTAACATATCATATGTAGTTATAATTAGGCAAACATAAGGAGAAGGCAGTGGCACCCCACTCCAGTGCTCTTGCCTGGAAAATCCCATGGACGGAGGAGCCTGGTGGACTGCAGTCCATGGGGTTGCTAAGAGTCGGACACGACTGAGCAACTTCACTTTCACTTTTCACTTTTATGCATTGGAGAAGGAGATGGCAACCCACTCCAGTGTTCTTGCCTGGAGAATCCCAGGGATGGGGGAGCCTGGTGGGCTGCCGTCTATGGGTTGCACAGGGTCCGACATGACTGAAGTGACTTAGCAGCAGCAGCAGCAGCAGCAGACAAACACAGGGGACTTTCTGGAAGGCTCAGATGGTAAAGAATCTGCCTGCAATGTAGGACACCCAGGTTTGATCCCTGGGTTGGGAAGATCCCCTGAAGAAGGAAATGGCAACCCACTCCAGTACTCTTGCCTGGAAAATCTCACGGACAGAGGAGCCTGGAGTGCTACAGTCCATGGGGTTGCAAAGAGTAGGACATGACAGAGCAACTAACATATCTTCTCTTCTGTGCAAACATAGCAAGAAGTTATTTTTTGTATTCCTTTGTAGCATCAAATCTCTATTACTTTTGGTCATTGAAAAGGTAAATAACTCAAAGACTAATTTTAGATACCACATACAGTATGATACTGAATGTGTAGTCTGAGAAAAAGAGGCATAAGTGGTGTAGTTTCCTTAGGATAAGCATGTTGTTTAAAGACAAGGACTCAAAGAAGACTTCCTTGGTTTGAATACTTACTAGCTGTGTGCTTTTGTGGAAGCTACTTTACTTCTCTGTGTCTTTGTTTTCTTTAATCTATAAAATAGGGTGATAATTATATTTACCCTGATAGAGGTGTTATGACTAATTCTTGCCAGACACATAATGTGTTTTTAATTAGTTGTAGCTCTTAAATGACAAACCTTGACAGTGCGTTGAAAAGCAGAGACATTACTCTGCCCACAAAAGTCCGTAGAGTCAAGGCTATGGTCTTCCTAGTGGTCACGGACAGTTGTGAGAGTTGGACTGTAAAGAGGGCAGGACACTGAAGAATTAATGCCTTTGAACTATGGTGCTGCAGAAAACTCCAGAGAGTCCCTTGGACAGCAAGGAGATCAAAGCAGTCAATTTTAAGGGAAATCAACCCTAAATACTCTAAATGACTGATGCTGAAGCTGAAACTCCAGTATTTTGGTCATTGATGTGAACAGCTGACTTGTTGGAAAAGTCCCTGAGGCTGGGAAAGATTGAGGGCAGAAGGAGAAGAGGGTGTCAGAGGATGAGATAGCTGGGATCACCAATGCAATCGACATGAACTTGGACAAACTTCAGTAGATAACAAGGGACAGAAAGGCCTGTTGTGCTGCAGTCCATGGGGTCTCAAAGATTTGGACAAATTGGTCCACTGAACAACAAGCTCCTAAATATTATGAAATCTTTTTCTATTTTCCTAATTATTCACTGGGACTATGACCAGCACACAGCTAGTAAGTATTCAAACCAATAAACCGCACGCTTATCCTAAGGAAATTACATCATTTATGCCTCTTTTTCTCAGACTGCATATTCAGTATCATACTGTATGTGGTATCTAAAATTAGTCTTTGATAGGACTGGATGCCATGATCTTAGTTTTTTGAAGCTAGGAGAAAATTCTGAAGTGAGAAGTCAAACAGGCCTTAGAAAGCATTACTATGAACAAAGCTAGTAGAGGTGATGGAATTCCAACTGAGCTATTTCAAATCCTAAAAGACGATGCTGTTAAAGTGCTGCACTCAATATGCCAACAAATTTGGAAAACTCAGCAGTGGCCAAAGGACTAGAGAAAGTAAATTTCATTCCAATACCAAAGAAGAGCAATGCCAATGAATGTTCAAACTACTGCACAATTGCATTCATTTCACATGCTACCAAGGTAATGCTCAAAATCCTTCTGGCTAGGATTCAATAATACATGAACTGAGAACTTCCAGATATACAAGCTGGGTTTAGAAGAGGCAGAGGAACCAGAGATCAAATTGCCAACATTCTATGGATCAGAGAAAAAGTAAGAGAATTCCAGAAAAATATCTACTTCTGCTTCATTGACTACACTAAAGCCTTTGACTATCTCGATCATAACAAACTGGAAAATTTTTTTAAAAATGAAAATACCAGACCACCTTACCTGCCTCCTGAGAAACCATATGCAGGTCAAGAAGCAACAGGTAAAAGCAGCCATCGAACAACAGACTGTTTCAAAGATGGGACAGGCAAAAAAAAAAAGGGAAAGAACTATGTCAGGGCTGTATATTTTCACCCTACTTATTTAACTTCTATGGAGAGTACACCAAGTGAAATTCCAGGCTGGATGAAGCTGTAGCTGGAATCAAGATTGCCAGGAGAAATATCAATAACCTCAGGTATGCAGATAACACCACCCTAATGGCAGAAAGTGAAGAGGAACTAAAGAGCCTGTTTATGAAGGTGAAAGAGGAGAGAGAAAAAGCTAGCTTAAAACTCAGCCTTCAAAAAACTAAGATCATGGCATCCAGTCCTATCATTGCATGCCACGTAGATGGGGAAACAATGGAAATGGTGACAGACTTTATTTTCTTGGGTTCCAAAATCACTGCAGATGGTGACCACAGCTATGAAATTAAAAGACACTTGCTCCTTTGAAGAAAAGCTATGGGAAATCTAGACAGCATATTAAAAAGCAGAAATATCACTTTGCCGACAAAGGTCCATGTTGACAAAGGTCAAAGCTATGGCTTTTCCATGTGTGGATGTGACAGTTGGACCATAAAGAAGGCTGAGCACCAAAAAATTGATGCTTTTGAACTGTGGTGCTGAAGAAGACTCTCACTGAGAGTCTTTTGGACAACAGGGAGATCAAACCAGTCAATCCTAAAAGAAATAAAGTCTGAATATTTATTGGAAGGACTGTTTCTGAAGCTGAAGCTCCAATTCTTTGGCCACCTAATGCAAAGAGCCAACTCATCAAGGTCCATTGGAAAAGATCCTGATGCTGGGAAAGACTGAGGGCAGGAGAAGAAGAGGGCAACAGAGGATGAGACGGTTGGATGGGCTCACTGACTCAATGGACGTGAGTCTGAGCAAACTCCAAGAGATAGTGAAGGACCAGGAATCCTGCCGTGCTGCAGTCCGTGGGATCGCAAAGAGACAGACATGACTGAGCAACTAAACCGCCACCACCACCTCCACCATCATAAAATAATTGATACTAACTTACACTAATAGATTTTCTATAGATTATTTGACTCTGAAAAAGTTTCATGCCTTAATTCACTGGTCTATAAACTATAGCCTTTGGACAAAATCAGATCTACAGCCTGTCCTTGTAAATAAAGTTTGCTTGAAACACAGTCACACTCATTTTTTTTACATAGTGCCTGTGGCTGCTTTTACACTACAAAGGCAGAATCAAGTGGTTGAGAAAGAAACCTATGGCCCACAAAGCTTACCATTTTTTATTAACTGGGGACTTTTACTTAAAGTTTCCTTATCCTCGTCGGAAGTTCTAGAGCTGACCTTTGAAAGGAGACAAATGATGAATGGGACATTGGCTTTCCTATCTGTTCTTACAAGATTTCTCTTTCCTTATACTTGTATGTGCACAAACACACCCACACCTGTTTTATCTGATCATAAACTATAAATCTTGGGCCTAACTAAAGAGTTGTTATCAACCAACTAGCCAACTGAAATCTGTGATAATCACCTTATTTATTGTTATAAAGTGTTCTACAAATGCACTGATCCCATTTTGACTTTCTATTTTAGCACAAAATTGAGTCTTATCTTTTATATTTTACACTAATTCTGTATTCTTTAGTCTGTGATCCCTCTAGGATGTGTAGGGACCATTTTGTCTTCATCTTTAAATGTAGAGCTCCCAAAAGGTAGTAACAGAAGAGATGTAATAAGAAAATGTATGAAATAAAAAATAAGCATAATCTTTATCATATTATCCAACTTCTTCAAAAATTTCTGAAAGTGGGAAAACACTCAATGTAGATATAGATGTGGACCAAATGTGATCCTCTTTCACTATTGCTGTGCTAAGTCACTTCAGTTGTGTCCAACTCTTTGTGACCCAGGAACTGTAGCCCACCAAGTTCCTCTATCCATGGGATTCTCCAGGCAAGAATACTGGCGTGGGTTGCCATGCTCTTCTCCAGGGGATCTTCCCAACCTGGGATCGACCCAGGTCTCTTGCATCTCCTGCGTTGGCAGGTGGATCCTTTACCACTAATGCCACCTGGGAATGGGGTTGGAGTATAGATTGTGATGCAGACTTCAGGTATAATCTAGTATATTGAAGTTACATATACCACATGACTCAGGAGTTGTACTCCTAAATATGTGCCATAAAAGGAAGAATATGTGTCCACGTGTACCAGGAACCACAAACAAAAATATTCATCATTTTAAAAATTAATAGCCAAAAACCTAGAAAAAATGTTCATAAAGGGTAGAATAGGTATACAAATTGTGTCATATTCCCAAGTGTTTGTGATATGACTTGTTTTGCTTTTATTATTTCTTCACTTATCTATATAAGTAGGTAAATCTATAGAATTTTACCACTTTATGATGAACATTAATGGCTGAGTATAACAGTTTAAAAGCTTGGATCTTTGTGATAACCACAGACATTCTCTGTGGTTTGAATGGATTCAGTTTTCATATAATCTGGGAGGATTCAGCTTCCCTTGAAAATTTGAAAATCATAATTTTATAATGTCTGCTTTTGAAGGAAACTATTAAAACAATTAAAGGACAACTAACAGATTGGTACAAAATATTTACAAACCACATATTTGACAAAAGGCTGATATTGAAAATATATAAAGAGCTCTCAAAATTCAATAGTTAGAAAATAGCCCAGTTTTTAAAAAATGGGCAAAATATTTAAACATATAATTTACCAAAGATGATATATGTTTATGGCAAATAAACACATAATATAGTGTTCAACATTATTAGTCACTAGAAAAAATAAAGAAAGTGAAGTCACTCAGTCATGTCCAACTCTTTGCAACCCCATGAACTGCAGCCTGCCAGGCTCCTCTGTCTATGGGACTTTCCAGGCAAGAATACTGGAGCAGGTTGCCGTTTCCTTCTCCAGGGGATCTTCCTGACCCAGGGATGGAACCTGGGTCTCCTGTACTGCAGGCACTCTTTACCATCTGAGCCACCCAGGTAGGGAAGCGCAAACTAAGACAAAAATGATATGCCAGTACATTACCTATTAGAATCACTAAAATGAAAAAGAGTGAACATACCAAGTGCTGGCAAGGATAGTAACTGGGATTCTCATACGTTGCTAGTGGGAATATAAAATAGAACAAATTCTTTGGAAGAAAAATAGACAGTTTCTCAAAAATTAGCATACATCCAGTCATGTACTCCTATGTAATGACCCAAGTCAAATGAGGACATGTGTTCATATAAAGGCTGGACATGAACACTCACAGTCACTTTGTCGTCTGTGATAGTCCCAAACTGGATGCAGCACAAATGTCCATCAACAAGTGAATGAATAAAGAACCTATACAAACAGTGGAGCACTAATCAGCAACAAAATCGAACGAACAATTGATACAAACTAAAACATGGACAAATTTCAAATCACTATGCTGAGCAACAGAAGCTGAAGAACAAATAGTTCGTATTGTACGATTCCATTTACTGAAGTTTCTGGAAAATGTAAACTAATTAATAACGGAAAGCAGACCAGCAGTAGCCTGGCAATGGAGTTGGATGACTGGAGAAAGGAAGAGAACAAGAGATTATAAAATGTTCACTACCTCAATGTGATCATTTCACAGTGTATTCATATATCAAATTTACCAAAGTTTATACTTTAAACATATGTTGTTTATTATACGGTAATTATATGTCAATTACGTTACTATATAAATATGAAAAAATAAAAGTGCTTACTTGAAATGGGTTGGACTTTGATGCTAATAACCTGAAAATCAATACATAGCATACACATAGGTATACTTACTTTAGCACATTTTCTGTCAAAAATGGACTCTTGCTGGTATCACTGGGAACAAAGTAGATTGAGGGAATAAATTTACCTTGCGATCCTGACACATTTCCTTAAAATATTTATCTGCAACTTAAAAATAGCTGTAGGATCAGATGATATGGTAGTTGCTATGGAAACTGCGCACTTGCGGTAAAATCACAGCGTGTGAAAGTTGTAAGCTATAAACACCTTACGCTACCTGCTGCCCTGTAGTTCTTGTCACCCATCCTCCTGCTTTGGGGAGAAAAAATAATTGAACTTAATGAAATTTATAATCTTTTAGAATTTTTTTTCCCAAAACATTCTTGTCTGCTGTGTCCATTACTTGAGTTAACAACCCTGTGGTTCATAAATAAAAGTTGACATTTCAAGTGACAGAGAATGAAGAGTTTGCCATCAAGAATCACTGACAAGGGACTAGTGTGGAAAACTGCAGGCAACCTGATCAACAAGTAAAAGACGATTTATATGAGAGATCAATTTACACTCGTGAATGAGAAGGCAATGGGAAAGAGTTTGAGGGCTTCCATAGTGTTCCTGTTAAATTTAATATTGGATTCGATTATTTTCAACACATGTTTAAAAACTAGTTTTCCTCTGGATAAATGTAGGTGAGTACATAGGTTTGAAGAAAAGTTATGACCAACCTAGACAGCATATTAAAAAGCAGAGACATTACTTTGCCAACAAGCCGTGTATGGATGTGAGAGTTGGACTATAAAGAAAGCTGAGTGCTGAAGAATTGATGCTTTTGAACTGTGGCATTGGAGAAGACTCTTGAGAGTCCCTTGGACTGCAAGGAGATCCAACCAGTCCATCCTAAAGGAGATCAGTCCTGAATATTCATTGGAAGGACTGATGCTGAAGCTGAAACTCCAATACTTTGGCCACTTGGTGCTAAGAGCTGACTCACTGAAAAGACCCTGATGCTGGGAAAGATTGAAGGTAGGAGAAGGGGACGAGAGAGGATGAGATGGTTGGATGGCATCACTGACTCAATGGACATGGGTTTGAGTGCACTCTGGGAGTTGGTGATGGACAGGGAGGCCTGGTGTGCTGTGGTCCATGGGGTCACAAAGACTCAGACACGACTAAGTAACTGAACTGACTGACTGACATAGGTGTGAACTACCTAAGGAGCCAGGGAGAAACCTGCTTGTATTCTTAGCCCTTTACAGGTGGTGACTTTCTGGCCCACAAGAAGCAATCATTATATTTCTGCTCTATCCACCATCCAACTGATATATTTCTTTCAGACTCTAGAATCACAGAATCTGTAGTCTTTCTGGCTGAACATCAAACGTAGCCTCCATCAAAGATATTTTTACCACTTGGTTCACTTGCTTTAATTATACCAGGTGTCTGGGATATTTTATTTTATTGAATCAACTAGATTTTCTGAAACCCACATAAAAAGACTATAAAATTGAGCTTAAACATGAGCTCATTTCTAATTTTAATGGTTTGAAATTGTCTCTGTTTTGCTAGTTAGTTTTGTATCATTTTTAGGGGGCAATTAAACTAGAATTGTGTTTAGAGTACTCTGTCTTTAAGTTATTGCTCATGGTTAAGGCAACACGAATTAATATCTTTATCTTTCCTCTAAGGAAACTTCATCCTTATACTTTCAGTGTTCAAGTCATCCTCTGGAAAAAAAATTCAGGCTGAGAAGAGTGTATATTCTTTCTCAGACCACATCCCCTCTAAAAGACTATAATTTAGCATAGCTACTTCAAACTCCCTTTTGGCTTCCCCATCCCTGATAGGATAAAGTCCAAACAGATGCAGCCTTCCATGACCCCTGTAACCATTGTCTACTTTTCCAGGTTCACCAATAGCCAGATCTTCATGGCCCTCTTTCCCAAAGAAAAATAGATTACTTCTATTTCCCAAAACCCATCTTGCTGTTTAATCTTTCTGTGATTTGCCCATGATTTCTCTAACACTTGACCCATTTTTTTTTTAGATCTAAACAACTTCTGCTTCTTCCTCTAAAGCTTTTTATGACTTCATCAAGGAGAGCTGACCATTCCCTCTTAACTCTCTGTCTATGCAAGTGTCTCTATAAAAACACTCTCTATAGTGTATTGCACATAACCATCCACCTTATGAGATTGCTCACCCTCAAAGAGCAGGGTCATCCTACTTACTTTTGTGTTCTTTTTATTTATTTATTTAAATTGGATGATAATTGCTTACCATCACTTTTGCATTCTTTATGTATAAAATAACACCCAACCCCAGGTCATCTGCACATCTGAGTCCGGCTCCCCTGGTGGACATTGTTGTGTATTCAGATTACAATTGTTATTTTTCTACTATATGACAGTGTTTCAGTCAAAGTCATGGGAATGCTAGACTCTTGTTATATTGATTTCCCAAGTCATTCTGCATGATGCAGAAAAAGGTGCAGAACATAAATCAGAGAATCTCAATTGTTATGCATGTACCTTATTCTCAAAAAAAGAATTCTGGTTCTCAGCTACTTGGAATGCATGGTTTATATTCAAAGTCTGAGTGAGATCTTTTTTCATTCTGTCTATTCACTTGGAGGAAGACAATTTCAGAGGGTGGATGCTGAAAATTCAGAGCATGTCTCCTCATCTAGTTTTATGAAATGATTGAGAGCCCTACAGAGTAGATGTGGTTTAGTCATACATAGACTCTGACCAATCAGGTCTTTCCTTGCAAAATATAGAAGGGTCTAAGCAGGTAAAGCACTAAAGAGGCTGTAAAACTGATTCCCCTACTCTATGTGCCTTATAAGGTGGCTGATGTCATCAGCAATAACTTCTAGCTACCAATAGTCATGTATGGATGTGAGAGTTGGACTAAAAAGAAAGCTGAGCACCAAAGAATTGATGCTTTTGAACTGTGGTGTTGGAGAAGACTCTTGAGAGTCCCTTGGACTGCAAGGAGATCCAACCAGTCCATCCCAAAAGAGATCAGTCCTGGGTGTTCATTGGAAGAACTGATGTTGAAGCTGAAACTCCAATACTTTGGCCACCTAATGCGAAGAGCTGACTCATAGAAAAGACCTTGATGCTGGGAAAGATTGAGGGCAGGAGGAGAAGGGGACGACAGAAGATGAGATGGTTGGATGGCATCACCAACTCAATGGACGTGAGTAAACTCTGGGAGTTGGTGATGGACAGGGAGGCCTGGCGTGCTGCAGTTCATGGGGTCGCAAAGAGTCGGACACGACTGAGCGACTGAACTAAACTGAGAGCACACTGTCTTCCCAGGCCACACGATTCCAATGCTCTGCATTGAAGTTGTTTGTGATGTATTTGTTGCTTAATAGGGACAGCAAAAACACTATACAAGTAATTTTCAGCTGGAAATAATAGCTAAAATTTTTTCAGCACTTCTTACATGTCAGACACTAATTTTGTACACTTCATAAAGATTAGCTCATTTAATTCTCTCAATAACTCCATAAACACAGTTATACACAATCTTGATACCAAGATGTTCAGTAGTTTGTGCAAAGTTACATAGAACTAGGACTTTAATCCAGGCACTTTGCTTTGGCATCTTAGCCTCTAACCGCTGTCCTACCTTACGCCTATCAGAACAGCTCCTATGTACCTGCTACTGTGTCAGGTTGTGGAGACAGAATGGGAAACAGTATAGACATAGCACTTACTCTCATAAACCCCACAGTTTAAGGAAGGGCAGGCATCGTGACAGTGCGGTGGCAGTGCCTGTGAGGATTCCAAAGCTTTGTGGCTATTGATTGTGAAAACTGATAAACCTCTTTTACGATTGTGGTTATGTGACTAGTGCTCACTTAATACCATTATATCATGGTTGGACAACAGAAAAATTATAGAATTCTATGGCACCAACACTACCATTTAATAGACAAACCTGTAACCACTTTTTATGGATGCAAATCCATATGCATATCAGAATTATCTTGGAATTTTTTGAAAAATGCAAATGCCCAGGTGACTCAGTTTTTTTTTTTTTTTTTTTGCCAGAGCTCTAGTTATGTTTCTAATCAGCAGCAATGTTTAAAAAAATCTGGACTACATGAGGATCGTGTACTTTTATCTAGCTTGTTTCACTTTTTCTATTTCATATTCAGGGCTCTGGTTTCATTTAGTTTATGTTTTCCAATTTGTCCTTCTCTTCTTTTCTTTTGGATGTTCTTTCTCAAGCATAGTAGAAAAGCTTTTGTATACAAAGATATAATATGCATACTATATATATTTTTGAAAACATGAATTTTTGCCTAACTAAAAGATTCATGACATTTTGATTCTACTAGTTGGACTTAGTATGAATTGAATGCTAGATTTCTAATTTTAAAAAATAGATACACTACATGCAACAAGGGTTTACTGTATAGCACAGGGAACTATAATCAATATCTTGTAATAACCTATAATGGAAAATAATTGCAAAAATAAAATATGTGTACACGTATAGCTGAATAACAAGCAAAAAAAGAATTCTATTTTTTGAAGTTTAGTAGCATTTATCTTTTTGCCAATTTTTCTGAATGTCCTACGGACATCTAATAACAAGGTATGGGATATAAAATTTTAAGTATGTTTGTGTAGGATATCGGAAAAGGCAATGGCACCCCACTCCAGTACTCTTGCCTGGAAAATTCCATGGATGGAGGAGCCTGGTAGGCTGCAATCCATGGGGTTGCTAAGAGTTGGACACGACTGAATGACTTCACTTTCACTTTTCACTTTCCTGCATTGGAGAAGGAAATGGCAACCCACTCCAGTGTTCTTGCCTGGAGAATCCCAGGGACGGGGGTGCACAGAGTCGGACACAACTGAAGTGACTTAGCAGCAGTGGCAGTGTTCAATTCAGTTCAGTCTCTCAGTCGTGTCCAACTCTTTGCGACCCCATGAATCGCAGCACACCAGACCTCCCTGTCCATCACCAACTCCCGGAATTCACCCAGACTCACGTCCATCGAGTCAGTGATGCCATCCAGCCATCTCATCCTCTGTCGTCCCCTTCTCCTCCTGCCCCCAATCCGTCCCAGCATCAGAGTCTTTTCCAATGAGTCAACTCTTCACATGAGGTGGCCAAAGTACTGGAGTTTCAGCTTCAGCATCATTCCTTCCAAAGAAATCCCAGGGCTGATCTCCTTCAGAATGGACTGGTTGGATCTCCTTGCAGTCCAAGGGACTCTCAAGAGTCTTCTCCAACACCACAGTTCAAAAGCATCAATTCTTTGGCACTCAGCCTTCTTCCCAGTCCAACTTTCACATCCATACATGACCACAGGAAAAACCATAGCTTCGACTAGACGGACCTTTGTTGGCAAGGTAATGTCTCTGCTTTTGAATATGCTATCTAGGTTGGTCATAACTTTTCTTCCAAGGAGTAAGTGTCTTTTAATTTCATGGCTGCAGTCACCATCTCCAGTGATTTTGGAGCCCAGAAAAATAAAGTCTGACACTGTTTCCACTGTTTCCCATCTATATCCCATGAAGTATTGGGACCAGATGCCATGATCTTCGTTTTCTGAACGTTGAGCTTTAAGCCAACTTTTTCACTCTCCACTTTCACTTTCATCAAGAGGCTTTTGAGTTCCTCTTCACTTTCTGCCATAAGGGTGGTGTCATCTTCATATCTGAGGTTATTGATATTTCTCCCGGCAATCTTGATTCCAGCTTGTGCTTCTTCCAGCCCAGTGTTTCTCATGATGTACTCTGCATATAAGTTAAATAAGCAGGGTGACAATGTAGGATATGGCTAATATAAATTAAATATAAATATATTATATTTAAATTATTAATTACATCATTCCATTCAAGATGTTCCTATTCTTATCTTTTCTACACTTGATAAAATATTCTCAGAGAAATGTTAATATGTCTCACTATGATTATATGTTTTTTATTTTCCCTTGTATTTTTTCTGATTTTTGCTTTATATATCTTTGTTTCTTTGTTGTTAATGTGACTGATGGCTTATGATGTGTATCTTCTTTATGAATTGTAGATTTTATCATTAAAGTATTCATCTTTGTTTCATTTAAAATAAATAAATAAAAAGGACAAGCTCAAAAAAAGAGAGAAATATCTGTCATATATGGTCAGCGTTTGTACCGCAGATTCATACCAATCTTCTATATATTCTAGTGTACATAACCATACAATAGTAGTTAATATTGATGATATCCCTATGTCAAGAAAAGAAGCAAAGACTTTAAAAAGAACAAAAGTAAAATATACCCATTAATGGAGTTAAGAATTATATTTCATTCTATTTTTCAGATGATAATTTTGTATGTAATTCTTGAGTCAATTAATTGGCTTGTTGCATAAAACAGAATATTTAATTTCCTATCCTGTCTTAAGAAATGAGAATTTATTCATACATAAGATTTAATATTTTGGGAAATTACCAATGGTAAATTTTAGTCAACATAATATAGTTTTGATATATATGTGACTTGATAAATTACAGTGTGTAAGAAGAATCCAACTTACATACATCTCAAATTTAAATTCGGAGATTTTATTTACACAGTGTTGTTTTTATTAGAAAATTTAAATGATCTTTATAAATGTAATGGAATCATATTTATTTATAATGATGGTCAATCACTATTGTTGCTGATGTTTAGTCTCTAAGTATATCTGACTCTTTGAGACCCCATGGACTGCAGCTTGCCAAACCTCCCAGTCCCTCACTATCTCCCAGAGTTTGCCCAAGTTCATGTCCATTGAGTTGGTGATGCCATCCATCCATCTCATCCTCTGCCACCATATCCTCCTTTCACCTTCAATCATTTCTAGCATCAGGGTGTTTTCCAACGAGTTGGCTCAGGTGGCCGAAGTTTTAGAGCTTCAGTGTCAGTCCTTCCAGTGAGTATTAAGGGTTCATTTGCTTTATGACTGATTGGTTTGATCTCCTCTCTGTCCAAGGGACTCTCAAGAGTCTTCTCCAGTACCACAAATCAAAAGCATCAGTTCTTCAATTCTCAGCCTTCTCTGTGGTCCAACTCTCACATCGGTACATGACTGCTGGAAAGACCATAGCTTTGACTATATGGACATTTGTTGGCAAAGTGCTGTCTCTGCTTTTTAATATGCTGTCTAGGTTTGTCATAGCTTTTCTTCCAAGGAAGCAAGTGTCTTCTACTTTCATGGCTGCAATCACCACCCACAGTGATTTTGGCTCCAAAGAACAGAAAATGTCTCACTGCTTCCACTTTTCCCCCTTCTATCTGCCATGAAGTGATGGGACCAGATGCCATGATCTTCATTTTTCTGAAAGTTCACCTTTAAGCCTGCTTTTTCACTCTCCTCCTTCACCCTAATCAAGAGGCTCTTTTGTTCCCCTTTATGTTCTGCCATTAGAATGATATTATCTGCATAATGTGAGATTGTTGATATTTCTTCTGGAAATCTTGATTCCAGCTTGTAACTCAACCTGCTCAGCATTTTGCATGATGTATGCTGCATATAAGTTAAATAAATAGGGTTACAGTATATAGTCTTGTCGTACTTCTTGCCCTATTTTGAACCAGTCAGTTGTTCCATGTAAGATTCTAACTGTTGCTTCTTGACTTGCATACAGGTTTCTCAGGAGGCAGTTAAGATGGTCTGGCATTCCCATTTCTTTAAGAATCCTCCACAGTTCATTGTGATCCACACAGTCAAAGTATTCTTGCCTGGAGAATCCCATGGAGAGAGAAGCGTGGGGGGGGGGGGGTGGCTACAGTCCATGGGGTCTCAAAGAGTTGTACACGACTGAGTAGCTAACACTTCCACACAGTCAAAAGCTTTCACATAGTCAATAAAATAGGAGTTTCTTTTTTCTGGAATTCTGTTGCTTTCTCTATGATCCAACAAATGTTGGCAACTTGATCTCTGGTTCCTCTGCTTTTTCAAAACCCCAAAAAACTTGTACATCTGGAAGTTCTCAATTCAAGTACTGCTGAAGCCTAGCTTGAAGGGTGTTGAGCATACATTACTACCATGGGAAGTGAGTGCAATTGTCTGGAAGTTTGAACATTCTTTAGCAGTGCCTTTCTTTAGAATTGGGGTGAAAACTGATCTTTTCCAGTCCTCTGGCCACTGCTGGGTTTTCCAAATTTGCTGACATATTGGGTGTATCACTTTAACAGAATCGTCTTTTAGTTTTTAAATGATGGTCAAGTGGGTAGTTTATTTAATAGAGTTTCTATGACCTCAAACTGAGCTTTTATTTTGTCATTTTACCTACATATTGCAATTTTATTCATTTATGTTTTATTCTATCTCTTTTAAAATTAAAAAGAATTAAAAATCAAAGATATGGCTCTACAATTTTTGAGGATATTATTTTATCACTTATGAAACTAAGAAATTGCATTTCAGGCAACTATCTGCTTATTGGAAATTATCCAATAGAAACAATAGCTCTGATTTGAATGCTCACACATTGTGTTGTCTAGTATGATGATATGCTTGTAATTATACTGAGTCAGTTGTTTATGATTTTCTGGATCACAGAATAACTTGTAAAATTTTACTAGCTAATTAGCTATATTTTTTAATAGAATATTTTGATCATATATAGGGAATGTTGATTTTTAGAGAACAAAAGTAGCTAAAGCAAAAAGAGAAATTTATTGGAACATTACAGGGGTTCTAAGGAAGTATTATAGCAAATATTCATTGAGTACATGCTGTGTGCCAAGAGCTATTCTAAACATTCCCCTAATTAAAGTGTTTCCATAATAGCCAGTTTTTGCCAAGTTCTGCTCTGGTAACAAATAACTTCAAATACAAGTAGCTTAGAACACCAAAGATTTACTTCTTGCTCCATTACATGTTAGATATGTCTTTTTATTTAGGGGCCCAATTCTATTTTGGATTCAAGGCAGAGAAATAAAGAGAAATAGCCAAACCATGCAAGAGCTCCTACAACCTCCATGAGGCCACAGTAGTGAACAGAACAGGTACCATGGCCAAGTTTAACAGTCAATGGGGTGGGGAAATAAGCTCTTCCCATAGATGGCACTGTGATCAGATGTCAGCAAATGAGGATGCGTGAGAGTACAGAAACTATTTGAAAATAATAATACAATCATCCTCTGTCCTTCATCATAATGTCTGCTTCTCTGCATTCTGGTATTCTTCTCACATCATTTCATACAATGGTGCATTTCTTCAATCAGAAATATTTTTTTCTGTTAATCACACACAATCTGAGTTTACTGGGTTTTTGTATTAAGTCACAGCTTTAGTTGACTTTTATCCTGAGTATTTTTTTTTTAATTTACTGAGTTTCACCTTGGCAAATTCAGAAATTCCAACCAAAGGTTGGTTAACCAGGACAATATTTTATTTCTTGCCAAGGATTGTCTTAAACTCTGTCATTGAGAATGTTATACAGTGTTATCTTTTATCTAAGTATTTCCATTTGCAAGGCCACAAATTCTGGAATTTCTGAGCTTTCCATATTCTCCTTCAACTCCACTTTGAAAACTGATATTATATTTTGGAGCCTTTGCACTTGCAATACTTTTTGAGCTTAAGCATTTCTATTCTTATATTGTTCAAAGCATCCCAAAATATCTGATTGACACTATCAACATTCTAATGTTTCATGTTTTTATCTAAAGGCAAAGTTCTTGTTATATTATCTATCTTTCAAATTATAGAGGCAATATTTTTGCCAAATATATTAAATGTTTAACTGTGGTCACAGGACTGGAAAAGGTCAGTTTTCATTGCAATCTCAAAGAAGGGCAATGCCAATGTTCAAACTACCATACTATTGCACTCATTTCACATGCTAGTGAGATAATGCTCAAAATCCTTCAATCTAGGCGTCAACAGTATGTGAACCATGACTTTCAGATATACAAGTTGGGTTTAGAAAAGGCAGAGGAACAAGAGATCAAATTGCTAACATTCCTTGGGTCACAGGGACTTCCCTGGTGACTCAGATGGTAAAGAGTCTGCCCACAATGCAGAAGACCTGGGTTCGATCCTTGAGTTGGGAAGACCCCCTAGAGAAGGAAATGGCAACCCACTCCACTATTCTTGCCTGGAAAATCCCATGGATGGAGAAACCTGGAGGCATACAGTTCATGGGGTCACAAAGAGTTGGTCACGACTGAGTGACTAACACTTTCACTTTCACTTTTCAGTTGGACCATAGAGAAAGCAAGAGAATTTAAGAAAAACATCTACTTCAGTTTCATTGACTATGATAAGGCCTTCGACTGTGTGGATCACACCAAACTGTGGAAAATTCTTAGAGATAGGAGTACCAGACCACCTGACCTGTCTTCTGAGAAACATGTGTACAGGTCAAGAATCAAGAGTTAGAACAGGAAACGCAACAACCGACTGGTCAAAATTTGGGAAAGGAGTAGCAAAAGGCTGTCAATTGTCACCCTGGTTATTTAACATAGAAGTTGGCCATAGAAGTTAAATAGAAGTTGTCACCAGGGTGACAACATGCAGCCTTGTCCTACTCCTTTCCCAATTTTTGACCATCAGTTGTTCCATTTCCAGTTCTAACTCTTGCTTCTTGACCTGCATGCAGGTTTCTCAGAAGACAGGTAAGGTGGTCTGGTACTCCCATCTCTTTAAGAATTTTTCAGTTTGTTGTGATCCACACAGTTCAAGGTTTACCATAGTCAGTGAAGCAGAAGTAGATATTTTTATGGAATTCCCTTGCTTGCTCTATGACCCAACAAAGAGTACATCATGCAAAATATCAGGCTGATGAATCACAAGTTGAAATCAAGATTGCTGGAAGAAATAGCAAAAACAACAGATATACAGATGATATCACTCTAATGGTGGAAAGTGAAGAGGAACTAAAGAACCTCTTGATGAGGGTGAAAGAGAAGAGTGAAGAAGCTGGCTTGAAACTCAACATTCAAAAGATGAAGATCATGGCATCTGGTCCCATCAGTTCAGTTCAGTTCAGTTCAGTCACTCAGTTGTGTCCGACTTTTTGTGACCCCCATGAACTGCAGCATGCCAGGCCTCCCTGTCCATCACCAACTCCCGGAGTAACTCATGTCCATTGAGTTGGTGATACCATCCAACCATCTCATCCTCAGTCATCCCCTTCTCCTCCCACCTTCAATCTTTCCCAGCATCAGGGTCCTTTCTAATGAGTCAGTTCTTCACATCAGGTGGCCAAAGTATTGGAGTTTCAGCTTCAGCATCAGTTCCTCCAGTGAATATTCAGGACTGATCTCCTTTAGGAGAGACTGGTTGGATCTCCTTGCTGTCCAAGGGACTCTCAAGAGTCTTCTCCAACACCACAGTTCAGAAGCATCAATTCTTCAGTGCTCAGCTTTCTTTATAGTCCAATTCTCACATCCATACATGACTACTGGAAAAACCATAGCCTTGACTAGATGGACCTTTGGTTGGCAAAGCGATGTCTCTGCTTTTTAATATGCTATCTAGGTTGGTCATAACTTTTCTTCCAAGGAGCAGATGTCTTTTAATTTCATGGCTGCAGTCACCATCTGCAGTGATTTTGGAGCCCAAGAAAGTAAAGTCTGTCACTGTTTCTGGTCCCATCACTTCATGGCAAATAGAAGGGGAAAAAGTGGAAAGAGTGACAGATTTTCTCTTCTTGGGCTCCAAAATCACGGTGGTTGTTGATTGCAGCCATGAAATTAGAAGACATCTGCTTCTTGGAAGGAAGGCTATGACAAAGCTTGACAGTGTATTAAAAAGCAGAGACATCACTTTGCTGACAAAGGTCCATATAGTCAAACCTATAGTTTTTCCAGCAGTCACATATGGATGTTAGATTTGGACCATAAAGAAGGCTGAGTGCTGAAGAACTGATGCTTCAAATTGTGATGTTAGAGAAGTCCTTTGGACTGAAAGGAGATCAAACCAGTCAATCCTAAAGGAAATCAACCCTGAATATTCACTAGGAAGACTGATGCTGAAGCCAAAGCTCCAATACTTTGGCCACCTGTTGGAAAGACCTGACTCATAGGAAAAGACCCTGATGCTGGGAAAGATTGAGGGCAGGAGGAGAAGGGGACAACAGAGGATGAGATGGTTGGATGACATCACTGACTCAATGACCATAAATTTGAGGAAGCTCCTGGAGGCAGTTGAGGACAGAGGAGCCTAAAGTCCTGGAATCCATGGGGTTGCAAAGAGTCAGACACGACTTAGGCACTGAACAGCAGCAACAACTGCATACAAGAGTCATTATTTTTCTAGCCATTAACATTTCCTGCCAATAACCATTTCCTTTCCTCTTACTAGCTAGCCCTGAAGGTAACAGCACATTGTTTAGAGTTTGCTTATAGTACATTCCTACTACCAATTTCTGTATGCTTCACCCTTGCTAGACTTTTCTGTAGTACCAAACAATTACTGATTTTTAGTGATTTATCACATCAATTTTTTAAAATTTTTTTCTTGCTTATGTTACATGTCAACTGAGGTCAGCACAGCCTCTACTCTGTTCTTTGATCAAAATGTCCTGTTTATTTGAGGATTCAGGTTTCCAGGGCAGGGAGATTAGAAGCAATGATTAAACAATATTTCTTAGAGCTTCTGCTCAGCGATGTCATTTGTTCACCTTGCTCATATTCCACTGGTCAGAGTAAGTCAGGAGACCAAGTGTGACTGTCAGTGCAAGAGTGCACTACTGGCCACCCATCAGTGAGCAAGAATGTGTAATCCTCTTGCTGGGAAGGCAGCAAAAAACTGGAAACAAACAAACAGTCTAGTACACTCACAATAGCCTCATTTTACACATGAGAAAGCTGGAGCAAGTTAGCTTAAATAGCTTCGGAGATCACATTGCTGGTGAGATGAAGATTTTATGTCTGATTTGAGGGCTAACTATTTTAACGACAAAAAATGATGTAAATACAGCTGGGTCTCAGAGATACTTTGTAAGTCAGCAGGCAGTACGTCTTTCAGTGAGCAAATAGTCTCTTATCACTAAAGTACGCTCATGTCTTCTGTAGACATAGAGGAAAATGAATTCGTGAATATCTATCCTTACCCTTCATAAACCCACGATCTCAGCACTCAACTTTAACTTTTGCAGGGTCTTTCTTTTCTAGTTTCAACTTTCCAGCGGGGGAAAAAATGATGTCAGTATCTTAGTTATGGGGATAGGTTTAATGAGTTCCAGCTGAGGATTCAGTTTTTTGTTTGTTTGTTTGCTTTTTCTGGCCTTGAGAAGTGTCTTTAACTTTGCTACAGAATGAAACTTCCAGAGCTCAAACTAAGCTACAGAAGCCTGAGAGGGTGCGCCCTTAGCATTTGAGTGCCCAGACCACATTCATGACCATGACCCTTTCGGGCTTGGCAGCTCAGTATAGGTGGCAGTGTCCCTCCCAGATCATATTCTCCGGGAACGCTTTCAGCACCCTGGGGATCTCCTTGTAGATGAGACCAAGTTTTGCTGTATAATGGGTTACATTTTAAAAGAGTCTCATCTGCTTTACTTGGAAATATGAATTATGTGAATTATGGACTAATCTGCTGCTGCTAAGTCGCTTCAGTTGTGTCCGACTCTGTGCGATCCCATAGAGGGCAACCCACCAGGCTCCCCCGTCCCCGGGATTCTCCAGGCAAGAACACTGGAGAGGGTTGCCATTTCCTTCTCCAATGTATGAAAGTGAAAAGTGAAAATGAAGTTGCTCAGTTGTGTCCGACTCTTAGCGACCCCATGGACTGCAGCCCACCAGGCTCCTCCGTTAATGGGATTTTCTAGTCACGTTCGTATTTTCTCTTTCAGAAATGACTTTTGGCAAGAATGAGAAGCTGTTTCTAGTTAGGTTTATGAAATGAAGTAATAAATAAATAATCAGTAATAAATCTTCAATTATTAATACATGTACATGCAGTTAAATAAGCAAATGGTGGTGAAAGGATGAAATAAAAAAGATCAGTACATATTATATTCATAAGAATGGCAAATTGGAGACCCTAGTGACTGAAAATGACTCATTCATTTCTGAAAGGGAATCCACAGTCTTGTTAGAAGGCAAAGAACTTTAGGACTTCCCTAAAGATTCTGCCTGCAATTCAGGAGATCCCAGTTCAATTACTGGGTCAGGAAGATGCCCCGGAGAAGTGATAGGCTACCAACTCCAATATTCTTGGGCTTCTCTGGGGGGCTTAGATGGTAAAGAATTCACCTGCAGTGCGGGAGGTGTGGGTTCAGTCCCTGGGTTGGGAAGTTCTCCTGGAGGAGGCCATGGAAACCCACTCCAGCATTCTTGCCTGGAGAATCCCCATGGACAGAGGAGGCTGGTGGGCTACAGTCCATGGGGTTGCAAAGAGTTGGACATGACTGAGCCACTAAGCACAGCGCAGCAAAGACCTTTCAGAGGCCAAACCAAAAGGGAAATTAAAATGGCAACCTGACTTGATAAGTAGCCCCATACTCTGAAGGTGCTGCCAAATGAAATCCAGTTTTCACAGCTTCATAGCGGCTATACTGAGGAGGGGCAGAAGAAAGAGTCGAGCCTCACCTGGAGTGTGGGGGCCATAGGAGAGCTCAGCACATGGAGTTAACACTTTCAAAGCTGAGATGAACTACGCTAGACTGCCCTTCTCTCTGCACCTGGACAGTGAAGAGGAAAGCTGCATGTTTTGAAATTTCTCTCAGTGGAGAACAAATATTCCCTGAGATCTGGTACCACAAACCAACTTTCATCGTTTGTAGTTAGAATCTGCAGCGGCCAGGCTGACTGAAGACTTGTTGTTTTTCATGTTCCAATCTGCTCTGTTTGTTTCGTTCTGGGACTTGTTTTCAGGACTCTCCCTTACAGCTCCTGGGTCTTAGGTCTCAAGGCTTCATCTTTCTTGGATGACTTCTTTTGCATGTGTCCTAATAATTTCCTACAAGAGTGAGTAGTTTAAGTATATTTTGGAGGCTGTATATTTGGGTATACGTATGCTGTATATTTTATAGTATACATACATATATAGGTATATAAAGATATATATATATAGATATATATATAGATATATATATATAGATATATATAGATACACACACACACACACACACACGTTTAGTATTCTGTCTTCTTTTAGCAAGTTATATTATCCTAACAGATTACCTAATGGAGTACATTTTGTGTGTTTACAATTATCTTTATTTCACCTTCATACTTAAGTAATAGTGTATACAGAATTTTAGGTTAACAACAATTTTTTTTTCCCCATAGAATGAAAACAATTGTCTTCTATGATCCATGTGGCTGTTGAGGATCTGATGTCTCTTTAGGAAAGTTCTTTCTTTTCCTTGGAAGTTTTTCTTTTTAGTCCCTGCATTCTGAAACTTCAAGATTGTTTTTGGGTCCATAAGCTCAATTTGGGCACTTAATGAACACTTTCAACCTGAGCATTTATGTCTTTTACTTTTAAAATTATTTCTTCTATTTTCTATGTGATAATTCTCTCCTCTTTATCTTGTCTGATTTTCCTTCTAAATGTATTATTAGAAAGATGCTGGAAAATTATTATTACCTTTTGTTTTATATTTTTCATATATTTTATCTTTTTGATCTATGTGCTGGAGATTTCTTTGATTTTTATTCAAATATTATTTTAACCATCTCAAAGTTCTGTAATTTAAAAAAAATCATTAGTTTTCCCTATTCCTGTTTCAAAGTACCCTTTTCTGTTGTTTCTTCTCTTATTGTCCTTATAGGTTAATTCCATTTTAAATACATGTACTGTTCTTTCAGTTCAATTTTTATAGAGAGAAGAATTAAATTCATAATCAATCTGACATTTTGGGTAATGGAGTCTTTATGAGCAAAGTTTAAGGTAAAATACAACTAGAAATGATTTGTAGCTGAAGCCTAGTGACATGTAATGTTTACATCTAGGTAATTTCAGTATTTATATTGCTTAGTGCCATTCAGCCATACAGCTCTATGGGTATGGGAAGAGCTGTAGGAAAGGTTGGAAAATTTCTCTTTGTGTGAGGTAGGACATCTGGTCTCACACTCTCTAGCATATTAGATATTTTCAAATAACATATATCAAGTCAAGAGAAGTAAGTTTCAGTGTACTCTAGCATTTAAAAATACAGGCTTCAAAGTTGTGAAGAGTTTAATTCAAACCCTGTTCCACTTTGATTATGTTTCTTGATTTCTCTAAGCTACTCAATTCTCATCTGTAAAATGGGGATTAATTATTATCCCTCCTTCATAGGCCTGTTGTGAGGATTAATTGAGATAATGTAGGCAATTTGTTTAGCACAGCATCAGGTATAGGAGGTACTGAATGAGTGACAGCTGTTATTATTTTAATGGCACATAATTACATGTTAACAAAAGCTGTAACACTCCACACATGGGGATTGCTAGAATGAATGAAGGCATACACATACTCCTGAAATGAAGAAACATAATAAGTATATAAAATATTAAAGCTTACAATGAGTATTTAATTTGTAGTGAAAGAATTCATCAGAAAAAAAAAGCATTGAAAGATTTGTTCAAATTTATAGTTGTGCCAAAGGTCCTGGAGAGAGGTCGAAAGGCCCTTTATTGATATATATAATTTATATCCTATAAAGGCTTAAACCCATTGTAAATAAATAACAAGTTTTGGTAAATCATTTTTCTTTGATTTCCTCTTATTTTAATTTCTATTAAGCCTAGTTTCTTTGTTTATTCACAAAAGGAAATATTTTCCTTTAATTTAGATTCTTTAAAAAGAAAGGTTACATATGAATGTACCTTTAATCTATTATAAAATAAAAGGTAATTTATTATATTAACTTTCTCAGTATACAAAAATAGACAATTTAATAAATTATAATTATGCTTTAATAACTTTCTTCTTCACTTTAATGTCACATTAAAATAAATGAAACATGTTCAAACCTCTGTCTTAACCATTAAGAACAGAACATGTAGAATTTATTTTATTATACCAAGTCTATGTTCTCACTATTGAGACCACCACAGGGGTGAATCTTTTTAAACATTTTTTTCTAGAATGTGGATAAACTATTTAGGAAACTTGAGAGCTGTGTTGATATCCAGACAATACAAAAAATACAACAGGTTAAACCATGTTTATATATGTGTGAGAACGTATTATACATATGATGTTTATCCTTGTAATTCCTGAGTAATGATTCATTGTCAGAATAGAACATATCTTGTTGTCTTTTCACCAGTTGACAGACATTTGTGTTGTTTTCAGTCTCCATGTATCATGACTGTTGACTGTAGACATTCATGTGGAATTCTTCATTTGAAGTATGTTTTTAACCTCCCTAGGGTAAACGAGTAGAAGTGTAACTGCTGTATCTTACAATTGGTGTGCATTTAACTTAATAAGAAACCATCAAACTGTTTTCTAGTATTGCTCTTCTATTTACAGGAATGTATGGGAATTACAGGTCTGCCACATCCTCCTTAGCATTGGGTGTTGTCAGTACTTTTTATTTTAGGCATTCTGGTGAATGAGAAATAGAAACTTATTTTGGTTACAGTTGAGGAATTTCCACCATAACTGATTATACTGAGCACCTTTTCATTTGTTCATTAATCATTGATATATATTCAACTCTAAACCAATTCTTCTTGCCATTTTATATTGGTCATTTGCATTTTTCTTATTGATTTAAGAATTCTTATATTTAAAATATGAGTAAACATGATAAATATAAAATGTAAGTAAAAATACAATATAATATGTATATGATTTGAAAATATTTTATCCTTGTCTATATATGGTTTGCTACTTTTTTACTCATAGGGTGACATAGCTGAAATTTTAATTTTGTTAATGTATAATTTATATATTTTTATGTTATTACTTTGTGTGTCTTAAGAAATCTTTAGCAAATTCAAGATTATTAAATTATTCTCATGCTTTCTTCTAGAAGTTTTAAATTTTTCACTCTTATTTTTAGGTTTCTGGTCCATTTCAAGGTAGTATTTGTTTATGATGCCATATAAGGGCTGAGGTTCATTTCTGTGTATGTGTAATATGACTTCCCTAGTGGTTCAATTAAGGAAATCACCTGCAATGCAGGAGAACTGTTTTCCATCCCTGGGTTGGGAAGATCCCATAGAGAAGGAAATGGCAATCCCCTCCGGTGTTCCTGCCTGGGGAATTCCATGGAGAGAGGAGCCTGGCTGGTTACAGTCCATAAGGTCACAAAGAGTTGGACACAGCTGAGCAACTAACACGGAGAAGGCAATGGCACCCCACTCCAGTACTCTTGCCTGGAAAATCCCATGGACGGAGGAGCCTGGTAGGCTGCAGTCAGTCCATGGGGTCGATAAGAGTCAGACACGACTGAGCGACTTCACTTTCATTTTTCACTTTCATGCATTGGAGGAGGAAATGGCAACCCACTCCAGTGTTCTTGCCTGGAGAATCCCAGGGACGGGGGAGCCTGGTGGGCTGCCGTCTCTGGGGTCGCACAGAGTCGGACACGACTGAAGCGACTTAGCAGCAGCAGAGCAACTAACAATATGACTATTCAGTTATTTTAGTAACACTTATTGAAACAGCTCTCCCTTCCTCATTGAATTTAACTTACACCTTTGTCAAAATTTAATTGACCATGTATATTTGGGCCTATTCCATTTATTTGTCTAAACTTGGATGGAGGAGCCTCGTAGGCTGCAGTCCATGAGGTCGCTAAGAGTTGGACATGACTGAACAACTTCACTTTCACTTTTCACTTTCATGAATTGGAGAAGGAAATGGCAACCCACTCCAGTATTCTTGCCTGGAGAATCCCAGGGACGGGGGAGCCTGGTGGGCTGCCGTCTGTGGGGTCACACAGAGTCGGACACTACTGAAGCGACTTAGCAGCAGCAGCAGCATGTCATTACCATATTATTTTGATTATGATAAGTGTAAAAGTAACTGGAAAAATCAGGAATTATATGTTTTGTGAGTTTGTTCATTCTCAAGATTGTTATGATTATTTGATTTATAATGGAAATTTTATAATTACTTGGTCAATAATCTACCAAAGAAAATTTCCACTGGTATTTTGATTGGGATCATATTGAATGTATAGAACAATTTACGAAAAACTGATGTGTTAACTCCATTGAATCTTTCAATTCTTGAACATAATCTGACTTTATTATTTAGGTCTCCTTTAATTTCTCTCAGCAAGGAGAGAAATTCTACATCTTTCTCAGCATTTTATGGGTTTTGATGCTATTGTAAGTAAATTTTTTCAATAAATTATTTTTTTGCATCTTTTCTATTTATGTATAAAAGTTACTTTTTATTCTGATGTATTATTAAAGTTATTTATTAGCTCTTCTTAGTAGGTAAGTTGAGAATTCTTTAGGATAGTCCATAGTCTGTGAATAGAAGCAGTTTACTTCTTTCTTGTAATTCTTTACACCTTATTTCGCTTTTTCTTGCCTTAATTGCACTGCCTAGGACATCAGTGGTAAGAGCAGACCATGTCATTCTCATGCTCAAAGCATGTATTTCTTAGGAGATTAATGTTTGATTATGGAAAATATAAAAAAAAATATACTGAAGCAGACCAAAAAGCAAACTGAACTTCCGCTTACTCTCACGATCAACTAATTAGAAACTAATGACCAGTCTTGCTTCATCTGTTTCTACTCATTCTTCCCTATTTGAAGAAAATTCTAAATATCCTGTCATTTTATTCAAAAACATTTCAATACCTTTTTCTGTAATATGCAAACTGTTTTTTTTAATACACACTATTATCATTACATCTGAACAAAAATACTAATAAGTCATATATCCAATTAGTGTTCAAAATTTTAACTGTCTTCCAAATGTTCCAAATGTGCTTTGTTTTTGTTTATTTTCACCTTGCATTTATTTGAAATGGGAATCAACTAAGTTTAAACATTACATTGGTGGTAAGTGTCTCTTACTTTCTTTGAATCTGCTATCTTTCCCTTCATCTCTTTTTCCAGTCTGGATTTTGCTGACATGATGTTATGGCATTCTCATAATGTAGTTTAACAGAGAGGTCCCCAACCCTCCAGCCACAGACCAGTGGTGGTCTGTGGCCTGTTAGGAATGAGACCACACAGCAGGAGGTGAGCCAGCAAGCAAGCAAAGCTTCATCTGTATTTATAGCCATAGCTGTTCCCCATCACTCATGTTACTACCTGAGCTCTGCCTCCTGTTAAATCCGTTGCAGCATTAGATTCTCATAGGAGTACAAACCCTACTGTATGCCTACTGGGCATGCAAGGGATCTACATTGCTCACTCCTTATGAAGATCATCCCTAAATCATCCCCCCATCCCCACCTCAATCTGCGGAAAATTTGTCTTCCGTGAAACCAGTCCCTGATGCTAAAAAAAGATTGGGAACCACTGTTCTAACACATTTCTCTATAGCAGAATTCTTTCTGAGGATAGTCCAGGAATACGTATATTCTTCTAAGGTGCTCAGGTGAATTTGAGCATAGTCAGGCATGGAAAGCCTGGAAAATATCCATGTCTTGTATCCAGATTTCTTTCAATTTCTTTTTCTTAAAGTTTTTGTTGGAGTATAGTTGATTTAGCAATTTTTGTTAGCTTCAGGTGTACAGCAAACTGTGTAAGTTATACATATTCACACATCCAAACTTTAGATTATTTTCCCATAGAGGTCATTACAGAGTATGACCTCCTTGTCTATCTACCCTGAGCAGACCTCCCTGTGCTATTCAGTAGGTTATGGTACTTGGTGTCAAGTTCCTCCAAAGGAGAAAATTTCATTCTGGGACCACAGACGTGGTCTCCATCACTCAAAGTTTTGTGCAGCAAAGCTTTTATTAAAGTGAAAGGATAGGGAAAGCTTCTGACACAGACATCAGAAGCAGGTAGAAAGAGTACCCCCCTTGCTTGTTTGGGTAGGGCATTATATACTCTTATGCTGCTGCTGCTGCTGCTGCTAAGTCACTTCAGTCGTGTCCGACTCTGTGCGACCCCAGAGACAGCAGCCCACCAGGCTCCCCCGTCCCTGGGATTCTCCAGGCAAGAACACTGGAGTGGGTTGCCATTTCCTTCTCCAATGCAGGAAAGTCAAAAGTGAAAGTGAAGTTGCTCAGTCGTGTCCAACTCTTAGCGACCTCATGGACTACAGCCTACCAGGCTCCTCCATCCATGGGATTTTCCAGGCAAGAGTAATACTCTTATGCTGCTGCTGCTGTTGCTAAGTCGCTTCAGTTGTGTCCGACTCTGTGTGACCCCATAGATGGCAGCCCACTAGGCTCCCCCATCCCTGGGATTCTCCAGGCAAGAACACTGGAGTGGGTTGCCATTTCCTCCTCCAATGCATGAAAGTGAAAAGTGAAAGTGAAGTCGCTCAGTCCTGTCTGACTCTAGCAACCCCATGGACTGCAGCCTACCGGGCTCCTCCATCCATGGGATTTTCTAGGCAAAAGTACTGGAGTGGGGTGCCATTGCCTTCTCCGACTCTTATGCTAGCTGCTGAAAATACTTAAAAAGAATGCCTCAAGGTTGTGAAAGTTTTACCCAGACTCTCTCACACAACATACATTCTGAGATAACATTGGCCCAAGATTAGCCGGGGAGAACAGGTTCTGGCAGCGTGTCCCTGGACGAGATATATTGTTTTGTTGCATAATCAAGGGTATAAGTATTGAAGAAGAATAGGTTCCCAAGCAAGATATATTGTTACAATTATAATCACTGACATAGGGCCTAAAGAAAAGCATTTCCATGAGCAAGATATATTGTTTTGCTGTGTAATCATTAGCTCCAGGCTTAAAGAAATCTAGTTTTCAGGTGAACCAGATTGTTATTATAGCAACACAGGGTTTAAGAGAAACATGTCCTATGTGACCAAGGCAAAATAATTAAAAAAGAAATGTTTGCCTCCTCCTCCTCTATGGTGCTTGGACTCCCTATCAACCTGCCTAAGCTTTAACTCTCTCAGTCCTTATTAGTTATCTATTTTATATACAGCAGTGTGTATATGCACGGAGATCCAACCAGTCCATTCTAAAAGAGATCAGCCCTGGGTGTTCTTTGGAAGGACTGATGCTAAAGCTGAAACTCCAATACTTTGGCCACCTCATGAGAAGAGTTGACTCATTGGAAAAGACTCTGATGCTGGGAGGGATTGGGGGCAGGAGGAGAAGGGGACGACAGAGGATGAGATGGCTGGATGGCGTCACCGACTTGATGGATGTGAGTCTGAGTGAATTCCGGGAGTTGGTGATGGACAGGGAGGCCTGGCCTGCTGCAATTCATGGGGTCACAAAGAGTCGGACACGACTGAGTGACTGAACTGAACTGAAATGTGTATATGTCAGTCCTCATCTCCCACTTTATCCTTCCCCCTGCCCCATCTCCCCCCGTGTTAACCGTAAGTTTGTTTTCTACACCAGTGACTTTATTTCTGCTTTGTAAATAAATTCATTTGTACCATTTTAAAAAGATTCCACATGCAAATGATATCATACTACATTTGTCTTTTTCTGTCAGAATTGCTTCACTCAGTATGACAGTTGCTAGGTCTATCCATGTTGCTGCAAATGCATTATTTTGTTCTTTTTGATTACTGAGTAATAGCTCCTTGTATATATGTACCAAATCTTCTTTATCTATTCCTGTGTTGATGGGCATTTTTATTGCTTCTCCATGTTCTAACCATTGGAAATAGTGCTGTAACGAACATGGGGGTGTATGTATCTGCTCAAATTATCCTTTTCTCCAGATATATACCCAGGATGGGATTGCTGTATCATATGGTAGCTTTATTTGCAGTTTTTAAAGGAACCTCCATACTGTTCTCCATAGTGACTGCACCAATCCACACTTCCGCTAACAGTGTAGGAGTGTGCCCTTTACTCCACACCCTCTCCAGGATTTACCATTTGTAGATTTTTTTGATGATGGCCATCCTGTCCAGTGTGAAGGGATATTTCATTGTATCTTTACTCTGCATTTCTCTAATAATTAGTGATATTTAACATCCTCTCCTGTGCTTTATGGACATCTGTATGTCCTCAGAAAAATGTGTATTTAGATATTCTGCTCATTTTTTGATTCGGTTGTTTGTTGTTTTTATATTAAGCTGCAAGGGCTGTTTGTGTATTTTGGAGATTAATCCCTTGTTGGTTGCTTCATTTGCAAGTATTTTCTCCCATTGTGAATATTGCCTTTTTGTTTTGTTTATGGTTTCCTTTGCTGTCCAAAAGCTTTTAAGTTTAATTAGATTTCATTTGTTTATTTTGTTTTAATTTCCATCACTCTAGGAGGTGGGTCAAAAGAGATCTTGTGGCAATTTATGTCAGAGAGTGTTCCGCCTATATTTTCCTCTGAAAGTTTGATAGTACCAGGCCTTACATTTAGGTCTTGATCCGTTTTGAGTTTGTTTTTGTGTATGGTGTTAGAATGTACTCTAATATTATTCTTATACATGTAACTGCACATTCTTCACAGCACTGCTTATTACGTAATCTTGCCTCCTTTGTCATAGATTAAGTGACCATAGGTACATGATTTTAGAAAGTCTCTGGACTTAGCATCCTGTTCCATTAATCTCTACATATTGCTTTGATAACTGTAACTTTGTGGTATAGTATGAAGTCAGAAAGGTTGATTCCTCAAGGTCCATTTTTCTTTCTCAAAATTGCTTTGGCTATTTGGGGGTCTTTTTGTGTTTCCACACAAACTGTAAGACTTTTGTTCTAATTCTGTGAAAAATGCTACTGGTAATTTGATAGGGATTGCATAGAATATGTTTTGGTTCTATAGCCATCTTCACAGTATTGATTCATCCAATCCAAGAATGTGGTATCTGTGTCATTTTCTACTTCTCTCATCAGCATATTATAGTTTTCTTAGCACAAGTCTTTTCTTCCCTATGTGGGTTTATTCCCAGGTATTTTATTCTTTTTGATGCAATTGGAAATTGGAATTTTAAAAAAATTTTTCTTTATGATATTTCATTGCTAGTGTATAGGAATGCAAGAGATTTCTTTGTATTAATTTTGTATCCTGCAGTTTTACCAAATTCATTGATGAGCTGCTCCGTTGGTTTCCTGGTAACAGTGTTGGGGTTTTCTATATGGAGTATCATATCATCTGCCAACATTGGCAGCTTTACTTCTTTTACAGTTTGAATTCCTTTTATTTCTTTTTCTTCTCTGATTACTGTGGCTAAGACTTCTGAACCTATGTTGAATAAAAGTGGAACGAGTGGATATTCTTGTCTTATTCCTGACCTTAGAAGAAATGCTTTCAGTTTTTCACTGTTTAGAATGATGTTTGCCATGGATTTGTCATACATGGCCTTGATTGTGTTGAGGTAGGTTCCCTTTATGCTCACACTCTGGAAAGTTTTCCTCATAAATGTGTGTTGAATTTTGTGAAAAGCTTTTTCTGTCTCTATTGAGATGATCATATGGCTTTTATTCTTCCGTTTATTAACATGGTGTATGTATCACATTGATTGATTTGTGTATATTGAAGATTCCTTGCATCCCTGGGATAAATCACACTTGATCATGGTTTATGATCCTTTTCATGTGTTGTTGGACTCAGTTTGCTAGTATTTTGTTGAGGATTTTTACATCTATGTTCATCAGTGATATTGGCCTATAATTTTCTTTTTTTGTGTGATAGCTCTGTCTGGTTTTGGTGTCAGAGTGATTGTGGCCTTGTAGAATGAGCTTAGGAGTGTTTCCTTCTGAGCAATTTTTTGGAAGACTTTCAGAAGGATAGGTGTTAACACTTCTTAAATTTTTGGTAGAATTCACCCATGAAGCCATCTGGTCCTAGACTTCTGTTTTTTGGAAATTTTTAAATCGCAGTTTCAATTTCATTGCTTCTGATTGGTCTCTTTATATTTTCTGTTTTTCCCTGGTTCGGTCTTGGAAGGTTGTGTCTTTCTAAGAGTTTGTCTACTTTCTAGGCTGTCCATTTTATAGGCATATAGTTGCTGGAGTTGTCTCTTATGATCCTTTGTATTTCTGTGGTGTCTGTTGAAGTGTCTTTTTTCATTTCCAATTTTATTGACTTGAGTCCTCTGCCTTTGTTTCTTGATGACCTGGTTAAGGTTTATTAATTTTTTTTTTCTCTTCTCAAAGAACCATTGGTTTAGTTTCATTGATATTTGCCATTGTTTCCTTCATCTCTATTTCATTTATTTCTCCTCTGACCTTTATGATTTCTTTCATTCTTCCTTTCTATCATTCAGCTTTGGGTTTTGCTTGTTTTTCCTTCTCTGGTTGTTTAGATGTAGGTTAGGTTGTTTATTTGAGATTTTTCTTGTTTGCAGAAAAGTTGGTGATGAATGTGACTAAAGAGACAGTTTATAAAATAGGAATCCTGACTGTCAGGGTGATGTGACTGCAGTTTCTGGGGAGCAGGGAGGCCGCATCTCAGCACCCTGAAGCAGGACATCAGAGGTGCTGGCAGTCAGCAGAAGCCACCCCTTGGGGCAGCAATGCTCAGATTTCAGAGTAGTTGAATTGAGGAGGAGCAGAGGCAGAAAGAGAGGGACTCAAGCAAAGTGACAGTGGTATGGTCCCATGGCCACGTGACTGGGCCCTCCTTGGGCTCTACCACCTTCCTCAGAGTAAAGTTGGTAGCAGTGTTTGATCTGTTGCTTAACAGTCACTCAGACAAGCTTCACACATGGGATTTCATATTAACCCTCAATGCCTATTTTATCCCAAGTCAACAAGACACTAGCCACTGATGTCCAGACATGCTGTTACTCCTAAAATGGGCTCACCCCATGGTGGGTGTGGAGACAAAAGACACAGTGGGTCAGAACTCTGGAGCAGGAAGGATGTGTTTCTCACAGGAAGATGGAGAACACAGGGGTCTTTTGTGGAGCAATGACTCCTCAACAGCAAATGGGAAGTTTTAAGCTAAGGGTTCAAGTGTCCTCCTGCAAAGGCTGGAACAGAGGAGGATCAGCACAGGCCTGGGGCCAAGGTCCGGAGCCCAGGCTTGGATTAATTGAAGTCCGAGGGTCAGAAAAGGTCAACACTATCATCTCTTGCTGCTGCTGCTAAGTCGCTTCAGTCGTGTCTGACTCTGTGCGACCCCATAGACGGCAGCCCACCAGGCTCCTCCATCCTTGGGATTCTCCAGGCAAGAACGCTGGAGTGGGTTGCCATTTCCTTCTCCAACGCATGAAAGTGAAAAGTGAAAGTGAAGTCGCTCAGTCGTGTCCGACTCTTAGTGACCTCATGGACTGCAGCCCACCCGGCTCCTCTGTCCATGGGATTCTCCAGGCAAGAGTACTGGAGTGGGGTGCCATTGCCTTCTCTGCTATCATCCCTTAGGTTCCCTGTAACCTGTTGGGAGGGTTAAAGACTCCCTCAAGGGAGTCTGAATTCTGAAACACTTCAAGAAGGTGCTTCAGGCTGACCTTTGCTTTTGAAACAGAAGTGGGAGTCTTCACTCACTTATTTCTGTATAGTTCAGTTATAGCCCTGGCCTGGTCATAGCTGTGTGTTTTGACATTCGTTTGTTCCCTTAAAATCTGTAACTGGGCTTTGCTGGTGACTCGGTGGTAAAGAATCTACCTGCCAATTCAGAGTCTTGGGTTCCATCCCTGGGGTTGGAAAAATCCCCTGGAGAAGGAAATGGCACTCTACTCCAGTATTTTTGCCTGGAAAATTCCATGGACAGAGAAGCCTGGTGGGCTATAGTCCAAGGGGTCATGAAAGAGCCAGATATCACTTAGTGACTAAACCACTACCACTTATTTCTTGAGGTAAGACTGTATTGTAATAAACTTCTCTCTTAAAACAGCTTTTACCGTGTCCCATAGGTTTTGGGTAATTGTGTTTCCATTGTCATTTGCCTCTAGGTATTTTTTGATTCCTCTTTGATTTCTTCAAGGATCCATTGATCATTTAGTAACATACAGTTTAGCACAAAAGCCTGCTTGTGCTTTTTACAATGTTTTCCTATAATTAATTTCTAATCTCATAGCATTGTGATTGGAAAGGATGATTAATATGATTTCAATTTTCTTAGATTTATCAAGGCTTGATTTGTGGTCTCTGATGTGATCGATCCTGAAGAATGTTCCATGTGCACTAGAGAAGTGTATTCTGCTGGTTTCAGCTAAAATGTCCTATGAATATCAATTGCATCTATCTGGTATAATGTGTCATTTAAGGCTTGTGTTGCCTTATTTATGTTCTGTTTGGATGATCTGTCCATTGATGTAAGTGTGGTGTTAAAGTTCCCCAGTATGGTCATCTTATTGCTGATTTCCCCTTTTATGGCTACTAGGATCGCCTTATATATTGAGGTATTCCTATGTTGAGCGCATATATCTTTACAATTGTTTATATATTCTTTTATCCCTTGATTATTATGTAGTATCTTTCTTTGTCTCTTGTAACAGTCTTTATTTTAAAGACTTCTGTCTTATATGAGTGTTGATACTCCATCTTTCTTTTGACTTTCATTTATATGGAGTATCTTTTTCCGTCTCCTAACTTTCAGTCTGTATGTGTACCTAGATCGGAAGTGGGACTATTGTTGACAGCCTATGTGTGGGTCTTGCTTTTGTATCCAATCTATGTCTTTTGATTGAAGTTTTTAAACCATTTATATTTAAGGGTATTATTGATATATATGTTCCTATTGCTGTTTTCTTAATTGTTTTGTTTTTTTCTAGGTCTTTTTTTATCTCCTTCTTTTGTTCTCTTTTGTTGTAGTTTAATGACCATTTTTAGTGTTTTGTTTGAGTTTCTCTCTCTTTTTTTGTATGTATCTACTGTAGCTTTTTGGTTTGCATTTCCCATCAGGTTTTGATATAGCAGTCTGAACATATGCAAGGTTGTTTTAAGTTGCTGGTCTCTTAATTTCAAGTGCAGTTCCCATTCCCTGATTTTCTATTCTTCTCTTCTCATGGCTGCTGGTTTTAATATCATATTTGTGTGTGGACTTCACTTTCACTTTTCACTTTCATGCATTGGAGAAGGAAATGGCAACCCACTCCAGTGTTCTTGCCTGGAGAATCCTAGGGATGGGGGAACCTGGTGGGCTGCCGTCTATGGGGTCGCACAAAGTCGGACATGACAGAAGTGACTCAGCAGCAGCAGCAGCAATTTCCTAAAATTATGGATTAATTCCTAAAATTTTGTTCACCTTTTCCAGTAACCTTTTCCATTTGTGATTTTCTTGTTTCTGGTTGTGGCTTCTTTTATTTATTTTTTCTGCCTATAAAAGTTCATTTAGCATTTTATTCAAAGTTGTTTTGGTGGTGCTGAATTCTCTTATCTTTTGCTTGTCTGTAAAGCTTTAAATTTCTCCATTGTAGCTAAAAGAGAGCCTTGCTGTATAGACTATTCTTGATTGTATATATATATACACTCCCTTCTGGCCTGCTGAGTTTCTGTTGAAAAATCAACTGCTAACCTTATGGTGATTCCCTTGTATGTTATTTCTGGTTTTTCCTTTTTGCTTTTAATATTTTTATTTAATTTTTGTTAGTTTCTTTACTATTTGTCTTGACATGTTTCTTCTTGGGTTTGTCCTGTATGGGACGCTCCACATTTTCTGCACTTGAGTGACTATTTCTTTTCATATGTTAGTGAAATTTTTTACTATAATCTCTTCAAATGTTTTCTCAGACCCTTTTTCTTTCTCTTATTTTTCTGGGGTCCTTATAATTCTAATCTTTGTGCCATTAATGTTGTTATAGAGGTTTCTGAGACTGTCCTCATTTCTTTTAATTTTTTTCTTTTTTCTATTCTTTGGCAGTAATTTCCACTACACTGTCTTCCAACTCACATATTTGTATTTCTCCTTAGTTATTCTACTATTGATTCCTTCTAGTGTAGTCTTCATTTCCATTATTGTATTGTCCATCTCTGTTTGTTTGCTCTTTAAATCTTCTCTTTGTTAAACATTTATTGCATCTTCTTGGTCTGTGCCTCCATTCTTTTTCCAAGGTTTTTGGATCATCTTTACTATCATTACTCTGAAATCTTTTTTCAGGTAGATTGTCTACCTCTTCTTTATTAGTTGCTCTTATGGGTTTTACCTTGTACCTTCATTTTCAACAGACTTCTCTATCATCTCTTTTTTTTTTTTTTTTTGATTCATTGTGCTTGTATTCTCCTTTCTGCAGGACAGGATCCTCTCCCTAGTTGTTGGAGTAGAAGCCCAATATCTGTTTCTTATTGTGTTTCTGATCTTTGGGATGCCTCATACTCTCTCAGCTCCTCAGAGATACTCAGATATGCTTTATCTGGTCAGCCTGTGTCACGTAGTACTCACCGCTTTTTTACCGAACCTTGTACCTTGCTTGTTTTCAACAGAACATGTGTCTCAATTTGTGATTATAAATTTATTTACTTTTGCATGTAATTGTTACACTAAACAAATAGAAATCATTTTTTGTCTCACACTGTCCCTTTGGGTTCCTCATTTTGTTAGTTATATCCTTATCACTGGAAGAAAAATTTGAGGGCAACCATAACTGCCTCCAATATCAAAAGGACCTGGGATTACACTAAGACATAACAAACAGACTCAACATGGTATCGTTAGCACTTCTTACATACAGCACTCACTCATCTCCTCCACTTACTAGCTGCGGTTTCTGACCCCAACAGTAAAGGGAGATGACCGTTGTACTGGGAAAGGAAGATGGATGAAACGAGGGAGCAGCCCAGTCTTAGCTTCTGGTACTAGAGTGTGAGAGCATCAGTCTTTCTGGTCTGGCTGGTGTTTAAAGTGGATTCTTTCATAAGTATCTTTTTGAGTCTTCAGAAGCCCTCCATGAGAATATTTCCGCAAGGCCAGGATTAGATTGAGGCCAAAGAGTCAGGGAATATATGAGCACAGGGTTGGACACTTTCCACTTTAAAAAATGTTTGACTTTTTTTTCCATCGTGGATTCTTTTGCATTAATTCTGGTATTTTTAAAATATTGCATTAAATATTTATTTAGATTACTGGCTTTTTGCTTTTTTGGCACTCCCTTAAATTATATGCCTAAGATAGCTATTTTATTTGTATCACCTTGTCTTAACCCTGATTCTCTCCTTCTTGTGACATAGAAAATGCATTTTTCTCTTTCTGGTTGCATATCCTTTATCACCTTTCTTTTTGGTCTATGTCACATAAAATTTATCTTTGGGGTCCTGTCACTGTCCTGTATTTCCCTCCAAGGTGGAATTTAGTACAGTTTCAGGCCAGCTTTTCTCCTCTGGCCCATATCTGAAAAATAGAAAAGTCTTATATTTCCTTTACAGAGCAAATTCTGGGCAAGGAAGCCAGTCCCAATAGAGTATCAATTCTTTGTTCTGTTACAGAGCCAGCTGGCCAGCATGTTTCTACAATGTGACTTTCTAGGTTGCAGTTAGACATCAGTCTATTGTGCCTGCAGGGTTGAAGTAAGGGGCCGGGACACTGAACACGCCCCCCTTCTGTGCCTGGGAGACTAATAGCACAATCTATTTCATAGAAACCTTTACAACAAATCTTCCCTCAATCTCAAACTCCGTGGCTTCCACTGTGAAGGAAGGGTTTCAAGAGTGAAAGAGCTTCAGCCTGTAGTCGAATACATGGGTATTATGGTTGAAACCCCCAGTCAGCTACCCAGTCCTTCTCTGTCTCCCATGTGAACTGTAAACTTCATGAAGGCAGGAATCATTTCTGCTTTGATCACTCTTAATATCCTCGGCATCCAGCAGAGTGTCTGGGAAATTCCAAATGCTCCATAAAATTGTGTTGATGTACATAGTGAATGAATTCTTTTTTCCGTGTCATTGTAAACCATATGTAAAAGTAACAAGCTTCTTGGTATATTTTATTACTTGTCAGTAACAATGTACATTCTTATTTTGCAACACTGATGAAGAGCTACAGATGCAGAGTTGATGCTGAAAGATGTCAAAAAGTAAGATGAAATGGGATTCAGCAAAGCTTAGTAAGAAAGTTTAATAAGTAAGTGAAGGTTTGCTTATATTTTCAGAGTCAGAATAAGAGATTCTTTAGAAAACAGCATGAACGTGGCTAGTGGCAGATTTTCACTGTACCCTGTAATAGCCTCTGCACCTCTCTATCCTGAAACGATAAACCTTATTCTTTGTGGATTTACCTGGATGAAAACCAATCAGGCAACTGTACAAATACTACAAACACCTGCACACTGGAAAAATTTAACAGTACCAGCACCAAATAGTTCTTTTAGTTTATCTCAAAGAATGTTCCTGGCTAATCCTCTCTTGGGGACATAGATAAACACTCTGAAGCTAATACAGTCTTAACATAAATTAAAAATAAAGCAGAAAAGACATTTTAGAGCTTATAATATTTTGTTACCTTTGGATTTCTCTTCCCATTTTGTAAGTCTCATTGTTGAAAAGAAAACATGTTCATATTATTGTTCTGAAGAGACCAGTAACCTCAGCACTACACACTGGTAGAATTTTTCCTTTTCCTCCCTTGGTAACAACTTAGAAAACCCAGATGCTAAGCTATGGAAGAGGTTCCCACAAAGCACCTGGCTTCTTGGCACATATCTTAGGTAGCTGGGCTGGTAGCTGCTTTTCCATCTGAAATTTTCAAAGTTGGTTTTAGATCCAAGATTTACTTCTAAATTTAAACAACCTAGATTCTGGTCATATTGTCATTTTAAAACACTGAAATTATAAATGAAAATACAATAAAACTTTATCCAAGTAAAAGTTATATATTATAAATTATAATATATTACATATATTATATGTAAAAGTTTGTTATTTTATAATATATCATGTAAATTATAAGGTATAATATAGTATAAATAATGCTATTGGATTTTAATATAATTTTATTTCTTAATATAATTAAATAAAATTTAATATAATTTTATTTTTATGTATTTTAATGATAAAAAGTCCATAATTATACTTCCAGTAAATCTTTTTCCTCCTAATATATGTATGCACCCTTATCTAACAGTTATCCTTTGCTTCTAAAACTGATATAATCCATAAAGCATCATTGTAGGAGACTACTTATTTCAAAATATATCTTAATTAGCTCTTTGTTATATACTACCTTGTCTAGAAATGATTTGAGATAAGATACAGTTTACAAATTTCTTTTGTGTGGATATATATCTCCCAATGTGAGAACAATTTCATTTATATTTTCTATGTTTTCTAAAATCCTTTTTCATTTCTAAAATTCTGTACCAAAGCTACCTGAAAGGCTTGTTATTAATAATTCTATTTATCTCTAAAACATCAATATCTTGACATTTTAATCATTTTTACAATAATTCTGCCAATGTTCCCTTTATGTCTCAAGTATCTAAATTTTTATTCTAGTTTTTCCTCTATGATTTCATATGAACTATATTCTTCTATTTCTTGGTTCATATCTAATCAGTAATACTATGCTCCAAAACCAAACAATTTTCTGAGTGTTTAGGTCTATGCTATATATTAATAAAGCCATGCAAATAAAAATTGCTATAAGCTTTTCATAGCCTAAATGGTGTAGTCCTAACATGTTTCTGTAGTTTTGCATTTCAGATGGGGTAATTCAAGAGGGCCTCAGTAATATAAACAAATTTGGTTAGAGGCAATAAAGATATGCTGTCTAATGGCAACAAACTGGAATCTTACAATCTGTAAAGAAAGAAAGAATTAAGTTGTATGGTTATATAACTTCAATATTGAGTTTGTTTCTTCCTGATGTTTGTTATTTGTTATCTAAATATTTGTCACATCTGGGAGCAGTGAATCCCAAGAGTAAAAAAAAAAAAAGGGAACAAACAAACAAAAAAAAACAGTGCAGAGACCAAAAGATTGTGTTCATTCTACACGTGAAAACTTCCCAAAATGAAGCTCTTGGGTCATGTAACCACTATCCCCATCAACATCAGCACATGGAACACTCAAGATATTTCAAATTATGACAAACCATTTTTGGGTTGATTTGTTACTCTTATTAAATGCTCATTTAATTGTACTTTAAATACTCAATCTCTTTTATTTTCTTGCCTAAACTGCATCCTGAAGCTGCAAACACTGAAGAGAGACTACAATTTTAAAGTCTCACCTTGGGCAACAGAAACTCTGAGCTGTCGTTTGGTTTCTTTGATTCAGATTGAATTGGGTGGACTTCTCTGTCTGCTTTCTCTGAATGCACTTCAGCTTTTATTTGTCACATAAAAACTTTGTGTAGTTTATAAACTACCAAGTCAACCCAAAGGTTAAGCTTTTGTTGGACAGATATGGAAGTTGTGTGTGATATGAGCATACAAATTCAACAAAAGTGACGGGGAATACATAATATAGATCGATTCTTATTCCAGAATTTATGGGCATTCTAAGGTGATCGTAAGAGTGGACTGTCTGTAATGCCACTTTTTGCTTTTAGACATTAGTGTGTATACTGGTGATATGACATGTTGTAACCAGGTATATATCAGGCATCTGCATTGATTTTTAAAGGACCTCATTTGTTTTAGAGAATTTCCACAAACATGAGAATCTTGAATAAAAGTTTAAAAAATTAAATATGAATAAACAAATCTAAACTTTGAGAATATATGTAAATTAGCTACCTTTTCTCAAGAAGTCTGGGCTAGGTTGTGTGGGTTCTGTGAATCTATATATACATAATATGACTAGGCGATTGAAGATGTAATTTATATTTGTTTCAAAAATATTTTGTGAATATGAACACGAATGATTCTTTCAGAAAAAAAGATATATCAGTAAAAGAAACTGAGAAGCCATACTACCATACTTCAGCTTGCAAGGCAGTGTTGTCTTACCTGGCCATCTAACTACAACAAGGACGGAAGCTTGAGTCCTAAGGTAGAACTCATTATTTTCCTTCTAGACCTTTTTTCAATTTTATTTCTTTTTTTCCTTCTTTTCAATTTCCTTCATTTCCTTCCTGGTACTTTACTGCTGTCCCTTCATTATATCTCTATGATCTTCTATTTTCTCTTTGCCTTCTTTAGACTCAAAGGAAGCTCATATCTTTCCATGAATCTTATGTGCATTGCACTAATAATAAAAATGACTCTGTTCAGTTTACTTAAATCTAAACGCTATTATAATTCATTTTAAATTATTCATGTAATTTTAGTTAAAAATTCCAATTGATTAACACTGTTTAATGATGAATAGATATTCTCTTTGCATCCAATATCCTTCATAATGTTTGCCTCTTTCTTAAGTATCACTGCCAGATTTTCAACTTTACAATTTTTTTACAATTTTATTAAGATACATTCCACAAAATTCACCAACTTAGAGTATACGGTTCAATGACTTTTTATTATATTCAGACTTGTGTAAATAGCACCATAATCTAATTTTAGAATAGGTCTAAATCCCAAAGAAATACAATATCCATTTGCCATCATTCCTTGTAGCTTCTCCCTGCCCTACCCCTAGGCCAAGGCAGCTCCTAATCTCTCTGTCTCTTTAGGTCTGCCTATTTTAAACATATTTCATGAATGGAATGATGCTACATGTGATGTTTTATGACTGGCTTCTTTCACTTAGCATAATATTTTCAATTTTCATTCATGTTATATATCAGTACTTCAAACCTTTTATAGCAATAGTAATAATTTAACACTTTAAAAATGTATGGTTTCTTTTTTAACAATGCTATTCTACATCAATTTTGTCTCAGACACATAAAAAACATTCAACATGATTTAAGTAATGTCTTCAGTTTTAATAATGAAACAAAGTACATTACCATGTTTTTCCTAATTCTAAATATTGTCTTACTATCTCAATGGACAACTGTAAGAGAATAGTGTTTCTTTCCACCAACTAACAGTTTTCTGATTTTCGTCTGCTAAGTTTCCTTAACTAATATTCTCCTCAATCTCATCATATTAGTGAGACTTCTCAGATAAGATAGATTTTTGTGAAGAGAATATATGATATACTTTTTTCCCCCCACTGTTTTTGTCCATAACAAAAATTAGTCTGTTGGTAGGGAGAAATAGAAATGCATACATAATCTATTCCTGTTGGGATGATTTAGAAGGCAGAAAGATTTCTGCTATTAATTTGTTGTAGCACATAATTGAAATATCAATTGATTAAACCCAGCATTCAGTTACTCAATGAGCATTTATCCATCCTGATGCTCTCATGGAATTAGTTTTATATGAAATTAACTTTGTGTTGGATGATAAAATGCAAGCTTAAAAATAAACTGTAACAAAGACTTGTTATAAAATACCAGATGCTCTTTTCAATTTTGGTTCTGAAATGAATACATGTCAGTCAAGGCCAAGAGAAAAATTTTCTCCAGCTATATCAGATCTGTTCAGCTGTATCCCAATAAATGCTTCTTTCATAATGTTATTTTTCCATTTGTATATAATATTTTTCTGGCTTGTCTCTACAAGTGGAATTGTAAAGAGGTATCAGACGTGTTATCTTTCCCAGGTTTAATAGGTTTCCCAAGTGTGCTTGCCAATCAGTGTTTTAACAACAGTACCAGCTCTGAAACCTAGAATAACACTCTAAAAATAGAAAAAAATGTATAAATGTTTTCTACAGAGTAGAAGGCTGCATTAATGACCAAATCTAGCACATCTTTCTGGAGCTGCATCCATCGCCATGTAACTGTCGTGTCTCCTCACTCTGCCTTTGGACTTGACCATGTGACTTGGCTTGGCCAATGGGATGTGACCCAAGAAGAGTCTAGAAGAAGCACCAAAGCATCTCTGCTTATTCTTCCCTGTGCCATCACCATGAGAAATGACTATGTGACCAGGCAGTTTTCTGGGTGTGAGAGACAGTTGGGGAAATCCAAGTAACTGCAATTCACCCAGCTAAGATTGCACATAACTGCTCACCACTAGTTATGAGTGAACTTATTTAATATTAGAAGTTCCCAGTCAAACTCAACCTAAACTTCTGACCCACAGACCCAAAATAAATATTTAATCTTGTTTGATATTTGATGTGATCATTTTTAATGTAGCATGGTTGTGGCAATGATAATTGATATCATAAATGGATTCTCAGAAAATGATCAGTTCAGTTCAGCCCCTCAGTCATGTCTGACTCTTTGTAATGCCATGGACTGCAGCATGCCAGGCTTCCCTGTCCTCCACCAACTCCATGCGCTTGCTCAAACTCATGTGCATTGAGTTGGTGATGTCATCCAACCACCTCATCCTCTGTCATCCCCTTCTCTTCCCGCCTTCAATCTTTCTCAGCATTGAGATCTTTTCCAAGAAGTCAGTTCTTTGCATCAGGTAGCCAAAGTATTGGAGTTTCAGCTTCAACATCAGTCCTTTGAATGAATATTCAGAACTGATTTCCTTTAGGATGGACTGGTTGGATCTCCTTGCAGTCCAAGGGACTCTCAAGAGTCTTCTCCAATACCACAGTTCAAAAGCATCAATTCTTCAGCACTCAGCTTTCTTTATAATCCAACTCTCACATCCATACATGAGTACTGGAAAAACACTAGCTTTGACTAGATGGACATTTGTTGGCAAAGTCATGTCTCTGCTTTTCAATATGCTGTCTAGGTTGGTCATAGCTTTTCTTCCAAGGAGCAAGTGTCTTTTAATTTCATGGCTGCAGTCACCATCTACAGTGATTTTGGAGCCCCCCCCCAAAATAAAGTATCTCACTGTTTCCATTGTTTTTCTATCTATTTGCCATGATGGGACCAGATGCCATGATCTTAGTTTTCTGAATGTTGAGATTAAAAAAAAATTTTATTTATTTTAATTGGAGGCTAATTACTTTACAATATTGTAGTGGTTTTTGCCATACATTGACATGAATCAGCCATGGGTGTACATGTGTTCCCCATCCTGAAACCCCATCCCATCCCTCAGTGTCATCCCAGTGCACCAGCTTTGAGTGCTCTGTTTCAAGCCTCGAACTTGGACTAGTGATCTATTTCACATATGGTAATATACATGTTTCAATGCTAGTCTCTCAAATCATCTCACCCTCACCTTCTCCCACAGAGTCCAAACGTCTGTTCTTTATATCTGTGTCTTTTTTACTGTCTCGCATACAGGGTCATCATTACCATCTTTCTAAATTCCATATATATGTGTTAATATAGTGTATTGGTGTTTTTCTTTCTGACTTGCTTCACTCTATATAATAGGCTCCAGTTTCATCCACCTCATTAGAACTGATTCAAATGCATTCTTTTTAATAACTGAGTAATATTCCATTATGTATATGTACCACAGCTTTCTTCTCCATTCATTTGTCAATGGGCATCTAGGTTGCTTCCATGTCCTGGCTATTATAAACAGTGCTGCAATGAACACTGGGGTACATGTGTCTCTTTCAGTTCTGGTTTCCTTGGTGTGTATGCCCAGCAGTGGGATTGCTGGGTCATATGGCAGTTCTATTTCCAGGTCTTTGAGGAATCTCCACACTGTTCTCCATAGTGGCTGTACTAGTTTGCATTCCCACCAACAGTGTAGGAGGGTTCCCTTTTCTCTGCACCCTCGCCAGCTTTTATTGTTTGTAGACTTTTTGATGGCATCCATTCTGACCGGTATGAGATGGTACCTCATTGTGGTTTTGATTTTCATTCTCTGATAACGAGTGATGTTGAGCATCTTTCCATGTGTTTGTTAGCCATCCAGATGTCTTTGGAGTAAATGTCTGTTTAGTACTTTGGCCCATTTTTTGATTGGGTCATTTACTTTTCTGGTATTGAGCTGCATGAGCTGCCTATGTATTTTAAAGCTTAATTCTTCGTTAGTTGCTTCAGTCGCTATTATTTTCTCCCATTCTGAAGGCTGTCTTTTCACTTTGCTTATAGTTTCCCTCATTGTGCAAAAGCTTTTAAGTTTAATTAGGTCCAATTTGTTTATTTTTGCTCTTATTTCCATTAGTCTGAGAGGTGGGACATAGAGGATCCTGCTGTGATTTATGTCAGACAGTGTTTTGAATATGTTTTCCTCTAGGAGGTTTATACTTTCTGGTCTTACATTTAGATCTTTAATTCATTTTGAGTTTATTTTTCTGTATGGTGTTAGAAAGTGTTCTAGTTTCATTCTTTTACAGATGGTTAACCAGTTTTCCCAGCACCACTTGTTAAAGAGATTGTTTTTTCTCTGCTATATATTCTTGCCTACTTTGTCAAAGATAAGATAAGATGTCCATAGGTGCATGGATTTATCTCTGGGCTTTCTATTTTGTTCCACTGATCTATAATCTTGAGTTTCAAGCCAACTTTTTCACTTTCCTCTTACACTTTCATCAAGAGTCTCTTTAATTCTTCTTTGCTTTCTGCTGTAAGGGTGGTGTCATCTGTGTGTCTGAAGTTATTGATATTTCTCCCAGCAATCTTGATTCCAGCTTGTGCTTCCTTCAGCCCAGTGTTTCTCATGATGTACTCTGCATATAAGTTAAATAAGCAGGATGACAATATATTCCTTCCCCGATTTGGAACCAGTCTGTTATTCCATGTCCAGTTCTAACTGTTGCTTTTTGACCTGTATACAGATTTCTCAGGAGGCAGGACAGGTGGTGTGGTATTCCCATCTCTTTCAGAATTTTCCACAGTTTATTGTGATCCACACAGTCAAAGACTTTGGCATAGTCAATAAAGCAGAAGTAGATGTTTTTCTGGAACTCTCTTGCTTTTTCAATGATCCAACAGATGTTGTAAATTTGATCTCTGGTTCCTCTGCCTTTTCTAAAACCAGCTTGAACATCTGGAAGTTCTGGTTCAAGTACTGTTGAAGCCTGGCTTGGAGAATTTTGAGGATTAGTTTGCTAGTGTGAGAGATGAGTGCAATTGTGTGGTACTTTGAGCATTCTTTGGCATTGCCTTTCTTTGGGATTGGAATTGAAAACTGAACTTTTCCAATCCTGTGGCCACTGCTGAGTTTTCAAAATTTGCTGGAATATTGAGTGTACCACTTTCACAGCATCACCTTTTAGGATTTGAAGTAGCTCAACTGGAAATCCATCACCTCCACTAGCTTTGTTCATAGTGATGCTTCCTAAGGCCCACTTGACTTTGCATTCCAAGATGTCTGGCTCTAGGTAGGTGATCACACCATTGTGGTTATCTGGGTCATGAAGATCTTTTTTGTGTAGTTTTTCTATGTATTCTTGCCACTTCTTCTTAATATCTTCTACTTCTGTTAGGTCCCTACCATTTCTGTCTTTATTGTGCCCATCTTTACATGAAATGTTTCCTTGGTATCTATGATTTTCTTGAAGAGATCTCTAGTCTTTCCCATTCTGTTGTTTTATTCTATTTCTTTGCATTTATCCTTGAGGAAGTCTTTCATATCTATCCTTGCTATTCTTTCAAATGGATATATTTTCCTTTTATCCTTTGCTTTTCACTTCTCTTCTTTTCTCAGCTATTTGTAATGCCTCCTCAGATAACCACTGTGCCTTTTTGCATTTATTTTTCTTGGGAATAGTCTTAATCATTGCCTCCTGTACAATGTCACGAAGGTCCATTCATTGTTCTTCAGGCACTCTGTCTATCAGATCTAATCCCTTGAATCTATTTGCACTTCCACTGTATAATCATAAGGGATTTGATTTAGGTCATACCTGAATGGTCTAGTGGTTTTCCCTACTTTCTTCAATTTCAGTCTGAATTTGGCAATATTGAGTTCATGATCTGAGCCATAGTCAGCTCCTGGCCTTGTTTTTGCTGACTGTATAGAGCTTCTCCATCTTTGGCTGCAAAGAATATAATCAATCAGATTTCGTTGTTGACCATCTGGTGATATCCATATGTAAAGTCTTCTCTTGTGTTGTTGGAAGAGGGTGTTTGCTATGACCAGTTGGACATCTTTTTTGGGTGTCAATTCTAGAAGGTCTTGTAGGTCTTCATAAAACCATTCAACTTCAGCTTCTTCAGCATTATTGGTTGGGGCATAGACTTGGATTACCGTGATATTGAATGGTTTACCTTGAAAACGAACAGAGATCATTCTGTCATTTTTGAGATTTCACTCAAGAATTGCATTTTGGGCTCTTTTGTTGACTATGAGGGTTACGCCATTTCTTCTAAGGGATTTTTGCCCACAGTAGTAGATATAATGGTCATCTGAGTTAAATTCACCCATTCCAACTCATTTTAGTTCACTGGTTCCTAAAATGTCGATGTTCACTCTTGCCATCTCCTGTGTGATCACGTCCAATTTGCCTTGATTCATGGACCTAACATTCCAGGTTCCTATGCAATATTGTTCTTTACAGCATTGGACTTTACTTCCATCACCAGTCACATCAACAACTGGGCATTGTTTTGCTTTGGGTCTGTCTCTTCATTCTTTCTGGAGTTATTTCTCCACTATTTTCTGGTATCATATTGGACACCTACCGACCTGGGGAGTTCATCTTTTAGTGTCATATCTTTTTGCCTTTTCATACTATTCATGGGGTTCTCAAGGCAAGAATACTGAAGTGGTTTGTCATTTCCTTCCCCAGAGCACCACTTTTTGTCAGAACTCTGATGATCAGTCATACTTATTTATAATACTGTCACTAGAATATCAACTAATCTAATTAAAATTCTGTGTTGTTTAGTCGCTTTGCAACCCCATAGACTATAGACTGCTAGGCTCCTTTGTCCATGGGATTTTCCAGGTAAAAGTACTGGAGTGGGTTGCCATTTCCTTCTCCAGGGGATCTTCCTGACTCAGGGATGGAACCAGCATCTCCTGCTTGGCAGGCAAATTCTTTACCACTGAGTCACCTGCGAAGCCCAATTGAAACTTACCACTTAGAAAAGAAAAATGTGTTTATTAGCTTAACTACTTAGTAAACTTTTATGCATTATCTGGGATCCAAAATTCATAGGATTAAACCTAATCCCCAGTGTGATGGTATTTGAAATAGGACACTTGAGATGATTGGGTCATGAGGGTGAGTCCTCATGAATGGGATTAGAGAGTTGGACTGTGAAGAAAGCTTAGCACCAAAGAATTGATGCTTTTAAACTGTGGTGTTGGAGAAGACTCTTGAGAGTCCCTTGGACTGCAAGGAGATCCAACCAGTCCATCCTAAGAGAGGTCAGTCCTGGGTGTTCATTGGAAGGACTGATGCTAAAGCTGAAACTCCAATACTTTGGCCACCTCATGCAAAGAGTTGACTCATTGGAAAAAACCCTGATGCTGGGAGGGATTGGGGGCAGGAGGAGAAGGGGACGACAGAGGATGAGATGGCTGGATGGCATTACCGACTCGATGGACATGAGTTTTAATAAACTCTAGGAGTTGGTGATGGACAGGGAGGCCTGGCGTGCTGCAATTCATGGGGTCGCAAAGAGTCGGACACGACTGAGCGACTGAACTGAACTGAACTGAAGTGACATCTGTTGAGAGCCCCTTGTCGCTTCTGTTATGTGAGGATACAGTGCAAAGATGGCTGTTTATGAACCAGGAAGCAATCTCAGCAGATACCAAACCCACTGATACCAAAGTCTTGGGCTTTCTAGCCTCTAGAACTGTAACTGTTTATACAAGTCATCTAGTTTATTAAAGCAGCCCAGACTAAGATGGACGTCTTCCCAAAATAAGCAGGCAAAGTCTTAGATGTGCTTATCACTTGAGCCAGCATTGCCCTCTTCTAGTGCTTTATACTAAGTGTTTATTTTCATACAGTATCCTGAGAAAATAATCATGAATATAAAGCGAAAGTTTCATGTTCAAGGGTATTTATTAAATAATGTTAATAATAATAATAACTGGAAAAGTTAGGCTAAATAAATCATGGTGAGCCTATTTAGTGAAATGCCATAGTTATTAACATTAAAAATACAGAAAAAAAAGTTGCAAGGGAAAATTAAGAGTGCATTAATTGAAAAAAATGTGTTAAAAGATGATATATAATGTATATATAAAGATATATTACATATACAGCATGATACCAATATTATTTTTATAAATATGCATTCAGTTGCCTAAAAAGAGCAAGAGACTTTATAGTATACTATAAACAGTATTCTGCATGATGGAATTATGGTTATTTGTAAAATCTTTGTTGCCTTTTCTAAGCTTTCTTCTTGCATGACTTAAGAGCAAATGGGTGCTGAATGAGGGTTTAGGGTACTCACCTAAGAATAAAGTGCATGAGTTCTATTGCATGAATTTTATGCCATATATTAAGGCATGTATTGAGGTTGACAGATAAATTACTACCGAATAGCTCTACTATTACTCTTGGGTGATTGTACACTGAGAAGCTCTTTTGATGTTTTCCGTTGCTCCTCTGTATTTCAATAGATATGTCAGTTAAAATACGAGCTTCATTACTATTCATCATTTTATAAGCTGAATATTTGAGATATGAAATTTATTAAGTGTCTCAAATTTAACATCCTCAGGGGCCAAGGAGGTTATGCAAAATAAGTAAAGCAGATTAACCAACAGCCAGGTGCAAAGGGGACAGCTACTTACCATCCGCTGACTATTGGCAAAAAGCAATGCGTGCCTTGTGGTGCCAGCTCTAATGACTTTCAAGAAAAACTAGATATCCAATTTTTAAAGCTATCTCTTTAATTTTATATTATCCTGGCTATTAATTCAAACATTTTAAAAGTTTACAGGCTACAGAAGCATGGCTGAAAGTTGCTTTTGTTCTATAAACAGTTTGTGATTTCAGAAATGTCAACATGCTAAATATGAGGTACCTACAAGTAAAATATCCTAATATAAAAACCAATCATTTTGCCCTGAGTAACCGATTCATTTATTAAATGTGAAAATCTAGTCATGTGACTGCAAGTGGTCAAGGTAAATGAGCTGACAAATAAGAAAGCCAACATTTTTCAGTTTTATACCCAGGATCCTTAAGTGTATCATTTTAGTTTGTATAAGATCAAGGTCAAAATTTATAAACCTCAATGTGTATAATTTTCTACTTGCAAAATAAATGATCATTCTAAAGGACTCTGCAAAGGAAACATCACAAAAATCAGAGAAAAGGACAGCCTGATAAGATTGCTAGGTGTGAGGCTATGTGAAATGTGAATTTGTTCCCAAACAGGGATATTTGTCCCTCATGATCTCTGAGGTAGAGAGTATGTGTGGCAGGGACATACAAAGTACGTGAATGGCAGAAAGTCGAAGTTACTGGTTACTGGTTATTTGAAGTTGTCTAATAATAGAAAATGACCAAGACTTCAGATACTTGAAGCTTTTGGGAAATTACAGCTCCTCCTGTAAGGAGAAAGAACCCGTAGAACCTGCGGAAAGCTGAATTTGGGTGCTACCTCTACATTGGAGTGGACGAGGTTGGGGACCAATCTCATTTACATTCCCCTGGAAGAGGCGGCTTGATTTCAATAGTCAAGCAGCTCAGTCAGAGACTCCAGGGTCACTTAGTAACAGTTCTCAGTGCATCACATTCAGACACCTTTTTACAGCTGCAGTAGGACTAGAATCTACTACAACTTGAGAAAATGAAATGCAAACAGTCACTGAGTGTTGGGGGCCAGAGTGAGGCACTCCGCCCGTGGCAAAGGTCATGAGGAAGGAGGCTCGACATACTCAAAGGCGGGATAGGGCCTCAGGAGTCCCCCTGGAAATCCTCGAGCATCTACCCCCATAACCAGAGCCTGCCTGCTTTACTACTTTGTGTTCCCGCCTACACCTCTGACTTTATGGGGGGCTGTCCCCCACCACCTCTTTCAGAGAAGGAGTTAACCTAGAGCTCCAGTTAATAAAAACTCCTGGGCGTGACAAGAGTGTTTTAACCTACAAACTCCTCTGAAGGTTCTCTAGCCTGCCTGACAGGCTTGTCCGGCCACACGTGATTGCTCACAGCCTCCCAACCGTGAGAGGCACGAGATGCTTTAAACCTTCTAAAAACAGGATCCTTAGAAAAGTTAGAAAACTATTAGTATAAGTATAATGGGCTGATTAGAAATTGTATTGGTGAAGGGTTTTTCATTTGTTGAGCCAATGTTTGTTGCTAAGTCTCCATATCCCCTGCCCTTACACACATTAATGAATATATAGAAGAAATAAGTATTAACCTTTGATATTAATCACATTAGACCTTAGGCTAAGTAAATTCTTTCCTTAACTAAAACCCACTACACCCTCACCCTATAGGAATGTAACTTTTTTTGGGTGGCGTCTGTTTTAAGAATAATCACCCCTGGAGAAATAAGTGTCCTGGTTGACTGACCGCTGTCACAAGGAGAGGGTCATAAATTGTCAGCAGGCCCCCTGGCCAGAAGATGATGTAACACCCCTAAGACCTCTGTATACATTTGTATGAAGCACCTGACTTTGAAAAAAGTCAGGACTGCTGACCCCGCGTGACTTTTGCATAACATCTCAGTGTATAAAAGTAGACCATGGGAAATAAAGAATTGGGATCAGTTCCTTGAAAGACTGGTCTCCTCATGTCTCTCTCTCTCTCAAATTCTGGCTGAGTCTCCATCTGGAGCGCAGAACCCGCCATGCTTACTAATTATGCCTGGGCTTCTAAGATCCGACCGGGGAGGCCTCAGTGTCTCCTCTCCTTCGGGAGAACGGAAGGACGCCTGTGGCCTACGTAAGTGGTGCAAGCTTCTTGTCTTGAAGTTTTATTGGTCTCCCGCATAAACCAAGCTACTCAGCCTCTTTTCTCCACTGAATTTTCCTACTGAGCTATCCTCAGTCTATTACTCTTTATATCTTTAATTAATATCTAATTGAAGCTATTGTATCCTGATCCTCGCCGATACTGTCTCCGCTTCGAACTCCCTGGATCAGCCGGGGCTGGACCCTGGCAACTGAGGGTGGATAGTGTTTCTGTCAAGCAATTTCAGCCAGCACGCAGATGATTCAATTACTGGAAGGGGTCCGCAGACCATACTTTCAGAAACCTTCGTGTATGTGTGTGTTCTGTGTGAGTGTAACTATTGTCATATGTGTGTGGACTTCCCAGGTAGCGCTAGTGGTAAAGAACCCTCCTGTCAATGCAGGAAACATGAGACTGGGGCTCGATCCCTGGACTAGATCCCCTGGAGGAAGGAGGATCCTGGCAGGCTATAGTCCATAGAGTCACAAAGAGTCGGACACAACTGGAGCAACTAAGCACGCAGGCACACACTGACATATATGTATGTATATACATGCACACACATTCAACAGACCGGCATTCAGTGGATTCAAGCATCTCTATCTATATATCCATCTCTATCTACCTGTGACTGATTGTATTTTCCCAAGAAGCCAAAATAATGCCACATACTGTTCTAGAACCATGCCATTTTCTTAGAAAACTGTAGAGCCTAATTCCCCTCTTGATTCTGAGTGGGATTGTAACTTGCTTATAACCAATAGAATGTGGTGGAAGTGGCTATGAATTCTGCTGCTTGGTAATAAAAAGTGATGTGGCTTTGGCCCTGGAGCCTGAACCCCGGGGCTCCTGCACAAATCTCCAGGTAAGCAGTGGAACTGCCCTGAGGCTGTTGTGCTGTGAAAGTTCAAATGCGTTCATGTGGAAAGACCACACGGAGAATCTCTGGGACTAAATGAAGAGAGAAGCTTTGCCAGCCCCCGGCTGCTCCAGCTCCAGCTACCATCTGACCACACCTGCATGAGTCCCTCTTCTAGGAAGAACAAGCTGAACAAGTCCTTTCCAAATTTCTGACCCAGAGAAAATGAGGGAAGATAAAATTCTTACTGTTTGCACAAGTCACTACATTGTGAAATGATTTGCTGTGCAACGATACAACAGAAATCACTTTATCTTTCCTTCAAAGAGAATCTTTAAAATGGGAGAAGCTCTAATTTAAACGAGATGATGGTCTCAGGACCATCTACTCATCCCTTCTGTTGTACTCAAGGTATTTCATAGACTGTGAAGACTATGTGGAGTGGTCAGAATGACCACTTGCTTGTTTTTGAAGGCAAGCAAGGAAAAATCCTGAATCTCTACCATCCATAAACAAGTCGCACAGAGAGAAAAAGCAGGAGATATGAAAACGTGGGCTTGACTGTGTGCTCATTCGGCAGGGTGAAGAGCAATTGATTTTACTCCTTGAATAACACAGAGTCACTACATCTGCCAAAAGTGCTGATATGAAAACCTAACAAATATAGACTAATCCACCATGGTTCAGATAGTAAGAATTAGGAGCAAGCTCTCGTCCTTGCTGGCTACGGCCTTCCCAGTACTTGAAAGGCATTTCAGTTCATGGGGGGACTAAACCACACAGATAAATTAAAAAGATGTTTGGGGGAAAATAAAAATTTGGAGAGCTTACTGCCATGTGTCACAAAAATTTACATTATCACATGCACTGCCTTAACATTTAGAAATATATTTCTAGAGTTCAGATGAAAAAGTTGAAATGCCATCAGATTAAATATTTGTAGCGTCGCCCTGATAATTAGGAGCAGATGTTTGAACTCAGGTTCGCCTCCTACCAGAGTCTGGGTGTCCTTCACATTATTGTTCTCCATAACATGCCCCAGGGCCTGAAAGGGACTTAGGAAAGAACCAAGAGAGATTCCTCTGGTTCTGCCATTCATTACATTGAATAATGTGTGATTGTTAGGTAACAGTTTTCTCCAGTCCGTGAGACAGGGCACATTTATTTCTGCACCTTAAATCTCAATGACAAATCTTTCCTTTCAGACTCCCTGGGCCTGAAAGCTAAGTGCAGCTCAGCTGAGAGAACAGCACTGCCCTACGCTCCCAGCCGCAGAGATGAATATCCTGCCAGTGATGCCATGATCTTTTTACTACTGCACCCCCCAAATCCATCACAGTTCCATTTCATTAGAGACGAAACGTGGTCCACATCCCAGTCCCCTTCCTCCCAAGGAGTTCTCAGTTTGGAAAGTGGGAATGAGATAATCAATAAGAGAGACACTCTGAAGTTACTCTGCCTGGATTGAAAGGTCTCATTACATTCTGGTCATGTGATCTTGGATGTTTTTAATGAAGTTCCCTGTTACGTATGGTTAACCAAAATGTGTCAGTTCCAGAACTCTGAGAAGCAGATGCAAGACAGATTTAGATGTGCAAGAACTGGAGAGAAGCATCTATAAAGCAGAAAAGGGAAAGAGGACAAGAACAGTCATGGAGAACCTCCCTACCACAGGGCAGGAATAACATCCATGAAGGGAGAGTGGGAGAAAGACTCCTGCAGAAAGAGTCTCACACTGCAGAGCAGTTCTGAGAAAGTCTTGGTCAGGCTGATAGGGAGCCCCAAGTAAACATCGTCCATTAAAAGAATACCATATTGAACACAGGTGTCCTGGCATTAGTACCCGTACTGTGCTTGGTCATTGGCTGGGAGCAGACCAGAAACAGAGTGGTCTTGGAGTGAAAGCTGGGATAGACTCCCAAATATAGGCAGCTGGAAACTCTTTGATAATGATAACTATGGCTCCTCGCAGCCCATTCTCTCTCGAAGTGAGAGCTGGGAAGGCAGATCTAGAGCAGGGAACTCTGCTCTACGAAGTACTGAAGTACCGTGTAACAGGGCTATTGTGATGCTGAAATGGTTTAATCAATGGAAGTGCTTGGAACACTGTTCCACACATAAAGGTGCTCAAAATAGTATAATAGTTACAGTGTGATAGGAGGAACAAGGATGCATTTAAATGCCTGGGTTACATGTGTTATTCAACTTAATGGTGTCGCTTCAAATCCAGATTTGCAAACAGACAACTTGAAGGTGGACTGGGTCCTGAATTCATGAGCTAAAATTCTACAAAGTGTCTGTTTATCATGCTGGGTATTGGAATTAAGCATTTTTCAAATCAGTAAAATTATGAATGAAATTATATTCTATGAGCACTACTTCAAAGCACAACTTCCTCAAATGACAATGTCTTGGTGTGATCACTGACCTAGAGCCAGACATCCTGGAATGTGAAGTCAAGTGGGCCTTAGAAAGCATCACTATGAACAAAGTTAGTGGAGGTGATAGAATTCCAGTTGAGCTGTTCCAAATCCTGAAAGATGATGCTGTGAAAGTGCTGCACTCAATATGCCAGCAAATTTGGAAAACTCAGCAGTGGCCACAGGACTGGAAAAGGTCAGTTTTCATTCCAATCCCAAAGAAAGGCAATGCCAAAGAATGCTCAAACTACCGCACAATTGCACTCATCTCACATGCTAGTAAAGTAATGCTCACAATTCTCCAAGCCAGGCTTCAGCAATATGCAAACCGTGAACTTCCAGATGTTCAAGCTGGTTTTAGAAAAGGCAGAGGAACTAGAGATCAAATTGCCAACATCTGCTGGATCATGGAAAAAGCAAGAGAGTTCCAGAAAAACATCTATTTCTGCTTTATTGACTATGCCAAAGTCTTTGACTGTGTGGATCACAATAAACTGTGGAAAATTCTGAAAGAGATGGGAATACCAGACCACCTGATCTGCCTCTTGAGAAATGTGTATGCAGGTCAGGAAACAACAGTTAGAATTGGACATGGAACAACAGACTGGTTCCAAATAGGAAAAGGATTACGTCAAAGCTGTATATTGCTGCCCTGTTTATTTAACTTGTATGCAGAATACGTCATGAGAAATGCTAGACTGGGAGAAACACAAGCTGGAATCAAGATTGCCAGGAGAAATATCAATAACCTCAGATATGCAGATGACACCACCCTTATGGCAGAAAGTGAAGAGGAACTAAAAAGCCTCTTGATGAAAGTGAAAGAGGAGAGTGAAAAAGTAGGCTTAGAGCTCAACATTCAGAAAACGAAGATCATGGCATCTGGTCCCATCACTTCATGGGAAATAGATGGGGAAACAGTGAAAACAGTGTCAGACTTTATTTTTCTGGGCTCCAAAATCACTGCAGATGGTGACTGAAGCCATGAAATTAAAAGACGCTTACTCCTTGGAAGGAAAGTTATGACCAACCTAGATAGCATATTCAAAAGCAGAGACATTACTTTGCCAACAAAGGTTTGTCTAGTCAAGGCTATGGTTTTTCCAGTGGTCATGTATGGATGTGAGAGTTGGACTGTGAAGAAGGCTGAGCACCGAAGAATTGATGCTTTTGAACTGTGGTCTTGGAGAAGACTCTTGAGAGTCCCTTGGACTGCAAGGAGACCCACCCAGTCCATTCTGAAGGAGATCAGCCCTGGGATTTCTTTGGAAGGAATGATGCTCAAGATGAAACTCCAGTACTGTGGCCACCTCATGTGAAGAGTTGACTCATTGGAAAAGACTCTGTTGCTGGGAGGGATTGGGGGCAGGAGGAGAAGGGGACGACAGAGGATGAGATGGCTGGATGTCATCACTGACTCGATGGACATGAGTCTGAGTGAACTCCGGCAGTTGGTGATGGACAAGGAGGCCTGGTGTGCTGCGATTCATGGGGTCGCAAAGAGTTGGACACGACTGAGCGACTGATCTGATCTGATCCGATCTGATAATTCCTTTGCTGGAGTCTTTATTTCCTCTGTCCGTCTCTCTCCTTCTCTCTCACTTTTTCTCTTTCTCTCCCTCCCTTCCTTTCTCTCACTGTCTCCTTCAATCTTGGGTGTCGCTGTTGCAATAACTTGTTTGGTGGAAATGTCTTATATGTATGCTTAAAATCAGCATCTTTCATTTTAACATGGCTTAGCAATCTTTCAACACCTGATCTGGAGAAATTAAAAATTCAGTGAGGTATATTCTCAGCAGGTGACCCATATTCCTTTCTGTCATATTTTCACTCTTTTCCCTGTCTCTATTTCACCTTCGTCTAGAACTGGTCCTCTAAGAACTTTGCCTCTGCGTAACATTATGGTGAAACTATCACTTTCTTTCCTGTATCATTTTATTTTCCACCAGCTAAACAAAAGAGTTTCCTCAAACTACTCTTGATAGTAATCTACCTGAAGGCAGAAGTGAGACAATGGAAAGTTAGGAAGTGGTCTAATTAATTTACAGTCTTTCAGGCTTGAAGGCAATATATTTCAGACCTGAATTACTATATTCGTTAAAGTATCATTGTGCCCAGCAAAGTGGGTTGCTCAGGATGGCGTACAATAAGTGTGTATTTAAGTGAATGAAAAGAAACCTTTTAAATCATGTTTACCTAAATGACAGTATTATATGTGCTTTTTGTTTGGAAAGTCACTGTCAACCCTAGGGAGCTTTTAGGGCACACTCCATATCAGTTAAATCAAAATGTTTGTTGGTATAGCCTATACATGGGTACTTTAAAAAAGCATTCCTGACAATATTAATATGTGGGCAGATTTGGGAACCACTGGTTTCTAGAGGAAGTTATTAGAGGTATGTAAAATTGGGAAAGGAGTATGTCAAGACTATATATTGTCATCTTGCTTATTTAACTTATGTGCAGAGCACATCATGAGAAACGCTGGGCTGGAAGAAGCACGAGCTGGAATCAAGATTGCTGGGAGAAATATCAATAACCTGAGATATGCAGATGACATCACCCTTATGGCAGAAAGTGAAGAAGAACTAAAGAGCCTCTTGATGAAAGTGAAAGACAAGAGTGAAAAAGCTGGCTTAAAACTCAACACTCAAAAAACTAAGATCATGGCATCTCGTTCCATCACTTCATGGCAAATAGTTGGGGGAAACAATGGAAATAGTGAGAGACTTTATTTTCGTGGGCTCCAAAATCACTGCCGATGGCGATTGCAACCACAAAATTAAAAGACTCTTGCTCCTTGGAAGAAAAGTTGTGACAAACCTAGACAGTTTATTAAAAAGCAGAGACATTACTTTGCTAACAAAGGTCCATATAGTCAAAGCTTTGACTTTTCCAGTCGTCACATATGGATGTGATTGTTGGACCATAAAGAAGGCAGAGCACTGAAGAACTGATGCTTTCAAACTGTGGTGCTGGAGAAGATTCTTGAGAGTCCTTGTACTGCAAGAAAATCAAACCAGTCAATCTTAAAGGAAGTCAACCCTGAATATTCATTGGAAGGACTGATGCTGAAGCTGAAGCTCCAATACTTTGGCCACCTGTTGCAAAGAGCCAACTCATTGGAAAAGACCCTGATGCTGGGAAAGATTGAAGACAGGAGGAGAAGGGGACGACAGAGGATGAGATGGTTGGATGGCATAACTGACTCAATGGACTTGAGTTTGACCAAACTCAGGGAGATAGTGAAAGACAGGGAAACCTTGTGTGCTGTAGTTCATGGGTCGCAAAGAGTCGGACACGACTTAGCAGCTGAAAAGCAATGGAGCCCCGTGTGGTATTCACAGTGCTGTCCCTCACTGGGCTACTCCCATGACAAGTCACAACACGCTTGCAATTACTTGAATTCTTACATTTTTAAAATTTAAAATGAATGTCCTCATAGCTTTATACTACATAAGAGATCCTGACTGGTTTAATATAAAATATTTTTTTGCACAAAGCAGTCTTTAAGTAAGGGAGCCATGATAACTTCAAGGCTTCTTGCCTCCCGCCAGCACACCACCAGCGCCCCTGTCTGCACAGCTCTAGCCCTGGGTTCAAGAACTCAGATATGGATGTCATATACACTCTGGTTTGGAGTCCGTCTCTTACACTTATATTTGCATATCCTAAGCAAACCTCTTCACCTCCCCAAGTCTTAGTTTTCCCATCTATCAAAAGGGGTTTTGGGGGCGATTAAAATGAAGGGCTTAGACCACAGATCTTTGTAAACAAGGTTTCTACTGTGTTTGCGTTACTATGTTTTGATGTATAAGCAAGTGCTTTTATGCTGTGTTGTTGCTGGGCAGAACTGGTGTCACAACACACTTAGTTTCATGAAGAGATAAAAGAATGGAAAAGAGTAGTCCCTGGAGGCTCAAGGAAGGTACAGAGAATGCAGCCACTCCTGGAGGAAAGAGGAAAGCAAGCTCTTGTTGGTTCCTTCCATACTCTTGAGTGCAAAGCCTGCATGGTCTATCCTGGGAGGCAGGGCTGGAGTGAGAAAGGATTTGATCATGTCTTCAGTCCTGCCATCTCAGGAAGCTTCCCTGAGGTGATGCTTAACTTCCTCCAATGACTCTCAGCCAAGGGGATTTTTCACTGAGGTTTAAACTCTGAACAGATTCCAAGACGTGAGACCTACCTGAATGCAAATGAGGACAGTGGTCACTTAGAATCAAAATGTGCTGATTTAGGTTTATGAAGCTCCAGTCAGTTGACCTGGCAGCTTCAGTGTGAGATGAGGTGGAACCTAAATGTGCAAAGTGGTCATTTTCCAGGCATCTGCCGTTTGGAGTCAGACTTTCCTGATGATGAGAGTCTTGCTCACCCATTTTCTGTTGACAAAAGTGTTTGGGCCATGACTGCAATATGGAAGGATAATAACGCTTATGAAAAGTCACCTTAAATTTGTGTCTCATGCCACATTGAACAACACAGTGTCATATCCATTATCGTATTTGATCCTTGAAGCAATTCAGTGAACTAGAAAAATTACTGCAGCCTGGGATTAGGCATATTCTTAAAGGACTCACGGTTGCTAGCATTAATTTGAGTGTGTATTCCTAAACTTGCATATACAATGATTGCCCTTCTGTTTGCATAGCATATGCATTTTTGCTTTTTTATAATCCATTTCCCTTTTAAAATCTCCATCTCCTCTGACCCTTTACATCTTATTCTAATGTCTCTCTAGCATTAGTAAAAATAATTACTGAGAAGAAATGCATATTTGAGATGGACTTGGCTGAATTTCTGCTAGAAATACTCCCTGTGAGAGGTGTCAAATATGTTTGCTTGTTCTTCATCCTACCTCCTTCCTTCCTTCTTTACTCCATCCTTTTTGTTGTTGTTGTTGTTGCTTTAAAAAAAAGAGTGTGTGTGTGTGTGTGGCCTGGAGAAAGGCAGGAGTGAAGGGGAAAGAAGATGATTAGTTGAATTGATCAAAGTGAAGAGCATCATAAAGTTTCAAAAAAGATCCTTTGGAGGTTAAAGGATATCTACATATCTACATAGATATGAATTTATAGTAAGTCTGATTTTGTGGGATATATTTCTTTTGATGGGAAAATGTTCTTAGGCTCTGCTTGTGCTACTTAAACTATTTCATGGTATACAGTGACACCTAAAATCAGAGATAAATAATAATTTTTTTCAGTAATTTTATAATTTTATGTTTAGGAAATGTGTTCTCTTCCTAGTTTTAATTGTTTATCAGTTGAGTTAATGTTCTTAAACATATGCACAATAAATATTGCAGTGAAATTTCATGATCTTTTTCCTAAATGATCTTGCCTTGTATTTCAAGATCTTTATTATGCAGATGGTATTGAGGTCACTGATACAGCAATCAGGACTTCCCATATATGCAGAAATGTAACCATCAGAGATGGGTATTAACAGAGAATTATATTTTTTTACTTGAGAATTTTAGGATTCTTAGTGAGACACATATGTTTTGTATATTATAGGATATGAATGTCTTTTAAACAACTAAACATCTACATACATACCTATTCCAAATTATTAATGTCACAATAATAATAATGATAGTTTAATAGACATGAACTTTTTGAAATAATACCTAACATAAGGTAGAAACATAAACCTATTTGTCTGACACTTTTAAAATTTGATTTACTGAATTTACCAAATATTTTGATAGAGAAGAGACCGTTTAATATTGTGCTTAGAATGGAGTTGGATACAGCTGGATTTGATTCTTGATTCTGGTGCTTACTAGCTAAATTTTCCAGACCCAGTTTTCTCATCTGTACAATGGGAACCAAATTAGCGACTAAAAGGGTTTATAAAATTATAAAATAAGATAAAGAATGTGAACTGCTTAGCACAGTGCTTATTATAAAGTCAATGCTCAGTAAATAGTGCTACCTGTATATTGTTACTTGCTAACAATCATTAATTCAGTTGTGTAAGTGAATATTTGGCATATCTTACATCAGTTCTGGAGAAGGAAATGGCAACCCACTCCAGTATTCTTGCCTGGAAAACCCCATGGACAGAGGAGCCTGGCAAGCTACAGTCCATGGGGCCACAAAGAGTCAGACATGACTCAGCAACTTCACTTTTTATCAGTTCAGTTCAGTCGCTCAGTTGTGTCTTACTCTTTGCAACCCCATGGACTGCAGCACACCAGGCTTCCCTGTCCATCACCAACTCCTGGAGTTTATTCAAACTTGTGTCCATTGAGTTGGTGATGCCAACTCAATGCTATCTCATCCTCCATTGTTCCCTTCTTCTCCTGCCTTCAATCCTTCCCAGCATCAGGGTCTTTTCCAATGAGTCAGTTCTTTGCATCAAGTGGCCAAAGTATTGGCGTTTCAGCTTCAGCATCAGTCCTTCCAATGAATATTCAGGACTGATCTCCTTTAGGATGGACTGGTTGGATCTCCTTGCAGTCCAAGGGACTCTCAAGAGTCTTCTCCAACATCACAGATCAAAAGCATCAATTCTTCTGCACTAAGCTTTCTTTATAGTCCAACTCTCACATCCATACATGACTACTGGAAAAACCATAGCTTTGACTAGATGGACCTTTGTTGACAGAGTCATGTCTCTGCTTTTTAATATGCTGTCTAGGTTGGTCATAGCTTTTCTTATATGTTATATATCATATATTCTTTATTATATATTATATATCTTATATATTCTGTGTTATAGATTCTGTATTATATCGTCTTTTATTTCTGTCACATATGAATTTTTTCTCTGATACTATCCAAAAGCAGAATTTTCAGTGTTTATAAATATATTTATAAATTAGCTACTTATTTAATGACTGCTATTGCTGTATTTGGAGAAGACAATGGCACCCCACTCCAGTACTCTTGCCTAGAAAATCCCATGGACGAAGGAGCCCGGTAGGCTGCAGTCCATGGGGTCACTAGGAGTCAGACACGACTGAGCGACTTCACTTTCTCTTTTCACTTTCATGCGTTGGAGAAGGAAATGGCAACCCACTCCAGTGTTCTTGCCTGGAGAATCCCAGGGATGGGGGAGCCTGGTGGGCTGCCGTCTCTGGGGTCGCACAGAGTCGGACACGACTGAAGCGCCTTAGCACTAGCAGCAGCAGCATGTGCTGTATACCTTGCTAGAAGCCAGGTTTAGAACAGTAAGCTAAACAAGATCTTCTTACATAGATATTTTAGTCAGTATGAGAAATAATTAGTAAATAAGCAAACTGAAAAATCACATTTATTTGTTTATTTAGCAGCACGGTGCTAATCAGGGATTCCTGCTTAAGTCCAGTGGGAGCCAGGCTCAGAGCAATTGTCCTGGGACATTATCAGTGGGGAATTATCAGTAGGCATGATTCTAGCAATTTCACTGTTTCACTTGGGAGCCCTGGATTCTAAGGTAATTCACTGCACACGTGCAACTTCTGTCTTCTCCACCATTCCACAGAGCAGAACGGATGTGTGTATTTCCTTCAAATCATCTCATCAGTGCTCAGCAAATAATATAAAATGAAATAAATAGGTTAAGGGCCTTTCTTTATAAAGTCCCATCGGTCAAGATGCTCAGCAACTCCAAGGCATGCTGAATGCAGACAGTGCTAATGTAAATCTGTTTCCCCACCTTTACTTATTCCCTGGATAAACAAGATAGGCTGCCCACCTTCCTTAGTATTCCAAGTCTTAATGAAAACAAGAAAGAATTCTTCAAAGATAGACTCCTGGAGTATTGGTGCATGAATGGTAGAGGACTCTGGCTTCTGATGATGAAGGCTTATGTAGCAGATACACAAGGGCCATGAATCTGGGTATGATATCCATGGAGGCTTCTTCCCAGAGTTCTTGGCCCCTGAGCTAAAGTCAAGCCTCTTCCATGCCTTGGGTGGTCACTTCAAAAGACCCCCAATGAAAGCATTCAGAAGGGAGGAAAAAGTTTTCTCCTGGCTCTCCATCGTGAATTACAAGCTGGCATTATCTCTTCCCATTCTTAAAACTCGAAGGGTGGTACAGGCAGCGATGCTGACAGTGTGCATTCGCAGATGCCACCATATGGGTCTTGAAAAACTAGTTGCACTGATGATTCCCTGCATGTGTAGGAGACAGTTTGCGTTGTTGGCACCGTCCCTGCACAGAAACAAGCACAGCTTAGCAAGGCTGAGCAGATGGCACTGGATCTGGTGCCAGGGAAGCAGTGAATTAAAGGTTATACCCACCAGGTTTGATGCGGTGCCAGTTTGAATTGGTACAGAAGCTTCAGCCCACCTGCTTATTGGCCTCATGACATCTGGCATCTTTTTATTTTATTATTATTTTTTTTTAATTTGGACTGAATTGAAGGCAGCAAGGAAAAATGTCATTTTAAAAGCCAGTTACAAGTCAATAGATTTAAACTCTTAACAAAAAAAAAAGGCCTACAGGCCCTCTACATTAATGTTTTATATTAATGATTTTTAGAAAACCTTTGGGGAAGTCACACACGGATGTGCTGAATTGTGCTGCAATTTATAGCGTCATATAATGGAAGGGGGTGGACTGCTGAAACCTGGCCCAAAGTTGCTAAATAGTGACAACAGAAAAAGGCTATTATCTGTAGCCTGTATACGGTAAGGAGGAATCAGAGAGGAAAATGAGCTTGCTTCTATTTATTCTAACTATTTTCACTTTGTAATGAAAAGAAAACATGGTGGCATTTCGCACAGAGGCACACTCTAGAAGGTGCTTCTCACCTTTGGTTTGTCTCATACAGTTTTTCTATGGCCACGTGTTTAGTGGTGCTGTATTTCAGCTGTAATCCCCACTTGCTCTGCACACATTCATACACTGTGTATACAAATACGCAACACACCCAGCCCCAGGGTAGCAGAGTGTGCATACTGAAACCTGTTTGTATATCTCCTCCATTTGGGATTTTCATGTCTGCTCCCTGGGTGTGAAATGAAAGCCTGCCGTGGAGCTGCACTCGGAGGTGATTAGCTTGGTAACCAAGCCTTTTGATTCAAAGTGTATATAAGGCCTGGCTTAGAATATTGCCATTTATTGATTTTGAATTAACTTTTAATGATACTGTATCAAGCCCCGCATCAGCATTCTAGAGGTGAAAGAAATCATCGTTAAGACGGTGGATTAAGTGTCTAAGATGGCATCAACTTTTCATCCCACAAATCTGGCTTGTAACGTGGTCATACTGACTTTTTTTCCCATTGAAATTGGCTTGGTATTTTTCTTTTTCATAGACTGTAACAACTTAGAAGTTTTGTGGCAGTATAGTCTTTTCAGAAAAATACCCAGAGAAGAGACAATGATAAGGAAAAAAAGTAGGGAGTGCTTCCAAATTCTGCTCAAAAGAACTTGGAGGGAAAACGAAGAAAAACTAGCAGCATACCTCTAGTTATGAACAGAAACAATAGCCTGGAAATGCAACAGTTTACTCTTGTTTTGAACTCTGTAGACAGTCAACAGACAGAGACAGTGAGCAGCCAGTAACACCGGTACCATCCTCAGAATATGCAAGAGAAAGGCTTGCTGTCTGATTGGGAAGGCAATCCAAATTCCATTAGTTCTGGGTATACTCTGGAAGTCAGCTGTCTGTTTTGAAGCCTTTAATTAAATATCATAATGACTTCTTAATATTAAAGGTATTATTAAGTATTAATGTTAAAGTATTAAACACATTAAAATAATTTTACATTATTAAAATGTTATTAATTATTGATATTAAATATTAATTAACTTCCAATTCTGAATTGCATGAGCCACAGCTATATTTTTCTCAGTGGTAAATCCAGGTTAAAAAAAAAAAGAGAGAAAACCTGTTTCCCAAAATCATGAAACTACTAAGGGAAAAATAAAGTTCAAAAAAATGTAAGCAGCAACACTAGAAATGATGGAGCTTTATGGACCCATTTGTTGTTATCAAAATCCTTAGGCTCATCTAAGTTTATGGATGGAAAAAATAATCAAACTTTACTAATGTAAAGTGTAAAAGAAATACCAATTTCCTTTCAGCATTTCAATAACAGAGTGAAGATGGGAAAGAATAAAACCACCCACATAACAGGGCCTCTCTAACATTGGAGCCACTTAGAACTTCCTTCTATTCAGATAACTAACTCATGACTGTGTTAGAATGACATTTCTTTCACAAGCTTCTAAGGTGTTCTATAATAATGCTCCATCATCTTTGCTATCCAAAGACATCTTACTGTTTTCACAGTCAAAACTTATACATTATTCAATGTTGTTATAAATAATTCTTGTTATAGACCATGTACTAAATTGCTACTTCATATTCATTGTGGCAAGATAATCTGTTTCAAATTTCTCCAGATAAACAGGTAACTCAATATATTCCAAGGAAATAAAAGAAGTATGTTCTGCTCCTTCAACAGAGCAGTTTTAGTGAGGCAATGGTTAAAAACAAAGAATCCCCAATGGGAGATCACACTGAAAGTTGTAATCACAAGGACAAGGTATCCAAGCATAATTTTATGTACAATGCATATGATAACATTGCCTTCTAGGCTATCTATAATATATTGCCGAGTACTCTCTTCTCAATACATTTAAAATCTACTATTTATTGTTAATAGACACAAGAGTTGGTTAAAATGGGTCTGAAAAGTAAGTGAAGAGCTCTATGGATTAACTGGAAGGCAAGAGCCTAGCAACTTTTCTTACAGCAAAACAGATTGTGGATTTTATATTTATCTTTTTTCAGTACTAATTTTGAATATTTATGACCAAAAATTCAAAATGGGTGCTTTAAAAATACATCCAGGCACAGGGAACTCAAACCGGAGCTCTGCAACAACCTAGGGGGTGGAATGGGGAGGGAGATGGGAGGGAGGCTTATGCGGGAGGCGACGCATGTATACCTAAGGCCGATTCATGCTGATGCTTGGTAGAAACCAACACAATTCTGTAAAGCAATTATCCTTCAATTAAAAAAATTTTTTAAATTTATCCAAAAAAAGCAGTAATTTGCCCTCGAGTTAATGAAATATAAGATAATTCCTCAAGATTGCATTTCCATGGACTCTGAAACTGAAAAAAATGGTCTCATGGATTTAGCTCAGCCAAATCCTGCTCTCCAGCTAGTATCATCATTAATGTGTATTTCAATGGCACCCCACTCCAGTACTCTTGCCTGGAAAATCCCATGGATGGAGGGGCCTGGTAGGCTACAGTCCATGGGGTCGCTAAGAGTCGGACACGACTGAGTGACTTCACTTTGCTTTGCTTAAGATATGATCATATTGCATACTAAGATAGAATATGGTTCTGGCACAAAGTAGGAGCTCAAAATATTTGTTTAATGGGACTGATGCACCAGGTAAACCTTCCCTGATAGCTCAACGGAAAGAATTTGTCTGCAATGCAGGAGATGTGGGTTCGAAGCCTGAGTCGGGAAAATTCCCTGGAGAAGAGAATGGAAACCCACTCCAGTGATCCTTGCCTGGGAAATCCCATGGAAGGAGGAGCCTGGGGGGTATACTGTGCGAGGCAGCAAAAGAGTTGGACACGACCTATCGACTAAAAAACAGCAACAATGAACCAGGTGGTGAATCATCCATTCATGCTTTCTTTCATTCAGTATTATTGATGGAGCATGAGTTATGGAAGTGGCTAAGAACTCAGATTCTGAAGGTAGATTTCCTGGGTTCAAACTGGTTCTGTCTCTTGACAGCTGTGTGATACGGGACACATTTAACATTTCAGTGTCTCAGTGTCCTCCTCTATAAAATGAAGCAGCTACAAATACTAATAAAGTTTTATGATGAATGTACTATATTTATTACAGATTTAGAGCAATGTTGGGTACTTTGTGTCTTATGAATATTTAATCAATAGGTAGATACACAAAGATATGTAGATGATAAATTTCCCAGTGCAAAGAGCAGAATGAAGCAATATCTCAGTTCCCAATGTGCTCAAAATACTCAGATAACATTCAGAAAATAAGCTTTTAATGTACATGAGACTTTAGGTTACAAGCTCAGAAACATGAGTTGGACGCGACTGAGTGACTTCACTTTCACTTTTCACTTTCATGCATTGGAGAAGGAAATGGCAAACCACTCCAGTGTTCTTGCCTGGAGAATCCCAGGGATGGGGGAGCCTGGTGGGCTGCTGTCTGTGAGGTCACACAGAGTCGGAAACAACTGAAGTAACTTAGCAGCATATGATGATCAAGATCCCTTTAAGTAAATATACCTTCTCTTTATTCTTACAGACAAAATGATGAAGTCATTGAAATTCATGTTCATCATTCCCATAATCTTCCTCCTTTGTAATGGCCCTTCTCACTTAAAGAAGAAATAATCTAATATCAGCTTACAACACTTTTTAGTTCATACTTTAATTAACTTTGTATGTTTGTAAATAATTTCTACTGTGTCTCTTCAACCATGAGTGTAAAGATTTTTAAGACTTTTTCCATAATGATAAAATGAAAGCATTCTCCCCTTTAAAATATGTTTAGTTAGGGCTTGACCAATAAAAGATTTAAGGGAGGAGCAAAGGGACCCCAGAAGAGTTAATATACTATAAACTACATGCTCCTCATTTTTTCAGTCTCAAACATCTATTGACTCCACATCATTTCTTTGTCTACCCCCGGGACCACTGCTATAGTTCAGGTTTTCATCCTTTACCATCAGAACTACTGAAGTCTCCTTTGCTTCCCAGCTTGTCCCTTCTTCCCCTGTATCCCATTATCTGCATTGCAACTTTCCAAATGAGAGCTCTGATAATGCTACTTTCAGGCTCAAAAATCTAACAGGATAGCATGCCTCAGTGGAGGTTACAAACTTCGTTACCTATAAGACTCATCCAACTGAGCTCCTTGTCTCCGAGGTTGTTGGTTCAGTATAGTTTTCATGGGCTCAAGGTTTAGCCCCAGGGATTTTGATGAAGTCACTCCATGGCCAGTGTTTGAGAGCCACCAGCTAAGAGTCGGACATGACTGAGCAACTTCACTTTCACTTTTCACTTTCATGCATTGGAGAAGGAAATGGCAACCCACTCCAGTGTTCTTGCCTGGAGAATCCCAGAGACGGGGGAGCCTGGTGGGCTACCATCTATGGGGTCACACAGAGTCGGACACGACTAAAGTGACTTAGCAGAAGCAGCAGCCAGAAGGAAAAGTCGAAGTACACCAGCCCTTCCAGGATTAGTCCTTGCCTGTCTCTCTCCACTCCCACATACCCATGCCCCTCCAATTGGAGTTCCTACATCCACACCTTGTAGCTGCTTCACTCTTGGCCCAGTAGTCATCTCCCCTTTGTGATCCATGGTAACTGCTTTGCAAAAGTTGGTAGCTCTGTTTCTAGCATTTTCCAAAACACTCTGCCTAAACCACATTGAACCTTTCCTTACTTTTATGAGAATTTATGCTGCATGTAGTGCTGGAATAATGGTATTAAAAATGCACAGTACATTTGGACAAAAAAAAAGAAGTCCATTTTTCATTTATATCTGTTGGGAACATTAAAGACAGCTGCAATATATAGCACCCTCCTCCCAATTCCTTCTCTCCCATTTTCTCACACCCACCTACCAGAGTTCCTTTCTCTTCCAAACTCCCTGGAGATTCTCCCACACATCCAGCCTTACTTGATCTTTATCCTTCTCATCCATCTTCTTTCCTCCTGATTTTGCAATTTGAAAATCCCAAAGGAAAAAAATAACACTTGTTTAGAAGACTGGAAATGTCAAGGAGACACAGCTCCTTTAGTGCATAGGAGTTGCTCCTAGTCATAAGGGAGAAGGGAGATGTGGGAACAATCATACAGAATCCTGCCTCTCCCATTTCAGCTTGAGCTCCTTTGGAGCAGTGATGTCTTACTTAATTTGATTTCTCTGTACAAACCCAGATCTCAAAATATATTAATATTAGAATCTGAGGTGACAGGTGTGTCTTTTCTCATGTATCTAACTACTTATCGGAATTGCCTTAAGAAAACCTAATTTATTTGCTTTAGGGTAATATACAATCAATAATGCTGGAGGATAATTTGTCTTCATCGTAATTTCCTCTTTTGCTGCCACCATCTGAAGAAACAGTCTCCTGATTCTGTGCATTCCAATCACCATACTTATGTAACAAATTGTTCTAAACTTGGTGACATTAAAAAATTCTTTATTTTGCATGCAGATTTCTTAGGACGGGTATTCAGGGAGGACTTGACAGGGTAGTCCTCCCTGGGGTTATGTGGGTAAAGTCAGAGGGCTGCTGTCACCTGCAGGCTTGACTGGGGCTGAGGATCCACGTTCCTGGGGCTCTTGGGTGAAAGTGTGATGCATATGCATAGAGTTGCTAGGGTGGCTTCGCAAAATGGCATTTGGCTTCCTCCAAAGCATGTGTGCAAGAAGCCGAAGTGTGTGCTGCAGTGCCTTTTTTGACCTAGCCTTAGAATCACACCCTGTCCACTCTGCTTTGTTCTATTGATCTCTTAGAGTCAGTGTTGATTAGTTTTGAGAGAGGACTAAAACATAGGTTATGGACAGTGGAGGTGTGCATCATTGGGTAGCATCTTGGAGGCTGGTTACCCTCCAAACATCCACGTTTTCCTAAAAGATAAATTGTGCGATGCACGATACTGGATGCTTGGGGCTAGTGCACTGGGATGACCCAGAGGGATGGTATGGGGAGGGAGGAGGGAGGAGGGTTCAGGATGGGGAACACATGTATACCTGTGGCAGATTCATTATGATATTTGGCATAACTAATACAATTTTGTAAAGTTTAAAAATAAAATAAAAAAAAAAAGATAAATTGTGGACTACCTAAGTTGTTGTGCTATAACTGCTGTAGGGAACAGGGAGCATGAGGTCTTACAAGTGTAACATTTTATAGCTGGAAAGATCAAGTGTGTGTGTGTGAAAGTCACTCAGTTGTGTCCAACTGTTTGTGACCCCATAGACAGTAGCCTGCCAGTCTCCTTTGTTCATGAAACTCTCCAGGCCAGAGTACTGGACTGGGTAGCCGTTCCCTTCTCCAGGGGATCTTCACAACCCAGCAATCAAACCCAGGTCTCCCACATTGCAGGCAGATTCTTTACAGTGTGAGCCACCTGGGAAGCTTGGAAAGATCAAGAGATTATATCTAACTCAAGTGGTCTTAAGTCATAGATCTAGAAGTAGCTTTGTGCGTGCTAAGTCACTTCAGTCATGTCTGACTCTTTTCAACCCCATGTACCATAGCCCTCCAGGCTCTTCTGTCCATGGGTTTCTCCAGGCAAGAGGTGGCTTTAGGGATTAGCTAATTCAACCACTTGATTCACAGATAAGAAAAGAGAGGATCATTGATACCATTTTTCTAGAATCCATATATGTGCATTAATATAAGATGTTTGTTTTTCTCTTTCTGAATTACTTCACTCTGTATAATGGGTTCTAGGTTCATCCATTTCACTAGAACTGACTCAAATTCATTCTTTTTTATGGCTGAGTAATATCTCATTGTGTATTTGTACCACATCTTTATCCATTCATCTGTCGACATCTACATGGCTTCCGTGTTCTAGCTAGGGAAGGAACAGAGATGCAGATATAGAGAATGGACTTCTGGACACAGTGGGGGAAGGAAAGAGGCGAATGGAGAAAGTAGCACTGACATATTTACACTAACGTGTAAAATAGGTAGCTGGTGAGAAGAGAAGGTGCTCTACAAGACAGGGAGCCCAGCTTGGTGTTCTGTGATGACCTAGAGGGGAGGGATAGGAGGAGGGGAAGAAGCTCAAGCAGGACGTGAAATATGTATAATTTTGGCTGGTTTGTGTGGTTGTGCAGCAGACATTAACAAAACATTGCAAAGCAATTTTCTCCCAATTAAAAAATAAAATAAAAAAAGAAAAGCGAGGCTCAGAAAGAACATTTGTGGCAGAGCTGGGTCAAGAGGTCAGAACTACCATATCCCAGGCCAATAAATAATCAAAGGAAGCAAACACAAACACAACTCTCTGGGGAAATCTGAGAAGAAAAAGTGCAAATGTGTTCTTTGATATGTAAAATAATCTGAATTTGAGAAAACATTATAAATTACATACTTTTTATGACTAAGTATCATGCAGTATAGCTGTGGTTTTCTTTGTTGGTTAAATGTGCTGCACACTAATTTGCGTGGGTTTTATTTGCTCACAACACTGTATTCTATTGACACGTTCCTAATTGTGTTAATTTACTTATCATACAGTGTAGTCAGTTGCTCAGATATTAAAATTAAATGGAGCATTTTCCACTCATTTATCTCTTAACAATTATAGAAATATTAAAAGAGAACTTTAAAATAAGATATAGAGTAATGAAGATTTTTTAAATTAATTGCATAAGTTAATCTTTGACTTTAAAATCTTAGAAAACACTTAATTAGAAGGCAATTTGTGCAAAACAAATGTCTTGAATTCTGCTTTTCACTGCCTAGAAATTAAGTCCAGATAAATTTCACTAATAATTTCTTTCAATGTTGTTGTTCAGTCACTAAGTTGTGTCTGACTCTTTGTGATGCCATGGACTGCAGCACACCAGACTCCTCTGGCCTCCAGTAACTCCCAGAGTTTTCTCAAATTCATGTCCATTGAGTTGGCAATGCTATTTAACTATCTCATCTTCTGCCATCCCCTTCTCTTTCCCTTCTATCTTTACCAACATCAAGGTCTTTTCCAATGAGTTAGCTCTTCCTATCAATTGGCCAAAGTATTGGAGCTTCAGCTTTAGCATCGGACCTTCCAATGAATATTCAAGGTTGATTTCCTTTAGAACTGACTAGTTTGATCTCCTTGCAGCCCAAGGGACTCTCAAGAGTCTTCTCCGGCACCAAAATTTGACAGCATCAAATCTTCAGTGTTCAGCCTTCTTCTTTTTTTTTTTTTTTTAATGGGCCAACTTTCACATTCTACATGACTACTGGAAAAAACCATAGCCTTGAGTATACAGGCCATGGTCAGCATAGTGATGTCTTTATTTTTTAATATGCTGTCTAGGTTTGTTAATAGCTTGCCTTCAAATGAATAATTGCTTTTTAATTTCAAGGCTGCAGTCACGGTCACAGTGATTTTGGAGCCCAAGGAAAAAAAATCTGTCACTGCTTCACTTTTTTCCCTTAATTTTCCATGAAGTGATGGGACAAGATGCCATGACCTTAGTTTTTTGAATGTTGAGTTTCAAGCCAGTTTTTTCACTCCTCTTTCACCTTTATCAAGAGTAGTATCATCTGCATATCTGAAGCAATTGATATTTATCCTGGCAATCTTGATTCCAAGCTTGTGATTTATTCAGCACGGCGTTTTGCATGATGTACTCTGCATATGCTATGACAAACCTAGACAAGCATATTAAAAAGCAGAGACATTACTTTGTTGACAAAGGTCTGTCTAGTCAAAGCTATGGTTTTCCCAGTAGTCATGTATGGATGTGGATTATAAAGAAAGCTGACCGCTGAAGAACTGATGCTTTTGAACAGTCATGTTGGAGAAGACTCTTGAGAGTCCCTTGGATTACAAGGAGATCCAACCAGTTCATCCTAAAAGAAATCAGTCCTGAATATTCACTGGAAGAACTGGTGTTGAAGCTGAAAATCCAATACTTGGGCCACCTGATGTGAAGAACTGACTCATTGGAAATGACCCTGATGCTGGTAAAGATTGAAGGCAGGAAGACAAAGGGAAAATAGAGGATGAAATGGTTGGATGGCATCATTGACTCAATGGACATGAGTTTGAGTAAGCTCTGGGAGTTGGTGATGGACAATGAAGCCTGGTGTGCTGCATGCATGGGGTCACAAAGATTCAGACATGACTGAGCAACTGAACTGAACTTTGCATATAAGTTAAACAAGCAGGGTGATGGTATACAGGCTTGTCATACTTCTTACCCAATTTGAACCAGTCTGATGTTCCATGTCCGTTCTAACTGTTGCTTCTTGACCTGCATACAGGTTTCTCAGGAGCCAGATAAGGTTATCTGGTATTTCCATCTCTCTAAGAACTTTGGAGTTTGTTGCAATTGACAGTCAAAGGCTGTAGCATAGTCAATGGAGCAGAGTAGATTTTTTCTGGAATTTTCTTGCTTTTTCTATGATCCAACAGACGTTGATAATTTGATCTCTGGTTCCTCTGCCTTTTCTAAATCCAGCTTGAAAATCTGGAAGTTCTCAGTTCACGTACTACTGAAGACTAGCTTGAAGGATTTTGAACATAACCTGGTAGCATGTGAAATAAACACAATTGTATGGTAGTTTGACCATTTCTAAGTTTTCCAAATTTGCTGACACGTTGAATGCAGCAATTAACAGCATTATCTTTTAGTATTTTAAATAGCTCAGCTGGAATTCTGTCTCATCCACTACGTTTGTTAGTAGTAATGATTCCTTAGGCCCATATGACCTCACACTCCAGAATGTCTGGCTCTAGGTGAGTGACCACACCATCATGGTTATCCAGGTCATTAAGACCTTTTTTTGTTTAGTTCTTCTGAGTATTCTTGCCACTTCTTCTTAATCTCTTCTGCTTCTGTTAAGTCCTTATCATTTCTGTCCTTTATTGTGTTCATCTTTGCATGAAATGTTTCCCTCGTATCTCCAATTTTCTTGAAAAGCTCTCTAGTCTTTCTCATTTTATTGTTTTCCTCTATTTCTTTGCACTGTTCTTTTAAGAATTCTTCTTAGAACACTGTTCTTCTTATCTGTCCTTGCTATTCTCTGGAACTCTACATTCAGTTGGTTGTATCTTTCCCTTTCTCCTTTGCCTTTCACTTCATTTCTTTCCTCAGCTATTGTAAAGCCTCCTCAGACAACCACTTTGCTTTCTTGCATTTCTATTTCTTTGGGATGATTATGATCAGTGCCTCCAGTAAAGTTATGAAGTTCCATCCATAGTTTTTTGGCACTCTATCTGCCAGATCTAATCCCTTGAAACTATTTGTCACCTCCACTATATAATCATAAGAGATTTGCTTTAGGTCATACCTGAATGGCCTAGCGGTTTTCCCTACTTTCTTCAATTGAAGCCTGAATTTTGCAATAAAGAGCTCATGATCATCATCTCTAGGTTTTGTTTTTACTGACTGTATTGAGCTTCTCCATATTTGACTGCAAAGAACACAATCAATCTGATTTCAGTATTGACAATCTGGTAATGTCCATGCGTAGAGTCATCTCTTAAGTTGTTGCAAAAGGGTGTTTGTTATGATTGGCATGGTCTCTTATCAAAATCCTGTTAACTTTGCTCTGCTTCGTTTTCTACTCCAAGAACAAACTTGCCTGTTATTTTGGGTATGTCTATTTTAAATAAATTTATTTATTTGTAATTGAAGGATAATTGCTTTACAGAATTGTGTTAATTTCTGCGAAACATCTCCTGTGATGAAAAAGACACGTTTTTTGGTGTTAATTCTAGAAAGTGTTGTAGGTCTTCACAGAACATGTCAACTTCAACTTCTTTGGCATTAATGTTAGGGATATAGACTTGGATTACTGTGATGTTGAATAGTTTACCTTAGAAATGAGATGATTCTATTTTGGGTTTTTTTTTTTTTTTTTTTCGAGATTTCACTGAAGTATTGCATTTCAGACTTTTGCTTATTATGAGGGCCACTCCATTTCTGCTAAGGGATTCTTGCCCATAGTAGTAAAAATAGTGGTCATTTGAATTAAATTCGCCCATTCCCATCCATTTTAGTTCACTGATTCCTAAGATGTCAATGTTCAGTCTTGCCATCTCCTGCTGACCCAACATTTCAGTTTCCTATGTGATATTGTTCTTTAAGTATCAGAGTTTTCTTTCACCATCAGACACATCCATAACTGAGCATCATTTCCACTTTGGCCCAGCTGCTTCATTCTTTCTGGCGCTATAAGTAATTGCCCTCCACTGCTTTTCCTCAGTTGCATGATGAACACTTTCTGATCGGGTAGGCTCATCTTCTGGTGTCACACCTTTTTGCGTTTTCACACTGTCCATGGAGTTCTCAGGGGCTTCCCTAGTGGCTCAGTGGTACTCGCCTGCAATGCAAGAGCCACAGGAGAGGTGGGTTCGATTCCTGGATTGGAAAGATTATCTGGAGAAGGAAGTGACAACCCACTCCAGTGTTCTTGCCTGGAGAATCCCATGGACAGAGGTGCCTGGCAGGTTACAGTCCATGGGGTCACGAAGTCAGACATGACTTGGTGACTAAACCACCACCACCACGGGGTTTTTATGGCAAGAATCCTGAAGTGGGTTGCCATTTCCTCCTTCAGTGGGCCCTGTTTTGTCTGAACTCTTTAGCGTGACCTATCCATCTTGGGTAGCCCTGCATGGCATGGCTCATAGCTTTATTGAATTCCCCAAAGCCCCTTTGCAATGACAAGGCTGTGATCCATGAATATGTAATCCATATTTCTTTCAATATGAAGTTCTTTTACCTACTCTAATTAAGGTCACAGACTATCTATTTTCAAGCTACAGCTGTTATTTCATTATTTTGACAACTTGAATTGAATATCCAAGTTACAGAGTGCAACCATTTTATAGACTTTCTTTGTGATTGGAATATAAGGCAAATAAAAGTAAAAGGGTCATTTGATTTTGAAAGTTGTACTGTTGTAGTTACAGATTGACATACATAGGGATAAAAATATTGGCCTTGCATTAGTTCTCCTGTATATTTTGCTTTGGTTTCTTAAGAGAACAGGATATGACAGGGGAGAAATACACATTCTCATCTTTTTTTGTTTTTGGAGAAAAATACACCTTATTTCTATGACCTAGGATAACACTACACTGGGTTAGGGTGATATGTTAATGTGAACATGTAACTCTGTGCAATGTTTGGGATTAAACCAGGTCAGAGGAGTCTAATAGTTTATTTACAGTCTATCTACATCACCACGTATTTCTTCACGAGGTCTTCATTTTTAATTTTTGAAACTAAAATAGTTTTAGCTTGCTAATTATGTAATCTACTTCCCCTCCATTTAACATACACAAAGGTGATTTTAAATATTATTTTCCTGTAGTTGCAGCCCTAATAATTAGCTATTGTTACTAGATATTCAGCTAAATGTTAAATGCAGCAGGAACTACACAGAGTCCAAATGCAAATAATCTTTTAATTCTAGATTATTTACTATCCTTGTATTTTAAAATCATCTTACATAAACTGTTAAAATTATACTTTACATATCTATTATTTAATGACCCACACTGCTGTAGCCTAGTCTCCTGTTATTATATAAGCAAACCACCCACCGAGTTTTCTTTGTGTAGCTGAAGGCCCACAGCATGCTCCTGAGGCATAACTATTGACAGATATGAATCTTTTCAGGGCAAAGGAAATGATAGTAAGGAGAGTTAGCAGTTTTAACTTAAACTGCATTTTAGTTGAGGTCTGTACTTAAGAAGGTTTTTAGAATTGATACTGTGTGGTGGTCATAATGAACAAGGATTGAAACAATCAATAGACTGGTAACATTATAGGTAAAATATCTGATGAAAACATATACCTCTAACAGAAAACTCCAAGTTGTATTATATACGTCCTTGTAATTTAAATTTGGAGTTTATTTCTTGCCTCTGATTTATTGGCCTTTGTTTATTCCTGCTTTATTATTTTGCTATTGTGAACTGCTTTGCATCAATTTGATGCCAGTTTGAAAAAGTGTTGTAGTAAATTCTATAACAGTGGTACCAATTTTATAAAACCTACAAACACCCTCTCCACCACTCTTGTTTGTGCTTTCTTTCTTTTCTTCCATGTTTGCTTTGGCTTACAAGCCAGTGCTTGCCCAATGAGTTAGTTGAAATGGCAGCATTAATTTTTATGCGGGGAAGCACACCAACTGTACCGAGAGAGAAGGGGGTGGCAAGCAGGGAAGAGTCAGGTGAGATAAAACATCCTAGCATGCGCATTGCACCAGCTGTACCCTTCCAGGGAGATGCTCTGCAGTCATAAGGTAACACAAGCTTTTTGTCAACGATGATGCCAGTGAATGAAGGCTGTAATAACCTTCATGAAAACCTTTCTTTTGGTTGAAACCTTCTCACCATTCGACTATTTAGGATATTTACCTACTTGTTCCTTGTTTTAAAAGTCCCATTATCAAGATATGACAGAGGGGCATTTAGTAATGAGCAGACAACAAGAATAAAAGAAAACAGACAAAATTAAAGTTGCAAGAGTACCCTATAGCGCATTTATGATTCTTTACAGTTTCTGGGAGACAAAGTAAGCTTGGCCCTTTCCACAGCTGTCCATGGGACACGCTCGTTCAGAAGTGTTGTGGGTCCCACCTTCTGCTGGCTGGCATTCCATTATGGGGAGACACTCAGAGAGCTTGATGAGTAAATAAGATTGGATCCTGGAGAGTATATTCTTTGGAGCTAGATCTTGAGTGTAAGCTTGGACTTCAAAAGTTACTGTATGTGAGAATATGAACAAATCTCTTAATCAGTTTGACTGTAATTTTTGTTCTATAAGTCACATTTTTAATCATAAAGTTACCTTTCCAACCTCCTAATTTACAGGATTTTGAAGGCTATCAATAATAATAATAATAATAATAGCCTGTTTGCCATGGCATTTTTATCAATCTGAAAGCACTAGCCAGAACTAGCATGATTCTTTGAATTTGTTGTTGTTCAGTCGCTAAGTTGTGTCCAACTGTTTGTGACCCCATGGACTGCAGCATGCCGGGCTTCCCTGTCCTTCATCATCTCCCAGAGCTTGCTCAAACTCATGTCCATTCAGTTGGTAATGCCATCCAACCATCTCATCTGCTGTCCCTTTCTCCTCCTGCCTTCAATCTGTCCCAGCATCAGGCTTTTCTAATGCGTCAGTTCATCACATCAGGTGGCCGAGGTATTGGCACTTCAGCTCCAACATCAGTCCTTCCAATGAACACCAAGGACTGATCTCCTTTAGGATGGACTGGTTGGATCTCCTTGCAGTCCAAGGGACCCTCAAGGGTCTTCTTTAGCACCACAGTTAAAAGCATCAATTCTTTGGCTCTCAGCCTTCTTTGTGGTCCAACTCTCACATCCATACATGACTACTGAAAAACCATAGTTTTAACTATACAGATCTTTGTTGGCAAAGTAATGTTTCTGCTTTTAAATATGCTCTCTAGGTTTGTCATAGCTCTTCTTCCAAGGAGCAAAAATCTTTTAATTTCATGGCTGCAGTCACCATCAGTTTTTTGGAGCCCAAAAAGCAAAGTCTGTCACTGTTTCCATGGTTTCCCCATTTATTTGCCATGAAGTGATGGAACTAGATGCCATGATCTTAGTTTTTTGAATGTTGAGTTTTAAGCCAGCTTTTTCACTCTCCTATTTCACTTTCATCAAGAGGGTTTTTCGTTCTTCTTCACTTTCTGCCATAAGGGTGGTATCATCTACTTATCTGAGGTTACTGATATTTCTCCCTTCAATCTTGATTCCAGCTTGTGCTTCATCCAGCCCAGCATTTCTCAGGATGTACTCTGCATGTAAGTTAAACAAGCAGGGTGATAATATACAGCCTTGATTTACTCCTTTCCAAATTTGGAACCAGTCTGTTCCATGTCCAGTTCTAACAGTTAGATCTAGACCTGCATACAGGTTTCTCAGGAGGCAGGTAAGGCAGTCTGGTATTCTCATCTCTTTAAGAATTTTCCACAGTTTGTTGTGATCCACAGTCAAAGGCATTAAAGTAGTCAATGAAGCAGAAGTAGATGTTTTCTTTGGAATTTCTTGCTCTTTCTGTGATCCAACAGATGTTGGCAATATGATTTCTGGTTTCTCTGCCTTTTCTAAATCCAGCCTGAACATCTGGAAGTTCTCATTTCATGTAGTGATGAAGTCTAGCTTGGAGAATTTTGAGCATTACTTTGCTAGCATATGAAATGAGTGAAATGTGTTGATGGACAGGGAGGCCTGGCGTGCTGTGATTCATGGGGTCGTAAAGAGCCAGACACGACTGAGCGACTGAACTGAACTGAACTGTGCAATAATTTGCACGTTCTCTGGCATTGCCTTTGGGATTGAAATGAAAAGTGACCTTTTCCAGTCCTGTGGCCATTGCTGAGTTTTCCAAATTTGCTGGCATATTGAGTGCAGCACTTTAACAGCATCATCTTATAGGATTTGAAATAGCTCAACTGGAATTCTATCACCTCTACTAGCTTTATTTTTAGTGATGCTTCCTAAGGCCCACTTGACTTCTCATTCCAGGATGTCTGGCTCTGGGTGAGACAATAGACATCTTTGAATTACTGTAGCCAATAGTGCCCACTGTCTCCATGGTTTCACATATAGAACTAGGAATATGTCTACTAGAATAACAGCTCCTCTAAAGAGGGTAATGTATTTTATGAATCCTTGGTTCTGCTCATCTAATTGTCAGGCACTAATAAATGATCAATAATGTTTGCTTAATAGACAGCTAAACAAATATGGTAGGCAAGCTTCTGAAAGGCAAAATAGTTTTGCATTTTATAATCTCAAGAGGTAAAATTAGTTTAATGATGGGTTGCTATAGGAAGACAGATCTAAGAAGGGTAAAAATTAAACCCCAAAATAGAATAGGATTTCTTAATATTTTTCTTAGCAGAAGTTATTGTATTTATCAGGAAAAATGAGCTAATGCTGCAATAACAATACCAAAGTTCATAGGCTCCAAACAATATCATTCATGCTCTATATCCATCAAGGATTAGCATGGTTACCTTGACCATTTGAATCACCCTGGCTGATTTGAATCACCCTGGCTGATGGAACAGCCACCATCCTGAATGTTGCTAATCCTCCTAGTTGAGGGAGAAGGAATGTCCTGTGGAGGTTTCTGGATGCATAATTAAATGCTGCAGCCTTTGAGCTTTTCCACTCACATCTCATTGGCCAGCACTAGATATTTGGCCCCAAACAAAAGGAGACCAGGAAACTAAACTGTACCCAGAAGATAATATCAATGACCACTATACCCGATCACATACTAGGATTTTATACACAGAATTAAATAGAAGTACCACAAGGGAGATTGGACTATGAGAGGTCAATCTGTAATTGAATAATTCTGCAAATGCGTTTATTTTCCCAACCCGTATGCAGTGCCTACAAACTTTATTTTCATTTTGAAAATTTAGCATTCATTGCACTTGTGCTATGACTTCTTCTAGGCTGCTAAGTTTTAAATATACCTATATTTAATTTTTTTTATATAATTGTTAATTCTATTTTAATTGACTTGTATTTGTGTCTGTCACTCTTTTCTGGGTGTGTCTGTTTAGTTGCTTGGTTATGTCTGACTCTTTGCGGCACTAACAGCAAAGAACCCGCCTGTCAATGCAGAAGACCTAAGAGATGTGGGTTTAATCCCTGGGTTGGGAAGATCTTCTGGAGAAGGGCATGACAACCCACTCCAGTATTCTTGCCTGGAGAATTCCACAGACAGAGGATCCTGGCCGGCTACAGTCCATGGGATTACAAAGAGTCAGATACAACTGAAGCGACTTAGCACACACAAACATCTGACTCTTTGTGATCCTTTGAACTGTAGCCTGCCAGGCTCCTCTGACCATGAGATTTTTCAGGAAAGAATACTGGAGTTGGTTGCCATTTCCTTCTCCAGGGGATCTTCCCAACCCCAGGGATGGGACCTGCGTCTCCTGCACTGCAGGCAGATTCCTTACATACTGAACTATCAGGGAAGCACTGCTTTCTCTATGGCTTGCTGTAATTGTTATATTCTACCATGTTTCCACAGCTCTCAGTATATAAATGTGCACCATTTCCTCCAAAATTAATTTTCTCTTTCAGATCATAACGAGGTGTTTTTTTTTGTTTTTGTTTTTTTCAAACTAAAGCATACTTTGAAGAAGGATTCACATTACAGGTATACTGACTGAATGAAAACTGAAATTCTAGGCAGCATGATGGGAAAGTGCAGGCTATTCTAAGATGGTAACCTAGAGGGCCGTTCTCCTGACAGATTGCTGTTTGTGTATATTCTGACTTTCTATCATACCTTGCATGAGAATGGGTCTGTCTCTACTTGCTGAACAGAAACAGATTTCTGTGGATTGAAAGTTGTTTTACAAAGGCTGCAAGGCTAAAGTGAAGCAAAGTATTGTCTCACATAGAGTAGAAATCCCAGATGAATGCTTAGAATCTAGTATTCTTGTAAATACTTAGTTCTTCCTCTGCATGGTTTTGCTTGATGTGTGTGTGTGTTTTGGGGTGAATTGATTATGAAAAACCCATATCTAAATCAACTTTCAAATTATTGGCACACAGTGGCAAATGTGTTTTATAAGAATCTTTACAAACAACAAGTTTGGTCACAGTAGCAGTTAAATAGCTCCTCCAAAGTATATCTCAACATGCGGTGGCTCTTCCCTTGTGTTATTTTGCCCGTCATGCTGACTGACCTGCTGCAGTCCATGGGGTGTCAAAGAGTCAAACACGACTGAGCAACTGAACTGAAAGTTGTGGTTATCTGGGCTTGTGATACTGGAGTAGTTACATGACCTATCCTCCCATTTTTGTCCACTGGCCGTTAGTGAGAAGACTTCACAGCCATTTGTCTAGGCTACTCTAAATGAGAAGCGATTCTTCTCCTCTGCTTTGCTGAATGTTAATGAGGGGGTGAGTGTGCTCCCCTTGGAAAGAGGTGTGGACCTGATGCTGGACGTTTGATGAGTTTAACAGTCACCAGCCTGAGACTGTGGAGAAAGTAGGGTAAGGCAACATCTATGGGTGACTAAAAATACACAAATGCCAAGGATGTACGGTGGAATGTGGAGGGTTCTCTCAAGTGACTGCCATGTGAGGAAGGGATGTGATAGAAGTACCAGCTCGTCCTCCGCGAGGTATGTCACAGCTGATAGGTCAGAGCATCACTGTTTAATGGCTCTGGTTTAAAAAGAGAAGTATATTTTGAATTTTCAAAATGGGAAAAAAAAATGGCTTAGTTTGAAGCTAGTCCCTCTCAGCATGGTCATACCCATCAGCCCGAGAAAATAGAATTCTTATTTGAAGTTTATCTTTGATGCAAATGAGACTCAGAAGAAACAAATGTGAAGTCCTTAATAGCTCAATTTGTTCATTGTGAATTCTCACCCTTGATGTGTGACTTCATTTTGCCAAATTGTGTGGTTTGGGAATTATAATATAATTGATAAATTCAGGCCAATAGTAGCTGAGGAGAAAGCAGGATACGGCAGTAAAACTAGTCACAAATACTCAGTTTAGAATGTGGAGAGCCAGATATAAATGCCTAGCTGTGCAGTTTGACATACTTTATAGTCCCACACAAATAACTTTGAAGGCTATGCTTTCATTTCATTTTATTTTTTTAAAGTCCCACACATCCATTAAAACTGTTACTATAAAGATCATGTAAGTTATATAGTGTTAAGTATATCCATGTGCACTTAGCTCATGATATAAAATGCGAGGACTGTGAGTAACTAAAAAGTGCCATGCTTATTTTTTCACATTTTATTTGATATTTTTACCTTCTGCCTTATTTGTTGGTTTCCCCACCAAAGTCCCAAAGGTCCTAAAACATATGTGGAATTATCTTGGGTTTATGTACTGAATGAATACTTTGATAACTGTGAAGATATAAAATTAACACAAGAGACTATGTTTTCATAGTGGACTTATAGAAAGTAGAAAGTAGACCTTGAACCTGGAAGACAGTACTACTGGCAGAGGAATAGGTCCTCTTAGAATTCAAATCCCTCTTAGCACAAGAATTATTGACCCATGAGATGCATAATGGTTCCTTAGTTTATTATATCCAGTCCATTGCAGCTCAGACATGCTTAGCCTTTGTGTATTGTGGAGTTCAATAAAGAACACTGATGGAAGCCCACTGCAAAGCTAAACGCAATCATTAGGTCACAACTCTAGTTTCTCTATCTCCCCAGCACTTTTCAGAGTATCTTGTAAGAATCCACATTGCACATACACATAAGTGAATTCAGCTCACAATTCAAGACAACTTCTTTGGAATGCTAACTCACAGGCATCACTCAGCAGGAGAGTATCCTGTACAGAGGGTCGAGAGATTCCACAGTTCAGCCCAAGTGACATGCAGTGTTTCTGAATACCAATAGTATTTGCTAGTGAAAGACCTTCTTCAGATGGAAGCCCAACTTTTCAGATATAAGAATCATTACAATAAAACCAGAGGCTCAGAACTACAAATATGTTAATATACAATTAGTTCTAGTGTCATATAGTTAATAAATAAAATTTCTTTATGGTTCAGCAACATAGTCACATGTGGGGCATTGCCTGTAAATCTCAGGCACGTCTTGTTCTTGCTAATTGGTGAACTGATCTATTACCGAGTCTCTTAAATGTTATATGATCTAGATTTGTGAGCAGAGGTATCAGTTATATTTAGGAGCTCCTGAAATTTGTACTGTTTACATAAAAAGAACAGAGCAAAATATCTGCCTGGATGTTGCTGTGCTATATCATGTTTCAAAGGAGAAGGAGGCATTTGCTTCAGTAATCTCTAATTCCCATCCATAACTGTAAAAGCCTTGAATTGTGTAGGCTACAGGCTGTCATACTAAAATGTCGTCAGCGTTACACAAAAGTCTTTAGCATAATAATTTAGAGCAACTGATACAGCAGTAAGTAGAGTTTTAAACAACAGCTCATGAGTTGAGCAGGGCCTTCTGAAATACATATTTTGAAATAAAAAAGGTTCAACTTTGTGAAATTTGAATACAAGGTCTTCTAAATGAATGTTATATGAATTTGAGAGACAAAGAAATAGAACATTTGAGAAGACTGATTAATTAAACTGCTTTACATCGTGCAGGCCAACAGTATTGGAAATATGTATCAGTACGCTTTTTAGTCACACAAAATGGACACCATCTAATCCAAAGAAGAGAATCAGGGATCCACAAAGGCACCGCTGAATGTCTTCTGACGATGGTTTGGTGAGTGAAATGTAAAGCCAGGATTTACAAATATTACACAAGTGAACACCGTTATTGCACTCAGGCTGAAAAATCCTGTTCAAATCCAATAAGTGGTTTAAGATGTGCAAATAGAGGCTTCTGCAGGGAGTCAGGCATTAGAAGCCACCTGGAGCATGTGCTAGAGATTGTATCCATCAATACAGCAGCTGGGCTGAAATTATAAAGAGAGCCGCTTTTCATCACGCTTGTTTTAATGCATACATTTCTCCTGTCACTGGCACCCCAGGAAAACTACTAAGCACAAAAATGAATGGTGCCCATTACCTGATATTCATACTTGTGGCAACAGAGGAAAGAATCACAACACAACAGTAAGCAAAAAAATTGATATCCAAATTATTTTTAAGTTGCTGCAGGAGGAGAAAATCTTGAAAACCAATTGACAATATTTTAATACGAGAAGTGGGGAGGGAGGTAGAGTCATTTCGTATCTGATTACAAATTTCCTTTTCCTGATAAGATATGGACAGAATCTATGATTATTTTAAAAGTAGGATCACATTTTAAAATACATTTTGTACTAAAAGATAAAAAGCAATCTTCTCTAATAGGAGACCATGTAAAATGCTGCTTAGGGAAAAATGAGGATCCTGTCATTGGCGCCAACTCATTCCCATGTTAGAGACAGAGGCCACAGTTCTGTAACTGGGCTGACTGACGTTCAGACATGTTTGGCATCTTATGCGGCTCATCCCTGAATGGCAAATGCCAGCTATTGCCTAACTGTAATTTCATGATGATGGTATAGTCCATGCAACATACTATTATACTGGTGCCTTTAGAACAGCATGAAAACAGTCTCAATAAAAACTACGTATTAAAAAGACAAAAAAAAAAAAAAAAAAAAGAGAGAAAATCTTTGGTAACAAAAAGGAGGTCAGTGTTTGCTTAAGATCTGGGATGAGGATGAATTTAACTGAAAAGAGGCATGCGGGAAGTTTTGGAGGTAATGGAAATGGGCTCTATCTTCATTGTGAGAGTGGTTACACAAGTGTACACTTTTACCAAATCTCACCGGATTGTGCAATTAAAATGGATGTATTTCATAATACGCAAATTATACCTCAATAAAGTTGATTTTTTAAAAAAAAGCCTACGTATCAGAAATATCATGTATGTTGTTATTTCATGATGATAGTATTTTGTTGTTTGAAAATAGAAGTGATATTTTACATAAGTAACCTCAGTTTTCTTCCTTCATTTTAATTTGTTGAATATTTGCAAAATCACATTTCCCTATATAAGAGGAGTTCTCAAATTTGTTGAGATTGCTGGGTTGTACTCAAGAGTGAATTTGCTCTTTGAAGGGAAACTTTCCATATGTTAAATGCATTGAGGTGAGTTAATCAAGAAAACAGGTTCTGACTTGATAGTTAAGACTCTAGGCTAAAATTGATATAGTCTTTTTTTTCCCAGCACAAAGTAATATATGGTTCACATAGAAGGCTGGTATGGTAGTTCATGGAGAAGCATGTCTTTAAATGCAATGGAAAGAATACTGTGGTCTAAATGTAATGGAAACAATTAAGAAGCCTAAAAATTTTCCTAAACCACTTCTATTAATCTTCAACCCTGGATCACTTAGCCTTTCAAAGCCTCAATGTCTTCCCCTGTAACTTAAAAAAAAAAACTGTGCCCAATCTGTGGTTTTCATACTAGTTTCATTTTAATAACCATATTTTAAACAATATATTTTACACAAATATATAAATAAATAAATAATAGATTAAAAAATAGATAAAAGTAGAGTTATTTTAGGTGAATTGGGAGTGTGGGAGCCTGCAACTTTGCACATTACAGTAACACCACACTGAACACCTTATGCATAGAGCTTTCTACCTATGCACGCATGCGTGCTAAGTCAAGTCACTTCAGTTGTGTCTGACTCTTTGCAATTCTATGGACTATAGCCTCCCAGGCTCCTCTGTCCATGGGATTCTCTGGCAAGAATACTGGAGCGAGTTGTCATGCCCTCCTCTGGGGAATCTTCCTTACCCATGGATTGAACCCGTGTCTCTTACATCTACTGCATTGGCAGGCAGGTTCTTTACCACTAGCACCACCTGGGAAGCCAAAAAATCATATTTTACCAAGTTGCTTTCCAAAAAGCTCTACCCATTCATTCTCACCACCAATAGGTAACGTTCTTTAGGTCACTACGTAGTGAACAGGTATGCTACATACCTGTGGCATATGACCAGGCATACCTGGTCATGCCTAGCCTTAGGTCATCTTTAAATCTTATATTTTTGAAATTGGATTTCATTTTAGAAATATTTGAGATGATTCATTCTTCCTACATGAAGATCAAATACTCCAAGACAAAAAGATCTTGGGATACACCTTCAAGCAAAACAAAGTACCCTGGAAATTTTCCCATTCATTCATGCATTTATTTAGAATCAACTAGGTGCCATGCAGTTGCATTAGGTTGAAAAAGTTAAAGTATTAGTTGCTCAGTTGTATCCAACTCTTTGTAACCCCATGGACTGTAGCCCACCAGGATCCTCTGGCCAGGGGATTCTTCAGGCAACAATACTGGAGTGGGTCATCATTTCCTACTTCAGGGGATCTTCCTGACCCAGGGATCAAACCCAGGTCTCTTGCATTGCAGGTGGATTCTTTACCATCTGAACCACCAGGATTATGGATATACAAATTTAGGTTCAACCTGGTTCACTGTCGTTAAAAAGTTCATAGTCTAGTGGTAGGATCAAAAAGACACATTCTATTAAGATTTGTCTTGGTAGCTCAGATGAGAATCCAGCAAACAGTTCTAACCTCAGGCAGCCTGGAGTCACCTTTGTGCAGAAAATAACAGTTGGTTTGTGGTTTAACGTTTAACCAGATGGATTCTGGAGAGAGGGATTGTGTACGGTGGACATAGTATTCCATTAGAAGCACTAGCATGTATGGAAAGGTCAGAAGTCATAAAAGTTCACAGCGTGGTTGAATATGGGTGCTAACCTCCTGAGGTTCAAGTATGTGGCCTCTCTGTCCTAGTAATAAATCAGGGATCTTTTCCTGGGATTTGCCCTTAAAAATTTGAAACTCCTTTCACATCAAAAATGAAAAGAATACATAAATCTAATTATCTTTTAGTCTTCCTAAACTATACTTTAAAAGTCTTTGAAACACTTTCAGAAAATATGTAATACTTTATGCTCTATTTAATCCTATGTATAGATCATTTTAAGGATCACTTTAATCAAATTTTTTCTGAAAATTCAAAATGTTAATATAAATTAAATATTTTTAAAGTGCTAAATATTTAGAGACAGATTATTTGAGAAGCCTTTGTCTGATCCTTATGGTTTGAATTGATATTTGACTTTAAATAATATGATTGGATGTTTAGCTTCTATAAATCAAAGACCCTGGAGTGTTTGTAGATTTGTCTTGTCAACACCAAGCTAGATGTAGACACAGGTACAACCCAGGCTTAGAGAGAGGAAAGCTAAATTTGGGACTTAACCTTGGGATCGAGTGAATTTTTAAAATCTGTTTCCTTGAAACGTAACCATTCCATAATGAAAATCTTTCATATATGATTGGCCTTTAAGGTTTATTTAAGCCTTCTAATACTAGTGATAGAGAAAGTAAATCCTACTATGCCCACAACACACAAATTAAAAAATCACAAATTCCTTCAAATCATGATTTCCTAACTCCTCGCCCACCTCTGCAAGGCTAGCTATGAATTAAATTCACAGTGAGCAAATTCCAGCGTGTGAGTTTCAGCTGCCATATTTCAGAAAGTGGCCTGCAGAAGCAGGATTTAAGCGTAAAGTTCCAGGGACTCACCCTTTTGATTTAACAATGGAGGAATCTGAGCACAGCTTAAGCAAAAGGAATATTTGATCCTCCTTAAGTCTTTCCCCATTGTTAGGTGAAGGAGAGCAATTCCAATCATTTATTCTAAGGAAGCCCTGCAAAAGGCTTAAGAATGTTTGCTGACTAAAAATCATCAGATTTAAGAGAGGAAAAGTATTGTACCCCCGCCTATAGTGACTATTCACTGCAAAATTCTATTACTCTTAAAGAGAGAAACTGAAGAGAATTGTCATCTTTCTTGTTTCCATTTTGTCTTGACTTGTCCCCTGTGAGCTTCTTATTCTTTGTTATTTTTAGTTGGCAGTTAATAATGCAGATTCCCCAACTAGAAAAATTCAGTTTTTTTTTTTTTTTTCTTAGAAGGACAGACTTGAAAATAAACAAATTATCTAAATACCTACTTGGTTAAAAAAAAAAAAAGGTTTCTCTGTGGAACAGTTTCTGTACACTTTGGTTCAGAATTTAATTTATATTTTTAAACATTCATGCTGAATTTCTGTAGTGGAAATTTGCCATTTGCTTTCTTAAATCAGTTACAGTTTAAGCCATTGATTCATGAATCATTCAAAAAAGTAAGCCTGAGTTACCAGCATACGACAGCAAGAGCTGAATTCTCAGAGGAAATGGAACCATGGCTTGTTTATCTTGGAGAGCATTCTTGTCATAATTTTTACTGTGCACATATATTTTGTTGGCAATTTTGTCTGTTTTTCCTATTCTCGAGTAGAATAAACTAAAAAAAAAAAAAAAAACTAAAGAGAAAAAGAGAAAAGTACTACTCACTGGTCCTGGTAAAGTTATTAAAGGACTGAAAACCTCTCCAGTGAAGGAGCAGACTCCCTCTCCTTCAGTACAAGGGAGGGGGTGGTATATGATGAGTTCCTGGGCAAGAAGCAGGGAAAAGCACTCACATTCACGTTATACCACCACCCACCGAGTGCCCTAAACCCTCAAGGGCTTTTCCAATGGACTGTGTGAGTGGCTGGCCGAGCCTGCTTGCAGAAGATGCCGGAGAGTAACCACACCAGCCTTGGGCAACTGGACATCGCATGGGTGCCCGAGAAGACACGTATACACACAGGCCCATCTCTCTAGGTCCAGCTCCAAAGATGGAAGCCCCGGCAGCGGGGCGAGTCAGAGCAAGTGGTACCTCAATCCACCACTCAAGTGCAAGGGATCAGAGAAAGCCCACACTCTCGGAAACTGGTAAAAGATAGGTATCCACGGATGCGATCACGAATCTGAAAGTCTGGTTTCCGAGATCATTAAAGCTAGGATTGCTGATAGAACTGTTTAGGGGGGTTGGAAGGGGACTACGAACAGTCATTCGAATCCCTTTGCTTTCATGAGTCTGGGCTGCTTCCCACACGTGAGAGGGAGATGCTCAAGCAAAGGTAAAGTGGCTGCTGTCTCACTTGAGAGAGGGTGAAACAGACCCCAGGCAGGGGAAAGACAGAGGTTAGGCTTAAAAACCGAAAGGTATAAAAATATTCTGGCTTAACTGTGTGAGGAGCAAGGTTCAGACCCCATTTTGGTATTAGGAGGGTGATTGAATCTTTCCGAGTAGGTATATAACACCGCCTTCTTAAGAACACTAGAGGTATGTGATAAATAGTGTGAGTGAATATGCTTTACGAAGAGTTATTTGAAATATCATGACAAAGGGCACCCTCCAAGTCTGCACACACGAGTTCGAGTTACTTCTGGAGACACTGGCCTCTCAGGTCTGTCGTTTAATGTTTAGGCAAATTAATCAAAGAACTTAAACATTTCTTGGGTTCCTCATCCTTCTCAGACTTATTCTATTTATGTTTAATTAGACCTTACCTGTTAATTCCTTTAAAATTTTTGGAAAACTTTTAAAAACCTCAACATTCAACAAACTCCTACTGTTCAACATTCAACAAACTCCTACTGTGTGCAACACTATGTCAGGTGCAGTGAATTTTTAAAATTATTTTGAAATTGTCCATCTTCTGTCAAAATACTTCAGTGCTTTTGTATTTCTGGGGGACAAACAATACATATTTAAAGGCTGCTACAAATTTCTTTCTTTTTTGGAAACAAACCATTGAAGCACAATTTGAAAAACAAAAACAGAAGACAAAATTCTATTACAATCTTATTAATTTGACCAAAAATTTTTTAAAATGTTTTTCAGGATTACTGCTGCCAAGAGTTTTATACATCAGGGACCTCATTTATAAATGCATTATTTACTTTGTCTCTCTACTCACTTATACAGATAGAATCAATACAGAATTTACTTACTGCAAGCTGTGTAAGGTTCCAACAAGACTTAATTCCTATATGGATTTTTCTTCATCACTAGGTGTATTCTCATTTTCAAAAGGTTTACCACAACAAAACAAAGAAGCTACAAAATACTTTCATGGGTCGATGCTATTTTTTAATTTTAAAGAAACTGCTCCCGTTTTTCTTTATTTCAAGCTTACCCACAGGTAAGTGTTTCCCTATTCAATTTAAATAAAGAGTAGCTCTCACCTCTATTTAAGACCAGTTGAAATCACCCACCCATTCTTGAGCAGTGTCCACGATCTGGGGGAGGATGACGCACCCTCAATTTCAGTTCTACTTGCCGAATATGAAGTTTCAACAAATACTACTGAGAAAACACTGTGGCGCCATTGCATGTCTGCATCTCACATTTCTAGGAAAGGTCAGACATTTTTTGTCTAAGTGGAAAACAGGGTGAGATTACAATAATTAGAGTGAGTAATCCAAAAGGCAGCAAAGCAGTGAGTCCAAGCCTGGCTCCAAAGTCAGTTTCATGGATGTGAGTACTGGTTCCAGTGATTCCGAGACTCACTAGTCATGGGACTTTGCCAAGTCAATGACCTCCCCGCTCCCTTAACTGTGCTTTGGTTTCCCTGTCTGTGAAATGCCGGTAATTATTCTTTCTTCCTCATACAGATGGATGTTTAAGGATTACGCGAGATAAAGAATGTAAACTCGTCAAAGGACATACTAGTAGGCACTCAATAAACATGAGCTGTTATCATCATCAGCTGAGACTAACCTCTGATATTCCAGTCTGTTCTTGATCCTCTCTCTGGTAATTGCATCATACCTTTCATACACAAGTTCAGGAAGCTGGATGTGTGAGTCTATCAAGTATGTAACACATTCCTGCTTTTCTCTCTCTAAGTGTTTAGAAAATTCCTGCATTGTATCATGACCAACAGCAATACGTGTGCATTTTGCAAAGAAGTAAATGTCAACCAAGCTGTGTCCAACAAATATCTTCTTTAACTGTGGGTTTTTTTTTTTTTTTTTTTGGAAGGCATAGAAAGGAAAAGCAGAGATGAAGGAACAGCCTCATCACTTGACAAACCCAAACAGATGTTGTGGAAGCAGAGCTAAAGCCCCTTTATATCTTGAGCAAGGCTTCTTCTCCTAGACAGCAACCTCAGTGCAGTGGTTTCTGCTCCTTGGGCTTTATACTGAGTAGGCTTAGCCACATCTGTCAAGATTATTCTCCTGGACCACTGTTTATCAGTCCTGGCACTACTAACATTTTGGTCTGAATAATTTTTTGTTGCCTGTGACATTCTATGCATTGTAGAATGCTCAGCAGCATCCCTGACCTCTACCCATGGGATTCCTGTAGCATCTCTCTGTGCCTCTAGGTTGAGAAAACCAAAATTGTCTCCACAAATTGCCAAAAGTTCCCTTAAGGGTGCAGTCACTCCTAGTTGAAAACTGCTACTATGGAACACATGGACTGGGAATTGGGCGATGTTCACCCACTGATACTTCAGCTCAAGAGTTCATTAGGACAGTAAACCATTATTAAGTTTACTCATCTGTAAGCCATTTTCATTCCCAAATCACTCTTGTTATCTGTCCTTCCTTAATTTAGGCATTCATTCATTATTTTTCACCTCAAAAAGTTATTTTTCACCTAAAAATGTTACACTGAGCCACTATCTTAGTTCAGGACCTGTGATTCTTGCCTGCACTTCCTACATCGTTTCCTCACTGACACCATTTTTTTTCTGCTAAGTTACTAGTAAAATCTGCTCATCTTTGTAGTTTTATTATCAAACAGATCCTGGTTCAAAATTAGTATATAAAATAAAGATTGACTGTTGCTGCTGCTGCTGCTGCTGCTAAGTCGCTTCAGTCGTGTCCGACTCTGTGCGACCCCATAGACGGCCGCCCACCAGGCTCCCCCGTCCCTGGGAGTCTCCAGGCAAGAACACTAGAGTGGGTTGCCATTTCCTTCTCCAATGCATGAAAATGAAAAGCGAAAGTGAAGTCGCTCAGTTGTGTCTGACTCTTTGCGACCCCATGGACTGTAGCCTATCAGGCTCCTTCTTCCATGGGATTTTCCAGGCAAGAGCGCTGGAGTGGATTGTCATTTCCTTCTCCAGGGGATCTTCCCGATCCAGAAATCAAACCTGGGTCTCCCACATTGCAGGCAGACGCTTTACCGTCTGAGCCACCAGAGAAGCACAAAGATTGATTAAATCAAATTAAAAAGAACAATTGGGAAATCCACTGAAATTAGTGTCCCCCTATTGTATTGCCCCACTTGTTTATTTCATATCACTTACCATTATGTTAAACTACATTCTGTTTTCGTTTATTCACTCATCTATTATCTACCTCCTCCTTCCACCATCACTTGTTTTTTGTTGTTTTTTAGTTGCTAAGTCATATTTGACTTTTTTGTGACCTCATCGTTTAGCCCCCTAGGTTGCTCTGTCCATGGGATTTCCCAGGCAAGAATACTAGAGTGGGTTGTCCTTTCTTTCTCCACAGGATCTTACTGACCTGGGGATCGAACCTGAGTCTCCTGCATTGGCAGGCAGATTCTTTACCACTGAGCCACTGGGGAAGCCCCCCTGACACCCCCGCCCCCCTGTCCCTTTCCCCCCCCTCCCCCGCCACCACTAGACTATAAGTTATACGAGGATAATGAGCATTTTCTATGTTGTTGATGCTGTTTACCAGCATGTACAACGTGTACTGGGAACATAGTAAAAGCTAAAAAAAAAAAAAAAAAAATACTGAATAAATAAATACAAAAGGTGGGCTGAAAAGCAGAAGCTAGTTAATAGAACCAAGAATGACTGGTCACAGATGTAGGAAGGGAAGTGAGAGAATATATCCAAATAAATAAAATATTTAATTATTGTGTCACACTTTATTTGAAAAATAAATACACTTATTTTGAGAAAGCACACAGCAACAATAAACTCAACCCTAGATAGAAGAAGCAGAAAGGGCTTTCAGTTTTTTCTGCTACCTATAGGAAACAGATTTGGCAGCTGCTGTTACAAATGAAAGGAAAAATTTTCATGCACAAGGTTCGTGTTCTCGTGATTGATGGACATTTCCTTTGGAAAGTATGCCTATTTATAATCACAAATAAAATTCCTGTTGTCTCATGAACAACAGACCATGAGTCTTATGGATTTGCTTCCAAGAGTTAAATAACCTCCTAATTCCACTTGACAGTAAGGATAAAGCTACTGTTCTGCTGTGATAGATAATCCCCTGCATGGGGTGGTGGGACTGAAGGAGCAACAAGGAGATGGGGGAGAGGGGACATCCATCTTGCTGAGCAATTTATGAATTGAACCCTAAGTCCTTAATGTACTAGATGGTGAGTCAGCGTGCTAATGCATCCTTGATTGAATTTGGTTTAAAATGCTATGTTAAAGTGTGCAGGTGTCTTGAGCAGGTGCGTGGTATTCTGGTAATAAACAGAAGACGTTCAACCTGAGGCAAGGCTTATTTCGCTGCATTATAGAAATTTCACACATCTACAGAAAATACATGAACTATTGCTTTAGGGAGGGCTATTTATTCAGTATCTCTTCAAATGCTGTAAATCAAGAAAACCATGTGCTAGTTCAAATTTGTTCCATGAGATTTTTTTAAAAAAACACATTTAAAATGAAATATAATGATAATTTCCCTCTATTAGAGTATCATTGTATTCACATAAGTGAGTCTCAAAAATGCTGTACTTGAAACATATATATGTATATATATATATGAAAATCATATCATGCTGTATTTTTTCTGAAACACTTATGAACACCGTTGGAGTCCCAGTGTCATAATGAAAAATTGCTGTTAATTTTCAGCTTATGGATGTGGAGAGCTGGGAACTCGGGCTGCACGGGGAATTTATTTGTGCAAGCTACAGAGATCCACTATTTAGGGTCTGGTAAGATGTGAAGTAGCCTTGCCATTCCAGAAACAGGACCAACTGGCAAGGGAGTGTTTTACTCTGGGAGTGGCAGTTTCCTATGGGAAATGATCCCATATGAGAGACGCGTGTGAAGAAATCTGGCATATTTTCCATCTTGCCCCAAACAGGTTTAAATAAGACGTCATTCAATAACTTTTTCACACAAAATTCTTTAGTTTGGACATCTGCCCTTATGGTGTTTATTAAACTATCACTACAGGAGCAACAGCAAGTTTCATTGTTTACTGTCCATCAGGGAGGTAATTCATTGCCTTGACTTAGCTATAATTTAAATAGTAATACTGTTTATTATTATAGACTGATTTCTTTGGTTCCTATAGTTCGTGTCATAATCTTTTGCATGTAGATTAGAACATGCAATAACCTACTATATGTTCTATGTTAAATATTAATATGTTACGTTTATCTAATATATTTCTCTGAAGACTGATCACATGAAGTGGAAAATTTCCTGTTCACCATATAGAAGTGACTTTCCTGTTTATAGATTAAAAAATCTCCTCTTTTAACCTTGGATGTGCCTATGTGCCACAACTAGATTGGAAAACAATTATTTAGCTGCAATCTAGGCAAGATTGATAAGCAATATTTATAAAGCCACCTACATTGTGCTTTCAAGACTGAAACAAAATTTTACTCAATTCTTTTCTTATCCCTCTGACATAGCCCTAGATGAAAAAAACCCAAAGTTGGTCCCACACTTTGCAAAAAATGCAAAATGAATATCAAGTTCTAAGGCATTGTTAATGATAATTACCTTGCTCTACATTAGATCCAGAAATTTAATCATCTTACAGCTGGAAGTTCGAACCCTTTGACCAACATCTTCCCATTTCCCTACCCTACCTCTGGCCATCACCATTCTCCTCTCTGTTTCTGTGAGTTCTGTCTTTATGTTGTTCAGTTGCTCAGTCATGACCGACTCTTTGAGACCCCATGGACTGCAGCACACCAGCCTTCCCTGTTCTTCACCATCTCCCAGAGCTTGCTCAAACTCATGTCCATCGAGTGGGTGATGCCATCCAACCTTCTCATCCTCTGTCATCCCCTTATCCTCCTCCTGCCTTCAATCTTTCCCAGCACCAAGGTCTTTTCCAATGAGTCAGCTCTTTGCATCAGGTGGCCAAAATATTGAAGCTTCAACTTCAGCATCAGTCCTTCCAATGAATATTCAGGGTTGATTTCTTTTATGATTGACTTGTTTGATTTCCTTGCAGTCCGAGGGACTCTCAAGAGTCTTCTCTAGCACCACAGTTCAAAAGTATCAATTCTTTGACATTCAGCCTTTTTCATGGTCCAACTCTCACATCCATACAAGACTACTGGAAAAACCATAGCTTTCATCATACCAATAGACCTTGGTCAGCAAAGTAATGTCTCTGCTTTTTAATATGCTGTCTAGGTTTGTCATAGCTTTTCTTCCAAACAGCAAGCGTCTTTTAATTTCATGGTTGCAGTCACTGTCTGTAGTGATTTTGGAGCCCCAAATTAAGGCTGTCACTGTTTCCATTGTTTCCCCACCTATTTGCCATGAAGTGTTGGGACGGGATGCCATGATCTTAGGTTTTTGTCTTTATATTTTCAGTATATTGGTGAAAATATACAGTATTTCTCTTTCTCTTTCTGACTTATTTCACTTAGTATAATGACCTTATTCTCTACCATATTGATGTCCAGCTTTTCCAACATTGTTTTTCATAGAAACTATCCAGTGAGTACCCAATGAATATTCTTGACTCTTTGATAAATATTAGCTGATTGTATACTTCTGGGCTTCTGATTCTGTTCCATTCATCTTGTGTGTCTGTTTTTATGCCAGTACAAAATATTTTGATAATTAAAGCTTTGTAATAAAGTTTGAAATCAGGAATTGTGATGTCTCCAACTTGGTTCTTCTCTCAAGGTCTTTTGTGGGTCCATACAAATTATAAACTGTTTTTTATATTTTTGTGGGAAATATTATGGGAATTTTGCTGGCATATATTGAATCTATAGATGTCTTGGGTTGTGTGGATTTTCTAAGAATATTAATTCTTCTAATTTGTGAGTTCAGAATATGTTTCAATTTATTTGTGTCTTCTTCAATTTCTTTTCTTAATGTGTTTTCAATGTATTGATCTTTTATCTCCTTGTAAATGCATTCCTATTATATTTTATGTTCTTGTATTGGGATTATATTCTCTGTTTATCTTTTTGATACTTTATTGTTAGTGTATAGAAATGTAACTGATTTTTATATGCTAATTTTGTATCCTGCAATTTCACTGAATTAGTTGATTAATTCTAATAGCGTTTGATGGAGTTCCTCACCTAGTGAATACAGAATTAAGTAGAAATAGTTGATTGCCAAATTTCTGTCTTATCTTTATGGCTGGGGCATTATTTAGGGGGATTCCTTGGGGCTTTAAGTGACAATCTTGGATCTATTTGAGGGGAGGAGGCAAGTTATTTCTTTCATCTAACCTGATCTCTCATGCTACATCTTGGAGCTATTGTTCTCCTTGTTTTTGAGAATGGAGGAAGGGACAGAGAACACTCTATATCAAAGATCCTTATGGACTTGGAATTTGTTAAAAATGTTAGAACATGCTCAGGGTCAGAATTTTGTGTTTTGCTTTCTTTTTAATTCCTTTGGTGCTTTAATTCATGTAGTGCATTTTATTTTATTTTTATTTTATTTTTTTTGAACTGAAATAGCTTTATTGAGTGTAACTGACATACAATAAACTATGATTTTTTTAAAAGTACATGACTTGTTAAGTTTTGATATATGCCTGTGGAACATTCACTACAATCAAAGTATGAAACATCATCCCAAAATTTTCCACATATCCGTTGGTCATTCTTCCTTCCTACTCTTCTGTGCTACTCCTAACCTGCAAGGCAACCATTCATCTGATTTCTATCACTACAGATTAGGTAATAACAGATTAGTTTTCTAGAATTTTGTAAAATTGACATTACATAGTATGTAATCCTTTTTGCCTTCTTTCACCCAGTATAATTATTCTGATACTCATCCATGCAGTTCCAAGTATTAATAATTATTTTAAGGTTGAGTACTATTTCATTGTATTGATATACCATACTTCATTTATCCATTCACTTGTTGATGGATATTTGCATTAATCTGCATTAGTGCATTTTAGTGATTTAAAATAGGATTAGCCTAGAGTGATTTTGCACTAAAAGAGTTACTAACCTGTCAGAAGCCTACTCATTTTACCTGTATTTATTTTTCTCCAACAGAAAATCATCTAGTAAACTGTAGGAGTTTTTTTTGTTGTTATTTACTTTTCACTCTTTGCTTTTAGTAACTAAACTTACTATAATGTGCATAACTCAAAGGTCTTTGTTCATTACTTTTTCAACTTTTACTGATGGATGGTCCTGCAACAAATCATGTAGAGCATGCAGGCTCAGAATCACTTAAAGACATGTAAATGCAATATTTGACCAGTTGAGATGTGGTACCATTTCCACCCCCCCCAAACATTAGTTCATAGCGGAGGTCAGTATGCAAAAACAGAATTAGTTATCTTTATCAAGGAATCCTTGATAATCCTTGATCAAGGATTTCTTTGGAAGGAATGATGGTCAAGCTGAAACTCCAGTACTTTGGCCACCTCATGCGAAGAGTTGACTCATTGGAAAAGACTCTGATGCTGGGATGGATTGGGGGCAAGAGGAGAAGGGGACAACAGAGGATGAGATGGCTGGATGGCATCACTGACTCGATGGACATGAGTCTCAGTGAACTCCGGGATTGGTGATGGACAGGGAGGCCTGGCCTGCAGCGATTCATGGGGTAGCAAAGAGTCAGACACGACTGAGCGACTGATCTGATCTGATCTGATCAAGGAATCAGCAATCTATAAAACTCTTCAAAATTTACAACCGATATTTTTCAAATGCATATAATTTTAAGATAATCCTTACCTGCTGCTGCTGCTAAGTCACTTCAGTCGTGTCCGACTCTGTGCGACCCCATAGACGGCAGCCCACCAGGCTCCGCCATCCCTGGGATTCTCCAGGCAAGAACACTGGAGTGGGTTGCCATTTCCTTCTCCAATGCATGAAAGTGAAAAGTCAAAGTGAAGTCGCCCAGTCGTGTCCGACTCTTCACGAACCCATGGACTGCAGCCTACTAGGCTCCTCCGTCCACGGGATTTTCCAGGCAAGAGTACTGGAGTGGGGTGCCATTGCCTTCTCTGAATCCTTACCTAGCTCAGTTTTATTCTATTGCAGTGATTCTTAAACTTCAACAAGCATCAGAATCACTTAAGGGATTTACTAATACAGATTACAGTGTCTCACACAAGAGTTTCTGTTTTAGTAGGTCTGACATGATGGGTTGGTATTTTTAAGTTTTAACAAGTTTCCAGAAGATGCTAATGCTAATGCAATCCCAGCCCAAGATTGCCCTCTGAAAACTAAGGTTCGGCATTACTCTAATTAAGTGATTTTAAGGGTTAATGCAACAATCAAAAGTGTTTCAAGAATTCTTTGATTATTCCAAGAAAACCTTGCCTCCTCTCCCATTAGTTCTGGAGTCAGCACTTACACAGAGCTTTGCAAATTTTTCTTTGCTTGTCTGTTTTCCTAACTTGACTTACATTCCTTGAGGACAAGAACTGTGTTTTGTTCATGATTATATTTTTAAGATACATTGAATTTCAACATAGCATAATGTATAACACATTTATTGACATATAAAGGAATACAAAATAAGGGCAGATTTTTCTCTAACACTTGGTTTAGACAACACTTTACCACTTGGTATTGTCATTTGAATGTTAACATGATCTTAATAAGTATATATGGAGCCAGAATAGGAAAAGAAAAATGCTGAGTCAAATCTGAGACCACTTAATATCTTAAAAGAACCAAACTTTGGGGGTGGGAATCTGAGTGCAGTGTTAAGAAAGTTAGGGTTGCCAGAGGAGGTTGGGTTGCCAACTTCTGTAAATGAAAAGGAGAATTTAATGAGGTCTGACTATACTGTTGGCCCAAAACCACAGACCACTTCACGTGAGGCTTGTCTTTTCTGATCTTGAGGATAATGTCCCTGAGAAACAAACCTGACTATTTGAGAAGGCAATTTGAAGAATTTGACTGGAAAAGAAACTCCAAATTATTTGGAATGGCCTAATTGGTTTCTTAAGTGGATTTTTTAAACTTGGGAAAAATTAAAACTTAAATGGAGATATGATGAACAAAATCAAACTCATAAAATATATATTTTTGATGTGAAAAATGATATATACATTTTAAGAACTTGAGAACTTGTAATATTTACGAGAATTTAGTGAGTTATCTAATATATTTCAATGTAAACATGTGATTGAGTAATGAATTTGTCTTGATATTTTTATTTGAAATTTATGAGCCTCTGATGTATTAAAGAGTACTTAACACTTAATATAACTTAAGACTCATCTTATCCATAAATTAAACATATTAGCTCTGCAAATGTTTTCTCTGGTAAGTATTCTTTGTTAATCAAAAAAAATGTGAACTACTTAACAATGAAATTAAATTTTTTGACTTTATAAAGGAAGCTCAAAATGTTTAAGGTGAATTATTAAAAGCCATGTTAACAGTGATTAAGATTTGACTTGAACCGAATAGACTAAGGGAAAACTATGTTTAAGAACACATATCTTTAATAAATTCAATATTAATTAAAAAAACTGAAGTAGTTAGTGAATAATATTTTTGTATATAAAAGTCACCTGTTAAGAATACCAAACTGAAAAAACCATAGGCTGGTTTTCCCAGTGGTCATGTATGGATGTGAGAAGCTGAACTACACAGAAGGCTGAGCGCTGAAGAACGGATGCTTTTGAACTGTGATGTTGGAGAAGACTCTGAGTCCATTGTACTGAAAGGAGATCAAACCAGTCAATCCTAAAGGAAATCGACCCTGAATATTTATTGGAAGGAGTGATGCTGAAGCTGAAGCTCCAATACTTTGGCCACCTGATACGAAGAACTGACTCACTGGAAAAGACCCTGATGCTGGGAAAGATTGAAGGCGGGAGGAGAAGGGGACGGAAGAGAATGAGATGGTTGAATGGCATCATTGACTTGATGGACATGAGTTTAAGCAGGTTCTGGGAATTGGTGATGGACAGGGAAGCCTGGCATGCTACAGTCCATGGGGTTGCAGAGTCAGACATGACTGAGTGACTGAACTGAACAATACCAAACACCTCAAGCTTTTGGAGGGACAGCTACTTATGGCTGTACAGGTGTGGTTGCATAGACTGCCCCTATTATAAGCATTTGCTTGGTCCACTGAAAAACCTTTGGGAACCATGTCTAACTTTTGGCATTGGATGACTGATCTAAAGAAGAGTTAGAGTCTAATTGTAAAGATATGATACTGCCACAAAACACACAGGCATCAAGTTCATTTTAGTTCTTATTGACCAGGAGCTGGAATGAGTTATATCTGTTAAAGAGGATTGGGTACCTTTCTCACAGACTCCTGCCATTTCTTTAACTCTTTGCTTTAAAAACGTACTCACTGAAGGGCAGGCAGGTCACTAAACAATATGTGAGTGTGAGTGAGTGTGTTAGTCACTCAGTTGTGTCTGACTGTTTTGCAACCTTACGGAGTGTAGCCCTACGGAGTGTAGGTCCTCTGTCCATGGAATTCTCCAGGCAGGAATACTGGAGTGGGTAGCCATTCTCTTTTTCAGGGGATCTTCCTGACCCAGGGATTGAACCCGGGTTTTCTGCATTGCAGGCTGATTCTTTACTGTCTAAGCCACTAGGGAAGCCCCAGACAATATGCACTCATCCTTTTAAAAAGAGCTACTACTATATGGTACCCCTTTCAAATGCATCCTTATTTTCCACCTCATGAAATACAGAGCAAAATGCCTCATTTTCAGGATCTTTCATAATCCATCTCAACCACACATACGCCTCCTCCCACATTTCATCAAATATCACAGGAGACTTGTGTGAACTTTCTCACTTTTCCAAGGGCACACGTTTATTCCCTCATCTGTATCTATGCTTCTTTTGCTCTCCTGGCTCAGAATCCCCTTACCTACTATCTGGGTTTATGTTTATCTCACAGTATTCCGATGTCCTTTTTGAAAATGTCCCTAATTCCCTGGCTCTCACTGAATTCCTCCTTCTCCATTGCAGTTTAGAATATTTATGCCACATGTTTAGAGATAAATATTCTATAAAGTAGGGCTTCTCAGGTGGAAATCGTGGTAAAGAACCTGCCTGTCAATGCTGGAAACATAAGTGATGAGCTTTTATCCTTGGGTCGGGAAGATCCCCTGGAGAAGGAAATGGCAATCCACTCCAGTATTCTTGCCTGGAAAAGCCCGTGGACAGAGAAGCCTGGTGGACTATAGTCCATGGGGTTGCAAAGAGTCGGACATGACTGAAGCGACTTATCACACGACACACGTTTAAGCACTGAAGTGTATTTTTAAAATATTGTACCACTACATATAAATTACAGTGGTATAATTTTTACCAAAAATATTTATTAATCCCTCTAACACCTTTGTTTGCCTCCATTCCAAACACACATACCAATGGACACACACGTTCTCTCAAACTAGACCTTGGACTTTAGGGTCATAGAGAAGCCAAACATAAGTGAAAACAAATGAAGTACATTTTTATCTTTCTAAGACAGAAAGTCTACCTTGCCTGGTAAAGCATAGATTTGGGAAAAGGCCTTTTCTAATTTATTTTTCTTATGGCACAGAACAGAAAAGAAGCAAAACAAAATGCTATTCCCACTGGACTTGGAGAGAGAGTCAGAGAGCAGAAGGAGAGAAGCACAGCTTAGAAGGCAAAGCTGAAAGACAGTGTCTGGGGCCTGAGAACCATGGCCAAAAGGACAGAGTGTGGGTGTCACCGAGAGGAGAGGGCTTGCAGAGGGCAGCCCTAGCACCAGAATCCAGCTCTAGGGGAAGGCTGTACCCAAGGATCTCAGTGGACCCGAGTCTATGATCCCCCTGCTCTAAACTCCACAATGCTGTGTAAAGAGTTGCTAAGTATTGTATTCGTGTTGATGTATGGCAAAAATCACCACAATATTGTAAAATAATTATCCTCCAATTAAAATAAATAAATTTTAAAAAGTTGCTAAGTATTATAAGGTTATCTTAAGGAAAATATTATAAAATATCATAAAGTAAAAACAGCATAAAAATAAATTCTAACATCTACTGATGAAGGATTTATATGAGGGGAAATCCTTAAATAACTTAAAATAATAAGGAAATTTGAAATTAGCTACATTAAGCTTTTGAGTAAGATGCAAGGTAGAGTTATAGGAAGTACAGAGTACACATCATTGCACACCTGAGATGGTACATTGGAAATCAACCTTCTGTCTGTGGTAATATCTTGAGTAGCCCAATATATGATGGCAAGTCCCCACTAGCTTTGTTGCCAAGTGTTCCCCAGCTATTTCTGAGGGTGCCCCAGGGTTCTTCTACTTGTATGATGGGTGAAGTCTGCTCCTTTCTGCCTGCTGCCTCCCCAGGTAGCTCTCTCTACAGCTAATGACCTTCCTGATGAGTGTAATTATTCTTTGCTGATGATAGCAGCTGTTGGGGAAGGGACACATCCCCCTCCATCACAGATCCAATTAGGTCTGTCTCTGATCCTCTCACAGCGCTACTGACTTAAGAGGACTTTATTGATATTTAAAAATGGTGGAAAAGAAACAGAGTTCACAATATTTCTGTCTAATACTCTGTTTCCTTGTTATTCTCCACCCTCTACCCTCCTCCACATGTTGCCTACTATCCAGAAATGACTTCTCTCATGTCACAGGTGGTTTCTGGTAGATTCCAGAGATGTGTGCTTTCTGATTCATACCTAAGTAAAAAATAGATACCTTCTCTTTCTCAAAACACTGGAGTCCTTTGCATTTATCTGATTAGATTTACTCAGATTGTATGTCCTTCTCTGAGTCAAACTCTATAACCTGGAGATTATGACTGATTGATTTAGGCCAGACTTAGAAGCCTGTTCCTAAATCAAGAACTTTGACAAAGGGAGGCCACCTGCAGCATTAAGTCCAATCAGGACTCATGCCGAGAGCTAGGGGATGATCAACCCCTTTCATCTACAAGGATGAAGAGAGAATAAGATGGAAGGCAATTCCCCTTCCCCCACACTTGTCCTGGAATCTCATTACTGTGAGCCAGCCGATGTCTGGCTCCCTGCCAGCCCCAGACCAGCCTCCACATTGCCAAAGAGTCACTTCACACTGTTACCGCCAAGTCCTAAGTGGTTTATTCTATTTATGGAGTTTAGGCTAATCTGTACTGCTGGATCCCTGTCTCAGAGAAAAGGAAGATTGTTTAAATGTTAATATAAGGTACTATAAAGTTTTCCAAAGTTTCATGTGAACTTCATGTGCTATTGGAGATATCATGTTTTTGGAAGACATTTTATATGCTCTGACAGATTGGTCTTACTATATATCAGAGGTCAATTTACTACTCCTTATCAGATTTGTAAAGTATGGAGAAGTCACACTATATATCTAGTTGTTTCATTTACATCCAGCTAGATTTTTAGGCTTCTTAAGAGCAAAGTCTTCATCTTACTTTTTTTTGTCATGATTGGAGTTTCATGAAGTTCAACCTAATGTATTTCTTTGTACTAAGCAATAAATATTTGCAAAACATCATGAGCTCTTTGAGGGTAGAAACTATGGGAAACATATCTTTGTATTTACAAGGCCAAGAGCAATCCTAGTGAGGTTCCTGGTAGCTGAGATGGTAAAGAATCTGCCTGTAATGCAGGAGACCTAGGTTCGATCCCTGAGTCAGAAAGATCCCCTGGAGAAGGGAATGGCTACCCAATCCGGTATTCTTGCCTGGAGAATTCCATGGACAGAGGAGCATGGCAGGCTACAGTCCAATGTGGCAAACCACATCAGTATTCTTGCCTTGAGAACCCCATAAACAGTATGAAAAGGCAAAACATATGACACTAAAAGATGAACTTCTCGGGTTGGTAGGTGCCCAAGATGCTACTGGAGGAGAGTGGATAAATAGCTCCAGAAGGAATGAAGAGGCTAAGCCAAAGCAGAAAGGACTCCCAATTGTGTACATGTCTGGTGGTGAAAGTAAAGTCTGATGTTAATAAAGAACAATATTGCATAGGAACCTGGAATGTTAGATCCATGAATCAAGGCAAATTGGAAGTGGTCAAACAGGAGATGGCAAGAGTGAACATCAACATTCTAAGAATCAGTGAACTAACATGGACCGGAATGGGTGAATTTAATTCAGATGGCCATTATATCTACTACTGTGGGCAAGAATCCCTTAGAAGAACTGGAGTAACCCTCATAGTCAACAAAAGAGCCCGAAATGCAGCACTTGGGTGCAATCTCAAAAACAACAGAATGATCTCTGTTCCTTTCCAAGGCAAACCATTCAGTATTACAGTAATCCAAATCTATACCCCAACCATTAATGCCGAAGAAACTGAAGTTCTATGGTTCTGAAGAGTGGTTCTATGAAGACCCACATATCTTCTAGAACTAACACCAAAAACACCCATAAGGGACTGAAATGCAAAAATAGGAAGTCAAGAGATACCTGGAATAACAAAGAAGTTTGGCCTTGGAGTACAAAAGGCAGCAGGGAAAAGGCTAACAGAGTTTTGCCAAGAGAACACACTGGTCATAGCAAACACCCTCTTCCAACAACACAAGAGAAGAGTCTACACATGGACATCACCAGATAGTCAATACCAAAATCAGATTATATTCTTTGCAGCCAAAGATGAAGAAGCTCTTTACAGTCAGCAAAAACAAACAAACAAACAAAAAAAAACCTGGAAGCTGACTGTGGCTCAGATCATGAACTCCTTTTGCCAAATTCAGACTTAAATTGAAGAAAGTAGGGGAAACCACTAGGCCATTCTGGTATGACCCAAATCAAATCCTTTATGATTACACAGTGGAAATGACAAATAAATTAAAAGGATTAGGTCTGATAGATAGAGTACCTGAAGAACTATGGGTGGAGGTTCATAACATTTACAGGAGGTAGTGATCAAAAGCACATCTAAGAAAAAAAAAGGCAGAATGGTTGCCTAAGAAGGCCTTAAAAATAGCTGAGAAAAGCAGAGAAGCAAAAGGCAAAGGAGGAAAGGAAAGATATACCCATCTGAATATAGGGTTCCTAAGAATAGCAAGGAGAGATAAGAAAGCCTTTCTAAGTGAACAATGCAAAGAAATAGAGAAAAAGAATATAATGGGAAAGACTAGAGGTCTCTTCTAGAAAGTTAGACAGTGTATTAAAAAGCAAAGGCTTTATTTTGCCAACAAAGGTCCATATAATCAAAGCTATGGTTTTTCCAGTAGTCATGTATGGAAGTGAGAGTTGAACCATAAAGAAGGCTGAGCACTGAAAAATTGATGCTTCTGAACTGTGGTGTTGGAGAGACTCTTGAGAGTCCCTTGGACTGCAAGGAGATCCAACCAGTCAATCCTAAAGAAAATCAAGCCTGAATATTTATTGGAAGGACATACTAAAACTCTAACACTTTGGTCACATGATGCGAAGAGCCAATTCATTGGAAAAGACCCTGATGCTGGGAAATATAGAAGGCAGGAAGAGAGCGAATGACAGAGAATGAAATGGTTGGATGGTTAGTTTGGGGAGATGTTGGATAGGGATGCCTGGTGTGCTGCAGTCCATCGGGTCACAAAGATTCAGACATGACTGAGTGACTGAACAAAAACAACAAGGGCAATATCTGGAACAGAACACTCAATCACACAATTGAGTGAATAAATGGATGGAAGCCAAGGATAATCACAGGTGCCATATCTTAAATCATTATAAATAAATGGATATATTTAATATATTAAAGTGATTGTGTAAATTTTTCTAGGAGCATATAAAAAGGCCTCATTCCTGCCATTGAGATATTATGAAATAAACCACTGTTTAGGGAATACTTCATTAAATCTGCTGCCTGGGAAACTTTAGATAGTTTGGGGGCAGTGTTTATATACATTAGCTATATACATTAGCTCATTCAGTATAGATTTATCTTTGAATATATATTGACTCTTTGAATATATATTGATTCTCTATACTCAGTGTTTCTTCTTTGAAAGAATCATTCCCATTTGGATCAATCGTCTTATGACCAGGTATTTCAATAACTTGTGTCTCTGACAGGCACAATCATTGTCTTTTCCCTTCTCTACTAAATTTATTATATTTCAAGGAAAAGTTGTTTTTTTTTTTTTAACTTAGAAATTAGGACTTTTGTTCAGTCTAACTAAGGTTGTTCTTGTAGCTATTATTTTTTAACATGCACATCCTCCTCCAAACTAAAGGACTGATCTAAAATTTTATAATGATTGCTAAAAAGTTATTTCTTAAAAAAAAAAGTTATTTCTTTGTGAATCCCAATTAGTCATATGAAATGAATATATGATTCAAAATTTTTAAAGCAAAAATGTCTTATAAGTTTAATTATAAAATACTTTGAAATTTATAGAACTCTTACACATATGTTATTTCTTTTAAATATTTTAAAGATTTGCTTATAACAAATCTATTAAAGATTTAAAATATTTTAAAGGTTTCCTTGCAAAAGGTTTCATTTATCAGAGGATGAAAATCTAACTCCTTATGTGATTCATTTGTCCTACCAGAACACTTATTATTCAGTATTCTCAAAGTCTAGAATATTGTCTGGCATAGACTAAATGGACAATCAATAAATATTTAAAAAATCGAATTACCAAATTTGACCCACCTAGAATCAGAAGTTATACCCAAACCTGTAAATCTAATATGCATGCTACTCTATCAAACTCACTTCATCACTTTTGCTTTTTTTAACTTTTGGAGAGGTACATATTCAAAAAAGTCTGCTTATGATTAATCATCATTCTAGCTCAGTTACTATTTGAACACGGAGCTGAAACATTGATATGAGGTAATATAAATTCAGTTCAATTCAACAGTGTTGAGTGTCTACTATATAAAGGTAATATATATTAAGGGCTGAAAAGATAATCATGAGTGGAATGTCTCTGTCCTCAGGAAAATTATAGACTAACAGAGGAGAGAGAAAATGTAAATATAGCTTAGGTAGTTAGCACTATGATCAAAGTGTGTTGAGGGAGCTAAGTTAACAAGTATAGTAAATGGAACCATGTCAATAATGTGAAGTGAGTAACGATAATATAGTAGTTGCTGCTACCGCTGCTAAGTCGCTTCAGTCGTGTCCGACTCTGTGCGACCCCATAGACGGCAGCCCACCAGGCTCCCCCGTCCCTGGGATTCTCCAGGCAAGAACACTGGAGTGGGTTGCCATTTCCTTCTCCAATGCATGAAAGTGAAAACTGAAAGTGAAGTTGCTCAGTTATGTCCGACTCTTAGCGACCCCGTGGAGTGCAGCCCACCAGGCTCCTCCAACCATGGGATTTTCCAGGCAAGAATACTGGAGTGGGGTGCCATTGCCTTCTCCAAATATAGTAGTTAGGGTGGACTAGATTTCCAATGACAAATAGCACCAAAATCTCAGTGTTTTAAAACAGCAAGCTTTATTTCTTGCTCATGCTACATGGTCAACACATAAATTGTGAATTCTTCACATTGCTTTCCCTTCAAACTGATGGATCATCTACCACCTTGAACATTATTGGTTGCCTAGGCAGGGAGGGAGTTCTGGAAGCTCTCACACCAGATGTAAATGTAATTTCTGCTCATGAATCTTTGGTCCTGGTCACATGGGCTCATCTAAGCACATGAGGGCCAGAAAATGCAATCCTCTCTTCTGCATGGAAGCAGAGAACTCTAAGCAACTATGCTAATGACTACTTCAAATGCCAAACTAGGGATCAGTACATTCTAAGTAGTGTTTAATGCCATGAAGCACATGTTCTAATCTTGCATAAGACTCAAATAGTTAAATTAGATATACTTTTAAAATATGCTCCTTACTTTTAGCCCCTTAAATTATACCCTCATGGTATATTGACAATAAGAGAAATTTGCAAGCTCTGAGTGATGATAGAGGCCTGAATACGGGAACTAAAGAAACTGCTGCTGCTGCTGCTAAGTCGCTTCAGTCGTGTCCGACTCTGTGCGACCCCATAGACGGCAGCCCACCAGGCTCCCCCATCCCTGGGATTCTCCAGGCAAGAACACTGGAGTGGGTTGCCATTTCCTTCTCCAACTAAAGAAACTAGAGCTCTCTAATCAGGTAGTTCCCCTGACAGGACCGCTGAGTTTACAGTGCCAGCTTCTTGTAGTTGAAAATCCTTTCTACCCACTGCACTAAAGCACTCCTGTTGGTTTTCTGTTCCAAAGTAGCAATAAACAAACAGTGGAGTCCAGTTGCTATTTAGAGCTGCCAGTTTTTACAGCCTGAAAGTTATAGTCAGTAATCAGATAATCTCCAAGGAAATAAGTAGTCAAAGTTTGGAGAATAGTGAATGAGAAAAGGCTCTCATGATAGCACAGAGCAGAGAGAATGTGATCTCCTGTGATACTGCTGGAGAGTAACACTGGGTGATTTTTTTGCAGATAATTATCAGAAGGAGAGGAGCTTGTAGAGTTCGCATATGACTCAGACTCTTCAAGCTATAGGATCTGTATTCTGAGAAAAATAAATGTCAGATACTTCTTTTGAATGGTATTGTAGTCCAATACACCATAGATCTAATTGTGGTTGAATTCTCTTTTTTATTTTTCAAAAACTGGTAACTTTCTTGGTTGTTGAAAATATTCTGGACCACTAAAGAAATAAAACTGTAAGAAGAGAAATTCATACATGATGGCTTTATTTATTATAAAGCTCGTTAGAGGTATATAAATCAAGGAAGACTGTTAATGTTTTCCTTTCACCTAAAAATCTCCTTTTCTCAACTAAGGGAATAACATCAGTCTGATTCTTACACCAATAATTTTTCTAGACTTTGGATTTCTCCATGTGTTCCAACCAGAAGAAGGAAGACAAGACCACAGGAGTCAGCAATGTATATGGGCCCTGAGTGCTCATTTTAGTTCAATATGATACAGAAGGGTACAAGACTCGGACAGCTCTAAAATTCTGCAGTCTCCAGCATGTTGATTTTGCTGCTCTATATATTTAATTTTCTTTTAAAAACATATCGTATTTCTCTGAGCACTCATTTGCTTTTCAAATTATGGCTGCCTAGCTAAGGCTTGTGTACCAGGTGCCATGTAAAAGCACGTTAAAAGTAGATAAAAGCAATTTACCCTGCCCTCTAATTAGAGATGTCTCATCTTTACCACTGACAATAGCACTCTGCAGCTGTGGCAGTGGAGAGATAATGGGAGCTGGAGCAGAGAGAAATTAGAGAGATGCCGGCTGGTGCAGAGTCTCACCCCTCCGTTGCTCAGCTTGGGTGGGCTTCAAAATGAATGCAAGTTTTTCATATTTCCTCTACCTTGACTGTTAATTTATCTCACATTAATAATTAAGCTTTAAAAAGTGGGGGTATGTTGCAGGGAAGGCAGAAGTTATAGGCAGAAAGGCTGTGTCTTTCTTAATGACTCACCATGTGAAATATATTCTTGCCTAGTTCTGTAATGGACCGATTGTCTAACACCTGTTGGGTACACGTCACTGTAGTTGATATAATGAGGTTTAGAAAGTATGAAGAAGACATACTACTTGTCCCTTGAGGTTTGGAATCTAGAAGGATTATTCTTTGTAAAGATCCTATCTGATATGTTGTAATCATTTGACATGCTAAAGACAGAGGATGGTCATTTTAAAATATAATTTTCCAGAATAGGGTGCTTGGGAGAAATAAATGTTGAGAAAAATCTTCAGTGAAGTGGTCAGTGTGAGTGAGAAACATGGAAGGAAGAAGGATCATCATGGGGAAAATACCCTGACTAGAGGCAGTAGGAGAAGGAAATGGCAACCCACTCCAGTACTCTTGCCTAGAAAATCCCACAGATGGAGGAGCCTGGTGGGCTACAATCCATGGGGTTGTAAAGAGTGGGACACAACTGAGCGACTTCATGGACAGGCAGTAGGCAGTGGACGTGTGCAAGAACTATTAAGAATAGTTTTCCTGCTGAGAAAGAGGTGTTGTTGACAGAAGACCTGGAAGTGTTTGCAGGAGGCCAACAGAGCAACATGGCAACGGAAATGTAACACCAGGTCACAGAGAGTAGTGTGACAAAAACTGCGCTTGAGAAAATACATATGGGCAAGCGGATGCTGCTTAGAGAGGAGTGAGAAGATGCTGCAGGTAAGTGTCTATTAAATCAGAGTTGAGCAGCAATTCTTGAATACAGATTAGTGTGAGGAATGATTCTCCAAAGAAGAAGATACAGAGACTGAAGTGTAAAGTGATTAGGGACCAGCTTTGGTGAAACGGCGAGGAAGGAAACTTAAGTGGTGTGTTAAATCATTAAAGGAACAGTCCATAGATTTGATCAATTAGATATAATAAGGACATTGTGAATAAATTTATCAGACAAGAATAGTGACAAGAAATAAGTAAGAAAATACAGATTTGTGTGAGGGAACAAGGAGTTCCTTGTTTTAATACATGGAGTGGCAGAATCTAGTGAGTTGAGATGTGGCGTTGAAATGATGGTGAGCTGTTGTGACTGGGGTTACAGACTTGGGAATTGCCTTCCTCAAGGTGCTGGTTGGACCAAAACACATGGGTGAGTTATTTATGAGCAAGAATAGAAGTAGGAGAATGTTAGCGAACACAAGCACAGGAAGAGGGAGGAGAAAACATGGGATGGTGAAATATTAAGCACTTGAAATCAAGGATGGGGTAACTACCACCGCCAAATGCTAGAGAAACTACAGTTCCGAAAAGAAAAGAATTGTCCTACAGACAAAAAAGCAAAAACAATTTTTGTACAATAGAACTGATAAATCCCTTCTGCAGAGCAGTAGCAATAGAAGCAAAGTCAAGAGGATTAGAAGGACAGACTGGTGAGGAAAAGTGGCAGCTAAGTGATCAATCATTAAATGCAAGGAGAAAACAGACTGGTTGTAGTAGTGAGTGTTAGCATCACCAAGTTAGTAATTTAAATTAAGCTTAGAGAAATCTGAACACTTTTACATTTTTTAGCAGGAATTAAATGCAGAGTACATCATGGGAAATGCCAGGCTGGAAGACTCACAAGCTGGAATCAAGATTACCAGGAGAAATAACAACCTCAGATATGCAGATAATACCACTCTGATGGCAGAAAGCAAAGAGGAACTAAAGAGCCTCTTGATGAGGGTGAAAGAGGAGAGTGAAAAATCTGGCTTAAAACTCAACATTCAAAAGGCTAAGATCATGGCATCTGGTCCCATCACTCCATGGCAAGTAGATGGGAAAAAATGGAAACAGTGACAGATTTTTATTTTCTTGGGCTCCAAAACCACTGCAGACAGTGACTGCACCTGTGAAGTTAAAAGACACTTGCTCCTTGGAAGGAAACCTATGACAAACATAGCCAGTGTATTAAAAGGCAGAGACATGACATTGCCAACAAAAGTCCATATGGTAAAAACTATGGTTTTTCCAGTAGTCATGTATGGATGTGAGAGCTGGACCACACAGCAGGCTGAGCACCAAAGAATTGATAGTTTTGAACCGTGGTGTTGAAGAAGACTCTTGAGAGTCCCTTGGACAGCAAAGAGATCCAACCAGTCCATTCTAAAGGAGATCAGTCCTGAATATTCATTGGAAGGACTGATGCTGAAGCTCCAATATTTTGGCCACCTGATGCAAAGAACTGATTTATTAGAAAAGACTCTGATGCTGGGAAAGATCGAAGGCAGGAGGAAAAGGGAGCAAGAGGAAATGAGTTGGTTGGATGGCATCACTGATTCAATGGACATGAGTTTGAGCAAACTCCAGGATATAGTGAAGGACAGGGAAATCTGGGTGCTGCAGTCTTTGGAGTCATGAACAGTTGGACATGAAAACTTAGTGACTGAACAACAAGTATAAAGGGATATAATGCTAAAGAGTGGAATAAAAATATGATGAAAAATGAAGTATATATGTGTAGATATTTTGTTTATATGCACGTGCAACCTTGGATAATGCACATCTAATCTGAGGAGAAAAACCAATTAGTTTAAAGATGGCATCAGAATTATTTAAAAAAATATATCATTTTATTTTGTTTCTCAAAATAACATATGCGTCTATACTGTTTCTGCAGTGATATTCCTCAGAACATTGATAGGATTCAGTAAGAGTTATATAAAATGAGGCAAAATCTCATGGCAGAAGTGATTTTCCATTTACAAAGCTAGCCAAGAGAAAGTGGAGAAGGGACCCAGAAAAGAAGAAACGCTGGCCTTTGGGGATGGATTCAGGGATGCTCCATAATGTGGAGTTGTCAAGGATGCCAAAGAACAGGCTGATGGGATAAGTCCCATCATAAGAATGGCAGTCGGGATGTCTAATACTCACCAGGAAAATGCTCAAAATGCATGCAACACTTAGATGAAAGCTTCAGACTTTCTTTGCATGTAGATTCACAATTCTTTCTGTGGTATATGAAAGTAATCAAGTAGAGGGATTTTGTTTTATAACTGGGTTACCCAGGGGAGAAAGACCAGAGTAGCTGAAAGTTGTAAGACATGAAAGCAATTAAAGATTTAGGAGAAATACAGTATAGTAGTGTCTAGGTAAAATGCAGTATGATCAACCCCCACACTATGAATCTCAGCAGATATTAGGAGCAGGATTTTGAGACAAAATTTTACTTAAGTCTCAATGGGTGAGGCAATTCAAAATATTGAATGCCTTATGTCAGCCAGAAGCTAATATTTCAGATTATATATGGCACAGATTGTTGTTGTTTAGTTGCTAAATCATGTCTTTTTACAACCCCATGGACTGTAGCCTTTCAGGCTCCTCTATCCATGGGTTTTCCAGCTAAGAATACTGGAGTGGGTTGCCACATCCTTCTCCAGGGTATGGTCCTGACCGAGAGATTAATACCGGGTCTCCTACATTGCTGGCAAGTTCCTTACCTCTGAGCCACCAGGGAAATCCATGACAAAGATACATAGAAAATAACTTATCAATGAAAATAATGAAATATATATGTGTTGAATATTTGCTGCTGTGTTTATATTACAATCTTAGGAGTTTGACATTCAGAGTTAACTTCTGATCTTACACATTTTAAATCATTTGCTACATTGTCTTTCCTACATAAATACATATCTGAAACAAAATACTGATTTTTCCAGAATCTCATGACCATGTGTAAAATGTCAGAAATTATTGATTGAAAATATATGCCTGAATTCATTAAATATTTCAGTTAGATTAATTTTCCATTAACAGTGAGAAGTTACAAATGTTTCTTGTAATAAAACATAAAGATGAATCATTCTTTGACAGAAAATAAGTCAAAATCCAAATGATTAAAAGTGCATATATATAAAGTATATGCAGGTATATGCAGATTTAACTAATAGATCTATCCCGATCGGGCATTGCCCAGAACAGGTAGAAGGAGCTATGTTGAACTTCTTTCAGTTGAAAATCATTTTTGGTTACTTTTCTCTAAGGATAGGACTAGCTCTGTTTCAGCTTTCATTTAGAATTCCACTTGCTTTTAGGAACAAGGACTTTTTGGAAACAGTCATTTATAACCTCACTGGATTTCCTAGGGCTTAACTGCACCTAGGTGGCACCAGTGTTAAAAAAAAAAACCCCGCCTGTCCATTCAGATTAAGAGATGCGGGTTCAATCCCTGGATTGGGAAGATCCCTGGAGAAGGGAATGGCAACCCACTCCAGTGTTCTTGCCTGGAGAATCCAAGGACAGAGGAGCCTGGTGGGTTTCAGTCCATATTGTTGCACAAAGTTGGACACAACTGAAGTGACTTAGAACACAGCACAGCACACGTTTCATGGTAACTTCTCAAAGTGAGAAAACTTATATTTTGGTTTTCTTTCTTTCACCTTCAAATCTTCAGTGGGACTAATTCATGTGACAAAAGCAGCTTTTTCTTCTTTCATTTCACCTGGACCACGTGTTTTTAAAAGTCCACTTCATATCATTCAAGAAACAAGCATTCCTTGAATGATTTATTACAAGACACCCGAGAATACCACAAGGCAGATTTTTCTTCCTGGAGCTTACTGTGGGAGCAGTTTTAAATGTACCTTTTCTCAGTTAACCATAATACACAGCAGAAGGGAAATTAACAACCAATTGAACTCAATCTGGTCAACTTGTCACCCCTACGTGTTCATAAATGCATTGAATTATATAATTCTTTCTTTATGTTATTGCACTCAAAGTATTATTATGTAATCATTGAAAGTAAATTTTAATTTTAACGGTCAATGGGCATATATAGGGGTGATTTAAGTCAGTCACATTTATTTATTTTTACCAAATATCCCTTCTTATCCACCAATGAACTACAATCCAAAGATTATGGCCTATTAAATTGAAAGGGAAAAAATGATGACTACCAATTTTACAGATAGAAAACAAATTAATTTACTGCTCCAGGTGACAGGACAGAATGAGAGGCAACACCAAAAAAACCAAGAGTTTTGAAACACAACTTTTTCTGTGTTCTACATTATGCCATGAATAAAAAAGAAAATGATAATAGCTAAAAGAGAGCAAGAAAGAAAAAAATACAAAGCAAATATAAGTTGAGGGAAGTGGAGGTGATTTCAAAACATAGATGAAACTAGGGCCATGGACAACAACTGCAAAACTCATGGAGCCCTTGCACCTCCAAAGCAGATGCAGAAATCATGTTAACAATATGCATAGTGAAAGGCAAAGTGAAAGTCGCTCAGTCGTGTCTGACTCTTTGCAACCCCATGGACTATACAGTCCCTGGAATTCTCCAGGCCAGAATACTGGAGTGGGTAGCCTTTCCCATCTCCAGGGAATCTTCCCAACCCAGGGATCAAACCCAGGTCTCCTGCATTGCAGGTGGATTCTTTACCAGCTGAGCCACAAGGGAAGCCCAACAATATGCATAGTCAAATAGAAAATGTATAGATTAAAGCCATCCTTAGAGAAACAAGCAGACATACTGGTGGATATTGTGTTAAGAGTAAGTGTAGGAAAAACAGTCCCCCATAATGTTGAGGAATGGACTTTGATCTTAAATTTTTATTACAATATTCAAAAAAGGACCTATTTCCATCATTGGGAAGGTATTGTAAATGAAACGAACAAGTTTAAATAATACTATCCTTGATCAAACTGGAGTTGTGTTCCCCGATGGATTCACATACAAAATAGTTTGCAACTCACCCACCTAGCATGGTGCCTGAGATTCCCACCAGTCACTCTGCCTTAAGCAGTGTGCCTCAGAATGCCTTGGAGCAGTAATATATGAATACCAATTTGCGTGTCAGCGTGGGTTTTTGAAATTCAAATCAGCTGTCACATTGCTGTGGTGAAAGGAACTCAGCTTCTGTAACTGGACAGAACTACATTTGAAACTTTTCTACTACTTAACTGTTAGTATCCTCTTCAGTAAGGTATTCAACATCTCCTAGATAATGAAAAATATATATGCAAAATGCCTGGTGAACATCTGACGCATGTAGGTTCCCAAGAGATGGTCATTTTCTTTTACTCCCTTGGAAGTTCAAAAGATAGTTCTGAAGTAAATTTAAATTTGAGTAGAGTAAGTAGGCAGATATTACCTAGCAAAGCAAAAATACTACCTTTCATTAAATAAAATATTTAAATATCCAAATAAGAACCACATCCTCCTTCTGTTAAAGCTGAATAGACAAATTATTGAATTGCTATTGCTACTTTTCCCCTATCTCCATACTGCTAAAGTACAAATGGGCATCTGAATATCCTACTGGCCCCACAAACTCAGTGTGTTCAGTATGAAATGTAATCTTTTCCAACATGACTTTTTCTTCATAAATTCTCCATGACCCTTCATGACACCAATAGTCTGAGTTCTCTAAATATTCAAATATTGCTCCAAATATGTTCAAATATTACTTAAAATAGACTCACAATGGTTATTATGTGTGGACTGGTGAATGGAGGTGTCCCAGAGATCCTAATCCTCTAAATTTGGAAAACGAGAGGCTTTAGGATTGTCATAATGGCTGGAAGATGTTCTCAAATTTAGTGGGTGGGAGACAGATGCAGAAATATCTCAATGCTGGGAGATTGCTAATCTTTCACATCGAAGAATTATGGAGCCTAAATATCAATGGAGGCCCCAATGATACATCATGCCCATTTTCTGTTCTATATTCCTACTTCTGTTGTATTTGTCCAGGCTCTATACTACCTTGAATTGTAGAATGTTTGTTTCTTGGAAGAAACTTGAAGGTCATGTACATCAGGAAACTAAGGCCAAAAAAGATTAATTTTCTGGCCCAAGTTACATAACTACTTGCTTGCAAAGCCCAAGTTGACCTGAGATCTGATTGTTACCCCACTAGACTTGACTGAGGTTACAATACTATCTTACTGTTTTCCACATTTAAAGCAAATCCTCCATTGAACAGAGATGAACTAAATCTTCAAGAACCTCACTTTCCAATCCCAAATGATCCTCAGTGTTTTCCCCTTTGCCTATTATGTACATTCCTCATCCTGCTCTCTGGACTGTCCATGAGCTGGGCCAACCAGGCCAGGTGATATTATTTCACCCTGCTTTCCTGCTATTTTCAAGGGACAAACTGAGCTCTTGACTCTCAAGCACATATTGGGCATTTATATCTCCCCTCAAACTGTTCCCTTTGCCTAAAATATTCTCCACATGCTCTCTCTGTCGAATCTCCACTGACATTGAAGTGTCTCCTTCATGAAGCTTCATAAAGTAAAGCTTTCCCCATCAAGACATGCTCTTTCTTTATCACTTTTAATACCTGCTGGCTGTTATTGGAATTACTGAGATTTGGCAGGTATTACAGCTATCTGACTTTTTTTCTATCTAAGAACAGAGGTTAATGTGCAAAACTTTACTTATATAATATTTTATACATGGAGGTTAGTAAAAGTTTGAGAGGTAGATACACAAAAGATCTAGCAGCAAATCTAAGGGAGAAAAATCGAAAGAGAAAAATCTTTCCATTCTTAACTATTCACCTTAAAAAAAGCTTTAAAGGACTTCTCACCCCTACTTCAGAACTCCTGTTAACATTATAATTGGAATTCACAGGAAATGTGTGTCAATTTCAGAGAAAACAGAAGGGAATGACATCATTCCTGTTCTTTCCGCTGCCTTCAATGAAAATTTCATTTATCTTTGTCATCTAATCTATGCTGTCAGCAGTAAGGATGGAAGCCTCATTAACACAAATCAGAGAGGATCTTCCACCTTGAACATGAAAACTCCTGAAGTATCCTCAAGACAATTGTACTGCATATTACAACTTTGAGAACTGATAATTCTGAACTGGCATCAGCAGTTCATTTAGAACTTGGTTAACACCATAATTGTGGAAGGACAAATCCTTGTAAAATTTTTCTAACTATTCATCACTGTATAACCTGATGCTTAGTTAAAAGTAACCTATAAGGCAGAGCTGGGGTTTAGAGTCTGACTACTCACTTCCAAGTTAAAGTCTTGGTATATGAAGGTCTGTGTGTGTGTGTGTAATAAATCTGAACATATTCTACATATAACTATGCTTTCTTAATGTGTCCTACATGAAAACAAAATTATCACATGATCAGTTAGTATCAATGGACCAATATAAATGAGCTGAAAATATATTGTTGTAATATTCAGGTATGAGAAGAGAATTCCTCCCCCCAAAATATTTAAAGAGTATATAATCCAATTTAGAGGAACAGAATTTTAATCATAATCATAAGCTAATTAGTCCAGAATTTTATTCCAACCTTTTAAGTGTGGAAATCAAGCTTCTGTGTCATACCTTAAGTTCATCAATAGTTACTAGAGTCTTTGTACAATGGTGAAACCTTTGATACTACTGGGCATTATCTCATTTTTATGCACTTGGTTAGATTTTATTTTTTTACATTAAAGAACTATTTTCCCTAAATTTAGAACAGATAATAATTATTGTTAGGATCGGATAAAAAGTAATCATTATGTATGCTGTACTTTAATCTCTTCTACAAAGATGTATATATCTTCTCTTAAAAAGTTATTCCACAAAACTTAAGAGCTGTGTTCTTTCCATATGCAATTAATATTAATTTACCTTCCAAGGCTGGCTCGTTTAACTTAATCAATATAAATGATTATTCATATCATGCCATTTTACATGTTATATCATAAGCTATTAGATTGCCTCATATTGCATTATATTTAAATAGAATTCTACAGTAAATAGGTGATTTGAAAAATTGTTCAGTACTTCACTAATAGCTTGTATTATTTCCTGAAAATTTCTTTTTGTAGAAAAGAGCATGCCACTTCTCTGCGGGATGCTCCATCAAGTTCTTGTTTATTGTAACCAGGAGATGAAATTTCCAAACAAACACTGGTGTTTACAGCACTTGGAGAGCATGTGGCCTGCCATTCCGGTCTCTGTCAAGCATGTGCCCCACCTGCCTTTTGGCTTTGGCTTAAACAAGTTGGTTGGGCCATAGCACAAGTGTGAGAACACGAGAATGTGAGATGCCACAGGCCAGGTGACATGCCAGTGCTGAAAAGCTGGTACATGGCAGGGCACCACTGTGTACATAAAAAGGCCACATGCCACACCAAAATGTTGCAGCCATGGCTCCCAGATCAGATGAATAATTTCCTTTCCATTATGTTCTCACAAACATGTTGCAAAACAATAAACCTTGAGCTATACCAAGTCCAAAAGTTCAGGGTTTCAGAAGACTGACAAGTGAATATTTATATTTATTTCTGAGTTGATTGACACATAGAACTTTTTTTAAACCATGTTTATTTATGACTTGAGAAATACTTTTTTTAAGGCAACAGAAATCATTCTCATAGGTATGGGCTTCTGACATGGCCAACCCTGCAGATCAGCAAATTATATATATATACACATATATATATATATACACACACACACATATATATTTATATTTGTCTAATAAAGCAGGAAAGAATTTAATAGAAGAAGTGTTGTAGAATATCATACAATTCCTCTACTTTTCTTGAATTTCATACTTCCGTATGCTATCACCAGGTCCGCACTGCTAATGGAATTGCAGTTGAATTCACTTCAAGTGTTGGCAGAAAAGGATAAGGAAAAAATAATTACACTTTAAAAATTCTGTTGAGTCTAGTGTAAGTTACAGAATTTAAAAATGTGCAATGTCAGGTAAACCAAGGTGTTTTCTTAGCTCTGACTGTACTGCTAAATAAGTGTGTAAACATAAAAGATGAACAAAATTTCTATATTTTTTATTCATCTTAACAATGGAAGGCTCAATTCAAGGCCAAAATACTTTTGAAAGTTTTAAAGACTTAGTATTGAGGATTTCTTTCTCTTTCTTTGCCACTTTATAATTTTTTTAATTGAAGGATAATTGCTCTACAGAATTTTGTTGTTTTCTGTCAAACATCAACAAGAATCAGCCATAGGTACACCCATGTCCTTTCCCTCCCAAACCTCCCTCCCATCTCCCTCCCCATCTCACCCTTCTAGATTGTCACAGAGCCCCTGTTTGAGTTCCCTGAGTCATACAGCAAATTCCCATTGACTATCTATTTTACATGCGGTAGGTAAATTTCCATGTTACTCTCTCCATACATCTCACCCTCTCCCTCCTCCCCTGCCCCCATGTACATAGGTCTGTTCTTTATGTCTGTTTCTCCATTGCTGCCCTGGAAATAAATTCATCAGTATTATCTTTCTAGATTCCATATATATGCGTCAACATACAATGTTTCCATTTCTCTTTCTAACTGACTTCACTCTATATAATAGGCTCTAGATTTGTCTACCTCATTAGAACTGACTCAGAAGCATTCCTCTTTATGGCTGAGCAACATTCCATTGTGTATATCTACCACAGCTTCTTTATCCTTTCATCTGTTGATGGGCATCTAGGTTGCTTCCATGTTCTAGCTATTGTAAATAGTGCTGCAATGAACATTGGTATACATGTATTTTTTTCAATTTTGGTTTCCTCAGGGTATATGCCTAGGAGTGGAATTGCTGGGTCATGTGGTGGTTTTATTCCTAGTTTTTTAAGGAATCTCCATACCATCTTACATAGTGGCTGTATCAATATACATCCCTACCAGCAATGCAAGAGTGTTCCCTTTTCTTCACACCCTCTCCAGCATTTATTGTTTGTAGACTTTTTGTTGACGGCCATTCTGACTAGTGTGAGGTGGTATCTCATTGTAGTTTTGATTTGCATTTCTCTAATAATAAGTGATGTTGAGGATCTTTGCTTGTGTTTGTTAGCCATAAATATGTCTTCTTTGGAGAAATGTCTGTTTAGGTCTTTTTTTTTTAATTTTATTTTATTTTTAAACTTTACATAATTGTATTAGTTTTGCCAAATATCAAAATGAATCTGCCACAGGTATACATGTGTTCCCCATCCTGAACCCTCCTCCCTCCTCCCTCCCCATACCATCCCTCTGGGTCGTCCCAGTGCACTAGCCCCAAGCATCCAGTATCGTGCATCGAACCTGGACTGGCAACTCGTTTCATACATGATTCCCGCTTTTTTATTGGGTTGTTTGTTTTTCTGGTTTCGAGTTGTATGAGCTGCTTGTGTATTTTGGAAATTAAATCTTTGTCAGTTGTTTCCTTTGCTATATTCTCTCACATTCTGAGGGTTGTCTTTTCATCTTGTTTGTAGCTTCCTTTGCTGTGCAAAGGTTTTTAAGTTTAATTAGGTCCCACTTGTTTATTTTGTTTTTATTTCTATTACTCTAGTAGGTGAGTCACAGAAGATCCTACTTTGATTTATGTCATCAAGTGCTCTGCCTATGTTTTATTCTAAGAGTCTTATAGTTTCTGGTCTTACACTTAGGCCTTTAATCCATTTTGAATTTATCTTTTTGTATGTTCTAATTTCATTCTTTTGCATGTAAATGTCTGGTTTTCTCAGCACCACTTATTGAAGTGGCTATCTTTGCCTCTTTGTATATTCTTCCCTCCTTTGTAAAAAATAGGTACCCATAAGTTTGTGGGTTTATTTCTGGGCTCTCTATCTTCCTCCAGTGGTCTATATTTCTGTTTTTGTGCCAGTACCATAATGTTTGATGACCACAGCTTTGTAGTGCAGTCTGAAGTCAGGAAGATTGATTCCTCCAGCACCGTTCTTCTTTCTCAACATTGCTTTGTCTATTCAGGGTCTTTTGTGTTTCCATATGAATTGTGACTTTTTTGTTCTAGATCTGTTAAAAAAAAAAAAAATGCCATTTGTGATTTGAGAGAGATCACATTGAATCTGTAGATTGCATTTGGTAGTATAGTCATTTCAAAATATTGATTCTTCCTACCCAGGAACATGGGATATCTCTCCATCTGTTTATATCATCTTTGATTTATTTCATCAGTATCTTATAATTTTCCATATACAGTCCTTCTGTCTCCCTAGGTAGGTTTGTTCCTAGTTTATTCTTTTTGTTGCAATAGCAAATGGGATTAATTCCTTACTTTCTCTTTCTGATTTTTTATTGTTATTATATAAGAATGCAAGTGGTTTCTGTCTATTGACCTTGTATCCCGTGACTTTGCTGAATTCACTGATTAGCTCTATCAATTTTCTGATAGTTTCTTTTGGGTTTTCTATGTAGAGTATAATGTCATGTGCAAACAGTGAGAATATTGCTTCTTCTTTTCTAATCTGGATTGCTTTTATTTCTTTTTCTTCTTTAATAGCCATAACTAGGACTTCCAAAACTGTGTTGAATGATAGTGTTGAGAGTAGACACCCTTGTTTTGTTCCTGATCTTAGAAGGAATGCTTTTAATTTTTCACCATTGAGCATAATGTTTACTATGGGCGCATCATGTATGGCCTTTAATATGTTGAGGTAGGTTCCTTCTATGCCCATTTTTTAAGGTGTTTTTATCATATATGGTGCTGAACTTTGTCAAAGGCTTTTTCTGCATCTATTGAGATGATCACATAGCTTTTATCTTTCATTGTGTTAATATGGTGTATCACATTGATTTGTATATTTTGAAGAATCCTCGCATCCCTGGAATAAACCCAACATGGTCATGGTGTATAAGTTTTTAAATGTGTTTTTTAATTCTGTTTGCTAGAATTTTGTTGAGGATTTTTGCATCTATATTCATCAGTGATATTAGCCTGTAATTTTCTTATTTTGTATGTGTCGTCTTTGCCGGTTTTGGTATCAGGGTAATTGAGGCCTCATAGAATGAGTTTGGAAGTGTTCCTCTGCAAGTTTTTGGAAGAGTTTCATAAAGCTAGGCATTAACTTTGCTCTAAGTGTTTGATAGAATTCCCCTGTGACACCATCTGGCCCTAGGCTTTTGGTTTTGGGGAGATTTTTGATCAGAGTTTCAATTTCTGTGTTTGTAATTGGCTTGTTCTTAATTTTTATTTCTTCTTGGTTCAGTCTTGGGAGGTTGAACTTTGCTAAGAATCTGTCCATTTTCTTTAGGTTGTCCATTTTAGTATATAGTTGCTCATACTATCCTCTTATTATCCTTTGTATGTCTGTGTTGTCTGTTGTAACCTCTCCTTTATCATTTATAATTTTGTTGATTTGATTTTTCCCTTTTTTTCTTGATGAGTCTGGCTAGCAATCTGTCAATTTTGTTTATCTTCTCAAAGAATCAGCTTTAAATTTTATTAATTTTTGCTATCATTTCCTTCATTTCTTTTTCATTTATTTCTTCTCTAATCTCGATGACTTCTTTCCTTCTGCTGACTTTGGGGGTTTTTTGTTCTTTTTCCAGCTGCTCTAGATGTAGAGTTAAGTTGTCTATTCGATGCTTTTCCTGTTCCTTGATGTACGATTGTTTAGTCAATCAAGACCTAGAAGGACAGTTCAGTTCAGTTCAGTCGCTCAGTCGTGTCCGACTCTTTGCGACCCCATGAATCGCAGCACACCAGGCCTCCCTGTCCATCACCAACTCCCAGAGTTCACTCAGACTCACGTCCATCGAGTCAGTGATGCCATCCAGCCATCTCATCCTCTGTCATCCCCTTCTCCTCCTGCCCCCAATCCCTCCCAGCATCAGAGTCTTTTCCAATGAGTCAACTCTTCGCATGAGGTGGCCAAAGTACTGCAGTTTCAGCTTTAGCATCATTCCTTCCAAAGAAATCCCAGGGCTGATCTCCTTCAGAATGGACTGGTTAGATCCCCCTGAAGTCCAAGGGACTCTCAAGAGTCTTCTCCAACACCACAGTTCAAAAGCATCAATTCTTCAGTCCTCAGCCTTCTTCACAGTCCAACTCTCACATCCATACATGACCACTGGAAAAACCATAGCCTTGACTAAATGAACCTTTGTTGGCAAAGTAATGTCTCTGCTTTGAATATGCTATCTAGGTTGGTCACAACTTTCCTTCCAAGGAGTAAGCGTCTTTTAATTTCATGGCTGCAGTCACCATCTGTAGTGATTTTGGAGCCCCCAAAAATAAAGTCTGACACAGTTTCCAGTGTTTCCCCATCTATTTCCCATGAAGTGGTGGGACCAGATGCCATGATCTTCGTTTTCTGAATGTTGAGCTTTAAGCCAACTTTTTCACTCTCCACTTTCACTTTCATCAAGAGGCTTTTGAGTTCCTCTTCAGTTTCTGCCATAAGGGTGGTGTCATCTGCATATCTGCGGTTATTGACATTTCTCCCGGCAATCTTGATTCCAGCTTGTATTTCTTCCAGTCCAGCGTTTCTCATGATGTACTCTGCATATAAGTTAAATAAGCAGGGTGACAATATACAGCCGTGACGTACTCCTTTTCCTATTTGGAACCAGTCTGTTGTTCCATGTCCAGTTCTAACTGTTGCTTCCTGACCTGCATACAAATTTCTCAAGAGGCAGATCAGGTGGTCTGGTATTCCCATCCCTTTCAGAATTTTCCACAGTTTATTGTGATCCACACAGTCAAAGGCTTTGGCATAGTCAATAAAACAGAAATAGATGCTTTTCTGGAACTCTCTTGCTTTCTCCATGATCCAGTGGATGTTGGCAATTTGATCTCTGGTTCCTCTGCCTTTTCTAAAACTAGCTTGAACATCAGGAAGTTCACGGTTCAAGTATTGCTGAAGCCTGGCTTGGAGAATTTTGAGCATTAGTTTACTAGCGTGTGAGATGAGTGCAATTGTGCGGTAGTTTGAGCATTCTTTGGCATTGCCTTTCTTTGGGATTGGAATGAAAAATGACCTTTTCCAGTCCTGTGGCCACTGCTGAGTTTTCTAAATTTGACAGAGAGTCCCTTTAAGAGTAAACCCAAAGAGAAACACCTTGAGACACATATTAATCAGGGTAACAGAGATTAAGCACAAAGAAATAATATTAAAACCAACAAGGGAAAATCCATATGATTAACAGTAGGTCTTTCAGTAAAAACTCTGCAGGCCAGAAGGGAATGGCAGGATATATTTAAAGTACTGAAAGAGCAAAATCTACAACCAGGATTACTAGATCTGGCAACAATATAATTAAAATTGAGAAATAAAAAGCTTTATAGACAAGCAAAAGTTGAGAGAATTTAGCACCACTAAACCAGCCTTACAGCAAATACTTAAGGGACTTACATAGCCAATAAACACAAGAGAAAGGAAAGACCTACAAAAACAAACCAAAACCATCAAGAAAATGCCAATAGGAACACATGTATCAATAATTACTTTAAATGTTAATGGATTAAATACACCAACCAAAAGATAAAGATTGACTGAATGGATATAAAAATAAGACTCATATATATGCTGCCTACAAGAGACCCACTTCAGACCTAGAGACACATACAAACTGAAAGTAAAAGGATGGAAAAAGATATTCCATGAAAATGGAAACCAAAAGAAAGCCAGAGTAGCAATCTTTATTTCAGACAAAATAGACTTTAAAAATAAAGAATATTATAAGAGACAAAGAAGGATATTACATAATGATCAAGAGATCAATCCAAGAAGAAGATATAACAATTGTAAATATTTATGCACTCAAATAGGAGCACCAACATAAGGCAAACTCTAACAGGCGTATGAGGGGAATGACAGTAATGCAATAATAGTAGGGGACCTTAACACCTAACTTATTCCCATGGACAGATCACCAAAACAAAGAATCAATAAGAAAACACAAACCTTAAATGAAACATTAAATGAACTGGGCCTAATTGATATCTTCAGGACTTTCCATCCAAATGCAGAAGAATACACTTTCTTCTCAAGTGCACATGGAACATTTTCCAGGATAGTCCACACCCTGTGCCACAAACCAAGCCTCAGTAAATTTAAGAAAATTGAAATCATATTAAGTATCTTCTCTAACCTCAATGCTATGAGATAGATATCAACTACAGGGGGGAAAATGCAGAAAACACAAACTTATGGAGATTAAACAGATCAGATCAGATCAGGCACTCAGTCGTGTCCAACTCTTTGCAACCCCATGAATCGCAGCACACCAGGCCTCCCTGTCCCTCACCAACTCCCAGACTTCACCCAGACTCACGTCCATCGAGTCAGTGATGCCATCCAGCCATCTCATCCTCTGTCATCCCCTTCTCCTCCTGCCCCCAATCCCTCCCAGCATCAGAGTCTTTTCCAATGAGTCAACTCTTCGCATGAGGTGGCCAAAGTACTGGAGTTTCAGCTTTAGCATCATTCCTTCCAAAGAAATCCCAGGGCTGATCTCCTTCAGAATGGACTGGTTGGATCCCCCTGCAGTCCAAGGGACTCTCAAGAGTCTTCTCCAACACCACAGTTCAAAAGCATCAATTCTTCGGTCCTCAGCCTTCTTCACAGTCCAACTCTCACATCCATACATGACCACTGGAAAAACCATAGCCTTGACTAAATGAACCTTTGTTGGCAAAGTAATGTCTCTGCTTTTGAACATGCTATCTAGGTTGGTCATAACTTTCCTTCCAAGGAGTAAGCGTCTTTTAATTTCATGGCTGCAGTCACCATCTGTAGTGATTTTGGAGCCCCCAAAAATAAAGTCTGACACAGTTTCCAGTGTTTCCCCATCTATTTCCCATGAAGTGATGGGACCAGATGCCATGATCTTCGTTTTCTGAATGTTGAGCTTTAAGCCAACTTTTTCACTCTCCTCTTTCACTTTCATTAAGAGGCTTTTGAGTTCCTCTTCAGTTTCTGCCATAAGGGTGGTGTCATCGGCATATCTTAGGTTATTGACATTTCTCCCGGCAATCTTGATTCCAGCTTGTATTTCTTCCAGCCCAGCATTTCTCATGATGTACTCTGCATATAAGTTAAATAAGCAGGGTGACAATATACAGCCTTGACATACTCCTTTTCCTATTTGGGACCAGTCTGTTGTTCCATGTCCAGTTCTAACTGTTGCTTCCTGACCTGCATACAAATTTCTCAAGAGGCAGATCAGGTGGTCTGGTATTCCTCTCTCTTTCAGAATTTTCCACAGTTTATTGTGATCCACACAGTCAAAGGCTTTGTCATAGTCAATAAAGCAGAAATAGATGATTAAATAATGATTAAATACATAAAAAATAGATATTAAATAATAAATTAAAGAGATTAAACAATGCATTACTAAATAATGAAGACATTACTGCAGAAATAGGAAGGGAAACCAAAAGATTCCTAGAAACAAATGACAATGAAAACACAATGACCCAAAACCTAAGGAATTCAGCAAAAGCAGTTCTAAGAGGATTTCTTTCTTAATGAGAAGACATCAGCAGAAGTCTTGAAATACTCTAAAGGGCGTTAGTCTCTGCCGTGAAATTATAAACAAAGAAATAATTGTGGAATTGGTACTATTAGCATTTTTTCTACCATTGTTGTTATTTTTGTTCAGCTGCCCAGTCCTGTCCAACTCTTTTGCAATCCCATGGACTGCAGTACCCCAGGCCTCTCTGTCCCTCGCCATTTCCCAAGTTTGCCCAAGTTCACATGCACTGCATCAGTGATGCCATCCAGCCATCTCATCCTCTGATGCCCTCTTCTCCTTTTGCCTCAATCTTTCCCTGGGTCAGGGACTTTTCCAATGAGTCAACTGTTTACATCAGATGACTAAAATACTGGAGTTTCAACTTCAGCATCAGTCCTTCCAAAGAGTATTTTTCTAGCATAATAAAACTTATTTCTAGCATAAAAATGTACAGTTTTTAAAGTATCTTTACTTTTCCATCTGTTTAACCACAAACCATGAACTTCCAAGGAGCAGAATATGTCTAGCTATATCTTTTGTCATAGATTTCACATGATGTTAGAAGTGAATCAGGGTTCCCTGGTGGCTCATCTAGTAAAGACTCTGCCTGCAATTCAGGAGACCCAGGTTTGCTCCCTGGGTTGGGAATATCCTCTAGAGAAGGGAATGGCAACCCATTCCACTATTCCTGTCTGTAAATTTCCATGGACAGAGGAGCCTGGCCAGCTAGTCCACAGGGTTGCAAAGAATCAGACACGACCAAATGACTAACATTAGAAGTAAATCAGGGAGGTTTTAAAACACCAAAAATTGTATTAATACATGGAGAGCTGTACAGTGTCGGTAATTTAGATTTACATGCTTTAGTTCTTGACTGTCCCCTAAATTTCCTAAAATAATTACCATCCCTCAGTGTGGGATTGAGAGTATCATGCCAGGTCCACAGTCTGATTTTAGACGAATGAACTAATTGTATTACTTCCTGAAAAAAAGAGCAACTGATGCTGTGCTACGCTTATAATCTCATGCTGCTCAGTAAAGATATTTGGGGAAGTTTATTTACTCCCTTTCTGTGTGCTGAGTAAATTATTGCTTGTAAAAGATTATGCTTCTCCAGATAGCATTAGAAATAAAGTCTTGGTTCTTTTTACTTGAAGTCTGGTTGATTTTCAGCATCTTTTAAGCCCAGACTCTGAATGAGAATGTCATCTATTTGAAATAGTATGCTGAAATACAGATTTAAAACTTTGATACTGCCTCTTGGTAGATACTCAAACTGAGAAAAAAGCGAGGGGAATCTCAAGACCATGTGGAAACAATGCCATATGAGAGCACAAGTATTAATATTCAACGAGTGGGCGGGGGGAGGCTTTGAAGACCAAGCATGACTTTGAATACTGAATCTCCAAGCAGAATATTCAGATATGGCTTCTATATTCCATGTTTTAAAATAAGTACAACACTGGCAAAGCTGTTACATGTTGTACTATGTATGTTTCGGTCATGAATCTACAGAAAGAGGTACCTTATCCTTGCTCTAAGGTTTTGAGCACACTGACTCCACAAGAATTACTTATCACCCTGACTCTCTATGTGAATTTTATAATTTCTAGAATTACAACTCTAAAATATTTTACTACTACTATGGAAATCAAAATTGTAAATCAGATAAAAATACACAGATAAATCAAATATTTTCCTGACATTTCTTTTGCCTCTCCTTTTGATCTCCAGTCTCTTATTTCTCATTTACATTTTTATATCCTTGCATGCGAAAATAATCCCCTTCTCCCACAGACCATACACACTTTCAGCATATTATAAAGACATCTTTCCATTGTCTACCGCATTTCTTTTATTTTTTTTTTTTTCCTTTGACTTTATTCACTGAGACACAGAGAGATAAACTGGAGGTAATACTTGGGAGACGTTTGTGATTGAAAAGTAAAGTGAGATTAAATGATTGTTCTCTGTTTCACAACTACCTAAAGTGAAAGCAATGTTGATCCCATCGACTTAAATCTGAATTGGTGATTTAGTGCCAAACATATCATTTTAACAATGGTACCTAAATTCGAGTAGGACAGCAGAGTACCCTACCATCAATGTCTATGTCACATGCATGCATTCATGATAAATTTCTTCAGTCATGGCTGACTTTTTGTGACCCTATGGATTGTGGCTTGCCAGGCTCTTCTGTCTGTGGGATTCTCCAGACAAGAATACTGCAGTGGGTTCCCAAGCCCTCCTCCAGGAGATGACACATAGTAGGTTGCTAATAAATATTTGTTCGAGTTGAACGGGAAAAATGTCACGTGTAATATCAACTTGGAGTTATTGGCCTAGGAGTGTGGCAAGATGAAATAAGCAGAACGAGAATCAATTCTGCCCTGGGAGCTGAAAATTATTACAAAAAAAGAGTTTAAGAAAATAAATAGGCAAAAAAGAAGATCTAATAGTTTGAGTTAGTAAGGATATTCCCTGGTGGCTCAGACAGTAAAGAATCTGTCTGCAATGCAAAAGACCCATATTCAATCCCTGGGTTGAAAAGCCCCCTTGGAGAAAGGAATGGCAATCCACTTCAGTATTCTTGCCTGGAGAATTCCATGGACAGAGGAGCTTGGCAGGCAACAGTCCATGGGGTCATAAAGAGTAAGACACAACTGAGCAACTAACACTTTCTTTCACTTTCAAGGATATACTGTTCAACATAAAGGACACAGCTTATGTCTTTACAAATTAATGCTTTAATTTTCTTCAGATAAATATACAAGAGTAGAAATGCTGAATCATTTTGCAGTTTTATTTTTAATTTTTTGAGGCTTCTCCATACTGTTTTCCATAGTGATTGCATAAATCTACATTCCCACCAACAGTACACGAGGGTTCTCTTTTCTCCATATCCTCGCCAAAACTTGCTGGTTTTTGTCCTTTTGATAATAGCATTCAGATGGTTGTGAGGTAATATCTTACTGTGGTTTTGATTTGCATTTCCCTGAAGATGAGTGATGTTGAACATCTTTCTGTGTGCCTACTACCATCTGTATTGGAGCTCCATCTGTATCTGAGCTGAAGCTCCAATATTTTGACTACTTCATGTGAAGAGCCAATTCACTGGAAAGGACCCCGATGCTGAGAAAGAGTGAGGACAAGAGGAGAAGGTAGCAACAGGGGATGGGATGGTTGGATGGCATCACTGACTCAACGGACATGAGTTTGAGCAAACTACTTGAGACAGTGAAGGACAGGGAAACCTGGCATGGAGCAGTTCATGGGGCCTCAGAGTCAGACACAACTTAGTGACTGAACAATTACCATCTGTATGTTTTCTTTGGAAACAAGCCTATTTAGGCCATTATTTACAATAATCAAGATATATAAGCAATCTGTGTCCATGGACAGATAAATAATTAAAGAAGATGTAGGATATGTATATAGTTTTATCTATACATATTTTAAGTGGCTCCAAGTGTCATTCTCTATAGATGCTACAAGGCTATCATTTTATGTTTGCTTTATAAATTAAGATATATACACACACACACACACACACACATACACATTCGGCATTCAGCCATTGGGCTTCCCATGTGGTGCTAGTGGTAAAGAACCCGCCTGCCAATACAGAAGATATAAGAGACGTGGGTTCTATTCCTGGGTCAGGAAGATGCCCTGGAGGAGGAAATGGCAACCTACTCAGTATTCTTGCCTGGAGAATCCCATGGACAGAAGAGCCTGGAGGGCTACAGTCCATAGGATTTTAGAGAGTCAGACTTGACGGAAGTGACTTACACAAGCACGCACATCAGCCAGTAAAGAATACATTTCCGCCATTTACAACAACATGGATGGACCTGGCGGGTATTATGCTAAGTGAAATATGTCAGACAGAGAAAGGTGAATACTGGGTCTTTTCACTAATATGTGGAATCTAAAAAAATAAATAAGTGAGCAAATACAACAAAATAGAAAACATTCATAAATAAAACAAACTAGTGGTTGACAGAGGATAGAGGGTTGGGGGATGGGCAAAATAGGTGAAGAGGATTAAGAGATACAAACTACTGGATATAAATTAAATAAGTTACAGAGATATAATGTTCAACGCAGGGAATACAATCAACAGTATTATAATAACTTTGATGTATGTATTAAATTCCTATGTTGTATGCCTAAAACCGATACAAGATTATAAGTCAACTATATTTTAATTTAAAAAGCAAACATAAAATGCTAGCCTTGTAGCACCTAGAGAAAATGAGACTTGGAGCCACTTGAAAAATTGAGAAGAGTTATGTCCATGTTATAACCTTGTAAAACAATTATTTGTTGGACCCTAAATTCAATTTTTTATATTTAAAAAATGCAAAGGAATGTATAGAGGAAAACATAAATTTGTCATTTTGAAATTTTCCTCACTATAATTTTTCTGTTTCATGATAAATTTAAAACAAAGAATGAAACCTATAAGAAAATAAAAATGTGTTTAGATTTTCTTAAGCCTGCCAAAATTATAGAGAAGCATAGTTACCACCCAGTGCTGTGTTTGGGTTTTTAGGGGAAAATGTTTTTGTAATGCCCTAAGATACTCTTTTGGAGAAGGCAATGGCAATCCACTCCAGTACTTTTGCCTGGAAAATCCCATGGATGGAGGAGCATGGTGGGCTGCAGTCCATGGGGTCGCGACTGAGCGACTTCCCTTTCACTTTTCACTTTCACGCATTGGAGAAAGAAATGGCAACCCACTCCAGTGTTCTTTCCTGGAGAATCCCAGGGACAGTGGAGCCTGGTGGGCTGCTGTCTATGGGGTCACACAGAGTCGGACACGACTGAAGCGACTTAGCAGCAGCAGCAGCAGCAGCAGCAAGATACTCTTTAAAATCCATTGAACTTGACAAAATGTGGATGAAGATGAATCAAAAGGGCATTTTGTTTGAGAAATGAAGTTTGATAATATTTTGCTAAGGAAAAATCAAGAGTGATCTATGATTCAAAAGGAAAGTGATACTGACATGAAACATACAAATTTCTGAATTGAATCATTCCATCAAAAATTCTGGCTTTAGTATATGCTTAACAATTGCTTTAATTTCTGATTCTCAAAGTTTAAAAAATATGGTTGCATAATGCTCAAAAGACATGTAAATAACTCTTGGAAGACATTTATAAAGCATCAAATACATCAGTAAATTTCATCAGAAGATTGTTTTTACCCATTTCACTGGACAGCAAGATTGGTAAAAAATATATATATCATTTTGCATGAATATATTCTTACATTAACTATATAATTTGCCAAACCACATGTGGAAATTCAAAAAGAGAAAGATATTTTTTCTTGACCTGAAAGGAGGACCACACATATACTTCAGTGAATTGAAACAGCTGTGCACAATCTTTGGCACAGGCAACGTTTTTGAAAGATTACATCTGCATGGTCAGTTTGGGTTTTGATAAAATCACTTTTAGTGTATAAATATAAAAATATGTTGAAATGCTTAAAAACATTTTTAAAAGTTGAGCAATTCACTCCTTGAATTCAGTGTCCTCTTTTTTCTCCTTTTTTTTTTTTTTTTGCGCAACTCTCCTGGGTAAACAATATGAATAAGACCATTCAATTGCAGACATTAAACTTGAAGCAGTGATAAAATTATTGTAAACATTCAGTTCAGTACAGTCATGTCCGACTCTTTGTGACCCCATGAACCACAGCACACCAGGCCTCCCTGTCCATCACCAACTCCCGGAGTCCACCCAAACCCATGTCCATCGAGTTGGTGATGCCATCCAACCATCTCATCCTCTGTCGTCCCCTTCTCCTCCTGCCGTCAATCTCTCCCAGCATCAGGGTCTTTTCAAATGAGTCAGCTCTTCTCATCAGGTAGCCAAAGTACTGGAGTTTCAGCTTCAACATCAGTCCCTCCAATGAACACCCAGGACTGATCTCCTTTAGGATGGACTGGTTGGATCTCCTTGCAGTCCAAGGGACCCTCAAGCATCTTCTCCAACACCACAGTTCAAAAGCATCAATTCTTCGGTGCTTAGCCTTCATTAGGAAATCTTAATTCTATCCTTGGCTGTTGAATTTGCTAAATAATACATTGTAAATTACTTAATCCATATATTACTCAGTTTCCTTGTATAGCAAGATTAATAACTTTTTATTTACTGGAACTTTTAAAGAAGATATAAAAACCAAGTGAAATCTTGAGACTATTTCTATATTTTTTTCTTAAGTTACTAAGTTATGTCTGACTCCTGTGACCCCACGGACTGTAGCCTGCCAGGCTTCTCTGTCCATGGGCAAGAATGCTGGAGTGGATTGTCATTTCCTTCTTCAGGGGATCTTCCCAACCCAGGGATTGAACCTAAGTCTCCTGCATTGCAGGCCAATTCTTTACCAGCTGAGCCAGCAAGGAAGACTTGGTGTTTATATATTACCTATAATTAGAGTCAGTATTTTCTCTTTTGCTAGACAATTTTCAGAACATGCAGTTTTCTTGCTTTTTTAATACAAATAAGTATCAAAATAATTTATTTTCTTTTGGTAGCATGAACTGTAGTTAAGTAGGCACTGAAATGAATAGGTATAAAAGAGATGAATTCATCATATCAGAGCATTTCATTTGATACTCTTATTTGTATAATGCCCTGTCAAGCGGCAACTCAAGTCAGCATGTGGTGATTCTGACTTCAATGTGATAGTCATAAAAAATGTATTTATGAGACTCACTTCAGACATTGTCTGTGAATCTAACCCTAAAATGCAAAGCAATAACCTGGGAATAGTTATGAATATCTAAAGATACAGGAATAACTTTCAAGTGATTTCCTGCTCTGCTTTTTTCCCTTAGAAAGAACTAAAAAGGACTAAAGATATCAATTTAATACATGTATTTTTCCCAAGCATCAATTTTCTTGATAAAGCTGAGAAGTTAGAAAAATAATTTACTTGCCCATAGATATTTGCTATAAGAACTTGCACCATGTTGCAAAGTGAATGGAAAGGTTAAATAGAAGACGTGCATCATCGCTGTAATTTGTACACTGATGTGATAACCTCATGTTTAATATTTTATGGAGTAGAAGGTGAATGCTAGAGGGAGAAATGTCACATGGAGATAAGGGAAATCATATGCTAAGAATATGTATAAATGTGACTGAGAATTAACTTGAGTGTTTCTTTATTAATTGATAGACTGGTGTAACATGACGATGAAATAATGATGGTATCCTAGCAACCATATTTTCATAACAAGTGTGGCCTGTAAGACTGGGATGACTGTCAGCCATACTTTATTAATTCAGGAGGGTGAGCAAGAATAATTTTAATAAAACTTCTCTGCAAACAACATATATTGTAGATTTGATCATACCCAAGACCAAATTTTTTAATTTATAAAACAACAGTATACCAAGATGAATGACTTATTTTAAGTTGATAATATTCCAGTTCTGGGTGGCAGTTAGCCATTCTCTCATTTATTTAGTTGGTATACAATTTGGAAAAAAATCTTTGAAAAATTCCATGAAGACATGTCAACATTAGCAAATCTACTTTTAATATAAAATATCAAGACATAAAAAGGAGTTTACTTGTAAGTTGATGGTATTTCTCTTTTTATCAACTTTTATAATTTCAACAATAATCAAAATGAATATATGTCCTTGTTTTGATAGTCTTAAAAATAGCTTTGTGGGCCCTTTCTCTCCCACATTTGAGTTTATTCAAAAAATACTTGTTTCGTGAGTTGAAACTCATTCCAGGAGTGCTTATTGTGCACTACTTGCCTAAATGAAAGATCAACATAACATGAATATAACACGGTCCTAAAAATACTTCTAAAAAAATTTAGGTCTATTTTAGTTTTCAATTTCCATTTCCTCTGATAGAGATAATTTCTGTCCAGACCCTGTCAGGGAAACAGAAACTTCTCTGTCTACTTGACTTAAATAGAAAAGGATTTGATACAGCACATTAATATTTATCAAACTATTGAAAGGGCTGAGAAACATAGATAAGGAAGAGCTACCACTAAATCTCAGTACCACTCCAAGAATGCAGGAGGGTACCAGACACTGCCAGAAAGTTACAGCAGTCATCCCCATCCCCTTCAGCAATTAAGCTTTGATTCTAAAGAAAATACCCGGAAGCTGCAGCAAATATGCCACCTGCCCAAACCCACATAGAGTCCCATGGTAGCCAGAATGATAACGTGGCGTCTACTTCTTTCTCGCCTTTCAAGCTTCATCCACTGCCTCTCCCCACTCATTAGAAAAATCATACCTAGAACTCCTTTGACAACAAATCTGAGAAACCTAGTTCTCAAGCTTCCACACTGTGAAACACAAGGAACAGCTAAGATGAAGAGAGAAAGCATTGACTTCTCAATGGACAATATGGCACTAATATTAAGTCAGAGAATTTTCCTCTGGAGACAGTATGGCAATTCCAAATACAACAGAGAAACTGTGGGAGGGATCTCTGGCTTGAAATGGTCTCTGATAGTTTAGTAACTATAATTAGAAAAACAAATAAAATATATTGAATGTGATACTTCTCTAATTGTAGTAGTGTTACTACAATTTTCTGTGCTCTAATAAAACAAAATGTATTTTGTTTCAGTAAGATAACAAACAATATGACTGTTAATCTGAATAGATTTTTGGAAATCTGGAATCACTGGATTGGATTTAACTGTCTAACTGGATTTGATTTTAACATATAAGCAGAATAGGTTACGAATACTGGAGATTTTTAAAATGCAGTCACAAAAGGGAAGACAGCACTAGTTAACTGGCAGAATTAATGTTTAGCAATAACAGCTCTCATAATACAGGTTTAGGTTTAGATGTCAGGGGCTCTTACTGTTTCCCATGTTTCCCCTCAGCAACTATGGAACAATTGATGAGTTGCATAAATGAAAGAATTACAGCTTTCTGAGACACATTTGGTTGTGATGATGCAAATAGATCTCTCTAGACAGAGAGGTGTCTGTCTTTTTTACCATTTCATGCCAACACTTAGCATGATGCCTGGTACAGCTAAGAAATCCAGTAAATATCTGCTGAATAATACATGACTAGTATTTAATTTGTTATATTTAACTCCCATATCATTTTAGAAATTGTGAGTATCTTTTCCTTGGAGAAATACATTGTCATAGAGGAAGAGACTTCAAAGTATGCCATATTTAAATCTTTGACAATTGTTCACTCTGGATGGTAGTATAAAGAGGTTCATTCTATGTTTCTATTTTTGAGTATGTTCAGAATCTTTCTATGTAAGTTTTGTTTTACATTATCCTAGGTGATATGATGCTAACAATCACAGCAACCATCCTATTGAGTCAGTGGATTGCTTCCACATGTACAGTTCTCAATCATAGAGTCTAATACTGACGTCATACCCAAGTTCTACTCAATGGCCATGTAACTGCCTGGGAGGCACATTTTTTGACTTATCTTCCCTTTCCTTTCATATATGATATGTCAATAATAATATCTCTGAATAGGGCTCTCTTTGTATTATACGGAATAATACAATACTATATCAGCTAACATTTATTTATGTGGCAGAAATCATGCTTTAAATATTTTACTTCACTTAGTATTCAAAATAATCTCATGAGGTAGGTTCAGATACTATCCATAGTTTACAGAGAGGAACTGGAGGCTTGGAGATATGGAACCAATTGCCCAACATCACACAGTTATTATATTACAGAGCTATGATTTAAACCCAGGGCCAAATTTTTCCAATCAACAAAAACAATAGTTGCAGTGAAAACTACTTGGTGAATTGCACTACACTAAACCCCAAGAAGAGGCTTCCCTGGTGGCTCAGAAGTAAAGAATCTGCCTGCAATGCAGGCGACTGCCTGTAAAGCAGGAGATGCGGGCTCGACCCCTGGGTAGGGAAGATCCCCTGGAGAAGGAAATGGCAACCCACTTCAGCATTCTTGCCTGAAATGCCATGGACAGAAGAGCCTGGCAGACTACAGTCCATGAGGTTGAAAAGAGTTGGACACAACTGAGCAACTAAATGACAACAACAAAAAAGCGAGAAAGCATTGTTAAGGAGGAAGTGAATGACTAAATGGTAGATCCTTTAATACCAGTAAAAGTAGCAGATATATCATCAAGCTTTAAAATATATAGATTGGCATAAAACTCTTGAGTATTAGAGTGTTGCCATAGTTCTTTGATTCCATGTACATGGCTAGGAATATGATACAAGAAGAGCTTTGAACAAAAAGTTAAGAATGTGTGTGTCTGTGTTTGATATTAAGAAGATGAGAAAAACATTTCTCCAACCAGATTTTTTAAACTAACTTTTCCTCATTATTTTTTTTCTCATTTTTAAATTACTTTTGGTTTGATTTTCAAATCTAGAGTTTTTGATAGTAGAACTTGGGAATATTCTGAATTATTTTGTTGTTGCCTCTGACCAGAATCTTCAAGTTACTTTTTAGATTTCTGAAAATATCTGACAAATTTGAGACAATGTATGGCAGTAGTTCAAGTGTAATTTTTTTTGAACGCTCATGAGAAATAATTTTAAATTCTAGCCTTGCTACTTGATGTTTAGATACTTATATCCTGATTCAAAACAAGGTCAGTAAGTGGAACCTGTATCCACACATAATTTTTATAAATCTTTTTAGGCCACAATTCATCTTCCCCTCCCAATACTTCTAGAGTTAAAATTAATACCATGTGATACATGGTTTGTGTTGTCTTCTTCTACCTATTCAACATAATTTGGAAAAGGTAGTGATCAGAATCAATACCCAGAAGAGAAGTCACAGAACAGGGAAGAGAAAGAACAATCTGAGTGGTTGGTAACCTGTGTTAAGAGCCCCATTTCTTTAGAAGCTCTTTGTTACCTCATTAAAAAATGAGTAGAATAATAAATAAAATTATTTTCAATATTAAATTTAAAAAATTAAACTTTTCTGAGTTAGTGTTACAGCTTCTGAGAGCAACTTCTGAAATGCTTCTTATCTAATAATAGCAAAATAGCTATTTAGAAAGTAGACACAGAATATTTTCCAAATGAAAACAAATGCCCAGCAATTAAGTTATCTGTTCCTTCCGCCTGACTTGGGCTAACACTATCACTCCAGCCACCTTTCAGATCCACCAGGAACTTTGACCTGCTGACCCACGACTGTCCAATGACCCTCCTGTCAAGCTTAGATCACAAGGTCTGAGCACCATGACCTCTGCTCTGCAAACGAAGCTAACCTTGCTCTTCCTTTGTTCTTTGGTAACCTTCTGGTAAAACCACAATACTCATCTTTCTATCATTGTATGTCTGCTGCCAGGTGGCTGAAAGTTTCTGAAGAAAATCTCACAGCCACAGGCTCCACCATCCTTTAGTAAAATGAATGACAAAATTATCAAACAAGCCCTGAAGATTATCCCAAATCCCGCAGTAGATATTTTCCCTTACTTTTTTAGATAGCACCTTCACATTTTTGTCTTTTTTCAAACTTTTTTGATAAAACTCAGCTGATGACTTCACATTTGTTTAGTAAAAGATGAGACTCAGCTCAATGTGTACCCACCAACTGGTTTGTTGGGTACTCTTTTGTCTAATTGCTCACCTTCATAAGGACTTCATTCTCACAGTTATGCCTTCTCTTTCCTGCATCATCAGTTTTCCCCTTGGAAATGGGTCATTCTTAGAAGCAAAATGGAGTAGCTCTCATTCTAAAAAGAGGTCCGTGAAATTCTCCCTTGGTCTCTTTCAGCCACTGTCCCTTCTCTCTGCTCACTTTCACAGCAAAACTCTTTAAAAGACTTGGATATGTTCTCTATGTTCCCACCCCCATCCTCCCTTCAGCTGACTCAGAGTTAGCTTCTATTCCCTTCTAAAAAAGTACCAATTTGTGTCTACCACAACTTCCACTCAGTTTGGTCATGCTAGACACTTGAAATAAATTCTACCATAGGTAGTGTTAATATGTGTTCTGCAGATAAGGAAACAGGCTTAGAGAATTCGCCCAAAGTGGCACACTTTGTGAATGATAGATTCAGAACTCCAACCAGGGAGTCTGACTTCAAGTTCTGCAGTTTTAGCTACAACAGTACAGATGCTTCCTGACATCTTCATCCTTCCTGGCCAGCCTACCCCTACCTTGTCACTACTCCTGTGCAGTAGATTGAGATTCCTTGTTACAGGCTATTGTATAACTCAGTATGTCTTTTTCATGGATTATACATCACAGCTTGTGATTATTATACACACTTATTTTTTTCTGTATTTTAACATCTGCTTTTCCTACAACTCTGGAAGCCTGTGAAGGCAAAAAGAAGATATTACCTCTCCTTGGGTTATTGTTATCCCTAGTATAATACAAAACAGATTTTGAATGAATGAATGTGCTAAAATGAATTTAATTAATCTTTATAGGATAATTTCTAACACAAATAATGTATATGCCATACGTCCCAATGTTACAGATCAGTTAGAGTTTAGACAAGCGTATAGATACCATGTGTGGATCATCCTTTGAGCGAGTGCATGCTAAGTCACTTCAGTCGTGTCCAAGTCTTTTCGACCCTACAGACAGTCACCCATCAGGTTCCTCTGTCCATGGGGATCTCCAGGCAAGAATACTGGAACGGGTTGCCATTTCTTCCTCCAGCAGATCTTCCCGACCCAGGGATCTGAACCCACCTTCTTGTTTCTCCTGTGTTGGCAGGTGGCTTCTTTACCACTAGGACCACTTGGGAAGCCTACTCATCATCCCATTTGAGGTTAAAATAGTCCCTTTACCCTAGTAAATCCCTTCATGCTCCTCTCCAATCAACACTCATTCTGCAGCTACTGATCTGAACTGTTTTACTATCACTCAGTTTTGCCTATTTAGAAATTCATGCAAATGAAATCATATCCTTTGTCTTAGACATTTTCTATGTAACACTGAAGATATGTATGATACTTACATGTAAGATACTTCATGTTTTTAAAAATATAAACAGCTTGCTCATTTTATTTCTAGGAGGTATACCATCGTATAAATACATGACAATTTGCTTATATGTTCATCAGCTGATGGGTATTTGAGCTGTTTCCAGTTTGTAAAATATAACTGGCATATTGTGAGTATATTGTGAATATAACTGATATGAATGTATCAGTACTTCTGTGCGCATGCACCTTCATTTCTCACGGGAAGACACCTGGTAGTGGAATTACTGAGATATATCATCGGAGAAGGCAATGGCACCCCGCTCCAGTACTCTTGCCTGGAAGGTCCCATGGACCGAGGAGCCTGGTAGGCTGCAGTCCATGGGGTTGCTAAGAGTCGGATACGACTGAGCAACTTCACTTTCACTTTTCACTTTCATGCGTTGGAGAAGGAAATGGCAACCCACTCCAGTGTTCTTGCCTGGAGAATCCCAGGGACGGGGGAGCCTGGTGGGCTGCCGTCTATGGGGTCGCACAGAGTCGGACACAACTGAAGTGACTTAGTAGTAATAGTATCATCTGTGTATGTAATGTCATAAGAAACTGCCAAACTGTTTATCCAGGATGTGTGAGTTACAACTAACCCATATTTTCATGAACACTTTTTGTGTTGCCAGTCTTTGATTTTAGCCTCTAGTTGGGTATGGAGTGGTATCTCATTGTGGTTTTTAATTTGTGTTTCCTAATAGTTAATGTTATTAAATAACTTTTCCTGTGCTTACTGGGATTTGGGACATATTTTCTCAGTATTCCATAAGATTTCATGAAATCATCTATGCATTAAATGAGAACAGAGAAGAGGTCCCAGGATGGAAACTTGGAACATTCCAACTTAAGAGTAAAATGTGAGTCTATGTGTTTGTTTAGAAATGTAAGATAATTAATAATTGGAAAAGTCTGTGGAAGTTTTTTTATTTCTTTACTGTTTTATATAAATCCTGTGTGACTTTAATAAAAGTGACCTCAGATGCTTGCAGCATTTTCTTGTGTTCCTTTATGCTCAGTAGAACATTTATGGATTTCTATGATTAGCTTGCTATGCTTTGCCTCATTCCTGATAAACCGTGCTTCTCCTCAGATATATTACCCCATGGTTAAATATGGAAAGCAAGACACATGCATTTTCTACAAGTTTAACCCCAGGAAAATGCTTAATCAAACATAAAATATATAACTGTAAAGAAAAGAATTTTTTCCTTCTTTCTCCCCTTCACCTAAGCTGATAATATTTAAAAATCAGAAGCATTGGTTTATAAAATAATGCATAAAAATAATATCACACTACTTAAAGCAATTGAAAGTGGAAAGTCAAGTCACTCAGTCGTGTCCGACTCTTTGCGCCCCCATGGACTGTAGCCTACCAGGTTCCTTCATCCAAGGGATTTTCCAGGCAAGAATACTGGAGTGAGTTGCCATTTCCTTCTCCAGGAGATCTTCTCAACCCAGGGATTGAACCTGGGTCTCCCACATTGTAGCAGACACTTTACTGTCTGAGCCACCAGGGAAGTCTGGTGGCTTAAAACAATTGGTCATTAATAATTTGTACAATATTAGTGAATTAAAGCTATAACAATCCAGAGATTAGCTTTCCAGAGCTCTCAGGATCCAGGAACAATTCTCTTTCTAATAGTAGCAATATAAACCACAACAAAGCAAAAAGCCTCTATGGTGATAAAGAAATAACTAGGATCAGTGAACAAAGAGCCAAAAAAAAAGCCCAACCTTTCTTTTATCTGTTCAAATGGTGATGTAAAAAGTATTGCAATATCTTGCAATGGCTGAGCAGTGCCTCAGCTTTTTTCACATGGTTCACGTCAGCAATGATACATAAGGCACCTGAAGGCCCATTGGGGTGCTTAGCACCTCATTAAGTGTCAAGCATTATCCTAAGAGTTGTCTGGAAATTAACTCACTTGATCTTCTTGACATCCTAAGATTTTTATGAACTTTTTTCATAGGGAATAAGGGAAGTTATATCATTTTTCCAAGATTACAAAAGTAGTTAATGATGGAGTTAGATTTCAAAACCACGTCTAGATCACTCCAAAGATCAACCACAATGTTGAAACAATTTGGTGAGGTAATAATAATTATTTATTAGCTATGTCATAGAAGAGAAAGTACCTTGGCTGAGCTAATCAACAGTCTGCCTGAATCTCACAGCTTTAGTCTCTTAGAATAAAAAAATGTAGTTATCATGATGTGGAGTGAAACAGGAGAAGAAAATGATTAGAAAATAGTACCAATATTATGCTTATTTTGTCCATGAACACTGGATGGCTACTGTAGATTAAAACCCACTGTGACTCTTCTGTATAAAGTTGAATACATGGTCCCCAATCACAATGAATATTTGTAAACTATGATGCCTTTGAAGATACACAAACCACTGTTGTCTAACTATTTGAGATTTGATTCATTTTACCAGTCTAGTGTAATTACAAAATAAGACAGAAGAGAGGAAAGTAGAGAAACCTATGCAATGTCAAGTACAAATACAGTGCTTCAGAAGACATTCCAGAATTCACTATCACACAAATATTTTTGTACTCATTATATGTCAACATTCCATTAAGCTGTAGGCATAATTCTCTCAAATAATAAAGGAAAGAAGCCTTGCACATTATGATAACCTTAGAAGAAGAAAAAGGCATTCACATACAGGAAGACTTGAGTAACATGTTGATGGAGCAATGCAATAATGTCTAATTTTCCCTGTATTATATCAGAGTCACTGAGTACCGAGTACTGTTGTCTAATTCTATGATAGATGTCAAGTTATACAAAGGTATAGTGTAACACTATGTATTCTGTTTTAGTCTGCTTGAGTTGCTGTAGCAAAAGACCATATTCTAGATAGCTTAAAAAATTAATCATTTCTCATAGTTCAAGAGGCAGTGACGTCCAGACTTGAGATGACACAGGTTCAATGTCTGGTGAAAGTCTGCTTCCTGGTTTATAAATGACCATCTTTTCACTGTGTTCTCACCAGACAGAAGAGGTGAGGAATCTCTCCGGGGTCTCTTTTTATAAGGGAATTAATCTCATTCAAGAGACGTCTGCCCTATGACCTAATCATTTCCCATAAGCCCGCCCTCACTGGGGATTAGGCTTCAACACATGAATTTTGGGGGAACCTAAAAGTCTGTCACATGTTCTATCCACCAAATTAGACTATGTAATTCTTTTTTGTTTTAAGTAGTCTTTTGTCAAATGATCCAAGAAGTGTCTATCTCTACTACAATATTCACCCAAAAGATTAATAATTGTGGAATAGTCATTGTAGTCAAAGAAGCGGTAGTGACAATTACTATTATTTTTTGAAGTATTCACTCTGTTCAGAGAACTGTATCAAATACTTTGCACCTGTGTACACTTACAGAATAAACTTTGTAAATTTTAACCAATCTCTAAGCATGGTCTATGTTCTGAAAAATGCTAGATGGATAAAACCTGGTCTGTTTTGGAGATGAGTGCTACATTCTGGCTGGAACTTAGTGAGTTAACCCCAAGCCATCTGGAACATTCAGCTGTTCAGAATAACTCATTTCCAGGGAGTTCTGTATAGCCGATGACTTATTGGATGAGTTTTCACATAATGTGAATAGAAATGTGAATATCTGTAACATTTAAACACTCAAAATTTCCATAAATGAAAGAAAGTTCAGTGTAAGATTTATCATGACTCAGTTTTTTCTCCCTTCTCAGAATGGTACTTGCATATTTTGGGGAGCTTTTGAATAGGTACCGCTGCAAAATGCAGTAGGTGACAGTTAAACATACGCTTCAGCATTTGCAGAGGATGAATCATGCTCTTTCTCAGTCATTTGGCTTTTCAAGATCTCTATTAAAGAAGAGATGCAAAAACTCTCTCATGACTCTTTTATCTGTCATCAAACTTGTGGCTTTTAGAACACACTGGTTTTGAGTAGCTTTTCATGAAGCACCTTGAAACAGCTTGCCATGGAAATGGAAAAAGGAAGGCAGATGCCTGGAAAAGAAAATTTTTCTTTTCGTTAACATATCACAGAATAGGCCCTGTGCCCAAACTTGAGAATTCAGAATTCTCATTACATCAAAAGAAGTTTTCTTTTTTTTTCATAAAACTGTGGATTAGTCCTTAGATTTGAATAAAAATTTCACTCTTGTTCTTGCTATTTCTAATTTTTTGCACCTTTGTTTTGTAGGCATTCTTTTTTTTTTTTTTGGTTAAATCTTATATCTCTTTTCACAGTGAATAATGTCTCTCAGGATGTTTCCAGAAAGGTTAGACCTAATGGGTTCCTAAGAAAACACATGCAATGGTAACTTTCTTATCAGAGGTAAAGTGGTAGAAGACAGAGTTAGGCCTGTCTTTCATCAAGGTAATATTTATAGCTAAGCAAATCAACATTTCAGCTCTGCAAATCCTAAATTTGTTGCCAGACAGTATCTGGAGATTGTTTTGTATGTTTTGATTAAATACAGATTCCTTGAACTTTTTTCGAACAAAACCAGAACCCTGTGTTAGTTCTTATTCTTTGTTTTTCCTAGTTAAATCTTGTGATAAATGAGATGTTTAATTAATGACTCATTGCATGGAGTCTGAAGAGTCTCTTTCTTCATAATAATAGTCACCTAAATTAGCTTTTTTTGCAATTTGTAGTTGGACACACAGTAATGATATTTGAAATTCTAGATTATTAGAAAATAGATTTGAATGCATATAATTTTTATAATTGATTGATAAATGTCATAAAAAGTTTCTTGATAGAAACAAAGATAGGAAAATAAGCAGTCTTTTTTAAGTCTTTAAATTGTTTCCAAAATCATGCTTTTCTGCGTGTACACTGGAAAGCATATTCTTTGTATGATGAACTAAGATTGAGTTCAACCCATATTCCAAGCACTATGATAGATGCTAGCAAGAGCAAACACAGATTGTTAAAGTCACTCATTACTGAAAATGTGAGCCCACTCATACTTATAAGCCATCGTGACCTGAAGGAATACATAATCTAAAAATCACACACAAAGTGAGAACAAGAGGTCGTGGGAGTGGACAGTTAATTGGAGACAGAATTATAGTTGACCATGAAGAAAATGCTTAATTTTATCCATCATTTTGGAAAATTTTGTCTGAAAAAATTTGAATTTTTAAAAGATAATCATGACAGCAGTGTAGGGAAGGAATAGGGTGGAGAAGAAAAGCCAGATTTGATGTTAGCTTCTTAAGAGATGGAAGACTAGAAGGTATAGTGTGTGGGAGCAATGACAAGCCTCAAAATAGGGCAGTGGATATGAAAATGAAATAAGGGCTGACTAGGGGTATGAATTTGGAGAAGGCAATGGCACCCCACTCCAGTACTCTTGCCTGGAAAATCCCATGGACGGAGGAGCCTGGTGGGCTACAGTCCATGGGGTCGCTAGGAGTCTGACACGACTGAGCGACTTCACTTTCACTTTTCTCTTTCATGCACTGGAGAAGGAAATGGCAACCCACTCCAGTGTTCTTGCCTGGAGAATCCCAGGGGAGCCTAGTGGGCTGCCATCTACGGGGTCACACAGAGTCGGACATGACTCAAGTGACTTAGCATAGCATAGGAGTATGAATTAAAAGGATGTAGATTGATTGAACGTGCTTAGAAGGAGATAACAGAGGTAAAGTATTAAATGTACATAATTTCCAGGTTATAGCTTGGGTACTAAGTAAGTGGCAATGCCAGTTATTAAAACATTGATTATAAGTAAAGGAAAACATTTGGATGAATGGGATAAGATTGCTCAGGACTTGAGTTTTAGAGATAAATGGGTATATAAATGCTGACCTAGATTTCAGGCTGTAAGTTGAAATGGAAAATATACCATTGTTGCTCTTGTCCCCTTGGATTTTGCATAAAGTCATTCCAATTAAGCTACAATACTATTAATTATGCCATATTTGGATCCCTGGTCAAATCACTTAGCACTTAGGAGAGAATGTTCATAGGGAGACAAATCATGGAGGAATCTGTCTATTTGGACTACTTATTTTTCTTGATCACTGTGGATTTAAATATGTGAACCATTTAGAAGCACATAGTTTAAAGGGAAATGACTTCTAATGTGGTCTTGGTTGTTTGAAACAAAAATATTTGTATCTTATCTTACTTGACATAATATTACCACAAGCCAAAACACATTTATTCCAAGAATTGTGGAATTGGTATGCCTGGTACAGTCTGTTACAAAACTCTGGAGTTAGGCTTTACAAATTTAACCATACTTGGTTTTAAAATGAAATGTTTATCGGGAAATTATGATGGTTAAGAGCAATTTTTATCTCAGATCTCATTCTTAGTTGCTATATAACCTTTGTAAATTTAATGAAATTTTTGGATTTTAATCTCATTATATGCAAAATCAAGTTGGTAATAGTATCTAACTCATGATGGTGTGTAAGAGATGGATTATGAAACAGGCTAAGCACAGTCCCTCCCATATTAATAGGCATCAAAAATGTTATCTGTCATTAATACACAACTTCAATAATAAAGTAAAAATAATAAGAAATACTGTAAGAGTAAAGGTTAAGATGAAAACATATAAAGAACAACTGAAATATGGTTACTAATGGAGAGTAAATGTCTTAAAGTCAGAAACTGACTTATATTTGTTTGTTTGTTTGTTATCTGAGCACATAGTAACATTCTAAGAAAAGATTAAAAATTGTATCTAAAACATAGGAAGCTTAAAATTTACTTAAATTTTAAAATAATACAAAAGTATACAACAGTATGTTTGGGCATCAATAAAAGAAGAAGAAATTCAAGAAGAAAAGAAGACAAATATAAGAAAATAAAAATAAGTAAGCTTAAGCCAATAGCGTCACAGAGAATTGGACACAACTGAAGCAACTTAGCACAGCACGGCACTCATGCACACAAAAGCTTAAGAAAAATTGTGATGCTAAAGATACTAGACTAAGAAAACCAAATTTAAAACATGAGTTAAAAATAAATAAAAGACATATTTCAATAAACTGTACAAAATTTCAAAATACAAGAAAAATAAACATGCTAATTATGGAGATTTTCAACAAAATCTAACAAATGTTCATAATAAAAATATCAACAAATGAAGAATAAAAATGAATTTCCTCATTTCAATAAAGGGCATCTACTCAAAACTCATAGCCGGTTTTATGTTTAATGGTAAAAGACTGAATGTTTTCTCTCAAAGATAAGAAATAAGACCCATTTGCTTTTACCACTTCCTTTCAAAATTATACCAGTAGTCTTAGTCAGAGAAGTTAGGTAAGAAAAAGAAATGAAAGACCTCTAGATGGGAAAATAAGGAGGAAATTTTTTCTACTTGCAGAATAAACATAATTTTATAGACAGAAAATCCCAAGGAATTCATATACATATACATACATGTATATGTGCAAGCATCACAAAATTATTAAAGCTAATAAAATAGTTGTGCAAAGCTAAAGGTGTGTAACCAATAAATTATAATCAATTTCTATGCACTAGAAATGGACAGTTGGAAAATAAAATTTAAAAAAGTAATTTGTAAATGCTTGAAAAGGAATATATTTAACAAAGAAATACAAGACTTGTATATCTCAAGAAAGTAATACAACAGTCCAAACATGGGAGATAGTATTTGAAAGTCATAAATCTGACATAAGTATCAAAACAATAAACACATTAAAAGAAGCTTAATATCATTAGTCAAAAGGGAACTGCATATCAAAACCACAATGCAATGCCACTTCATAGTTAATAAAATGGCTGTAATCAGAATAACAGAAAACAGGAATTGTTAGTGAGGATGTAGAGAAATGGGAATCCTCATATGCTGTTGATGGGAGTATAAAATGCTGCATCTGCTTAAGAAAAGAGTTTGGCAGTTTCTTAAAAAGTTAAACATAGACTTACTGTATGGTCTAGAAATTCTACTCCTAGTATACACTCAAGAAAATTGAAAACATATGTTCATAGAAAAACTTGTACACGAGTATTCATAACAGTGTAATACATTATAGGCAAAGAGTAGAAAACAACAGAAATGTCTATGAACTGATAAACAAATAAACAAAACGTTGCCTATCTACATGGTAGAATATTATTCAGTCATAAGAAGGAATGAAGTACTGATAATGCAACAACATGAATGAACCTTGAAAACACTGTGCAAAGTCAAAGAAGCCAGACACAAAAGGCCCCATATATATGATATGTACAATTGATAAATACATTTGTAGAATTGATAAATACATAGAGATAGAAAGCAGGTTAGAGGTTGTGATGGTTAATTATAAGTGTCAACTTGACTGGGCCAAAGGTTAGTAGTTATCTCTGAAAGATAACTACTTGTTAGTAGTTATCTCTGAAAGTGTCTGTGAGCATTTAAATCATTAAATTTAAATGAGTACATTGATCTCATCAATGCTAATGGGTGTCATCCAATCTGTTGAGGGCTTGAATAGAACAAAAATTTCTATATTTTGGAGGAAAGGTGGATTTTCTCTCTGCTTGAGCTGAGACATCCATATTCTCCTACCATCATATATCAGCACTCCTTGCTCTTGGCTAATCACATTCAGAATAGAACTTATACCATCAGCCCTCCAGTTTTCAGACATCAGATTTGAACCAGAACAATACCACCAGCTTTCTCTTGGACCCTCACCTTGTATATGGCAGATTTGGGACTTACTGGTCTCCGTGATCACTTGAGCAAACCTATCATAATAAATTTATTTCTATATATCTATCTATATCGAGAAGACTCTTGAGAGCCCGTTGGACTGCAAGGAGATCCAACTAGTCCATCCTAAAGGAAATCAGTCCTGGGTGTTCACTGGAAGGACTGATGTTGAAGCTGAAACTCCAATACTTTGGCCACCTGATGTGAAGAGCTGACTCATTTGAAAAGACCCTGATGTTGGGAGAGATTGAAGGCAGGAGGAGAAGGGGACAACAAAGGATGAGATGGTTGGATGGCATCACTGACTCAACGGACATGAGTTTGGGTAAACTCCGGGAGTCGGTGATGGACAGGGAGGCCTGGCGTGCTGTGGTTCATGGGGTCACAAAGAGTCAGACATGACTGAGTGGCTGAACTGAACTGAACTGAACTAATTTATATCTTATTGGTTCTGTTCATCTGGAGAACATGACTAATGCAGTAATTGATAGGAATTGGTGGGAAGGTGAGTGCTAATAGGTATAAGGCTTCTTTTAGAGGTGATAAAAATGTTCTGGAATTAGTCAGGATACACAGCCTTGTAAAATCCACTGAACATTATACTTAAAATGTGGGATTTTATGGCATATGAATTTATCTCAATAATTTTTTTTAAAATATGTATTAAGTAAAGATCTTAAAGTAGGAGGTGTGGCCAAGATGGTGTAGTAGAAAGACCCTGGGCTCTCTTTCTTCAATGGGTACACCAAAACTACAATAATTTACAGAGCGTCTATTTATGAGACTGACCTACAGACAAACAGAAAATACTTTCCACAATTAAAGATATAAAGAAGAAACCACAGGGAGATGGGAAGGAAGGCAGAGATGTAATACAGTCAGGACTTGCATTCCCAGGTAGGTGATCCAGAAACTAGGAGAATAAACATAATTTCAGAGGTTCTCCCCAAAGAATGATGGGTACAGGTCTCATATAAGGCTCCCCAACCCAGGAGTCCTGCATCAAGGAGACAAGAAGTCCCCAGAACATCTGGTTTTGAAGGCCAACAGAGCTTGCATACAGGAGACCCATAGGAGCACAGGAAACAGATACTTCACTCTTAAAGGGCACATGCAAAATCTCACAAGTTCTGAGTCCCAGCACAAAGACAGGGATTTGAAAGAAGTCTGGGTCAGACACAATTGCTGATCTCTTCAAGAGAGGCAGAAGGCAATTGGAACTCTGACTGGGCACATAGATACTAGTGGCAGCCATTTGGGGGAGCTCTTTCTACCATGAGGACAATCATGTCAGCAAGCACAATTTTGGAGTCTCCCCTCTAAACCCCTCACCCACCTGCAAGTCAGCACTAGTCCTGGAACCCCAAGAGCTGAGCAGCCAGCTGCATCAGAATCAGGCCCACCAACCATTAGGGTGGCACCAGCCCTGGGATCTCCAAGGCTGCAGCCAGCCATTCCAGAGCCTGACCCAATGCACCAGCAGACCCGCGGCAATCCCACGAAGCAGGACCTGGCAGCCGACTGGTGCAGCTGCCAGTCTCACATGCCAGCACTCTCACAGCAGTCAGTCCAAACACAACAGCAGAGTCCACTCAGCCCACGTAAGGGCTACCCTTGACCATGTGGTTCTGATGACCAGATTATTTAAGAAAAATAACAAAGAAACACAGCTGAAGAATACAATAACTGAAATAACAAATACACTAGAAGGAATCAATAGTAGAGTAGATGATACAGAGGAATGATATAGAGGATCAGTGATCTGAGTAGTGGTAATATGCCAAGCCTAAGAGAAAAAAAAAATAATTTTAAAAACTGAGAATAGTTTAGGACACCTCTGGGACAACACCAAGTGAACGAATATTCACACTTATAGAGGAAGAGAGAAAGGGGAGAAGAGAGAAGAAGAAAAGAGGAAGGGGAAGAAAATTTATTCAATGAAATAGTACCTGAAAATGTCCCTAAAATGTGAAAGTATAGATGCGAGGAGTATACAGAGTCAAAAACAAAATGAACCCTAAGAGAAGTCAACACCAAGACACGCTAATATTAAATGATGAAAATTAACTAGAGAATCTTAAAAGCAACAAGAGGAAAGCAAGTAGTCACGTAAGAGGGAACCCCAGTAAGACCATCAACTGACTTTTCAGCAGAAACACTGCAGGTCAAAAGGGAATGGCACAACATATTCAAAATAATAAAAGAAAACGACAGCAACAACAACTACATCCACAAACATTCAGTATCCATCTTACATTAGGTCTTTAATCCAGATTTAGCTTAGTTTTGTGTATGTCAGAAATCATTCTTTTACATGTCCAGTACCATTTATTGAAGAGACTGTCTTTTCTCCATAGTACAGTCTTGCTTCCTTTATTGTAGATTAGTTGAACATAGGTGTATGAGTTTATTTCTGAGTTTTCTATCCTGTTCCATTGATCAATATTTCTGTTTTTGTGTCAGTACCATACTGTTTTGAAGACTGTAGCTTTGTAGTACAGTCTGAAGTCAGGGTGCTTGATTCCTTCAGCTGCATTTTTCCTTTTCAAGATTGCTTTGTCTATTTGGGGTCCTTTGTGTCTCTATACAAATTTAAATTTTTTTTGGTCTAGTTCTGTGCAAAATCCCTTTGGTAACTTGATTAAGACTGCACTGAATCTGTAGATTGTTTTGCATAGTATAGTCTTTTTGATTATACTGATTCTTCCAATCCAATAAAAGAATATGGTATATCTATCTGTTGTTTCCTCTTTGATTTCTTTCATGAGCATCTAATGGTTTTCAGGGTATAGGTATTTTGCCTCCTTAGGTAAGTCCCTTCTTAGGTGTTTTATTCTTTTCAATGTGATGATAAGTAGCATTTTTCTTTTAATTTTTATGTTTTATCTTTTAATGTCAGTGTATAGAAATGCAACATATTTCTATGAATTAATTTTGGATCCTTCAAAATTTCCAAATTCATTGATAAGCCCTAGTAGTTTTCTGGTAGCCTCTTTAGGATTTTCTTTTTATATAAATACTATCATTTCACCTTCAAACAATGACAGTTTTACTTCTTCATTTAAATTTGGAGTCTTTTTATTACTGTTTATTCTCTGATTGCTGTGGCTAGGGCTTCCAAAACTATGTTGAATACAAGTGGCAAAAGAAGACATCATTGTCTTGTTCCTAATCTAGAAGAAGTGCTTTCATTTTTTACTGTTGAATATGATGCTGGCTGTAGGATGGTCATTCTGTTCAGTTCAGTTGCTCAGTCATGTCTAACTTTCTGCAACCCCATGGACTGCAGCATGCCAGGCTTTCCTGAGCTTCACCAACTCCCAGAGCTTGATCAAACTCATATTCATTGAGTCAGTGATGCCATCCAACCATCTCATCCTCTGTCTTCCCCTTCCCCTCCTGCCTTCAATCTTTTCCATCATCAAAGTCTTTATAATTAGTTGGTTCTTCACAACAGGTGGCCATTGGAGCTTTAGCTTCAGCATCAGTCTTTCCAATGAATGTTCAGGATTGATTTTCTTTAGGACTGATTGGTTTGATCTCCTTGCTGTCCAAGGGACTCTCAAGAGTCTCTTCCAACACCAGTTTGAAAGCATCAATTCTTTGGTGCTCAACTATCTTTATGGTCCAACTCTTACATCCATATATGACTATTGGAAAAAAAAAACATAGCTATGACTATATGGATCGTTGTCTGCAAAGTAATGTCTCTGCTTTTTAATATGCTGTCTAGGATTTTCATAGCTTTTTTCCAAGGAGAAAGCATCTTTTAATTTCATGGCTGCAGTCACCACCCACAGTGATTTTGGAGCCCAAGAAAATAAACTCTTCCAATGTTTCCATTATTTCCCCATTTTATTGCCATGAAGTGATGGGACCAGATGCCATGACTTTTTAAAAGTTGAGTTTTAAGCCAGCTTCAACACTCTCCTCTTTTACCTTCATCAAGAGCCTCTTTAGTTCCTTCTTGCTTTCTGCCATAAAGATGATGTCATCTGTATATATGAGGTCATCGATATTTCTCCCAGCAATCTTGATTCCAGCTGTGCTTCATCCAGCCCGGCATTTTTCATGATGTACTCTGCACATAAGTTAAATAAGCAGGGTGACAATATACTGCCTTGATGTACTCCTTTCCTGATTTGGAACCAGTCTGTTGTTCCATGTCCAGTTCTAACTGTTGCTTCCTGACCTGCATACAGATTTCTCAGGAGGCAGGTCAGGTGGTCTGGTATTCCCATCTCTTGAAGAATTTTCCAGTTTGTTTTGATCCAGATAGTCAAAGGCTTTTTGCATAGTCAATAAAGCAGAAGTAGATGTTTATCTGGCACTCTCTTGCTTTTCCAATGATCCAGTGGATGTTGACAATTTGCTCTGGTTCTTCTGCCTTTTCTAAATCCAGCTTGAACATCTGGAAGTTCTTGGTTCATGTACTGTTGAAGCCTGGCTTAGAAAATTTTGAGCATTATTTTGCTAGCGTGTGAGATGAGGGCAAGTGTGCAGTAGTTTGAACACTCTTTGGCATTGCCTTTCTTTGGGATTGAAATGAAAACTGACCTTTTTGTGTCCTGTGGCCACTGCTGAGTTTTCCAAATTTGCTGGCATATTGACTGCAGCATTTTCACAGCATCGTCATTTAGGATTTGAAATAGCTCAACTGGAATTCCATCACCTCCAGTAGCTTTGTTTATAGTGATGCTTCCTAAGGCCCACTTGACTTCCCATTCCAGGATGTCTGGTCTAGGTGAGTGATCACACCATTGAGGTTATCTGGGTTGTGAAGATCTTCTTTATATAGTTCTTCTGTGTATTCACACACACATATATATACACACATATAATATAGATAATACAAATATATTATATAATAAGTAATATTTCACAGCCATGAAAAGAATGAAATAATGCCATTTGCAGCAACATGGTTTATCACACTAAGTGAAGTAAGTCTGAAAGAGAAAGATGAACATTGTATGATATCTTTCATATGAGAACTCTAAAAAAAGACAGATGATCTTATTTATAAAGCAGAAACAGAAGCACAGATTTACAAAACTATCTTCTGGTTACCAAAAGGGAAAGGAAGGGTGGGAGGGACAAATTGGGGGTTTGGGATTGACATATACACACTACTTTATTTAAAATAGATAACTAACTTGTACATACTTGATAACACAGGAAACTGTGTTCAATTTTCTGTAATAACCTAACTGGGAAAATAATTTTAAAAGAATAAATATATGTATATATATATATATATATATATATATATATAACTGAATCACTTTGCTATACACCTGAAATTAACACTGCATTGTAAATTAACTATAAAAATTAGTGAACAATTTAAAGTAACAATAAAATCATTTTCCTATAATCAACAAGTTTTTCCCACCACCATCACCAACAACAAAAATACTCTACCCCAGAATGCTATCACTCATCTTTGAAGGAAAGACCAAGAGTTTTAGAGACACGCAAAAGCTAGAAATGTTCAGCACCACTATAGGCTTTATCAGAAATGTTAAAGGAACATCTCTAAGTGAAAAATTAATGACCACTGTCAGAAATACAAAAATTACAAAAGAAAAAGCGTCTTGGTTTCGACCAATGCACAGTAAATGTAATAGGTCAACCACCTTTAACAACAGTAAGAAGGTTAGAAGAAAAGTAGTAAAGTCATTTATATTTATAATAAGTAATCGAGGGATACACAAATCAAAAAAGTTATTGTAATGTCAAAAACATTAAATCTTACATGGAGTGAAAGTGCAGGGTCTTTAGAATCCATTCAAACTAAAAAACATCATTGGTTAAAATAATCACATATATATTTATTATATTTATATACAGTTATATGAGTCACATTGTAATCACAAGCCAAAAACCTAAAATAGATACACAAATACAAAAAGAGAAAGGAATCCAAACGCAATATCAAATATAGTCATCAAATCTCAAAGAAAAGGAATGGAAAGCAGAAAGAGACACAAAAACTGCAAAACAATCCCAAAACAGTTAACAAAGTGGCAATAAGCACATACTTATCAATAATTACTTTAAATTTAAAAGGACTAAATGCTTCAACCAAAAGATATAGAGTAGCTGAATGGATACAAAAACAAGGCAGTATATATACTGCCTACAAGAGACGTGTTTCAGATCTGAATACATACACAGACTGAAAGTAAGGGGATGGAAAAATGTATTCCATGCAAAAGGCAATTAAAAAAAAAAACTGGGGATAGCAATACTTACATCAGGCATAAGAGACTTTGTTTTTTTTTTTTTTTTTTGGACTGGCAACTCGTTTAATACATGATATTTTACATGTTTCAATGCCATTCTCCCAAATCTTCCCACCCTCTCCCTCTCTCACAGAGTCCATAAGACTGTTCTGTACATCAGTGTCTCTTTTGCTGTCTCGTACACAGGGTTATTGTTACCATCTTTCTAAATTCCATATATATGCGTTAGTATACTGTATTGGTGTTTTTCTTTGAAATGAAGACTGCAGCAAGTTGTAAGTAAGGATGTTGCATAATGATAGATGAATTCAGGAAGAAGATATAGACATTATACCTATGTATGCATCTGAGGTAAGAGCATCTGAATATACAAAGCAAAATTAACAAATGCAAAGGAAAAAACTGAAAATAATAGTCACAGTAGGGGAAATTAACACCCCACTTACATCAATAAACTGGTCATTCAGATATAGAATGTCAGTAGGGAAATATAGCTTGAAGGACACATTAGACCGTATAAACTTAATGGAACATTTCATCCAAAAGCAGCAGAATACACATTCTTTTCAAGTGCACATGAAGCATTCTTCAGTATAGATCACTTGTTCAGCCATAAAAAAAAAAAAAAAAAAACTCAGTAAATTTAAGAAGACTGAAATTGTACAAAGCACCTTTTCTGACCACAACACTGTATGTGTGTGCTCAGTTGCTTCAGTTGTATCTGACTCTTTGTGATGCTATGGACTATAGCCCTCCAGGCTTTGGGGGATTCTTCAGGCAAGAATGCTGGAGCATGTTGCTCTGCCCTCCCCTAGGGGATCTTCCAAACCCAGGGATCAAACCCACATATCCTTCATCTCCTGAATTTCAGGTAGATTCTTTACCCACATAGCTACCTTGAAAGCCTGAGCACAACACTATGAGACTGTAAATCAACTACAAGTAAAATTGCAAAAAAGATAAACATGTAGAGGATGGTTCACAGTCAATGGTTCACTCACTAAAAAAATTACAGAGAAATTTTTACAAATGCTTACAGACAAATGAATATGGAAACACAATGATAAAAAAATCTATGGGATGCAGCAAAAGCAGTTTTAAGAGGAAATTAAATAGTAATAAAAGCAAACCTCAGGAAAGAAGAAAAATTTCAAAGAAACAACCTAACTTTATACCTAAGTGAAGTAGAAAAGCAAGAACAAAGAAATCCAAATTTAGCAGAGAAGAGAAATTATGAAGATCAGAGCAGAAATAGGTCAAATAGAAAAAAATCAATGATGTTAAAAGTTGGTTTATGAAAAGATTTTAAAAAATGATAAATTTTTAGCCAGACTCATCAAGAAAGAGGGCCAAATAAATAAAATCAGAAATAAAAGAGAAGTAACAAGTGACACCACAAAAATATAAAGAATAATGAGAGATTACTATGAATGATAAAATGAACAAAGTAAAACAAATGGATAAATTTTTAGAAATGTACTATCTCTCAAGATTCAATCAACAAGAAGTAGAAACTATGAACAGACAAATTACCAGTAATAACATTGGATCAATAATAAAAACTGATCCAAAATCAATTCCATCCAAAATCCAGGACTGATGGTTTCACAGGTTAATTCTACCAAACATTTAAAGAAGAATTTACACCTATCAGACTATTACACCTATTCAGACCTTTCCAAAAAAATGAGGATAACTCTTCTGAACTCATTCCATGAAGCCAGCATCACCCTAACACCAAAACTAGACCAAGACACCACATACACAAAAACAAAAATTATAGGCCAATGTCACTGGTGAACACATTTTTAACAAAATATTAGCAAATTGAATTTAAGGATTGAAAAGATTATATACCATGATCAAGTAGAATTTATCCCAAGGATGCAAGGGTGATTCAATTTTTGTGTCTCAATCCATGTGAAACACCATAATATATAACACCAAAACACAATAACAAATTGAAGAAGAAAAATCACATGATCATCTCAATAGATGCAGAAAAGCTTTTGATAACATTTAATATTCATTTATGATTAAAAAATACTATCCAGAAAGTGGGTATAGAGGGAACATACCAAAACATAATGAAAGTCATATATGACAAACCTACAGTGAAAATCATATTCAACTATGAAAAGCTGGAAGCATTTCCTGTAAGAACAGGAATAAGACAGGGGTGCCCCCCTCACTACTTTTATTAAACATAGTATTTGAAGTCCTAGCCATATCAATAACATAAGAAAAAGAAATAAAAAGAAGGAAATATACTTCATTGTTTGCAGATTACATGATATTGTTTACAAAAAATCCTAGAGATGCCACCAAGAAACTCTTAGAATTCATTAAGTAAAAGTTGGAGGATATGAATTAGTATACACAGTTCTATACACTAACAACAAACTAAGAGAACAATCTCATTTACAATGGCATCAAAAAGAATAATATGCTAGGAATAAATCTAACCAAGGATGTAAAAGACCTATATTCAGAAAGCTGTAAGACATTGACGGTAGAAACTGAACATGCCACACACAAGTGGAAATGAATACTCCACTCACAGAGCAGAAGAATTAGCATTGTTACAGTGATTCCCCGAGACAATCTACAGATTCAATGGTATCAAAATATCAGTGTCACTTTTCACAGAACTAGCACAAATAATTCTAAAATCTGTAAGGACCGTCAATAGCCAAAACAATCTAGAGCAAGAACAAAGCTGAAGGTACCATGCTTCCTGATTTCAAACTAAACCATGAAACTACTGTAATCAAAGCAGTATCGTACTGGCACAAAAATGACATAGAGACCAAGGGAGCAGAATAAAGAGCCCGGAAATGAATCCACACCCATACGGACAATGCATATTCAACAGAGGACACAAAAATATAAAATGGGGAAAAGAGAGTCTTTTTAAGAAATTATACTGGGAAAGGTGTATTTCTTCATGCAAAACGATCACACTGGACAACTTCCTCATACCATATACAGAAATAAATTGAAAATGGAGTTAAGACCTAAATATAAGACCTGAAACCATAAATCTCCTATTAGAAAACAGTCAGTATGCTCTTTGACATGGGTTTTAGCAATACTTTTTTTGCTATTATATTTTCAGGCATGGGAAAGAAAAGCAAAAATAAACAGATGAGACTACACCAAACTAAAAAACTGCTGCACAATGAAGGAAACTATCAGTAAAACAATAAGGCAGCCTATTGAATGGGAAAAATATTTGCAAATAATTTATGCAACAAGGGGTTAATATCCAAAATACACAAAGAACTCATACAACTCAACATAAAAAAAAATTAAAAAAAAAACCTGATTGAAAATTGGCAGAAGACCTGAATGGACATTTTCTTCTCAAGAAGGCATACAGATGGCCAACAGACACATGGAAAGATGCTCAGCATCACTAACTTTCAGTGAAATGCAAATCAAAATCACCATGAATATTCCCTCACATGTGTGAGAGTGGCTATTATCAAAAAGATATCAAGTAAGTGTTGCCAAGGATGTGGAGAATGGGAATGCTCATACACCGTTGGTGGGGATGTAAACTGGTACAGTCACTCAGAAACAGAACGAAAGTTCCTTAGAAAATTAAAAGCAGAACTAACATATGATCTAGTGATTACACTTTTGAGTATTTAGGGGAAATAAAAACACTAATTTGAAAAAAGTATGTGCACCCAATGGTTATTGCAGCATTATTCATGATAGCTAAGATGTGGAAGCAACCTACATGAGTGGATAAAGAAGCTGTGTAGTGTGTATATATATATATATATATATATATACACACACACACACACAATGGAATATTACCCAGACAGGAAAAGAATGAAATCTTGCCATTTGCAACAAAACAGATAGACCTATAAGTTATTATACTAACTGAAAAATATAAGAGAAAGACAAATACAGTATGATTTCTGAAATGAATGAAAAACGAAAGAAATGAAACAAAGCAGAAACAGACTCACAGACACAGAAAACAAACTGGTAGTTGCCAGAGGGGAAAAGTCTTGAAGTCTGAGTGAAACAGGTATTGAATAAACAGGTTGTACACCTGAAACTAAAGCAATATTATGTCAATTATACTTCAATTAAAAAAAAAAAGAAAATGTAAAATATCATTTGCCCCCAGACCTGGATTTTGCATCAAAGTAATTAGACTTCAGCACACCTCACTTTCATGTGCCCTCTCAGGCCCTATGAAGGGATGCTGTTCAAGGAGTTACCAATTTTTGTAAAGTTTATAAATGCAAGAAATTTAGTTGCGATTGGTTAAGAATGGCTCCTTTCCACTACAGTTCCCTCTTCAACTCCTTTCCTTTGTGTTGGGTGGCATTAGCACAGCTATAGGGATCTGGGAGAGGACTCTAAAAGGAAGCTTATTTTATAAATGTTACTGCTTTATGTAGAGGCTACAATTAGCCAGAACCGACTCATTAGAAAAGACCCTGATGCTGGGAAAAGATTGAAGGCAGGAAGTGAAGGGGACAACAGAAGGTGAGATGGTTGGATAGCATCACAGACTCAATTCACATGAGTTTGAGCAAACTCCGGGAGATGGTGAAAGACAGGGAAGTCTGGCGTGCTGCAGTCCAGGGGGTTGCAAAGAGAAGGACACGACTGAGCAACTGAACGACAATGAACCAGAGATTCAGAGAAGAATCTTAATATCACGTAAGTTCTAAGTAAGATATTTCATGACTTCCTGATGTGTGAGTGGCTTCCCAGAATACTCCTGTTGCAAATGCCTAATTTCCTCTGTGTCGTGACCCAGAGTCAAAGATGGGTTGCCAAATGGACGAGTCCTATGATAGCAAGCTCTGAGAAGGAAGACGGTCATAGAGGAGGAACAACGTGTACAGAGCAGAAACGTCATATAGAGAACATCCTTACAAATCTTATGGCTCCTATGTGAAAGAAAATGGATATGGCTTTCCCGTTGGACTTACATCATGTTCTTATAATGATATAAGAAAAAGAGAAAAGGAAATGTTCTAAACTATTAGCAATATAAAGACAGTAAAAAGAAAATTCAATCGACATTGCTGGAAGAAAAACAGAATTATATTTCTATTCTCTCTACAGAAAATGATTGCACATTGTCCTGTGAAGAGATACTTCAAAATTTGTACTTCTTTGTGATTTCTTTTCCTTATGGAAATTAAAAATCAACTTTACTTAGTAATTTTGCAATCTTTTTATTAAGGAAGTAAACCCCCAATAGTGTAGCTTTAAATCCCACACAACTTGGGTCTGTTCCTACCTGACTCTTAGCAAATATTAAGGATTGTATTAAAAAAAAGAAACTCAGGTTTTAGCTTTTTCTTGCCCTGCCCTTTCCTGTGAGAAAAGTGTCTGACAAGACGGTGAACATCATAACCTATGCACACAAGGGATGGCTCAGGTCACGGGGTCTGAATGACTGATATCCTGTACAGGTAGCATGTTTGCCTCTCAAGACCTGACTTAGTTAAGTAAGTACTTCCAAAATATCAGCAGACTAGAATATTCCCTTTTTTTTACCTGAGAGTTGAAGACCAGATTCCTGTATCATCTTCACCCAAACCTGAAGAATTCTGCCTGGGCTGTTCTTATTCTTACCTTGCATAGATTCTGGACATTTCATCAAGAATTTTGAATTTACAACCTCTCTCCTAAAGTATACATTTAGTGCCTAAAATAATCTTGTCATCAGAAATATTTTCAGCACTATCCAAAATAACCTTTTCAATGCATCACTGTCTTTATTACACTTGTCAAAAGCTTTGAGGTTGTCACATATTTAATAACCTGAATTAAGAAAGTACAGATGAATGTAGGAGGCAAACACCCCCAGATTTACCTTGGATATAGATGCCCAAACTGTCAGAGGAAAGGAAAAGGGGATCAACATATGATCCTACATGAACATTTCCAGATTATTACAGATGGCTCCCCCAAAAAAGTTTTGCTGCCGAAGTTATATTTACATATGAGAGAACTATTTAAGTGATGTTTGGCAAGGTAGGAAAAACAACATTTTTATATTGTTCATTGCTTTGGGTCTTTAGGTTAGTGAGAAATCCTTTAGAATATATAATTCTCAGAGCAGGAACTCAATGCGGATAACACTGTGTGAGAAGCAAGTCCAAATGTTGAGAATATAAAGGATTGAAGCCTTCAAACAGCCAGTGGTGTTTCATCCAGCAGGTAAGGGCTAGATGACAGATCTTCTAAGGCCAACAGTAGTCAGGGATACCTACTATCAGCTCAAGCTGAGAAACTACAAAGTCAAAAGAGAATCGTCTGTACTTATTTCCCTGAGTATTCAAGCTGTACTTAAAAGCTTCAACCTTCCTAACGAAAAAGTTAGGGTGGGTTACAGTAGAGAAGGCAGGGAATGGAGGCAAATGTTGTAATGATATTCATAAAGAGAAGATTCTGTCTCTCCTGCTTGCTTGCATTTGTACAAGAAAAGTTCAAAAGGAAGAATATCGAGGGTTTTGAATTTTGGATGTCTCAGTGACATGTTACACTATTTGCTGGCTTATGACACACATTAAACCTCCAAGTATCTTCTTCCATGCTTATAACTTTAGAATGTGAATTTCATCTGCCTCTCCTAGGTGTCACATTCAGAACTGTAGTTGAAAAGAAAAGGGGAACTTTTCACATAAAGATATAGGCAAGGAAACAGCCATTACTCCCAGAGGATGCGGGAACATATCTACATACGTGTCAGTTAATAAGAGAAGGACACGTGGAGAGAATACTTTCAATATCAAGTTTTTCAAAACCCTTTGTAGTTTCTCTGAATATTAAAAACAAGCAAGGCTTTGGCACATGGATGTCACTCAGTACTCCTTAAACTAAAACTTTGCACCAAAATCTAAGGATTTGAGCTATTCTTACACAGGAAAGAAATCTGATAGCTGTACTCTGTGAATCTAACCCTTTAAAAGTCATTAATGTTCTTGGTTTCATGTTGAATGCAAAATAAGCCACTTTTCTTATTGTAAAATATGCAAAACCCTCTCCCTTTTTGTTACATTAAACACAATGATGTCATTTCACTTCAGAAACAGCTATCATGATGGTGGTCAAAAGGTATAAACTTCCAGATATGAGATAAAAAAGTTCTAGGGTTGAAATGTACAACAAGATTCCTGTAGTTAGCACTGCTGTACATTACATTTGAATGTTGTTAAGAGAGTAAATTAAAAGTTCTCATTGTAAGAAAAAAATCATTTTTTAGTCCTATGAGGTGATGGGTGTTAAGTCATATGTTATATGACTTAAACACATACAGCATTATATGTTGATTGTATCATAGAATTGGGGGAAAAATGACTAACATATACCTGGAGACTCAAGCAAGCCAGAGGTAGCATTGGAAAAGTAGATTTTGTAATGCCCTTTGTTACTTCTCTCTTTTCATAATTACTGTGACCTCATTTTCCCAATTTAGAAAAATATGAACTGTACTTTGACTTGCTTCTATTTTTAAAGCTACACATCCCATCATTTGAAACATGTTTTAATCAAATCAAGCAAAGATGTCTGGGGTGATTAGCCTAGGATTTTCATTCCTTGAATTCTCTTGGCTTTGGATACCCAACTCCTCCTCTTTTACATTCCCCAGATACTGTTGATTTTTTCCAGTTGTAAGCCTTACCTCGTTCATGTTTATTTTAGCTTGTTTGTGCGAAAGTTGACACCATATAGTGATGAGAATCACGTTCCCAGCTTAAAGGCTCAACATTTAACAGAGATTTTAACTAAGAGACCCAGTGCCAACTGTAGAGTTACCTGCCATTCCTGGATGATCTGCTTTGTTTTATTAAAGGTCAGAAAAGCCAAAATAAAGTTTTTTAAAAGATGTCTTCCCATCATCTTCCCAGTTGTCAGAGAAGACAACAGAAAATTTTTAAGAATCTGATTTTAGTAGGAAAAGAGAAGCATTGTTAAATTACTGTACATCTCATATCTGTCCTTATTTATTAAATTGCTATTCTGCCCTCATTCCAGGTGGACAGGAAAGATGTGCAACCATTAATGAGAGCTTATAGACAGATATGGAAGGGACTATTTCTGATGTAAAATTGTTAATACAGAAAATGTGGGTTTAGAAAGTTAAAGATTGTCTTTTCTTAAGTGAATTTAATATTTTTCTACCAAAGGTGATTGATTTAAATGTGGAAGCAAGGTTAAACACAAAACACAAGGTGAATAATCAGTGAGTCCAATACATACAGGAACACAGAGAGCAAATGTGTAATGTTTGTTTATCAAATAATTCCCTTTGCATGATGATTCCAAAACCATCCAGGCAGCTCAGTTCTTGAGCCAGACTTGCACTTGCGGGACTACTGGAGTCAAAGAGGCTTTTATTGAATTCCTCTCTAAAATCTGAGGAAGGTAATAATCTCCTCCCCATGCATATTTTTCTTGTGTGTCCTATACCCCAAGTACATGTTTCACAGTAACCTCATAATACAAACCAAGCCTCCTGATGGTCTTCAAGTACACACTAATTCATGTAGAAACAAACACTACAGCCTACTACTGCTAGGTTTCTTTGCAATGAACAGCATATTTTGCTCACTGGGGGAAAAGGCAGGAGGAAGCCTATTGTATTGTTAACAGTTATCTCTGAGTGAATAGAAGGAATTGCTTCCAAATGCAATAACAGAATTACGGTAGATTAGTGTACCGTTTGAGCTTGAGTGCTGAGGTAAAATTGTTTTCTCTATTGCATGACCATGATCTTGAAAGTTTTCATTTTATTCCCATAATGGAGATGCTTGATCACATACTGAGTCAGGTAAATCACAAAGCCTACCCTTGAGCAGTCCTGGGCAGGCCATAACTAATGCCATAGCTAAGGACTATGTTAACCACCATTTGGAGGAAAAAAATCCAACACAAGCTCATTTGATTTGGCTTCAGTGCAAATAGAGACTTTATTCAGAAATACAATAACGCAACAACAACAAATGCTTCACATTGTGAAAAAGAAGCCCCGGAACGAGTCATTGCAGCTTGCAGTCTTTCATTGCTAGGGACAGCACGCCCAGCTCATAAACACTGGGCATCAGTGAAAGAAATAGAAACTTGTGAGCCCAGGGGAATGTTTATATACATTTGAGGATGAAAGAGCTGAGAGAGTGCAGCGCTATAGGATCAATTACAATGACGAACATGTGGTTGCTCACAACATGAAAAGGGACTGTGGCTTGGTGCAGTACACGGATAGCCTATAGCTGAAGCTTTGAAGTGAATGACCCACTTTTCTTTCTAGTAGCCGCTAAAATTAGGTAGCACCTTGCTTGAAACATGACCAGTTTGAAATCAGTTCATGCATTATATATAAGGATGAACAGAGACTATAATTTTGCCCTTTGAACATAGATTGGGAAAGAATGATCACCTTAGATTAGGGAGATGTAGTGAAGGTAAGAGTCAACAGGTGATAGACATGAAATGCTGCTAAGAAACAACCTCTAAAGGCATGAACAGAAAAAAAAAAATATATGAGCATGGGATTTCTTTAAAACTACCCCCAAAATTCCAGGAAAATTAAGAAAAGGTATTAAATTATTATTATTATTGGGCTTCCCTGGTGGCTCAGCTGGTAAAGAATCCGCCTGCAATGCCGGAGACCTGGCTTTGATCCCTAGGTTGGGAAAATCCCCTGGAGAGGGGAAAGGCTACCCACTCCAATATTCTGGCCTGGAGCATTCCATGGAATGTATAGTCTGCTGCTAAGTCACTTCAGTCGCGTCCAACTCTATGAGACCCCACAGACGGCAGCCCACCAGGCTCCCCTGTCCCTGGGATTCTCCAGGCAAGAACACTGGAGTGGGTTGCCAGTTCCTTCTCCAATGCATGAAAGTGGAAAGTGAAAATTGAAAGTGAAGTCGCTCAGTCGTGTCTGACTCTTAGCGACCCCATGGACTGCAGCCCACCAGGCTCCTCCACCCATGGGATTTTCCAGGCAAGAGTACTGGAGTGGGGTGCCAGTGCCTTCTCCAATGTATAGTCTATGGTGTCACAAAGAGTCAGACAGGACTGAGTGACTTTCACTTTACTTTATTATTATCAACCCCATCCCAATCTGTATCCTATCGAATCATTCCACACTGAAAAGTTCTGTGGTAAGGGGGCTTACAGGTTAAAGCAACTTAATGCCCAAGGTAAGTCAGAGAACAGAGGATTTTTTTCTGAGCTTTATTTATCGACTTACTTTTGGCTGTGCTAGGTCTTCATTGCTGCACTCAGTGAGCAAGGACTTGCTTCTTTTGTTGTGGTGAGCAGAGACTCCAAGATGTGGGCTTTAGTAGTTGTGGGGCAGGGACTTAGTTTCCCTGTGGCATGTGGGATCTTCCTGGACCAGGGATTGAACCCATGTCCCCTGCATTGGCAGGTGGATTCTTATCCACTGGAACACCAGGAAAGTCTTAAGGTGCTAATCTCAATATATAAAATATGGTTTCCCTATTCTGCTGTTAGGGATCAGGGTTCATTTTGATGGTATTTGAAGATACTAGAATCAACTAACTTAGACTTTCCAGCTTCTATTTCAGGCTCCCACCTCTTTTTCCATATGAGGTTCCCAAGAAACCATGTACCCAGAGGTGACAAAAAATGCTAAATTTACCCATGCCTTAGTCCCTGTCAGTTGGGACCCAGGGTCCTGTCACAAAGCTCTTTGAACATCTGGGTTGAGCACTTGGGTGAGTCTGAAGACCCAAGAGGAGTCTCTGGGTCCATGTGTCTCCATCTTAACAGCAGCTGCCTGCCAGAACCAGAACCGGTTCTTACAGTGAAGGAGGGGTTGCTAGACGTGGCTGGCAAGTGCCCCAATCAACAAGGGAGTGGTGCGTTTAATTCCATCAGTGCTTCCCTCTGACCAACCGAATTAGCTCCACCTTCTCTCTGAACAGAGAATGAGGGCCAGGGAAAACAAGAAAGGGGGTGAAAGGAAAGAGCCTTCACTGGAAATGGAGCGGTGCTTAGGGCGCTCCTGTCTAGAGACAGGCAGCATCCCAGAGAATCCATGCTTAATTCAATTCCATAAGTAGCTATGTTCTGGGAGAATTGGAATGGGGGTAGGGTAGAAGTAAGGCACCGGTTCTTATTCTCAAAAGAACTCAGGTCTAACAGGAAAATAAGCTCTCATGCTGCTGTTCAGTCACTCGGTTGTGTCCAACTCTTTGAAACCCCATGGACTGCAGCATGCCAGACTTTCCTGTTCTTCACTATCTCCCAGGGTTTACTAAAACTCATGTCCATTGAGTTGGGAATGTTATCCAACCATCTCATCCTCTGTCATCCCCTTCTCCTCCTTCCCTCAATCTTTCCCAGCATCAGGGTCTTTTCCAATGAGTCAGCGCTTTACCAAAGTATGGATGCTTCAGCTTCAGCATCAGTACTGCCAATGAATATTCAGAATTGATTTCCTTCAGGATTGACTAATTTGATCTCCTTGCTGTCCAAGGGACTCTCAAGAGTCTTCTCCAGCACCAGAGTTCAAAAGTGTCAATTCTTTGATGGTCAGCTGTAGGCAACCCACTCTGGTCCTCTTGCCTGGAAAATCCCATGGATGGAGGAGCCTGGTAGGCTACAGTCCATAGGGTTGCAAAGTCAGACACGACTGTGCGACTTCACTATCACATCTGTACATGACTACTTGAAAATAATACTATGTAGAAAGTGATTTCTGTAATTTTAAGCCAACTTACATATGAAATTCAAAGAGGGGTCATTGTTTCTGCTATGAATGTGAGGATACTCAGAAATGGCTAAAGCAGAAATATCTGAGCAAAAGTATTGAAGGACCAAAAGTGACTGTAGCAAATTAGTAGACTGACAAAACATAATGTCAGTGAAAGAGAATGGAGAGAAGGCAGAGAATGCAACAAGAGTTAGGGTAAGGTGACGTAAACCTACCTGGCAAGTATGATGAGTCCTCTAGCAAGAGCTCCGGAGGGCTGGGAGAGACAGGAGTGAAATATCTGGAAGTTATTTAAGAAAGTGTGCTTTTGCCAAATTTAGGAAGGACTTGGAGTTATTTTGCTAAAAAAAATAAGAACTTTATTTTTTATATTGATGGTAACCTTGGAAGGGAAATGACATAAGATTAGATCTGTGTTTACCAGAGATTATTCTGGCAACACTGTGAAGAATGCATTCGAAGTGATAAAGGTAGAAAAACCAGTTAGGAGACTAGTGCAGCTCTTGTGGATGTAAACCGGGAAAATGGGAGGGACATTGGGTCTAACAATTCTGATTTACTCAGTAGACGGTGAGGCTGAAAAATAGGGGCACTGAAACTATTTTGGGATTAGTTTAGGTTGGGAAGATGTAAGGTTTTACAGACTGTTGGGGATCAGTCAGTTGTTCAGAATAGTGCTGGTCACAGTTTCCTAGTCATTTTTTCTTATGAGAAGCATGTGTTTGTAAATTTTCTAGCTATGATTCATTATACAGTTTGAGCCATAGAAAAGAGCTTGACCAATTGACCATAAAAGGGCTCCAATCACACGTACTAGGCATGTAGCAGTTATTCAGCAAATATTTGTTGAACCAAAATTTGTGAGATGAGGATGATGCTTGTCTCACATACCACTCTTTGAACTGAGTTCAAGCTGTGAAATAAGCTTGGTTTTTCTCTTTTCTAAGCTTCAGCTCTCCTTTTCAAATTCTCACTAGGATGCTATGAAAACACGTGGGGCAACAAGTGTATTTTTTCCACCACAATAAGTATTGCAATATGCTTGTCATTTTAGTTTTCTTGTAGAACATGAAGATTCATTAGCAGAATGTTCAAACATACCTCCAGTTGATTTGATTGATTTTTTAAAATGTATGCAAACATCATTGACATTCATTCAGTTTCATTGATCCCCATGACATTCTATGTATGCATTTAAAAATAGGACACTTTAATGAGTTATACAAATGATAGTAATAATACACGTATATATGTTTTGACAACTTCTGTGGTAAGCACTTTACATACTGATAATTCTCCATTTTACTCTGAAATGGGCATTTTTACTAGACTTAGACATGTAAAACTAAGGCACAGCAAAGGTAAATAGCATACCCAATGTCATACAGCAGGTCACTGGAGAAGCTGATAGTTGATCCAGCCAGTGGGATTCCCAATCCCATGCTTTTAACCCGTGAAAATGCCCTATACAATTTCATTATCTTTTTTTTTTTTTTTGCCATAAGGTAGGATTCCTTTTTCTAGCAAGAACAGATTAAATGAAAGTCCAACAAAATTTGGATTTTTCCCATAAGGACAATATTCATGATCTTTTTTTGAACTCTATGCTGTCAAATTGTTCCAAAAGTATTTTTGGTGCCCCTAGTTTTCAGTCTCTCTGTCTAGTGAGTAATCAACATTTTTGTACCCAACACCCCTCTCACTCCCTCAGTTCATATCCCCGACAGCTGCAGGAGTCCCCTAACTGGTTTTTCTATCTTTGTCACTGCCGTTCCATTCTTCACAGTGTTGCCAGAATAACCCTGGTAAGCACAGACCTGGCATGTCTTTTCTTGCAAAACCTTCCACGGTTTCCATTATCATCAAAACTTCTTGTCCTTTTCTTTGGCCACAAGGGAAATTCTCAGAAAGTAACCTTTCTGGAGTCCTTTCATCAATTGAAATGTCCATAAAACAATAAAATGACCATAAAACTACAAAATTGCATAAATAAATAAAAATAATTTATCTTTTGTAAATTTTAAGATGTCTTAAGATTTCAATTTTACTTTAGGAATTAAAGAGTTTTACCCATCATGGCACCCACATTTGGCTATGCAAGAGAAGTATTGTTTCTGACAAAGAACAGAGACTATTGAGAATGATCATTTGTAAAACATTTTGATAATATATTAATAATAAAAAGCTTATTATTATCAGAGCTAACATATATGCTATAAAGGAAAATAATAAAAAGATCTCTTAGAAACGGAGACTCTCCTAACTGAAAAAAAAAATTTTAAGCACTTCTGTATTATCAAAACAGACTCCAAACAGAAGGAAACAACTCAGATGATACCATATTCTCTGTTTACAGTACAGTTAAATTTTAAGTAAAAAGAAATAATTTAAAAAGACTCACATTTGAGAAGTCTAAAACTTCTAAATACCTCATAGACCAAATAAGAAATTATAATGGAACTTAGAAAATATGTAGAATTAATGGTAAAGAAAATATTGCATTTCATAATTTGCAAGACAAAATCAAACTGGCTCTTAGAAGTAAATAGTGAGCATTTTTTTGCAATTGCTTAAAGCAAATTTGAAAACAAATTAAACAGTTAAAGAAGTTATAAAAATAATGTAAGATAAAGATAATATAAGTAGATATATAATAAAAAATAAAAATTGATGATATAGAATGTAAAGGAACAAAGTAAAGATATGAAATAGAAAAAATATGTGATATTACAGATAAAATGATAATCTGTATTATTTATTATGGATTAATAAAATTCACAAACCTCTAACAAGACTAATCATGTAAAAAGAGAGATAACACTAATTAATCATAGTAGCAAAAAATAAGAAAACTACAAATATGGCAATATTTTTTAAAATCATAATTTCTTATACAATTTTGTGCCAATAAATTTGAACATATCAATGAGGGAAAATTTTCTTGAAAAATATACCCTAGAAAGAAATGATTATCTGAGTAAACCCATCTTTTTCTTTAAAATAGATAGATAAATATTCCTATAAAAATAAATTTGCAGAAGTTTTAGAAATGCATTTGCACACATATTTGAAAAACAGATAATTCTAATCTATATTGATTGTTCCTTGTGGAAGAGTCTGCTAATTATCCCCAATATCCATCATCCACCTCAAATTTCACCTGACTATGGACACCCAGCTAGAGATCACATTTTCCAGTGACCTTTGCGGCTTGTGTGGCTCTATGACTAAATTATGGCTAATGAGATCTGAACAGAAGTGATGTGTGCGATTTCCAGGTCACATCCTTTCAGGATGATATAATCTGCCATCAATTTCCTCTGTTTTCCCATCCCCATGAGCTGAAATGTCCACTCCAGTTGTGGGTGAAATCAGCTTTCATCTTTCAGATGGTGACAAAAACTTAGAAGATGGGCACGCCACAAAAGAGAAGAAAGAACCTTGGTCCTTGGATATTCTCGTGAAGTCCAGAAGCTTGCTAACTGCCACACTGATTTTGTGCCACTGGGGTTTTTATCTTATTTTTAGAACATTTTGTTCTGCATTCTTATTAGTACACTTAGTAACTTATTTAATGAAGCTGGAATAACCTTCATTCCAAAATCAGATTCTAAGAATAAAAGAAAGAAAACTTCTAGAATTTTCTGACTTACTATAGGGCTTCCCTGATAGCTTACTTATTATAGCTTACTAAATGGCAACCCACTCCAGTACTCTTGCCTGGCAAATTCCATGGATGGAGGAGCCTGGTGGGCTACAGTCCATGGGGTGGCTAGGAGTCGGACACGACTGAGCGACTTCACTTTCACTTTTCACTTTCATGCATTGGAGAAGGCAATGGCAACCCACTCCAGTGTTCTTGCCTGGAGAATTCCAAGGACGGGGGAGCCTGTTGGGCTGCCATCTATGGAGTCGGAAACGACTGAAGCGACTTAGCAGCAGCAGCAGCAGCAGCATAGGGCTTCCCTGATAGCTGACTTACTATCCGACTGCAATGCAGGAAACCCCAGTTAGATTCCTGGGAAGATCCCCTGGAAAAGGGATAGGCTACTCACTCCAGTATTCTTGGGCTTCCCTTGTGGCTCAGCTGGTAAAGAATCGGCCTGCAGTGCAAGAGATCTGGGTTCGATCCCTGAGTTGGGAAGATCCCCCGGAAAAGGGAAAGACTACCCATTCCAGTATTCCGGCCTAGAAAATTTCACAGACTGTGTAGCCCATGGGGTTGTGAACAATCAGACATGACTGAGCAACTTTCATTCATAGACTCTAAAGTCCTGGATTAAACATACACTATCTGGGCCCAGTAATATTTTTTAAAATATTGATCTATTCATTCATAAGAACTCTGTGAGGTCTGCTTTGAGAATACAGGGATAATTTAAAATTAGAAGATGTATTGAAAGAATTCATTACATGACAGATTAAAGGAGAAAAATGTGTAAAATCATCTCAATAGATACAGAAATGCTTGCATTTAACAATATTCAGCATCACTATTAAGAAAATTATAATCAACCTGGAATAAATGGGAAAGTTTTAACCTGATAAAGGATATAGATCAAAATTGTACAGTAAATGACATATTTTTCTGTAAAATATTATAAACCATTTCCTCTAACATAAGAAATGAGATAAAGATGCCTGCTATGTATTTTTCTACTCAACAGTGAATAAATAAGCCTTCAATGCATGCTCAAGAAAAAGAAACACATGCTATAAGAAACACAAATAAATTTAAAACTGTTATTATTTACATTTAATATGAATACTTATTGCATACATCAATTTTTGTGGATTGAATGAGACATACAAACTGAAATATACTCACTGAAATAAGACATATACAAACATCTATATCTATATATCTATGATCTAAATCTTAATGATATATACATGTAACACTGTTAAGATTTAACATAGCTGAGGAAAAGTACATTGATTATCAATATTTTTATTTTTTAAAACTTATGGCTGGTTAAAATATATCACTGTAAATGTATAGCAAAACAATCAAAGACTGATGTCCTGATTGTGCTTCTCAGAACACACTTTCAAGAAGGCAATGCTACCTTGGGGCACCCATCAACACCTAGCCATCCTGCCAGATATTAGCTTCCTCCTGCCCTGTGCTTGATCTGTTTTTCAGATTTAAGATATGGGACTTCCACATTGAACCCTGAAATTTTTCTCTACGACTGAAGCATTAGAGTGTAGTGCTTAAATGTTTAAAAGTAGCCAGATGTTGGGATTTAAATAGCAGCTCCATCACTTCCTAGTTACATAATTTATTTGAAACTGCATTACATTAAACTCTCTGGGCTTTGGCGTTTTTTCTCTGAAAGTGCGGATAAAAGGAACACCTGTGTCACAGGGTTTCTAACATTTACTGAGTGCTTTCTCCATGCTTGGTACAGAATGCTTTTTTTTTTTTTTTTTTTTTAATTTAGTTGTGCCAGGTCTTCACTGCAGCACACAGGACCTTTGTTGCCACATGTGGGACCATTGCTGTGACATGTAAGATCTAGCTCCTGACCATGGATGGAACCCAGGCCCCTGCATTGGGTGCAAACTCTTAACCACCGGACCACCAAGGAATTCCCCGTAATGCATTTTTATTATTAATATAGGCTAGGACTGTGCCTGGTACATAATAACTGCTCTGTGGTGGTGGGCTATGATCTTTAAATAATGAATAGCATGGTAGTTAAGGCTATAACAGTTAGGTTGAGATCTTGACTTTGTCTCTCCCTAACTTTGTGAACTCGGAGAAGGCAATGGCACCCCACTCCAGTACTCTTGCCTGGAAAATCCCATGGGCGGAGGAGCCTGGTAGGCTGCAGTCCATGGGGTCTCAAAAAGTTGGATATGACTGAGTGACTTCACTTTCACTTTTCACTTTCATGCATTGGAGAAGGACATGGCAACCCACTCCAGTGTTCTTGCCTGGAGAATCCCAGGGACGGCGGAGCCTGGTGGGCTGCCGCCGTCTATGGGGTCGCACAGAGTCGGACACGACTGAAGCGACTTAGCAGCAGCAACTTTGTGAACTAGGGCAAGTTATTATACTTACCTCTCTGGGTTCCCAATTTTCTCATCTATAATTGGGAGATTATAACTGCTTCCTTAAGGTTGTTCTTTGACTAAATGTACTAGTGTATGTAAAGCTATACAGTGAGGGTACAGGGTTACATAGGGTTAATTTCATTTACTATTATTTTAACACACACTCATATCTCATGTATACACATGCACACACACTTTCTAAGTTACTCTTATTAGCAACTTAACAGGAAGCTAGAATTTCACTTCATGTGGTCTGTGTCCACTACCAGTATACTCATTATCACCTTTCTGAGTTAATTTATTCCAAAGGCTAATGTTCTTGCTTTCCACTCTATGGGCCCTCTGGTTAAATTGACTAGTCTGCTAGCCCTTGGCCAGGGCTGAGAAAATTTAATACCCAGCATTGAATTGCTTGTCATGAACTGGTACATCACTTTGTGACCACAGCTTTCTGTCATGTGACAAGATTTCTAGGACCTGAGAGAGGTTTATTTGTCAAAATCCCATGAAACTATCTGAGTAATTGGATTCATTTGTGTTTAGTGCAGGCCCCATCACTCATGATGTCTGCCATATTCAGTCAGTCAGTCAGTTCAGTCGCTCAGTCATGTCCGACTCTGCAACCCCATGGACTGCAGCACGCCATGCCTCCCTGTCCATTGCCAACTCCAAGTTTACTCAAACTCATGTCCATTGAGTTGGTGATGCCATATTGTTCATTGAGTCATTCTGCCATATTGCCTGGACCCAGTCTTGTCTCTCCATGATGACAGTGAAACCTGGACGAGTTTCTGGTCCTCTTGGTACCTCAGTTTGTTCATTGATAAGTGGCAAAATTGTGGCACATTGGTGTGTTGTGAAGATTAAGTAGAATCTACCATAAAGAAAGCAGGGATTACTACTATGTCTTCTATTAATACTGCTATTAATCTATTCATATAATAAATTCATTCATCTTGTCCTTGGCACTAGGGTAGTTATAAGAATGCAACATTAAGAAGACACATCCATGCTTATATGGAGCCAAATTGTAGCGGTATGCAGTGGGACAGAAGAGGTACAGCATTGGAATAAACATCCGTCTTTGGCAATTCACAGCCAGAGGGAGGGGGTTTACTTTTCTCTCTGGAAGAGAAGTGTGACCACTGAAGATTTCACAGAGAGGTTGACCTTTGGGTTAGTATCTGGCATAAACCTTCAAGAGGAGAATCTCTAGGTACAGACTTGAAAGTGGAGAATGAAGTTGCCTCCTAAATTTCCAAGGTGCTACCTAAGATTTGCAGTCTGGCCCACCCTAGGAACTTCCAAACACCCCAGACTTCCCCATGATCCAGGAGCTAAAGTGTTGGAACTTCATGAAATACCTGTGCCTTTTCTGATAGATCAGTATTATCCTATGGTTAATAGCTTGTTGTATCTTATAGTTGTTGACTGCTGCTGCTGCTGCTGCTAAGTCACGTCAGTCGTGTCCGACTCTGTGTGACCCCAGAGACGGCAGCCTACCAGGCTCCCCCATCCCTGGGATTCTCCAGGCAAGAACACTGGAGTGGGTTGCCATTTCCTTCTCCAATGCATGAAAGTGAAAAGTGAAAGTGAAGTTGCTCAGTTGTGTCCAACTCTTAGCGGCCCCATGGACTGCAGCCCACCAGGCTCCTCCGTCCATGGGATTTTCCAGGCAAGAGTACTGGAGTGGGGTTCCATTGCCTTCTCCAAGATTGCTGACTAGTTAAATATTATCCCTGAGTACAGGTTGCATAAATGTGCTATTTTACTTTATCACTTCTAATATGTGACATGTAAATTAGCATAATATATAAACTCAGACTTACCCTTTAATTCTTCATTTGAATGACTACTTTTAAAAAATTGAAATATAGTTGATTTACAATGCTGTGTTGATTCTGCTGTATAGCAAAATGATTGTTATACATATATCCATATATATTATTTTTCATATTCATTTCCATTATAGTTTATTATACAATATTGAGTATAATTCCCCATGCTATGCAGAAGGATCTTGTTGTTTATCTCTTTTATTTTTTAAACATTTTTTTGTATTGGAATATAGCCAATTAACAATGTTGTTATAGTTTTGGGTGAACAGCAAAGGGACTCCAGCATACATATACATATATATATATTCATTCTCTTTCAAACTCCTTTCCCATCCAGGTTACCATATAACACTGGACAGAGTTTCCTGTTCTTATACAGTATATCTTTGTTGATTATCCATTTTAAACATAGCAGGGTGTGCGCGTCCATCCCAAATGCCCAAATGCCAACTATCCTTCCCCCTCATCCATCTCCTTGGCAACCACCAAGGCAGCCAACAAATCATGTTTGTTCTCTAAGTCTGTGAGTCTGTTGCTATTTTGTAAATAAGTTGACTTGTATCATTTCCTTCTAGATTCCACATATAAGGGATGCCGTACAATATTTTTCCTTCTCTGCCTGACTTACTTCACTCAGCATGATAATTTCTAGATCCATCCATATTGCTGAAAATGACATTATTTCATACTTTTGAATGGTTGAATAATATTCCATTATTTAAATGTAACACATCTTCTTTATCCATTCTCTGTCAATGAATATTTAGGTTGGTTCCATGTCTGGGCTACTGTAAACAGTGCTGAAATGAAGATTGGGGTGCATGTATCCTTTCAAACCATATTTTTCTCTTGATGTATGCCCAGGAGTGGGATTGTAGGGTCATATGGAAGCCCTATTTTTAGTTTTTTAAGGAGCCTCCATACTGTTTTTCATGGTGGTTGTACCAATTTATTTTCCCACTAACAGGGTAGGAGGGTAACCTTCTTTCCATACCCTCACCAGCATCTGTTGTTTCTGGATTGTTTGATGATGACCATTCTGACTGGTGTGAGGTGGTATTTCATTATAGTTTTGATTTGCATTTCTCTAATAATTAGTGATATTAAGCATATTATCTTCTGCTTTTGGTCCTCTGTATGTCTTCTTTTGGAGAAGGCAATGGCACCCCACTCCAGTACTCTTGCCTGGAAAATCCCATGGGCGGAGGAGCCTGGTAGGCTGCAGTCCATGGGGTCGCTAAGAGTCGGACACGACTGAGCAACTTCACTTTCACTTTTCACTTTCATGCTTTGGAGAAGGACATGGCAACCCACTCCAGTGTTCTTGCCTGGAGAATCCCAGGGACGGGGGAGCCTGGTAGGCTGCCATCTATGGGGTCACAAAGAGTCAGACACGACTGAAGTGACTTAGCATAGCATAGCATAGCATGTCTTCTTTGGGGAAATGTCTATTTAGGAATTCTGCCCATTTTTAAAAAAACTTTCTATTTTATATTGGGGTACAGCCAATTAATAATGTGACAGTTTCAGGTGAATAGCCATATGACCTAGTCATACACAGCTTTGTTTCCTTTCTCCCCTAAACTTACGTTGTATCCAGGCTGCCACGTAAAATTGAGCAGAGGTTCATGTACTGTACAGTACTCCCTGTTAGTTATCCATTTCAAATAGAGCAGTGTGTATCCAAACTCTATCCATTCACCCCCATCCTTTCCCCCTGGCAACCATCAGTTTGTTTTCTAAGTCTGTGAGTCTGTGCAAAACCTTTTGAGTTTAAATAGGCCTCATTTGTTCATGTTTTCTTTTATTTCCATTATTCTGGGAGATGGATCAAAAAATATATTGCTGTGAATTTTGTCAGAACGCTCTGCTTATGTTTTCTTCTAGGAGTTTTATAGTGTGCGGTCTCACATTTAGATCTTAACTCCATTTTGAGCTTACTTTTGTATGGTGTTAAAAAATGGCTTAATTTCATTTTTCTACATGTAGTGTCCAGCTTTCCCAGCACAATTTATGAAGAGAATGTCTTTCCAATATTGTGTAGTCTTGCCTCCTTTGTCATTGATTAGTTGACCATAGGTGCATGGGTTTATTTCTTGGTTTTCTATCCTGTTTCTCTGACCTATATTTCTATTTTTGTGTAGTTCCATACTTTTTTGTGACTGTAGCTTTGTGGTATAGTCTGAAGTCAGGGAGTCTGATTTCTCCAGCTCTGTGTTTCTTTCTCAAGATTGTTTTGGTTATTTGGGGTCTTTTGTGTCACCATACAAATTTTAAGATTCTTTGGCCCTAATTCTGAGAAAAATGTCACTGATAACTTAGTAGGAATTCCACTGAATCTGTAGGTTGCCTTGGATAGTACAGTCATTTTGACAATATTGATTCTTCTATCCATGAACATGGTATATTTTTCCATCTGCTTGTGTCTTCTTCATTGTCTTTCATTGATTTCTTATAGTTATTGGAATATAGGTCTTTTGCCTCCTTAGGTACATTAATTCCTAAGTATTTTATTCTCTTTGATGTGATGATAAATGGAATTGTCTCTTGAAATCCTCTTTCTGATATTTTGTTGTTAGTGTATAGAAATGCAACAGATTTCTGTGTATTAATTTTGTAAACTACAATTTTATCAAATTCATTGATGAGCTCTAGCAGTTTTCTGGTAGTGTCTTTAGGATCCTCTATGTGTAGTATCATGTCATCTGCAAACACTGACAGTTTAACTACTTCTTTTCCAATTTGGATTCCCTTTATTTTCTTTTCTTCCCATCTAAAACTACATTGAGCAACAGTCCTAAGAGTTGACATCCTTGTCTTGTTCCCCGTCTTAGATGTTGAAGTATGTTCTCTGTGACCACTTTATGGAGAATTTTTATCAAAAATGAGTGCTAAATTTTGTGAATAGCTTCTTCTTCATCTATTGAGATGATGGTATGGTTTTCATTCTTCAGTTTTTGATGTCATGTATCATATTGATTGATTTGCAGGTACTGGGAAATCCTTGCATCCCTCAGATGAATCCCACTTGATCATGGTACATGACCTTTTTTAGTGTATTGTTGCATTCAGATTGCTAGTATTTTGCTGATGATTTTTGAATTTATATTCATTAGTCATACTGTCCCATACTATGCCTTTTTGTGCTATCTTTGTCTGATTTTGGTATCAGGGTGATTAGTGACCTCACAGAATGAGATAGGAAGTTTTCCTTTCTCTACAGTTTGTCGAACCAGTTTCAACAAGATTGTTCTTCAGTTGCTCAGTTGTGTCCGACTGTTTGCAACCCCATGGACTGCAGCACACCAGGCTTCCCTGTGCTTCACTGTCTCCCGCAGTTTGTTCAAACTCGTGTCCATTGAGTTCGTGATGCCATCCAACCATCTCATCCTCTGTTGTCCCCTTCTCCTCCTGCCTTCAAATGTTCCCAGCATCACGGTCTTTTCCAATGAGTTGACTCTTCACATGAGGGGCCAAAGTATTGGAGCTTCAGCTTCAGCATCAGTCTTTCCAATGAATATTCAGGGTTGATTTCCTTCAGGATTGACTGGTCCAATCTCTTTGCAGTCCAAGGGACTCTCAAGAGTCTTCTCCAGCACCACAATTAAAAGGCATCGATTCTTCAGCACTCAGCCTTCTGTGTGGTCCAGCTCTCACATCCGTACATGACTATTGGAAAAACCATAGCTTTGGATATATGGACCTTTGGAAGCAAAGTAATGACTCTGCTTTTTAATATGCTGTCTATGTTGGTCATAGCTTTTCTTCCAAAGAGCAAGTGTCTTAATTTCATGGCTGCAGTCACCTTCCACAGTGATTTTGGAGTGCAAGAAAATAAAGTCTGTCACTGTTTTTATTATTCCCCCATCTATTTGCCGTGAAGTGATGGAACTGTATACTGTAATCTTCACTTTTGAATGTTGAGTTTTTAGCCAGCTTTTTCACTCTCCTCTTTCACCTTCATCAAGAGGCTCTGTAGTTCCCCTTCACTTTCTGCCATAAGAGTTGTGTCATCTGCATATATGAGATTATTGATATTTTACCTGGAACTTGTTTGTTGTTGTTGTTTTTTTTTAATACTTATCCTTCTGTATTAAAAAAAAAAAAAAAAAAGCAAAAGAAAATAAGTCTAGGACCTGATGGCTTCACAGGCAAATTCTGTCAAACATTTAAGGAAAAGCTAGCACGTATCCTTCTGAAAGTGTTCCAAAAAAGTTCAGAGGAAGGAAAACTATCTCTTTCATATATATTGTTATTTGTATCTGCTAATCCCAAACTCCTAAATTATCCCTTCTCTCCCCTGCCCTATGGTAACCATAAGCTGATTTTCATGTCTGTAAGTCTGTTTTGTAAATAAGTTTATTTATATCATCATTTAAATTTCATATGTTAAGTAACATCAGATGTTTTTCTTTCTGTTTCTGACTTTAACTTCACCTAGTATGATAATCTTTAAGTCCATTCATTGGACTTAAGTCCAGTGATTTAAGTCCATTCACTTAACTTCACCTAGTATGATAATCTTTAAGTCCATTTCATTGTTTTATGGTTGAGGTAGAATTCCTTTGTATATATGCACTGCATTTTCTTTATCCATTTATCTGTTGATGGACATTTAGGTTGCTTCTATGCCCTACCTATTGTAAGTAATGCTGCTATGAACATTGAGGTGCTTTTCAAATTTCAAATATATACCCTAGAGTGGGATTGTAGGATCATATGGCCACTCTATTTTTAGCTTTTGAAGGGACTTCCATACTGTTCTCTATAATGGCTTTACCAATTTACATTCCCACCACAATGTAAAAGCGTTCTTTTTCTCTACACCCATTCCAGCATTTGTTGTTTGTAGCCTTTTTAATGATGGTCTTTCTGACCAGTATGAAGTGATACCTCATTGTAGCTTTGATTTGTATCTCTCTAATAATTCACGAAGTTGAACATTTTTTCATGTGTTTTTTGATCATCTTTACGTTTTTGGAGAAATGTGAATGACTACTTTTTAGCTTAAATAAACAGGTGATTCTTTTATTTTACTTTTAATATTAATTTCTAGAATTTAAAATGCAAGGAGAAGCCACAACAGAACTCGGAAAACACAGAAGTAACTTTTCTATTATTTTAGTCAATAAATACGTGGTCATTGTAAAAATACTATAAAATACTTAAAATAATTCCAGAATTAACCACTGTTAACATTGTTAAGGAATCCTTCCAGGTAATTTTTAATATCACTAGTGGTATATTGCATGTGTGCATGTGTGTGTGTGTGTGTGTACATAAATATTTACATGATCTGTATTTACTGTACACAAAAATTGTTTTCCTTATTCTGCTCCATAAATCTGCAATTTTTCCACTTAATGTATCTGGGACATTTTCTACATATAGATATACTCTATTTAAAAGAAAAAAAAAGCACTGTTTAGGATTCTGCCTAGAATGTGTAATATAACTTATAATGGATATTTAAGCAATTTCCAGACTTTCATTATTGTTAACTATGTTACAGTTAATATCCCTGAACATATATCTTCACACCATTATAAAGGTTTTTCTATGAAATTGATTCTTTGAACATACAAGTAACTCACGCTAATTGTTTTCAAATATAAATTGTCTTTAATGTGTAAAAAATGCAACTTTAATTATCTGAATCATTAAAAACCTTCTCTGAAAGCTTTATATATACTCAAGCAGAAATAATAAGTAGATGATATAATTGTCCTCGGTCTAGCTGAGGCAATGATGGTGACATTTGTTCTCAATTATTAATTAAATACATATGACCCCTTTAGATGAACAGGTGACCCGGTTATTATTAGATGTGTTGCTTGTTTACAACAAGGGCATATTTAGAGCCTGAGATCAAAGTTCTAAAGCTGATTTCAAAATAGTAGCATTAATTGTGCTAAAGCCTGGGACTCATAAAGCAACTTGGAGAGAATTAAAGTGACCTAAATTACAAGAAAGTCACATGATTCCACCAGTTCTATAAATCTACCACTTCAGACCATTGCTTTGATGTTGGAGGGAGTTAAAAAAAATTAAACAACAACAAAAATTCTATGCTATTCTATGCATGGGAATGGCTTAAACATCATTTATCCATCAATTCTGCTATTAAAACAAACAAACAAACAAACATTCACCACCTACTATGTGCCAACCTGAGTGTTAAGCATGAGCATATAGTATTGAACAAAATGTACATAATCCCACAGTGCTCTTCTTGGACCTGCCATTTAGTGACCATAGTAATTCTTTGGAATGATTTTGTATATACTCATTCCCAACTATTTGCCTCAAATTAATATTTCATTCCTAAGCTATTATAGTTTTATAATTGTTCATGCTGCTCCCAGTCCTAATTGCTGAAAGTATCTCTTAACACACCATTCTCATCAATTGTGCCAATTAAAAAAACAGTCTCTGTGTTGTTTATAATATCCAAAATGTATACATTACAGCACTTTCATATTTTCCAAATCCATCCATCCATCCACCCTGCTAGCAGATGCCTCTTCAGCCCCACACCCCAACATCACACACACACACACACACACACACACACACACACCCCAGAGCTTCTAACTCCAGGAAGTACTGGGACCTTCTTTGTATAAATCTTGGTTCAGTCTTATTTCCACTGGATTCCTTCCATTCTTGCAACTGTTCATACACAGCTCATTATTTAAGACTCAAGTTAAGCCCTAACCTAACAAAATTAGTTGTCTTTTTCCTTTTGTGTGACAAACAGTGAGCTAAGCACTGGAGATAAAAAATCAAATATGACGTATAGTGCTTTCACTAATTGAGAGATGTAAGCAGATAATTATAACATATAATGACGTATCTAGTGAAGACAAATAGAGGATACTGTGAAAGTAGAGAGAAGGTTACCCAATGCAGCAAGAAGTATGAGTAGAGTTTCAACCTCTTGAAAGAGGTTATACCCTAGAAGAGTCTTCAGGTGTTAGGAGGAGTTAAACAAGGAGAAGGAAATGGGGACATTCTAAAAGGAGGGGTGAGACTGAAGAGACACTGGCAGCATAGACAGTGAAGCATATTGATTAAAATTGAAAAAAAAATCAGTACTGTGGGAGAGCAAGCTTGAAGCAGGTGGTCATATAAAATTACAACAAAGAAATAAATCAAGTAATAAAAAAGTTTTGTTCAGTACAGTTCAGTTCAGTCTCTCAGTTGTCTCTGACTAATTGCGACCCCGTGGACTGCAGCATACCAGGCCTCCCTGTCCATCATCAACTCCTGGAGTTTACCCAAACTCATGTCCATTGAGTGAGTAATGCCATCCAACCATCTCATCCTCTGTCATTCCCTTCTCCTCCCGCCTTCAGTCTTTCCCAGCATCAGGGTCTTTTCAAATGAGTCAGCTCTTCACATCAGGTGGCCAAAGTATTGGAGTTTCAGCTTCAGCATTAGTCCTTCCAATGAACACCCAGGACTGATTTCCTTTAGGATGGACTGGTTGGATCTAATTGCTGTCCAAGGGACTCTCAAGAGTCTTCTCCAACACCATAGTTCAAAACCATCAATTCTTCAGTACTCAGCTTTCTTTATAGTCCAACTCTCACATCCATACATGACTACTGGAAAAACCATAGCCTTGACTAGACAGACCTTTGTTGGCAAAGTAATATAAGTGTCTTTTAATTTCATGGGTGAAGACACCATCTGCAGTGATTTTGGATTCCCCCCAAAATAAAGTCTGTCACTGTTTCCATTGTTTCCCCATCTATTTGCCATGAAGTGATGGGACCCAATGCCAGAAAACATTAGTTTTCTGAATGTTGAGCATTAAGCCAACTTTTTCACTCTCCTCTTTCACTTTCATCAAGAGGCTCTTTAGTTCTTCTTCACTTTCTGCCATAAAGGTGGTGTCATCTGCATATCTAAGGTTATTGATATTTCTCCCAGCAATCTTGATTCCAGCTTGGGCTTCTTCCAGCTCAGCATTTCTCATGATGTACTCTGCATATGAGTTAAATAAGCAGGATGACAATATAAGGCCTTTACGTACTCCTTTTCCTATTTGAACAAGTCTGTTTTTCCATGTCCAGTTCTAATTGTTGCTTCCTGACCTGCATACAGATTTCTCAAGAGGCAGATTAGGTGTTCTGATATACCCATCTTTTTAAGAATTTTCCACAGTTTATTGTGATTCACACAGTCAAAGGCTTTGGTGTAGTCAATAAAGCAAAAGTAGATGCTTTTTTCTGGAACTCTCTTGCTTTTTCAATGATCTATCGGATGTTGGCAATTTGATCTCTGGTTCCTCTGCCTTTTCTAAAACCAGCTTGAACATCTGGAAGTCCATGTTTCACATATTGTTGAAGCCTGGCTTGAAGAATTTTGAGCATTACTTTACTAGCATGTGAGATGAGTGCAATTGTACAGTAGTTTGAGCATTCTTTGACATTGCCTTTCTTTGGGACTGGAATGAAAACTGACTTTTCCAGTCCTGTGGCCACTGCTGAATTTTCCAAATTTGCTGGCATATTGAGTGCAGCATTTTCCAGCATCATCTTTTAGGATTTGAAGTAGCTCAACTGGAATTCCATCACCTCCACTAGCTTTGTTCATAGTGATGCTTTCTAAGGCCCACTTGACTTAGCATTCCAGGATATCTGACTCTAGGTGAGTGATCACACCATTGTGGTTATCTGGGTCATGAAGATCTATTTTGTATAGTTCTTCTGTGTATTCTTGACACCTTTTCTTAATATCTTCTCCTGTTATGTCCATAACATTTCTGTCCTTTATTGAGCCCATATTTGCATGAAGTGTTCCCTTGGAATCTCTAATTTTCTTGAAGAGATCTCTAGTCTTTCCCATTCTATTGTTTTCCTCTATTTCTTTGCACTGATCATTGAGGAAGGCTTTCTTATCTCTGCTTGCTATTCTTTGGAACTCTGCATTCAGATGCTTATCTTTCCTTTTCTCCTTTGCTTTTCACTTCTCTTCTTTTCACAGCTATTTGTAAGGCCTCCCCAGAGAGCCATTTTGCTTTTTTGCATTTTTTTTCCCATGGGGATAGTCTTGATCCCTGTCTCCTGTACAATGTCATGAACCTCATTCCATAGTTCATCAGGCACTCTATCTATCAGATCTAGGCCCTTAAATCTATTTCTCACTTCCACTGTATAATCATAAGGGATTTGATTTAGGTCATACCTGAATGGTCTAGTGGTTTTCCCTACTTTAGGTATGTTAATTCCTAGGTATTTTATTCTTATTCATGTGATGATAAATGGAATTCTTTATTGAATTTCTCTTTCTGATCTTTCATTGTTTGTGTATATAAATGCACCAGATTTCTGTGTATTAATTTTGTAATAAAATTCATTGATGTAATCAAATTGATCTGGTATTTTTCTGGTAACATCTTTAGGATCTTCTATGTATAGTATCATGTAATATGCAAACAGTGACAGTTTAACTTCTTTTCTGACTTGGATTCCCTTTATTTCTATTTCTCCTCTGATTGTGTTAGCTAGAACTTTTAAAACTATTTTGAATAGCACTGGCAAGAGTGGTCCTCCTTGCCTTGTTCCTAATCTGAAAGGAAATGCTTTCTTCAGCTTTCATCCTTGAGTATGATGTTACCTGTGGGTTTCTTGTATATGGCATTAGTTATGTTGACCTATGTTCCCTCTATGCCTACTTTCTGGAGAATTTTTATCATAAGTAGGTACTGAATTATGTCAAATACTTTTTCTGTATCTCTTGAGATGATCATATGGCTTTTATTATTCAGTTTTTGATGTGATATATCACATTGATTGATTTGCAGATATTGAAATATGCTTGCATTCCTGGGATAAATCCCAATGGTTCATGGTGAATGATCCTATTAATATATTGTTGGACTTAAATTGCTAATATTTCTTGAGGATTTTTTGCATGTATATTCATCAGTAGTTTTTTTGTGTGTGTGTGATATATTTGTTTGGTTTTGTTATCAAGGTGATAGCAGCCTGGTAGAATGAGTTTGGGAGTATTCCATCCTCTCAATTTTTGAAAGAATTTTAGAAGGATAGATGTTAGCTTTTCAATAAATGTTAAATGTTAGATAGAATTCACCTGTGAATCCATCAGGTTCTAGGCTTTTGTTTGTTGGCAGTTTCTTAATCATAGTTTCAATTTTAGTGCTTGTGATTGGTTTGTTCATAAATTTTATTTCTTCCTTATTCAGTTCAGTTCAATTCAGTAACTCAGTCATGTCCAACTCTTTATGACACCAAGAACCGCAGCATGCCAGGCCTGCCTATCCATCACCAACTCCCGGGGTCCAACCAAATTCATGTCCATCAAGTTGATGATGCCATCCAACTATCTCATCCTCTGTTGTCTCCTTCTCCTCTTGCCCTCAATCTTTCCCAGCATGAGGGTATTTTCCAATGAGTCACCTCTTTGCATCAGGTGGCCAAAGTATTGGAGTTTCAGTTTCAGCATCAGTCCTTCCAATGAACACTCAAGACTGATCTCCTTCAGGATGGACTGCCTGGATCTCCTTGCAGTCCAAGGGACTCTCAAGAGTCTTCTCCAACACCACAGTTCAAAAGCATCAGTTCTTTGGTGCTCAGCTTTTTTTATAGTCCACGTGATCACTGGAAAAACCATAGCCTTGACTAGACAGACCTTTTTTGGCAAAGTAATGTCTCTGCTTTTTAATATGCTGTCTAGGTTGGTCATAACTTTCCTACCAAAGAGTAAGTGTCTTTTAATTTCATGGCTGCAATCAGCATCTGCAGTGATTTTGGAGCCCAGAAAAATAAAGTCAGCCACTGTTTCTACTGTTTCCCCATCTATCTGCCATGAAGTAATGGGACCAGATGCCATGATCTTAGTTTTCTGAGTGTTAAGCTTTAAGCCAACTTTTTCACTCTCCTCTTTTACTTTCATCAAGAGGCTCTTTAGTTCTCTTCACTTTCTCCATAAGAGTGCAGTCATCTGCATATCTGAGGTTATTGATATTTCTCCTGGCAATCTTGATTCCAGCTTGTGCTTCCTCCAGCCCAGTGCTTCTTATGATGTACTCTGCATATAAGTTAAATAAGCAGGGTGACAATACACAGCCTTGACATACTCCTTTCAGTCTTGGGAAATTATAACTTTCTACTAATTTGTCCATTTCTTCCATGTTGTACATTTTATTGGCATATAGTAGCTCGGAGTATTCCTTAATGATCCTTTGTATGTCTGTGGTGTCTTTTGTAACTTATCTTTTTTCATTCCTAATTTCATTGGCTTGAGTCCTCTCCCTTTTTTTCTTGATGAATCTGGCTGAAATTTTATCAGTTTTGTTTATCTTTTCAAATAATCAGCTTTTAATTTCATTGATCTTTGCAATTGTTTTCTTTGTCTCTATTTCATTTATGTCTCCTCTGCTCTTTATGATTTCCCTCCATCTACTAACTTTAGGTTTTGTTTATCATTTTTCGCTAGTTGTATTAGGTACAATGTTAGGTTGTTTATTTGAATTTTTTTTGTTGTTTTATGAGGCAAGATTGTATTGCTATAAACTTCCCTCTGAGAACTGCTTTTCCTGCATTCCATAGATTTTGGATCATTGTGCTTTTTCCCCATTGGTCTCGGCATTTTTTTACTCCCACTTTGATTTCTTCAGTGATCTGTTGGTTGTTTAGTAGCATACCGTTTGTATTTTTTATTTTTATTTTTTGTAGTTTATTTCTAATCTCATAGCACTGTGTTTGGGAAATACACTTGATATGATTTTGATTTTCTTAAGTTTTCCAAGGCTCACCTTGTGGCGTAGCATGTGATCAATCCTGGAGAATGTTCTCTGTGCTCTTGAAAAGAACATGAGGTCTACTGCTCTTGGATGGAATGTTCTATACATATTAATCAGTTCCATCTGATCTACTTTGCCATTTAAAGCCTTTGCTTTCTCCTTCATTTTCTGTCATCCTCTGTCCATTGATGAAAGTTGGGTGTTAAATTCCCCCACAATGATTGTGTTACTGTTCATTTCTCCCTTTGTGGTTGTTAGTATTCACCTTACACATTGAGTTGCTTCCATGATAGGTGTATATATATTTATGATTGCTATATCTTCTTCTTGGATTTAAAGTTGATAATTATGTGGTGTCCTTCTTTGTCTTGTATAACAGTTTTTGTTTTAAAGTCTATTTTGTCTGATATGAGTATTGGTACTCCAGCTTTCTTTTGATTTCCATTTACATGGAGTACATTTTCCTATCCTTTTACTTTCAGACCGTAAATGACCATAGATCTGAAGTTGGTCTCTTGCAGACAGCATATTTATGGGTCTTGTGTTTCTTCCACCCAACCAGTCTACATCTTTTGATTGGTGCATTTGATCCATACGCATTTAAGATAATTATTGATATATATGATTCTAATATCATTTTCTTTATTGCTTTGGTTTTGTTTTTGTAGGTATTTTTCTTCTCTTTTTTTCTGCCTGGAGAAGTTACTTTAGCATGTGTTGTAATGCTGATTTGGTGGTGCTGACCTCTCTTAAATTTTGTTTGTGTGTAAAACTTATGACTTCTTCATTGTATTTTAATGAGAGCCTCACTGGGTAGAGTATTCTTGATTAGAAGTCCTTCCCTTTCATTACTAAATACGTTGTGCCATTCCCTTCTGGCTTGCAGAGTTTCCACTGAGAAATCATGTTAACCTTATGGAGGCTCCCTTGTATGCTATGTGTCATTTTCCCTTTGTTTAATATTTTATTTATGTCTTTTTCAATTTGATTGCTATGTGTCTCAGTATATTCCTCCTTCAGTTTATCCTGTCTGGGACTCTGAACTTCCTGGACTTTGTTGGCTGCTTTTTTCCCATGTTTGGGAAATTTTCAGCTATTATCTCTTCAAATATTTTCTTAAGTCCTCTCTCTCTTTGCCTTCTGGACCCTTATAATGCAAACATTGGTGCATTTAGTGTTGTCGCAGAGGTCTGTTCGATTGTCTTCATTTCTTTTTTTCTTTTTATTTTTTCTGTTTTGTGGCAGTGGTTTCCATCATTCTGTCTTCTCAGTTACTTATCCATTTTCTGCTTCAGTATTCTGCTATTGATTCTTTCTAGTGTATTTTTCAATTCAGTTATTGTATTGTTCTCTCTGTTTGTTCTTCAAGTCTTATAGGTCTTTATTAAACATTTCTTGCATCTTTTCAATCTTTGCCTCTGTTCTCTTTCCAAGATCCTAAGTCACCTTCACTATCATTATTATTATTATTATTTTCTTGAACGTTGCCTATCTATACTTCATGTCCTTGTTTTTCCTTGGTCTTATCATGTTCCTTTTTCTGGATCATAATCTTTCACCTTTTCATATTGTTTAGCTTTTTGCAATTGTGGTTTTAGTTTTGGAGGCTGCATGATTGTTCTTGCTTCTGCTTTCTACTCTCTGGTGGATGAGGCTATATAAAAGTTTCGTGAAAGCTTCCTGATGGGAGGGACTAGTGGTGGGTAGAACTGAGTCTTGCTCTAGTGGGTATGGCCATGTTCAGTAAATCTTTAATCCACTAGCTTGCTGGTGGGTAGGGTTGTGTCCCTCCTTGTTAATATTTTTTACCTTATGCAACCTAGTCCTAGAGTCTATAGGCTCTATGATAGGACTAATGGTGACCTCTAGGAGGGTTCACCCCAAGAGATAACTCCCAGTACTGCTGTTCCCAGTGCCATTGTCCCTGCAGTGAATCACAGCTGCCCCACAGTCTCTGCAGGAGACTCCAACACTATCAGGCAGGGTTTGATGTGGTGTCCTGTGGGGTCACTGCTCCTTTCTCCTAGGTCCTGAGGCATGCAAGATTTTGTGTGTATCCTCCAAGAGTGGAGGTTCTGTTCACCCAGGTCTTGTGGAAGTCCTACAGTCAAATCCTGCTGGCCTTCAAAGTCAGATCCCCTGGGGATACCTGATCTCTCTCTCTCTCTCTCTCTCTCTCTCTCTCTGCTGGATCCCCAGGCTGAAAAGCCTGACATGGAGCTCAGAACTTTCACAAGAGTGCGAGCACTTCTGTGCTATACTTGTTCTCCAGTTTGTTGGCTGCCCACCCATTGGGTATGAGATTGGATTTTATCGTGATTGCGCCCCTCCTCCCATCTTGTTGTGGCTTCTCCTTTGTCTCTGGACGTGGAGTATCTTTTTTGGTGGGTTCAAACATCTATGGTACTTCAACAGTTAGTTGTGATTTCACTGCTTTCGCAGGAGGAGGCGAGTGCACATACTTCCTCTCTACCATCTTGAACCAATCTTCTTTGGCAATGCTTTTCAATGACTTCTTTATAATGCTCTAGACTGCCTTTTATTTCTACATATGCAAACACACACACATGAGTATAATCAAAATGTTAACTTCCTTGAAAAATTAATTTGAGTGCACATTGGCCAGCACATATGTATAAAGTGGGCTCATGCCATGACTGAAAAATAAAAATAGACTCAAAAGTAAACTCAAGCACTCTACAATATTGCATAACAATATACAAGATTACAAGAAAAGTTAAAGTAAATTAAAAGAATAAATAATGGAAAGAAACAAAGAATCACTCCTGTTTTCAGGAATAGACCTAAGTGATTGTAGAGGCTTTTAATTCTTTGATATTTTCCAGTATTAACTAAAAGAAAAAGAAGGAGAAAAGAGGGAAAAGAAAGATGCCAATTTTGAAAAGTAAATATACTTTTTGAATCCTCCATGACATCCACCAGGGTGCTTGGCATATGACAAGCATCAGTAAATATATATTGATGGGTTGATATAAACACCGATTAAGGAGTCATGTATGCGATACACAGAGAAACATGCAGTTCCATCACAATAGCATCATAATAAGAAAGAACCTCTGAGAATTAGAAATGATTATAATAAGAATAGGAGCAGCACTCTAGGAACACTGTGTACCCATGTGAAAGGCCACAGCTCTTCCCTGACTCTGAGGTCGCTAGACGTTTTGACAGGCTTTGCAATTGGGTCCGTAAGTGCTTTGCTGTGAATGCAAGCCTCTGTCTGCTCAGAGCCCACTCAGTGATTCAGAGACCCATGGGGAACACAGCCAGGCCAGTTTGGGTTCATTCAGTTTCCACTGCTATAGATAGCCATAAAACTCAAATAGAATCGAAGGAAGTGAGCTAGTTTGTAAACAGGAAGCCAGCATTACCATTTGTCCTGGTTTCCCCAACAATACTCTTGAGAGTCCCTTGGACTGCAAGGAGATCCAACAAGCCCACCCTAAAGGAGATCAGTACTGGGTGTTCATTGGAAGGACTGATGTTGAAGCCGAAACTCCAATACTGTGGCCACCTGATGCGAAGAGCTGATTCATTGGAAAAGACCCTGATGCTGGGGAAGATTGGGGGCAGAAGGAGAAGGGGATGACAGAGGATGAGATGGCTGGATGGCATCACTGACTTGATGGACATGAGTCCAAGTGAACTCCGGGAGTTGGTGATGGACAGGGAGGCTTGGCATGCTGCGATTCATGGGGTCGCAAAGAGTCGGACACGACTGAGAGACTGAACTGAACTGAACTGATGATGTTAAAGCTGAAACCAATATTTTGGCCACCTGATATGAAGATCTGACTCATTTGAAAAGACACTGATGCTGGGAAAGATTGAGGGCAGGAGGAGAAGGGGACGACAGAGGATGAGATGGTTAGATGGCATAACTGACTCGAAGGACATGGGTTTGGGTGGACTCCGGGAGTTGGTGATGAACAGGGAGGCCTGGCGTGCTGTGGTTCATGGGGTCGCAAAGAGTCAGACACGACTGAGCGACTGAACTGAACTGAACTGAAGGAACAGATAGAGTGATCACTTTGCATTGAAACAAAATGTTCCCCTAAAAGCTCCATTCCTCCTCTTCAAAGGTCTGTCTGGAGTCTGGCTGGGAAGGTGCAACTTGGCTAGAGCAGTCTTTGCTTTCTCTTTCCCTTGCCATCCTCTCATTTAAGGGACTGAGAAATATTAACTTAAAAGCTCAGGCAAAACTTGCTCCTCATTCAGTCCTGCTCACTAAAGCTGCAATAAGATATTCTACAATTCAATTCTGTATCACATGATTCAACATTGCTAAAAGACTAGATTGTAAATGTTCTTGCCAGAAAAAAAATATATATATATGATATGATAGAGATGTTGGGGGCTTCCCAGATGACTCAGTTGTAAAGAATATGCCTGCCAATACAGGAGACTAAAGAGACATGGTTTTGATCCTTGAGTCGAGAAGATCCCTGAACCAGGAAATTGCTGCCCACTCCAGCAATCTTACCTGTAAAATCCCCTGGACAGAGGAGCCTTGCAGGTTACAATATAAGGGATCACAAAGAGTCAGACATGACTGAGTGACTGAGCATGATAGAGATGTCAGCGGGCACTATGATGGTGAACACATTACAATATGTAAATGTATCAAAGCAACACCTTAAACTTACATTGCACACCTTAAACCTTACATCATGTTATGTGTCAAACATATCTCAATAAAATACACACACAACCCCCAAAAATGGTTGCCAGAATTGCAGTTACATGAAATCAGTTCAAAGAGCTTCAGACACCTCTCAGTCCATCAAACTATGGTGGGTCCCTGGTTTAGTCCTTTTCTGTAGCTGCCAAGTCCACAGGCATGGCTTTTGCCCAGATAACTGATTCGCTCTCCATTTCTCTGCTGGGACTGTTCTTTGTGCTCTGATTACTGACTATTAGCTTCCTTTGTCCTTCCCAACCTCTCCTCTCCACAGCTCCACCCCTGCCAGTACTTGTTCAAATACTCTTATAGGGGAAAAGAATATTGAAGACGTTTCCACTTAGACACCTTCATATGAGGAAGAAGGAATGTTAGAAAATGTATTTAACTAACAATTGTTTAGCACCTGCTGAAACTGTAAAAAATGTTTGATAGGTAAAAAAGTAATAGAAATTCTGTTTGTAAAAGAACAATTCTCCCTTTGTATATAAACATAATTAAATTAACATGTAAAGAAAGTGGTCAAGGGAAAAAAAATATAAGACGGTAAAGCACTGTGTTACAGTGATCCTTATTAGAAAAACTCAAAACAACATTTTGCAATTCTAGAAGCTTGCACTTCTAGAAGTTGAGTCCACTGGAATAAAAGCATAATGATATAAGAATATTTATCACAGCAAAATTTGTCACAGCAAACCACTGAAAATGACCTTGGTACCCATTAATAGAAAGTGGTTGAATAAAATACATATCCATCCATACCATGGAATATTACATAGATATTTACAAAGCCTGGAAAGCTATTCAAGATATGATCTTAAAAAAAAAAAAAGGCAGTTGAGTAATAGCAGCTGTAATGTAATTCTATTTTTTCCTCAAAAAAATGTGATTTTTGTATGTATTGCTGTTGGTGCATCTATGGTTTTGCTTGCACTGGATAAATTATAGAACAGTTACCAAATTATTCACATTGGTTATGTCATGTATGTGGTCAGGAAGTTAACACATCTGAATTGTTGATGCTTTTTAAACTAGCATTGCATTTGTAACTTTAAAAATAAGGCACCTAAAATTTTCAAGATACTTTAACTCATCTAGACTTTTGATATCCCAATAAATTATATGAGGAAGCTTAAGAATAAATAAAATACATGATTTTGTGTTAGGAAATAGTTGTAAACCCATTTAACCACTTCAAACTCTTGGAAACAAGATATGTAATTTTGTTCTCTTTACAAAGATACTTGTTCGCTATATCTCTGTTACCACATTAGGAGATCTTAGCAGTCTTGATCCATTTTGAAGATTCACACAAATTTTAAATAAAGAAGTAGGATGTCTACTTCCCTTCTGATCACTGTCCTTAGCTAACTTTTAAATCAAGTGAGTTTTTTTTTTTTTTTTTCCTTCCCTAGGAGGATCTGCAGGCTCATTTTTAAGGTGGAAAGGGGGTTCAGTTCAGTTCAGTCGCTCAGTTGTGTCCAACTCTTTGTGACCCCACGGACTGCAGCACGGCAGGCTTCCCTGTCCATCACCAGCTCCTGGAACTTGCTCAAATTCATGTCCATCGAGATGGCGATGCCATCCAACCATCTCATCCTCTGTCTTGAACACAGAAAATATAGGAATGTTCTTGCCTACTGGCCACCTGACGTGTGCTAAATTCAAGCATGTTATCCTGACATGCAGAAAAATAAGGCCATTCTTCTACCCACTGATAATTTGTGAAATCTGAATCTTCTCTGTGTATCAAGTATTTCATTTCAAAATTTTTAACTGGGACAAAAACACAGAGACATTGAAAATGATAGACTGTTTTTAGGCATTAAAACCATTCTTCACGATTTTCACTCTGTCATTTTCATAGTTGACCTGTCGTTCTCATGAAATGGCAGGGTTGTTCGTAGACTGACTGACGCAGTTGGCATCTCACTGGAAGTAATGATTTAAACTAGCTTAATATAAACTGCTGTGCTGTGCTTAGTCATGTCCGACTCTGCAACTCCACTGAGAGTAGCCCTCCAGGCTCCTCTGTACCTGGGGATTCTCCAGGCAAGAATACTGGAGTGGGTAGCCATACCCTGCTCCAGGGAATCTTCCCAACCCAGGTATCGAACACAGGTCTCCCAGATTGCAGGCAGATTCTTTACCAGCTGAGTTACCTGGGAAGCCCCAAGAGATATTTACTAAGATACTGGGATCTAGAGCTGTAGAGGTTGAAAAGCTTTAAAAATCTTAATTTCTATATATACAATTCAGTGCTGCTTCCAAGTAGGTTACACACACACACATATGTACTTCATTGTGGTTAAGTATTGTGATCTGGCAGCTTATTATCATTGTAGCATCATTTTCTAAAATTATATTCTGTTAAATACAAGCTCAGGGACCTACTTTGTGCTCCAGTATGTTAATTCTTCATCACAATATTGTGTACATTAAAAGTGTTCAATAAATATTTGTTGAATGGATAACAGAATTTAGCTATACAGTTCTATAAAACTTGTTATAACCTGGGCATGGCATTTTTCTATTCAACTCAATGCAAGTGAAATAGTAATGAATGATAGAACCAAGTTCTGAAACTAGGTAAATGATTTTGATCCTAAAAAATCTGATGTATGTGTACAGTACACACACACACACATCCCACCATATAAAACTTTATATATAAAACAATCCTCTAGGAACAAAAAGGAAATTATACACAATTTAACATTTTCAGAAACATCCTTCTATTTTTCTCCTCTGTTTTTCTCTTTTACCCACTCATTTTTTTTTCTTTTTTGTCACTGTAGATCTAATCATTAATAATCCTTTTCATCACTGCTAGAAACATCTCTTTTTCGCTCTTCTCTCTGGCCCTGATGTGAGGAGCTGCCTGTTTTTCTCAGAATCAGAGACCAGAGCACGGAATGATAAGTAAATTCAAGTTTGGCGAACACCTACTCATGTCTGTGATTCTGAATTCATAATGTCTTTCATCCTTAGCTGTAAAATTGAGAAAAAGTAGTTTCTATCTTTTTGAATCAGGGTGCATTGCTTACATGAATCTAGAACCTCTTTCAATTTTTTCAATTTGACACTTGCTTGCCTTCTCTAGCAGAATAAAACTTTCCTCCTTTTTTCAAGAAATTTGTCAAAGTCTCTGAAAATATACCTCCACCAAAAAATGACAATAAAAAACAGCCTGATCAGTTAATGATAAATGACTCAGAAACATACGGATTAAATTCCCCTTAAAAACACATGGATTTAAAAATTAAGCACAAAATTACTGAATAAAATATCTTTTTGCCAAATCCCAAATGTTTGAAAAATAGTTCAAGATGTTTGTTGAACCTAAAGTGGGCCCGAGTTACCCATCCATATTTAATTTGGGTGAGATTAATTCTTACCAGCTGAATGCTCTACTTAGTAGACTTGGTAAGAAAAAAAAAATAACAATATAAAAGTAATTTTTTACTTAAAATTTTAATCTAAAATTTATTCAGCTTTAAGGAGGTATAATTTACATGTCAGTTCAGTCCAGTTCAGTCACAGTCGTGTCCGACTCTTCGCGACCCCATGGATCACAGCACGCCAGTCCTCCCTGTCCATCACCAACTCTCTGAGTTTACCCAAACTCATGTCCACTGAGTCAGTGATGCCATCCAACCATCTCATCTTCTGTCGTCCCCTTTTCCTCCTGCCCTCAGGGTCTTTTCAAATGAGTCAGTTCTTTGCATCAGGTGGCCAAAGTATTGGAGTTTCAGCTTCAACATCAGTCCTTCCAATGAACACTCAGGACTGATCTCCTTTAGGATGGACTGGTTGGACCCCTTGCAGTCCAAGGGACTCTCAAGTGTCTTCTCCAACAACACAGTTCAAAAGCATCAATTCTTTGGCGCTCAGCTTTCTTTATAGTCCAACTCTCACATCCATACATGACCACTGGAAAAACCATAGTCTTGACTAGACAGACTTTTTTTAGCAAAGTAATGTCCCTGCTTTTAATATGCTGTCTAGGTTGGTCATAACTTTCCTTCCAAAGAGTACCTTTTAATTTACATACAGTATTGTATAAATTTAAGTTATACAATGTGTTGATTTCACTCACTTATGTATTGAAAACTGATTGTCACAATGGCATTTGTTAGCACCCACACACATCACAAAACTGCCATTTCATTTTTGTGTGTGTGTGAGAACATCTGTACTTTGTAGAATATAATCATTCAAATAAAAAACAAATTACTTTTGCTAACAACTTTCTAGACACATGTGATGTCGTCATTACAGCTTTTCCAGGCCATCCAAGTCATCAGTTCAGTTCAGTTGCTCAGTCCTGTCCACTCTTTGTGACCCCAAGGACTGCAGTATGCCAGGCCTCCCTGTCCATCACCAACCCCCAGAGTTTATTCAAACTCATGTCCATTGAGTCGGTGATGCCATCCAACTATCTCATCCTCTGTCATCCCCTTCTCCCAGCATCATGGTCTTTTCCAATGAGTCAGTTCTTCGCATCAGGTAGCCAAAGTACTAGAGTCTCAGCTTCAGCATCAGTCCTTCCAATGAATATTCCGGGCTGATTTCCTTTAGGATGGACTGATTTGATCTCCTTGCACTTTGCTATCCAAATTATACCACAAACTATATTTTGATAAACTATTCATAAAACCTACTGTCTACTGTCTAATGCCTATGTCTTCCAATGATTTCAGTTTAGCTATTTTCTTTGGTAATACGGCCAACAAATATTGTGGGATGATGAGAATGGCTGTGCTGAAAGGAAGCGTGTTACTAAAAGAAAAATTTCTTCCCAGGGTAATTTTGGCCTTTACTGATAATAAAGATTTCTATTTAGTTACTTCAACACTTGGCCTTGTAAGTATTGCTCCCATCAATCTTGATGAGAGATTCGTCCCATCCTAACAGATGGGTCCAAGACTAGGTAACCAATAAATAAGTGTGGTTATTGAAAATTTAAAATTGATAGTAAAGAACTGATGTATACAATATACTTTTATCCAAAGAAATACTGTTTCTAAGTACAGAAGTATGATAAAGTCCAATGGATAGAGATGATAAAAAAGAGAAATTGTTGGAGAGGGAAATAAAAGAGAGAGGGGTCTCTTAAACACCCTCTGTCAAAGTTCTGATTTGGGGCCAGTTTAGTTGCTGCTGCTGCTAAGTCGCTTCAGTTGCAGCAGCATACATTTTAATGGGAAGAAACTTGACTTTCTAGGCTAGAGTAGATTGCTCATTTTCCAGCTTGCAGATATTTCAGTCAATAGAGTTAGTTTAGGAAAGTATATGATAATATACAGGCAGTTTGTTGATTTTCTACTACTGCCATAGCAAATTATTTAAGCCAAATAGTGACTTAAAACAATACATGTTTATTATTTTACAGTTAGGCAGGTAAGAAGTTGGGGACCTGTTTTGTTAGGCTTAAAATAAGGTGTCAGCATATCTCCATTTCCTTTGGAGGCTTTAAGGGACAAACCATTTCTTTGCTTTTTCTAGTTTTTAAAGTTATTCACGTTCTTTGGCTCATGGCCTTATTCACCCATCTTCAAAGCCAGCGGTGCTCCATTGTTTTGACCTTATGCTTTATCTCTTCCTTTCTCCTCCCTCCCTCTTCCATTTATAAGGATTCTTGTGAATAATTGGACCCACCCAGGTAATCCAAGATAATCTTTCTATTACAAGGTTATAATAGAAATTCCATCTGTTTTCTTAATATCCTTTTACCATGTAACGTAACATATTCATAGCTTCCAGGGGTTATTACATAGACATTTTAGGGCATAGAATGTGGGCATTGTTTTATCTATTGCACATTACAATCTTATTTCTAGATGGAAGTCCTAAGGGAGTGAGGGATGGGCTACTGCCTTTATGGCAAACTTTTTTTCTCTCCACGGAGTGGAATAATACAATAATAATCTGCCAACTGTAATACTTTTGCTCAATGATTTCCAAAACTAGAAACATGCCTTATTTCCTGCTCAAGTCCGAACGTTGATTTACTATGATCAGGTCAATGCATGGATTAAAAGAATCAATGAATCCTAAATTACTGAGTTGCTACTGTGTGCTTAGAAGTGGACTCCTGACTAACATTTGTGCTATATTTGGGGGATTTGAAAACCAAGACCCTGAACATTCAAAAGTGGATCTACATTATAACTGAGTTAAGGGCATTACCTCTAAATGGTTCTGTGTTCCCTGAACATAAACTTAAAACTTTTTTGGCAATGAGAATAAAGAAATACACCAGAAAATAAACTTTTAAATAAAAATGGCAAAAGCATTGGCCTTTATGTGAAAGTTATAAAAACTAAGCATTTCGGTAAATTCTAATCTCCTGAATACAGAAATATAAACTTAGGAAGGAAAACAAAATATTTAATGAGGTTTTGGAGACACAAATAGAACTAAAAAAAGACATATGGCAGAATTTTCCCATTAAATGCACAACTAGAATGATAAAATTTTCAATTAATTTTCAGAGGTTAACCAAAACAGGTATGTGTTTCATTTTCTCATATTTATTAATATAATCTAATTTTCTTTCTTTCGTCTTATTTTTTGTACTCTTCCCTATATTAAGAAGTGCTTTTTCTCCAAAGAAGACCTTCAGTTCAGTTCAGTTCAGTCGCTCAGTCCTGTCTGACTCTTTGCGACCCCATGAATCACAGCACACCAGGCCTCCCTGTCCATCACCAACTCCCGGAGTTCACTCAGACTCACGTCCATTGAGTCAGTGATGCCATCCAGCCATCTCATGCTCTGTCGTCCCCTTCTCCTCCTGCCCCCAATCCCTCCCAGCATCAGAGTCTTTTCCAATGAGTCAATTCTTCGCATGAGGTGGCCAAACTACTGGAGTTTCAGCTTTAGCATCATTCCTTCCAAAGAAATCCCAGGGCTGATCTCCTTCAGAATGGACTGGGTGGATCTCCTTGCAGTCCAAGGGACTCTCAAGAGTCTTCTCCAACACCACAGTTCAAAAGCATCAGTTCTTCGGTGCTCAGCCTTCTTCACAGTCCAACTCTCACATCCATACATGACCACAGGAAAAACCATAGCCTTGACTAGACGAACTTTTGTTGGCAAAGTAATGTGTCTGCTTTTGAATAGGCTATCTAGGTTGGTCATAACTTTTCTTCCAAGGAGTAAGTGTCTTTTAATTTCATGGCTGCAGTCACCATCTGCAGTGATTTTGGAGCCCCCAAAAATAAAGTCTGACACTGTTTCCACTGTTTCCCCATCTATTTCCCATGAAGTGATGGGACCGGATGCCATGATCTTCGTTTTCTGAATGTTGAGCTTTAAGCCAACTTTTTCACTCTCCACTTTCATCAAGAGGCTTTTTAGTTCCTCTTCAAGGCCAATAAACACATGGAAAAATGCTCTACATAGTTCATTATAAGAGAAATGCAAATCAAATCTACAATGAGGTATCACCTCATATCAGTTAGAATGACCTTCATCAAAAAAATCTATAAACAATAAATGCTGCAGAGCATGTAGAGAGAAAGGAACAGTCTTGCAATGTTGGTGGGAATGTAAATTAATAGAGCCACTATGGAGAATGGTATGGAGATTCCTTAAAAAAAAAAAAAACAAAAAACTAGGAACAAAAATACCATGAGAACTATCTGACTACTGGGCATATACCCAAACCACAATTCAAAAAGACACATGTACTCAAATGTTTACTACAACAATATGTACATAAACCCAGGATATGGAAGCAACTAAGATGTCTATCTGCAGGTGAATGGATAAAGAAGATGTGGTACATATATGCAATGGAAAGAGAAAAACAAATATTGTATATTAATGCATATATATGGAATCTAGAAAAATAGTACTGATGAACCTATTTGCCAGAAAGGAATGGAGACACAAATGTACAGAACCGACTTGTGGACACAGAGGGGCATGGAGAAGGTAGGACAAATTGAAAAAGTAGTTTTGACATATTTACAGTATGTGTGTAAAACAGACAGGTAGCAGGAAGCTGCTATTTAATGCAGGGAGCCCAGGCTGGCACTCTGATGACCTACAGTGGGGGGATGGGAGGTGAAGGGAGGCCCAGAAAGAAGGGACATATGTGTAATTATGGCTGATTCACATTGTTGTAGGACAGATGGAAATCAATACAACATTGTAAAGCAAATATACTACAATTAAAAAATAAAATTAAAAAAAAAGAAGTGCTTAACAATGAGTACCAGCTCATTAGTCACTTATTCTTCCTTTACTGGACTCTGTGAGAGAGGGAGAGGGTGGGAAGATTTGGGAGAATGGCATTGAAACATGTAAAATAGCATGTATGAAATGAGTTGCCAGTCCAGGTTTGATGCACAATACTGGATGCTTGGGGCTGGTGCACTGGGACGACCCAGAAGGGATGGAATGGGGAGGGAGGAGGGAGGAGGGTTCAGGATGGGGAACACATGTTTACCTGTGGCAGATTCATTTTGATATTTGGCAAAACTAATACAATTATGTAAAGTTTAAAAATAAAATAAAATTTAAAAAAAAAAAAAGAAATCTGGAAATAAAATGGTTCCCAAAAGAAAAAAAACAAAAAACAAACAAACAAACAAAAACAAAACAAAAACAAACAAAAAAAATTAAATGTATTTATAGCTTATGAAGGATGGCATATATAGTACACAAAAATTAAAAAGGAATTAATAAATGAATATTTGTAAGAAAACACTAGCTTTGAGTAGATATTTACTTTAATGCTCACTAAACCATACTTCAATAGTCCTAAAAAGGAATGCCAAACTAAAATCAATACCTAGCTATCCAAAGATTTTTAAGAATCCTGTTTGGCCATAGATGGTAACACATTGTGATTTCCAGTTTTCTCTAAGTCCTGAGTGGGAACATCTAGTTGGTCAGAGGGAGACAGTGTATTAATGTAAGCTTTCATAGCAGGAAGAACGGCCACTAAGTATGGCCCAGTATCTCAATTATTTTAGGACTCTCCTCAAGCTATATTATATGCTAGGCAGTCAAAATGTCACTGACTTATGAGGGTAGATTACACTGAAGCAGCTATTTATTATTATTAGTTGTAGGAATGTCCATTAGTTTATTGAGAACAAATGTCCAGCTGCTATTTTAAGCCCATTATTTATACATTATTTAATTTTTTTTCTTAAAAGTACAAGGATATAGGTGTCATGATGTGAACTCCACAGTTGAGGTTTAAAGAAATGGGTAACTAGCCTGCTGAGGCTCTTACAATTGATTACAAACAGCATGCCCTTCTGCTAGCCTCTAACTCTAATCCTAACTACATTAAAACCAATAAGATGTCTTCCTTTTAAAATACTAAACACATACAATCCTTTTGATAGGCTTCAACAAAGCCCAAGGGAGTGTTGCATCTCCCCCTGTTCTGTTATAAAAATAGAAACCCTTCACACACTGAGTGCTGTTCAACTGATTCATTCCCCCAGCCCACCTCCCTCGCATGATGCAGAATCCTACCAAAATCCTGATTTCAGTACTGAACACCAACTTTACAATTATTACTAGGAAAGTGACAAAGATGGCATTTAGATCCCTTAATATGCAAAAGAGAAGATGGGGTAAAAACTGAATACTGACGTGCATAACAAAGAAAATGAACTTAAACCACTACCTTCTCCTTTGATCTACCAAAGGGCGGTAATTAGTTTCAAAAATCGCTGGGCTTAGTTTCTAAAATATTGTGAGCTTTTGGTCCCCTCTCTAGTATTTTAAATCCAATAAAAGTGTTAGTCACTCACTTGTGTTCGACTCTTCGCAACCCCATGGACTATAGTTCGCCAGGCTCCTCATGGAATTCTCCAGGCCAGAATACTGGAGTGTGTTGCCATTTCCTTCTCCAGGGGATATTCCTGACCCAGGAATTGAACTTTGGTCTCCTGCACTGTAGGCAGATTATTTACTGTCTGAGCCATGAAGAGAGCCCTTAAATCCAATAGTATTCTAAAATTATTAAGGATCAATTTCAACTGAGGCATGGCCTGAAACTTTACCCTCAGAGATTATTTTTCCTAATTTGATTTGTTCCTGAGTGCACATACAGGAAAACATAAGGAAGAAATTAACCCTGACAAATTTGAGAAATCAGAATTTTGTTGTTCAGTCACTCAGTCAGGTTCAACTCTCTGCAACCCCATGGACTGCAGCATGCCAGGCTTCCCTGTCCTTCACCATCTCCTGAAATTTGCTCAAATTCATGTCCATTGAGTTTGTGATGCCATCCAACTATCTCGTCTTCTGTCATCCCCTTCTCTTCCAGCCTTCTGTCTTTCCCAGCATCAGGGTCTTTTCCAATGAGTTGGCTCTTGCATCAGAGTACTGGAGCTTCAGCTTCAGCATCATTCCTTCCAATTAATGTTCAGGACTGATTTCCTTTAGGATAGACTGGTTTGATCTTGCATTCCAAGGGACTCTCAAGAGCCTCCTCCAACACCACAGTTCAAAAGCATCAGTTCTTTTGTGCTTAGCCTTCTTCATGGTCCAACACGCACATCTGAACATGACTACTGGGAAAACCATAAGTTAGACTATATGGACCTTTATTGGCAAAGTAATGTCTCTGTTTTTAATGCACTGCCTAGATTTGTCATAGCTTTTCTTCCAAAGAGTAAGCATCTTTTAATTTCATAGCTGCAGCCATCGTCCGCAGTGATTTTGGAGCCCAAGAAAATAAAGTCTGTCACTCTTTAATTGTTTCCCCATCTATTTGCCATGAAGTGATGGGACTGGATTCCATGACTTTAGTTTTTTGAACTTTGAGTTTTAAACCAGCTTTAACACTTTCCTCTTTCATCTTCATCAAGAGGCTCTTTAGTTCCCCTACCATGAGTGTGGTGTCATCTGCATATCTGAGGTTACCGATATTTCTCCCAGCAATCTTGATTCCAACCTGTGCTTCATCCAGCTTGGCATTTCACATGACGTGCTCTGCATATAAGTTAAATAAGCAGGGTGACAATATACAGCCTTGGTGTACTCCTTCCCCAATTTGGAGCCAGTCCATTGTTCCATGTCCGGTTCTGACTGTTGCTTCTTGACCTGCTTAGATGTTTCTCAGGAGGCATTTGAAATATTCTGGTATTCCCATCTTTTTAAGAATTTCCCATACCTTGTTTACTGTACAGAGTCAAATGCTTTAGCACAGTCAATGAAGCAATCCAGCAATTTTCTGGAATTTTCTTGCTTTTTCCATGATCCAATGGATGTTGGCAATTTGATCTCTAATTCCTCTGCCTTTTCTAAATCCAGCTGGTATATCTGGAAGTTCTTGGTTCACTTACTATTGAAGCCTAGCTTGGAGGATTTTGAGCATCAGCTTACTAGCATGGGAAATGAGTTCAATTGTGTGGTAGTTTGAATATTCTTTGACATTGCCTTTCTTTGGGATTTGGCTTCCCTTGTGGCTCAGCTGGTAGAGAATCCACCTGCAATGCGGGAGACCTGGGTTGGATCCCTGGGTTGGGAAGATCCCCTGGAGAAGGGAAAGGCTACCCACTCCAGTGTTCTGGCCTGGAGAATTCCATGGGGCTATATAGTCCATGAGGCTGCAAAGAGTCAGGCACAACTGAGCAACTTTCACTTCTTTGGGATTTGAATGAAAACTGAACTTTCCCAGTCCTGTGGCCACTATTGAGTTTTCCAGATTTGCTGGCATATTGGTGTGCAGCTCTTTGACAGCATCATCTTTTAGAATTTGAAGTAGTTCAGTTGGAATTCCATCACCTCCACTATCTTTGTTCGTAGTGATGCTTCCCAAGGCCCACTTGGCTTTGCACTCCAGAATGTCTGGCTTTAGGTAACTGACCACACCATTGTGGTTATTCAGGTCATTAAGAACTTTTTTGATAGTTCTTCTGTGTATTCTTGCCACCTCTTCTTAATATCTTCTGCTTCTGTTAGGTCCATATCATTTCTGTCCTTTATTGAGCCCATCTTTGCATGAAATGTTCCCTTGGTATCTCTGATTTTCTTGAAGAGATCTCTAGTCTTTCCCATTCTATTGTTTTTCTCTATTTCTTTGCATTGATCGCTGAGGAATGCTTTCTAATCTCTCTTTGCTATTCTTTGGAACTCTGCATTGAAATGGGTACGTTTTTCCTTCTCTCCGTTGCCTTTCACTTCTCTTCTTTTCTCAGCTATTTGTAAGGCCTCCTCAGACAGCCATTTTTCATTTTTTCATTTCTTTTTCTTGGGGATGGTTTTGATCACCACCTCTTGTATAATGTTACGAACCTCTGTCCATAGTTCTTCAGGCACTCTGTCTATCATATCTAATCCCTTGAATCTATTTGTCACTCCCACTATATAATCATAAAGGATTTGATTTAGGTCATACGTGAATAGCCTAGTGGTTTTCCCTACTTTCTTCAATTTAAGTCTGAATGTTGCAACAAGGAGTTCTTGATCCGAACCTTAGTCAGCTCCCAGTCTTATTTTTCCTGACTGTATGGAACTTCTCCATCTTTGACAGCAAAGAATATAATCAATCTGAATACAATCAGTCAGATATAAGGCATCATTATTTTTTCAGCATGGCTTTATTGGGGCCCCTGCTGCAGCAAAGGGGAGTGAGAACGAATAACAGGCTCCTTTCTGCTTGCTCCCCGAGGCATGGGTAAGCTTGTTCCTGACATGGAGGGGTGAGGGTAGGGGCATGTTCAGAAGTCGGGCCGGAAGGATAGCTCGGGTTCTTTGTCCACTCCTGTCATCATGCTGACCTCAGGGACATGCTCCGTACCCTACTTTTGCTTTCCACACCCATTCCTGGCTCTTTAGAAGTGGCATTAGGGGTTTTTTGGTCTTTTTGTTTCTTTTGTTCATACTTTGCCCCAACTGCACATGCACCCAGTTACTTTTAGTCCTGTACAGTTTCTTTGCATTTTGTTGTTTGGAGAGAGGTCTGTCCAGGTGCAAGCATGAAAGCTTGGCAGTAAAGGGTCCCAGGTTTTAGCCTGTCTCATTCTGAGAGACTTTGCATCCTTATTCTTAAGGGATAAGGGCGCCAAGTTCTCTTCTTCTGAAACTTATTTCTGCTGGACAGGGTGTGCAGACCCTAGCCTACCCTAGACGTATAGAAGTCCCCCACTTATTGTCCCAAGGACCTGTAGGGACCTGGGCCGCTCTCCTCTGGAATGGACACTTTGGTCCAAGAAGGAGATCTGGGACCAACAGGTCCAGAACTTCCATTCCAAAGGCAGAGAAACATGTTAAAATTTAACCCCGAGATTAATAAAAATATAGACTGGCTTTTTGGCAAAGGTGACAGCCTCTCCCCTGTCTGGTCAACAGCTAAGAAAACCCTCCAAAATTAACCTGGTTCCTTCCCTTTCTAGACTTTTTAATAATTTATTGTTGTTCTGCTTTTTAGCCCTTGTTTGTTTAACCTTTTAGTTAAATTTGTGTCTCTTAGGATCCAACAGTTTGAAGTAAGGCTCATTGGTGGCTCAGGAATTCAGCCCATGTAAGGTATTATTTTTGTCATCAACTTTTTCCCCAATAATTTCACCAGGAAAGATTTTTCAGTAGAATTATATAATCTTAGCAATATTTTTGCTCTTCCTAATATCTATCTCCCTATCTCACAACCGCAAAAGCATTTTGGTGAGTGTTTATAGTATTACAGTTATAATCGTATAGACTTTTATTGTGTATAGTTTAAGGGTTTGGTCCAAGTTCCCTAATAATCATATCGTGCTTCTCTTTTACACTCTTTCTACATATTCTTTCATTTGATCTTCAAGGAGTCCCCTGGTAGAGGCAGGACCTGCTGCTCCTCTAGTGCCACAAGCTGTCCCTGAGGCATTATTAGCAATCAGGATTCCAACAGCCCAGTGCCCTCCTTCCTTTTGCATGCTGCTTGCTGATGGCATCTTAATCTCTCTCTTTGGTCCAGAAACCTCCCCTGAGTTTCTGATGCATGCATCCAGTTTTTGGTTGACATCTCTGCCTGGATAGCCTCAGTTCAGTCAGTTCAGTTCAGTCACTCAGTCGTGTCCGACTCTTTGTGACCCCATGAATCACAGCATCCCAGGCCTCCCTGTCCATCACCAACTCCCGGAGTTCACCCAGACTCACGTCCATCGAGTCAGTGATGCTATCCAGCCATCTCATCCTCTGTCGTCCCCTTCTCCTCCTGCCCCCAATCCCTCCCAGCATCAGAGTCTTTTCCAATGAGTCAACTCTTCACATGAGGTGGCCAAAGTACTGTATAGCCTACACATACCTAAAGCTCAACACACCAGAACACCGTTCCCCTTCCTCATCACACCAGCTTTGCTGCCGTTCTTCTTGGATCAGCTTCCAGTGAGTCCTCAACCTTGTATTCTTGACTCTTCTTTATTTTTGCAGATTTCACTTCCCATGTATGTCTTGGCTATTCTCAAATCTCTTTCCTCCCAATTCATCAAGAAACTTCTAACAGCCTCCTTTAAACATCTTTCATAGAGTCACCCAAGTGAATTATTTCAAACCCAAGTAAGACCATAGCATCTTCCACAAGATTCTCCATTGTCTGCAGAATTAAGTCCAAGTTCATCAGTAAGTGGTATAAGACCTCTCGTGAGCCACCTTCTACCCTCTTCGCATTTTGTTTCCTACTCAACTTATCGGGGGTGGAAGCTGGTCCACATCGTTTGTCTCAGCACTCTGGCTACATCACATCACTTGAGCCCTTTAAGAAAGCTCGATTTCCTTATGTACCTTTTCCCCTTGAACTACCTCAATCCTATTACAAAAAGATTCTCAGTCCTAGTTAACATGTCTCCTCTTCCCAGAAACTTTCCCTAAGCCTCTTCCTGTATTCACATCCGCATACAATGAGTTCTTTTCTGTATCCACAAACTTGTATATTCTTCATTACAAATGGGTACAGGGTCATGTTGAGCCTAAGCATTTCTTAAGGACAGTACTTGTAAATACCTGGGATCCTCTCATTTCAGTGTCTGCATTTTTTATACAGGAATACAGGTATTTAAACTGTTTTTGTGTGTGTGTGTGTGCATGTGTGGTTATACCATGACGTCTCTAACACCAATTCTATCTACTTCAAAACCCAAATAAGTACTACCATTTTGGTAAGACAGAAAAATCACTAGTTTGAAATGTTACATTTTCATAGTTTGATACCATACACAATAAGTAGAATTTTAAATGAAAATTGATTGATCTGGTAAAATGTTCATATTCTGCCCACTATTTTCACAGTTCTGGGTCCAAAATCATTGTAATAAAGTTTCTACTTTAGCATTCATCAAAACTGTGAAAGAAATGTTGCCATTCATAGATGTATTAGTGCAAAAGGGCCCAATGCTGCTTTCAAAGACTATTTTCTTATACAGAGACATTTTATAGTCTGGCAATCATCTTGTTAAACATTTCCTATAAAATTTTAAAAAATCATTACCTGGGAGTCTATCACTGTGGCACTAATCACACCTCTACAATTAAGCTTATTTCAAGCCTTTCACTGTAATCCTTTTTCTTTAATCAGGGGTTTATTATTGGACTGCTAATGTGAAAGTTGAAATAAAAATCTCAGCCCAGGAATGAATTCTAATAGCAGTTATAGAAAACCCTGAGAAATTCTAATATTTTTCTGTGAGATTTATATTGGGATCTGGGTGTAATTCTCTCCCTCCTCCCCACCCGCAGCCTTTATGTCTGTAGAACGATTTGCCTTACTTAAGGGGGATGGAAGTTCTCCTCATGCCTTTAAGGGTATCCTTCTTGTATTGCCTTTGGGTTTCCCTGGTATGAACACAAAAGCATTATTTCTTTTTTCTATGAAGCTGAAGGGAGCAGATACAATGGTCTAAGGATGTTTTCTGTCTTTTCTATATCACTAAATAGAAGATAGTTTCGACTTAAGTAATTCTAGCATGCCAAATGAGTCACCTAGCTTTTATGTCTCCAAAGAGGTTTACTAATGGAGAGGAGTTTTAAGTTCAAGGACAACATGTATCTTAATAACAAATTAGTAAAATTCTGACTTTAAAATGAGTTAATTTGGTATAAAACTTTATAGTTTCATAGTGAATTCACACATATGATTGCATTAGCAACACAAAAATTCTATGAATAACCAAAGCCATTCTAAACTTCCTGACTACATCCTGAGTCCCCCTTCTCCCCACCCCCACCTCAGTTCAGTTCAGAGCTCAACAGTCTCTCACCTTGATATCGTCTCCTGTCCCATCCAGTCATTTTTCCCCATGACAGCTGCAGACATGTTTTTAAATGATGATGCATTTTAAAATTAGAACACTTACTGGCTTCCTTCATTTTTTTCTTAAGATAAAAAAGAAAACCTTTGCATGAATGGCAGGTATTATTGTTTACCACCCTTATATCAGTCCCCATGTCAGTTCTCCCCAACCTATCACTTCCAGAAAGCTGAAAGAGCTAAATATTCACCTTAGCCTTCCATGTACTTACAGTTAGCGGCTGGCATGTGACAGTTTTCTGACCAGTGACATATAACTGGAAATCTGATGAGGACTGAGAAGAGTTGCTCTTGCTTTTTGAGACAGATGTAACTGGTATTGCTACCTTTCCTTCATGTCTTCCTGTTTTGAATATGGTTGTGATAACCGGTATTTCAGCAGCCATCTTATGACAATGAGACATCACATGTGAGGACGAAGGACTCTAATCATGGATGGAGGAAGAACAACTATTCTGGGACTTCAGTGATATCAGTGGAAGGCTAAACTGATGCTAACAATTGCCTACCCTTAAAATTTTTGTTACTGAACCCACATGTTTTGACTACCTGTAGGATCTGCTATTACTTGAAACTGAGTACCCCTAATAGAAATACATGGCTTACAAAGCCTTCCATAATTCTCCCACCTTTCAGAGATACTGGTTTTCTCTGAGTTCCTAAAATGTTCCTCTCTGCCTTGAAAATTTTCCTATCACATAATCAAATTGACCACATTGTAGATTTCATCTAATTAACTCCTACTCAGTCTTCATATCTCAATTAAAATGTGCCTTTCTCCAAGAGACTTTCTCTGATCCCTAAGTTAGGTCATCTCCAGTTATATATTCATATAGCTTTCAGTGGTCATCTTTCTTGGCACATATTATATATTGTGGGTGCATATATATTCATATGAGTATTTAATAATGTTATGTTTTCTGTGAGATTACAAGATCTATTAGAGTAGAAACTGTGTTGCTCGCTACTGTCTGTTCAATTGTTAGCAAATGCATGCTACTGAACATTCAATCACTTCAAGGAAGGAAAGAATAAGAGAAGGAAGGAAGGAAGATAGCAATGTTGGGAGGGAGGAAAGAAAAGGAAAAAAGCTAATAAGAATTGAAATCTCAAATTTGAACTTAAACTTTCGACTTTCCTTTGACTCTGTAGCTTTGTATTTCATATGTAAAAAAGAAGCCTAGAGCGAGTGGTCCATGTTTTTTGAAACCCAATATAAAAGCATCGTACTGCACTTGTTGCAAACAAAAGTGTTGAGAAACTTATTTATTTAGCTATTTATTTTTAAAGTTCAGCCTGAATTTTTAAAAATTGTACTGCAGTATAATAGACAAAATTATATTTGTTTCAGGTGTGTAACACAATGATTTGACATTTGTATACATTGCCAAAATAATCAGCACCATCAGTCTAGTTACCATCTGTCACCTCACAGAGTTACAATTTTCTGTGTGTATGTGATGAAAACTTTCAAGATTCACCCTCTTAGCAGCTTTCAACTATGTAGTTCAATGTTACTGACTATAGTCACCATACTGTAAACTAATTATATCCTCATGGCTTATTTGTTTTATATCTGGAAATTTGTACCTCTTGATTCCCTTCACACATTTCATTTATCCAACCCCTCTGAAAAACATTTAGTATTTCTTCATTATTTTGATTTCCTCTTAGCTAATTTATTCTTCTTTGGAAAAAAAAAGTAGATCTGTGTTTTATTCTCAACACAGCATTTTTAAGAGCAAGGAATGGAAAGAGTGATCAGTCTTGACAATGGATTTCATAACTTGCTTAGGCTCAATAGACTCCCAGAAGTTCATGCATGGTCATAAGGGACCATGAAATTCTCTGTAATTTTATACCAAATTTTGTGCACATGTATATTTTTGTGGATAGGTAATTAAGAGCTTTAATCAAATTTTCAATAAGGTTTCAATTCTAAAGTAGGTTAAGAAGCACTGGGTTAAGTAACTAAATAAAGTGGTGGTATTAGATATCAGAAATTATTTCCTCTTAAGAAAAGATTAACTTCTATAAGTTAATCTTCTATAAGTATTTACTAGATGTACGTTTTGGAGAGGTATGAAAGTGAAAGTCACTCAGTTGTGTCTGACTCTTTGCAACCCCTTGGACTACACAGTCAATGGAATTCTCCAGGCCAAAATACTGGAGTGGGTAGCCTTTCCCTTCTCCAGGGGATCTTCCCAACCCAGGGATTGAACCCAGGTCTCCCATATTGCAGGTGGATTCTTTACCAGCTGAGCCACCAGGAAAGCCCAAGAATACAGGAGTGGGTAACCTATCCCTTCTCCAAAGGATCTTCCTGAGCCAGGAATCAAACCGGGGTGTCCCGCATTGCAGGCAGATTCTTTACCAACTGAGCTATCAGGGAAGCCCTTAGAGGGGTATACTCATAGTATAAATAAATCTATGTCATAATCAGCTATGTTTTGTGTGGTTTCTAAAAATTTGACTAAATATTTGCTAACCTGCCTTTTGCAATAGGCTGAGAGTAACACTATATATGCTAGACACTGCTAAAGTTATTAATTGTACTATCTCATTTAAGTTTTCTAGAAACTCTACAGAACTACTATTATTATTCCCCTTTTCCAGATGAGGAAACTCTGTTTCTAGTTTCTAGTTTCTAATAACATATTCACTGTCAAAACTGAATGCAGGTGCAGTGAGAAAGTAGAGAAAAATGTATTTTCACCTATCAAGAAAATCAAGGCTTGTGTAAATGAGAAAAAGTGATCATTTGAAAGCAATATGTGATAATGGCCAAAGATATAGTAATAATAATAATGAGCATATTAGAATGTAAAAGAGATCCTTTGAGATTCTGTTTGATCATGATCACTGGTTAAAAGCTGAGTCAAAGAGAAAGAAAAGGTTCTAATCAGCAGGAGTTATATGAGCAAGATCAGGAGGGAACAAGGTGAGTTTAAGGGGCTAAGAACTATGTCTGGGCTAAGAGATATATTCCCCTTGGGAACAATGGGAGATAAGACTGGGAAGGATGCTTGGGTGCAGTTCGATGGTCTCACGTGTTAAACTAAAACGCTTGACCTTTACCCTTAGATAATGAGAACCACTGGAAGAGTGTTTTGAACTGGGAGATGACGTCATGCAAGTGGTTTTTAGTTAGATTCATTTGGCACCAGTGCCCTGACTGCAACAGAACAAGGTGGTCTAGCCAGGAAAGCATAGCAAATTGAGGGAAAGTGCGATGTGGATAGAGGCAGAAATGTGAAGAAGGGAAGAATCTAAAAAGGCATTCCCATGAAGTTACTCCATTTAGTGTAAACTTGCCTATCTAAAAACAAACTCTCCATATAGAGGAGAGGCCGCTAAGAAAGTCCTAAGTTTGTGAGGTTCCACTCCGAAGGAAGCTTCAGCTGCGTGTACCTCATTTTCAACCATTTCATTTCTATTTCTTTGTGTGCTCTGACTTAATATCTCTTTTCCCTTTTCATTTTTCATTCCTTCATTTGTTCTGGATATAGCACATAGCTAGTGCAGTGGCCCCAAGACAGAAATGAACTTGGCTTGTTCCAGGAACAAAAAAAAAAAGAGCCAGTTAGGCTTGAATGTGGTAAGCCACAGTAGGAGTGGAAGAAAGGTAAGTAGAAACGGATGAATGAAGGTTACTGAGGTCATTATAATAAGTTACGGTGTTGCCATTGTTATGAATTAGGGTGCATATTTGGGAAAGGAGACAAGTGGAAAGTTTTTAAGATGCATGTGAGATGATACCTCATTTCCATTTTCAAAAGATAACTCTGCCTACTTACTGGACAATTAATCATAAGGGCAAGAGGAGAGGCAGGAAGATGGAGTTTATTGCTGTTATCCAAGTAAGAGATTCTCTGGTGGCTCAGACAGTAAAGACTCTGCCTGCCATGAAGGAGATGAGGTTCAGTCCCTGGGTCAGGAAGATCCCTGGAGAAGGGCATGGCCATCCACTCCAGTATTCTTGCCTGGAGAATCCCTTGGATGGAGGAGCTTGGCAGGCTTCAGTCCATGGGATCGCCAAGAGTCTGACATGACTGAGTGACTAAGAATAAGAATAAGTGACTCTCGAATAAGAGATTGTGATGGGGACTTGGCAAGGAGTGCAACAGTGAGCAGTAAGACATATTGGGACCTGGACTTTGTTGGTAGCATTTACTGATGGATTGGATATGGAGAAAGAAGAGTAGAATCTTGAATAATTTCTAGATTTTTTTTGACTTCAGCATGAATGATGGAGCTAGGAATATCTAAACACTTAGACCAAAGGGAGGGAGGGTGAAAGCATCCTCTTGGTGTGGTAAGTTCATCTGTTCTGCTCCATCTCTTAGATTTTAGCCCAACTTGGCCCTCTTTGCATAGTAAACTGATGACTTAATAATACCACCACACCTTTGGCATATTTCCCCAGGTGGCCAGCTCCTCGTATTAGACTCTGGGAAGCTTTGTCTGTGTGAGCTGACTTCTCAGAGAGCACTTGGAGACCAGAGGACATTAGTGAGGCAAGGTAGCATGTGCGTTAGTGACATTAAGAGCTCCAAGATGTTATAATTTGGGGATCTTTAGATTTAGATTTGGAGAATGAAAACTAAACTGACAGCATATTAAAAAGCAGAGACATTACTTGGCCAACAAAAGTCCATCTAGTCAAATATATGGTTTTTTCAGTGGTCATGTATGGATGTGAGAGTTGGACTATAAAGAAAGCTGGGCACCGATGAATTGAGGCTTTTGAACTGTGGTGTTGGAGAAGACTCTTGAGAGTCCCTTGGACTGCAGGGAGATCCAACCAGTCCATCCTAAAGGAAATCAGTCCTGAATATTCATTGGAAGGACTGATGGTGAAGCTGAACTCCAATACTTTGGCCACCTGGTGCGAAGAACTGACTCATTTGAAAAGACCCTGATGCTGGGAAAGATTGAAGGCAGGAGGCGAAGCGGACGACAGAGGATGAGATGGCTGGATGGCATCACTGACTCAATGCACATGAGTTTGAGTGAACTCCGGGAGTTGGTGATGGACAGGGAGACCTGGTGTGCTGAAGTCCATGAGGTCGCAGAGTCAGACATGACTGAGCAACTGAACTGAACTGAACTCAATGAAGATGTAATTGACAGACCTGTAGACACTGAGAAAAGTGGCTAGTTTTGACAAAAATAGTGAAAGATCAAGGCAGAAAATTTCCATGATAATACTCCACATGAATTAGAGACATAGCAATGTGTGGAATACTTTATTCCTGGATTTACAAAAAAAGCATATTGTGGAGAATTAGCCTGGCTGCTAAAGTCACTGATAATGAAATCCACACAAGAATTTGAACTTTTTAAAACTAAATAACTTTCAAAAGTTTATTTGTGCCAATTTAATTTGATTCCTTGATGTTAGCTCCTTTTATCAATAAGAAGCTGTTTACAGAAGTATTCACCAGCAGGCTCTAAATAGGACCTATGGAATAGTGAGCCCACTTACAAAAATACAGTGTTAATGTGACTTTTGAGGATCCCATCATAATAAATATCTAGAGGGTTCTATTGTTTTCTGAGGAATTTTGGGCAAATGTTTCCCGATTTGTTTAGAAATTTGTAAAGAATGAATGGTAGCGCATTTTCATATGTTGATTGATTTTTTTGTATTTCATTTTTGTTAGGAAAATAATTTTTTTAAAAAAATGTTCATTTTAAAATTCAAAATTACTTTCTTCATCTCATAAAGGAAGCATCAAGAAGTTGAGAAAATTTATCATAGTTGAAATTTACTTCATTTTCTTTACAGATTATTTTGAATCTGGTTTAAGAAATTCATGTGTCCTCTCTAAATATTTTATGGAAATGGTTCATTGAGTGTTGAGAAAAGTTTAGTCTCATTTTCTAGGCAGACTTTTTAACCTGACAATGCTAAATGGGGAAGAATTCTTCAGGATTATGTGTGTTTTGATAAAGATCCTGAAACAGCTGGTTATTTTCAGTCATTTCCTCATTGGGGAAAGACACTGCTGCTGTTTGGGTAAGGGAAATAGAATCTTGTTATCCATGCAAGATTAGGGGAAAAAAAAAAACACACACACACACACCAAAAATTTCAGGAGAAGGATTCCATTTTATTTTTTAAACACACACATTTTACTACTCTGTTCATAAAATATGTATTTCAAAATGTGTGTTCATGTGACAAAAATAATGAACCTACCAGTCCTGTCAGATCCTGAAGATCAAGGGAAAATCACTTTAAGGTCTGTGAATAGGTAGTTTGTAGCCTTCCAGTCTTTTTCATGACAGAGAAGCTGGGTATTTAAAAGAACTTGAACCCACCTTTTCTAAATAAATTGGGCCCTGGACTACTTGATGACTCTGATTCAAAACTCTCATCATTTCACAGGGAGGTTCCTGTGAATTCACTGTGCGGTTTGCTCTGAGGCCACGGGGATCCATCTATCAGGTCCTGTCTGACTGCACACAGGTAGACGGCTGATAGACTGTTAGTCCGCAGTGCCGGTTTAGATTTGAGGAATTACTCTACAAGAACAGGGCAGGTTCTATTTTTGACATTTTAGCAATGAGACCACTTGTATATTACGGCCTGATTTGATTTACTGTACGAAAATAAGAGTTCTGTAATTTGTAAAAGACATTTATTACATGAGTCCAAAAATTAGGAAAAAAAAAACATGCTTAGTGTCTCTGTCTAACCCATCTGGTTTTATTTTAATCTCCCTCTAGTCACATATGAAATTTTGCTTAGCTGTCTTCATTTTCTTAGTCAATCTTGATTAATGGCCTTCAAAGTAAAAATAATTGGCCTGCATCAGTGTTGTTTTATAACTCTTGTTCACGAAGAATGTGAAAGGCTGGAAAATGAGCCTAAACAGAAGGAATGCATTACGCTCGTCTTTGAGAAAGTGCAGTCCTTCACTTGTGTTTCACTGTGTATTTTTATAACAGGCGCCTCCTTGACCGTCCACGATATTGCAGATCCGTGGTGCCAAAAGCTTATGTATACTTCGTCAAACTGACCACGGCAGCTCGACATCTCCAAGCAGCCAACACATGTGAAGGCAGGACCCGGCCAGGCCCACAGAACAGGCCTGAGAATTTAAAAAGTAAATTATCAGCAAAGCCGAGGCAATGAAACTCCAAAGTTAAAAATGGGCAGGGGGGCTAATTGTCTCTGAAGTTTAAATGGCTTTATTTATAAAAGGCTTCTCCAGCATTTGTGTTTTTTTTTTCCCCCTTTCTTGAAAAGCGTGCTCAACTTGAAAGGAATTGGGGGAAATGCAGGCGCCGGGGGACCATTGTGGATTTGGAATTGAGCTCTGTTTCCCTTCAAGGCCCCCATTTCTGGGGGAGCTCGTCAGTTCAAGGGGGTCAGAAACACATTTGAGTTCAAAAAAAAGAAAACAACACCCTGAGAAGATAATTTCTTTCTTAACGTAGACGTTTTTGTAAATGGATATATGAGGTCTCCCCCCAAAAGCTAGTCATTTTACGATTGTACTGATTAGAAAATTAACATCAGGAATTTTCCAGCTTTTCTGTAATCTCAATGCTAGGCTCAATTACTCAGTAATTTTTTTAGGAATTTCAGATGTTTTTATATTTGCTATCTTAAAAACAATTACAATCCCCTCTAACATTCATTTTGAATATAACTCCAGACACCAGTAGACCAATGGTCCCACACTAAGCGCGTTCAGCCAGTAGCCCTGGAGGGAGCCACATTTTCTATTTTACACAACCCCAGGAGATGGGCTGCGACCTCATGGAGATAAACCAAAAGGTGGAAGGCATATGGGACAGTTCCCTGATGTGAAGAAAAATTCTTGCAGAGATTAGTGTAACCACAGTAGAGCCTTGAGTGAAGACCTATTGTGTCCCAAGTATTTTCATGAAAGGAAAATGAGTTCTTTTCCAGTTGGAAAGATGAGATCCTTCTGACATCAAGGTTGTAGCCATAGATAAAATTGGTTTGAGAATTCCAACCCAGCCCCCTCCCCATTTCCCCATATGTGTGATTCCTCTCAGGCTCACTCAGATTCCTCAGTCCCCGTCCCTTTCATGTTGGGTCCCCTGAGCCTTCTATATCCTTGTCCTCAGAGCTTACGGTTCACTCAAGAGATGTGACTGGGATTTGGCTGGTGAATCCACCTCCCTTTTTCTACTCATCATAGCTTCATCTTCAGAACAACGGGGCAATCACAGATAATTTCCCAGTCTAATCAACCACCCATCCACCCACCACAACACACACACACACACACACACACACACACACACACACATACACACACACACGCTGTAGTCTGAATGCTATATATTTGCAGCAGTTTGGTTACTTATTTAGAAATGTTTCACAATAGTTCTGACATTTCTCTCTGGTTTTCTGAGGGTGAGTCATTGAACCAAGCACTTTATAGAGTACCTCTACCACCTGACTTATGCTAAAGTAAAAACAAATATTGAATATATTACTTCATTTAATCCTTATAACAGAACTAAGAAATGCATATTTTTCTCCTTATTTTACAGGTGAGTGAACTTAACTTTGGTTAGGTAAACTATTCTTGTAACCATTTTAAGCCAGTTCAGTTCAAGTTCAGTCACTCAGTCATGTCTGACTCTTTGCAACCCCATGGACTGCAGCACACCAGGTTTCCCTGTCCATCACCAACTCCTGGAGTTTACCTAAATTCATGTGCATTGAGTCAGTGATGCCATCCAACCATCTCATCCTCTGTTGTCCCCTTCTCCTCCTGCCCTCAATCTTTCTCAGCATCAGGGTCTTTTCAAATGAGTCAGTTCTTCCTATCAGGTGGCCAAAGTATTGGAGTTTCAGCTTCAACATCAGTCCTTCCAATGAATATTCAGGATTGATTTCCTTTAGGATGGACTGGTTGCATCTCCTTGCAGTCCAAGGGCCTTTCAAGAGTCTTCTTCAATATCATAGTTCAAAAGCATCAATTCTTCGGCACTCAGCTTTCTTTATAGTACAACCCTCACATCCATACATGACTGCTGGAAAAACCATAGCCTTGACTAAATGGACCTTTGTTGGCAGAGCAATGTCTCTGCTTTTTAATATGCTGTGTAGGTTGGTCATAACTTTTCTTCCAAGGAGCAAGCGTCTTTTAATTTCATAGCTGCAGTCACCATCTGCAGTGATTTTGGAGCTCTTCTTTATTAACCTCTGAGCTTCCCTGGTGGCTCAGGCAGTAAAGCACCTGCCTGTAATGTGGGAGACCTGTGTTTGATTTCTGGGTCGGGAAGATCCCCTGGAGAAGGAAATGGCAAGCCACTCCAGTACTCTTGCCTGGAAAATTCCAGGGACTGAAGAGCCTGTTAGGCTACAGTCCATGGGGTTGCAAAGAGTAGGACATGACTGAGCAACTTCACTTGCTTTTATTAACCTCTACATCCGGGTTTCTAAGTGTGGCACTACTGACGTTTGAGCCTGGATAACCCTTTGCTCTGGGCGCCTGTCCTGTGCACTGTCGGATGTTTAGCAGAATCTTCAACTGCTCCCTACTACATACCAATGTCACTCTCCCTGCCCCATTCCCCAAAATGCGTATCAACCAAAAAGTTCTCCATACATTGCCAGATGCCCCCTGATTGAGAAAACCACTGCTCTTCTTTTGCTGCATAGAGATTTTCTCAGCTTTCGATGTAATGCAATTGATCCAAGCAAAGGTTTATTGGGTCATCAAGGCTCGCTGGAGACTGATACAATCTTAATCATGATCTAGGAAGAGGCAGCAAAGTCTTCTCAGAGAAGTTCTGTGGAGAAGTCCAGAAATGTGAGTGATTAATACCCTCCCCAGGAGGCTTGTCAGAAGCCAGATAAGATTACCGAAAATGAAACTAATGGTGATATGTTATGACATATTCAAGTTTATGAACCCAAGGAAGGGGTGAAACAACATGTGACTTAACTTTTGGATCTTGGATAGAGGGTAGATAAGACACTGTTCTCAACTGCTCCAAGTCTGAGGGATTAACCCTTGAGACTTCTAAGTCTTTCTTTATCAACCCAGAAGCTGCTGCTAAGTCACTTCAGTCGTGTCCGACTCTGTGCGACCCCATAGACGGCAGCCCACCAGGCTCCTCTGTCTCTCAGATTCTCCAGGCAAGAATACTGGAGTGGGTTGCTATCAGACACTAAACTAACATTTTTGTCAACCTTTGAAACCCCGTTTTTGAGGATTATTTTTCACCTCAATCCACATGATTCTGAATCATGGAACATCTTTTCCATGATACTCTCAAAGGCACGTATCCCAGCCTATTAACTAAAGCCCATAGTCACAGGGTAGAAAGAATATCACGCTTGCTACTATGACATATAAAATGGTACAGGGCTTCTGGCTTGATTTGAATCTGCCACTTGACCCCGAGTTTAAAGCTGGGGAGAGTTCCAGGAAGAAAGTAGATCTTGGCAGTGGCCTGATGGATGACTAGTGATATGGACTGACTCGTATCCCCTCAAACTCATGTGTTGAAGCCATAACCCCTCAAGGCAACTGTATTTGGATACAGGGTCTTCATGAAGGTCCGAGGTTAAAAATGGTCCTAAGGTAGAGATATGATAGGACTAGTGTTCTTCTAAGAAGGGAAGGAGACACCAGAGAGACCTCCATGACCACATGTGCACAGAGGAAAACCAGCAACAAGGTGCCTGTCTACAAGCCAGGAAGAGCGGCCTTGCCCAGAGCACGCCCTGATGGCACCTGGATCTTAGATTTCCAGCCTTCAGAATCGTGAAAAAATACATTTCCGTCTAAGCTCCCCAGTGTGTGGTATTTTGGTATGGCAGCCCTGGAAGGCTAATATAACTGGAAATGAGCCAAAGTGGGAGAGGGAAGTTTCAGGGTGGAGGTGGCAGGGAGAGATGTGGGCAGAACAAGCACCAAGGCCTGGAGTGAGGAAGACGTGTCCTCTCCCAGCGAAGACGGCAAACGCTGTCTGGCATGTCATGCATGGGCTTCTCAGGTCCTACCACCTTTAACCTTACGGCTGAATAGAAATGGTCTTCTCTTAGATCAGAGCAGAAAGTCTGATGTATGTGGTGAACATCTGAAACTCTTCAGAGCAATCATAGCGCAGCCTCCAGCCCCAGCGGTACACTGTGTGTGATAACTAAGGTTGAATATCACATTTAAAAATGAAAACAGTTTCAACAGGTCCTTAGTACAGGGTGAGGTAAGCAAATGAAAAACATTGCCTAATTTATTTATTCTGAAGTCTTGTATATCAGATTCTAATGCTAATGAATTTTAAATGTACAGAAATCAAATCTTCAAGCTGTTTGAGCTCTTATCAGTTTAACTTTGTGTCAAATGGCATATTCCTTTACAAGACTTAAAAAAAATGACAGCATTATTTTAAACAAAGAATAACTATTATAATCGTCTTGTTGTTTCAGAGTTAGCAGCCTACCTGCTCCAGAAAAGAGAAAATAATGGAGGTAAAAGAAGACCACCATCCTTGTTTTAAATATTTGCAGTCCTGTATCTTCATAGGTAAAATAAAATAAATGGCTGATAGTTGCAATAATGTTTGCAGTTACAGAATATGAAGAAGAATAACGGGACTGAAATCTACTTCTTCAGGTGAGTTTTGCTTGTTCTTAGGGTCGTCAGTAAATTAGATGATGTAATAGGCCCTTTCTTTCCTTGTGCCCATTCTCCCTATACCCTTTTCCAAACCCGGGTGAAGAAATCTGCCTTGGTCTTTTCATACAATATGCAGCTATATGCACTTTCTTTCATAAACATTTGCAATTCACCAAGGAGAATGTGAGATGCATCTTGCATGCTTATCAAGCACCACAAGAACTTTACAGATTACTGCCTGCCTCAGGATTCCAGTTCCCTGGTGCTTATGCATAAGCAATGGATTTATGCAAACATTGTAACATTTTCAAACAGACTGTGACATGAGTGGTTCCTAGTTCATATAAGGTTCAGATATGCAGCCTATTTTCTGCTAGTACTAGGTCAATTCATCTCATTGGTTTAAAATATATCATCTCAGCTTATAATGTTGTCAATATAAAATGTCATAATGTGGTACTCAGTTTGAACAGCAAGATGGATATTAATCTCAAAGGTTCTGTGCATTGCTGGGTGGAATTGCAGACGTGCAGCAGCATTATTCTGTTTGGTAGTCTTTGTATCACGCACCATATGCATAGGTGGTAAACATTTTGTTATATTATATACAGTCTACTAATTCTCCTTGATCTAGAGTGTTTATATAGCCCCAGTGGTGTAATATGCATTATAACTTAAATTGGATAATATATTTAGAAAGAAAAAAAAGCCTTTACAAAGAACAGCCTCATTGAAGTATAATGATAACATGCCTATTTACATAATGATAATGCATATATTTACTGCCAAGCATGTTTGTTTTGCATTAGTGTTTGTGGCAAGGCGTTGAGAATTAAAGAATTACAAAAGGGAGTTTTTCTAGTCTCCATTACTGTAGTAGGGTGGTTCCTGGCAGTGAGCAAAGAAATGGAAACACTCGTATTTGAACTAGTGAAAAAAATGAACAAGGCTAGTTGTTAAGTTCACATTGTTTATGAGCACAAACAGGCATGTGTCCAAACTCCACTTTTTTCCTAATTCTGAGACATGGCTTCTAAAGCAACTAAAAACTCTAGCATGGCCTTTTTTTGGCAGCGTGCATCAAAAATTAAATACATAAAAAACATCTCTGTTGGTTGTATGCATTCTTAACAAGCACGTGTTTAAGGAAAACCACCGTTGGACTCATCTACTCCAAGATGTGAAAATCTGCATTTTTGCTTTTGCATCCAAAACTGTGAATTTATTTATATGTCGATGAAAGCCTGGAACCTTGCACTTCAGAAAGAAAAAAAAAAAGTTGGGAGATGTTGTTTTGTGAGCTGTCATATGTTTTCTGAACTTTTTATAATAGAAAGGAGTCTCCGAAGAGCCCTTTTCTTCACTCCTTTAACAAAGGCATGTCCCAGTTTATTAAAAAATCATACACAACAATACTGCTTGCCAGGTTTTACAGTCCTAATGAAAATTTGGTCCAGAGCACAAAAATTATCTGGAAAAGTGCCTGAAATTTCCCTGTCGCAGATGTTTCAACAGAAGGTGCTTGCATGCCATTCGTTAATACGGCGCCATACGGGACTCAGTGTGACCACCGCAATATAACCAGTAAGTAACACAAGCAGCGTGCGCCGGGCGCGCCAAATCCTCCGTCTGTTGTGTGGGACTCGTATCCCGTGGATTGAGACGTACCTTGATGAAACTGCATTGTCATGGAATGATAATATTTGTGGATCACCATGCACAGAAAACATTCTATTCAGAATGTGGGAGGTCCGCTGAGAGATGCGGAGTGTTTCTCGGCATTGTGGTTGGTTAGACTGGATGTGAATGTCAGCGTGGAAAAAGTTCTTGTTCCCGTCATGCGCCAACTTACAGGAGTAACTTAATGGAGGGAAAATTGCTTTTTCAAAGAATATTAGTTTGGGATAACAAAATTAAAAGCCTATATGGAAGTTGTTTCATCTGTGTAGATATGGAAACGAATGTACAGGCTGCCTTAGTTTATTCGTTGCTTTAAAATACGTATGAGGGAGGTGACTGAGTGCACAATCTCCTTTGAAATTAAAGGAATATAGTCATCCTTGCAGAGGCTGATAAAAATAGACATGCCTATAAGCGACTCACATATATTGAATTTTTCTACTGAACCCAGATCCTTCTTGCTTGCAAAGACTATCTGGAGCAACACTGTTATCCATTCTAAAGATCAGATTTGCAGCTGCCCAGACTTCACTTTAACTTTTCACTTTCACGCAATGGAGAAGGAAATGGCAACCCACTCCAGTGTTCTTGCCTGGAGAATCCCAGAGAAGGCAGAGCCTGGTGGGCTGCCGTCTATGGGGTCGCACAGAGTCGGACACGACTAAAGCGACTTAGCAGCAGCAGCAGCAGCAGCAGTACATACTCCACACTCAAAAACAGCTGCTACCTCGTGAAAATAATGCGCTGGACTCTGGGTTACTACAGGCTGGGGAGACAGTTGGAAAAGGGAAGAAAAATAATTTACCCCATACCTCTTGTTCATCAAGGGTGCTAAAGAGATGTAAACTCTCAGTCATTGTACTTTTTGTGGTTCTTAAAGTATTACTTGGCTAAATATAAAGAGCTAAAATATATTGCAATTTTTGTAACCCTGTTATGATCCTCATATTCCCTTAATATATCAGGAAGCCACATCATCAGAGTGACCCAGGCTCTCAAACACTGAGAAGCTCTTTGCTTAAGTTGCATTGTCTTTCAAAACAATTGTTAATGTATTCGATTATGCTTCTTCATTCACATCTTAAGATTCTTTTGTGGGAAAGATGTTTACCTCCTCTTTTTGAAAATACTGTTTATCTCTTTTGTGGTGATAAAAAAAAATAAATTTTGTGTATTTTACCACCCTAACCAATTTAATATCTCAAAGGGAAAAAATGTTTATAGTCTGCAAAAAGTTTTCAGAATTTTTCTTAGACTCTTTATTCTCTTTACAAAGATTTGACATCAGTACTAAGCATTTTTGCAATAGAGTAGAAGGTGGAGAGATTCTTTTGACCACTTTCCTTAAATAAAATAAGTTATTGCTTATTGTTAGAAACTAAAATAGTTATTTTATGTGTGTTCCCATGTTATATACGTACTTTTAATGCATGTTTTCTGTTTTGATCTTTGCATTAACCTATTGAATATCCCTAGTTATTGATAAGAAAACTGAGGCAGTATTATTAAGAGGCTTGTCTGGAACTATACATTCTATTATTGGTGTTTCTAGGTCATGGGCATAGAGCTTCTAACTCCAAATTCTGGGCTTTTTTCATTGGATTATAAAATCATTCAACATATTAATTCATTCCTTAAGCCATGATGTCAGTTACTATCAATAGTTCATGACTATTCCACATAGTCAATGAACAACTCAGCTACAAAACCAAGATTTTTCTGCAGGTCTATTCAGAATGGTATTATTATAATTGAAAGTTGTTGTCTACATTGATAACTTAGAATATAATTGTCTAAACTTCTATTTCTGACATTTTAATTATAAATCATTGATAATACATTGAGGCACACTATTCTTCAAAAACTTCACAAAGTGTATATATTTGTATATTTTTAGGTATACACATAATTTACTGAACTGTTTTTAAGAGAAAGTGATAAATGTGATCTACAAATCCTTTTACTTCACAGAGGATGCCCACAACGCAGGGTAGTTTTGAGGGCCGCTTGGCCAAACAAAAGTCAGTGAAGACCCAACTGAGATATTAATTCGTAGCTACAAAATTCTGCCTCAATATAAGCTCATATCACCTGGCTGTCTTTTTCATAAGGAGGAAATTTTTCTTTAATCCCATATAGATTATCTTTTGTTTGAAAGTGCTTATCTTCAAATCATCAATTCTGCATTCCAATACAGAGAAGAACAAAGTTTCTCTGTAATGAGCCTTCAATTAGAAATACTATGTAATGTGCCCCAATACAACATTCCTCTGTTATAACATTGCTAGAAACTACTGGTTGGGAGTAACCAATTATTCACTGATGATCCTTATTAACACCAACTTGAAAATCCTTTTCCCTACATAGTGCTTCACTGGGAGGAAGGGGGAAGTTTCTCTGTTTGCAAGTGAAACTCAACCAAGTGATAATACACTGTTAGATAATATGCCCTTCCAGACACTGATAAATTAACTTTTTTCTCAATGCAAAATGGTGTGTTCTTTGAAGCTATGCTGCTATCACTCGATATTAATTTTAATGTGTATTTACTAATCTCCAAAATTCAGCTCAATCTCTGTTGGTTTTCTTTACCTTCAGGTAGATTAAAATATTCCTGAATGTTGCCTCCTCTGAAGATTCCTAAAGTATTCTAAGCCTTCCCAGAAGCCATTGATCAGTGTTAAACAATCCTGAGAATTCTAAAGTAATCCCACACAGTGAGGCCCACTGGCTAAGCCCTGCAGTGAGAGAGGCTACCAGCTGTGTTGTTGATGGATGAGAGCTGTTTCATGATTTTATTCCTAAATGGAGTTTTTTTTTTTTTTGACATTTTAACAGCATTTATGGTGATGTAATTTATTTTATTTTCTCTCTTCAATCTGCTGCTTCGTTCTTTCCCTCACCCTCCCCTGTCACTGGCAGTCATCACGGTCAGTCTTTATGCATTCATTTGGGTTGGTTTGCCTAATCAGTCAACTTCAGAATATCAGCCAGCTCTCAAAACACTTCTTTTGCTACCAGAGAGTGGCTAGGTGAGATTTGAGTCCCTGGTGTTGATAATAGCATATCAGTGCCCAGGAGAAAAGAGAAATTGAGTAAGAAATACAAAGGTAACCTAGGAAAGGAAATGTGACTCAAGTCATTGGCCCAAACCAGAGATAAAAATAGTTACTGAGCATTCTCATAATTTGACTCCTTGGTAACATGGCATGCCCTGCGCTTAGAGAGCATTTTGGCTATCCGCTCTCTGCTTCTCCATCTTTTAGCACCTGTCCTTCTCCTTCTTCTGCAAGCCCAGATCTTTATTCTTATTCCATTGCTGCAAAACACCAAGGCAGAGATGAGAATGGACTTGCTAATGGTACCACATCAATCAGTGGCCATCAAATACGTTATTCTGTCTTGAAATGCATTTGTGCTGTGCTGTGCTTACTCGCTCAGTCATGTCCAACTCTTGCAACCCCATGGACTGTAGCTCACCAGGCTTCTCTGTCCATGGGGATTTTCCAGGAAAAGTATACAGGAGAGGGTTGCCATGCCCTCTTCCAGGGGACCTTCCCAACTCAGGGATCGAACCCAGGTCTCCTGCATTGCAGGCACACTCTTTACCATCTGAGCCACCAGGGAAGAGAAATGTATCTGGTCCTATAAAATGAGGACCCCACTCTCTTGTACAAAGGGCATGTCATATTCAAGTGCCTTTAGATAATCTCATGCCAGTAGAGTCCTTTCTCAGGACTACTAACTGCTTTTAAAAAGGCCTTTCAAATGTGGCCTCTGTAGCACATACCAGAGAGTGCATGTGCTTACTGAAGATTCTAGAACACTTTGAGCAGATTAGGGGATGTGGACTAGGAAAGTGAAAACAGAGAGGACGCTGGAGGATTCTAAGAGGAAAAAAAGAAAAATGAGGTCATGAAATGTTGGTTAGGGTAGTAAACGGATATCGAAGAGGATGGAAAGAGAGGCCCTTGGAAGAATAATTGACATGAGGGAGAATGGATGTTTGTTCCTGGATGGAGCAAAGTGAAGGGGAAAGAATTGTGGGTTGTATTTTGAGCTCCTAGGATCCTGTTATAAAGTGAGAATTTCTTCATTGACACAAATGTTCTCTTGGTGATGACCTCGTCCCTAACTGTGGCAATTGAATGCCTTTCCTTTCTTGCTTGTGTGTTGTTGAGTGTGTCAGTGATATTTTGGTTCAGGTACCAGGCACTGCAAAAGACATTTATGGTGATAAGCCTCAGCATCTGATGTGAAGAGCTGACTCATTGAAAAAGACCCTGATGCTAGGAAAGATTGATGGAAACAGGAAAAGAGGGTGGCAGAGGATGAGATGGCTAGGTAGCATCACCAACTCAATGGACATGAATTTGAACGAACTATGGGAGATAGTGGAGGACAGAGGAGCCTGGTGTGCACAGCCCATGGGGTTGCAAATAGTCAGATTCAACTTAGGGACTGAACACCAACAACGACAAAGTATAATGTGAACATGTAGATCTCCCATTTCTTTTTTTGTGTGTGTGTCTCCAAACAATATTTAAAGAAGTATATTGACCGCACAATCCTCTAAGTTTGTCATTAGCCATATGTCTTTACAAATGCTGCCCCCAACAAGGAAGGACTGACTGATCAGCAGATTCAGGCTGTGACTGACATGAACACAGATTTCTCCCTGAGCTAAAAAGGTTTCTTTTTTTCCAGTGGAATCTCATGTGCTCCTTTTTTTTCATTTGAGCACTGCATGTTGTCTTTCCCCATTAGGCTACACAGTATCTGATTATAATTATGAAAAGCAGTACATAAAATATTTTAGTATTTCAAAACAGGAGATATTGAGAAATTCCCATGTTAACAAGTAGGGAAAAGAATACCTTATATTTGAAAGCTTTGGAAACAAGTGGGAAGGCAAGATTTTTTACTTAATAATTGATTTAAAGTCACATTTTGAAGATTAGAAACATTTCTAGTCCTTTGGCAGCAATTACCCTTTAGAAAAGTTTAAGTCTACTTGCTCTGCAGATGCTTAAAAACGACTATCTATTGATAAGTTGCTATCTTTGGTGGAAAAAATAGTGTAGGATTAGTAGTGTGATGGCCCTGGATTAGCTTTCTTAATACTGATTTTTAATATGATTTCTAGGACCATATTTTTTGTTTCCTTCACACTCTTCAAAATACACAGCTCAATAGAATTACCACATGTTGTCTTTCCAGAGATTGCTTTAGCAAGGGCGACTTAGTTCATTAACCCTTTGATTCCGATCACATCAGTAATAAGAGGGACTAGACACATAAATGTTAATGAATGCATACTCATGGCAGAGAACTAGGGAACTGATATCAATGGCACTTGAATGTAAGAATCAGCTTTCAGTTATCAGACTGATGCAAGATAAGGTCATTTTTTAGGGACTACAGAAATGACGAAAGGTTTGCCCTTTTCGTTTTGTTTTGTTTTGTTTTTTTCCCCATAAGTAAGGATGGTGATTCACCTTCTTAGAGGCCCTCAGCATTTTCTCCTGACTGTACATGTAATAAAGGGAATGCATTTCACAGTCGTGCAGATTTTGGCACAGATCCCAGCTCTGCCATCCATAACTTAAATATGCTAGTAGAACTCTAGAACATCTGTAACAAAGCAACGAGAAGCTATTGTATATGGATGTTGTACATATAATATTAAACAATGTAAAATGAGGTTTTACATTGGAACATTACTTCCTACTATCATTACTTTGTTGTCTTATGTATTCTTCTGCCTCTTGGTGAGAGAGTAGCTTATCTGGTTGAAAGGATGTAGAAAAGTGCCAGGGACAGAACATCAGCCAGAAACACCTAGAGCAGTGTCATGCAGCATTCAACAAAAGTTTGGTAAATTAAGCAGTTGACAAGCAAACCAACAGAAACATCTTATTCTCCTTACCTGTATACCTTATCACTAATATCAATAATAAAAACTTCATTTATTATGTGACAAGTACTTTATTCTTTTTGTTACACTCATTCCTTCAAAACAACCCTGAGAGCATGTGTATTCCCATTTTAAAGATGAGGAAATTGAGACTTAGAGAGGAAAACATTCCCAGGGCACAGAGTTAGTAAGGAGAAGAACTAATAATTATTTCAGCTGTGCTTGCTTCAGGGCACGAGTTCATAAACACTATACTCTGAATCTGCTTTTTTATTAAATAGCTGCTTTCCAGTCAGCTATTCTGGCCACATTGTCCCTTGGGATGCTTCCCTAATCCCCAGCAGGGAATCTGGCCAGTTTGAGATACAATGCCTCAGGGGTTCCAATTTAAATGTCACAAATGTCAGAGCCTTCCACCCTGGGCCACAGGTAATTGCGCTTTGGAGGTGTTTAAAGATAATCAAAAGATCCATACCACTCCAAAGTTTATTATCTAATTTCCTCACCTTTTACCATTTCTAGTGTAGCCAACAGAACATACTCTGCATTCTTAAAAGCTTGCCTGATTCACCTAATCATGCAAAAAAGCTTTACTTTTCTTCTAACAGGTGGCTGATCACAAACCCTGTTTTGGCCAATCAAAACATTAGATGATTGTTATTCTTGGAAAACCATGTTAAAGTCCAGACCTGTAATTGCCTGCCAGGTAGCATGGCATAGTAAAAATAACATAACAGTGTGCTTGCCTTGTTAAAGCATCCCTTGTATTCTGGATCAGAATCCACTGGGCTTGGTGCTGGTGAAGCATATAGCAGCAATAAAATGCTAGCCATACCAATTATTGTGAAATGGAGTCAGAAGGCTGAGCACCAAGAGAACTTCCTAATTGGGTATTAATGATGTCATCACACGCGCAAGCCCAAGGTATTAGACACGTGAATGTGACCCTTTTCCTTTTTTTGGCTTAGGCATTTTCCATTCCATCTGAGCAGCAAAGGTCTTAATTATATTTACAGCTTTTTCCTGGGTTTCACATCATTCCCTAAAATCAGATTCACTGGGTATTTTATCTTTAAAAGTATAATCGAGGAGATACTCAATTCCTTGTCAAAAATGGGCTGATACGGCTTAAATTCAAATCAATTTATGGACTATCCTAAAAGAACATGTATTCATGTGTTGCTTTTTCATTACATGATTTTAGAGAACAAATTGAAAATAATTTTGAACATAAATGCAATGTAGACCAATACGTTGTTCAGGTGTAAACAAAGAGAATGAATGCATACGAAATATTCTCAAAATCATGAGCCTCAGCTCAGTGATGGTGTAGAAGCTCTTAGAAGATTTGAGGCCAGGTAATCCCCTGGACGGAGGAGCCTGGTGGGCCGCAGCCCATGGGGTCGCTAAGAGTCAGACGTGACTGAGCGACTTCACTTTCACTTTTCACTTTCATGCATTGGAGAAGGAAATGGCAACCCACTCCAGTGTTCTTGACTGGAGAATCCCAGGTACGGGGGAGCCTGGTGGGCTGCCGTCTATGGGGTCGCACAGAGTCGGACACGACTGAAGCGACTTAGCAGCAGCAGCAGCAGCAATGCCTTTGAACTAGAGTTTGGGGGTAAAATACCAGATTCTGTATTTTATCAGATGAACAAAAAAATATTTTTGGTAAAAGTATGACCCACATGTTGCACAGGACATACTTATCCTACAAAATTATTCATTGTCTATCTGGTATTGTAGTCTAACTGGGCACCCCATATTTTTATTTGCTAAGCTTGACACACCTACTCTAAGTGTATTTTCATTGGCAAAATAAAGTAATAATACCTAGCTATCTCATCTGGCTGTTAAGATACTCAAATGGGGAACAGTGATAGCATGTCGTAAACCTTTTTTCACTCCCATGTATTCAGCTCTATGCCTATCCCCTGATATCTCAAAAAGAAAAAAAAAGAGAATCAAGAGTCAGAGAGAGAGAAATAAAAAGAGGCTGAGACATGGAGCAGGAGATGTGAAATAGCGGGGGCTGTCCACCCGGCCCTCCAGTGCCTGACAGCGTGCCCTGGGCTGAGGGTGGCAGGGGAGGTGGTTTCTGCTCTGGCCTCTCTCTCCCTGAGGCCACTTCCCATAATATGAGCACCTGATGGTACAGAAGTATGATTCCAGTGTTTAAAGATACTTATTTTTTTATGCAACATGGTCCCTAAATGCAAGCCAACTGCTTCATCTGGAGCTCAACCAAAGAAACCGCGATCTGTTCCAAAGACAGAAGAAAAAGAAATCTTTGGACTTATTGAGAAACGGTGTGTTGATATCGAATGTGGCACTTCCCAAGAGATTTTTAAAGGTAATTTAACTATAGACGATCTTCATCTCACATGTTGGTTTGAAATCTCAGTCTCCGTGTAAGATGAAATTTCACTGTAATTAACGTAAAAAGTGTTTTGCACTTGATGATGTAGTAAACTGATAAAAGGCATCACTATTTTTATATTGTTCTTTTACTTCCTATTATTTTTCCTGTTTCATTATCACCAAAGAAAGTGATATTTAAGTTCTTGAGAGTTTGCCACAGAATTTGAAATAAATGGGAGGCAATTTGAAGACTAAAAAACAACAAGATTCAAAGATAGCTATGATTCGGCTACTTAGGACTAATGTCTTAGAACAATAAAGGAATAAATGCATGTGGTATAACATCTTAAAGGAAAAAACTTAGAAGCAATGAGATAACTAACTATAAGTACTAGATGTAATTACTGCACAATGAGGATGCTTCTTTATAATGAAATTATGGGGTATGAGGGTTTGTTGACATGATTGGAGAAAAAGTAAATCTCAGAGAAAAGGATTTTCCTGGAACTTCTATCCTGTACATTGTAGAACAATCTTTTATGAGATGTGATAAGAGCCAAAGAGTTTCAGTCACTTAAAAACAAACTAATTAAACCATTAAGAATATGCTATAGATAATCACCCTGCCCTTGCAGGATGAAAGGTCAGCAAATCTAAATAATTTTGTTTTGCCTAATTTTTATGAGTTTTTACTACATATCTGCTAATGTATATCAACTGAATAATTCATTCAGATTAGAACAGTGCTGGACAGGATGGTAAGCACTTGTGATATGATGGTGATGAGGATGATGATACTTCCCCAGCTTATTATAGTTATTTGAATAATTTTGAATATTCAATATATGCAACTGACTATAAGCTCCTTGATTGTGGGATCATTCACCTCTTTATAGTCTTCCCAGTATCCAGCTGAGTGCTTTCATCCTCACTCCTATGGGGCAGTATTATTTTTATCTTCATTTCTAGAACTGGGGAAACTGAGGCACTAAAAGATTAAGTCACTCATCATGGTCTCATAGCTGGGATGTGATGCAGACAGTCTAGCTTCAAAAACCAAGGGGTTCACCTCTTGTGCTATCCACCTTTTCCATACTCACAAAGATCGTGCTCAGGTTCTTGGACAGGGGGATGATAAATGTACAACAGGGAGGATTGGGTAAGACGGCTAAGATCAAGAGTCGAAATATGAGTCACACTGTAGAGGTGGAATTTCTTGGACAGGGTAGGAAGGTTATTCAAAGAAAAAGAAATATAGGTAAAGAGGAATAAGGAAAATGGGCTCACAGAGCTGAAGGCTGTGAGAACAAAGTGCTATTGGAGCAAAGGGCCTGGGATGATTTTCTGTGATGATTTGATCAGGAGCTGTGAGAGCAGCAGGTGACAAGATATGTTGAAGAGATAAGAGGATCCAGTGGTGAACACGGGAACAAGAATGACTGGGATGGTGGGGTGTGGGCTGGTGGAGACGAAGAGGTCAGAGAAGGAACAGTAGAGAGGAGGGTGGAGGTTAAGGCTCTAAAAGCATCCTTTCTCCTTCTACCACACTTTAGAACATGTCAAGTTGAATTTTCTGAGATGTCTTCTTAGGGGTGTGTGTGTGTGTGTGTGAAAAGTGAAAGTGTTAGTCATTCAGTCGTATCTCAGTTGTTAGGACCTTTTCTGAAAGGCACGTTGCCCATCAGCATCAGGGAGAATGGAAAACAGCGCCAGATACCTCTGTTTAGAGCCCCTCTATTTAGATATCCTGCTTACTTTGTTGTTTGTTGTTCAGTCATTAGGTTGTGTTGGACTCTTTCGTGACCCCATGGACTGCAGACTCCTCTGTCCATAGAGTTCTCCAGGCAAGAATATGGGAGTGGGTAGCCATTCCCTTCTCCAGGAGATCTTCCCCACCCAGGGATCAAACCCAGGTCTCCCAAACCGCAGGCAGACTCTTCACCAACTGAGCCACTGTTGTTGTTCAGTTGCCAAGTCCTGTCCAGTTCTTTGCAACCCATGGACTGCAGCATGCCAGGCTTCTCTGTCCTTCACTATTTTCTGAGGTTTGCGCAAATTCATGTCCTTTGAGTCGAACATGCTATCTAACCATCTCATCCTCTGCCACCCTCTTCTCCTTTACCTTCAATCTTTCCCAGCATCAGGGTCTTTTCCAAGGTGTCGGCTCTACCCGTCAGGTGGCCAAAGTATTGGAGCTTCAACTTCAACAACAGTCCTTCCAATGAGTATTCAGGGTTGATTTCCTTTGGAATTCACTGGTTTGATACCCTTATAGTTCAACCGACTCTCGAGAGTTTTCTCCAATTTGAAAGTTGAGAGGATCAGGGAGAATGGAAAACATTCTTTTAGCACCGATCCTTCTTTATGGTCCAAATCTCACGTCCATATATGACTACTGGAAAAACTATAGTTTTTGGCTATATGAACTGTTGTGGGTGAAATGATGTCTCTGGTTTTTAACACACTGTCTAGGTTTGTCATAGCTTCCCTTCCAAGGAGCAAGTGTCTTTTAATTTCATGATTGCAATCACCATCCACAGTGATTTTGGAGTCCAAGAAAATAAAATCTGACATTGCTTCCAGTTTTTCCCCATCTATTTGCCATGAAATGATGAGACTGGATGCCATGATCTTAGTTTTTTGAAAGCTGAGTTTTAAGTTAGCTTTTTCACTCTCCTCTTTCACCTTCATCAGGAGGCTCTTTTGTTCCTCTTCACTTTCCGCCATCAGAGTGGTATCATCTGCATATCTGAGGTTGTTGATATTTCTCCTGGCAATCTTGATTCCAACTTGTGATTCATCCAGCCTGGTATTTTTTACGATGTACTCTGCGTATAAGTTAAATAAACAGGGTGATCATATACAGCCTTGACATGCTCCTTTCCCAATTTTGAACCAATCAGTTGTTCCATGTAAGATTCTAATTGTTGCTTCTTGACCCACATACAAGTTTCTCAATAGGCAAGTAAGGTGGTCTGGTATTCCCATATCTTTAAGAATTTTCCATAGTTTGTTATGATCCACACAGTTAAAGGCTTTCATGTAGTCAATGAAGCAGAAGTAGATAATATTATATATTTGTGTGTGTGTGTGTGTGTATATATATATATATATATATAGGAATGCAGGTCTCATACCCAGAGAAATACTCTTGACTGTGGAAGCATATTTTTCCAGTCGTCCAAAAGTAGAAGGCTCAGGAGAACATACATATGGTTGCCTTAGAAGAAAAAGACTGTGAGAGGGAGAGAGAACTGAACGACACTCGATTAGGCCTACATTTGAAGTGTGAGAATAGTAAAGACAGTGAGTGGTCAGGAAAGTGGCAAGTATCTAGAAGGTTCAAGAAAATTCTTTTATTTTACATAAGTAAAAATGACTGGTTAGGAAATGGTCACTTTAAAAAAATAAATAAAATGATGTTCCTTTCCCTCCCATTCTTCTACCTAAAGACATGGGTACACACACACACACACACACACACACACACACACTCACCCCACCTTTGCTAAAGACATTCTATTCTTCCTTCTATTTAGGAAATAAATACTTCCAAGAGCTGTATAGAAAGACTCTTAGGAATGAAAAACCAAGATTGATTTCAAGAGCACATTTGGTCCACCTCCTTGCCAGTAGGGGCATTTCCTAAATCATCCAAAGAAGAAAATTCTCAATTCTATTTTTAAAATATCTCCACAGATGGCAATTCCATAAGCTTTCCTGCTAATTTGCTCCAGTGTTTAATCAGCCTAACACACCAAGTTCTTCTTTACATCTAACTCAATGCTTTCTTGCTATAATATAGAAGCTATTTCCTCCTCCTAGGTGTGATTGTGAAAGAATCTAATAAATCAGAGAATCCACAAGTCAAATGTTCTCAAGCTTAATAGCTACTAAGATGCATTTGATTGTTTGTATCTCTTGTCAAATAGCATGTAATTTAGTCCCAATTGAAAATGAAGGCATCTACTTTTAAATTTACTACTAATAGGAACTGATTAGGGGCTTCCCAGCTGGCGTAGTGGTAAAGAACCTGCTTGTCGATGCAGGAGACATGAGATGCAGGTTTGATTCCTGAGTCGGGAAGTGGAGGAGGGCATGACAACTCATTCCAGTACTTTTGCCTGGAGAATCCCATGGACAGGGGAGCCTGGTGGGCTACAGTCCATAGTGTTGCAAAGAGTCAAACAGGACTGAAGCAACTGAGCACCCACGCACACAGGTACTGATTAAATAAATATTTAAATGTCCTTTTGCTCTGAATAGAAATAATATGTGGATAAAACCTCTTTAGAGTTAACTGAACCAAAGTTTTTCCTAAGAAAAATCTCCTTCTGAGAATTTTAATGAGTCTTTTAGGGGGACCTCTGTAAGCCTTTTATCTATGATATGTGTGATAAAGTGCAAAATCCTCAAATGCCTATAGGTTGTTTATAATATTATGAACATTATTCTTCAATTATTCTCCTTCCTACATAATGTCATTGAATCATTTGCTTATTCTTCAAGCCAGAAATCTACATTAGAGTGAATTTAAACTTTCTAGAATGATATCCTCAGGCAATGAGGAAAGAGATCTAATGATAAAGCCAAAAAAGAGCAACAAGAGAAAACCTTATTATTTTATTTTATTTTTGGTTTTGAGCCAACCATGTGTGTCCAATAGTATTAATGCTATATAAACCGCAGAGATATGGCTAAGAAAGGAACAAACATTCTCATTACAGATATAGATACAACAAATTTAGACAGCAGAGTATTAAAAGCCTTCCCAGTCCTTTCCATTGCTCTGGTAAATACCCTCAGTGATTTCCTGGGACTTGCACCACACTGGGCCCCCAGGATCACAGGTGCCAAAGGCGAGATGGCCACATCAAAATCAGAGACACATGGTCAAGGAATAGTGCCAAGATCTCTCATAGATGGAAGTCAACCAAAGAGGATAAATACAAGGAAGTACAATATTAGCTCAAAGGTATTTGGAGATCAGCTCCCCAGTATTTTTAAAAAGAGCCATGAAGAGCAATACTTCAATGAATATTGAGAAATATTCTCAGTTCTCATGAAACTAGAAAAAAAAAATCTGTCCTTTCACTTTTATGAAGGATGCACAGCTATAGTTGTCTTCATGCACAGGTCTCATCTCCAGAAAATATGCTCTTGCATCTGCCTGGAAGTTTTCTCCCATTCTCAGTTTTCTGTTCCCTTTCTTAATACTTTAGTTTTTTAAGACTTGCCTTAGAGGACATTTGGCTTCCCTGGTCGCTCAGACGGTAAAGAATGCACCCGCAGTGTGGGAGACCTTGGTTTGATCCCTGAGTTGGGAAGATCCCCTGGAGAAGAGAATGGCTACCCACTCCAGTATTGTTGCCTGGAGAATTCCATTGACAGAGGAGCCTGGCAGGCTACAGTCTATGCGGTTGCAAAGAGTCAGACACAACTGAGCAACTTTCATTTTACACTTCTAGAAGACATAGACTCAGAGGACGCTGTTCTTGCCCTTTTTAACAGAGTGAGACGATTGTGCTCTTTATTCTCCAGCAACTCCCCATAATTAACCCATCCTGAGATGAATTGTATTGTATTTAATTGCTCCATCCCCTGTTCGTCTCTCCTACCTTATGTTAAGGGCAGGAGCGAAACTTCCTCTTAATCAAGACTACATATCCAATGGCTAGCACAATGCATTGATAAAGGCATGTCGAATGTGCGAAGATCATATGAACGCATATCTTGCGGCCAGTGTGTTCCTACTACTCTGTTTGTTAATATCTTTCAACCAGCTCAGTGCTCTGAATTGAAGTGCCCCCTCCCCCCCCAAAATTTCATGTATTGAAGCTTCAACCCCCAGTACCTCAGAATGTGACTGGATTGAAGTCATAATCTTTAAACAGGCGCCTAAATTACAATTAGGCCATTAGGGTGGGCGCTAATTCAATCTGACTGATATCCTCGTGAGAAGAACCAGGGACACCTGCCCTGAGACATAAGCAAGTGAGGACACTGCAAGAAAGCAGCCAAGGAGAGGGGCCTCAGAGCAAACACCTTGGTCTTGAACGTCTAGCTTCCAGAATTACGCTAAAATAAAGTTCTGCTGTTTAGGCCACCCCGTCTGTGCTACTTTGTTATATGGCGGCCATGAGAATTCATATCCAACCAGCATATCCTCCTGTTTCATCTAGAGTAGCCCACACTTTCCCTTTTGTTCTGCTAAGGGGAAGTTGGATCATAACTCTCTTCACTTGGGTCTCCGTGAGGAAAACAGAAGCCATTTTAGGTCTTTCAAAGAGACAAAATTTAATACAAAGCTTTGGTCACACAGATTATGAAACAGCGGAGAAGTTAAACGGGAGGTTATGAAGCAACCGAGAATTAGAAGCCATTCCCACTCGAGGGGCGGAGGGACGTAGGAGGAAGTAGTTTCCCCAGCGCCCGGAAACAAAGCGTGTGTGACAGGGCGTAGGGCCGTGACTAGCTAGGGTGGGAGTCCATAGGAAAGGACGTCGTCAAACAAAGAGAATAAGAAAGAAGCAAGGCTGCCAGCATCGTCCTTCGAAATTTAGCCAGCGTCTGCTCTTGGAAGAAACGGTCAAAAGTTGTCTGATGCTCACTCAAGAGGTACAATCCAAAGGGTCTAACCCCGCCCCCGCTTTGCCTTCCAGCCTCCCGAGAAGCAGAGAAAGGGTATGGAATGAATGTGGGAGCAAAGACTTAAATGACAGCCACAGTCCACAAGAAAATATGTCATGTGAGGGCTGGAAGTAGGTCTGGTCCCTGCTTTATCCCCAGTCCAGCACCTGGCAAACACTGTAACAACATACATCAGGTATTTTAAAAGGGCGTGTTAAATCAGTCTTCCCTGAATGAATGTCGCTTCTCAGTTACCATTTCTCTAGTATAATTAGTCTAATGCATATCTGTAAATGCCTACTACAGTTTAAAATTCAAGGCAGAAATCTCATTAGGTGTTTTGTTCACTGATGAATCACTGGCATTTAAAACACACCTGACCAGTAGTAGGTACTCTGTACATATTGTGTGTGCTAAGTCACTTCAGCCGTCTCTGACTCTTTGTGACCCCGTGGACTGTAGCCCGCCAGGCTCCTCTGTCCATGGGATTCTCTAAGCAAGAGTACTAGAATGGATTGTCATGCCCTCCTCCAGGGGATCTTCCTGATCCAGGGATCAAACCCGCATCTCTTCTGTCTCCTGCACTGGCAGGCTGGTTTTTACCACTGAGTCATGAGGGAATCCTCCTTACATATTAGTTGGACCAATAAATAAAAGTTTCATACAGTGGAAAACACAGCTTACCGTCTTCTTAATTAGAGTGTGATGCATCAGATCGTGGACCAGGTGCCTCTCAAAGCTAAGGAAGAATTGGGCCTGACTACCATCCAGGTAGCTTACAGAGACCTTCCTGTTTGCCATGATCTTAACAAATCAAATGTAGGGGTTTATCTTAATAGACCATAAACATGAAATTTTATAACAGCTACAAGGAATTATGAAGAATGCAGATACATGATTCTTCTAATATATATATGTAATATATATATATATATTATATATATATATGCACCAATGTGATATAGGGTATATACTATGTAACATATACAAGCTGACTTATATTTAAACCTAAAAGGAGACACATTAGAAGTTTTGTACGATTTGAGGGGGTGGGAATCTAATTAGCAAGAGGCAAACCCAGAGAAGAGACATCAGAATGAAGTCATAGGAGGTGAAAGGCTTAGAGACAGAAAGATTAGACAACAGAGAAGCCTGAGAAGAGAAAGGAAGAAAGTGCCTGTATTTCAAAAGTGTTTAAAAGTATGAATATACAAGAAGAAGATGCTGTAAACCTCTGCTGTAGCGACCATTAGTCATATGGCCTCAGCCGTATTCTTTGTACCTATTCAATTTTCTTTGTAGCCGTATTCCATTTTCCCATCTGGAAATGGAAACAGTAATGACAGCCACCCCAGTGTGCATTTATGAGACTCAGACCTCAAAGGTCCACGTGAGAGGTCCAGGACCACATTGCCCGCGGTAAGCAACATTCGGGGAGGTTTGCAGTGCGTGCAGGCCGTATCTCTGACTGAAGCTGGCAGGGAGAGAAATAAACACATCATGAAAGTGTTAGACCAGGTGTCAGAATCCCTCAAGGCCAGGTTTGCATAAAAGATTTACGTGGAGAACATGTGACATATCCTTGCGAGCCGGGGTCGTTCAAGTGCGTTTTACTTGAAGGCAAGAAGGTAGACTAATTCTCCCCACACCACTCCCCCACCAAATGACCTTTCAAGTTCTCCTTCAGCCTTTACTTCCATAAAACATATAATTGCCCTTTCTGGCAGTTCCTCGAAAAGTGCTTTTCCCAACCTTTCTGGGCTGCCTTGGACGGAAAGTGCCCCGGGTTCTCAGAGACTTAACACCCCGCCTTGTGAACATGAGCGAGATTATTGTCTCCCAGCAGCTCTTTTCACATGTGATAAGCTTGGCAAGCTGCCCTGCTAAGTGTCAAGCCCTGAATGTTTTTGTTTTTGCCCTGGTGGTCCTGAGGAGTTACTGGAATCCTTCTGGGGATCTGTTTTGTATCAAACTGTTGGCCGATGGTGACGTTGAGAAGAAGCAGGTAGAGACAGAGAGGGAGCTCTGGACTGCATCGCGTTTCATTCTGATAGCAGACTCCCTGTCTGGCCTCGCTGCCTCCAAGCTGCCTGCAGTCTCTGCTTCCTCCCCTCTGTGCTTCTCAGTGTTACAGGGCAATCTTTTGTGTGCATGTCTCCCCCCCAACACCCCCCGCCCCTGCTGCCCTTTCCTCCTCAGAGAGGCTTGTCAGAACGCCTTATCTGCTGACGAACGAAAGGAATTTCTCCTGCGCGGGCGGGACCCCACTAATGCAGCCCTGGCCAGCACGCCGGGTCACCAAGTGAAGGGAGCCCCAAAAGGCAAAGTGCACGGAAAATATCAGGACGGCTGTGGTGCCAGGAGGTGCCGTCAGCCGGCATTTTCCTGCAAGCAGAGCGGGAGGCGAGGCTGAGAGAATCAGTCGTGGGTGAGTTTACTCTGATGGGAGATGCCACACCAGCTAACATTGACTTTGGCAGTCACAGCATTCATTCCACATGGAGCTTTGAAAGCATGTGTTTAGGAGCCTGGCGGCATTTTAGAGCCAAATGAGAATCACTGCTGCTGCTTCTTCATACAGGATTTTTTTTTTTTTTTCATTATTTGAACTGAGATTCATTTTCTTAATCTCTTCCAAACATCAACCATCTGGAAAAAAAGAAAGTGACAGTCCCTCAGTCATGTCCACCTCTTTGCGACCCCATCAACAAAACAGTCCTTGGAATTCTCCAGGCCAGAACACTGGAGTGGGTAGCCATTCCCTTCTCCAGGGGATCTTCCCAACCCAGGGATCGAACCCAGGTCTCCCACACTGCAGGCGGATTCTTTACCAGCTGAGCCATGAGGGAAGCCCCAACCATCTGAAACTTTTTCCAATTACCAAAAACAAAGGAGATGAGGCTGTTATATCCATTAACATAATCACTCCATGATGCCCAGTTATGAACATCTCACAAGGGCCTGTGAGGAGTGAGGACTCATTTAATACACAGCGAGTGACCGGATCCTCCTTCTGGGGCACTCTGGTGTAAATGGCACCATCACCAACACAAATCTTGCAAAGCAAACTATGGAAGAAAGAGAGAGAAGGAGGGAGGGAGGGAGGGAGGGAGGGAGGAAAGAGTCACATGTTTATGCTGAATGTGAAGTCGGGGTTGGAGAGGGGAGATGTAAGCACCGGAGGTCTGGGATAGATGGTCATCTAGTAATTCTGCTGAGATGTCCATTATGTCTGTGACCTTCCAGTGATGACTAAAGCCACACAAGTTAAGGATGTGCAAGAATAGATCCTTCTAAACACACCACAGTCTTGGAGAAGGCTGCTGCTGCTGCTGCTAAGTCGCTTCAGTTGTGTCCGACTCTGTGCATCCCCATAGATGGCAGCCCACCAGGGTCCTCCATCCCTGGGATCCTCCAGGCAAGAACACTGGAGTGGGTTGCCATTTCCTTCTCCAATGCATGAAAGTGGAAAGTGAAAGGGAAGTCGCTCATTCGTGTCTGACTCTTAGCGACCCCATGGACTGCAGCCTACCAGGCTCCTCCATCCATGGGAGTTTCCAGGTGAGAGTACTGGAGTGGGGTGCCAGTGCCTTCTCCGGAGAAGGCTGCTAGGTGTGTGGTATTAAGGCATAGGGCCTAAAGTCAAGAAAGGTAGGTTTAAGTCCCAGCTCAGGTTCTTGCTGTGTGACCAGCTTCACTTAATCATTTGAACCTCCATATCCTCATCCGCAAAATGTATCTAAGAATAATAGCTAATTTACTTTGTAAAGAGTAGCCATACAACTTTTTTTTTTTTTTTAACTTTAAAGCTGTTCAATCCAATCTCTCATTTTATGGAAGGACTTTAGCACACATATTCTTGATTCAAAAAAGTTTATTAATTTATTTGAAAAAGGCCATTTATTAAATCAAACTTCTGGAAGACATAATCCTTACCAATTTTCATTTTAGGAAATAGAAAATTCTTTGCAAGAATTTTACTTGTTTAGAAAGAGTTGCTGTTCTAAAGCAAGTCATTTTTAGTCTCTTGATATGTTGTCAACCAAACAGAGTGGAGGAGATATAATTGTATTTGAATGGCATAATAGTCTCATTGTGTGATTAGAAATTTAGTAAGTGAGAGGCAGTTTAACAGGTATCTTAGCCTAAATTAAAGTCCATCTATCTCTGCTCATTACACTCAGAATAGTACCCTTTAGGGGAGTGGGGTGGGGGGGGTGATAAAAAGACAGGATTCTAGGCTTGTGGTCCCTTCCATGCCCCGTACGTTTAAATCTGACTCTGCATTCATTAGCAGACTTTGGAGTCACTGGTTTCTTTGTCTCCCTAATTGTAAACTCACAGTCTCAGGATACATCTTACTTAAGAAAGAAAGCATCTTTCTGATGACCAAGTTCTAAATTTCTTCTTGCTCCTTTCTGTCAACTCTCTCCCTAAAGTCCTGACACTGGCCCCAGTCCTCTGATTATTATCTTCTGGCATGCTATAAAGACATTTCATCTTGCATCTTTGCCTGTGACGATCTATTTCAATTCAACTTTTAGCAGCTTTGGGGGCTTTTTCTGCTTCTTAGTCTCCTAAGCATGCCTGCTTCACTGAGACAAATGCAGCTGTGATGCCGGAACTGGCCAGCTCTGCTCTCTCATGGTTCACTCTTACGATTAATGTGCTGATAGCCAAAATGCTCCAGACATTACACGTGACAACGGGAGTCTACTTGATGGTAAATAATCCATAGTCAATGGAGGTATACCGAAGAAGACAGATTTTCTCAGAATCATAGAGTCGCATAATGTTTATGCTGAAGCAGATCTTACAGATCTCTTCCAACCATCTCATTTTACAGACAAGGAAACTGAACTCTAAAGAGAGGAAGAGTCTGGCAGAGGTTGTAGATAAGAGTTATTTATGCCCTTTAAAAGTAAATTTGGTACTTAAGCCACTAATTTGAGAAAAAACAGATTTTTTACAGGGAAATGAACAGAGGGGAATAAAAAATTGGAACCCATATGGCTGAGAAGGAAGTGGAAAATCTTTGTGTGTGTGTGTGGTGGGAGGAAAGCACAAGAATGTTTAAAAAGGAAATTCATCAGAAAACTGTTAAGAAGGTAAGAATGAAAGCTAAAGGGTTTTATAGATTAACTGGGGCAGGAACTGAAAGGAACAATTTTAGAAATTGTGTTGGCTGAACACCTTGTAAAGCCAATGATGAAAAGGATATTTTTAGGGATAAGGAAAAGAATGATCTAGAGAAAAGCTCAGGGTGTTAAGGATGGCTTTAAAGAATAATTTGGGTGAAATCTTGGAAATGGCTGCTCTTTCCTTAAGGGAATTAGAGGTATCAGAGACACAGCTTAGCTTGGTGCAGAAACAGCGTGGGAATAGGCTGTAATCAGACTTCTTTAAACAAGACAGAGATAACCAGGCATGGTTTGCAGACCTGTAACAATGTGAAACCCAAGCTTCCACATTCTCAGATGAAGGTAAATCTGACATCCTAAATGACTGGCTGAGTGTGAGATTTTGATGACCACACTTTCTTTGTGTAGACTGTGTTTTTTCACTCTTTGAAGTTGTTGGAGTTTGTTGTTTAGTCACTAGATAAGTCTTGTCCGACTCTTTACCACTCGTGGACTGTTAGTATGCCAGGCTCCCCTGTCTTCCAGTGTCTCCTGGAGTTTGCTCAAATTCATGTCCATTAAGTCAGTGATGCTATCAAACCATCTCATCCTCTGCTGCCCACTTCTCCTTGTGCTTTGAATCTTCCCCAGCATTAGGGTCTCTTCCAGTGAGTCAGCTCTTTGCATCAGATGGCCAAAGTATTGGAGCTTCAACTTCAGCATCAGTCCTTCCAATGATTAATCAGACTTGATCTCCTTTAGGGTTGGCTGGTTTGATGATTGGATCTCCTTGCAGTCCAAGGGACTCTCAAGAGTCTTCTCCAACACCACAGTTCAAAAGCATCAATTCTTCGGCCCTTAGCCTTCCTTATGGTCCAACTCTCGCATCCATACGTGACTACTGGAAAAACCATAGCTTTGACTATAGGCACCTTTGTTGGCAAAGTGATGTCTCTGATTTTTAATATGCTGCCTAGGTTGGTCATAGTTTTCCTTCCAAGGAGCAAGCATCTTTTAAATTTATGGCTGCAGTCACCAACCACAGTGATTTTGGAGCCCAAGAAAATAAAATCTGTCACTGCTTCTACTTTTTCCCCTGCTATTTGCCATGAAGTGATGAGACCAGATGCCATGATCTTAGTTTTTTGAATGTTTATTTTTAAGGCAGCTTTTTCAGTCTCCTCTTTTACCCTCATTAAGAAGCACTTAGTTTCTCTCCACTTTCTGCCATTAGAGTGGTATCATCTGCATATCTGAGGTTGTTGATGTTTCTCCCAGTAATCTTGATTTCAGCTTGTGATTTACCCAGCCCAGCACTTCATATGATGTGATCTGCATGTAAGTTAAATGAGCAAGGTTGTTGGAGTTTACTCAGTAGCATATATGACAACAATAAAAAATCATTTGAGTGTTTACTATAAGTGAAAACAACATCAACAATTGGGGGGTCTAAATTTGCTTTTAATAATGCCAGGACCAATGAACCATGGTAGGCAGCTTCAAGGTTATGATGACAAGGCTGATGCCTCACCTACTTCAGAGGATGTATGTACTTTGGGGGAAAGAATGTACAGAAATTACCTACACTCTTTATTGAACATAGGAGACTACAGTGTCCAAACATGAGTAAGTAAAATTGGGTGCGTTTACTGCTGCCTCTAAGTACCAAATAGCAGCTGAGAATGCAGAGCTGCCCTCTACCTCAACATGGCAACTCTGGGGACTTTGGATAAAGCAGGATCATCATGCAGGTGAGGCTGCTAATTTAGTCCTCAGGCGTCATTTGTTTTGTTTTGTTTTGTTTTCTTTTTTTAAATCTAATAGGTAAGATCATATCACAACAAATTATAGACATAAGGAGCAATTTTTAGAAAGAGGAATTTCATCCATAATAACTATGTTAAAATCTCCACAAAACAGTCGGCAAAACAAGGGAAAGATAGGCTAGAGATATGAAGATGAATTATTCAGATTTACCAAGTGTCACTCAAGCTGTTTTGAAGATTCCCTCATTAATTTATTCACTTAGTTAATCATTAAATATCTACAAGGTGTTTGACAGGACAAAATAGCAGGACAATGTGTTTAACCTCAAGAAAACGAAAACTCTGGCAGCGAAAACTCTGGCAGCAAAAACTCTTTCCACTTAAATACCTATGGTGTAATACATGTTGTGGTGAGGTTGTAATTGACAGAGAAGAGGAAGTAAAGTGAGAGCCATCCCTCAAGGAGGTGACTTTTAAAGTAGGACTTAATGGAGAGACGAATATTTGCAAGTCAAGTGAGGAAAGACATCCCAAATAGGTAATAGCGCATACAAACTCCTAAAGATATGAGTGTATAGCCAACTTACATATACATGAGAACATAAGACAACAGAGAGGCCAAGAGAAATTGATGGGGATAGTGTTAATACATGCTGTTAAGAAATGGACTATCCCTATGGAAAAAAATAAAACTTAACCCCTACACACTGTACACAAGAAAGTAAATTTCTAATGGATAAAAGTTGAAAAGTTTAGAAGAAAGTATTTTAAAATATATGTACAACTTGAGATAGAGTAAAATATTAATGCACACACTATTGAAGAAAGTATAAAGCTGATTACATTCAAATTTTAAACCAGTGTTACACAAAAAAGCACCATAAACGCTGTGTCTCTGCAGGTACTCCATGGTGGGAGAAAGCTTTTGCAAATCATGTAACAAAACAAATTGCTATCACAAAATTTAAAAGATACTTAAAAATGAGAAAACCACACACACACACACACACACACCTCAATGGAAAAATAAGTAGCACGTATAAGTAAGTAATTCACAGAAAAGGGAAAAAAATGTCCTATAAACATATGAAAGTCTGCCTAGCCTCCCTCATAATCTGGGAAAACCACAATTAGATACAATTTCAGACTTGTTTGGAAAAGCGTAAAAAGTTTGATAGCAGATGTGAGCACGGGCACAGAACAGTGGGATTCTCACACACTGGGACGGAGTTAAAAATTACTTGGGGAACAGCCTGGCAACTTATACCAAAACTGAAGACATGTATCTCCTTTGCCTCATCGACTTCACCCCTCACTTCATATCTAGTGGCTATGCCCAAGGAGATGTGCCAAGGATGCAGACCGCAGCTTTTTTGGTTCAAGTGAAAAGCTAAGACAGACAAAGAAAAAGTAAAACATAAGTGTTCAGTAACAGCAAGAGTAGGCCATCCTCAATTATTCATATGAAACTCAAGAATCATCCAAATGGAAAGTTTTTCAAAAACCATGGTGTTTGCAACAGCCCTGTAATCGGTAGAGAGCATTACCCTGCCTACCACAGGGACTGGATTCCAAAGAAGAGCTCCTTGAGAGAGTCAGGTAGATTCTGCAGTACCTCTTACAATAGCCTCAAAAAGCATGGAGCATCTCTTCCCCCACGCCACTGTTTACCTGTGCAGTCAAACTGCCCATGCAGCTTTAAGAATAATAGACTCCGTATCTTGATGAGGGCATGCAAGATTCTGGAATCAGATTTGGGAACAGAAATACTGCTTTGAACACTCGTAAAATGCAGCCTTCCACAAATAGTGTCGTAGATGGAAACACTGGCTCTAGTGTCCGAACGCCTGTGGCAAAATCCTGGCTTCTGCTCAGGAGGAACATAGCGTGTCCTTAAAAAACAGCTACTTTGCCAATGTCAAGTTTTTTTCACTTGTAAAAAGACAGCAGCAGTTGCAAGATCCCAGAGGGTAGTTTGGGGGATTAAACAACCTATGACAGATAACCTATGCAGAATACTTAGCATGCTGCCTAGCTCATATAAGACCTCAAAAAATGTTACTGCCAACCAGCTGTATGAATTTAGAAAAGTTTCTCAACCACTTAGAAACTCAGTTTCTTCCTATGCAAAACAGTGATGAAAGTACTTCTCAGGACTGTTTTGAAGATTAAGTAAATTTAAGTATGGTTAATAGATAGTAAGAAATATTACACATATAATTATGGAAGCAACAGTTAGAACTGGACATGGAACAACAGACTGGTTCCAAATAGGAAAAGGAGTATGTCAAGGGTGTATATTGTCACCCTGCTTATTTAACTAATATGCAGAGTACATCATGAGCAACGCTGGACTGGAAGAAGCACAAGCTGGAATCAAGATTGCCAGGACAAATATTAATAACCTCAGATATGCAGATAACACCACCCTTATGGCAGAAAGTGAAGAGGAACTAAAAAGCCTCTTGATGAAAGTGAAAGAGGAGAGTGAAAAAGTTGTCTTAAAACTCAACATTCAGAAAACGAAGATCATGGCATCTGGTCCTATCACTTCATGGGAAATAGATGGGGAAACAGTGGAAACAGTATCAGACTTTATTTTGGGGGGCTCCAAAATCACTGCAGTTGGTGATTGCAGCCATGAAATTAAAAGACGCTTACTCCTTGGAAGGAAAGCTATGACCAACCTAGATAGCATATTGAAAAGCAGAGACATTACTTTGCCAACAAAAGTCCATCTAGTCAAGGCTGTGGTTTTTCCAGTGGTCATGTATGGATGTGAGAGTTGGAATGTGAAGAAGGCTGAGGGCCGAAGAATTGATGCTTTTGAACTGTGGTGTTGGAGAAGACTCTTGAGAGTCCCTTGGACTGCAAGGAGATCCAACCAGTCCATTCTGAAGGAGATCAGCCCTGGGTGTTCTTTGGAAGGAATGATGCTGAAGCTGAAACTCCAGTACTTTGGCCACCTCATGTGAAGAGTTGACTCATTGGAAAAGACTCTGATGCTGGGAGGAATTGAGGGCAGAAGGAGAAGGGGACGACAGAAGATGAGATGGCTGGATGGCATCATGGATTTGATGGACGTGAGTTTGAGTGAACTCCAGGAGCTGGTGATGGACAGGGAGGCCTGGCGTGCTGTGATTCATGGGGTCACAAAGAGTCGGACATGACTGAGCAACTGAACTGAACTGATACTTAGAATTACATATATAACTGTGTGTTAGTCACTCAGTCGTGTCTGTCCCTTTGTGACCTGTAATGAAAAGTGAAGCATTAGTCGCTCAGTCATGTTCGACACTTTGCCACCCCATGGACTTGGACTGTAGCCCACCAGGCTCCTCTGTCCATGTAATTATCCAGGCAAGAGTACTGGAGTGAGTAGCCACTCCCTTCTCCAGGGGATCTTCCCGACGCAGGGATCCAAACCAGGTCTCCTGCATTGCAGATGGATACTTTACCATCTGAGCCTCCAGGGAAGTCATATAACTGTACAAATAATTATAATTGAATAGAATAGATTATAACTAACCAGTCCCCTGAGAAAGCAACCTCACATACAAAAAAAGGGAATTCAAACTAATAGACCATGTGTGTGGAGCAATGAAGAACTTCAAAATTATTAAATTTAAGTGTTTAGTTAGGTTTTTCCAATATGTACCGCAATGGAAATGATCAACTAAAATAATACTGCAATGTAGCAGAATAAACAAACGTGTGCTATGATTCCTCATAAAGGACACTGGGGGCGGCTGGATGTGGTCTGAGCAGCAATACTGGTAAAGCAACGGAGCCACAAAGAAAAGAAGAAAAATGGTCACTTTGAGGCTTTGATGGTCTTTAATCCAGTCCAGACTGTAAAGAACTCCGAGAAATATATCTGTCTAAATGCGCTGAACCCAGCCAAGACTGCTTGGAGCAATGCTTTAATTACATTCTGATTAGAAAGACACTGCCTAGAAACAGACTCCAAATTAAGTGATTTTTGTTCTTCTGCAAGGCCTTCTAATATGGCTATCTATGATGCATATAAGCACAAGAAATAAAAGATGCACTGCCTTTAAAATTTCTAAAATGCCTCATCAGGGCACGGTGATGTCACTGGCAAATCTGCTTCCCATCAGGTCAGCTTCATGGGCATGTAACCGTTGTTACAGAAGGATGGGGCTGGGGACCCGTTCAACAGTCACTCTCTTGGGATTATTGAGAGTTTCATCTTTGAATCTGAGTTTGTAGGTGGAGTCTGATGGGACTGTGACACCTGGGGTGGGGCCGTGTGCTGAGAACCTCAGCTATCACATGGTGCAGCCTCCTGCAGCCTCTTCATCCCAGGTAGGGGCTCTTGGCAGCCCAATCTCCACTCTCTGGGCCCTAAGTCCACATACGTCACCTTCCTGCCCTGCTACCTTTACCACCTTCAACCAGTGGCAGGGTCGAGTACATGGAGGAAAGCCTAAGCTTGACCAGTGCCCTCCATCCCTGGCAGGGCCCAGGATGTGACCACGGGGAAGTTTGGGATTAGGCGTGCCTGCACCTCGCTAGCCTGAGGGCGGGGTGTCATGGCGGCTGTCCTCATTCAGGCATATCAGCACCACAAGGGCATTCGACAAGTGACCAGTTGCAGGGGAGGGGGCTCTCTTATCCACTCCTGGTCAATGTACCCAGCGTGTCCTTCCATGGAGGTTGGACTCCCTCATGGTCACCTGTCTCTCATGGCTGGGGAGCTAGCAGGAAAGAGGGAGATTGATAAATTTGTCAGGTGGCTCAGACTGAGACCTCAGCTGCCTGGGAAGGTCTGCACTGACCCTGTTTTTCATTCAACTGCCTGAGAGAATTTAACTTAACATTAAAAATTTAATGAAAACACCGTCAAGACAGTGATCTTGTAGGGAAAAAAAAATAGTACTTCTAGCAGCACTTTTTTTCCTAAATGTTTTACAAGAAGCCCCAAACTTCTGTCTTGCATTGGGCCCTGCACACTGTTTAGGCATTCCTACTTCCCGTAGATGACAGACTTTCCTGAGCAATGGTGGGAGTGAAGAAGGCAACACGGAGGCTTGCTCTCCCTACCTTAGAGGAGGCGTTTCACTGGTCTGAATGGTAAAAATTTCTGAGGTAAATCAAATATGACTTCAATACTGATCTCCATCAGCTTTCTCAAGAGTCTGATGGCTGTTGGTCTATGGTTTTCGATTAAATTTCCATTCTGATTCATTTCTGTGATTGGTTCTTTGAAAGCACTTTGAAAGTGAAAGCAGACTTGTAATTAATTATAACTCCATTGTGATTTTTTGGATTTTTAAGAGTGCGGCTTACTTTTGACTGTTTCTCTTTACATTTTTTCCTCTTTGGTACCTCTTGTTTATCTTGTTGCAGCAATGATAATATAGTCCATCTCATATGTAGGTGAAGCAGTTAAATTTGTAGAGTTCCACAAAGTAACCCAACATCTGCCCTCCCAAATATTCTACTATTCCTCCATTAACGGCCTGATTCTTTGATTACAGAGTAGTCCCTGGTTATCATAAATGGTCTCCTCCTTTATGACTTCAAAGGATAGAGTGCCACATAAGTTGCTTTCTACAGGATTTTCATCTCAAAAACCCATGACTCAGCTGAGTTATAATGAAATTCCCCTAAAAGGAATTTTCTCCCAAATGTATTTTTTTCCCCTTGGATTGAATTTCTGCAGTTAATAAATATGAGATTTGAAATACCTATGATATTAAATACCTTCCACTTGTATTTCTGGTTCTTAAAAAATCTTAGCAAGGTTTGCTTATTAAAGTACATTTGTTTTTGTCTTCTCCCTTTCTTTACCATATTAGCCATAGGCTTTAATGAAGGGGTTACAGGGGAGTCATATATTTGAACTAAACATGCTGGAAAACTTTATTATTAAACTTCAGATTTTATTTTCTTTAACCAGTCAGTGGTTGCAATGGAAAAGTTAGTAACCTGCTGAAATAGAAGAGGAAGAGCAAGCTGACAGGATTTGCTAATAGATTAAACATGAGGGATAAGAAAAACAAAGGGATATAAGGAAGATTCATAGGTATTAGGCCTGAGCAGCTTGAGCTGATAATGGTCCCATTCATATGGGTGGAGAAAACTGGTAGGAGCTGGTTTGGTGTAGGGCTGTGCTTCAGACTTGATGAGCTTGAGATGTCCTTTAATACTAAGTGGAGAAGTCAAAGATGCAAGTCTGAATCAAAGTGAAGATCACATATAATACATAAATATGGAGCTAATAGCATTTAGGTTTTATGTAAAGTCCTGAATGCTGACGGGATTACCTGAAGTCCTTGCTCTTGAGGGAAACAGAAGGTCTGGGCTTGTGTTCTGAGGCATCTTAAAATCTCATAGGAGAATGAGCAAAGGTGACTACAAAGAGTTCTCTCAGAAGTTGGATGAAAGCAGAGTCTATTGGGTCACCTGAGCCAACAGAAGAGGGTGTATCAATGTGTCAAATCTAAAGAGGAGCCAAGAAAGCTGAGGGAAGAAATGCCACCATGGGATGAACTGTATGGCAGTCAGGTGGCTCAGATGGTAAAGTATCGGCCTGCAATGTGGGAGGCCGGGGTTCGATCCCTGCATCAGGAAGATCCCCTGGAGAAGGGCATGGCCACCCACTCCAGTATTCTTGCCTGGAGAATCCCATGGACAGAGGAGCCTGGTGGGCTACTATCCATGGGATCACAAAGAATTGGACACAACTGAGTGACTAACAATTTACTTTTTTTCAGAAAAGAAACTTAAATTGGGAAGAAAATATACATAACTCTTTCAAAAAAGCTTTTCTGTTAAGGGAACAAGAAAGGTAATGCTAACTGGCATTGAATTCAATTGTGTTAGCTATTACACACACACACAAATAAACGTAGACTTTACAGACTGAATTGTGTTTCCCCAGATTCATATGTTGAAGTCCTGAGCCCCAATATGATTGTATTTGGAAAGAGGGTCTTTTAAGGAGGTAATTCAGATTAAATGAGGTCACGAGAGCAAAACTCTTGTTCTATAAGAATGGTGTCCTTGTCCTTGAGAGGTCTCTCCCTACGTGTACACACGCAGGATAGGCTGTGTGGACACAGTGAGAAGGAAAGAATTCTGCAAGCCAGGAAGAGGGGGTTCATCAGAACTCAGCCCTGATGGCACTTTGGACTTGGACTTCTAACTTCCAGAACCTTCTAACTTCCAGAACCGTAAGAAAAAGAATGTCTGTTGTTTACTTCCCCCACTCTGCAGTGTCTTATTATGGCAGCACAAACTAATATAGTAGCTTACACAATATACTCTTAAAACCTTGTTCAAAATTAGTTTATACTGGTTTCATATTACCTAAATATTTTTCACTTTTCCGCTGATTGGTTTTAACCAACTCATCCTCTAGATCACCCTCTATTTCTACAAATGTACTAATATTTAGCCATTTAGTCAGGTCAACATTTTCAGAGCCATCCTTGGTTACTCTTTCGCAAACCTCATGAAATACATTAACACAAAATCACACTAGTTCTACCTTCTAAATGTATTCCAAATCTAACCACTGCTTTTCTCCTTCACTTCCATTTCTTTAGTTTTAGCTATGATTACCTGTTAGCTATAAAACCCTTTTAACTAGTGCCCCATATTCCACTTAAGCACCACTGAAGTCTGTACTCCTGTAGGAATCCAAATATTTCATCTAAAATATGAACGAAGTCTTATCTTACCTCTGCTCTCAACATTTAAGTGGTTTTCCCTTCTCACAGAATAAAATCCAGAGTTCTTTTCATAGCCACAAGTCTGCCATAATCTGCCCCTTGGCTATTTCTCTATATCACATAAACATTTTTGTACAACAAACAACCTAAACATTCAATAGCTTAAAATAATACTTATTATCACTTAAGTGTCTATGGCTTGGCTAAGAGTTGACCAGTCCAGGCTGGGCTCAACTGGAACTGCTTGACCAAATGAGTCTGCTCCTTTATTTACTAGAAGGCCAGCCCAGGCTACTCATCTCACAGCACTAACAGATGTGCAGAAGGAAAAAACAAGCAAAGACTCATAAGGCTTAGATTCAGAACTGGTGTATTGTCACTTCTACTTTGTTCTATTGACCAAAAGCAAGTCATATGGCTAAATGCAAAAATCTCTCTAGAGGAAGAAATTGCAATACCACACAGCACAAGATATGCATATGAGGAGGAATAAGGATTGTGTTAGATAGCACCATCTACCACACACTCCGATCCATTTTCCTGGCTTGCTTTCTTTCGCTCACTTGACTTCAAGACTCATATTTTCCAGTCAAGCTACCATCTCAAGGCCTTTGAACATGTGCTTCCTTCCACTTGTGATACTCTTTGTGTAGATTATCATATGACTTTTGCTGTTTTAGCTTCCCAGGTGGCACTAGTGGTAAAGAATCCACCTGCCAATGAAGGAGATGCAAGAGACCTCATTCCCTAGGTCTGGAAGATCCCCTGGAGAAGGAAATGGCAACCCACTCCAGTTACTTTCCTGCAAAATTCCATGGGGCCGCAAAGAGTCAGTCATGACTCAGTGAGATCTTAAGTTTATTCTTTTAATTCACATCTCTGCTAAAATACAATACTCAAAGTTTCCCATGACTAGGGGTTAGCAAATTATGACCCAATTCTTTCCTACTGTCTCTTTTTATAATTAAGTCTTATTGGAACACAGTCATGCCCAATCATTGATTTATCAATGACTGGTTACACACTGGAAGAGCAGTTCAGTACTTAGTTGTCTCAGAAACTATGTTAGAAATCTTAAAAATACTTACTACCTGGCCTTTTCTAGAAAAAGCTTGCCAAATCCCTGCTCTATCCCATTGGCTTTCTTTATTTTTCTTCTTGTTGATTATTATATAACATTAATTTGTATTTATTTACCTGTTTATGATTGAGCTCCTTCACTAGTGTATAAGCTTTGCTGGGAAGAATTTTGTCATATTTACTGCTGTATTGATAGTTCTAGAATTATACCACATACTCAGACCCATATTCTCATCTCCTTTAAGTCTTTGTGTTAATGTATGAGAGAGTCATTTCCTAGGCAGGTTGATAAGGAGTCTAGGGGTCCCCAAGGAGAAAGGGGTCTGGAATTCTCAAGGAGGAAGAAAGGACAAACTTTTTTTTCTTTCTCCACATTCCTTAGGATTATATAACAATAATGTATCCTGCCTAAGGACAGTCTTTGGATTAAACCTTCTGTTATCTTAACATGTAAATTATGGGAGTAGACCTGGTCTTTACAAGGATGTATCCTGCCTGAGGATAGTGTTATCTTAAAAATGTAAATTATGGGAGTGGGTCTGATGAGGTCTTTACAACCTCAGACATCCTTTGGATTATATAACTTCATTGTTAACACTAGCAAGCGGGTACTCTTTCTGCCCCCTTCTGATGCCTATGTCAGAAGCTTTCTCTATCTCCTTTATACTTTAATAAAACTTTATTACACAAAAGCTCTGAGCGATCAAGCCTTGTCTCTGGCCCCAGATTGAATTCTTCTCCTCCGGGGGCCAAGAATCCTGGTGTCTTCGTGTGATTCAACAACAACCTTTCATGTACTTCCCAGAAAAGTCTCTCCTGACAGTCACAGCACCCCAGGTCCTCTTCCTCTGCTCTATACAATGTCTTTATTTTATAGAACTTATTACTTTATTATATATTGCCTAACTTTACTGTTAATGTCTGACTCCTCAGGAAAATGTAAACTTCCTAGGGGCAGAAATCTGTATCTGAAATATTTCCTTGATTCAAAGCCAGGCATATAAGAACTACTCAACCAATATCTGTTGAATAATTGAACAAATGAAGATAACTTCTTAGGAATCAAGTTAAAATTTTTAAATTTTAGGGAATAAAATGGTAGGAGAATAAACAGTAATTTTCTTCAGAGTTGAGAAAAACCTCTAAATGAGACTCAAGGAAGTCATCCAGCCCTCCCGTGTAATGAGGCTTCTTTGTCATAGAACATATGAGCCTAACAGCATGTGGATCTGGCTTGTTTAAGTTGTTAGGGCCTTTTCTGAAAGGCACACTGCCCATCACCATCAGGGAGAATGGAAAATGACACCAAATAGCCGTGTTTAAAGCCCTCTTGAGAAACCTATATGCAGGTCAGGAAGCAAAAGTTAGAACTAGACATGGAACAACAGACTGGTTCCAAATAGGAAAAGGAGTACGTCAAGGCTGTATATTGTCACCCTGCTTATTTAACTTATATGCAGAGTACATCATGAGAAATGCTGGGCTGGAAGAAGCACAAGCTGGAATCAAGATTGCCGGGAGAAATATCAATAACCCCAGATATGCAGATGACACCACCCTTATGGCAGAAAGTGAAGAGGAACTAAAAAGCCTCTTGATGAAAGTGAAAGTGGAGAGTGAAAAAATTGGCTTAGAGCTCAACATTCAGAAAACGAAGATCATGGCATCTGGTCCCATCACTTCATGGGAAATAGATGGGGAAACAGTGGAAACAGTGTCAGACTTTATTTTTGGGGGCTCCAAAATCACTGCAGATGGTGATTACAGCCATGAAATTAAAAGACATTTATTCTTTGGAAGGTAAGTTATGACCAACCTAGATAGCATATTCAAAAGCAGAGACATTACTTTGCCAACAAAGGTCCACCTAGTCAAGGCTATGGTTTTTCCAGTGGTCATGTATGGATGTGAGAGTTGGACTGTGAAGAAAGCTGAGCACCGAATAATTGATGCTTTTGAACTGTGGTGTTGGAGAAGACTCTTGAGAGTCCCTTGGACTGCAAGGAGATCCAACCAGTCCATTCTAAAGGAGGTCGGTCCTGGGTGTTCATTGGAAGGACTGATGTTGAAGCTGAAACTCCAGTACTTTGGCAACCTCATGCGAAGAGTTGACTCATTGGAAAAGACCCTGATGTTGGGAGGGATTGGGGGCAGGAGGAGAAGGGGACAACAGAGGATGAGATGGCTGGATGGCGTCACTGACTCTATGGACGTGAGTTTAGGTAAACTCCGGGAGTTGGTGAGGGACAGGAAGGCCTAGCGTGCTGTGGTTCATGGGGTCGCAAAGAGTCAGGCACGACTGACTGAGCGACTGAACTGAAAGTCCCTCTATTAGATAACCCGCTTACTTTGCTGTTTAGTCACTAAGTTGTGTCCAACTCTTTTGTGATCCCATGGACTATACCCTGCCAAGCTCTCAGTCCATGGGATTTCCCAGGCAAAAATACTGGAGTATATTGCCATTTCCTTCTCCAGGGGATCTTCCTGATCCAGGGGTCAAACCCATTTCTTCTACATTGGCAGGTGAATTCTTTATTACTGAGCCACCAGGGGAGCCCATCCTGCTTACTAGCTCTCCTTAGTTGGCATATTTCAGAGAAGAAGAAACTTCCTTTTTTTACTTCAAGGTAGAGGAAAACTGTAATAGAATTTCACCTAAGATTTATGTCTCCAGGGAAATAATAACAAAAACTGGGGGAGGTCAGAACACTCCTCTGCCCTTGTTAGAATGTTAGACAGTCATGAGAACAACTTTTCTGCATTTTCTGTGGTCTCATTCCTCATTCCTAGAGTGAGCAAAGCCATCTGTGGAGTGAGACTCATTCAGAAAATAAAGATTTTTGCCTTCAGGAGAATGGAAGCAATTCAGGTAATATCTATGTGTACGGAGATGAGTTGGAGTTACAGGAGGGTTGTCATTCATTTGCAGAGGCTTCAGTGGGGGGAATATCCAGGAGTAGCTGCCTTGTGTCCGGATGCCCAGTAGATTCGGCCCATTTCCCAAAGGTGAGAGAAAAAGGAGGAGATGGAAAGACTTAGGTCACTCAGTCTGGTGGAGTAAATAGCCACTTGGTGGGGAAATTATTGACAGTATTTTTATCATTCCTGCTTTAGCAGATGCATCTCATACTTGCCATATCCACTTGCCCTTAATGCTTACAGGTGCAGCAACACAACTTCCAATTGCAGGACCTGATCTTCTTTCCCTGACGTGTTTCTCCTCCTACAAGAATCTGCTTGGCCACTGGCACAGACCAGAAGTGCACAGGAATTAAATCCCCAGGAGCAGCCCTTAAGCAATGACTGACAAGAGCTGGTTCCGAAATACCCTAACTCCCTCACCTCCCCACCCCCATCCCCGTAGGTTCACACCAGGGCTGTGTATTTAGCAAGGACCTCCAGAGTTTTCCCACTGAGATCAAGCCACAGTCCCTGCTTTGGTGACATTTATTGGCTGTCTTCACTTCCCTGTCTTACCTCATCAGCACCCACCCACTCAGGGCCTAGATAAACTGCTTGTTCTCAAGTTATGGTGTCAAGGTCTGCTTCTGGGAAAAACCTCAACTCAGAAACATGCATTTCCAATTCATGCTTAACGTTAATTCTCTAGCCAGACTTAAATGTGATCATCTTTTATTTCAGATATGGGGGGAATGTGTTCACCTTAAAAGCCACATCTTATTCTTCAGTAGTAAACCTTTAGGAAAATTTAGTATTAATCTTTTAGTAGCTTTCTTATTATTGTTACCAGTGAACATGCTATGGCAACCTGAAAGAACTAACAATATATTTATAAGTACATTGATATTTAGATTTTTATATAATAAAATATTTTGAGATCTGATAGTCCTTTTATAAAACCCAAGGCCTTTGTTTCATACATGGAAACATCTTAGATGGTTACAAAGTTTGTGAAGAGACTTACCAAAGATCTCACTGCTATTTGGCTTTACAGGTGAAACCACAGGTTAAATTCAGATCTTCCTATAGAATTAATTACTTAATGCCTAGGCAAGTGCTCTGTGTTCATCCTTCTCTTCTAGGTTTTCCCACTTGCGCCTGTTTTGACTATCTTGTAAAGTATGTATTTTTGCTCAGTTTGGGAGAAGGAAGTCTGTCTTGATTTCTGTCCTCCTTACAAACAGTCGAGTAGGCTTCTATTTTGCAGTTTCTGCTGTCCTGAATACCCAGGGTTATTCCTTTCAGGAAAGAGGAGACGTCCTTACTTTCTCTCTCTGCCAGTTTCTGCAGCCACCAGCTGCAGAGGCAGTCATCCTCATGTTGTAGCAGAATTAATAATTTGCCTCTTGGGACTTGTGAGAGACTCTTGCCACCTAGATCAGTGCATATGGCTGATGCACTTGTATATTTTTGCTCCATCCTTGCCTTAGGCTCAGTTTTTAGAGCTCTCCAGAGACAATAAAGCCCACCCGTCCTATGGGCCTGGACCCTGTGGCAGCTCTCGTCCACAAGTATGGGTGTAGATGTGTGCATGTGCTGCAAACGGAAGGCCCAGGCAGCTGGGCCTCATCTGGTAAAACCCCAGGCTGCCCTGGCCTCCTGTATTGGCCGGGTGAGACTTCATCCAGCTAGGCCTGGCCAACATCATGCCTGCCTCAATGCGAGACTCAGGGACTTTCACATGACAGGCTGCCCTACTGAGTTCACAGGGATTCTGGCCTCCCAGAGGGCTGGTTAACCCAATCCAAAGTACTACTCCCATGAGTTTTGAGTAAAAAGTTTTTTGTGGGCAGTCTTTGAATGAGGCATTGAGCACAAGCATTCTGCTCATTCTAGAGACAGGACATCAAAGCAGAGAAAGTTTAATGATGTTCCTAGAATTAATTATGTTACCATGAGTAGATTTGAAAAATATAAAATCTAACCTCTTAATTTCATTTTACCTGGAGGTTTTTTTTTTGCTACTATGTCCTTTCTTGTTTGTTTGTTTGTTTTACCAAGGTTATTTGTAGGGAGATGTATAATGGTTAATTTCTTCCTAAAGAATAATTCATTCAGGGCAGTAGATGCTGCATACATCTGCGAAGCTTTTAAGTATCTCATGCATTATGTGGCCCAAATGGCTACATTAGAAAAAAAAATCCCAATTAGTGAAATTTAAATATGGAATTTCTTTGAATTGCATTTCTCCTTTCATATGTTACAACATTCTGATCAATGGCACCAAAAAGCAAGAGGTTTCTCTTATTGCTATATATTTTTATTTTCCTCCAAATATCAATGCCACATCAACTGTTAATCTGAAAAACCTCATTTAATGTCAGCTTGCTCACAGTTATGAAAATTCAGGTAATGTATTCCTGTTACTAATTGTATTTGAGAAAGTGTTATTAATTTCATATATCAAGTTCGTAGTGGCCATCTGTTCCCTCCGAACTGCTGCGTCTCCCTCCATCTGCCCTGTTTTTCTTCTGCTAATCGGGTGGCAAGGGCTCAGATGATCGGGAAGTTTCTCTCTGACTTTTGATTTGTCACTCATCATCAAGCCAGCTGTGCATTTGTAACAGACTCCTCCGACGGGTGGTGGTGAATTTAAATCTGTCTGGTTTTCTTTCTTTTTTTTTTTTTAATAAAACTTTTTTGTCAAAAAATGTTTAAAGGAAGCCAGATTGTATTTTCTACACTGTAAAATGTGCTTTGCTGCCACTAATTTGGCTGCATCTGCACTCTCATGAATATAGATGAAGGTACATGGCCAGGATATTATTAGGGACTGCAGCAAGCAGGGAAGAATTTTAAATGCAGCAAGATACCATAGTTTAGATTTCTGAGAACATTAGGACAAACTAACAAGAAACTGCTGACATTTGCTAGCTTTAAGTTCAAGATGAGTTTTTGAATCTTAAACACAAAGATTCTTCTTTGAATATTTTTGCTGGTATATGACTGGGCCAGGGAAAGAAAGAGGTTATGAGGAAGATTCTAGGAGGCTATTTTAAAACTAGAAAGTTTTCATTTCAAATTTCTTCACCTTCTCTCCCATAAGTCATGAACTAGAGTCAGTGTGCAAATGACTTTGTTTGAGCTGTCTCATAGCTGAGCAGGACATTAGCTAACATCATGACTTTTAAGTAACTTGGACACTCTGTGGGAAAGATATTAAGCTTCCAGATTTGGGGATGTGAAGATTAACTTAAAATACCAATTATTTATTGTTTGTGATAGTTTAGTGTATTTTTAGTGCTCATAACAGGTTATTTATAATAAATGTTTATGAAAATCTCTTTCAACTCTTCTGATAACCACTTTTACCAAAGTCCAATAGATAACAGCAGTACTCAGATGTTGATGATTGAAGTGTTATTTTGCCTTCAAAATGATTCAGGATAACTTGATATAAAGAATATTCAACTTGTATTCAATAAACATGTACCACAAATGCATATTTAGGAACAGAAAGGAAATCAAACTATGGGACAATAACTGTCCTCAAGAAACCTATACAGTATATAAAGCACTCTATTAAATTTCCAGGTGTAGTTAGTAGTAAATAGTAAAGGAACAACAGCCAAATAAAAACACATACAAATCTTAAGAATAAATACTTTTAATTTCATTAGCTCCAAAACAAAGCAAAGGCTTCTAATATTGATTACATGTTTAGTTAATATTTCTACATTAAAAATGAAACTTCTTCCAATTTTCCCTCTTCATAGCACTTCAGTTTCAAAAGGATTGTCACCCTTCAGTTCAGTCACTCAGTCTTGTCTGATTCTTTGTGACCCCATGGACTGCAGCATGCCAGGCTTCCCTGTCCATCACCAACTCCTGGAGCTTGCTCAAACTCATGTCCATCGAGTCAGTGATGCCATCCAACTACATATCCTCTGTTGTCCCCTTCTCCTGCCTTCAATCTTTCCCAGCATCAGGATCTTTTCCAATGAGTCAGTTTTTCCCATCAGATGGCCAAAGTATTGGAGATTCAGCTTCAGCATCAGTCCTTCCAAAGAATATTCAGGACTGATTTCCTTGAGGATGGACTGGTTGGATTTCCTTGCAGTCCAAGGGTCTCTCAAGAGTCTTCTTCAACACCACAGTTCAAAAGCATCGGTTCTTTGTCACCCAGCTTTCTTTATAGTCCAACTCTCATATCCATACATGACTACTGGAAAAACCATAGCTTTGACTAGATGAACCTTTGTCAGCAAGGTAATGTCTCTGCTTTTTAATATGCTGTCTATGTCGGTCATGGCTTTTCTTTCAAGAAGCAAGCGTCTTTTAATTTCATGGCTTCAGTCAGCATCTGCAACAATTTTGGAGCTAAAGAAAATAAAGTCTGTCATTGTTTCCATTGTTTACCCATCTATTTGCCATGAAGTGATGGGACTGGATGCCATGATCTTAGTTTTTTGAATGTTGAGTTTTAAGCCAACTTTTTCACTCTCCTCTTTCACTTTCATCAAGAGGCTCTTGCTTTTTTTTTTTTAGGAAACTGCTCAAAATAGTACAGTTAAGAGAAAACTAGGAATTTACATTGTAAAGGGCAAAGAGTCTATGCCATAAAGCTTCTTATGGGAATTTTGTCCCTGAAAAAGATATGTTGAGTCTTAATCCCCATATCTGTAAATGTGATCTTATTTGGAAATGGGGTCTTTGCATATGTAATCAAGTTAGAGCTGAATTAGGTTGGGCCCTAATCCAATGTACCTGGGGTCTTTATAAGAAGAGAAGAGACACATAGAGAGAACACTGTGTGACAATAAGGTCAGAGACTGGATGGTACATCTAAAGTCAAGGACACCCAGCATTGCCCGCAGCTACCAGAAGCTAGGAAGAGGCAGAGGATTCTTTTCTAGACCTTTGCAATCTTTTAGTTCCCCAAACTGTGAAAGAGTCCATTTCTGTTGTTGTAGGCCACCAAGTTTAGGGCAATTTGTTACCATAGTTTGAGGAAACAAATGCAATATCATATCGAAATTTAAAAAACAAAACCAAATGACCGGTTTTCTCTTTTTTTAATTTTCAAAACTCATGTTTAATTTTAACATAGGGAGTCAAAATCTTTATGTTTCTCAGCATTGTGAAGCAGAGCACCCAAAGACATTTTAAAATTTTCAAAATCATTCTCCTCTGAAAATATTACTTTTATCATAATAAAATAATTGTAAAATTGTCAAGTATTTTCAAGTTCCCATAGTGACATGAGATGTAAATTACTTCAAGAAGCAATAAGAAACTAATTTTTTTGCATTTAGTTCAGTTCAGTCGCTCAGTTGTGTCCGACTCTTTGAGACCCCATGAATTGCAGCATGCCAGGCCTCCCTGTCCATCACAAACTCCCGGAGTTCACTCAAACCATAACTTATTTAACCTCTTCTGTTGTATAAATGATTTTTGTTTTTTACTTTTCCCCCACATATTTTACTAGGGATGCTACTACCAAGCCAGAATCTAGTTTTAATTTTTTTTACACATCTTCTGGTATCCTTTATGAAAAACCACTTTGCATCTCTGTTTCTCTACTTTAAAAAGAAATGAGATGTCATTATACACCTCCTCAAAAGAATTGATTGTTTCCAGACCTGCCCAAATCTTTAAGAACAAAAAAAAAAGAAAAGAAAAGAAAACTTAATCTAAACATCGTCCTTGCTTCTTGTTAGGTCTGTTCCCAGATCTTTCTCTTTATGCCCATCAGAGTCCCCAGAGACCCTGTGATAGCCTGTCCCCTTATTATCACCTAGGTCTGGATGTTTTCCAATTCATTCAGATCAGTTTTTTAAACTATTATTTAATTGAAGTACAGTTAATTTACAATGTTATATTAGTTTCAGGTGAAGAGCAAAGTGATGGTTTTACATTCAGGTTTAGAACATAATTATATATTCTTTTTCAGATTCTTTCCCATCATAGGTTATTGCATGGTATTTAATATAGTTCTCTGTGCTACACAGTAGGTCCTTGTTTTTCATCTATTTTATGTATGCTGCTAAGTCACTTCAGTCATGTCTGACTCTGTGCGACCCCATAGACGGCAGCCCACCAGGCTCCCCCATCCCTGGGAGTCTCCAGGCAAGAACACTGGAGTGGGTTGCCATTTCCCTCTCCAATGCATGAAAGTGAAACGTGAAAGTGAAGTCGCTCCGTCGTGTCTGACTCCCAACGACCCCATGGACTGCAGCCCACCAGGCTCCTCTGTCCATGGGATTCTCCAGGCAAGAGTACTGGAGTGGGTTGCCATTGCCTTCTCCGATTTTATGTATAGTAGTGTCTATATGTTAATCTCGAACTGTTGACATCAGTCCTTAGGAGCTCTACAGAGCTGTACTCCTCCACATTGTCTAAATGTTGCTCTTTCTTTATCACCTTGCTAATTAAAGTGTAGTCCTGGGACCGGAAGCATCAACATCACACAGAAACTCGTTAGAAATGACTAACAGGCCAGGGTCTCAGACCCCAGAATCAGAACAACGTTTCTGACAGGTTCTCCACATGAGTCCAACATACCTTACAGTTTGAGAAACAGTTCTACACAACACATTATTGCTTTTCCCTGCAAATCTCCAAAGCAGTATCTTACACAACCTCTTCCTAGTTTGATAACAGTTTTCTTCCCTTTTAATTATGTAAACTAAAATCTTGCAACATTTGGAGAATCGGTGTGTGAACAAAAAGGATGAAAAAAGACCCCAAATCATAGGTACATGCTACAGCATTTTACCATTGATGTTTTCCTAGCATACCATGTTGATACCAAGACCTTGGAATATCCTTCATGATAATAATAGAATACATATTTACGCAGAAGGGAAGACCAGATCCCTTTAAATGATACTTCTGTTTCCTTTCCCTAGGTAGATAATGAAGTAGATTCACTTTTCCCATGACACTGGGCTGCCTGATATTTTGCTGTGTTACATGACGTGCTTCAGCATGACTAATACATCCCAGCTGGTCTCAACAGCAGGAAAATGTGTCGTGGGGGGCGGTGGGGGGGTGGTGGCATGGTTAGGAAGCTACGCATGTGCAGGCAGAAGACGCTCTGTTGTGTCTGTGATTAGAGTTGGGGGTGGGATGGGAAGAAAGAATGAATGAGAAGGGGGAAAATGAGGAAATCCCAGGAGTTCCGGGGACTTGAAATATTTCAAGCTGTCATTTACCTTTGCAAAGTTGTGGTGGGTGACTGTGTTTACAGGCTGTGGATCTGTAAACAGCACATGTGCAAACCGTTAGCTATTGTTTTGAAAATGACAGTATGGCCAATAATTTCAATTTCAGTGTTTGAGCGTGAACCAGATGACGCTATGTTTTATTTAAAACTGGGCCTGTATCATGGAGGGTGGAAACATGTACCTCTTAAACACTTTTATATTGTGTAGTGTGCCATATGTTGCCTGCCTTCAGGTTTTTAAAGTGATGCCTACTGCCTAAAGGTAGCTTGTTTCAGGATTATAATCCACATCTTGCTTGAGGGCAGAAATGAACCCATTAGTTTAACAGCACACTAATGGGATTGGTATAAAGGTGTTCATTCTATTCAGTCTTCCTTAAGGATTAGGTTGAATGGTAGTTTGGCAAGAGAGAAAGAAAAGTAGAGAATCACCATGAGAAGTAGGAGGCCATACAAAATATGTGGTCAATATATATTTTAAGTGGTCTCCTTCCCACCAAAAAAAAAAAAAAAAAAAAGCCAATCTTGATAGCTAGATGAAGTCTTTTTTTTAAAATCATATATTATAAAATAAACCTCCCTTATTATGTAATTTTAGATGGAAACAATTTTCTTGCTACCTATGTATTTTCAGTAAAGGCAAGTATGCATGCTAACATGCATACTTTTCTTTATTGAAGATATGGAAGTAGCAAGAAAATTGGGTGTATGGGCTTCCCCTGTGGTTCAGTGGTAAATAATCTGCCTGCAATGCAGGAAACACAAGAAACACAGGTTCGATCCCTGGGATAGGAAGATTCCCCTGGAGGAGGGCATGGCAACCCACTCCAGTATTCTTGCCTGGAGAATCCCCATGAACAGAGGAAACGTGTCAGGCTCAGGCCATTGGGTCACAGAGTCGGACACAACTGAAGCGAGTTAGCACGCAGGCACATCCAGGTTGTATATTCAAGAAAGAGGTTGGACGCATATTCTAGCTGCGTATTTGACTTTTGGTGAGATCTGGGCTAGCCGTAAAAGATCCTTGCCATCTCAGAACACTTTTAGAAATGCTTATCTGATGTCAGCTGAGCAAGAACGGCACCAACTCTGAAATGACATCCCCTGGCTGAAGGCTGTTCCACTGTGTGGTCCTTGACCCTTTAGGAATGTGAGGCCGCGTTCCGTGTAGTGAAGATCTGGGCAGCGGGACAGAAGCCTTAGTGGGTGAAGCCTGCCCCATGACTTGATAAAGGTCATACAACGTTCTGTTTTTTACTTAGAGAAATGTTTCTCTAATTTTCAAGACTCCGAGGCCTGAAGTCCTAGATAATTGTTGATCCTGGCCTGATTTCCCAAGTATTTCACCCCGAGATCCAGTTCTCTCTCCCTCAGAGGAGGCAGACGTTAAGCCCCTTGTGATCCTTCCACCTTGCTAAGTAATCATCCAAATACTATTACCACTTAATTCGCTTAATTTTAGTGTCCATGTTAAACTGATTTCTTCCTTTTTTCAAAAAAAAAAATTGACAGTTTATAACAGGATTTCTTATCTGGTAATAACTATCTAGGTTTATTTGAAAAGCCCTCTCTTGTTAGCTTAAGAAATAAAACCCAGCAATGAGAGACGATTAGGCATCCCCCCAGGTGGGGTTCAGACAGTTTCTTCTTTGTGTTTGCCTGTCTTCTTTTGTAAGATGTGACCAGCAGCCCGACTTGGACGGCCTGTAGGGGGAAGAGATTAAGTTCTCCTCAGCTGGCGGGCCGAGGGTGTGGCTCTTTACTATTCTGGCTAACAGATGGTGAGAAACCAACAGGTGCACCCAGATCGGTGCACCAAGCATTTTACATCTGCCTGGTACACAAACAGTGTGCTCACTGCCACGCCCCCCACGCCAGCTGGGGCCTTGGCTGTTACCAAGCCCGGCCCCGGCAAGGTGCAGAGAGATGGAGGCCCGTGACCTTCGACTGTTAACCTACGGATACGATGTGCTTTAGAGGGTAAGCAGGGCGAGAATGCTTTGATCTGAATGGTAGGCAGTGAAAACAGAAACCAAGGGTGCGGATCCTGAGGTGACGTGAGATTGCAGGCAGGTTTGCTCACAGAACCCTCTTTTCAGGATATGACAGCTTCTCTCATCAGGACCAGAGGTCTCACTTGTCACAAGGACACTGGCCTGCGTTTATTGCCACTCTGGGAAATTGTTGTTGGAGGGCTAAACATTCTTGAATAGGAACAACCCAGGGAATCACTGAGATAATTCTGTTTGCAACAACTAAACTTCAGTGCACTTGCTGTGTGCAGTGTTCTGCCTGCATTATCTCATGGCATCCTTCCAACAGCTCAGAAGGGCGGGCACTGTTTCTAGTCCCATTTTACAGTGGAGAAACCAAAGCACAGAGAGGCCAAGTGATTGACAACTGGAGAACAGAGTCGGGACTTCCAGACTCAATATTATTTAAGTATCTGTTCATTGAGTCTACTATGTGTAGCACAGGCCTGTGAGCAGCTCTCCAAACCAAGCTGGCCTGAGCCCAAAGCCCTTGCATTTAACATTTGTGTGGGGCACTCGAGGATCCATTGGCTTTAGAGTGCTATCTACTTGAAGGTAGATAGAAAGGAAAAAAAAAAACAAAAAACGTACTTGGGGTAAATACAAGTCACCATGTCGCACGTTAAATCCATCTTGAAAGGACTGGTTTTTGTTTCGGTTTGCTTTGGTTTTGGTCTTATTACCGAGGTCCTTCTGTCAAATAAAAGAAGGTCATGTCCCCATGATGTTTTACTAATCCTCATCATTAACCTTATTTAAAGCCAAGGAATTCTCTCTTCTCACCTTTTTTTTTTTTTTAAACAGAGGCGGGAAATTACTCACACAACTATCTCCTGGGTCACACCATTCTTTACTGTCAAACAGGAACTGAAACTCCAGTTTCTTGATTTCTTACCTTGATTCAAAACTATTTTTCCACACTGGATTGTTTCATTTCCATTTATTTGCTCGCCTTGCTGAAGGATTGGTGGCGGTGCATGTAACAGGCTAGCTGCCACCCCCAGCTTCAGCTGTGAGTGCACACTTGAGCCTGCTGAGTGAAGAGAAAACACAGTAGGGCCACATTTAATCATCCTGGTTTCTACCCGTCATCAGGTAATGAAACACACAAGGAGCAGATTGCCTGATTCGAAAGTGTGGAAGAGCAAATGAACTGAAGAACACCATCTTTCACACAAGGCTTCAGGAGAGTCCCAGCACCCCTCTGGACATGTGACACGTGACGGTACAAGGTTTAGAAAAGGAAAATCTGTCCCATATCTTTATTGTCAATTAGTGTTCACATGCAGAATGCTACAGTGATTGTTGAAAACAAATAGTTTTCATTACCTATATGTCAGTCACTGAAGTGCTTTATATGCATGTTATCATTTCATCTCCCTAAAAACACTATAATGTTGGCACTAAAACTGACTCATTTTACAGACGAGGAAATAAAGCTTTACTATGCTTGAGTCACTGGTATAAGGTCTCACAACTAGTAATTATATCTTTGCATGGTTTTGGTTATTGGGCAATCATCCCTTTGGACTGTAAGTTGTATAAGGACAGAGACTGTGTCTTTTGATGCCTCTATTCAACAAACCTAGATGGCATATTAAAAAGCAAAGACATCACTTGGCCAACAAAGGTCCACATAGTCAAAGCTATGGTTTTTCCAGTAGTCATGTACAGTTGTGAGAATTGGACCGTAAAGAAGGCTGAGCACCAAAGAATTGATGCTTTCAAATTGTGGTGCTGGAGAAGACTCTAAAGAGTCCCTTGGACTGCAAGGGAATCAAACCAGTCAATCCTAAAGAAAATCAACTCTGAATATTCATTAGAAGGACTGATGCTGAAACTGAAGCTCCAAAATTTTGGCCACCTGATGCGAAGAGCTGACTCATTGGAAAAGACCCTGATGCTGGGAAAGATTGAAGGTGGGAGGAGAAGGGGACGACAGAGGATGAGATGGTTAGATGGCATCACTGACTCAATGGACATGACTTTGAGTATACTCCTGGAGTTGGTGAGGGACAGGGAAGCCTGGAGTGCTGCAGTCCATGGGGTTGCTAAGAGTCAGACACGATTTAGTGGCAACAACAACAACAAATTCACCCCAGACTGCTTAAACTATTTAACAGGGTCTTCTTACATATATGTTTAATGAATATTTGTTCAACCACTGAATAAAAGAATGACTGAATGAAGTTGGAGAACTGGAATTCAAACCCATTCCTGTCTGCCTCCAGAGTCTGTCTTTTTAACCACTTGTGTGCATGACCCCACATTGCTCAGCTAGGTTCTGCTTATTTCTTAGGTACTGTTATAGACTGAATTGCATCTCCCCAAAATTCAAATGTTACAGCACCAACCCAAAATTTGACTGTATTTGGAGACAGGGTCTTAAACAAGGTTAAATGAGGTCATATGGTTCAGGCCCTAATCCAGCAGCACTATGGTCATTATAAAAAGAGGAAAACTCACCAGAGCTCTCTGGCGCTTGGTTAGAGAAGCTGTGTGAGGAAATACCAAGAAGGTAGCCATCTGCAACCAGGGAGGGAGGCCTAGCCAGAAACCAATGCTGACAGAACTTTAATGCTGAAATTCTGGCCTCCAAAGTGATGAGAAAATACATTTATGTCCTTTTAACTCATCTAGTCTGATTTTTTGTTACAGCAGCCTGAGAAAATGAATAAAGACCACTACTTTCCTCTGCTTTCATTCCGTATTTCTCTTACCCTTTAGCTTTCTTCCACCTCATCTCCCACCAGGTCTGGATGACAGGAATAGTGTATCATGGCTGGCATAGACCAGCACCCAAGAAAGAAAAGAAAGAAGTTGAGAGCTGACAATCGGACCAAAGCTTAGGACAGAACTGTGGGCTGGGGAGTCTGTTCCAGTTTTCAAGTCTGACTTTTTAGTGGTCAAGCCACCAGAGTCTGGAACAACTTAAGTCATTATTCACCTTGTAGTTCATACCAGGATTTGAAATTTGGAGGCTCCTAATCAACAGATATTCCAGTTGGTGGGATGGTGGCAAGGATCTATGCCTTAAAAGGGATAGAGTTACTAACCTGAGTAACCTAGCAGATCTGAACTAAGGAGGAAGGCCAATGATACAACAGTTAGGGTTGACATGAGAAGAGGAAGAACGGTCTGAAGTGGGTAACTCAGGAGTTGGTGATGGACAGGGAGGCCTGGCGTGCTGCAGTCCATGGGGTCGCAAAGAGTCGGACACGACTGAGTGACTGAACTGAACTGAACTCAGAAAACTAGGAGTTACTTGTAAAAATGTCTGTACTCTGGGTCTCACTGACAGCAATAAGCCAGAAAGGACCAAGGCCAAAGTCTGTGAAAATAAAGGAAGTACCACAATCTCTGAAAGTAATTCCATCCATAGCAAGAAGAATACTGAAAACAGTGTTGTACGCTTGCCTCAGACATAATCATGTACTCCTGACATGATCATCACCGCTGAGGAATTCCGAATGGTGTAAGTCAGGGGTCCGGAATGGGAGCTGTGATGCTCAGAGGACTTGGGCAGCAGGAAGCCAGGGAAAGCTGAAGCCTGAAGCCTGGGTGGTCACAGCCCCTCCACAGTCACACCCTGGAGCAAACACCCGAAGATACGAATTAGAAGCCTGAGTTTAGAGTCCTTGTCGATAGTGTTCTGTACTTATTCCTATAGAACTATCAGAGTTCTCCACACAAAATGAAGGCACATATAGGCATTAAATAAATAAAGGAATAATATAATGCAGCAAGGAATGCAAATCTTTCAACTCCAAAATTTAAGTGCTATAGTGTTTTCAACAATGAGCGTAGTTACAAGTTGATTAAAGTTTACAGCATCAATATCTGCTGCTCAGAATCACCGAAAGTGTGACTCTTCTTGAAAATGGAAGTGTGTTCAAGAAACCAGTGTTGGTAAAAACCATGGCCCCTTCAGTAAGAAAATGTTTCTAGAACAAAATCTGGTTGCTTTTAATTTTGATACTTTCATTTGCAAGGATCAAGGAATTAGAATCATTCAAATGATTTATAAAATGAAGTTTGAGGCTAAGAAAGAAACGCTAGATTGAACTTCATATGCTAAATTTCTTGATTATTCCTTTATCATAGGCTAGATATTAGTAAGAGCACCCTTGTAATTTCTCTTTTTTTAATTTTTAATAAAATGTTAAAGGCTAATTTCTATTTATATTTATTACAAAATATGAGCTTTATTCCTGGTGGTATACAGTATACCCTTGAGCCTATCTTGGTGGTTTAGTTGCTAAGTAGGGTCACCGCAGATGTTGATTGCAGCCATGAAATTAAAAGACGCTTACTCCTTGGAAGGAAAGTGATGACCAACCTAGACAGCATATTAAAAAACAGAGATATTACTTTGCCAAGAAACGTTCGTCTAGTCAAGGCTATGGTTTTTCCAGTGGTCATGTATGGATGTGAGAATTGGACTGTGAAGAAAGCTGAGTGCCAAAGAATTGATGCTTTTAAACTGTAGTGTTGGAGAAGACTCTTGAGAGTCCCTTGGACTGCAAGGAGATCCAACCAGTCCATCCTGAAGGAGACCAGTCCTGGGTGTTCATTGGAAGGACTGATGCTGAGGCTGAAACTCCAACACTTTGGCCACCTCATGCGAAGAGTTGACTCATTGGAAAAGACCCTGATGCTGGGAGGGATTGGGTGCAGGAGGAGAAGGGGACGACAGAGGATGAGATGGCTGGATGGCATCACCGACTCGATGCACATGAATTTGGGTGAACTCTGGGAGTTGGTGATGGACAGGGAAGCCTGGTGTGCTGTGATTCATGGGGTTGCAAAGAGTTGGACATGACTGAAAGACTGAACTGAACTGAGGGTCCAACTCTTGAGACCCCATGGACTGTAGCTCACCAGGCTCCTCTCTTCAGGCAAGAATATTGGAGCGGGTGACCATTTCCTTGCACCCTTGTATCTCTCACCCATCTGTATATTTCCCTGCCTCCCCTGATAACCACTAGTTAACACTTGTGATCGCAATTTCCCTTTCTATGAACAATCATACACACACACACACACACACACACACAATGATGCAAGTGATTGGTCCCATCAGAGATCACACTGGTATCTGGCATTTCTGCCCCTAATTCCTGGGGTCCCTGAGCTGAGATGACCGTACTGGGCACACAGCTGTCCCCCATAAGCTCGGCAATGTGGTGGAGTTTGCGCTCACTCACGGCTGCTGCTCTTGCAACCTGGTGGGTTTTTCAAGTGCAGCAGAATGGAAAACTTGGTTCCTCTTGACGCACACTAAATAGTTATCTATCACACTGCGAGTCCCTCTCCACTCTTGGGCGGATTTAAAATTAGCACGAGCACAACCGTGGCTGTCTCGGTGAATGCAGCCACTCGCCTCGGGCCACACAGAGCAGCCGGCTCCCTGCCGGCGGCTTCAGAGCGCGGGCTCCAGGCACCTCCTTGTGAGTTAGATGGATCTCTGAGCCGCGCTCGTCTGCAGAAACTGCAGCAAGATGCCCCGCAAGAGTGTAAAGCCCATGGCTAAGATTAGCTGAGAATGTCTTTCCATCGTCACCATCATAATCTGCTCCCGAGGTGAACGCTGAGCACCGAATGCCAGGTCACTGGGAGAACAGGTGTACCAGCCTCCACCTGGGACCTGGAGAAGGGAAGCAATGAGCTAAGGATGGTGGAATCAGAAGTTCCTAAGTAAGCGAGCTCTTAAACAAGTGTGCCCGGACTTAACGGAGCTTGAAAATGCCCTCTCTGGCATGCTGCCTATGGTACAGCTTCACATAAATAAGCGCTTCATAAAGTGTGGTTCCTGGAGCACCGTGCTGTAAGATGCCGGATGCAGAAGTCACATCCCTTATCCCATTCCAGCGCCAGAGCCTGTGAAAGGCCCAGAAGCATCCTGTAGTAAAACACTCCGTTTAGCACAAACTCTCACTTATTTGACCATAACACCCTTTTCATGCAATTACCTTTTAACATCTTTTGAAGTAGTTTTCACTTGTACATACTTTACAAAACACTGATCTAAAAGACCATTCAAATATATCCGGTATGTGTCAGACACTAAAAGCGGCATTTCTGAGACTTCCAAAGGTCTATTTAAACAGAGGTTCTGGCCTCCCCTGGGGCAGTGGAGTGAATTTGATATCCTTCCTTCCCCTTTTACTGTCCTTCAAATCCAAGGCATTGCTTTTGTTGATATTACGTAAATCAATTGTGGTTCTTACCAATTTCACTGAGATCACTGTAATAAAAATATCTTTATTGAAGCACTTGAATTTCTACTTCCTTAATCCTCAAGAGAATGCACAGATCTACCCAGTAAAATGTTATAGCCAACCAATACAATATTGTAAAGTAATTAGCCTCTAATTAAAATAAATAAATTTAAATTTTAAAAAATTTTAAAAATTAAAAAAAAAAAAAAGAACTTGGAATAAGGCATTAAAGAGTCTTCCGGCTTAAGAAAGTTATCACTGGACCCAGCTTCTTATGAAGATGCTGACCTGGGCAGGAGACGTTCCCTGCCAAGGTCCTTTCTCTTGCTACTCTGCAACCCAGGCGTTCTGCTTCATGTGGCCCAACTGCAGGGCTGGCTTCATGGATGTGCTGCCTCATGAGGCCCTAAGAACCCAGCACCTAGAAAAAAGCTTGTGCTTAACGTTCTGCTGTTACCCTACTGAAATTCTTAATAATTTTTTAACAAGGATCCTACATTTGTTTTTGCAAATTAAATAGCTGGTTCCACCCACCGGGGCAGGTGGTCTGTCTTTCTGTCCTGCTCTTCAGAAGGACTACTCCCTTGGCCTGTCCCAGTATATGCACTTTCGTTGTCACTTCCATTGATCATGTCGATACCTTTTTGTAGTAAAATCTGAAGCTATCTGAAGATGTTGTTGTAGTCATGCGTTCCAGGAAACAAACTCACTCAGAAGGACAATGCAGATAGTGGAGTGCAGTTTATTACACCGGCCTGCCCAAGGCAGAGTCTCTTCTTAGCCAAGGACCCCGACCAGTTTTTGTGAAAACCTTATATACCCTAAGTGTATGTGCACAAACCCACCTCCCCAAATTCCCTGAAACTAATCTGAACAAAGGAAAAAGAAAGATACAATCAAAGTTAACCCGTAATTCATATGCCTTAAGCCTAGGTAGTTGCTGCTGCTAAGTCACTTCAGTCGTGTCCAACTCTGTGCGACCCCATAGACGGCCATCCACCAGGCTCCCCCGTCCCTGGGATTCTCCAGGCAAGAACACTGGAGTGGGTTGCCATTTCCTTCTCCAATGCATGAAAGTGAAAAGTGAAAGGGAAGTCGCTCATTCGTGTCTGACTCTTAGCGACCCCATGGACTGCAGCCTACCAGGCTCCTCCATCCATGGGATTTTCCAGGCAAGAGTACTTAACAGTGGACAATTATCAATAGGCCTGTGGTCATACCCTAATAAGCATAATAGAATGTCTGATTCTATTCGGTTACACAAATAATTAGGGTATTCTTTTAGGCAACGGAGAGCCCTGGGGCTCTTCCTTCCAGGGGCCTGGTTTTCCAGTTGGTGTGTTGTTTCCATAGATACTGGCCACATAGCTCAACGTCCACAGTCCAGCCCAAGATGGAGTCCTGCTTTCAAGATAGAGCCTTTTCTGTAGTGAAAATACAGAATTCAGATTCAGGGAAAAGTGTGTTCAGACCACAGCATCCACATTTCCAAAGGTTTGGACCTGAACATGGTTGCCTTGGGGCCAGCACGGGCAGCTGTGCGGCCCCCGCTGTGCACGAGGTCCAAATGTAGATGCGGCCAAGGGACAGAGTGGGGCTGCTCTTGCTAAGCCATCTGTCTTGGCACACGTGCCTCATTTGCACAGAGGCACTGCAGAGGCTAGTGATGGCCTGCCCAGTCTTCTCCTTTTTGAAAATGGGAACCACGCTTGGGGGCTACAAAGACTGAGATAACCCATGAAGTACCTGGTACAGGAGTTGCTCGATACCTGTTAAATCCCTTTCCTAAAAATAAGTGTTTGCACTCAGAACTTTGAAAAGACAACCAAAATGTTAGATAACCATAAAGTGACTTCACATCACAGTATGTTCAATGTTAATCAACTAGTTAAGCATACATGTGTCTGTTTATACTTATTTACTCAGGAAAAACACACACACATTACAAATAATAATGCAGCTGAAGTGCTTTCTGGTGCTAAGTTGCAATAAACTTGTGTAAACCTTGTAGTCATTACATTTTTTTGTTTGTTTGCTTGTGTGTTTATGATTCTTGTTCTGCACTAAAGTCTCCTCCATAAGTCTCACTGGGACTAGCATGCATCAGAAGCATTATTTCTTTTGTAGAGCTTCTGTGATAATTTCACTGAATACTCAGTTCTCTTATCTGTATTCATCTGTAGTCCGGGTTTTAAGCAGTTTTCATTCGATGTAGTATTTCAGTCAAAGTGTGAACTCCTAAGAGCCAGGTTTGAGTTTTGACTTTTATTAGGTTCCCAGAGCTGCCATAACAAATTGCCACAAACCAGGTGGCTTTAAACAACAGAAACTTGTTCTCTCCCAGTTTTGCAGGCCAGCATGTCAGCAGGGTTGGTTCCTTCTGGAGGCTCTGAGGGTAAGTTCTTTCCATTCCTCTCTCCTAGTTTCTGGCCGCTGCCAGCAAACCTTGGCGTTGCTTGGCTTGTGCAAGATGCATTGCTCCAATTTCTGCCTCCATCTTCCCATCACCTCTTCCTCTGTGTCTTTAACTCAAATCTTCCTTTTCCTTTCTGTTGTAAGGATACCTGCCAGGGACATTAGAGATGCTAACTGCACGATTGATCTTATCTTTAGATGTGGAACTTAATTACATAGGCAAAAGCCCTTTTTCCGAATAAGGTCATGCTCACAGGTTTTAGGAGTTAGAACATGGACATATCTTTGTGGGGCCACCATTCAACTCACTACTGCCCATGTGGTCTTGAGAAATCACTTCACACTGATCAACATGTTTGTTTTCACTGACTGTAGAAAGGAGATTAAAGTACCTATTGTTGAGCTGTTATGAGGATTAGAAAATCTCAGGTAAAACCCACAATGCCTGCCGCCACATCATAGATCTTAAGTGCATGATAGTTGGTATTATTATGATGTAGATTTTTATTCTTTTTTCTTTTAGTGTCTATTGCACAGATTCATACTTACATTAATGAAGTTACTAAACGTGGGTCTTTTCTGATGTGTATTCACTGTTGGCAGCTTCAGCTACGGAGGGTATCATCCCTTCCCAGATGAAGGGGGCAGACTTTTATAGACCACTTTGACTCCAGAAAGGAAAAGAAAAAACAATTTTGAGGCTGAGAACTACTTCAAAATGTGTATCCCCAATACTGTAAAATCACTGTTGACAGCCACTTTCCATGGCTACTTTCACACTATAAAGGAACCGTGTAACAACGTGTGTGTGTGTGTGTGTGTGTGTGTGTGCACGTGCGTACACATGCGCACGCTACGTCACTTCTAGACTGTAGCCCTCCAAGCTCCTCTGTCCATGGGATTCTCCAGGCAAGAGTACTGGAGTAGGTTGCCATGCCCTCCCCCAGGGGATCTTCCCAACCCAGGAATCAAACACATGTCTCTTAGTCTCTCCTGCCTTCGTAGGCAGGTTCTTTACCAGTAGTGCCACCTGAATAAAACTCAATTCCTAACAGCTTAAACAGTAGAGTATTTATACTCTAATGTAGCTGGAAAATATGGAGATAAGGTGAACCTCAGCCCTGAATGATTCAGCAAGTCAAAGATATCATAAGGGATCTGAGTTTTTTCATTCTATCTGCTCAGTCTTCCATGGTGAGGTAGTCATGCTGTTTTGATGGCAGGAAAGTGGCGGAAGCAATTTAGACTTTACTCTTGCCATTCACATCATCAATACGGAGAGGGAGAAGATGAGAATGAGGTCCTAGTTGCTCTATGAAATGAGTGAGAAATCACATATATCTCTCCTTATATCTAATCCACTTTCATTGGATTTCAGGCCCATTTCTGAACCAGCCTTATTAGGTTATTTCCACATTGTGTGACTTTGGCCTGAGTTACGTAAACTGGTCTGTCTTAGAAAGAAAAACTGAAACCTCCTCAACTGGTGTGAGTCAGCACTGTCGGATACTAATTTGAAAATTATTTTTTTTCTAAAGTTAAAGTCAGCATAGTGGCATGTTAGTCTCCAGCCATATTCAGCAAGTTTTACCAAGGTTGATACTTGGCCTGATGGAAAAAGAAGAGAAAGTTAAAGGAGTTAGCAGTGTTTGCAAGGAGATGAGTATAAGACAGACCTTGGACTCTTAGTTGAATAAGGAGGAAAGGGACAATATGACATACTGAAGATGATGACGAGATAGCCATGTTTATGAGCTGAAAGTCTCAGCGAAGCAAAGAACTGTTCAAGACTGAGTGGGCATGAAGATGGAGCTCAAAGACTAAGATGCATACAGATGAGATTTCAGTGTCAGTGTGGCCGTTAGTGATGACCAGATCTAGTGGCCGTGGTGAGGTTCAGGAAAGATCCCTGGATTTGAGTGGGTCACATGGTGGGTGATCTAGGTTTGATTGCTCAGCTCCATGTGGCTCTCAGTGAGGGGAAGGGGCAGTCTCACCTGAAGCTCAAGAAATTGAGATGATGTCTTCTCTCCCCTCCTTCCCCATGGTGTAGTATGCGGGAGCAGAGAATCTTGAGATTGTCTATTTGTGTCTACTTCCCCAGGAGTGTGACCTACAAAACATGGTGGCTTTTCCCGAGTTCATGCCAAGTGTGTTCAATCAGAACACGGCATAGCTTAAATGGTTAGGTGGTTAGGTCATGATGTTTCAGCAATTCCAGGGTGTACATATATACATATATATATATATATATATATATATATATATTCTTTTTTTCCTGGATGCTTATGACTGGTGAATGACTGATTAGAGAGTTAAAAATAAAGAGGTACTATGATTGACAACTCATAAATACCAGGGATTGTTGGAAGCACTGAAATCTTCTTGGTGGATTCTGCATATTTTATTTCTGGTAGAGAAAGGAGTCGGGGAGAGCAGGCAAGGAGAGAGACAGAGGGGGAGGGAGATGCTCAGAGAAAATGAAGACAACATTTCCATCTGGGGTTTGTGCTTTTCCGAGTGCCTACTCATTTTGATAGATTATTAGAAAACTCATATTTGCTCATAAATGTGAAAAAATAGCAAATGTAAAATTTGCAAATTTATTCCTAAATGTAGTTAAATTCATAAATATTTAGACATTTTCTGTAAAGCTTCTAATTTATAACCTTTACATGAATCTATAATTTGGTATAAAAGCTTCTAAATGCAGTAGTAATGTCACAAATGTCTATAAATATTCACATCTCATTTACAAGTGTTCTACAAACCATGAGATGAAGAAATTGTGAATGCAAACCATTTTTCAGGTGGATTTCTGCCGAGGTAAGTCAGAACGATGAACAATGAAAACCTTCAAGAGATCATTTGACGACCATGATTTTAGTCTATTGCTCATATAATCTAGAAATTCTTCATTACAAATAATTAGAAAAGGTTGCAGAAGCAATTAAGAATGAATGAACAGCTTCAAATATTATAATTGAAAAAAAGATCTGAGAAGTTGGAATAAGCCTTCTAGAGACCAGACAATGCCATGTAGAATAGTAAGACCTTTAATAAATCTTCTAAGGCTCAGTTTTTTCATCCGTAAAATGGTAATAATGCATTCTTTACAAAGTTTATTTCTTTCTCTTAGCATTCAGGACTACAAAAGTAGTGAGTGTTCAGTCACCCAGTCATAGCTGACTCTGTGCAACTCCATGCGCTGTAGCCCACCAGGCTCCTCTGTCCATGGAATTTTCAAGGCAAGAATACTGGAGCAGGTTGTCATTTCCTTTTCCAGGGGAGCTTCCCAACATAGAGGGCAAACCCAGTCTCCTGAGTTTCCTGCATTGGCACTCAGATTCTTTACCCCTAGAACCACTTGGGAAGCCCTATGCAAGTAACAGACAACTCAAAAGTGGTTAAGAAAGCCGAAACAAAAATTCGACATTCCAGGCCTATCTAGATGCAAGGGCGGCAATCAGGACTCAGTCTTTTTCCCTATCTCACTGTCTCTCTGTTTCACACGCACACACAGCTCTCACTTTGATCTCCTCCTGTCATGTTTTCTCGTCCAGCCTGCAGCTCTGTTTTTCCAGGCTCGTATCAGCCCTACACACACTGACCACAACAGAATGAGAGCCTCTCTTACCCAATTATTCTACCAAAGCTCCCCTGACAAATTATCCTGAGACTGCCCTGGGACATTTGCCTGTCCTTGAACCTGTTGCTGTGCTCAGAAGATTGAGATTGCACCTAGCTGTCTCTGGGACTCATTCTCACTATTGAAGCCAGGGGCACTTGGGGTCCTGTGAATAGAGTGGTCCATCACCAAAGAAGAGGAGGCTGCATGCTGAACAAACAAGGCCAGAAAGTTTCTTTACATGTAGACAGTGGATAAAAAGAAGCAATGTATGAAAGGCTTTAGCCTAGTATTTGGCACATAATAGACCATCAGTTATTTCCTCCATTAGCCACTCCTTACGGCTGTTACAGTACAGAGAAGAAGAAAAGGATTAAAGTAAGAAATAGAGAAATTCTGTCTAGGACAAATGTTCCTGCTCAAAATTATGTTCAGAGGGTCTCAGGAAGCCAGATTCTCCCTGCTAATAGTATCCACTGTGATTACTCAAGACCTCTCCTATCAACACAAATCCACAGGGTCCCCAGCCATATCCGTGGTGCAGGGAGTCAGGGGGAAGTCATCCTCAGCATGGTGAGCATTGTCAGTATTATCAGCATACAACCGTAGAGCAAAGTCTTCATCTCTGTGGTTTGTCTCTATTATAAATCCCCCTTTATGGAATCAAGTTCCATATTTCTTGGGTTTGGTGATGCTGCCACAGCTAGGTGGCAGGAAATTTTGATGCTTTATAAGGTCAACTGAAGCAAATTATAAAAGTATTCCTATACATTCTTCAAAACGTGCTCAGCTGGATGCTAGATCATTCTGCCAAACCCTGTGGAACTCATTTGCTTTTTCTTTGATGTTCTCCAATAATGGCTTCCCAGGTCGCGCAGTAGTAAAGAATCCTCCTGCCAACACAGGAAACGCAAGAGATGTGGATTTGATCCCTGGGTCAGGAAGATCCCCTGAAGTAGGAAATGGCAACCCACTCCAGTATTCTTGCCTGGAAAATTCCACGGACAGAGGAGCCTGGAGGGATGCATTAATCCAGGGGGTCGCAAAGAGTAAGACCTGGCTGAGCACAGCAGTGGCATCTTATGTTCATTTATTGGATATATTAGCACCACAAGTGCGTCCAGATTTTTATACATGTACTTTTTTTTTTTATAACAAACATCAAGGACGGTCTTCTACAGCCAATACTCCAAAATCTGGTAAATTTGCTACCCATCGAATCCATATTCTCCATTTTTATCATTTTTTCAAACACCCCTGCTTTGCCTTTAGCTCGCCACACTGAAAGTCTATAATCTCTTTAGCCTATTTCCATAAGAAAGCTCCTAGTCCTTTAATCATTTTAGCTGTCCTTCCCTGAATTCTTTGCTGCTGGGGGTCCATTTTTATTAAGTGTGGTGAATAGACTACAGGCAAGTACTTGTATTGCTTTTATCACTGGAATTATTCACCAGAAGTCATGCTGTAGGTTTACCTGTTCACCCCAAAACCAAAACTGCCTTCAATACCCTAAGCTCAACTGCTATTTCTAGTATATCCCTTTCTTTTTTGTGCTCAATGCTCCCACTATTTCTTTGGAAAATAGTGCTATTCCTGTGGTCATGTATGGATGTGAGAGTTGGACTGTGAAGAAGGCTGAGTGCCGAAGAATTGCTGCTTTTGAACTGTGGTGTTGGAGAAGACTCTTGAGAGTCCCTTGGACTTCAGGGAGATCCAACCAGTCCATTCTGAGGAGATCAGCCCTGGGATTTCCTTGGAAGGAATGATGCTAAAGCTGAAACTCCAGTACTTTGGCCACCTCATGCGAAGAGTTGACTCATTGGAAAAGACTCTGATGCTGGGAGGGATTGGGGGCAAGAGGAGAAGGGGACGACAGAGGATGAGATGGCTGGATGGCATCACTGACTTGACGGACATGAGTCTGAGTGAACTCCGGGAGTTGGTGTTGGACAGGGAGGCCTGGTGTGCTGCGATTCATGGGGTCGCAAAGAGTGGGACACGACTGAGTGACTGATCTGATCTGATCTGATCTGATACAGGATCATGCGGAGAAAGTCTTACACAACATGTAGAGAATGTTGAATATTTTTGGCACACAGGAAGCCCTCAATAAACGTTCACTAACATTATAATTTTGACTATTCCTATCATAATACTTCAGTTGAAGTTTGAGAACCCTCTAATGAAATCAGTGTCTGACTTGGACACTGGCCCTTTACTTGAGTGGTTCTTTCTTAGATTATAACCTTAAAATATGGAAGATTTTGATGTATGAAGCATCTGCATATAAAACTAGTAAGGAGTTTTTAGCAGCCTTTGGTTTGGCTAAAAAAGGTGGTACACTTTTATAATAAGAATAAAGAATTGCATTTACTGAGGTCTAAGGAGTAGGTAACTCAAAGAAAATAAATATGGAAGCAACAAGTTAAAGGTCAGTCAAGAAGTTGGCATAGACTACAAAGTGTTGGTCTTGCCTTCAGGTTTTCCGCTTCTTTCATAACATAAAAGCTGTCCTTTAGTGACGGTGCAGGCTTTCTTGGAATCCTTATTCTAATTCTGTAACATTTATATTCCAGGAGTAACAGCAAATCTGCTGATTACTTATGAAAGCAAGGGGAAAAACATTTGCAATTACAGTCAAAATTAAAGTTATTTTCTAATCTTCTCATCCTTTTTAAGGAATGAGAAACTTTAAATATGGTCAACGTAGCACATTTTAAGTGTCAAACTTGGTGAGTTTTGCTATGCCAATTGAATAATAATCTTCTGTAAAAACAGTGAGCATTCCATGGAATTTTTATCATTTGACCCGTTTAATACAAGTTGAAAAATTCCCCTTGCGTTAGTGCGATTGCATAATGCTGTGTGCTGAGCTATTAAGATATATTTAGTAATTCCATTAGAACTGCACCATCGAGCAGGGCAGAGCATATGGAAAGAAGTTGGTGAAAAACTGATTAAACATTTATATCAAGTACATTTTGATTTAACTCACATAAATAATTCATTTTTATGTTTTCTTTCTTTCAAAATAAACCTTTTTGACACCTGCTGTGCTAAAAATAATGCTAGCATGGCTGTAATAAAGAAACTCTTAAAGCTCACAGCAATGACATCATCTGGTACTCATGCAGATACTAAATTGTCAGCACATAAGTGTAGTAAAGTAAGACTTGGCATTATTTATTATTTATTTAGTGCCTCAAAAATATACCATGCTTAGTGGCAAGTAAAACACCTGGCTGAATCTGAAGCTAGAGTTTGGCTCAAGAAATCTAAGAATTAAAGGGCTTACAGAGACACACGAGAAAAGGTGTGAGACAATCATTAGGGTACTGAATCCCATTCCTTTCCTTGAGCGTGAGAACAGAGCTGAGAGATAACAGTGAGTGAGCTTAAGCAAAAACCCTGAGACATGTTAGAGTCTCTTTACACTGGGAAGGCAGAGATACAGGCAAGGGGATAGTGACTACATACGGTCACAGCAGCATCATTCTAGAATAGTCATTCCTAAAGTAGGAGACAAAAACCACTGGAAGCACCACGGATACTGCTGGGTTGTCCACAGGCACAGTACTGAAGAGCATTGAATCGTATCATCAAAAATGACTCCCTTTTAATCCTCTTTCAATATTTTAGGGTAAGTGTAGGAAATACTCTTAGAGCTATTCTGCCCCTAACATTCCTATACACTATTCAATCTCTTTCTTTTTACTTTTTTTTTCTTTAAAAGACAAAGAGACAAGGACTAGTGCTCTGAACATTTCTGGGCAGTGCTGTAGTGAATAAAATCACCTAACCAAACTCTGGTATGAGGCCTTTATTCTAGTTCTATCTACACCTAGAAAAATGGCATGGTTTCCATGCACAACATGGCATTAAGATAGCATTAAAACATTTTGGCAAAAACACAAATCTGTTTAACAAAAATTGTCATGTAAGCAAGAGTGAATCACAGAAGCAGTCCAAAAAGATATTTTTGGGCAGAATTATAACAGCATTTGCAAATACAGCCTGAACAACTGGCTGATACTGGCAGGTTCTACCAAAATGAGAGCTTAAGCGCAAGCATGAGAGGCACTTCTCTGCTTTTGTCTCCGTGTGGACTAAGAGAGTAAGAGGATGCAATGGGTAGCCTGGCAGACTCCCCCTAAGCCAATCCATCTCATACATGCCCCCAAAATGCATAACTTATTGATTATTGGTGAGACTCTACTAAAGAAATGTATTTATTCTGGGAGAAAGCACATCAAAACACCACAATTGATGTGGGAAAAGAACATCCATTTGACACTTGCAAGTTTAGATAGCATCTGCATAGTCAAATATTTGTAGGAATTAATTTTGTTGCGTGAGTTTCACTTAAAGGATGATTTTTCTTCAGAATGCACTCTTTCAAAACTTGAAAAATAAAATTCTGTGTAATTATTATCATGTCTATTATAATATGTTAGTGGCATGCATTTTGCTGGGCTGCAAAAATTCAATTGGAAAGGAGACTCCCAGAATTAGGGCCACAGAAGCATTGCAGATATTTCCCTTCAGTTTGTGAGAGCACCTAGTAGGCATGACCATCAGGAAAAGTATGGGAATATCATATTTTAAGCACTACAAGACTTTGAATATAAAAATGTTGCTACATTTATTAAAATAAATTTCCATGATTACAGTTAATTTTGTTTTTAAAAACTTGCAAACTATAAAATAACAGAAAAAGTAAATGAAATATAATCTTATTATTCAGAAATAAACACTGATAATGTTCTGTTATATATATATATATTTTTTTTTTTTTCCCCAAACTTTAAACCTTTTATTTTGTATTGGGGTGTAACCGATTAACAATGTTGTGGTTGTTTTAGGTGAACTGTGAAGGGACTCAGTCATACATATACATATACCCATTCTCCTTCAACTCCCTGCTTCCATCCAGGCTGGCACATAACATTGAGCTGAGTTCTATGTGCTATACAGTAGATTCTTACTGGTTATCTGTTTTAAATTTAGCATTATGTACATGACATTCCCATACTCTCTAACTATCCATTTCCACTCCCCACTACCCCAACCCTGCGGTAACCATAAGGGTTCCCTTCTCTCCACACCGTCTTTGGTTTCTTCAGTGATCCAATGGTTGTTTAGTGGCATGTTGTTTAGCTGCCGCGTGTTTGTGTTTTTTAGAGTTTTTTTTTTAATTTATTTCTAATTTCATAGAGTTGTGATCAGAAAAGATGTCTGAGATTATTTCAATTTTCTTAAACTGACCAAGGTGTATCTTGTGGCCCAGCATGTGGTCAATCCCGGAGGATATCCCATGTGCACCTGAAGTCTTCAGCTTTTGAATGAAATGCTCTGTAAATATCAATTAAGTCCAACTTGTCTGAAGTGTCATTTAAGGCCTGTGTTTCCTTACTAATTTCCTGTCCAGGCGATTTGTCCATTAACGACAGCAGGGTCTTAAAGTCCCCCACTATTACTGTGTTACTATTGATTTCTCCCTTTATGTTTGTATTTGTCTTACATATTGAGATGCTCCTGTGTTGAGTGCGTATATATTTATAACTGTTATATCTTCTTCTTGGATCAAACCCTTGATCATTATGTAATACCCTTCTTTGTTTTAAAGTCTATTTTGTCTGAATTGTTACTACAGCTTTGTTATGATTTCCATTTGCATGAAATACCTTCTTCCATCCCCTTACTTACCATCTGTGTTTCCCTAGGTCTGATGTGGGTCTCTTGTAGAAACCATACATATGAATCTTAGGTTCATACATATGAACCGAAGACATACACCTAAGACAGTGTATGTCTTAGGTTGGTGTATTTGATCCATTTACATTTCAGGTAATTATTGATATATTGATTCTGTTACTATTTGGCCAATTTTTTAGAGTTTTTGTACATCTTTTTCTTCTCTTGTGTCTCTTGTCTGCCTAGAGAAGTTCCTTTAACATTTGTTGTAAAACTTGTTTAGTGGTGCTAAATTCTCTTAACTGTTAACTGTCTAGAAAGCTTTTGATTTCTGTGTAATCTAATCAAGAGTCTTGCTGGGTAGAGTATTTTTGATTGCAAGTTCTTCCCTTTCATCACCTACAATACATCATGCCATTCCCTTCTGGCTTATAGAGTTTAGTTGATAAATCAGCTGATAATCCAATGGGATTTCCCTTTTGTGTTGTCTTTTTTCCCTTGTTGTTTTTAATATTTGATCTTTGTCCTTAATTTTTGTCAGTTTGATTACTATGTCTCTCAGTGTGTGTGTCCTTGGGTTTATCCTACCTAGAACTCTGTGCTTCCTAGACTTGATTGACTATTTCTTTTCCTATGTTACAGAAGTTTTTGGCTATTATATTTTCAAATATTTTCTCGAGTTCTTTCTACCTTCTTCTTATGGGACCCATATAATGTGAATATTAGTGCATTTATTGTTGTCCCAGAGGTCTCTTAGGTTGTCTTCATTTCTTTTTATCCTTTTTTCTATATTCTGTTTTGTGGCAATGACTTCCATCATTCTGTCTTGCGATTCATTATCCATTCTTCTTCCTCAGTTATTCTGCTATTGATTCTTTCTAGTGTATTATTCATCTCTGTTTGTTCTTTAGTTCTTCTAGGTCTTTGGTAAACATTTCTTACATCTTCTCCATTCTTTTCTTGAGATCTTGGATCATCTTCAGTATCATTATTTTGAACTATTTTTCTGAAAGGTTGCCCATCTCTGCTTCGTTTAGCTGTTTTCTGAGGTTTTATTTTGTCCCTTCATCTGGTACATAATTCTACTTCTTTTCATTTTGGTTAGCTTTCTGTGATAGTGGTTTTCATTCTGGGAGATGCAGAATTGTAGTTCTTGTTTCTTCAGTCTGCCCTCTGGTGGATGAGGATAAGAGGCTTGCACAAGCTTCCTGATGGAGGTACTGCCTGTGGGGAAAACTGAATCTTGCTCTGCTGGGCAGGGCCATGCTCAGTTAAATTTTAATCCAATTGTCTGCTGATGGGTGGGGCTCTGCTCCTTCCCTGTTAGTTGTTTGGCTGGAGGCCACTCCCAGTCCTGGAGTCTACAGGATTTATGGTAGGGCTAATGGCACCCTCCAAGAGGACTTATGCCAGATGCATCTCCCAGAATTACCTTCAATCTTTTCCAGCATCAGGGTGCTTTCCTGCCAGTTTCCCCATCCCCACGGCAGGCTACTGTCCACCCACACCTCCGCAGGAGACCTTCAAACACTCACAGGTAGGTCTGACTCAGTCTCCTGTGGGACCACGGCTCCTTTCTCCTGGATCCTGGTGTGCACAAGGTTTCGTTTGTGCTCTCCAAGAGTGGAGTGGAGTGTTTCCTCCAGTCCAGTGGAAGTCATATAATCAAATCCTGCTGGGCTTCAAAGTCAGATTCCCTGGAGATTCCCGGTCCCTTTTAAGGATCACCAGACTAGGAAGATTTTGGTCCTCTCGCAGGAGAAGGTGAACACATGTCTTTCTACTCTGCCATCTGGAACCAATCTCTTCTTGTTATATATTTTTAAGATGAGGTTGTCTTCCCATAATTCCTTAGGATTTTATAACAGTTTATTTATTTATTTTTAATTTCACATCAATTAATCTTCATAAGTAGTAGGTAGTGAACTGTCAGCTGTGTTTAGGCTGTGGATGTTGGTGACACCAAGTTCCCACTGTAATCAAGAAAGTTTAGCTCCCATTTTCTCTAAATATTAGAATTTCACATAAAATTTCATTTGGTTTAAAGAAAGAGAAAATGTTTTCTTTGATCATGGGTTTCATGGTTTCATAACTTCCATAATTTAATCAATTTTATAATTTTCAAATTGTGTTTGTCTCCAAATTTTTACAATTCTAGATAAAAACTTTGATAAACATTTTATCTACAAATATTTGGGAATATAAACACTATATTAAAACAAAATTTCTTGGTTAAAAAGTATGAACATATTAAGATCAATTTTCTTAGAAATGAAATATCAATTTTCTTTTCTACCAGTGGTATTTGAGTGCGTGTTTACTACAACTTTATCTCCATTAAGTACTATTTCTCTGTTAAATTTTCATTTACATGTTAAATAAGAAGTGTTCTGTTTATTTAAAATGTTCACATGTGAATAAAATTATTCAGCAAATAACTATAAAGGAGCTTAATATTATTCATTAATTAATGCTTAAATTTGAATGAGATTTGGAGGGCAAAGTTACAATGATGGAGAAATTGTGACTTCCTATTTATTACTTCTATCACCTTATGTATGGTTGTTTATATAATACTATCTTCTTCTAGAATATAAAGTAGAAGTTCAGGTTGGCTTTCCATTCTCTGATGTATATATAAAAAGTAAAAACTAGGTATTCTGCATCAGCCATCAGTAAGTTAGTGGACTGCTGCTGCTGCTGCTGCTGCTGCTAAGTTGCTTCAGTCGTGTCTGACTCTGTGCGACCCCATAGACGGCAGCCCACCAGGCTTCCCTGTCCCTGGGATTCTCCAGGCAAGAACACTGGAGTGGGTTGCCATTTCCTTCTCCAATGCATGAAAGTGAAAAGTGAAAGTGAAGTCGCTCAGTCGTGTTTGACTCTTAGCGACCCCATGGACTGTAGCCCACCAGGCTCCTCCATCCATGGGATTTTCCAGGCAAGAGTACTGGAGTGGGGTGCCATTGCCTTCTCTGAGTTAGTGGACTACTCACTATCTATGGATCTCTACTCAAGCTAATGAGTGTTTATGTAATGGAGTCATTCTGTCTTCATTAGTAGCCAGAATTAATTTCCTACTCCACATAAAATATGGAATTACTTAATTGTTTGTATCTCCATTATAATATCAATGACATTCTGCTTTGCAATACCTTGTCTCCTTTTAAATTCCATCTGTGATTCCGTCACAATGGTTAACAAAAAACTTGCATTATATTTCAACAATCATGTACTTATTCAATAAATATTTACTGAGCACCTACTATATCAGAATTATAATAGTCACGTTGTAGTCCCAGCAACAGGTAAGAGAAATATCATTCCTGCCATCGTGACCTTTCAGTACTATGGAGTAAGCCAAGGTTAATTTTCTGCATAAATATTTATAGAATTCCAATGGACTTAAGTGCTGTGAAAGTGCTGAGTGCAAGGAGAATGTTGAGGAGAGCAGGTATAGCAACTAATTGTGGAGCCAGAGAGAGGAATGAGCATGTGTAGAAGCTGTGTTGAATTAAAATGAACACAGTGATATTGATACAAGAAAAGTAATCAGTTGTGCAACTGTGTTTCTAATAAGAGCAATCACATACATACATTGAAACAGAATTATCGGTAAGATAATGTCACTAGGTTTGCTTTTCATAATAGCATTTTACTAATGTGTAGATTTTAATTGTGAAGTGTATGTTACGTATCAGTTATTTTGGCACACACACAGTCCTACACAATTTGCTATTCTGTTTAACTAGTAGAGTGGCTCCTTTCACCAGATTCTAATCTGCATTCTCCTGATGAAAGGATGAGAGTGGTGGTTGATCAAATGTCCCATTTTGTTGACATTACTAAAAACCATTCTCAAGCAGGTCAGAATACTTGAGAAGGGAAGGGACTGGAAGCTGTGGACCATCCCCAGAACTCCTCCTGGGCTTTGTTCTTACTTCTTGATAGCTTCTGACCGAAGCAGAGGTCTAAACTGTGCTGGAATAGACTGGTATCTCCCCAGCTACTTTCCACTCAGTTGATGCAATGATTACCATGGACCAGAAAGCAACATAAATTTGTGTTTACAAATTTTATCATACTGTGCTGTTCCAAACAATTTCTCCCTTAGTGCTCTACTAGAACCTTTTGAATGTATCAGCATCATTCTGTGGTATGTGATGGGTCTTAGCTTTAGATATAAACATTTTCTCAAATTAACTGATAGAAGAAAATGGTGACAATTTGAGACAGCATCATAATTATATTTCAACCAGATGTTCTTTCTTCATATTTTTCTGTGTTATACACTTAGGCTACCACTAGCCTGGCAAGCTACAGTCCATCAGGTCACAAAAAGTTGGACATGACTGAGCAACTAAGCACAGCACAGCACAGGTGTATTTTATTCTTCATAAAGTAAAATATGTTTTTGTTAACATTGTATACAGAATATACTTTTGCCCTAAGTCCTTGGCATGTTTATTTTATCACACAATATGTATTGTAATGAAACACAAAGAGAGGAATTGTGAAATTGGGATATTGGATTTTATTAGGATCATTAAATGGGTATGGGCAGAGAGTCAGGAAAGAAAATAGTTCTCAGACTTCTTACCCTAGTGACTAAAATTGATGTCCAGTTCTACTGAGAAAGTCTTGCTGGTAGTTAATTTTATCTTGAGCAATATATGGGTCACTGACAGGGCAATCTTATTTTTACCTCATTATTCATACATGTAAAAGTGTATTTACACATCAATGCATCAGCAAATATTTTGTAGAGGAAGATTTTATCAGGTCACTTAATATAACCACAGATAAAATTTAATGCTAGCAGGTAGCAGACATTTATAGGTTAATCTCTAGTCTCTGTCCAAGAATTGTATCCATATTGATATATCACACCAAATCAAAGAATTTTTTCCTGAACAACAAACTTTTGTGAAAGATGTTTTAGTTCAAGCTATTTTTCTTTTTTGCTTGTGTAGTATATCAATTTGGAGAAGGAAATGGCAACCCACTCCAGTATTCTTGCCTGGAGAATCCTGTGGACAGAGGAGCCTGGTGGGCTGCTGTCCATAGGGTCGCACAGAGTCGGACACAACTGAAGTGACTTAGTACGCATGCATGCATTGGAGAAAGAAATGGCAACCCACTCCAGTTTTCTTGCCTGGAGAATCCCAGGGATGGAGGAGCCTGGTGGGCTGCTGTCTATGGTGTCGCAGAGTCGGACACGACTGAAGCGACTTAGCAGTAGCAGCAGCAGTATATCAATTAAAATCAGTTTCAATAATTAGTAGCAGATAAATTCAAGACATTGGTGCCTTAAACAGTACTGACATTTATTTTTCTGTTTCAGTGATTTTAAATTACAATTAAGTATTATTCAGATTACTTTCATATTCATTTTTTCCTTGATTTCTATGACAATTCTGGAATGGAAGCAAAATAGACATTAGAATGTGAATAAGTTGAAGCTTAGAGGACTTCAGTATTGTCTCCTCTATGGAAGGCTTCACCAGCCCCAAAGAAGAGTCTAGACCTAAATGCAGGCCTTGGGAGTACGCTGTCCTTCTGTCTACTGGCCTACTGGACCATTAGGAGACATCCGAGTCATCAATATGTAGATCTTGGATGAACTTGATACAGCCCGCATACAGGAGGAAGTGGAATGAACGTGAATTCACAACCCCTCAAAGTCATCCAATGAATAAAGATATTTTCACTGAGTATTTAATTCAATCTCATGCTCCCATTCTTGACCAACAGTTACTTCCAAAGAAGATTTGCCCACTGGAGATGATTGATACTGATAATGACATACATGAAAGAGTTTATAAAGTGCACTGAGTTTCTTGCCATTAGTCCAATCTCTAGAGGAAGTGACGTAGAAAAAAAGAGCATAGAATGGATACCGCAGAATTAAATCTGGATTGTGACTTACTTCCTCGTTGTGTGACCTTGGACAAACTACTTAACCACCTTGGCCTTTTGCTCATAGAGTCAGTATGCTCATCTGATGAAACAATGTCTGTGAATGCATGCCGGGCAGTGGTTGACAGTGTGAATGCACTCTTTAAGTGGTAACTATTATTATTCAAAGAGGCTAAGGAAGAATCTAACCTGTGTATCTCCTTTGCTGAACTCAAGTCAAGAAACAGACAAAAAGGGGTTGAAAAAGTTAAGGGATTCCAGATGTGGCCCAAGCCACAGCATGGCAGAGGTTTTCTGAGAGCCTAGATGCCAGAAGGAAAGTGGGAACCAGGAAAAGAAAAATTACCACTTCCTTGCCCTGCTACTATTTGGTCCTCTTTTTCAATCTTTGAACTACTTAATAAACACTAATTAACCTTGCGCCCTGTGAGACAGACTTGCCTAAAGCGCCATGCTCTTAAGAACTATGCACATCTCCTATAATTGACTCGATTATGCTCATTGCCTGGGACGTCAGGAAAGCTTTTTTCCATTGGTATCTCATTACCAGAGGGAAAAACTTGCATGTGTACTCGATTCTGACCTCATGAAATTAAGGGTTTAGTCCAAGTGCAGCAGGAAATAGATGGCATCCTTCTAGAACAAAATATGCCTGACTTAAATATATAGAAAAAGATTCAAGGCAAAATTGTTCATTAGGTTTTATAAAAATTTTTTAAACAAGCAAAAGCTATCATTTAAAAAACATCATACGCATGAAAGCATTAGTCACTCAGTTTTGTTTGATTCTGTGAGACCTCATGGACTGTATCCCTCCTGGCTGATCTCTCCAAGGACTCCTCCAGGCAAGAATACTGGAGTGGGTAGCCATGCCCTTCTCCAGGATATCTTCTCAACCCAGGGATCAAACCTGAGTCTCCTGCATTGCAGGCGGATCCTCTACCATCTGAGCCACCAGGGAAGCCCATCATAACCTTGAGTACACTCATGAGCAATACATATGTATCCCACTAATGAGCATATGTATCCCACTCATATGTATCCCACTCATGAGCATTACATATGTATCCCAGGTTCAGAACATGCAGATTATTAGAAAGACCCTTCCCTCCCGCTGTGGCCAAAGCAACAACAAATAATCTTTTCAAGCTCAAACTGTACAGTGTTAAAATTTTACTTTCTGTGCTAAGTCCCTTCTGCTAAGCACCTGCTGTCTCTCAAGTCTTCTTGTATATGCCTGATTTGTAAGATTCCCTGTTTATTTTTGTCTGTTTATGCGTCTTAGTAGATTGTCGTCTCCTTGAAGGCAGGACCTGGTGATCTAAGATTTGATTCCTCCTAATTGCGTGGCCTGGGAAAGGCACACAGGAACTTCGTCAGCCCTCAGAATCCTGATTGGCCCTTGTCCTCTTTGGCACATACCCTCTCCGTATATCTGGTCATTTCCCTGCCTTTCTTTGTCCTGTTTGTGGCTTCTGCTCACACTTTCTCCATAAACTTAGCTTCTCTTTCTCCTCTATTTCCACCATCCAGCAGTACCTGAAGGCCCAATTCTAGCATCGACTCCTTCATCACCTGTGGCCTCAGGGTGCTGTCCACTGAATCATTCCTTTTCCTGGATTCTGACTGTATAACATTCAATTATCCCCAGTTGCTCCATGGTTTCTAGCTTTATCTCTACAACTAAATGCCTTAAGGAGAAAGGCCCCTGTCTGAAATTTCTTTCATTGATCGATTTCTGCAAATATATTCTTTTGTTATCCATCCCCAGTTGTACGTGACGGAAATATAGTAGACACTCAGTAAGGGCTGGCTATTTGTCCAGTCAAGCTACAATGTCCAACATGGGTCTAGTCTCTAGTAAATGATTCTTCTTGGATTTTACTAGGGAAATGATTCTAGCTTTAGGTTGCACTTACTTTATTTATCCATCCAGAAATTTTACCACCTATTTCTTGTTAAAATAGAATAGACAACCCAATAAAAAAGTAGACAAAATACCTAAACAGACATTTCTCCAAAGAAGACATACAGATGGCTAGTAAACAATGAAAAAATACTCAACATTGTTCATTATTAGAGAAATGCAAATCAAAACTGTGATGAGATATCACCTCACACCAGTCAGAATAGCCATAATAAAAAAATCTACAAACAATAAGTGTTGGAGAGGTTGTGGATGAAAGGGAACCCTCTTGTGCTGCTGGTGGAAATGAAAATTGATCCAGCCACTATGGAAGGCAGCATGTGAGTCGTTCAGTCATGTCTGACTCTTTGCAACTCCATGGACTGTAGCCTACTAGGCTCCTCTGTCTATGGAATTCTCTAAGCAAGAATACTGCAGTGGGTTGCCATTTCCTACTTTAGGGGATTTTTCTGACCCAGGGATTGAACCCCAGGTCTCCTGCATTGCAGGCAGATTCTTTACCAACTGAGCCACCAGTGAAGCCCATGGAAAACAGTATGGAGATTCCTTAAAAAAAACCACCGTATGGCCAACAATCCCACTACCAGGCATTTACCCTCTGGAAACCAAAACTGAAAAAGACACATGTACCCCAATCTTCATTACAGCACTATTTGTAATAGCTAGAACATGGAAGCAACCCAGATGTCTGGCTACAGATGAATGGATACAGAAGTGGTACATATATACGATGAAATATTACTTAGCCATAAAGAGGAACATATTTGAGTCAGTCCTAATGAGGTGGATGAACCTAGAGTCTATTATATAGAGTGAAGTAAGTCAAAAAGAGAAAAGCAAATATAGTATATTAATGCATATACATGGCACCCAGAATGATGGTACTGATGAACCTGTTTGAAGGGAGCAATGGAGACACAGACATAGAGAACAGACTTATGGACATGGTAGGGGGGAGAAAGGAGAAGGTGGGATGTATGGAGAGAGTAACATGCAAACATATATGTTACCATGTGTAAAACAGATACTCAGGGAAGTCAAACCAGGGCTCTGTCACAACTTAGAGGGGTGGAGTGGGGAGAGAGGTTTGAGGGATGTTCATGAGGGAGTGGACATAGGTCTACCTATGGCTGATTCATGTTGATGTTTGGTGGAAACCAACAATATTGTACAGCAATTATCCTTCAATTAAAAATAAATGAATTAGAAAAATAGATAAACATCAACTTTAGATCAGTTGTCAAAATGGTGCCTAGACATAAGTTGAAATCATTCACTTTTAGAGATGAGGAAAAAGCAAGAAATAAATGTTTCTTATTAAAAAAAAAAAAGACCTTTTTTTTGGCCAATAAAGAGGGGAGACGGTGTATGTTCTGCTATTGTACCTGTTGTTGCAGTTGTTCTTGCCGTTGCCCATGTTCTGCGTTTCTGTCCCATTGTTTAACATTCCTTCTCTGATAGACTCATTGCCCGTCTCTGCAGCCCCTTCTCCCACCTCTTTGACCGTTGCCCACTACTTTCCAGTCATTCTGACTTCTTAAGATTCTTATAATGTGCCATGAAGGCAAGAGGCAATAGAAGGCTACTATTTTTATGTCATTGTGCACAAGCTGTAGAATCTCTAAGAATTATATCCCAACGAATTATATTCCAAGAATTAATCCCAATTATATCCCAGCCCTTCTCATCTCCTTTCTCCTATCTAGCCTTGATTGATCTTTCAGGATGCAATTTTAATGTCAATTTTTTTTCTGACAAGTCTTCCTGTTGCTGAAGTGTAAGGAGACATAAAGTCCCAGAACATGCTGTACTTGAGTGGTGAGATGTTGTCACCCATTGTCCATGCCTGGATTCCAAGTCTGAGGAATCAAAGTCTGTGTCTGTTTTATCCATCCTTAATATCATCTGTGTTCACCCCAGCACCAGACCCAGATGGGGTGTTTTTCACCTTGTGGTGAATGAACCCATTCCCGCTAAAGGGGACCTATAGGAGCGGGTATGGAGCATCACCTCTCCCAGCTGACCCAAGTATCCTGATACTCAAGTATCAGGGGCCTGTTCTTTTTTGTATTCCCTAATTTATCTATATACTCCACTTGGCTTATTTTAATTTCAGTTTTTGAAAGTTTTGAAACTTCCCAGTATACAAAATTAAATTAATCATAATCCTTGTTTCATTTTGATTTGCTTAATTGAAGAAATCCTGGCAAGCTTTCCTCTAGACAACATAGTTCTTGTAGGATGGCAAGTTCTCCCAGAACATTTTCCAAGTGTGTGCCCATTTAAATATTTACTTGCAAGTGTCTTTTATTTTCAGGAAACTTATTTGGAAATTCTGAGTGCAAATTAAGGCTATGTAATCCATTTGGACAAAAGCAAGCCGGTTGCCAGGTTACTGTTTTAAACGGGCTTATAAAATACTGCTTGGGAATATCACTTTAATCCCGTGTTCACTGTACCTGGCAACTGTCCTGTGGCACACTTCCAAAGTATTTAGATAGGATGTGGTTTCTAATGACCAAGGAGTCACCATCACTTGGTACATAGGATGAGAGGCAAGACTGAGATATTTCACTACTCATCATATGCGTTTAAGTATATGAGAGTTAAATTTGACAAGCCGGGTGGAGTTTCTTTCATGTAAATGAATGCTTTTCTTGCCTGGAATACTTTATTTATCAGAATCATGGAAGGGCTATTTAACACGTGAGGGAAAATGCTGTCATATTTTGTTCTTCTTCTTATAACTCTCAGCCTAGAGGACCAGAAACACGACGAGATGCAGGGCTGCACACGGCTGGGTGTGCAGGTGGGTGGACAGCCTGCACCCTCCTGCAGCTGCGTCTCCCTGGCAGGCATCTAGGGCTCCTCAGCTGCGCGCAGAACCCAAAAATAAATGCCTTTCCCTTCATTTCTTTCTCTGACTCACCTCAAATAGAAGGAGACTTTCCCTTACAAGAAGGCACCGCTTTCTCTATTTTATGCTCACGAAAATCACCTGAGAACATTAGGATGCAAAGGACTGAATGCAGACGGTGTGATTCCTTCTCCTCCGGGCCCGACAAGCAGGGCCTCTGTGGTTTATTCTGTGCCACATTCTTGCAGGCTCGGAATTCTCTGCATCTTCTTTTTAAGAAATACCTGCCCCTCCTGAGTCTTTTTCAAATGTCAAAGAGGGCCTATGCAAAAGTTCTTGTAAATTGCTTTGTGGGGTAAAGAAGAACCCTTCCCTGTTTTCGCATATAGCAGCACATGCCGTAGTAATCACCAGCTATTTGCCTTTTCCTTCTGGACACATAGCTAGGCCACACACTGCAGCCTCTCTCAGAGTTGGGGGTGGCTCTGAATTCTGGCATTGAATTTGGCTAATTCCATCAGGTAGAAGTGACTTGCACATCTCCGGGTCTGATCAGAAAAACATTCCTGCTTAACCCTGCTCACTCTGCCTGCTGCCTGCAGGAATGGTGTTTGGGATCTTCAAGGCTTTGAATACAAAGAGTCAGAGGAGAGTGTCCTGTTGACTACCACCAGACCGTGACATGAGCAAGAAATCAACTTGTATTGTGTGAAGCCATTGAGGTTTGGGGTGGTTGTGGGAGCAGTTAACCCAACCTGACAATTGCAATGCTCTTTAACCCTTGTCACCTTCACGTATTCATGAAAACACATGAAAATGGCCACCATGAAAGAAAAGTAACATCAACCGTCAAGTTAACAAGCATCCTGAATGGGGTGGGTGGTGCTTAGCACGTCAGTCTCGCCCCTCTGTCACCAGACCCTGTCCTTTTGAAATGGCTGGGGAAGAACACTAAATCCTTGTCATTTGCTTGCTGCTTTATTTTGACCACACAGCCTGGATCTCTTGAAAAATCTTCAACAAACCGCTGTACTGATCATTTTGACTTACACCATAGAGGCAGTACTAGTCCTATCCTTTTCTTCCTCCCTTCCATACAAGAATATTTTCTTTAGCACCAAGTGTAGATATACTTGGCCTTAGGACCTCAGGATCATCACAGGATTTTGGAGTCCAAAAATGTGTTTGCAAAAATTGTATCTTCTGGGGTGTATTCATCGAGCATGCTTAGAAGTCTTCACTTACGCTTAAAAATATGTCTGAAATGCAAACATAGTCAAGCATAGATTTGGCAACGATTCAGTTAATCTGATCTCCATAGGCAGGGAAACCTAGGTAATTCAAGTTGAAAAAGAAAATTCACTTAGATAAGGCATTTTTAGTTAGGGCCACACAGGAACATCTGCCAGCTTGTAGGCTGTCAAGTTTTTGAAGAAGTGTTTTATTTTCTTGGGAAGTAGAAGGGTAGAAGAAATATTCAAGTACTTGAAATAACCTTTTCTCTCCCTGGATAGCCTTGGGCAATCAGGTCCCAGAAAGGAAGCAGGCATTTCCCCTCTGAAAAAGGATGGCTTTAACTTCTAGCAGTTAAGCTTTCTCTCAGGAAGGGAAAAATCCTTATTTTTTTTTTTTTTTTCTTCCCAGCTATACTACAGCCCTAAAAATATCTCAGCCACAGTTGAGCTGGTTATCTTTTAGCACCTGCATTGGTGAATCTCCCATGGCCTCTAAATTCAATTTTAAAAAACTGACTCTCAAATTTTCAAAGGGCTAGGGGATGGGGAAAATTGGAGATTAGAATCCAAAAGGGCCTGTGGAGGAAACAGTGGAAATTTAAACTGCCTTCTGTGTGCACAGCTGCCCTGCTAATAATGCTTTTGCCCAGGAACATCTGCCTGGGGCCTCAATACACACCCAGGGTGCAGGCTAAGGGTTCAGTAATGCATCTCGTGATGGGGGATTATCCCTGTGCCTCTTCTCTCCTGCAACTGTGGCTGGTTCCAAATGGAACTGCTGGTGATCCAGAAACAAAGTGGACTCCCTTCCAGGAAGCTGAAATAAGAAGATTAAGAAACTATGGAGCCATACGAACACTTTCCATGTTACTTAGAACTTGACCAGACTTAGCTTTAATCAAAGTTAATCAACCCATCCGAGGCAGATCAGAGAGGAGATCCAAATGGGGATGAATGCTAATGCAGCGGGGCACCAAGGGCCTTGCTGGTAATAGGCGAGAAAGCCTCTTTCTCCAAATGAGAGAGATGCTCCACTGTGCACGGCCATATGTCTGCTGCAATCTGTGGCCTTATGGATGAAGAACTCTCTTGACCCCCAAGGCACTATGTTGAACACGGAGCAACCCTGGCAGTGCCAAAGGGTGAGAGGAGTTTGCTGTGTTTCAAAGGCAACTGAAATGTTGGTAAAAGAACATGCCTCTGGTGTTGACTGTTTTCTATACTATTGGTTCAAAGGTGAAGGAAGAGAGGGTTTTTGAAATTTTCTGAAATTAACAACTATAATATTAAAAGTTCCATTTAAAATTTAAAAAACACAAGAATGTTGACATATCTAAATATTTAGCATTCTTTGCAAAGTTGACAACTGGGGAGGCTCTAAACATACTCTGTTAAAATTACCATTTTTCAGATTGAATGTGGAATTTTTCCTCAGCAGTGCCTTTAGAAAACTATGGGATGTTTTATTAAATACTCAGGAGTATTCACTCTGTATATACTGTGAATTTTACTTTTTATCTAAATAGTTAAAAGTTATAAAGCTTATCTGTAATAATTCAGATATATGATCAGAGTGTTACATTTATTACATTTAAAAGGAACACAATTAAACTTTGTAAGTAAAAAGTAATAAAAATTAGTGTGGGGCTAATTTACAAAGTGACTCTGAACAGTGACCTAAGAGGAGTTCTTGAAATGCTTTTCACAGTGACAAAATTCTACTATACATGGCTAGCTCCCAAGGATGATTTGACAGGCAAGTTTTGATTTGGGTGTTTACATCCTGGCACAATTGTTTAAAAGGTCAGCATGGCAGAGTTTAGAGGGGCTTTATGACATCCACTTTCATTGATGAACAATTAGGTAATCTGGACAGCCTCCTACCGAGGACAACAAGGGAAGCAAAAAAAAAACCACAACATTTTTTAATGGCACAAAGGCATTGGAAAGTCAATAAGACATGGAAGGATTATAAGGTCAAGATTTTGAAGAAGAGAGACATTCAAAGAGAAGAGTCCTGCGTCAGAGGCCACTCTTCTCCTGGCAGCTTCTGCCCGTCCCATAACACTTGGCTAAGCAGCCGAAAAGCTGCATTGTTTACAGAGTTTTGTGGAGTTAGGAGGACAAAAGCTGGAATAGAAATGTTGCCAGTAGTGCTGGCAAAACATCAATATTTTGGATTAAATTCCCAAAGATCTCTAGGAGTAAGGATTCTACAAGGGTGAACCAGATGTAGGCAATATCTCAAAGGAATTGAAGTCCAGATATAAATTCCCTAAATACTTGAAAATAGATCAAGGAATATCTGTACCGCTAGTGTACATGCTGCTGCTGCTGCTGCTAAGTCGCTTCAGTCATGTCCGACTCTGTGCGACCCCATAGACGGCAGCCCACCAGGCTCCCCCGTCCCTGGGATTCTCCAGGCAAGAACACTGGAGTGGGTTGCCATTTCCTTCTCCAGTGCATGAAAGTGAAAAGTGAAAGTGAAGTTGCTCAGTCGTGTCTGACTCTTCATGACCCCATGGACTGCAGCCTACCAGGCTCCTCTGCCCATGGGATTTTCCAGGCAAGAGTATTGTGTACATGGCTGCCTACAAAAGTCACAATAAATCATCTCTAGTGGATGATTTATTAGTTTAGGGCTAATCTGATTGCTATAATTTTTATATACAATATTCAGCAAGTCATCAAAATAATCAGGCACATAAAAAGAAAACATAAGGGGAAAAAATATAGAAACAAACATTTCTAAACTGTAGATAAAGATTTCAGCTACGTTTGCTATATTTTAGGAAATAATAAATAGTATTAAAAAGTTAATAAGATATCTGGACATTATTTTAAAAACTATATAGAAATTAAGAACTCCCTAGGAGCAACAGCACAATAGACACTATTGAAGAATCAGTAAGCAAATCAAGATAAATCAGAAGAAAATGTCCAAAGTGAACAATGAAGAATAAAAAGAATCTAAAGTTTAAAAAGCAGTTAAGACACACACAGGACAGTGTGAGAAGGTGCAATGGACAAGAGTCCTAGAAGAAAAAATGAGAGAAAAAAAAGGAGTATTAGTGATCAGTGACAATGTGACAATAGATAAGGATTTTCACAAAATGAAGAAGGCATCAAGCCACATACTCAAGAAGTATCATAAACAAGAAGGATTATTTTTAAATCATATCTAGATGCATCGGAGTAAAACTGAAGGAAAAAAATAAAAAAACTCAACTGGAAAATTTTTTAAAAACACCTTAGAAACAAAAAGGTTAGGAAGAAAATATGAAAAGAAGAAATAATTAGCCTGACAACTATCTTTTGGGGAAAAAAAAGAAAAAGATATGGAAGACAGGTAAAAATACAGTGACAACTTTCAAAGAAAGAAAGCAAATAACTGTCAACCTAGCATTCTATACCCAGTGAAACTGTCTTTCAAAAATAAAGGTAAAGGGCATAGACTTTAACTTTTTGTTAATTGAAAAAATTCATCACCTACTGACTTAAAATACTAACAGATGTTTTTCAGGTAGAAGGATAATGATCCTAGATAGAAAGTCATAGATTCAAAACAATTTAAGTACAAAAATGCCACTCACAACAATGAAAATCACATACGTGGGCAAATCTAAATTGATGCTAACTTTAATGAACAATGTTGATAATGTCATTTAGATACACAAAATCAATGGTCAATGGTGTCCACATATTCAAAGGTCCTCACTTTGTCAGAGGTATAATTAGTAATTTATACAACAGTCTGGATTAAATCCAGGGTGACTGTGGCAATCTCTGGGATAAACAGTGAATCATGCAGTATTTGCCTTTTATTGCCTGACTTATTTCATTTAGGATATGGCTTCAAGTCTCATTTATGTTGTTACATATTGCCAATTTTTCTTATTTATTAAGGCTGGATAGTATTCCATTGTGTGTGTGCGTGAGTGTACACAAAAGAATGTATTATTTATATATAATATGTTATTTGTCCAATTCATATGTTGAGAGCCATCTAGCTCGTTTTCTGATCTTGGCTTTTGTGATGGTCATGGGAGTGCAGACATCTCCTGAATATGGTGATTTTACTTCCCCTGGATACGTACCCACAAGTGGGGTTGCTGGGTCAGATAATAGTTCTATTTTGAATTTTTGAGGAAATTCCATACTGGTTTTCAAGGACCTACACCATTTTGTATTCCTACCAACTAAAATAGTGAAATTTATAGAACCAAAAAGTAGAGTGGAAGTTGCCCAGGATGAGAGGAGGGGAGAAGGAAATGGGGAGTTATTAATCAACAGGCATGGAATTTCATTACATGAGATTGACATGCTCTAGAGATATACTGTACAGCATTATACCTACAGTCAAAAATAATGTATTATACCCTGAAAATTTTATTGTACCGGTAGATTTAATGTTAAGGGTTCTTATCACAATAAAATGAAATATAAAATAAAATAGGTTGAAATGGAATAATTTTTAAATATAGCAGATAATTCCAAATTGGCAAATCTAATACAGTTATGTTAAGTTTAAAAATAAAATAAAATTAAAAAAAAAAAAAAAAAAAAAAAAGAAAGCAGAGGAGGAAAGATAAGATACAGAGAACAGACCAGACAAATAAAAAGAAAATATTTAGATGATTGATTAACCCAAAATATATTAATTAGTGTAAACAAAATAAACAATATTGAACAGGAGATTATAGAAAGTTAAGTAGGAATAGAAAACAAATAGTAAAAGGTGTGGAAAGGAAGAGATCAAGCTATTATTATCACCAATAGTGAGTGTAATAAGGTATGTGTCAAAAATCAAAAGAAGATCCAGATAAATTATTGGAATAATAGATGAATTTGGTAAGATGGCTGACTACAAAAGGCAATTTTAAAATCAGCTTTCTTTTTTTTCCTTTTGGATTTCAGTTTTCAAGTAAAAGGCTGTCTTTTATCTTAGGAACTTTTCCTTAGGCACTTGATGTCTACCTCTTTTTTTCTCCATGGTTGTCCACTTCTAGAGGAATCAGAAGCCGTGTTATGAGGTAGCCCTGTGGACAGGCTCATGTAACAAAGGTCTGCCAACATGAGTCAGCTTGGAAGTGAAGCAGTATTTTTACACATTACCAAAAAAATTGGAATACAGAATTAAAAAAAAAAAGCTACTTAAAATACCATATTAAAAAAGCCATTAACTAAGGTTTTCCCATGTTGTGCAGTGGTAAAGAATCTGCCTGCCAATGCAGTGAGACATAGGAGATGTGGGGTTAATCTCTGGGTCAAGAAGATCCTCTGGAGTAGGAAATGGCAACCTGCTCCAGTATTCTTGCCTGGAAAATTGCACAGACACAGGAGCCTGGCAGGCTACAGTCCATAGGGTCACAGAGTTGGGCACAACTGAGCTACTGAGCACACACAGAAATAAATAAGAAAAGTGTAGGACTCAAACTCCAAACAACACAAGTACTTATAAACAGTAGAATTGAAATTCATGAATGCACATATATACATACATATGTATATATATGCACATTCATATACAGCAGAATTTTACACAGCAATGAAAAGGAATGAATCACAACCATACATAATAAAACAGATTAATGTTACAAATGTAGTATTGAAAACCACAAGACTCACAGATTCTATTTATACAAATTCCATAAACAGATAATACTAAGCTATAACATTAGAACTCAGAAGAGTAATTATTTTTGTGGTTATAGACTGGGAAGGTGCATATAGGAACTCCTGAGATTCTGGCAAAGCTTTATTTCTTCACTTTCTGACCAGGTTTGAAGCAACTGGTCAGAAAGTGGGCAGGCTTGGTGGCTTGGATCCATCGTGGCTGGCATGGATCCTGGGTCCTCAGGGGCAAAATAGAGATCGGGGGCCAGTGGCTTGGGTCTGGTGTCTGTGTCCAAGGCAGATGACCTCATTTTGGGGAGGGCCAGGAATCTGAGTTCATGAGAGCCTTCTGGTGGACGATGTGGACCTTGCTCTGGAGTCTGTGGTAAAGTCGGGCCCTCACTTCAATCTCCTCCTCACACGGAGAAGATGTCTCTCTGCATGCTGGGCTGTCTGGGCTTGGGAGAGGGGTGATGAGGGTACTGTGAACCTGTCTCTAATACCCTCCTCAGTGCATATCCCCTTATTTCTGCGTTCTGCTTCAACCCCTAGCTGGGAACACTTAGTTCTTGCGAGGTTATTTTTGTGTGGAGGTTGTTGATCAAATCAGCGTTTCTGGGAGGGGATGTGTGCTAGGAATTCCTTTTTTCCATCTTGCTGATGTCTCTTCCATAACTCACTATGTTTACCTTCTGTGATGAAAGTGATTTGAATCACTGTCAGTTTGGGGGCAAAAATTCTAGAAACTTTAGCCTGTAAGCATAGAGTTTTAAAAATAGTTCACATCTTTTCAAATAAACTGCATGATTAATTTTACTAAAATATAATAAATGTTAAAATGATGAAAAACCATTCAGCCCTAAGGATCAACATCATGACCAACTGTTACACTATAGATTTAGTCAGTCAGCCAGTATTTAGGTTTTTGTTGTTTAGTCACTAAGTCATGTCCAGCTGTTTTGGAACCCCATAGATTATAGCCCAGCAGCCTCCTCTGTCCATGGGATTTCCCAGGCAAGAATACTGGAGTGGGTTGTCATTTCCTTCTCCAGGAGCTCTTTCTGACCCAGGGATCAAACCTGTGTCTTCTGCATTGCAGGTGGATTCTTTACTGCTAAGCCACCAAGGAAGCCCCTCAATCTTCATATAGGCAATTTTTTATTTTTTCACTCAACAATCAATATGGAGCAAATATTGCTCCCTCTTAGAAGCCACACTTTGAGCACATAGATAATAAGATAGAGTCCATGACTAAGCAATTAACAAAGTAAGAAAAATAGTCAAGATATTCATAAAGTCCTCCACGTGAAATTTATTAAGCACTACTAGATGATGGATAGTCAAAGATGAATGGTATTTAAGGCCTCTGCTCTTGAAGAGCACTCTAGAGACCATGAAAGATTCCAACAACATGTTCTAAGATTTATGATAAAGAACAGAGGAGGAAATACCTGAGTCCCCCTGGGCAAAGCAGTGGTCAAGGGGAAGTGATAGCTGAGCTGTGTCCTGAAGGATGAGTAGAAACAACATCATGGGCAAAGACAGAGTCACATCAGCTCGTTTGGAGAACTGGAAATAAGTTCACAGACAGTAGAAATTAAGTGGATGGCCACACCGTCCTCGGGCTGACCGTGGTGGACGTTTAGAGGCAGCAGATCCCGCAGCTTGTGCGCCGCGCACCGCCTCCGGTGGACGCTTAAGCCTGCTGTGTAGCTTTCTCCCTTTGTCTCATAATCATGTCCACCAATGAGAATGCTAATTCACCAGCTCCCCGCCTTAACAGATTCAAGAACAAGGGGAAAGACAGTACAGAAATGAGGCGGCGCCGAATAGAAGTTAATGTGGAGCTAAGGAAAGCTAAGAAGGATGACCAGATGCTGAAAAGGAGAAATGTCAGCTCTTCCTGATGATGCTACTTCTCCACTGCAGGAAAACTGCAACAACCAGGGCACTGTAAATTGGTCTGTTGATGATATTGTCAAAGGCATAAATAGCAACAATTTGGAAAGCCAGCTCCAAGCTACTCAAGCTGCTAGGAAACTGCTTTCTAGGGAAAAGCCGCCCCCTATTGACAACATAATCCGGGCTGGTTTGATTCCAAAATTTGTGTCCTTCTTGGGAAGAACTGATTGTAGTCCCATTCAGTTCGAATCTGCTTGGGCCCTCACTAACATTGCTTCTGGGACATCAGAACAGACCAAGGCTCTGGTAGACGGAGGCACTATCCCAGCATTCATTTCTCTGTTGGCATCTCCCCATGCTCACATCAGTGAACAAGCTGTATGGGCTCTAGGAAACATTGCAGGTGATGGTTCAGTTTTCCGAGACTTGGTTATCAAGTATGGTGCAGTTGATCCGCTACTGGCACTTCTGGCTGTCCCTGATATGTCATCTCTAGCATGTGGTTACTTACGTAATCTTACCTGGACGCTTTCAAATCTTTGTCGCAACAAGAATCCTGCACCCCCCTTAGAGGCTATTGAGCAGATTCTTCCTACTTTAGTTCATCTCCTGCATCACGATGATCCAGAAGTATTAGCTGATACCTGCTGGGCTATTTCCTACCTTACTGATGGTCCAAATGAACGGATTGAAATGGTTGTGAAAACTGGTGTTGTACCCCAACTTGTGAAGCTTTTAGGAGCTACTGAATTGCCAATTGTGGCTCCTGTGCTCAGAGCCATAGGAAATATTGTCACTGGGACAGATGAACAAACACAGGTTGTAATAGATGCAGGAGCACTTGCCGTGTTTCCCAGCCTGCTGACAAACTCCAAAACTAATATTCAGAAGGAAGCTACGTGGACAATGTCAAACATCACAGCTGGCCGCCAGGACCAGATACAACAAGTTGTGAATCATGGATTAGTCCCATTCCTTGTTGGCCTTCTCTCAAAGGCAGACATTAAGACACAAAAGGAAGCCGCATGGGCTGTGAACAACTATACAAGTGGCGGAACTTTTGAGCAGATCGTGTACCTTGTTCATTGCGACATAATAGAGCCGTTGATGAACCTCCTCACTGCAAAAGATACCAAAATTGTTCTGGTTATTCTGGATGCCGTTTCAAATATCTTTCGGGCTGCTGAGAAACTAGGTGAGACTGAGAAACTTGGTATAATGATTGAAGAATGTGGAGGTTTGGACAAAATCGAAGCTCTGCAAAACCATGAAAACGAGTCTGTGTACAAAGCGTCATTAAACTTGATTGAGAAGTATTTCTCTGTAGAGGAAGAGGAAGATCAAAACGTTGTGCCAGAAACTACCTCTGAAGGCTACACATTCCAAGTGCAGGACGGCTCTGCTGGGACCTTCAGCTTTTAGATGCGCATCCGAGGTTAACGCTGTTCGTTGTGCACTATGTTTGGTATAAGTTTGTCTCACTGTTTCTCTACTAAGAACTCTTTTTAAATGTGGTTTGTTATTGTAGCACTTTTTACAACAAAACTACACTTGAACAGTTCCAAACTGTACATACTGTATGAAGCTTCTCCTCTCAATGGGTTTCTTGTTTCTATGTGGAATTTCATATCTTGCAGTGTCCTGTAAATAAAGATTAAATTCCACCCTTTTCTTTAAAAAAAAAAAAAGAAATTAAGTGGATGGAAGCAATGAAGGGAGAAGGGGCTGAAAAGTAAAGTGGGGGCTGGATAGCAAATGACCTTTTGCCATCATACTAAATATATCTGATTTTTGGCAATGCATGGTAATTAAATGGTTTTAAGTAGAAGAGTAATGTGTTCATATTGCATTTTAGAAATATGGCCATGTGGAGAATATTCACAAAAACGAGGCAGCCTGGAGACCATGAATGTAACAGAGGGATGGTGTTGCATACAGAGGACTTCAGATGTGGAGCAAAAGATATTGCCAATGGCTTGGAAAGCACTGGATGTTTAGTGGTGCCCTTCCAGCTATGGGACATACAAGAGGACCACGAAAGACCTTGAGTTCAGTTTCCACTTGCTGAGTTTAAGAGCCCATGGAATAAACATGAAGGATGAGGACCTTGAGTGCAAGGATCACATTTAAATCCCTTTTGACCTTTCCACATGTATAAATCCATAATCTTTCTTTCCTATATGATAAATGACGATGTCTTTAGAGTTATAAATAAATAATAATTATACTTTTCTGGTGGAAGCATGATAAACCCTTTAGGGCAGGAGTAAATTCCATCAGATCAAATCAGTTGCTCTGTTGTGTCCGACTCTTTGTGACCCCATGAATTGCAGCACGCCAGGCCTCCCTGTCCATCACCAACTCCCAGAGTTCACTGAGACTCATGTCCATCGAGTCAGCGATGCCATCCAGCCATCTCATCCTCTGTCGTCCCCTTCTCCTCCTGCCCCCAATCCCTCCCAGCATCAGAGTCTTTTCCAATGAGTCAACTCTTCGCATGAGGTGGCCAAAGTACTGGAGTTTCAGCTTTAGCATCATTCCTTCTAAAGAAATCCCAGGGCTGATCTCCTTCAGAATGGACTGGTTGGATCTCCTTGCAGTCCAGGGGACTCTCAAGAGTCTTCTCCAACACCACAGTTCAAAAGCATCAATTCTTCGGCGCTCAGCCTTCTTCACAGTCCAACTCTCACATCCATACATGACCACAGGAAAAACCATAGCCTTGACTAGACGAACCTTTGTTGGCAAAGTAATGTCTCTGCTTTTGAATATGCTATCTAGGTTGGTCATAACTTTCCTTCCAAGGAGTAAGTGTCTTTTAATTTCATGGCTGAAGTCACCATCTGCAGTGATTTTGGAGCCCAGAAAAATAAAGTCTGACACTGTTTCCACTGTTTCCCCATCTATTTCCCATGAAGTGATGGGACCAGATGCCATGATCTTCGTTTTCTGAATGTTGAGCTTTAAGCCAACTTTTTCACTCTCCACTTTCACTTTCATCAAGAGGCTTTTGAGTTCCTCTTCACTTTCTGCCATAGGGTGATGTCATCTGCATATCTGAAGTTATTGATATTTCTCCCGGCAATCTTGATTCCAGCTTGTGTTTTTTCCAGTCCAGCGTTTCTCATGATGTACTCTGCATTAAGTTAAATAAACAGGGTGACAATGTACAGCCTTGACGTGCTCTTTTCCTATTTGGGACCAGTCTGTTGTTCCATGTATAGTCCTCTATAAATAGCTCTGTGAGTATCAAAAGTTCCTTACTCCTCTCTGAGAGTCATAACTCAGAGATAGCAGAGGACAGACGTGACTTGGCATGCTGCAGTTCATGGGGTCGCAAAGAGTAGATGTGACTTAGCAACTGAACAACAACAACAAGAATTTTGATATTTTGAAGCACTGGGAGAGCTGAATCAATCTCCTTCTTTGGCTTCTTCCTCCCAGAGTGATGTTCTTAGTAAAAGATAGTCTTGTTTTAAATTTTGCGTCTATAACCTTATTTTCTGAAACAAATGCACTCATTATCCTGGAGTGCTGTTATTTTTTTTCTTGAATAGTCTCTCAATTTTTCCTCCTATGTATACATTATTTTCCTAATAATGTATTCCCTAATCAGCTCACTGTCTTCCTTGTCTCTGGATCTTCCGAGGCCCTCTGCAGAGCACCAGGCACATAGTCTGTGCTCAGAAAACTCTGCTGATGGTCGGTATGCTTTTGAACTAATCAAATGACGTCATTAACTATTTTTAATAAGTCAACGTTTAAACTTAAGCTGCATGTCTTCTGGATTTTCAAAATGTGGCTAACTTTCTTGGAAACTCTCATGTCCTCACACAATCAACTTCCCTAATTCCTTGTTGATGCATTCTCTGAACTGTGAAAGAAAAATATTTGATTCAGACACGCAAATTCGTGAAGCGTTCCATTTTTTTTAAACAAAATAAAAAAAAAAAGAGAGTTAACTCGTGTTGTGATACTCAGAGTGATTTTGTTTTCCCTATTGTTGAACTTGAGTTGCTAAAGAAAAAGCAAAAGTCACAAATGCCACAGTGACTTCACTCATGTCCTGTCAACCAACCACTTGTCACAGTCATCAGGGAGACAGCTGAAGTATTTATCAAGGCCATAGGGCCTTTGCAATGCACTGGAAATAGTTCTGTTTTCATGAGTCCTAGGACAGATATACCCCTACAATCATATTGCTGTTGTCAAGGGACATTCCACAATCTCTTCCTGTTTTTACAAATTATAATTAAAGTGTGCAACCAAATTAAGGCAGGACAAAGTGAATTTTTGGAATCAACCAGGTCTATTCCCTGAATCAGAGAAGGCAATGGCACCCCACTCAGTACTTTTGCCTGGAAAATCCCATGGATGGAGGAGCCTGGAAGGCTGCAGTCCATGGGGTCGCTGAGGGTCGGACTTCCCTTTATTCCCTGAATATGATTTCCCTTGTGAAATGTATTGCAGTTTCTGAACGCATGAAACCTTGTTTCTCTAGAGGAGACCTGATTTTCTCCCTCTAGAGTTAATCTCCTTGTCAATGATCAGTTTGCTCATGGACAGGCCACTTACTAGACAATGATGGTGCCTTACATTGAGATCACCTATGGCCTGCCATGTGTCTACCCATTGGAACATGATGTACAAAGTTGGCAAAACGAATAGATTTTAAGGTGGCTCTCTAGGCAAAATAACACAAAAGCAATACTAACGTCATTCAAACTGAGTGTTAAAATAGAATGGTTTCTCACTCTGAGAGCTCCATCAGCAGGAACCGAGCATTAGTTAGTGCAGAGAATGCTATGAATCACCAAGCCTCAGAAGACTGTCTGTGTAGACAGATGGTTTGATTCTTTCATTGTATATTGGCCATAGTAACATTTTAAGTCCTGGGATATTCAGGACAGTTCATTTAAATGCTTCATGCTTTATTTACTCCATGTTTAAAAGATTTCTTTTTAAAGTACCAGTCATCCATTAAATCCATAAAGCTGATGTGTCAATTGGTCCAATTCTTTGGTTGCTGTTAAGTATTTATTGAATAAGCCACAATGTATCAAACATTAGTATAGACAAGTCCACTCTAAGCTTACAAGTTAAATTAGCTTAAGCATTACTCATAAAGAAACACAGATCCTAAACAAGCATGTATTGGTCAAATTTTAAAGTTAGTTTGTGAACAATGGACTTGAGTGAATACCATGGTGGAACCAGTTGCTAAAAATGAATTTTTGACAACTAAGCCTTATTTGACTCAACTTTTCTGAGATTTCATGTGTAAGCTGTAAATTGAAGAAGAGTCAAATGTTGGATGTCAGTGAGGTTTGCAGGTAGAAAGCAAAGTAATCCAGGTTAGGAAAAAAGTCCAAAACAAATGCTCTCAAACCTAAATTTGAAGCAGATTTCTTAATTAAAATAGAAAACTAATTTCAAAATTGGGCAAGATTGGCAATTATTTGGTCACTTTGATCAGCATTAATTACGTATACGAATCTGGAATTGAGCCAAGCCTTTTCTTCTTTTGATCAGTTACATGCTGGGTAATTGAATTAAGCAAATACTGGCACTCACACTTCTGAAAGCATGGCTGTTAGTTCAACCAAGTCTCAAATTCAAACTTCATACAAACAGTGAGATGCCGCAGTCTTCTGCTTTGAGGACCTGGAAGCAAGTTTATAAGGTTTGATTACTTGGGGAAATAGAAAATGATATATGAGGTGATTCAGTCTTCTTCAATAAATTGTGGAACTTTCTACAAATCTCGGACTCGGGGGTTCTACTATTGCTTCCTAGAACTCATCAGTATATACCATCTCTTTTCTGAAACAGAACAAAAAGAACCAAATCATTAGTTATGGCTCAAAAGAAGCTACTGGTTTTACTATGTTTAATAATAATAATAATAATAAGCTTATTTTACAAATAATATTACTATGTAGTCATTACATTTTCATTGGCTAATGTTAGAGCTGAGATCTTGTTCCTATGGCCTTTGACTATTTACAAAACCCTTTCATATTTATTATTTCTTTAGACCTGCCTATTTACCTTCTCAGGTGACTCTTATTGTCTGTATTTAACAGATGAGGATAACGAAGCTTAGAAGACTGACTGCCCCAACCTCATAAGTTCATAAGAGGCAGAACTTAAATCCAAGAGTCCTGACATCTAGAGTTTTTTTTTTTTTTTTAATTATATTTCAATACCTGTTAGAACCCAGAAAAATATTATGCTATGGAATATTTCCAGAATTTCAGAGATCAATTCATGAAATACTAAACAGCAATCTTAAGAACAGGATTAAGCAGTGATGGTTCTAATGGGCTTTGTAACAGATGATATCTATCATGGGATTCAAAAAGATTCTGTCCTTTTTCTCATTCATCTAGTCCTCTTCTCTAACTGCTTTGGGTATTGGCCATGAAGTGGATAAAGTGGCCAGAGCTCTGTAGAGATAACTGTACTCTGACCTTTGGGTAAGTATTGAACCTAGAATTTTTCTCAGTGGAAATGGTGGAAAAAATAAAAGAATACAACTTACAAGAGGAAAAAAATATAAACTTTTCCACTGTAATGACAGTAGTTTTATCAAGATTGGTCCAGACTCATCTTTATTCCAAAAGGTCATGCCAGTGGCTGGACTGAAAATGCAAACCCTTCTCAGGTTAGTGCCATTTGGCTGAAATATTCCAGTGTTTTTTTTTGGCCTCCGGATGATAAAGTCCGATTGCTATGTAGGATTGGGGGCTGAGGGAGAAGGAACAAAAGGAATTTGTTTACACAAATTTACTCCCAGATGTCCTAAATTATGCCTCAAAAAATAATCATTTAAACTGTTCCACACAAAGACTTTGTAAACAAACACATTTGCAGTATTGCTCCTTAAATGGGAGAGTTAGGGGGGAAGAAGACAGACATTAAATGTTCGGCAGTGAATAGTGGCTTTTACAGCTCTGCTCACAAAGTATTAGTTATTTTTGCAAAGAGAAGCTTCAAACTATGGAGGATGGACCAATGATTCACTAATGTAGTCCAGCCTCAGCATCTATGTAATCCTTACAAGTTAATCTTCATTATTGGCAGATTCCATATTTCAAATGTGCCTACTTGCTAAAATTTATCTGTGATTCCAAAGTCAATACTTGTGGTGCTTTTGGGGTCTTTCCCGGAGAAGTGCAGAGGCAGGAGAGCTTGAGTTACCCACCGTGGACATTCCCAGCTGACATGGAACTCGGTCTTCGTGTTTCAGCTCCGTACTATATAGAAGTGTCCTTTTCTTGGTCTATTTAGTGATACATTTTTCACATTTTTTTGTAGTTTTTCTTGGTAACTTTGCTGTTTAAAATGGGACCAGGCTTAATGCAGAAGTGTTGTCTATTTTATTAATACCTGAGCCCAACAAGGTTGTGTTATGCCTTACAAAGAAAATATACATTAAGATAAGCTTCATTCAAGCATGAGTTAATAAGTCAACTATGTATTAAGATGTCTTTAAACAGAAACACACATAAAACAAGGTTATGCATTAATCAGTTGATAAAAATATTGTGACCAGAGGCTTGTAGGAACTCCCTCCTGTACTTCCTCTAGTAGCAATGATTCAGTATTTGTTAATGTGGTGTCTGTAGTGACTTTCTAGAACATATAACTACACCAAATAATGAGATTCCACTATCATATTTGGTTCTAGTACCCAGAATTATCAGTCAGGTATAAAGTAAGAAAAATAATTTATATTACTGCTTAGAACTACAAAATTTATAGCTACTAATCCCAAATTTTGAATGTAATTGTTGGTTTATTATTTTTAAAAAAGCATGTCTCAAATGTATGTAACCTTGAGTGAAATATACATACCTATTTTCAGACATACTTGGCTTCCTCTTAAGAGATATACAACATTTTGGAAAGTAATTCAAGTGGATTAAATATTTCACAATATCATGAAAAGGTAAGGTTATCAACTAAAAGCTTCAATAAACATACCCAAGTCATGCCTTTTGAAAGAACCTGTATTAGAATAGAGCTGGCATTAACTGAAATATAAACCCCACATGAGTATTTTTTAGGTGCATTGAGTTTTTATTGCTGAAGAATAATACTTGTATTTGTAGAGCTTTCTGTGGTCTTAAGCCTGCTCGTGTACGTTCAATTACTCTGATCTTTAGGAAAGCGACAGACATCCAGTCACTACTACTACAGATCAGCTGATGGGAACTGCAAGTCCACTGGTTAGGTGACTTGCCCATAGTAACAAGTATGGGCAAGTTAACACAGTAACACAGCAACTCGTTAACATTGTAACAACTCACTTACATGTCATTGTTGGGATTAAAATTCAGAAGACTTCAGGTACTGTCCTTGACTTTGCCCTGTGTTGCCATGCCAAGGGTGATTATTAGCCTTGAGAAATTTTTAGTACACTTTATCAGTAAATCCAAACCCCAAAACCAGTTGACAATGTTCTAAATGTATGGTTGTTATATGTGTTCCATTTATAATTCCACTTACCTATATTTGAAGCAGAGCTTTTTCAATAACATATTTCATTTTATAATTCTTCAGACCTAGAAACGCATCGTATCACGTCTATGACAGAAGAAGTATTTACTGAGGGACAAGCTCAATTTGTAACCTGTATCTTATGACTTCGTGCTGAAATTACATTCTTTACTTTCATAGTGAATATTTAAGTTTGGGAAGCATGTAGGTCTCGTTTATCTCAAGCTAAAGAACATTCAGTACAGAATGTTGTTTCTGTTGAACAGAAAGAAGCTTCAAGATTAGGCAAATGTAGCTATCAAAATAAATGATCTTTTTGAAAATGTATATCATGTCAACCTTGAACTGATTAAAAAAATAATTGTAGCTGTTAGTTTGGTAGCCAAAATGTTGCAAAAACTGGGGGAGAAGCATTTTAATTTTTGCAGGGGGTGTGTGGAGGCACATATTTATTTGCACTTGGAAGATTATCTTACTTTAAATGGATTCAACAGTCTGTGATGGGGCAGATGTTCATGACAACAAAAGGAGGAGAAATTAGACTGAGTTAAAAAGGGAGCATACGGGAATAAATACAACACATGATTATTAGCCTACAGAAGTGCTATAAAGAAATAAAAACTTGACTTGAATGGGAAAGCAGGGTGAAGCGGTATAACAGGAAAATAGGGAAGGAAGACCAAGTGGCAAGATTTTTGTCAAGTAAAAAAAAAAAATGATGTGTCAAAATTTCAACATTTCATAAAAGACATTTAGAATTCCACTCTTACCCACCATCTTCACCCTGTGCCACGTAAAAGAAGCCTCGAGACTGTAAAAAGTCAAAAGTTCGATGCTCAGACTTCAAAATTTTAACATTTTCTAGAGGACAATGCAAATTTAACTCAGTAAATAAAGCTTGTTTTTGCTCCACTGATGTTGACATCCGAGTTATAGACCTTTCTATCAGGAGGTTGAAAAGACAGATGGGTGTATAACTTGCTGTATGTTCGCTAGGACAGGAAAGAACTTTGCTTCAGGAGTATATTTAATGGTACAGTCAGGGCAAAAGATGGCCCTGCTCAAAAAATCAGTGTGGTACCAAAAGGATAACCCAGTGAAGCGTACAGTTAGGATGCTTCTAGAGACACACCGTGTACGGTTCTGCTGTAACAGCCATTGTATTGTAATTACTGTTGGTTTGTTCAGTGTCGTTTTGAGCATATAAATCCCTTGAAGTATCCTGCCAAAAATTAAAATGTTAAAAGTGTGACTCAAACACACTTAAGATTATTAACAGCTCAGATTAAATCTACATGAAATTGATATTGTTAAGTAATATTCAGTCATTTGAATCAAAGAGAAGGTATAAAAGAAAGGACTTTTCTCCAGCCTTTGAAATAAATATAGTAGTGAAAGATCTTCAGTAACACAATGATTTAGGTTGTCTGCATTAGGATGAAATAGGCTTCATCCATGAGGCAGGTAACACTTTGCTCCAAACATTCTATTGACAACTGATAATCAATTTCCTGATGCCTCATCTGTCAATGTATATTAACCTCATGGATTAAAACCAGTGTGAGGGCCATTTGGGAAACATAGCTGTTTCCCCAATCCCTCTAAGACACTTGAAGATATTCTTCATTTTAGAAGTATGTATGTCTACCCAGTATACAAATCCCCAAAGAATCATTTGGAAAAAAAATGTTTTTACTAATTAAAGCATTTCTGTAAGCATTAAAAAAGATTCTGCTGAATGTAAAACTACAGTAAATACTGCCTTTCTGATAGAGCCAGATTTTCAGGTACTGCATTTACCTGAAGTGGAGTAGGCCTCTGCAGAACTCTTAGGGAAAGACTTAATCCTGTTTTCTCAAGTGTCTAATTTATCACAGAGTTACCTTAGGCACTGGGAGCATCTGGTTCAACCTGTACATATTTTTCAAGTACAAATTATGGACTGAGAATGAGGCCAGAAGTGTGACGTTATATTCGGTAACAGGATGGACTCACCGAGAGGGAGAGGCAAAAATATTGCTTCAGATTTTCATAAGGGTAAAATTCCGTATATCAACAATGATTCTTCCTTCGATGTCTTGAAAGACTTCACTCATTATTCTAGATCCCTGCTTAATATTCTGCATGTGTGAACCAATTTGGGTTATGGTTGCATTAAGCAGGTGGGGCATTAATAATAAGACTCCTCTTTTATTCTTAAGCTGTTTTTAAAGAAAGTCTGTTTTGTGTGTCATGGCCTACAATTTGTGCCAAGATATGTATCCGCATGCCCTCTTCTGTCTACCCCCTGTAATCTTAGACAGATGACTAAACAGTTGTTTTGCAAACAATTATTTAATCATACTAATTATCCATCGCTATTCTTTTTATTTATTATTTTTTAAACATTAGGCTTGCTGCTGCTGCTAAGTCGCTTCAGTCGTGTCCGACTCTGTGCGACCCCATAGACGGCAGCTCACCAGGCTCCCCCGTCCCTGGGATTCTCCAGGCAAGAACACTGGAGTGGGTTGCCATTTCCTTCTCCAATGCATGAAAGTGAAAAGTGAAAGTGAAGTTGCTCAGTCGTGTCCGATTCTTAGCGACCCCATGGACTGCAGCCTACCAGGCTCCTGCGTCCATGGGATTTTCTAGGCAAGAGTACTGGAGTGGGGTGCCATTGCCTTCTTAGTTATGGTCAATTTGGGGGAAAAAAAATGAACACATCTTTTTTAATTGCTTTGTGTCTTCATAAATTCTCTAAAGTCCAACTAAGTTGATGTCATGGGAGGGAGATGTGTTATTACATTTGAACCTTTGATAGGTGAGAAAACAATGGCAATGTGTGTTTTCTTAAATTTGAAATAATTCGCTCAGTGGATTGAAAGGTTCTGTCAGCTCCAAGCACATGGCTGTGCATCACTGACCAGATGCAGAGCGTCTAAAGTCCACAAAACTTGGATGAAGATGGTCCCACGTGGAGGGGGGCAATGCCACCACCCTGAATTAGCTGATGTTGACATTCAAGGGGAAGTCAAAGCCAAATCTCTGTTGAATTGCTGACAAAGAGAATCTCACTTTGGTGAAGGAAATTCCAGTATCTCACTAAATGTATTTGTCCTTGTTCTAAACTCATAATGCAAGGACGTCATGGACCTGAAGACAAACTGTTTTTCAGGGTAGAGAGAGAAAAGAAGACAATCCTGCCTCTTCCTCTGCATCACAAAGGCATCCAGCCTCCAAGGTGACCAGTTTGACCTTTCTCTTAAAGCACTGTTTAATTTTTTTTTAAGCCTTTAAAAATGCCAACATGCAAATTGTACATAAAATATTTAAAACATGAGTCCTCACTTTGAAAAGGTGAAGTAATGAATTCATCAATCAAAACCTTGAAGTTCTGAAAACCTCTAATTTACCCTTGTTGTAATTTAGTGGAAGAAAAGTAGCCTTCTGCTAGATAGCTCCACAGAACCGTAATTAACCTTTGCTTTTGTCGGAACAGGTGGGACAATTGGTAGAGAAAGATGATAAATAAGATACACATACACACACATCAGAGTGTAATCTTACTGGTCTCTTCCTCCTCGAGTTTTTGTGAGGATCAAAATTTGAAAGAGTCTTTGAAGTATAATTTATTCCATATATATAAAGTGTTACAATATTTTTTTTTTCAGGTAGATAATAGATGCAGAGACATCAAAATGTTAAAAAAAAAAGATTACATAATTATTTCTACTGTAGAAACTATGTATTTTCTCCCTTCCTGAATTTTCTAATGGCATTTTCAATTAACGCATATTACTATGAAATAAAACAAAATGAAGTACCAGTGTTGTATTGTTTTATTAGCAGGCACAATGGCTGGCCCACACATACCATGGCAATAGTAGTATGTATTCAAACATAAAAACTGTAGCATGCGATCCAGTAAGTTAAAGTGCTTTCATAGGGACGAGTCAGGACGCTTGGAACTGGAACTGCCCATAACACAGGTCTGATTCAGTTCAAACAAGCAGGGAAGGCAATCCCCTTCTTTTAAGACTGACATGTGCAGGTTAAAATAGGACACTACCGGCTCCCCCACCGCCTATCATCTGATTCAGAACAGAGTGAGCCTGTTTCCCTCAATATTTTTCACTAAACCTGATTATTCTTCTCCTTTGCTTAATCAACTCAAGAGTTCATTTAAATCTGATTCTAGCCTGTGTTAAGGCTTGACAAGCGCTTAAGAAGAGGGCAGATACATTTTGTATCACATGGAGCCTCTGATAGTACACAGAGAAGAAAGACTAAGGCTTCCACTTTTTACAGGTTTTTGCTCATTTAATTAATTTTACTTCCACAGGTGAAAATGGATGTACCATACGAAAAGAGTTCAATTAAAAGTGGGGTGTGCCATTACCCTGAGAAGAAATGAACATGCCTCTTTAATATAAAGAATCCCTATATTCCGGTGACTCTGATTTATTCCATGGTTTCTTGTTTCGTGCATTAAGGAATTTTCTAGCTCACCAGTGTTTGTGTATGCATATGTGTGTGCATACACAAGTGTGTCCCAGAAGAGAAATATGAAAGATTTAATATCCTTTTTTCAGGATAATATAAACTACTAGTATAGTTTATGTTTTAATATAAAACCTAATATAATTAAATAGCCAGAATTTATACATTATCTAAATTCTTTCACCTTAGTAGGAATAACGAAATTCAGTTTTGAGTTTTAACATGTTCCTTTTTCTATTAATATTTCCTCAAATGTTTATGTGCTTAGAAAAAATATATGTGTACTGTGGGGCATGGATATATTTTAATAAATCACAGCATCAAAAGTTCCCTTAAAAAAATCCAGAAGAAGCCAATTATTTATTGGCTGTAATAAAAAAGAAAATGAAAAAAGATTATATAAATATGTATTTACATATATATATAAAGATAAAATATTCTATATATGTGTACATATAATATATATGTATAGAAATAATCACAGATGGTTGTGTGTGTGTGAGTGAGTGTATAACTGTATGACAAATTATACATTGGGAAGGTCCTTGAACCATCCTTGTTTCTCTCCCATTCCACGTATTCTTTTATTCTCTAAGTTTTTGTTTTGGGGAGAGGTATTGCATGGGAGCGGAGAAGGCAATGGCAACCCACTCCAGTACTCTTGCCTGGAAAATCCCATGGATGGAGGAGCCTGGTAGGCTGCAGTTCATGGGGTCGCTAAGAGTCAGACACGACTGAGCAACTTCACTTTCACTTTTCACTTTCCTGCATTGGAGAAGGAAATGGCAACCCACTCCAGTGTTCTTGCCTGGAGAATCCCAGGGAAGGGGGAGTCTGGCAGGCTGCCGTCTATGGGGTCGCACAGAGTCGGACAGGACTGAAGCAACTTTGCAGCAGCAGCAGCAGCAGCATTGTATGGGAGACCTCATCATATCTACCTTGTGTTGATTAAAACTTTTGTCTTTTTTTTTAATTGATTCCTATGTAAAAACTATGAAACTCAAAATGTGATTCAACTGTTTTTCTTGAAGCAGTGAGACTGTGTAGGTCATGGTTTCCTTCTTACAAAAAAGGTAAATCTTTAGTTTTTATACCATATAATTGCTCAAACAAAAATGATCCGAATGTCATGAGTGGTATGTTTGACTAGTAAGATGGTTTCATCCTATAATGAGATTTCCCCCTGTAGGAGGGCTATGAATTGCTAATTAGCATCTATGACCTAATATTCTCTAGCAACCAAGAGTAATAGCAGTAATTTCCAATTTTATGCAGAATACAAGTCTCCAATATTGCCAGCACTTCTGTTTCATTTGTAATTAACTGCAAGCAATTATTATGGTCAAGAAAGTATATCCTAATTCTCATAGGTAATAAAATAAAAATAAATTATGTTTGTAAAACTTATGTATATGTCATGCTGACTGACTGGTGTTCTTTGAAAGCCCTGAGGTTATACAGGTATCAATTACATTTTTCTTTTCTTCTACAATGGTATCACTTTTAATTTTAACTTGTAACTTTTAGTTCTCTACTTAATTATTTATTCTTTGCTTGAAAATGAGTATTTATTAGATTTTGTTTTGAGTTCATGGGTAAAAGGAAACATTTAAAAGTTAGTAATTAAGGAGAGATGTTACATTATCACACAGAGTCGGACACGACTGAAGTGACTCAGCAGCAGCAGTCACATTGTCTGACAATATGTTTTAAGAGACTAGCAATGCATACTTCTTAAGTGGGGATACAGTATGCACAGGAAGACTGACTTATGACATGAAAATGAAAGAACTTGATTTGAGATTTTTCCATGAGAGCTACCTGTGAATGTAAATAAGATTGTTCTATAAAAAATTTAAAATGACATTTAAGACGACCTCTTACCCTGAAAGAAAGAATAAAGTATTACTTATCTAGAACTGTGAAGGACTGCAGTTTTCAGCATGATTGATTTTCTTCCCAGATAATTTACCCCTTAATGCACCAATACTGTATTTTAAATATTTTTGATGTGCATTTTCTGGAAAAAATATTCCCATGGTTTACTTTGTTTGCATCATTTTCCATGGGCCCTCCAAGTTCTGGAGGATGCCTTCCTGTGCAACAAGGATGTTAGGTTATTTAGGTGAAATTGGGATCTTAATCTTCGCTTCCCACAATAAGAGCAGCTCAGCTGTACGCCTCTGCACTGATTCCATCTTTCATTCCACTCCAAGAACATGTTTTGTTGCTCAACCTTAGCCTTCAAAAATGTCTGACCTTAGAAAACAGACTATACACATGATTTAATCCTTTACTGATGAAGCAGGGTCATTGTCAGGCACATTAATTATTATACGGTGCAGAAATAATAGTATAACTAACATTTGAAGGTTTGTGTGTTTCCCCTACCCTGAAAGGTTTTAGATGTCTGCGCTTTTCTTATTATTTCTTATTCCTTCCTTTACTGACAGCTGCAACTTAAACCTGCTGTCACTGCTTTAAGCCATCCCTATCTCTGATTCTCAGCTTATAAAGCCAGAGAAGTGAAGGTGGTCAAGGGAGACCATACAACTAAGTTCAGTAAATCCTAATGTGATGATATTTAAGCACATTGTGAAACTGTCAAGTCCTCTAAAACCACAAAGCACTGCCATTAAACAGAACTAGAATAACAGGTAGGGAACAGAGTAGGGCAAATTTAAGCTCAAACTATTAAAGAAATTATTCAAGCTTTAGAGGTAGTGATGATGATGATGATTGTTGTTCAGTCATGTCTGAATCTTTGCCACCCCATGGAGTGCAGCATGCCATGCTTCCCTGTCCTTCACTATCTTCTGAAATCTACTCAAAATTGTGTCCATTGAGTCAGTGATGCTATCCAACCATCTCATCTTCTGTTGCCCCCTTCTTTTTCTCCTGCCTTCAATCTTTCCCAGCATCAGAGTCTTTTCAAATGAGTCCCCTCTTCCAATCCAAAGTATTGGAGCTTCAGCTTCAGCATCAGTCCTTCCAATGAATATTCAGGGCTGATTTCCTTTAAGATAGACTGGTTTGAGCTCCTTGCAGCCCAAGGGACTCTCACAAGCTTTCTCCAACACCACAGAATCGAAAGCATCAGTTCTTCAGTATTCAGCCTTCTTTATGGTCCAATTCTCACATTCATACATGACTACTGGAAAAACCATAGCTTTGATTTGACAGATCTTGGTCAGAAAACTGATGTCTCTGCTTTCTAAAATGCTATCTATGTTTGTCATAGCTTTTCTTCCAAGGAGCAAGCGTCTTTTAATTTCATGGCTGCAGTCACCATATGCAGTGATTTTGGAGCCCCAAAAAATAAAAGTCTGTCCCTGTTTTCATTTTCCCCCCATTTGCCAGGAAGTGATGGTACTGGATGGCATGATCTTAGGCATTCTTTTTGAATGTTGAGTTTTAAGCCAGCTTTTTCACTCTGCTCTTTCACCTTCATCAAGAGGCTCTTTAGTTCCTTTTTGCTTCCTACCATTAGAGTGGTGTCATCTGCATATCTGAGATTATTGATATTTCTCCCAGCTATCTTGTTTCCAGCTTGTGCTTCACCCAGCCCAGCATTTCACATGACATACTCTATGCATAAGTTAAATAAGCAGGGTAACAATATATAGTCTTGGAATACTCCTTTCCCAATTTTGAACATTCTGTTGCTCCATGTCCAGTTTTAACCATATGCTTCTTGACCTGCATACAGGTTTCTCAGGAGGCAGGTAAGATGGTATGGTACTCCCATCACTTTAAGAATTTTCCAGTTTGTTGTGATCCACACAGTCAAAGACTTTAGTGTAGTCAATAGAGCAAAGTAGATGTGCTTTTGGAATTCCCTCACTTTTTCTATAATCCAACGAATGTTGGCAATTTGATCTCCAGTTCCTCTGCCGTTTCTAAATCCTGCTTGTACAACTTGAAGTTCTTGGTTTACATACTGTTGAAGCCTGGCTTAAAGAATTTTGAGCATTACATTGCTAGCATGTGAAATGTGTGCAATTGTGTGATAGTCTGAACATTCATTGGCATTGCCCTTCTTTGTGGAGAAGGCAATGGCACCCCACTCCGGTACTCTTGCCTGGAAAATCCCATGGACGGAGGAGCCTGGTAGGTTGCAGTCCGTGGGGTCACTAGGAGTTGGACACGGCTGAGCGACTTCACTTTCACTTTTCACTTTCCTTCATTGGGGAGAGAAATGGCAACCCACTCCAGTGTTCTTGCCTGGAGAATCCCAGGGAAGGGGAGCCTGGTAGGCTACAGTCCACGGGGTCGCTAAGAGTCAGACACGACTGAGCGACTTCACTTTCACTTTTCACTGTCATGCACTGGAGAAGGAAATGGCAACCCACTCCAGTGTTCTTGCCTGGAGAATCCCAGGGATGGCAGAGCCTGGTGGGCTGCCGTCTCTGGGGTCACACAGAGTCAGACACGACTGAAGTGACTTAGGAGCAGCAGCAGCCCTTCTTTGGGATTGGAATGATAACTGACATTTCCCAGTCCTGTGGCCACTGCTGACTTTTCCAAATTTGCTGTCAAATTGAGTGCAGCACTTTCACAGCATCATCTTTTAGGATTTGAAATAGCTCAGCAGGAATTTCACCACTTCCACTAGCTTGTTTCTAGTAATGCTTCCTAAGACCCACCTGACTTTAATAGCAAAAAACTACCTCTTATTCTGTGCCACAACCTGCCAGTCAATTTTATACAGTATCTAATTAAATGACCTCTATAACCCTAGTTGTTAATGATTATTATTAATATTAACAATATTATGATTTTTCATGCTAGAAAATTCAGACTTTGTTTACATAATCTTGGATGAACATACAGATATTATAGAGGCATTTGGATCACCCTATGCCTGTTTGATTTCAAAACATGTGAGTGTAGTTACCAAGTTTTTCTACCTCCCAAGTATAGTAGAAGATAAGAAAACATTTTCCACATTTATCAAGTCTAGCCCCATGATTTTACAGTTGAAGATGCTGAAGATCATTGTGCTGAAAACTATCACTTTCCTGAATTCAATCTCCTCCTCCGGGACAGGAACTTGTTTTTAATTACTTTGAGTATGTAGATTTCTCTCTCTGTCTCCATTTCTTCTGCCATCAGTCTTCCCCTCACTCCTCATTACTTCAAACTGGTCTGACATGGGCTACAGTAACAGAGAGGAGTGAAGGGAGAATTGTGGACATTTTTACAATATAAAACAATCTCCTTCACAAGTTCGTCTTTTCTTACATGCCTTTTAAATATCAGTTCAACTCTGATGTTCACCACTGGCTTCTTTGCTTAGTCTTTTACCTTTTCCCCTTGTATAGAGTCCTATAAATTCACCTATCATGTTTTTATGGATGATTTACAGATCTCTCTGTCAACCCTTAACCATGTTCATGAGCTCCAGAGTGGAATTCTCAACTACTTATGGAAAGGTACCTGACTTCCCACATGTGCTCAAATGCAACAAGTTCCAAACTAAACTCTATATTCTTCCTCAGACGTGTTTCTTTTTGAAATGTTGACTCTGTAATTTGGGTTATTTTCCATCTCCTCTCCTAGTCTAGAGATCTCAGAATAGGTTTTGATGCTTTTCTCTCCTACAAACCCTATTGAATCGGTCAGTGAGTTCCGATCATTCAACCTAAGTGTTCCTCAGGCTCCTCCTTGTTTATTTCTCATCTCACCTTGATTAAGATTCCCTGGTGCCTCAGACAGTAAAGCATCTGCCCATAATGCGGGAGATCCAGGTTCGATCCCTAGCTTGGGAAGATCCCCTGGAGAAGGAAATGGCAACCCACTCCGGTACACTTGCCTAGAAAATTCCATGGATGGAGGAGCCTGGTGGGCTACAGTCCACGGGGTCTCAAAGAGTCAGACAGGACTGAGCGACTTCACTTTTACTTTCTTTCACCTTGATTAGATACATTGTTTCTTACTAGATCATCTATTGATTTTTCTTTACTCCTGTATGTATAAAATTGAGTATATACTCTTCATTGTGATGAGAATAGTATGTCTAAAATATGTGACTATACATACGCATGTATGCATATTAAATTGCTTCAGTTCTGTCCAGCTCTTTAGGACTCTATGGACTGTACCCTCCAGGCTCCTCTGTCTGTGAGACTTTCCAAGCAAGAATACTGGTCGTCATGCCCTCCTCCAGAGGATCTTCCTGACCCAGGGACTGAATATACGGTTCTTAAGTCTCTTGCACTGGCAGGCAGGTTCTTTGCCACTAGCACCACCTGTAAGGCCCATGTATACACATCCCTATCTTATTTAGATACCCTTTTATAGCTTCTCATTATCTGGAATTTAAAAAAAAGCCTGCTGACTCTTGTTCTTGGAGATTTGAAGTGTTCTTGGATGTCTCTAAGGTCAAGTCATAATTATTTTGTATACCAATGTTATATCTCCCAGTGTTTAGCATCCTGACTAACTTGTAATAGTTGTTCATTAGATATTTGTTGGATGGACAAATGGAAGAATGTTAAGTCTACCCACGAGGCAGAGGAACAACAATCAGAGAGTTCTTGTGTGCTGTGTTAGAAAGAATAAGGAAACTTAGAGATCAACAGTCCTTATTTTGAATCTAGCACTGCCTCCTCCTAGACATGGACCTTGGACAATTTATTTAATCCTTCTGACCCTAGGTTTCTTTGTTGATAAGATGAAGATAGTGATAGTTTGTGTTCTATGTCAGAGACAATGTATGTGAAATGTATATACAAAACTCCTTTTAATACATGGGGATATTATTTATTATCACCATCATCATCAGCCCAGGTGAAAGAGCTATCAATTTCTGGTGTAACAATATGTAACAGAGACCCAACCACACGGACTAAGATTTAAACTCAGGTGGGACTCAAAGTGTAAGATATGAGCCGAGTCCCAAACGATCAAAACCAAACAAATATAGTGCTCAGGATAGAGAGCCCCAGCAGGAATTCATACACAGGGAAAGAAAATTGGAACTTAGAAGATAAAGGCATAAAAGAAGTTTATTACTATAGGAAGCTTCCCTGGTGGCTCAGACGGTGAAGTATCCACCTGCAATGCAGAAGACCTGGGTTTGCTCCCTGGGCTGGGAAGATCCCCTGGAGAAGGAAATGGCAACCCACTCCACTATTCTTGCCTGGAAAATCCCATGGACAGAGGAGCCTGGTGGGCTGCAGTCCATGGGGTCACAAAGAGTTGGGAACAACTGAGTGACTAACACTTTCAACACTTTGCAAACTGAAGAGATGTTTATTCTGTAAAAATGCCATTTTGATTACAGTTTGTTCATGCAGTAAAAACATTAGCCTAATTTTTGAAATAAATTGTGAATAAAAATATCAAAATTAACAACTCTTAGAATAAAGGTGATATTCTTGGGCCGTGTCATTATAGCTATTCCTTTTTACAGGGTCTTCATACAAGGCTCCTACTTCATTAGACCAAGATTTCTAAACTTCTCTCTGAAGATCTTCAAAGATCACTGTACATGTTTAAGGGATTATGTGATCCATGCTGTCTGCAAATACACACAAAAAAATCAGCCATTTTATAGGAAATATTCTAATTTTGATTTCTTTTTCTCAAAGGTTATCTTCAGTTCCATATTTTTTTAAAGTTTAATTTTCTCCTTTTTTTCAGCCACTAATAATGATGTCACTCTCCTTATAAGTAGGCACACCACTGTTCACATGTGTGTTTTTCCTCTTATGTACATCTATATGCCAAATTATATGAACACTTTAAAGAAATACAGAAAAAAATGATATGTCAAATAACCTAAAGGGTTAATGTATTTTTAGATAATATATAGCAACTGATCAGAGAAAGCAATGGCACCCCACTCCAGTACTCTTGCCTGGGAAATCCCATGGACAGAGGAGCCTGGAAGGCTGCAGTCCATGGGGTTGCTGAGGGTCAGACACGACTGAGCGACTTCACTTTCACTTTTTACTTGCATGCATTGGAGAAGGAAATGGCAACCCACTCCAGTGTTCTTGCCTGGAGAATCCCAGGGACAGGGGAGCCTGGTGGGCTGCCGTCTATGGGGTCACACAGAGTTGGACACAACTGAAGCGACTTAGCAGCAGCAGCAGCAGCATAGTGACTGACAATATTATCCATGATATTTAATTTACCTTATGAAAAGTGAAAGTGAAGTCGCTCAGTCATGTCTGACTCTTTGCGATCCCATGGACTGTAGCCCACCAGGCTCCTCCATCCATGGGATTCTCCAGGCAAGAGTACTGGAGTGGGGTGCCATTTCCTTCTCCAGGAGATCTTCCTGACCCAGGGATCAAACCCGGGTATCCCACATTGGAGGCAGATGCTTTACTATCTGAGCCACCAGGGAAGTCCTAATTTACCTTATACTCTCATGTATACTTGTTTCTAGTTACAGCCTTTGAAATAGGGAAATCAGGCATTTCTTCATCTATCTTTTCAATCACTTTAAATATCTCTGATATCTGGATGGAAGTTCAGTTTCATCTCATAGTCTTAATTTTGATTTATTGATAATGGCTGCCTAGAGCAGAGTATTCAGGGGAATTGGAAGACATTGTCCAGAAACAGGAGCAGAGAAAGAGTTCTGTGATTGGTTAGCAATGTCTACTATGGGTAAGTGAAGGGGAAAGGGCAGAACCATTGTAGTGTATATGACAAAACTACTCTATATAATGATATAGTCGTTTTCTACTACTTATGTCAGTGGCTTTCAAATGGCTTATAGCCTTATTGGTTTTCTCATATGAATCACAGACCATGGAAAATGAACTGAGCGACTAATTTCTCAGTTCTCTCAAGGATGGTACATAATTCCTACTATGCTAGACTTATAAAAGAGAAGTTAATTCTGTATAAATAACAGATAACTTACGGCACTGGGGCTTAATTGTCCCAGGTTGAGAAACACTAAGGTGGTCAATAAGGACCTCAAAGTCTACTACAGGTGTAAGGAAGAACCGAGAGGGAAGGATTCCAGTCTTCTGTTTGCATGCCAGCCATATTAGCCTCAGTCTTATTGGGGGGTATGTGTGCATGCTAATTCATGTATTATATATTTACACACAACAGACATGCATAATTCAGAATTCATTTGAAAAAAAAATATTCTACAGTTTAAAAATCTTCAAATTAAAAAAAGTTTGAAAACAGCTGATACAGATTTTTTTCTTTCTGACTGTTGAAGCTATTCTTTTTCATTTTATATAAATTCATCTTTATTATCCAAGATAAATGAAAATGTTGCTATATTTTGCTATTAATTTCTCTTCCATCATGTGGATACAAAAATTTCCTTTGATTGTCTAAGAAAATAATGTGGAAGATAGAAAAAAATATCATCAAGTCAAAATTGTGTAGTCAGTAAGAAAATCAAACCCATTAGATCATGATTAACAGAAGTTTTGAATTAAGGGATTTGATGTAAATTTCCATATTCACCTTTGCACCTGGATTCTGAAACAGCTGCCCCTTTAATCATTTACAAATTTCTTCAAATAGTGTTTCCTTTTTCCTTGTTGTTTGATAGCTAATGTAATTAACATCATTTCCAGCAAACCTATAAAAATCTGGTGTAGATTTTGCGATTTGTGTGCAGCAGGGCCTTCAGAGGGCTTGCCTGGTGGCTCAGTGGTAAAGAATCCATGTGCAATGCAGGAGACACAGGAGATGCAAGTTCGGTCCCTGGGTCAGGAAGATCCTCTGGAGGAGGGCATGGCAACCCACTCTGATATTCTTGCCTGGAGAACCCCAAGACAGAGGAGCCTGGTGGGCCATAGTTCATAGGGTCACAGAGTCTGAAGCAACTGAGCATGCATGCATACAGGGCTTTCAGATAGATGAAAGCTATTCTAAGTAGAATCTTGCTTTTTGACACAGATTATTTCAATGCCCTATAAATAATTAATCACACAAAAAAACACGCTCCACTAATGTAGCCCTCAGGTCATAAATTGGGACCTAGAAGCTAAATGAATACAAAGTTCACATTCTCCAAGAAATATTCATTTGTTTTACATGGCTTATGTTACACAATTTATTTGCTTTATATTTAGAAGCCCAGTCTAATGGCATATGTGCAATATGGAAAACTTGTTCTTTTGAGCATAATGCTTTATTAACTGAGCATCGACTTTTCCAGGCAGGTGGCAAAGAAGATGTTAGAATATATGAGATGGCCTTGGCTATGGGGACACAGTGAAAGAGGCAGTGAAAGAGGCAGTGAAAGAGGCAAATTATTAGTGAGTGAAAGTGAAAGTCCCTCAGTCATGTCCAACTCTTTGCAACCCCATGGAACAGTCCATGGAATTCTTCAGGCCAGAATACTGGAGTGGGTAGCCTTTTCTTTCTCCAGGGGATCTTCCCAACCCAGGGTTCGAACCCATTTCTCCCTCATTGCAGGCGGATTCTTTACCAGCTGAGCCACAAGGGAAGCCCAAGAATACTGGAGTGGGTAGCCTACCCCTTCTCCAGAGGATCTTCTGCCCAGGAATCAAACCGAGATCTCCCACATTGCAGGCGGATTCTTTACCAACTGAGCTATGAGGGAGTAAATTTAAAACTAGCCATCAGCAATTGTGATCAATGCTGTGAAATATGTAAATAGTGGGCTGAGCTAAAGACAAATGGATCAGGCTCCTTTGGGCATGGTTGGGAAATATTCCCTGAGGAAGTGACTTTTTCTCTGGGCCTTGCAGAGTCAAATATGTTCAAGGCACTGAAGGAAAACCTGAGAGTCTGAGTTCCAGGTGGAGAAAGGGAGAGCATAAGATAATGTTGCAGAAATGTGCTGAGACCTGATCATAGAGCCGGGGAAGCCACTGATGGGACACTTGAAATGAGCTGATCCTTAGTTTTAAAAGATGACTGCAGCACTAGCATTGTGGGGAAGCAAGAGGGGAAAGGAGATGTTCTAAGTGGCAATTGTGATAATTAATTAATAGCTAAAACACGCTTAATTAATTAATTAGTTTTGGCCAGCAATGACTGAAACCTGAACATAAGAAGGCATAGAATGGACAGCTGCAATGTTTATTTGAAAGGCAGAATTGACAGGACTTGCTGACAGATTGTGTGCTGATGGGTGGGGTGACACGGAGAACATAATGAAGGAAAGGAAGGAATTAGGAGTAACTGAGAAACTGAACCAGAGAAGGCAATGGCACCCTGCTCCAGTACTCTTGCCTGGCAAATCCCATGGATGGAAGAGCCTGGTAGGCTGCAGTCCATGGGGTCACTAGGAGTCGGACATGACTGAGCAACTTCACTTTCACTTTTCACTTTCCTGCATGGGAGAAGGAAATGGCAACCCACTCCAGTGTTCTTGCCTGGAGAATCCCAGGGACGGGGGAACCTGGTGGGCTGCCGTCTCTGGGGTCGCACAGAGTTGGACACAACTGAAGCGACTTACAAGCAGCAGCAGCAGCAGAGAGACTGAACAACAGCAACAACTTGGGTTTCTGGCTTGAGGAATTAAGTGGCTGATGCTACTATTTATTAACATAGGAAAAATTGAGCTAAAGGGGACTTACTGGGGAAGTTCAGACATCTACGTAGAGATTTGGAAGAGATAGTCAGATAGATGGGCCATGTTGGAGGCTTGAAATACAAATTTGTGTCATCATCAGAGAGGACTCATTTAAAGCAGTAGAACTGAATAAAGTCACCTCAGTTCAGTCACTCAGTCATGTCCACCTCCTTGCGACCCATGGACTGCAGCATGCCAGGCCTCCCTGTCCATCACCAACTCCCAGAGCTTGCTGGAACTCATGTCCATTGTGTTGATGATGCCATCCAACCATCTCATTCTCTGTTGCCCCTCTTCTCCTCCTGCCTTCAATCTTTCCCAGCATCAGGGTCTTTTTCAATGAGCCAGCTCTTCGCATCAGGTGGCCAAAGTATTGGAGTTTCAGCTTCAGCATCAGTCCTTTCAATGAATATTCAGGACTGATTTCAAGATGGACTGGTTTGATCTCCTTGCAGTCTAAGGGACTCTCAAGAATCTTCTCCAATACCACAGTTCAAAAGCATCAATTTTTTGTAGGGTGGGAATATAGAGAAAGATAAGAGAGGTAGGTTCAGAACCTCACCCAAAGAACACCAATTTTTAGAGATTTGTTTGAAAGAACCATTTGCAAAGAAAATAGAGTGAGCAACTAGTGAATTGGATAGGTCCCAGAAAGGTGTGCTGTGCTGAGAATTTTTTGCTCGTACTGAAGCCAGTGCTGTGCTGTGTTTAGTCGCTCAGTCACGTCTGACTCCTTGCAAACCCAAAGGTACACTGCTATGGAATACAGGCAAAATTTAAAAATTGGGAAGGTTGAGCTATGAGGAATGGTCCTAAGAAGCAGATGGAGCTGATGATAGTGGACCGCCTGTTGGGTCAGGCAGCATAAAAGTTTTCATGATACTGAAATGGGTTGGAACAATGTCTGGTGGACTAGTATCATGTGGGAGAAATGATTTCGTGAAAATGGAGGATCAGCACACCAATGGGACATGGACAAGAGCAGCACGAACCAATGATCTGAGAAAGTGTGATCCAGAAGACAGGTTTGTGATTTGGCCAACGATGGAAAATTAGGAAAGTACTCATCTCCTGTCTCATTTACTCTCTTTTCTTAATAAAGAAGGACATTTAAGTTGAGAAGAAAAATTAGTGTTGATGTCTGTGGCACGAATAGAAGACGTCTCTGAAATGCTGTGTTTCCATATGGATACCTACAGAGATATGGGCATTGTCAACGAAAGCCTGCCAGGCCACCTAGACAGCCAGAGAACCACTCGATCACAAGGCAGAGCAGAGAAGGTGCTAAGTCTCATTCTCCTGATTCCCTGACAGGCACCTTACGTTTTCAATTGACATGAGAAAGATTTAGAAAATAATGCAATTAATATATTTGCCAAGTGAAAAACTTCTCGCTACCAAATATCAGGTTAAGAAACTAGAGTCTGGAAGAGGTTTGCTTCTTGATTGGGCTCTAAAGAAAGTCCCTTCTATTTTAACAGGGAGTATTATTAGGCTTAAAGTCAATTTCTAAGCCCTCTGGAAAAGTTACACAGATTGTTTAAGAATGAAATGGTTTTATTTCTTTTTTTCAAAAGAACTGAAATTCTGCTGGAATAGTTGAAAGTGATCTTAACCATTTCAATGAAAATTAATTTCTAGACCAGCTCTAGGCTTTGAAGGAAATGGGGGCCGAGGGAAAAGAAGAGCGAAAGGAAAGAAAATTACTGTCTCCTGACTAGAATAGATCATTATTAGACCATCGTGTGGGTTACAGACCCCTGCGGCAGAGCCCCAGCTCCTGCCTACAAAAACGTGTGAGGAGCTGACAACCTTTCCATCTTATTACTTAGACTAATCCATGTGGAGCAGACACATGGAGCCAAAACAGTGATTTTTCTTCTGTGCAAAGAGTCAGAAACCCACAAACTGCATGTCATTGTGTGATTCAGAATTGGACTTGAGAGAAGTATGACTGAGGAAGAGAGAAGACTTGAAGGTTTGTACCACTTTGCTCAGAAGCATAATTGGGAAAGCAAGGATCGATCATTCAATAATAAATCACTGATATTTGGTGCAGAAGAAACACGTTTTACATTTGCTTTGAAACTTAATATTATATAAATATGTAAAATAATGTTATGAGTGATCAAGTCAACCTGGTTAACTTAATAATTTTGCATTTTTAAAGAAAACATTATTATAAGATACAATTAGGTGAACTATTTGCTCTATTTCTTTTGTACCCTATGAGAAATGTGGCTACTTATGCTAGAAACATTGCAAAGACCACTTATGATCTTCCTGGATATCAGCTGATATTTGAGAATTAATAAATAGGAGAAAATGCTCTTGTTAAAAGATGTGATGCTTTTCATGTGGAACTTTCTGAAGAAGTATTCTATTTGTATCATGAATATAGTAGTAGGTATAGACTTAGCTTTAACACTTCACCTTCTATTCTCTAATGCTATCAGGGTATAACTCTCATAGGATTTTAAGACAGCAGGAGAAGCAGATTCTTCCAGGATATTCTGTATAAAGCCGCATGCCCAAACTTCCACAACATAATTGCCATAACTTTGAAAAGTCAGCACCTGTATACAGGATCTGATGCTACTATGAATGAACGTAAACAGCACCTGCATGATTCTAAAGGTATGTCTGTCGTCTTTTTTCAAAGAATTTAATTCAGTGGCTTCACGCTTATGTATCTACACATAACTCCACACATGCATGTGTGCGCACTCGGTCGCTCAGTCACGTCCCACTCTTCGCCACCCCATGGACTGTAGCTCACTCGGTTCCACTGTCCATGGAATTTTCCAGGCAAGAACACTGGAGCAAGTGCCATTTCCTTCTCCAAAGGATCTTCCTGACCCAGGGGTCAAGCCTGCATCTCTTGTGTCTCCTGCATTGGCAGACAGATTCTTTACCATTGAGCCATCTGGGAAGACCCATCCATACATATAACTTGGAACCAAAAAAAAAAAAAAAAAGAAGACAGATTTCCATTTCAACTCCCCTTTTTAAAAAGGCTAATGTATACAAAGCCCCAAAATTAGGGTTATAGGAAGCCCTTGACAACAAAGAATTGTCAATTTTCTTATATGCAAAGGGACCTTGCAGCTTCTTTCTTCTGCTAAGATTTTAAGGACCAAGGACAGTTACAGATATCTATATGGATCCAGGCTGTAAATAAATTTTGCTAATATATATATGAATCATTATTGCCCCATAATAAAAGCAGAAATGGAATTGAAAAGTAATCACTTCTTCTTGGGAAAAATAATTACACATTTACTGTATTCTCTAGAAAACAAAGCCTAAAATTAATTTTTTTTCTCAGAATTATTTCTTTGATTCAGGAAAGAATTAGAACATGAGGTTATGAGCACTGTATTCAACCCATTGGCATGCTGTGGAAATGAAGTAGTGTGAGACTGAAAACTGAGAGTTGGAAATTGCATTGCCTTGGAAAGGCTGAGATTGAGGCTTGATTTCTTAGGACAGAAAGGCTTCTTAGGACAGAAATCTCAAAGGCTGAGATTGAGGCTTAATTTCTTAGCACAGCATCTGAACTCATGTCTGTTTCTGGTTATGCACTAGTAACCTGGGCTGGAGAAGGGAAGGCTGGCCCCCACCCTGGGTAGCAAAGTACGGTGTGGCCCCAAAGGTATCAATGCATATCACTTAAATGCTCAAGGTCAGAGGAGTGCTGCTTTGGGTATGGAGTGGGGAAGGAAGCAAATTAAATTGTTCTCTCTAGATTTTATTTCATGATGAGCTAGTTCAGTTCAGTTCAGTTCACTCAGTCGTGTCCAGCTCTTTGCGACCCCATGAATCGCAGTATGCCAGGCCTCCCTGTCCATCACCAACTCCTGGAGTTTACTCAGACTCATGTCCATTGAGTCATATCAAAATCAAGGATATATCCCTGGAAAATTACTTTCAGACTTTCAGGCTGCTGCTAAGTGTGCTAGATTTTGGCCAGGCAATTGGACTACATTGGTTTTAAAGACCCTGAGGTGTAAAAGTGAGGAGCACAGAGGGTCTGGCCAGAGGGAGGACACACAGGCACATTTCTCACTGAAGAAGACGTAGGGCTGGATCTCCATTAGAACTAACCTACGCGAGCCTCATGCTTTTGTTCTGTATAATGAGGAGAGTGTTATCTACCTTATTGACTATGATGCTGTTTTTGTTTTTTCATTGAATTATGGTTGGTTTACAATGTTGGGTTAGTTTCAGATATACAGCAAAGTAATTCATACATATACTTTTTCAAATTCTTTTCCATTATAGTTTATTATAAGATACTGAATATAGTTCCCTGTGCTATGCAGGAGATCCTTGTTATTTATCTGTTTAATATACAGTAAGGTGTATCTGTTCATTCCAAACTCTTTATTTATTACTCCTGCCCCCCTTTCAGACCTCCCTTTCTCCTTTGGTAACCATAAGTTTGTTTTATGTATCCGTGAATCTATTTCTGTTTTGTAAATAAGGTCATTTGTATCATAGTTTAGATTAGCATATAAGTGGTAAGTGCATGCTCAGTCGCTAAGCCATGCCCGACTCTTTGAGACCCCATGGACTGTAGCCCTACAGGCTCCTCTGTCCCTGGGATTTTTCAGGCAAGAATCTTCAAGTGGGTTGCCATTTTCTCCTCCAGAAAAATCTTCCCAACCCAGGGATTGAACTCACATCTCTTGCGTCTCCTGCTTTGGCAGGTGGATTCTTTAGCACTGAGCAACCTGAGGAGCTCTACATATAAGTGATATCATGCTTGTTTTTCTCTGATGTGTTAATACTTCACTTAGTATGATCATCTCTAGGTTCGTCCATGTTGCTGCAAATGGCAATATTTCATTCTTCTTAATGTATACCATATCTTCCTTATCTATTCATCTGTCGATGGACAGTTTACTTCCAATCTTGGCTATTGTAAGTAGTGCTACTATAAAAATTGAGCTGCATGTATCTTTTTAAATTAGAGTTTCCATCTTTTCTAGATATATGCCCAGGAATGGGATTGCTGGATCATATCGTAGCTCTGTTTTTAGTATTTTAAAGAATGTCTATACTGTTCTCTGTAGTGCCCGCACCCATGTAAATTGCCAGTAACAGTGTAGGAGCATTCCATTTTTCAATATTATCTCCAAAATTTCTTTTTTGATGATGGCCATTCTGACCAGTGTGAAGTAACACTTCATTGTAGTTTTGCTTTGCATTCCACCAGTAATTAGAGATGTTGAGTATCTTTTCATCTTATCTTCTTTGGAAAAATGTCTATTTACATCTTCTGCCTATTCAAAAAAATATCTTGACCTGAGTAAACCATTTGTATATTTTGGAAATTAATTTCCTATTGGTTGCATCATTTATAAATATCTTCTCTCATTCCATAGGTTATCTTTCTAATGGAGTGTAAAGAATTTAAAAAGTAATTACCTCCACAAGCCTCATATTCTAGAATAGATCTGTTAAAAAAGGCCCTCAGGGCATCTCTCAATTCAAGAAAAGGCTTACTGAATTTAGGAAAAGAAGGTAATTTTCAGATGTTTCAAAGAATAGTACTTGTTGTAAAGAATGGATGAATGGAGGACTAAAACTTTTATCGTTTATAGGAAACAATACTTCTCCACACTAAATTTGAACCATCTTGACCATGTTAGAATCAAAGTGAAGTGAATACTCTGGAAACTTCAACACATTTTAGCAGAGCTACATTAAGTACCTGGAAAGTAAACCTAATTTTCTCAAAAAAACTATTCTGGCCTAATAGCCCCATTTGCAACTGATATTTTTGATTTACATGAATGTGAAAATAATGACTTGAATCTGAGAACCCAGAAGACAATGATTACTTTTCTAAAGTTAAAGTGAAAAATCAAAAATCTTTTCAGAATGTCTCCTGATCTTCTTGGTCAATTAATCGTAGAATTTTTTTTAAATAGCAGTTATATTTGAAATCTGAGCATTGCTAAGTTGTTTGCATATATGATGTCTTGCCTTTGTACACAGGCCTTTTTCTATGTACAAAATAAGAGGTCATATCAGGTCTCACATCTTTTGTCATCCCGCTTATTTTGAGTTTTTTAGTTTACTGAAAGAGCAAATGCAGGAAGATCTGGTACACAGAGCTTTACTACTACTGTTTATGAATTGAGCATTTAAAATTAATAGAAGTTATTCTCTGTCATAAAAAAATAGATTTATCAAAAAGTAAAACAATTAGGTATTGAAAAATCTGGCCATGTTTGAGGTTTAGAAAATGATTAAATACTAGTTTTTAAATGTTTTGGCTTTGGAATGTTGCCAAATGGGTTTTGCCAAACACATTTTTCTGTCATTTCACAACCCATGTGTGTGTTTTAATGAATGTATAATCCGTATGTTCTGATTCACTTAAACTTGACAAAATCTGTTTTAAGAATAATATGATTTCCAAGAAGACTTTATAGCTGTCCTAAGAAGTCACATCTTTAATTTTAAAAAGGAAGTCATAGTTTATGATGAATAAATGGAACTGATTTGTAAATTTGGAATACAAATCTAAATCTGAAATCCACATTTCAACAGCTTTACTAACTCATGTTTAGTGAAATAAGATTCGACTCTAAGTTATCATTATGCTATGTAAATGGAAGGTAAAGGGAAACACGGAATGTCTTCCTACATCCATTGAATGTACCAGGAAGGAAGAGGGCAATGGTGAAATGACAGAAAGAAAATTCAAATTTAAGCTTCTTTTGTATAGTATACTCAACCCTGAAAATACCTCCCAAGGTAATTTACAACAAACAGTTTAAAACTAACGGGAACTGAAAAGGAATAGATAGTAAGGTAAAAGCAACATGTACCTGAGGAAAAATTCATATCCTAGCTGGAATCAGAAATGACTCTGGGCTCCACAAGGAAGGAAAGCTGAACCTGAGGTTGAGATTGGAGCTAAAATGGTTTCATTTCGCACCATAAGGTTGGGAGCAGCCCTTATAGCACAAGTGAAAAAAACACAAATTCTCTGTAGATGAAAACATTTTCTGGTTAGGACCTCAATTTTTACAGAATAAATTATGCGCTATGAGATCTAGAAGATGAAACAAACCTAAAGCTATATGCAGTATATGTTCATAACACAAAAAACAGCTTACACACACACAATGACATAAGAAAGCAAGTTACCATAATTGAAAGTCAGCAGAAAAAAATAATAACACCAGGGTCCCAAGAGTGTACGATATTGGAAATATCAGATATAGATTGTGTGTAAAGAGTTTATAGAAAAATATAATTTTAAAAGTAAGCAATTAATAGATATCATCAAAAATAACATAGCTTATTTGAAAAAGAACCAAATAGAACTTTTAGAAATGAAAATTAAAACAATGAAATAAAAGTACAATAATAAAATACAAGTATAATGGTTATATAAAACAAATACAGTTAAGAAAATTTAACAGAATGGTGCATAAAGACATGAGAAGATGGAAATGAAAAATGAAAGAAATTTTAAAGGACATGGAGAAAAGAATGAGAAACCAATAAAAATCTGTGTCAAAATAAGAACCTTTTTTTTAATGGAGAAACAGTAGTTAAAGAGATAATCGAGATAATTTTCTAGAACAATAGGAGACATGCATTCAGAGAAATCAAAATGTAAGACAAGCAGTATAAAAAGAAATCACATTGTCATGAAGCTTCAGAACATCAAATACAAAAGGAAGTTCTTTAAAGCATTCAAAAAGAAATTACTTGTAAAGGAAACATCAATAGGCAACTTCTCAAAATCAATGCCAAGAAATTAGAATGATATTTTAACATATGATGAGAAAATAATTTAATTCAGAACACTGTATGCAGCATAACTGCTTTTAATGATGAGAGTAAAAGAGGAAAAGAAAAAAGCTCAGCATTTACTCCCATAAGAAATTTACTAAAGAGACTTCTGTGAAACATACGTCATAGAATAGAATAAAAAAAAAAAAAAGACTCCAAAAATAAGGTCTAAGAAGTAAGAAGTTGAGATGATCAAATAACTAACCTAAAAATAGTCTAATTAAAAATAAGCATACCATCTTTATAAAAATTAAAACCTAAGAGATTAGCCTGTTTCTAATCAATATTTTCTTTATAAAAATTAAAACCTAAGAGAATAGCCTGTTTCTAATCAATATTTTCTTGGAAGTCTGTTGTGGGTTGAATGTTTTCTCCTCAAAAGAAATGCCAGAGTCCTAACTCCTAGAGTTTGACCTTATTTGAAAGTAAGGTCTTCACAGATGCCGCTAAGGATCTGAAGATAAGAACATCCTAAATTTCAGATGGGTTCTATATCCATGGAGTCTGTCCTTATAAAAGAAAGGAGACAGAGATGAGAGAACAAACACAAAGAGGGAAAGTCATGTGAAACAGGAGGAGAGATTGGAGTTATGCAGCTGTAAACCAAGGGATGCCAAGGATTGCCGATGGTCATCAAAAGCTAGCAGAGAAGCATGAAGCAGATTCTTGCTCAAGAGCCTCAAGAAGGCACCGATGCTGCAGACATCTTGATTTCAGACTCCTGCTGTTTGGAGGAGCCACTCAAGATTTTCTAAAATGTGAAAGAAAAGGTAAGGTCATTGAAACAAACTAAAAAGAAAAATAAGGATGGAGGATCTGCCATACTATGTGTTGTAAATCCATACACAACGGTTTTCAATTGATCATGTTATCGGTAGTAGAGTGTTTAAAATAGTGAGGATGGGAATGATTTTCTTACAATGATTAGGAAAACGCTTTTTAACAAAAGCTAGTATCTTGCAATGTGTGAGGCAGTCCTGCAGTATGTGAGGCAGTATAAAGCCTAACATAGTATTACCCCAAATGCCAAGAGTTTTCTGATTAAGATATACTGAGCTCTTATCTGGCAATACATTGTCTAATAATTTAAACAATAAAAGACCCTTACATGTGTGGAAACTAGATATATTAAATAAATAACGTTGCAGATCATTGAATAAAGGATGGCCTATGCAATCAGTGATGTTAGGACAATTTAGTATCTTTATGGAATAAGATGTCCTTTGATCCCTACTTCATATTACATTTTAAGTGAAATCTTTTAAACTGTAGAAGGAAATTTATGAACATACTTTATGTCTTTGGAGTAGAAAAGGTTTACTAAAAAATACCCCAAAGCACTAGCCATAATATAAAAATATGTGACTACATTAAAACTAAACACTTCTATTTATCCAGAGATAATAGAGAAAATGTAAACAAATCACAAAATGGGAGAAGATATTTTCCAAAACATAAATAAAATAGTACTGTGCATGCTTAATTGTGTCCAACTCTCTGTGACCCCATCAACTGTAGCCCGCCAGGCTCCTCTGTCCATGGGATTCTCCAGGCAAGAATACTGGAGTGGGTACCACTTCCTCCTCCAAGGGACCTTCCCGACCCAGGGATTGAGCCTGCATCTCTTAGGTCTCCTGCATTGTCAGGCAGGATCTTTACCACTAGTGCCACCTGCAAAGCCTAAAATAGTAGTGTGTCTATACCATATAAAGTTCCTGCATCGAGGCAATAAGGTTAAAGGCAACCTAATGGTGAATGGGAAAAACTTTTAAGAAATGTTTTACATAAGATGTATAGAGGACAAACATATGAAAAAATACTCAGTCTCACCAGTAATCAAGGAAATAAAAGTTAAGAACTAAATTAAATTTCATACTAATGGCAAAAAATAAGAAATCTGGCAATATTAAGCATTAGCAAGAATCTAGAACAAAGAAAACAGTATCTATCACTATTGGAGTTGTTAATTGGTACAATCATTTGGAAATCAATTTACCTTTATCTTAAGTTTTTCTCCCCATATGTTCATAACATACAAATATGAAACTGAAGGCTTTATGAATACCCTTAATCTGATGATTTTTCATTCAATTATTTCATTTATAAACATTTCTGATTAAGGCTTAATTTATTTTATGATCTGATAATGACTTCTAGCACATAGTTTAAAAATATTATTCTAGACAAACTCATATGTTATCATAGAAACAAGATAATTCAAAATTTTCATAGTGACATTTTTATAACTGCAAAAATTGGAAATAATTGAAATGTCCATCAACAGAAAAATATAATTATATTGTGATATATTCAGACAAAGTAATATTACATAACAATGAAAATGAGTGAGTTCTTGCAAAACATCAATGAATCTTTTATCTTTAACTTTTAATTTTGTATTGGGGTAGGTCCATCTAGTCAAGGCTATGGTTTTTCCAGTAGTCATGTATGGATGTGAGAGTTGGACTGTGAAGAAAGCTGAGCACCGAAGAACTGATGTTTTTGAACTGTGGTGTTGGAGAGGACTCTTGAGAGTCCCTTGGACTGCAAGGAGATCCAACCAGTCCATTCTAAAGGAGATCAGTCCTGGGTGTTCTTTGGAAGGAATGATGCTAGCATTATTTCATCCTCTTTAATGGCTGAGTAATATTCCATTTTGTACCATGTTTCCACATAGATACCGCATCTTTATCCATTCCACTGTTGGTGGGCACTTAGGTTGTTTCCCTGTCTTGGCTATGGCAAACAGTGCTACAATGAACAGAGAAATTCAAGAAACAATTCCATTTATCAGCGCGTCCAAAAAAAAAAAAAATAGACCTCAGAATAAACCTATTTAAAGAGACAAAATAAACCTACCTAAGGGCTTCCCTCATGGCTCAGTGGTAAAGAATCCACCTGCCAAAGCAGGGGATGCAGGTTTTACACCTGGGTCAGAAAGATTCCCTGGAGAAGGAAATGGCAACCTACTCCAGTATTTTGCCTGGGAAATGCCATGAACAGAGGAGACTTGTAAGCTACAGTCTATGGGGCCACAAAAGCATTGGACACTATTTAGTGATGAAAAAGCAGTAAGGAGACAAAAGACCTCTACTCCAAAAACTATAAGATAATGATAAGAAAAATCAAAGAAGACACAAACAGATGGAACAATATACCATCGTCATGGATTGGAAGAATCAACATGGTCAAAATGACTATACTACCCAAGGCAATCTACATATCCAATGCAATCTCTATCAAATTATGAACATTTTTGTTGATAATTTTTTATCAGCATTTTTCACAGAACTAGAACAAAAAATTTCAAAATTTGCATGAAGACACAAAAGACCCCAAATAGCCAAAGCAATCTTGAGAAAAAAATGGAGCTGGAGGAATCAGTTCCCTGACTTCAGACCATATTACAAAGCTACAGTCATCAAAACAATATGATGCTGGCACAAAAATAGAAATATAGATTAATGGAACAAGATAGAAAACCCAGAAATAAACCTATGCACCTATGGTCAATTAATCTATAACAAAGGAGGCAAAACTATACAATGTTGGAAAGACAGTCTCTTCAACCTATGGTGCTAGGAAAACTGAACAACTACATGTAGAAAAATGAAATTGGATCATTTGTTAACATCATACACAAAAAATAAGCTCAAAATGGATTAAAAACCAAAATGAGAGACTAGACACTATAAAATTCCCAGAGGAAAACATAGGCAGACCACTCTCTGGCATAAATCACAGCAATATTTTTTTGATCCTTCTCCCTGAATAATAGAAATAAAAACAAAAATAAACAAATGAGGCCTACTTAAACTCAAAGGCTTTTGCACAGCAAAGAAGACAGTAAAGAAAATGAAAAGACAACCCACAGAATGGGATAAAATAGTTGTAAATTATGTGACTGACACATGTGATCTTATTTTATCAGATCACAAAATAATCTCCAAAATTTACAAACAGCACATGATGCTTAACAGCATCAAAACAAACAACCCAGTCAAAAAATGGGCAGAAGATCTAAGTAGACATGTCTCCAAAGAAGACATGCAGATGTCCAATAGGTACATGAAAAGATGTTCAACATCACTAATTATGAGAGAAATGCAAATCAAAACTACAATGAGATATCATCTCACACCACCTAGAATGTGTGTGTGTTGAGTTGCTCAGTCATGTTTGATGCTTTGTGACTCCATGGAAAATGTAGCCCACCAGGCTCCTCTGCCCATGGGATTTCCTGGCAAGAATACTGGAATGGGTTGCCATTTACCCTTCAGGGGATCTTCCTGACCCAGGGATGAAATCCTCGTCTCCTGCATTGGCAGGCAGGTTCTTTACCACTGAGCCACCTGGGAGGCCCCCAGCCAGAAGGGCTATCAAAAAAATCACAAACAAAAAATGCTGGAGAGGATGTGGAGAAGAGGGAACTCTCCTACGCTGTTGGTTGGAATGTAAATTGATATAGCCACTTTGGAGAAGAGTTTAGAGGTTCCTTAAAAAACTAAAAATAGAGCTACTGTATGACCCTGAAATCCCATTCCTGGGCATATATATCTGGTGAAAAATATCAAGAAATCTTATAAATATTATTTTATGGGTTAATACTTACAATGTAATTTTTATAAAACTAAAACAGTAAAAAACAAATTATCTAAATTTAGATTATACATACAGATCTAAAGAGAAAAGAAAAATCAAAGAAATGCTAAATTCAAAATTCAGAACAATTGTTACTCCTGGGTACAAAGCAATGGACTCAGAAAAGAGTATGCAGATGGCTACGATGGAAATAGGTCTTGTCGGGTAATGGGTTTATGTTCATTTATTTTATTATTTTCCTGCCTCACACTTTCCCAAACTATGTTATGAATATATTAAATCTTAAATTGGTTTGGCCAAAAATTTCCTTGGTTTTTAAGTAAAAGAAACCATTTTGACCAAGAACTTTATAGAACAACTTCTTTATTGTTTTGTTCCATGTCTGCCATTTTTCAGGCAACTTCATAATTCCATCTTCCCAAAACTTTTTTTATCATTTTTGAGCAACGAATTATTCCAGGTATCTTTTGGAAGATACCTGTTCCAGTCTTCCAAGGAATTGAAATTTTTTCCACTAAGAGAGTTTTGTAAAGGCCAGAATAAATGGAAATCTGAAGGCGCAACGTCTGGTGAATATGGCAGAAGAGTTAGAAATTCACAGCCAAGCTGTAAAAGCTTTTGCCTGGTCATCAAAGAAACATGTAGTCTTATGTTATCCTGATGGAAGATTGTGAGTTTTCTGTTGACTAATTCTGGATGCTTTTCATCGAGTGCTTTCAGTTTGTCTAACTGGGAGCAGTACTTGTTGGAATTAATCATTTGACTTTCCAGAAGGAGCTCATCATAGAGGACTCCCTTCCAACTTCATGGTATACACATCATCTTCTTTGGATAAAGACCAGTCTTTGGTGTGGTTGGTGATGGATCCTTTCACTTGCCCCGTGATCTCTTCCATTTCACATTATTGTACTATATCCACTTTTCATTGCCCATCACAATTGGTCCTAACAATGGAAAACTTTTGTTACATTTCAGTAGAGAATCACATGCAGAAATATAGTCAAGAAAGTTTTTTCTGTTTGTGTGGAACCCAAACATCAAAGCAATTAACTTAATCAAGCTGGTACAAATGATTATCAATGTTTGATTTGGATATTTTTAGTATATCAACCATTTCCCATGTGGTAGAATGTTGATTGTTCTCAGTTCATTAACTGAGAACAATTCTCAATTCTCAATCAAATTCTCAGTTTGATTACTATCAACTTCAACTGGTTTAATTGACGATGGAGCATTGTCCAGTGAGAAATCTCCAGCATGAAGTGTCGCAAACCACTCCTGACATGCTTGCTAAGTCACAGCATCTTCTCCATATACTGTACATATCTCTTTTTTTTATTTCAATTGCAATTTTACCTTTCTTGAAGTAATAAAGCACAATGTGCTGAAAAAGTTGCTGTTTTACTTCCATCTTCAATATTAAAATGGCTACCCAAAATTCATCAACTTTGTTGTGCTTTTTTTAATTCACACTGATATGACAGCTGTCACAATACAATCTAACAAAACTGTTTCAAATGAAGTTAAAGACAACTAAGCACTACTAGGGCCATCTTACGGGAAAAAAAACAAATGAATGTTTTGGCCAACCCAATATAATGGAATCTAAAACAAACAAAAAATCTGAAAAAGAACCCTTTAGTAGTTCAAGGTTTTGAAACCCAAGATGCTATTGAGATAGATGTTAACACACACTTTTTAATTTCCATGAAACAAGTAATAGATGGCCAGGGAGAGTCGTGCAAGAACTTTCTGGAAGCTTTATTGGATTCTGAATGAGTTACCTAGGGAGGTGTGTCTCTTGAGACATTTTAGTGTTGCTTAACAGTCATATGTCTTCTGTGGTTTAGGAGTGGTCTTGTCTAAGGCCAGGATTGATGTTCAGAGGATGGATTAGATGACCTCTTTGATCTTCAGCATACGGTACTTGGTTTTCCTGTCTTATCCTCTGGGCCTTGACAACAGCACAGCCTCTCTCTCTCTGCCATGCCTTCCCTGTCTACATTAAACAGTCTACCAGGGGACACAGACGTTCTACTTTTAAGTAAATAGTATCTCTTGGACAAAACATTCATCAGAAGTGATATATAAATCTAACAACCTAAACTATCAACCCCAGTACTTTGAACTTTTTACCTTCCTCAAGGAATCTTAATGTCCATGGGGACTAAAGTGAATACACATAAACATATCTGTACTATGCAATATTGCATTTAAAAGTCTGTGTATCTACCAACAAAAAAAAAAAATAGAAAATGTATCTCAAGAAATATATATAAGTAAATGTGTATACATATTTTTTATATATATATATATATATATATATATATATATATACACACATATATAGGCAATGGCACCCCACTCCAGTACTCTTGCCTGGAAAATCCTATGGATGGAGGAGCTTGGAAGGCTGCAGTCCATGGGGTCGCTGAGAGTCGGACACGACTGAGTGACTTCACTTTCACTTTTCACTTTCATGCAGTGGAGAAGGAAATGGCAACCCACTCCAGTGTTCTTGCCTGGAGAATCCCAGGGACGGGGGAGCCTGGTGGGCTGCCGTCTATGGGGTCACACAGAGTCGGACACGACTGAAGTGACTTAGCATAGCATAGCATATATACACACAGACAAAGATACACATGAAAATACAGTTCTTAAAGATGATTCTGCAACTAGTAACTATGATTTTAGAGACTAAATAAAGTAATCATATCCATATTGCTGATCTCTTGGTTGCACCCTCGGCAGGTTCTTGATCAAGGGAGGCAACAACTCAACAACCCCAGTTCCTGGGGAAGTTCCTGGATGCAGTCCAGATTCATTTCACTCCAGCCACATAAGAAAACTTCAGAAGCCAAAATCAGGCAACTAATTCTCACTTAGGTTATATCTACAGGAATATATGCTCCACTATCACAGTTAATAAGTTTATATTTCAAAATAATTTGAGGTTCATGTATACAAGGGTATTCATACTGAACTTGTTAGACTAATCAAAACAATTCAGTAATCTCCATATGCCCGCCTCCGCCTGGTGCCATGCACAGTGACATACAGTTTCACTGTTCATAGAGTATCTGCATTTTGTGAACTAGGGTAACTTAATAAAGTTATTTTCCTTTTACTTTTTTTTTTCATTTGGGGAATGTTTCAGGGGTCTTTGACTATCTATACAGATATATTCTATACAGAATATAAAACAATTTTGTTTCTTAAGGAAAGGAGATTCCAACTCATTAGAAAACATCTCATTTATTATTTGCAGTAGAAGGAAGAGGGTGGGCTCAAGGAGAACGTTCTATTTTCCTATTAGACTAGAAGACTTATACAATAAGAATATATTTGTATATTATTTGTGTCCTTTAAAACAAAGTCGACTGAAAAGGAAATCACTGGAAGGAGATGAGACATGAGCAGGGCGTATGATGTAACACACATGACCGCAATTTGAAGTTTTCAAGGCAAAAATCTGTGTTCAATTTGCCACTGGAGTCTTACAGCAAGCATTGTATTTCCCCTCGCACCCCCACCCTCAAAGCAGCAGCCAGCTGCAACGCAGATTCCCACCCAGACGGAATGCAGGTGAAACACCAGTACAGCAAGAGCCCAGTCAAAAGGGGGCATGTGGAGTTTGGAGAGTTTTAGAAAATTTTATTGCAGGAACACATGTGTTAGCAGAGCAGATGGAAGCAATTATGGCAGGAAAACTTTGCCCTATCCTTAAAACCACATTCCAATAGTGTGAGCTCAGGCTAATGACTATCCTTGAGGGCAAGTAAAATCAGACCACAGTGAGTTTTGAAGATCGACTTCACTTTGCATCAGGTCGTGATCTGCCTGCTAAAAACTCCTCAGAACTCAATATTATCTCTTTTCACCAGAAAGAGAGGTGACCTCAAATTCACTCATCTAAAATTAATATGCTTTCCTCTAGTCTCTGTTATAAACCTCATCTGACACTCGCATTTTAGACTCCGACTGGTAGGAAGTATCAATACAACTATAAATAGTTTGATTATTCCAGATAGGAGAAATTCACTTCATTTGGATATTTCTGTGCATGTAGTCCTTTCTGACATGTTCTTCTCTGTGATGGAGACAGGCAGACACCTGCTATCTCCTTTAATAAATAGTATCACAGGAGTAAGGACGAAGAAAATAAAGCAGAATGAGGTTTAGTGCTAAATCTTTGACCCATAAAACAGTCAGAAGAATTAGATATAAATCCAGCTCCATGAACTCTCTTGTCTAAGGGTTTATTTTGCAGACGTGGACACTAAAGTAATTTTTCTCCCTCTTTAGCATTGTCATATAATTGTTTCTCCTTACAAGAGAATCTCAAACAAACTGGCTGGTAATGATTATGGATGTACAGATAGTGTTGTCTTATAGTGGTATAGTATCACTCACCAAAGGAGTTCAACTTCTTTACTCTCATGAAACCACTGACTGAATAATTTACTGAAAAGAGAATAAAAGGACTAGAAAGGTATGAAAATTCAGGACCCAAAAGAAATAAAATAGATTTTTCAGTTTCTAAATTAGTCTTCTGGCAATATGCATAATCTTCCTTCCTATCAAAAGATGAAATAATTTAGATATTTAAGATTTGACTTTTTAAATATTTTGTTACTGAAAGTAGAGGAATAAATGATAGTTTAACTTTGGTTTTGAGCTCTTTCGTTTAAGACACAAGGCAAAATTTCAAAGGTAGTTCAAACAGTCGTGCCAGCTTATTATATAAACACAAAAAGTGAAAGTGAAGCCGCTCAGTTGTGTCTGACTCTTTGCGACCCCACGGACTGTAACCTACCAGGCTCCTCTGTCCACGGGATTTTCCAGGCACAGATACTGGAGTGGGTTGCCATTTCGTTCTCCAAACGCAAAGGCACAGACCAAAAGTTAGAAACTGCAGCTTTCACTCCTTGTTTTTCCAGGACCATGCTTGTTACTTTGGACAAGTGACTTAACTTTCCAGTTCTCAGTGAACTCATGCAAAATGGGAAGAATAATGCCTGCCTTATTTCCTAGGTTAATTAAGTATGGAAATAAGAAAAACATGTTTGAAAAAAGTAACTGGAAGTGTGTTTGCCTAGGTGACCCAAGAAAGTGTAGTCTCCTTTAAGTGACTAAATATGTAACTCTCGTTTTCTAATCTACTTTGTCAAGACCTCTAGATAATAATGTATGTTTCTAATTCAATGCTTTAGAATTCTGTGGAAATATATAAATTCAGCAAATGCAATTGTTGGGAATAACCAAATCCTTACTGTGAAATTAACTACTACATTGAGTTTATTGGCAATTGACTTACCCGTATATGTATTACTATAGCAAATAATCCAGAGCACCTGTGATTTGCCATACTTTGCATTAGATGTTAAGGATACAGTGATGAGGAAAATAGGGTAACCATAGCTGAAGTAAGAACAGATGCTAGGCAGAAGCTGGGGGACTAGGAGGAGGAGGAGATGAATGGCCTAAGGGAACTCCTGGACTTGGTCATCCAAGGCTGCTAGTGTATTGAAGAGGCTCAGATTAAAACCACGTGGTCCAAATGAAAAGGCAGAAAGTGATGTTCTTGATGAGCCAAATTTGAAGCACTGTCAGAATAGCAATCCCATCATCCCTTTCATGACTAACAGTCCTATTGGCCAGCATCGGAGGCACGAGGCTAGAAGGCTTATCTCTTATTATTTGTCAGTTGATTTTGTCTCTCCTATTTCAGGAAATACTTCAAATCCATTTCAGTCTCCCCAAATCCCCAGTGAGAGCACCCTCATGCATGGAGATACTTTGTCTCCACAGGGATACTGAAGGTCTTCCCGTTTCATTTACAATACTTGTGGGGGAGAGCGAGGCAGTCTTACAGAGCTGAGTCCTTAACCTATGTTCGCCAGTGTTATCTACAGGTAGATAGTGTCAGAATTGAATTGAACTGTAGGATACCCGGCTGGTGTCCTGAAAACTGCCGACGTTTGGTGCAGGAAACCTCCCCTTTTACATGCTGCAAATCTGATCTCAAAACACCGCAGATTAGTATATGTCATAACTGTCATTGGCTTATCTTTCATCCCCATGTCCCCCTATTTTATCTCCATGATGGCAGAGCCTTTGTCTACCATCCACATTGTTTCATTCTCACGGCCCTGCACAGTGCTCATCCTAATGTAAGCACTCAAAGACTGAAAGAACAACATGACCAAATTTTGTTCATAGTATGTTATAAACAAGGCTGTAAGAATACACAAAACGGTGCAAGTAACAATGACTTAGAAACAGGAGGGACATGGAGAGGCAAGAAAGAAAAAGGCTTCTTAAAGCAGGAAAATTAACAGCTGGGTGCAAAAGAGTAAAATAGCTGTTGCCAGGTCAGAAAAAGAAGTAAGGGACTATTCTACACAGTAACAAAACTGTGAGTAATGGCAAGACTTTATTCCAAGGAATCATATGTTTTAGGGCTCAATATAAATAGAACATAGAGTAGATTGATGGAATGCAATTTATGAGGCTGAAATTGTACCAGCCTGGTGGCTCAGATGGTAAAGAATCCGCCTGCAGTGCTGGAGACCAAGATTCAGTCCCTGGGTTGGGAAGATCACCTAGAGAAAGGAATGGCATCCCACTCTAGTGTTCTTGCCTGGAAAATTCCATGGGCTGAGGAGCCTGGTGGGCTATAGTCCACAGGGTTGCAAAGAGTTGAACACGACTGAGCAGCTTTCGGAGAAGGCAATGGCACCCCACTCCAGTACTGTTGCCCGGAAAATCCCATGGATGGAGGAGCCTGGTAGGCTGCAGTCCATGGGGTCGCTAAGAGTCAGACACGACTGAGTGACTTCACTTTCACTTTCCACGTTCATGCATTGGAGAAGGAAATGGCAACCCACTCCAGTGTTCTTGCCTGGAGAATCCCAGGGATGGGGGAGCCTGGTGGGCTGCCGTCTATGGGGTCGCACAGAGTTGGACACGACTGAAGTGACTTAGCAGCAGCAGCAGCAGAGCAGCTTTCAGATGTCATGAAAAATTTAATGCAACATGTTAAGATGTTTGTGCTTTAAATAATGCACAACAGGAGCCATAAAAATTTATTAGAAAGAGAATATGTGTGTGTGTGTGTATATATATATATATATGTATAATTTGACTTTTAGGAAAATAGATGTGATAGAGGATGCAATGGGTTGAGCAGAGACTGGAAAGAGGGAGATACTGGAGAAGTTATCAGTGGACCATGTAAAAAAGTGATGAGGATTTAAAGAAGGCAGTGGTGGCAGGAATCAAGAAGAGGGGTCAGAGAACGGGAGAGAGAAGGGAGCGGGGAGGGGGGAGACATGCAGAAGATCAAGCAAATGGGGCAAAGTGTTAACATAGGTGACCTCAAGCATAGAGAATATGAATACTTTAATAACACTCTTGCTTCTTTCTATAAATTCTAAACTATCATCACATAAAATAATTTTAAAAATTAAAGAAAAAGAAGAGGCTTCTGGTTCAATATGGTGGAGTAAAGACGGCATGCTCATCTCCTCCTGTGAGAGCACCTAAATCGCAACTAGCTATTGAACAACCATTGACAGTAGAATGCTGGAACCCACAAAAAAAAGATACGCCACATCCGAAGATAAAGAAGAAGCTGCAATGAAATGGTAGGAGGGGCACCATCATGATAATATCAACTCCTATACCTGCCAGATACTGCTGCTGCTGCTGCTAAGTCACTTCAGTCGTGTCCGACTCTGTGCGACCACATAGACGGCAGCCCACCAGGCTCCCCTGTCCCTGGGATTCTCCAGGCAAGAACACTGGAGTGGCTTTGCATTTCCTTCTCCAATGCATGAAAGTGAAAAGTCAAAGTGAAGTCACTCAGTCATGTCCAACTCTTAGCAACCCCATGGACTGCAGCCTACCAGGCTCCTCTGCCCATGGGATTTTCCAGGCAAGAGTACTGGAGTGGGGTGCCATCACCTTCTCCGACCCGCCAGATGAGTGACCCACAAACCAGAGAACAATAATACCAAAGAAGATCTCCCACTGTTGTGAAGGTTCTGAGCCCCACATTGCTCTGCGGCATGTGGGATCTTCCTGGGCCAGAGATTGAGCCCTTGTCTCCTGCATTGGCAGGTGGATCCTTTACTGCTGAGCCATAAGGGAAGCTCTCCAGATATGTTTCTAATGATTCAGTTCAGTTGCTTAGTTATGTCCAACTCTTTGAGACACCATGCCAGGCCTCCCTGTCCATCACCAACTCCAGGAGCTTGCTCAAATTCATGTCCGTTGAATCAGTGATGCCATCCAACCATCTCATCCTCTGTCATCCCCTTCTCCTCCTGCCTTCAGTCTTTCCCAGCATCAGGGTCTTTTCCAAGGAGTCAGTTCTTCTCAACAGGTGGCCAAAGGATTGGAGTTTTAGCTGCAGCACCAGTCCTTCCAATGAACATTCTAATGATTAGCCATGATTAAAATCAACTGGACTATATGATGATCTTATACTTTTATCTAGCTAGTTTCACTTTTTTCTATTTCATATTCAGTGTTCCTGTTTCATTTAGTTTATATTTTCCAATTTCTCCATCTCTCTTTTTTTTGATGTTCTTTCTCAAGCCTTTATTAAGCATAGTATAAAAGCTCTTGTATACATATATAGAAATAGTATGTATAATATATATATATTAGAAAACTTATGAACTTTTGCCTAACTAAAAAAATTGTGACATTTTGATTCCACTTGTTTGACTTCATATGAATAAATGCTAGATTTCTAATTAAAAAATAGATATGCAACAAGCAAAAAAGGTTTACTTAGTAGCACAGGGAACTACAATCAATATCTTGTAATACCCTATAATGGAAAATAATCTGAAAAATAATATATGTGTATACATATAATTGAATCACTTTATATACCTGAAAATAGTGAAAATCAACTATACTTTAATAAAATATGTATATCAAGAAAAAAAATTAAAGAGAGAAGGGGTTAGAAAAGAGACAAGTGATGAAATTGATGGCCTGTAGGGAGTGAGCTGAGAAGGAATATCAGAAGTGAATTCTGGTTTCTGAATTCAGAAACCAGAAATACTGAAATACTGAAAATATATCGGAAATATGAAATATACCTGAAATACTGAAAATCAACTATACCTGAAATACTGAAAATCAACTATACCTGAAATACTGAAAATCAACTATACTTTAATAAAATATGTATATCAAGAAAAAAAAATTAAAGAGAGAAGGGGTCAGAAAAGAGACAAGTGATGGAAGTGATGGCCTGTAAGAAGTGAACTGAGAAGGAACATCAGAAGTGAATTCTGGTTTCTAATGTAGAAGACCTAGTGAATGGTGATTCAATCACCTAAACTCAAAAACTTTGGACTTCCCTGGTAGCTAAGACGGTAAACATTCTCCTGGCAATGCAGGAGACTTGGCTTCAATCCCTGGGTCAGGAAGATCCCCTGGAAAAGGTAATGGCAACTCACTCTAGTATACTTGCCTGGAGGATTCCATGGAAAGAAGAGGCTGGTGGGCTACAGTCCATGGAGTCGCAAAGAGTCAGACATGACTAAGCAACTAACACTTTCATTTTCAAACTCAAAAACAGAGAAGAAGCAAGTTTCAGAAAAAAAAAATCAATTCTTTTTTCTAATTTAAAAAACTTTTTTTTTTCTAAATAGGCAGAAAACTTGAAATGCACAGAAGAAATGCAAAGGGAAAAAAACCAACTGGATTCCCACCTCCTAACTGCTATCATTAATAAAAGTTTGCCATGTGGCAGTATATGCACACAGAGACATAGAGATTTTTGTTTGTTTTGTTTTATGTATTAGAAGCATAGCTTTCTTTTTAATATCACAATATATTATACCATTTTACAAAATAAAACAAATGTTAACAAAGTAAATAAATGTTTTTCTACACCATAATTTGTTAACGGCTTCTTAACACAGTATATTGTCATATGGGACACCAAATTTTACTTGACTAATTCCCCATTACTGAACACTTAGTCTTTTTCAAATTTTATTGTTGAAAATAATGTTACAGTGAATATTTTTTACAAATTCACTTTAAAAATACTAAAATTAAGGAACATAAAAGTCAACTGTAATAAATTCTATATTCTAAATATATTCTAAATACTGTACTAAGTGCTTATAAACATTATTTTATTCAGTTCTCACTAATTTTGTCAACTCTTTTTCACAGGTAAGAAAACAAAGGCTTAAAAGAGATACATAATTTGTACATGTTCACACAGCTAAGTCCCAAAACAAGGATTCCATTACAGTATAAACAACACACAGTCTCACTCACTGCCCTAGGCCACCTCTCAGATGACGTTAGGAAATGTGGATTTGCCATTCAATGGAAGGTAGAAATTAAATGTTAGGCTTTATGAGGCATCAGGATCCAGGTGAATGGATCACAGTTCAGCTGTTGATTATCACATGGGGAGATGTCTGATCAGACGGCTGACCCCAGATGAATTTAATCAGAGTATCAGGTTGAGAGAGAATAGACCCCAGGTTTTAAAAGTGCCGCAGGTATTGCTAATATGCAGCCAGTACTGAGAATCATTGATATAAAGCAACTGAAGCCTAAAGCTAAGGACGAGATAAGATTGCCATGAGGCTATACACAGAATGGAAAGTAAAGACACTGTGTGCTCAGTCAATCAGTTGTGTCCGACTTTTTTGCAACCTTATAGACTGTAGCCCACCAGGGTCCACTGTTCACGGGATTTTCCAGGCAAGAATATGGAGTGTGGATTGCCATTTCCTTCTCTAAAAGACAATACAGAGAGGAAACAAAGTTCCAAAACAAGGTTCAAGTCAGCTGTAGCAGGCAGAAGAAAGAACCTATCCAGAAACGATATTCTAGGGATTATGGAAGAGAGAATTTCACCAACAATATGTATATGAAATCAAACACATACCCACAGATGTCATTCAACAATTTCAAATAATTTGTTGTATGAACTCAGGGTGATATTGATGTAAACTGCCAGTCTTTCTTGACTTGCCAACTAACTAGCACCAGAACAGCTCAGATGTGACTCTTTTGTCATCCTGTTTTTGCATTGCTCTGTGGTTAGTTCCTTTCTATATCCCAGAATGGTCCACTGACAAAGTTGCTTATAGGCTGGTAGAAAATGCTATATCTGCATAAATACTTTCACTTCAGTGCAGTAACTTTCTGCTGCTTGCCTCAAACATGCAAACTTTGATAACCATACATTTTGATATATCAAATCATTTATCACATTTTATAAAGAATATATATGTGTGTGTATATATATATGTTGCTATTTATTTGTTAAGTCATGTCCAACTCTTTTTTTTTTTTTTCATGTCCAACTCTTTTGTGACCCAATGGGCTGTAGCCCATCAGGCTCCTCTTGTCCATGGAATTTTCCAGGCAAGAATACTGGAATGGGTTGCCATTTCCTTCTCCAGGGGCTCTTCCAAACCCAAGGATTGGCAAGAGGATTCTTTACCACTGAGCCACCAAGAAAACTGAATATATACATGTTTAGAATAGTATATATACTTTATTAATGTAGTTATATGTCACATTTTATGTTAAATAATATTTTAATTAAGCAATTATAAAATAATGTTAATCTAATATTTCATGAAACAGTTTTATTTCAACTTTTCCCCAGCATATTCTCCATCAGTCTTCATTATCATTAGGGAACTTCTAGTCATCTAAAATATTCTACAAAGCTCATTTCTGTTTTTAAGTTGAAACAGAATGTCTTTTGACACTTTGTATAGGGCTGTGACTAGGAGTTCCAAGCCATACAATCTCTTTTCTATGATATCAATGCAGGTATTTTATTTAACCTAAGTACTATTCTAATTTTTTAAGCTTATATAATTTTTATATATGCTTTCTATTTCATTTGGATCCTCCTACAATCGAGGCTGAAACAAAGACTAGGGTGCAGGAAGTTTACTGAGGAGGTGATTCCAGGAAGCAGAAGTGGGAGAACAGGGAGAGTGACCCAGGTTGGAGAAGAGACCTGGTGCTGCTGTGCTGGCCAGCAGGAGGGGGACAGTCCCAGTAGGACCTCCTGGGCAGTATCTCTAGTCCCTTAAGGATTGTCTGCTGAAGGCTGACTCCCAGCCTCCATCCACTGACTCCCATTTTGTCAGTTAAGGGTAAACCTGGAGGGCTTTATTTCCCATCACTGGCTCTTCACAGGTAACCTTGTGCAGTGATTCTAGTGGGCCTTCATAACTTCTGAGAAGCCACTGGGCCAGAAAGCCTATGCTTGAGATATGACCCTGTTGGCATCAGGTTTGTTTGTCCTCCCAAGAAATGGCCAAAATTAGAGTTGAGCAGATGTGGTGCAGACCGCTAGAGACCTTCATCCTAGTTCAAACAGTATTAAAACAGTATTGCGTGGTTGCTCTGAAAACCAAGGAGTCCCCTGCCTCATACTTTCTGATCCCTCATTTCCTGAAACCCAGAAAGTTATTTTCAACTCATTTGTCTATTTATAATTTTATTTCCAATAATATGCCTATTCTACTATCTACTGATATGTCACCTTATATGTATTTATATATATAATAAACATATATTATTCCCAGAGTACCATACATAGTGCTATGATTATATTTCCTTTCTGTCCAACTTCTGTTTTCCTGGAGTTACAGGGCATTATTATTATTATTGCCATCAAAGATTTAGCCTTATTATTTCTATAGAACTAAAATTCTCCACTGCAAGTTCTTCCAGATTTACTTTTCCTAAGTGGAAGCATTCCTCCTGGAGTCCTCCATTCCTTCTTCCATCTTCCAGGATGGTGAAGCTGTCCTCAATCACCCTCCGCTTTTCTGCACAGTCATGCCGAGTTTCTCTTTTCATTTCATCTGCGTTCTTTTTGCTCCTTTGAACCTACATCTTCCTCTTATCTGCTCTCTCTCTCTGAGAAAGAGCATAATGAGAGTTTTGATTTTTTTGAGTATTGGTCTGTAAAAAATATCTTTATTTTACCTCAGTCATGCATAGTTTGGCTGGGTATATGACTTTAAGTTGAAAATTGTTTTTGCTCAGCATTTGAAAGTCATTGCATTCTAGCTTTCAGTTTTGCTGTGACACTAGAGTCATTGGATTTCTAATCCTTTGAATATATTCTGCTGAATTTTTCTTTTTTTTTTTTAGCCACAATAATTTAGATGCAGATTGTCAATGTGCTAGACATTTCATGAGTCATTTCAACCTGAAAATCCATGGTCTTCAATTCTCAGAAATTTTCTTCTGTTATTGTTTAATAATATACCTTTATTTTTTCTAATTGATTATTGCTTCATTTTCCTGATCTATTTTCAGGATGCTTTCCTTTTTCATTATTTAAAATTTTATTTCAACTGAAACAGAAAGTGCTTTTTCTCAGGCTTGGAGTCTTCCCTTGTGCATTTTTGTTACTCTTTACTGACTTCTTTTTAGTATCCTACCCTTGTTGAATTTGCTTTGCCCAGAGGCTAATAGTGTGTCTTTTGTTGTTAGCTCTTTAATGCCTCCTGAATTGCTATACAAAAATAAATTCTCTAAGGATATACTTTGGGATATTTTGGAAGTTCCCTTGTACTCCCTGCACTTTCTCTGTTTCATACAAGTTTTCCTTACCTGTTTATTTAAAGCTTGGATCTTTCTTGTTAGAAGCATCCCATGAATATATGGCAATCTTTGGCAAATCACTCATTCATCATATACCAAGTCACTAAAAAGTTGATTGAAAGGGTGTGTAGGAGCACCATTTGTCACCTGATGAGTTTCACTGCAGGATGTTTAGAAGGAATGCTAGACATTTTTATAGGGACTTTAAATATTGGAATTCAGACTCTTATTTTTCTAATGGTTTCTTCAGGGATGATTTCTCTAATCTCTGCCCTTCTACTTTGAGATTTGACAGTCCATTTTCTAGGAGCAAACAGAGGGGAGAAGGCTAGAGGTTTCTGTACAGTGTTTATTTTCTCTTGCTATTCCTTTTTCACTCTGGCACCTCAACTCCACTCTCCGTTGTGCGTGGGATTCAGAGATGGGTAATTCTGTGGTTTAGTTTCTTCTGAGAATACGGCTCTGCCTTCAGAGCAGGATGAAGTCAGAGTCTCACCTTGCTGGGGGATGAGGAAGGGGTGGGGAAGTGACAGGATATGAGGGTCTGACTACTTCTTACAGATACATTTAGACTTTCAGGTAACCTTCCTATCTTCACGTCACCTCTTACTCTCATCTTCTAGGGAAGAAAGCCCGTGCCTCAATTCTGGGCCTTTCTGATTTTCTTCAACTTGAATAAACCTGCTTTGCATTGCTATCCCTTTCTGTGATAGAGTTTGGGGTTCAGCATTTTTTGGTCTCCTAAGCTAGACACTTCTCATCCATTCACTTCCTAACTCCATATACATGCCAGTATCTCTCATCCACTTTCACTTTTCACCCATTGCCTTTGCATTTGTGAGGTGACACTTTTAAAATTTCTTTACAGTAATTTTAAAGGGGGCTTCCCAGGTGGCTCAGTGGTGAAGAATCTGCCTGCCAATGCAGGAGATGCAGAAGATATGGATTTGATCCCTGGATCGGGAGGATCCCCTGGAGGAGAAAATGGGAACCCACTCCAGTATTCTAAAGAATTTTAAAGGGCTCTCAGAATTACAAATACATATGCTCATATCACAACATTTAGCCCTAAGTCCCAAATTCTGTTGCTTTAGCTGCTCACATTTTGCTGCTAATTCTATTAAACAAATTCATAAAACAAAGGAACTGTAGGGTGAGCAGTGAAAAAGAAATGACATTCATCAAGTGATGTCTCTCTGACAAGCACAATGCTAGGTGCTTCCCACACAAAATCCTATCAGAACCTTACAATCCCCATGATGTTCTATAATGGCCATTTTACAGATGGGGACTGAAGCTCATAAAAATTTAGTAATTTGGCAAAAATCACAAAGCTAGCCACTGGAAGAACTAAGACTCCATTTTTTTGGTTTGTTTTTTAAATTAACTTATTTATTTTAATTGGAGGCTAATTACTTTACAATATTGTAATGATTTTTGCCATACATTGACATAAGACTTCAGTTTGAAGCCTATGTTCTCAGTGCATCAGCAATTGTCCTGCAGGTAATTTCTCTAAGAGGTAAGGGAATGTCTCAGAATGTCAACTTATACCATCATTGTTGAACAGAATTAGAAGCATCGGATGTTTCATGAAGGTTCAAAACTATTTTCATGTTAAGTACTGTCTCAAAGATTTTGTCTTAAAAGACTTGCCTGTCTCTCTTTAGAAATTACTTTTGCTTGACTGATTGGTGGGGGAAGGGAAGGCTATCTGGGTGCTTTGCCTTCAGGTGTATAGTTTGGTTTTGCTGTTTAACTTGTTAATATCCACTGAGTTGCTATAAAATCATAAGGCATTCTTAGGGAAGCAGGAAAGCAAGATGTTACCATGCTTAGAGATCTGGCTGAAAAATAAGAGCCTTCCTTAGATGAAATTCCAAGAAAGCAAAGCTTCAGCTGTTAATCCTCGAATCAGAGAGCCATAGTCTCAAGCTGAAAATGAAGGGAGTGTTGAAAACATCCAGTCCAGAGCCTGGGGGGTTGATAAGACAGAGCTGAGAATGGAAATGTGAGGGAGACTCTCTTACCATCTTCTTCATTAGCTGCTCTTTGCCTGAGGCCATGAGGGGTGCAATGTGCTGGGTTTTATGTGTATTCACTTGTTCACCTCTGTTTATCCCACTGGTTCAGTGATTTGCCACATATACTTACTGAAAATTAGAGCTTTGTTCTCTTGGTCCCCTCCAAGTATCCTCGGCTGCCTTAGAAATACAGAGTTAGTGCCGGCATCCATTTTTTAGCTGTCTATGTAGAATTTTCTCCTTTAACCTGATAACTCATTGCCCTTCTGAGAGGCCTTATATAAGTTTATAAAGGAGACACATTCCTCACTTTTCCATTTCTTTTTCTGTGTCTTGCGATATCATCTCCTTACCTTATCCCTATCCTGAACAGACTCACATACACAACAGACTATGGGTGTAAATCAAACACTTCATCCCCAAATGCCCTAAATTATGCACAGGAAACAAGTTCCTCTCCCCAGTGGTAAACCTTCCATTTTCTTCCAGCAAATTCTCTTCTAAGCAAGCCTGTATGTCCTCATTTCCCTTCTATTTAAAGGAGACTTCATTCAGAATAGCCTTTTTTATCTTCAGGGAATATGCTGCTGGATTCCAAAATGCATTTGGTCTTTCATTATGATTTATAAAGACACATATGCACAAATATAGTTAATATATTAAATAAAGACTATAATGCACTTCTATAGACATTGTTATGGCATAGAGTTGAGAGGGCTAATTTTACTCGACACTGTCTTTTAGCAGAGCAGAAATAATGTTACACTTAGCACGCCATGTGTCAAGGATAAAGGGTGGAGAAGATAAAAATACACAAGGGTAAGAATCTGTGACAACACAGTCTCATGACATACGGCTTTATTATTACTCTCAGTAAGAATATTGATAGGGTAGAAAATATTTTTGCACTGGGATATCCATGTAATTATTTCTCAGCTGCATTATACTATGAAAAACAAGTATTTGTTATGTTTCATACTGAAAATAAGAGGAAAAAAAACCAAAAGTATCAGAATAAAATGAGATTAATGCCCTGACTGAGGGCATTGTTTCACCAAGTGTTATAAAGCTGATGAAAAAGGCTGATGCAAAATCCCCAGTGTTACAGGACTGCGAATGCTCTGGGGACGGAAAGTCGATTATGGTCTTTTCACCTTTGTCTTGTTGATGCTAAATGCAGAGTAGGTTTATAAGTTAGAAACTGCTGAGGCTGTGTGAGGCCAGTTGAGCAAGCTCTGTGAAATGATTTATGGTGATCTCAGGCCACTTGTTTGTAGGCAAGAGCCACATTTCACTTGTGACTGGTATAAATAGTTCTCATGACAGTACCTCTATTGGTTTTCCCCATTTTTGCATCATTATTCAACATTTTCTGAGAATGATTCTTTTACTTCCTGGGCAATAAAGGAAGCTGTTATTATTGATTACTTATAATGTGCCAAGTTCTGTTTTTGACACTTGACTCCTGTTATTTCTAATCCTTAAGACAATCCTGCAAAATGCACATTATTCCCATTTTACCCAAAAAGGAACTGAGGTTAAAAAGGATTAAACAACATAACTAATAAGTAATAGAAGCACATTGCAAACACCTTCACTAGCCTCAGAATCCTGCACAGTTTCTACTAAATTAACATATACTTGCATTTTAAATGTCACCTGGAAAAAATTTTCTCCTTTTTATAATGATGTCTATAAAATACCATGATTTTGATCCTAGAGACCAGGTGCCAAGTACATCCAGTTACCTCCCTCCATAGCGTAAGTGAAGATATTTGTAGAAATTTAACATAACTGACGTATGCAGAGTACATCATGAGAAACGCTGGGCTGGAGGAAGCACAAGCTGAAATCAAGATTTCCAGGAGAAATATCAATAACCTCAGATATGCAGATGACACCACCCTTATGGCAGAAAGTGAAGAGGAACTAAAAAGCCTCTTGATGAAAGTGAAAGAGGAGAGTGAAAAAGTTGGCTTAAAGCTCAACATTCAGAAAACTAAGATCGTAGCATCTGGTCCCATCACTTCATGGCAAATAGATGGGGAAACAGTGGAAACAGTGGCTGAGTTTATTTTTTGGGGCTCCAAAATCACTGCAGATGGTGATTGCAGCCATAAAATTAAAAGACACTCACTCCTTGGAAGGAAAGTTATGACCAACCTAGACAGCATACATTACTTTGTCAACAAGCAGAGACAGTACTTTGTCAACAAAGGTCCATCTAGTCAAGGCTATGGTTTTTCCAGTAATGATGTCTGGATGTAAGAGTTGGACTATAAAGAAAGCTGAGTACAGAAGAACTGATGCTTTTGAGCTGTGGTGTTGGAGAAGACTCTTGAGAGTCCCTTGGACTGTAAGGAGATCAAGCCAGTTCATCCTAAAGGAAATCAGTCATGCGTGTTCATTGGAAGGACTGATTTTGAAGCTGAAACTCCTATACTTTGGCCACCTGATGCTAAGAGCTGACTCATTTGAAAAGACCCTGATGCTGGGAAATACTAAAGGCAGGAGGAGAAGGGGACGACAGAGGATGAGATGGTTGGATGGCATCACCAACTCAATGGGCATGGGTTTGGGTAGACTCATGCAGTTGGTGATGGATAGGGAGGCCTGGCGTGCTGCTGTTCGTGGGGTCGCAGAGAGTCGGACATGACTGAGTGACTGAACTGAACTGAACTGACCTCCCAAAGAAACTGGTCTTCCCAGGTGGTGCTAGTGGTAAAGAACCCACCTGCCAATCTGAGAGACATTAGAAACTTGGGTTCTATCCCTGAGTCAGGAAGATCCACTGGAGGAGGGCATGGCAACTCACTCCAGTATTCTTGCCAGGAGAATCCCATGGATGGAGGAAACTGGTGGGCTATATTCCATAGAGTCACAGAGTCAGACATGACTGAAGTGACTTAGCACGTACACCCAAAGAAAATTAACTTTATATTTTTAAAAAATGAGTAAGAGACACATGCAAAATTACAGACAAATGGAAGCAAACCTAGAGAAGGGTAATCAAAACAGTGAGTGGCCCTAAAACCACATAACGAGTGTAGTTAGCGAATAAATCAGGAGTGTTTAGTTTGGAGAAGAATCAATTCAGATGGCGTTTTGTCATTTCTATCAATATTTGAAAGGCAGACATAAGGGAAAAAAACTTGACCTGTGCGTATATGTCCAAATGGGTAAAAAAAAAAAAAAAGGAGAACTTTGAAAGGTCCAGGTCAGCAATAAACAGGAACTTTTTAAGAACCAGTTTTTAGATGGCACAGGCAGCCTAAAGAAGTAGCAAATTCTCGACTTTTAAAGGTGGGTAGGAAAAAGCCTGCCTGTCAGCTAAAGGAATTAAATACAATGAACTGCAGAATCAAAACAGTGATTCAAACAGATTTCCTTTAAACTTTTCTTTCAGTCCTGACTGGAAATTGGCAATCCTGATGCTTCTTGCCAAATGTGTGCCACAAACACTTTGAGATAGAATGAAACTGGCACACATGAGTGCTCACAATAGTTTCTTGATAATAAAATTGAGCGACTTCATCAAAGTGCTCAGAACTTCTTCCCTTTTTCTTTTTCATTCATGTTCAGGTTCACATGTCCCGCCACAGGGTTTTAGGCCCAATTAATTAATGCTCAGTCAGCACAGCCCCTGTGTTGATTGCTGACTTCTGTATTTGTGTCAGCGATGAAGAAAGTGACAGACTGAATAGAAAAATCTGGACAGGGTGTGAGAAATAATGCAGGATATGAGCCCTACACCTGGTCCGCTCACCGGTCAGGACACACACTTCCGCCTTCTGTCCAGAGCTGCTATTTTACAAGCTTTCTGTGCATTTCTGTTTTGCTACACACAGCCTTGAGCCAGGGACAGCAGTGCATGCTAAAATGCTTCTCTGCTACAGGCATTGACTGATTTCCTTCATGTGTGACTGCCAGCTCTTATTTAAAAAAAAAAAAAGACAAAGTCAGAGCATATCATAGCGTTCAAACCACAGAAGACTGTTAGGTTCCTTTTGCATCCTTGAAGAAGAGGCTTAAGAACAGTTAAAACAAGGCAAACTAAAACTGGTCTACTTTTTAATGAGTCAGGTTAATTATGGTCATAACCTGCATAGCTCCAATTTTATGAAAGAAGAAGGAAGTTCTGCAGGTACATTTTTTCCTCAATGCTGGAAACTGATAGAGTTGTTGGATCTACCTAAGCTACCTTCTTCTGGTTTAGCACTGCAAAGATACTGCAACAATATATTTTTAAAAGAAATTCATTGCTAGACATCAACACCTGTACTTAAATTCTGCTTAGGCAGGGTATTTCTTTACTGTGACTAAAAACTTTTCTAAAGCTGCTTCTGCCAGGGTGACTCTTCCATTTGTTTGTGATAACTTTGGATAATCCAGTAACTGTGTGTGCACAAACACATATCCAAATCTATTTTTTTTTATTTTATTTTTAAACTTTACATAATTGTATTAGTTTTGCCAAATATCCAAATCTATTTTTATGGAGAACACTTTGCACTTCACCCTCATCAACTCTCACATGCGCTCCATATATTTCTGAACATGTAAATACTGTCACGGACCTATAAACTGTTGTTCTTCTAGGTGAACAGACATCAATTATTTTCTTCTATTGTGTTTTTCTTGGAGAGAGAAGAACTAGAGCTTATCCAGAAAGCATTTTTTTTTTCTTGAGAGTAAATGAATTGAATGAAAAATCTCAAAATACTTTGGCCTAATATCTGTATTTGTTTAGTTGCTTTAGTATGCATGCCGATTAAATGCTGAATAAAACCTTTAGCCAAAGAACAATAAAATGTCCTGTCTATAAGAATTGTTAAGAACCAATACAGCCTTCCTTTGTGTTTAAGAACCAGGTGATGAGACCTTGTATTTGCTCAGATTGTGATCTCTGGGATGATTCTTCAGACACAGAGAGGAAAAAAAAATACGTATTGGAAAGCATTACTGAAAAAGTAAAAAAGTAAAAAAAAAAATATTTTTTGCCAGGAGGAGTCCTTTCTGGAGAAATACCTCCTAGTTTCCTCCCCTCTCCCTTTCCCAAGATCTGCAGTGCACTTTCAGCTACCCTGTCTTTTTGCTTCTGAGAAAGCACCTTCGTTTTTCTGTGTGTGCCTGTGCATGGGAGACACATATGTGTATATAAACCTGTGTCTTAAAAAACTATCTATATGATCAAACCAAATACAGAATTTTCATCATAAATTAGACCCAGAATTCCCACTTCATGAAAGATATGATCCTCCCCTGTTTGGTTCTTTGAGTACGTGGTGAGATTCAATGAGACAAAGTAAACATTTATGTGTATATGTGTTTGAACTGCTTTGCTGAAAGACAATCAGTATTTTAAACTATTCCTATCAGGACACCTGAATCTCAAATACACAGCAAACTCTCAGAAGATCTTGAAAACCACCTCCAAGATATCCTGTCCATCGGGAGTTAAGAAACAACAAGGTTATTTCTGGGGGGGGTGGGGGAATTGTGCTGCTTTGGCAACGTTTTGACAGTGAGAATTCTCCAGGCTCTTAATCCCCACAGCCTGCTTCTACCCAGCCTCAACATAACCAAACTGCTGTTCAATTACATAATGGCCATTTTAATTACTATTTTGTTTAAGTCAAAACTCATATGAGCTCCCACAAAGCTAATTTTGATCAGGAAGGTAAAAGGTGGGTAGCTCCAAAAGGAGGCTTTCCCTGCAAGGCCACGTGGGTCTGGGTTTTAGGTGGCCCTCTGTTTCTTCCTACTCATTTAGCAGGTCTCTTGTCATTTTATTTCAATTATTACCAAAAGCTACCCATGCAGGAATAGTTCCATAAAACTGAAAATTGCAGTTAAGTTCACATCTTAACAGCATTTCAAGTGCGCATTGTAACAGAGACTCCCAGTAATCAAGTTGCAGGAAGGCTGTTAAAATAGTCTTTCTCTCTCTCTCAATTGCAGCAGGAAAGGCAGATGTGGAAATTATGAGTAATGTAATTGATGATCTTTAAAGCTTTTAAATACCCAAGCTCTCAACAATCAAGATCTATTTGAGTTCAGAATCTAATAGGAAGTAAATACAATAGATTTCAATAAGACATTTTATCAAGAGCTCTGCAGCACTCCTCCCTCCTTCTGCTTTTATGGGCAACATTATCATCTCATCAGCAGACAAGTTGGAGAATTTTATTGTGACACATAATCATTTTTAGTTCATCATATTTCTCCTTTCCTTGTGCAGCTTTTTTAAAAAAAATAAAGTTTGCTCATTAAATACACCATTTCAGAGGATTTTGTCCCTATTAGATCTGATAGGAAAGGAAGCAGAGTGTTGTTAAAACAAGCTGTTTATTGACAACTAATTTATTGTGTTCCACGGTAGGAGGCTCTATAAAACACATCAATGTGTTAAAAATAATACCAGTAAGATATCTTCTAGATACCTAGGTTCACAAAGCCTAGCTAGTGACAATTATTTCCAAATTCACCCTGCAATACATTCACTAGCCTGACTCAAAATAACTTGCATGCCGTTAAGAGTTAATTCAAATGCCACATTAAATACACCTCAATATTATTTTCGTTAATATGCAAATCATTCATAATATCAGGGTGATCTTACATTCAGTGGGAATAGCAATAATGCCGCTTAATGATGTATTCATCAGTGCCGTAGGTGTCTTCATACTATTACTATTATATATTGTTTTCAGAAACAGACTTGACTACAAAGAAAATTGTATTGTCTCAGCAATAATGGTTTCAAATATTTTTTTCCCTCTTTTGGTGGAAAAATACCTTTGTTAAGCACACAGAAATACTGGTAATCTTTCCAGGGCTACCTTTTCACATCCAGATGTATCGCTACCACTAACCTGGCTTCTGAGATCTGGAATTATTATCATTACATTTTCACCACATAGGAAACACACACACACACACGCACAATGGCTTGTTATTTTGTTTACTTAGGAGGAAAAATCATTTTGCATTTCTGTCATTTTTTTCCTCCTGCATTTCCTAATAAGACAATAGGGAAATCATTTATAGATGGTGGTTTTCTAGCCTGAAACAAAACAAAAAAAGGTGTGTGCGAATGAATAAATAATTTCTTGTGAAATAATGCAAAGTTTTTGTAGCAACAATAACTTAAAATATAAATTAGCGTTTACTTTTCTGAACATATTTTTTCACTTTCCAGTGGAGCAAAAAAGATAAATATAGCTTATGGAGAGGGAAATGTAAAATTTGATCATGACTGCTCTATCTAGTCTAAAAACTTGTACTGTGGTAATCAAATAAATCAGCAAAATCTCCAAAGGGCTTTTACATAGCTCTGCCCCTTGCATTTATGGCTTTATTTTATGCAAAATGTAATCATTACATATTCCAAAATTCCAAATTAATTCTAAATATATATTTTTAAAAAAATCTTCTTGTGATTGTAAGCCCTAGATTAAACCATGAACCATGCCAAACCATAATGCCTTTCATCACAAAGCTGACTTTCAATCAGAAACCTTCCTGACTTGGTTGTGCACTCAGCTCCAGATGACAGGAAGAGCACATCGATTGATTATAAATAACATTCAAATTACATGTATAGATATGAAAGAGGAGGATAAAAGAAGTGGAAGAACTCTCCCCTCTTCCAGAGCTCACCGCCCCAGGATTTCCCAGAGATAAGAATTAAAGCTAACTAAAGGATCTTTTGGAAACAGGATTGTTTTGCCATGGATGAAGGATTACTGATTGGCTTTTTAACTTCAGCTTTTCCAAATAGTTTTTCAGTTATTTAATTTACTCTACATGGAGTCTATTGATTATTCAAGTTGGCAGTCAATTTTATAGGGCACCCTGCTGTTTCTTTGCTTAATGTAGTCAATGATTGTAATTGCTTGATCAGTGCAGCCCATGAAATAGGTTTTGTGTCTTTTTTTACAATGCATTGATGGCTTTATCTGATGCAGCCTTGGCAGGGCCGGGTTTTACAGCACTACCCGGAACTCCCAGAGGTCTCTAGATTAATGGCTATGGCGAGCTGCTGATGCTGCTCTCCAGAATGGATTCACACATCTGGCATGCGGCACTTGGCGCCGGCGCCAGCTTTGTGTTGCGCAGTTACAGAATCTCTCACCAGTGCCTAGTTAACTGTTTTCACTAAGGGAATGAGATCAAAAGCCATCCAGAGAGCTCTTGGCACCCACCCTCTCTCACTGTAGTCACACATTAAACATTTTTTTCAGTCTTTTTTTTTTTTTTTAAGAGGCAAATGATGTATGGAAACAACAAATTACGTGGAATGTTTATGTTTTGAACTCTGTTTGGATTCTGAAAAGCATCCCATGGGTGTTCGGATTTCCTGTAAACCAACAAACAGCCCTCCTCCTTCCCTTCGCCGCCGCCTACCCTTGGATGAGAAAACGATAGCATGAAACGCATCCAAGTTTTCCGTACAAGCTGACAGGGGCTTTAGATTTTGAGAGAAAGGTGGATAGCAGAACCACACGTGTGAAAAAGCAGCCTGAGCCACCCTCCACCGCTCATTACAATAAAGGTAATTCTCCTGTCCTTCAGTGAATCAGGTGAAACTGCCCGGGCATCATTTCCCTGGGCCTGCACGTCAGTATTTCATATTTGGTACAATTTGAATTGCATTATTAGACATGTAAAACGTAGTTTTAATAAGTAGAGCAAGAAAAAGTAATGAAATATGCAACAGAGTTGCATAAATCCATGGACAATATAATTATATAGTACACATGCATGATTTACAATGCCCAGGATGACATCCACCAAAAAAGGAAAAGTGGGATAGATTTTTTTTTGGACCAACTAGACTCTGAGTTGATTTTCTCGGCAGAGTTTGACATTGAAACTGGACAGGTGTAGTTTCTTTATTAATACTTTTCTCTCCGAGTAATAAACTATAAATGAATAATGCATCTCTGAGAAGGAAAAGTCTACTTAAAAGACAGAAAATAATACTTTAAATTCCTTGGTCTATGTGGAATCAAAATTTCCATTAAAGTAAGAAACAGTATAAGAATACCATATATGTATGCAATACTAACTGCCGCCTGTATGCAAGAAAAATATTTAACTTTACTGAAAGTAACCATTCTCATGTTTAGATTTTATCATCATTGTGTGTGATGTCATCACTAGGATAATTTTGCTAGCATCATTTCACTATTAATTCAGATTTTAATACCTTTGTAAGAGAAGACTCTCCAGCAAATTCCCTCACTCCCTCTTTATATTCCTGGCCTTTAGACACACTCTAAATATATTTTACCCATTGCATACATAGCCCTATATATTATCCAACTCTCTTTCCTTATACAGAATGTTATTTAATCAGCCGAACAGAAAGAAGCCAAGTCAGCAATTTAAACCAGTTTACTGCCAGTCCAGGCTTAGAAATATGAAGAAATGCCTTTTTCTTAAGGACTGTGGAAAGCATCTTACCACTCCTCCACTCCTAATTTCATTTTACTCTGAAACGCTATAAAGATGACGGTCGTTTTAAAATGGATGTCTAAGGCACTTTACCATTGCTGTGTGCATCCAGGGGGGTCTGCGTGACTGTGAGCCTGGCTCCCACCGCGTCCCCAAAACACATCCACATACAAGGAGCAGCACAGCAAAGAACGACATACCAGCTAAACAAAATACTCAGGAACTGAAGGACTCACGACAGCCGATGAAAAGCCTTCTTTCAAACTGATTGAAGATAACTCGTGATGGTGGATGAGGAAGGGAGCTGGGCAAACCTCAAGTCTGGCTAGATCATCACCATCCAGGTGAGGATGGCCATACCCCACCCTCCACCCTCTGTCACGGCGATGGAACCTCAGCTAGCCAGTCCCTGAGGAGAGACCCTGCGTATTCATCGGGGATTGTCCTGTGCCGGGACGACCCTGATTCTGTCTCCCCAGTCATCTCTCAGCTTGCCAGAGGGCTGATTTGAAGCCTGGGTCCCCTTGCCAAACCCCTCGCCCATCTGTTATTGATTGTAAAGTTCCAGAGGGCAGGGCCTTTGTCATTTTCACTTGCATTTTATTGTTCCTTTTGGTAGCAAGGTGTTACGCAGATGTGGACACTTTGTAAATACTACAGTGCAGAGCTTTCCTGTCTGAAACGAGAGGAAACACATGGCCCAACTGCAATGCAAACTGCAAGTGCACTCAGCCTCCACCTGAAAAGACAGGGGACATATTTGAAAAACAGCAGATGTTAATGAGAAAGACAGGGTTCCCTCTGTGATTGTCTTCGTCCCAAGGTACAAACTGTAGAAGGAGTGGCCACGATAGGAACGGATTTATTCAAGAGAAGTAGATTCGAATCCCTGCTCTGGCACTTGGGGCCTATTTGACGTTGGACAAATTACCTTAACTTTCTGAACCTCAGTTTCCTTTGAGGTAAAGCATTCAGATCGCCCAACATTGCTCGGAGGATGAAACAGGCTGGGAGGCTCAGAATCAGCCACATAAAGGTGCTCCGTAAATGGTAGTTCCACCTAAACTATACTTAGCAGAGAATGAAGTCCACTTCCTTGTTCTTCTACTCCTGAGCGCCCGTGGTGCACCTCTATCTGTGGTCTCCTCTATGTCCCTTCTGCCTCTGGTTCTTTATTTCAATCCAACATGGCAAATAGATGGAGAAACAGTGGAAACATTGGCAGACTTTATCTTGGGGGGCTCCAAAATCACTGCAGATGGTGACTGCAGCCAAGAAATTAAAAGACGCTTGCTCCTTGGAAGAAAAGCGATGACCAACCTGGACAGCATATTAAGAAGCAGAGACATTACTTTGCCAACAAAGGTCAATCTAGTCAAAGCTATGGTTTTTCCAGTAGTCATGTAAGGAGGTGAGAGTTGGACTATAAAGAAAGCTGAGCACCTAAGAATTGACACTTTTGAACTGTGGTGTTGGAGAAAACTCTTGAGAGTCCCTTGGACTGCAAGGAGATCCAACCAGTCCATCCTAAAGGAGATCAGTCCTGAGTGTTCATTGGAAGGACTGATGTTGAAGCTGAAACTCCAATACTTTGGCCACCTGATGTGAAGAGCCAATTCATTAGAAAAGACCCTGATGCTGGGAAAGATTGAAGGCGGAAGGAGAAGTGGATGACAGAGGATGACATGGTTAGGTGGCATCACCGACTCAATGGATATGAGTTTGAGTAAAACTCCGGAAGCTGGTGATCGACAGGGAGGCCTTTCACGCTGTAGTCCATGGGGTCGCAAAGAGTCAGACACAACTGAGAGACTGAACTGTACTGAACTTTCATGCCTTGCTTATACCAATTGCTACCTGAAGATATAATCTAAATGTAATTCAGAACAGCCAATCTAATAAAAATGTGATAGACAAATATCATCAGGTTTGGGAGAATATTACTGTTTCTCCTTTACTACCTGTATTTTGGAAATTTTTTTTTTTTTTTAGTTTATTGTAAATATTACCATATTTTTATTCATCTCATTTATGGATGTTCCTTTGTTGCCATGGCAGCGGGAGGAAAGAGAGAAAAAATAAAGAGAGGCACTTTCTTCAAGCATGCACAAAGGTGGTGATATTGACTGAAGACAAAGGTGAAAATTTCCCCACGTGCTCATGCGGATGGAGGGGCCCTGCGCTGAACCTTGGATACAAATGAGTTCCAGTGCCTGAACCTGCCCAGCATGTGGAGTGAGGAATCCTTCCTCCTTGCCCTGGGACATAGGACAAAATGTAGCCTGTCCAGGTCCGGGGTCCGCTATCCTACCTAAGCAGAGAAAACCACCCCAGGAAGATCGGTGAAGAGTCCCCGCCTGCCCAGCGACCCAGATACATTTCGCTCACTCAACTGCCAATTGTCCTAGAAAATATTAAATTTTAGTTGATTCTGTTTGTTGCCTGAATTTCTTTGGTTGGGACCCTCCTTAGGTAGCAGAGAGAGCTAAGAATTGAGAGCCAGGAGTCCGCCAAAGCAAAGCCTACTGGCCGAAAGACCCTAACCTGAGGTGAAAAGAGCCATAGAGGTGTATCTTAACTACAGTTTACAAAACAAAAAATTATATAAAAAAAAATTAAAAGCAAAGGAAGGCAAACGCAAAGTCTATGGTATGAGAGATGGGTGCTCATGTCTGGTGAATATGGTAATGGCAAAGACACAAGGTAGAGAGTCCTGGATGCTGAGCTCGAGCCAGACTACGGCTAACTCTGCCTTGAAGAAGGCAACTTGGAGATGGTCCTGGATGATGAGAAACCCTGTTTCCTGTGCTGGTCAAAGAGGTCCTTCAATGAAGGGAGGAGCTTGACCATCTCACCCCTCTTGACAATCCCGGGTTCTATCCCTGATGCTGCGGTAAACAGAGAAGTAGTCTGTGGCGTCTTCTATCAAGTCTTCTAGCTTGGTATATGCTATTTCCAATTGACTACCCATGACAGAAATTTTCTAAGTCTGTTTCTCTCAATATTTCTCAGAAGAGGGTACATCCACAGAGGGTACATGTCCACAGAGAATGTAGGTGGAAAAATCTAGATACTCTGACATCAATGGTTGTAATATTCTCATATACACTGGCCCCATTCTCCTAGATTTTCTGTAAACACTTGTGAATATCACACCATGAATGTCAAAATGAGAACATATTTTGATAGTTAATAGTAAACTGAAGTTTTACCCATTTTCTGTAAACCACAATGTTGGTGCTATTTCCATCATAGACTCAAGGGCATTCCAGTTGCATCAGGAAAGGACAGACATCAACAAGGTTATGGAAGACAGGGGTGTGATAGGGCCACATCCCCAGTCCTGATAAATTACAAAAACTCTGATTATAACCAGAGGCCATTCTTCAAATGAGGAAGGAGAGGTCACTAAGAGAAAAAACACCTTAGTGGGGAATACATTTTAAATTATTTGACTAAAAATTTACCAAAAGTGGTTTGCGTTTTAACTGCCCACTTTGTCACCATCCCACATGAAACACCAACCATTCCTCACACTTGGCACCCATTTCAACTGCAACCAACAAGAACAGGGACTGAAGAACAGGAGAGGCGGCTTCAAAAGTGAGAAAGTTACCTTTCCCAAAATGCTGAGTCATGGTGAGTACACTTCATTTCTACAATAAAGGCCATTCAGCGAGCAATCCACAGAAATTGTGACCCTTTCTCTCTTACATTAAGTCTGGCCCCGGTAGGATACTCTAGCTCATATTCCAACAGAAAGAAAGGGAAAGGATCTAAACCAGCATTTATTCACTTAGCATGTCCAAGCTTCCCTGGTGGCTCAGAGGCTGCATGCAGTGCGGGAGACCCTGGTTTGATCCCTGTGTTGGGAAGATCCCCTGAAGAAGGAAATGGCAACCCACTCCAGTATCCTTGCCTGGAAAATTCCATGGACAGAGGAGTCTGGCAGGCTACAGTCCATGGGGTCACAAAGAGTCGGACATGATTGAGTGACTTCACTTTCACTTTTCACTTAGCAGGTCCAAGAGACAACTAAATATGTGTATATGCTTTCACTGATATGTATGCACGGAGGTATATGCATATATTCTCTGACTTAAGTTTGTTTCAAAACTATGGGAAGCTGAAGCTCAGAGAGAGGTTAAGCAACTCCCCTGAGGTTACACAGCTAGTAAGGGATCATTGTATGATTTACTCCAAGGGCGGTTTACTGCAAAACTGTGTCTTTCACTCTTCATCTTGCTGACAGTTAAGTGCTGAAGGAAGGCGTGATTCAAGATGCGTGCTTGAGAACTTCCCTGTGGGTCTAATTCCTGAGTGTCATAAGCATATCTGCTACGTAACACTAAAGAGGGTCCTACTTGCTTCATTTTGGACGTGCTGGTTGTGGAGTTAGGCTGAAAGGGCGTGCCTCAGCTGTTTGTTGTGATCCGCTCTCTGTACTGTCATGTGGAACTCCTAACTTGGCATGAATCAAATTTAGTTCGGACACTCTGGACTTTGAATATTTAGGGGAAAATTGTCTATTAAAAAGTTGTTTTTTAAAATATACTCTACACAAATACAGAACACTTAGCATTCAGATATTACTCAGAGAATAATTTCTTTCCAAACATATTCACCTCAGTTTTTTAATTAAAAAAAAGTGTATTATATATGTACATAAAACCTCTGATATAATGCACATATATTTAATGTGAATTAAATAGTTAAAATTCGTTTCACAATAATTCAAACATTGTCCTCAGTTCTTGAAAAATTTCCTCCTCCCTCAAATCTAAGAATTCAAAAAATTTTTAAATCAAAATGGTATATTTCTTATTGGGGCTGAATGCCTTTAAGGTGGTTTCAGCCTTTTGCAACCTATGGCCAACAGAGCCATGCTGTCTTCATGTTGGCGATGAGAGTGTTTGCTCATACTTTGGTTTCTTAAACATGCCATTGAGTCAGTTATCCCCCTGGCACGTTCATCCCAAACGTTCATCATTCCCATGATGGAAACTTAATCTGATTCAAATCCAGTCTTTATAAAAGGCTACGAAAAATATGTTGTCTATGGAAATCTTAACCCATGCTTTCATAAACTACTTTGTTCATAAAGCTATGACCATTTAATCCAAGAGAATTTTTAAACAAAAAAATTATCTGTGATTGGGGAAATTTGTTGGATATCTTACAAAATAAAAAGGAAAAGTTTGATTTATCTGCTCTTGCCTCCTTCAAGTAACTATTAGTATGTTAACTGTACATTACACTTACGATATTTTATCAAAGTCTAAACATGATACTCACATGTTTAACCTCACTTATTAAGCAGCTCTTTGAAAAATACCACCATTATAGAAATATTCTATTTTTTAATACCAATAGCATCTCTTTAAAAAATACCAAAAAAAAAAAAAGTTTACTATTCTTTCTATATACCAGTCAGTCTCGTTTGGGGTAATTTAGTTCAGTTCAGTTCATTTCAGTTGTGTCCGACTCTTTGCGACCCCATGAATTGCAGCACGCCAGGCCTCCCTGTCCATCACCAACTCCCTGAGTTCACTCAAACTCACGTCCATTGAGTCAGTGATGCCATCCAGCCATTTCATCCTCTGCCGTCCCCTTTTCCTCCTGCCCCCGATCCCTCCCAGCATCAGAGTCTTTTCCAATGAATCAACTCTTGGCATGAGGTGGCCAAAGTACTGGAGTTTCAGCTTTAGCAGCATTCTAAGCTGTCTTTAATTATAAGGAGCATTTTTAAATGCTTTTCCCCCATAGATGGGACTGAATGAGAAGTTGCTAGCTGTAAATCTATGTGCACATCCCATGTATTCTACCTTAAAGACTTGTGCTGAAAATGAATCATGGGGGTGTTGGCTGGACATCAACTATGTCATTAGGGAAGCAGTGCTCGTTTAGTCAGTGTTCTCATGGATGCTAGCATTAGATGTGCTCCCACGTTGTTTGTGGCCCTGATTTGAGACTTTTCGATCAGTTTCAATTTTCATATCCCTTTGCACGTCCAGATTCTGGCTGTGCCTTGCAGAGGAAGTGCCAAAATTCCATGAGAAAAACAATCTCTATGGAATTTTTGGCCTAACCAGAAGCAGGAAGAACAGGAAACATTATTTTTAAAAGTCCCGTTTTTCACACTGTTGATGTCTGGAGAGTCAAGATAAGCTCTGAGCCTACTTCCAAATCTTTGGGTGCCCCTCCAAGCATACTCTAAATGGGGTGTGAAACATAGTTTGCTGGGGGTGGAGGCGGGGCAGGGAGGGAATTGAAGCGCAATCAAGATGCGATAGAATTGGCAGCAGGGCTTTTCTCCATTTAGTTTCCAGAATGATGGAGGTGAAGCTGGAGGTTTCCCATCCTTAATGCCTTATCTAGGAGACAGCTCTGTGAATACTAGTCCAAAATGTTACTTTTCTCTTTTGTAAATATTATACTCTGAGTTGTTGAGTTTTAGTGAGCCAGAGAGCACAAAAATAATCTTTATTCTTGAAATATTTATACATAGAAGCATTACTGAAATAAGAATGCATGATTCCTTGGATTGGATTACCAAGTTGTGACATAATTACTTTATTTTTAGCTCTTACAGCTTAATGGAAACACGACATGGAAAGGGCTGTTGGGGTAGAAACCAAGTTGTGTAAAGTACTGTGAATGGTTATTAATGAAACTGTTATTGACTTTCCTAAAGTTCTACATCCTTTTGCTTCATTGAGTTATCAACTAGATCCTTAATTTTACCTGTGAATTTAGAAAAGATGTAAATCATTGCATTTGGAAAGTGTCTGTGATAAAGCACTATAGTGAGACCTCCAAAGATCTTTAATACAAGAGTATCTCCAAACCTGAAACTATATTACAAATATCTTACAGCTGTTAAAGATCTACCATATATATATGCATGTGTGTGTATATATATATATATAGATATAGATATATACACATATTTATTTATTTATATATGAGGAGTATAACTGTTCCAAGTTTGGTAAAGAAAAGCATCACATACATAGCTCAGTTTTAAATTTGAATGTCATCCTTTATAACAAACCACATGTGTTTACCTATTTCATAACAAATGTTCTTTAAGCAAAAGGGAGAAAAGTACATTTTGCAAAATGTACAATTCTGCAAATAATGCTGGAAGTGATATTTGACTTTTTCTTAAAATGTACAGGATTTATCAACATTTATTTTCAGTTGTCTAGGAACTCATGAGAATAGAGAAAGCTCAAGACATGTTTTAGACATTAAACTTCGTTGCATGGCAATAGATGAGAACAGCAATTCACCTGCCTCTGCTAATATTCAGTGGTGTTCACAACTGAATTAGCAACTGGAATGACTGAGTAATTTAATGATAATGTTTAGTAAGTGGAATCCTTGCAGATGCCCATGCTTAGGGCTGAAATAAAGGACACTCTCTTACCATGAGCAATGTGAAATTGAAAACTACTTTTCATTTTCTTCTTGTTCTTTTACTCTTTAATCAAAAAGATAGATTTCTTTAGTGTCTCATTAGTATGTCTAGTCTCTGAGCTTTAAGTTGGTCATCTGTAATACTCATATTTTCTCTGAATTCTCAAGTTATATTATGATAGATAGATAGTAGACAGATAGATCGCCATATGAGTGTGTGTGTATGAAAGAGAGAGACGGAGTGAATGATATTGCATCTTAATAAATCAGGAAACAGTAAAATCCATAAGGTCAGTTCTCCTATGCATTTATTATCATAGTTGAAGAAGATAGTTTCTGTAAGCAGAGGCTCAAGTTTTATCTACTTAATGACTTTACAATGAAGTCATTTAGGAATAGTCCGTTTTGAGGTCACCTTGTCCATTACTTGAAAAGGAAAGTTCTTAGAGTCCAAGAAAAACTACAAAATTTATGTAAATATTTGATGGCAAAGTCCTAATTTTCAGAAGTAAGAAGATGCTATAGGGACAGGTTACTGGGGAGATTTCTTTCCCTTCAATGCAATCATGTCAGCACCATCAGCCTGGTTTGCTCAATGACTTAAATAACATTTCCTCTCTTTCTGAATATTAAATGTACCAATGCTATTTAATAAACAAGTTTGTGTTCATGGACAATATGCAAGATAGAGAAAAATGAACACAGAATTAATTTCTTCTAGGACAAAATGACTGCATGAGACAGAGGTCTTCTTCTGCTGGAAGTAACAGCTAATGATGGTATATTTGGGAGGAAATCTTTCCAATGAACTATAAGTTGAAATAACATGTGATTTGAGGCAGGGCATAAATGCATAGATGCATAAACAAGATGGTCTTGTAATTTTCAGGGTGTTGTATAATCTTTAACATGTTTTCACATAGATATGCCTCACATGTATGAAAGTGGAAGAGTGAAGTTTACATAAAACAGTCAGAGAAGTAATTAACAGAGCTAGGTCTGGAGTCAATTTTTTTAACTCTCTCTCTCTTTTTTTTTTTTTGTTCCTGTTCCCATTTCGCCATACACCTTCTCATTTGAGAATGACTAGGATAAAACCTTGATTCGGAATTTCTCAAGGCAACAGAAATAGTATTAGCACAAGAACTGTATTTTTCAAAAAAGAAATAATTGATTCCTTTTGATTTCATGGCACTACCATTTTTAGGTAGACACACATGAGTGCACCCTTTAAGAGTTAAAAATGAGTTACTACATTTATTCTCTTACCTTGGCATCAGTTACAACATGACTTAAAGGCAGTGACATGTGGCAGAGAAAAATCAATAGCTAGAAATAGTTAGCTATGCCATGACTCTACTTTGAAAGGTCAATCATTTCATTTTTCTCTGGCATTTCATGGACGTTGTCACCCTAAATTAAAAGAGAGAAGAAATCAAAGTGGATCTTAAAGTTTAATATATATTTGAGAACTCCTTTTTAGAATAGCTAGCAGCCTTCAGTGTCTCTTGCTTTTAGTCTATTGTGTCCCATAGCCAGCATCATGTACATTTCACAAGAACTAATCTGTGTTATTTAGGAAGAAGAGTTAGATTTATTTGCTCAGCCTTGATTAGATTAGACCTGACCATATTGGCTGGGTCATTGTGTTTAACTCCTTATACTTAAGTTTTATAACATTAGAATAAAAGGATGGGCACTGCCCGTCAGTGCCTGCTCACAATCAGTTATCCTTAATGTGCCTGAAAGAAACAGAGAGAAATGAAAGGAGACACTTTCTCATTCACGATTCTTTTAAAAACGGTTCTCTCTGTCTTCCCCCTCCCATCCTGATATGGCATGCATGGCTTGTTCTCAGCCTGCTCTGAGACAAGCTGGGGCAGGCCCTGTAATATGATTCAAATTGCAATCTCATGTCTTGCATCCCCCAAACACCTCATCTCCAGTGCAACCTGGAACCTTCATTTCAGTCCCCAATTAGACTAATATATCTGCCCAGCTCCGACTGGGGGTGATGGATCGGCTGGGCAGGTTGGGGGAAGACAAGGAGATTTTCTCAGCTCCTCTGCATCCCCATAGGCACGCGGCGTTTGACAGATTGGGCAGAGTTGCCACGAAAGAGTCTGACACAGATGGTGTAATTAGAAAACGCGAAGTGCGAGTGTGAAATTTATCTTTGATCAGCACCTCCTTGCCAGATTGTCATCTATGTTAATATGATGATGGCTTCTTGGAGATGGATAGAAGGAAACAGCAGCCTGGAAGAGGAGAGGGAGACTGTTCACTCCATAGAGAAGATTTTCTGTTTACTTCTGAAACCCAATCAATTTCAACGGGCCAGAATGAAATTGTTCTTATTTAATTCATATGGAAAATGAGCCTAACCTGATTCGAACACTTTATTAAATGTGATCAATATGGTAAAATTTGAGCTTGAGTTAGAAAGGAGACACGTTAATTTTTATGAAGTAATAAATAGCAAAATACAATCTCTAACTGTAGGAGCTGTTAAAGACCATGTTCATCTCCGTTTATCAAGACTCTATGAAAAACATATAGAAGAAAATCACTGCATTCCATAGCATGAAAACCTCACACATGGCCACCAAAGTTTTATTTCCTACCTTTCCTCCACTCATTCTGCTCCAAAGTAACACATATGATTATTATTCAGTGCAAAGTACACAAGCCTATCTCCTCTCATGTTTCAGATTTTATACTTATTTTTCTATATTTAGCAATTTGCAAAGATTAATAAAATGCATTAGTAGTCAGGACTTGAGGAAATTTCTTCCTTTTGATGTATTTTTCTGAGAAATCAGGATATTTACCATGAGGGGCATCAAGGGTAGCCATAACCCATTTCTTAAAATCACTATATCTAAGAACAGTAATCTTTTCTTTGGATGGCTCAAAAGGTTCAGGTTTACAAGCAAACTATGATAGACTACATTTTGCCATAATCTGCTCAAATGTTCACGTTGATGGTGCTAATTTTCAGTAAGGTAAATTAGCATAATTAATGACCAGCCAAATTTGGGGGTAATACAGTATGTAATTAACATTAGAGAGTTCTGTTGTACCACCTGCCCCCACATTTCATTGTTGCAGGGATCGAACTGTACAGGAGGAAATTTTCCCCTTTGCTGCACTGAGCAGAAAGCAGCTTTCTTCATCAGAATAAGCCATTAGCTGTAATGGCATGTAGGTGTAATGGAATGTGCTCGAAACATCTGTGCTGAGAGCAGGGGAGAAATTGCTGCATGCAGTCGTAGGCCTTTGGGGAGCTTGATTAAGGGTTGCTTCAGAGAACTTGAGATCTGGCTTGGGATGCAAAAACACACACACAGACAAAAAAGAGAGAGAGAGAGAGACGGGGAGAGAGAAAGGAAAATAATGCTAATAGATTTACGGACGTACTGCAGGGAGAACAAAGGATTTTTAATTTTTTTCTTCCTTTATTGCTCTTATATTGCATCTGTTCTCTGTTGGGCTTTCACTTATTGAAGTGATCTGGAAAAATGTAGCTCTAAATGCAGTTTAAAGGGAAAGATCATAGCTGTAGAAATAAAATAGCTTGATTTTTTTGGTACCTTTTGGTTAACTAATGGAAAGTTTCTCAAAACATGTAACGAAAAATTCTAAATATTATTTATGCTAAGTGCTATCTTAAAATTCATCTCAGAAAATGAAATGAGAGTCCAGGTTTATAGCTAGAAATAATTTTTTTGTTTTTCCTCAGTCAACACACAGCAGTTCTTGTACTGTATCTGCTAACTGACTGATTCATTTTGAACTGCTTAATTCAGTGCTTAAAAGGAATGCCCTGGACTCATTTTTAAACTCATCTTTTCCACAAAATTTTCATAAATAGGTATACAATAGATAATAACATTGTAACTTCTGAGGACAGTGGGGAATTTTTTTAGTCTTTTTTTTTTTTTTTTTTTTTAGCAAATCCTTTTTGAGCACTTGCTATGTGAAAAACACAGTTTCTTTACCCAGTGTTTGGTCACTATTGCTAGAAATATAATAAATTACATTTGGCAATGAGCATAGCCAATTGCAACACCTCAGCCATCTCCTTATTCCATGCTGACTGCTGAAACTGAATTCAGCATGCACTGATACACATCGATTGATAAACAACTCAACTAAACACATCAATTCTGATGAGCTTTGACCATTTCAGAAGTGTTTTAAAAAAAAAAAAAACCTGTCTTTTAACCAGAGTCTTCATGGTAAAGATTAGCCAAAAGAGAGTCATATTTAAGTAATGAGCAAGAAAAGGGTTAAACATCTGTGAAACTGATGAAACTGAAATGGAATTAGTATTCTGCATGGGACAGATGTGAATGTATTGCCTAGAAAATTAGAAACAAACCTGAAAATATTGGGTGATTTTATGATTAGGTAAATCTTATACTTTCTAATTATAAATGACAATGAAGCACTCTATTGGCTGGAATCTATCTTCCTTATGAAATAAGAAGCTTGCTGAGCTGGTGCCAAAAATTCCTTACACTGAAGTTTAAAATATGTAGGGAGGCAAGAATGTAATAAAAATTCAAAAGCTAATACTATTATGGTGACTGGCATTGTTTACAATGTACAGCACCTGCTGTTTGGGAAAAAAAAAGGAAGAAGAAAAAGTGAAATCATCAAACTGTTCCTAAATGGAAAATCTGGGCTCTCTGCCAATTACACAATGTGCTTCAGGTGCACGGTAAATAGGAACAATAAAAGGTGCAGAGCAAAGAATATGAAATGTTAAACTCAAATACACGAGAATATTAATATGATGTTTCTTGAAAGAAAATCTTGGGACTCTTCCAGGGTTCTCCTGTGGAAGGAGAGGGTTTAAAATTTTACACAGCATATGTAAAGTTCTAAAACTTTTAATTGCCTGTATCTTAAAAAGAATATATATGAATGCAAAAGCATTTGCTTCAGCAGCAATGCCTTGAGTTGTTTCAGGCAGAAAGGTCCATCTAGACCTGCAAACATGAATTGCATTTCTTCCAACCTCTCTTTATTACTTTGTGTGTGTGTGTGTGTGTGTGCGTGTTTTGAAGTTGGCAGTGTGAAGGAGTAAATCCTAAGAGTAAGAAGAGAGGGAAAAGTAGCTTCTGTTGCTTATTGTTGAATGCTAACTTTCTATATCAAAATTAGCATTATGAGCCACTGCAAAATATCAGACACAAGTGGGGGTGAGATGTTGATTTCTATCTTCTCACTATGAAACCGCTAATAATGGATTCCTCCAGAATTAGACACCTATTTTTACCAGCTAACAACTCACACGTGCCAAATTTCCCTTTGTAGTTCAAATGTTTTTCCTTTCTCAATCAGGTATTTTAAAATCAAGTCACCTTTGGAATATCTATTACAGTTTCAAATGCCAATCTTTCATGAATCAAACTGAAACAACATCTTAATACATATATTTTAAAATAATGTCTAAGGTGACATAGTTGTTTTACAGTGATAACTGGAAACTAACCTTCAAGAATAGAACACCTTTCAAATATTCGATATTTTAGGGAGTAGAAGTAAAATGAGTTTAGGTGTGTTTCTTAGACACTGAAAATTGTGGAAAACTAAGCAGTTGCAGAATACCTGAAATAAGTTTTGTTCAAGTGGGGAAATAAATGAAACTGTGGGAGACCTCCTAAATGTCCCTAGCAGAGGTAATATTAAATCAAAGAGATAGGTCCTCCAATGAGTCAACATATGTAGGAACAATCTCTGCCTTTGTACACCAATTCTACATGGAAACGTATTTACTCTTCACCATTTACTGGGTCATCCTAAGGAATTTACTTAAGCTCAGCTTCTCATTTTTAAAAGTCAATTAAAATAGTAGCTAACTTGTATGATTTTTATGAAGATTAAATGAGATAAGCAAAGCACCTAGTCTAGTAACTAACGCATAGTAAGGATTTGGCTAGGTTAGCTAGTGTTATTACTGTTATTATTTCTTAAGTTTTCTGAGTTTTCTGTGTCAACAGCTGTCAAGAGGTAAGATAGAGCACTTGCAGTTGGCACTGTTTCAAAGATCTCCAGCAATGGAATATTATGAAGAAATAGAGCTCAACTCCACTGACAGTTCCTTGCAGAATATGAATCAGAATTGTTAAGAAGGTGAAGGAGCCAACGAAATAGGAAATTCACATACCGACCATGAAAATCTGGAAGTGCACAGTGTAATAAAAGTAGAAAGATTAGAAAAAGTAGAAGATTAGAAAGATTATAAAGTGAGTTTTGCTTTAGACAGACTCACTTTTGATTCCTGATTCTGTTTATTACTATCTACTGACCTTTGGGTAAGTGATTTATCTTCTTTAGCAAAATGGTTGGTAAATTGCCTGAAAAAATATGCATATAAATATTCGTTCCTATACCATAAATCGTCTGTGACCTCACCTCCTTTTCTAGATCTATTTTCCCAATTTTACATACATATATTATATGTACAAATATATATATGAAAGCACTTTTCATAAGGGATCTTGAGCTCTTTTGATGAAAAACAATCAGGAAATTTATTTCTAAATAGTTTCATGATTAAGTTTCAAATATCAGGCTTTCCTCATGTTCTTTGATTCTACAATATGCAAAAAGTACATTAATTCCACATAAGTCATCATGTGAATATTGTTAATATGAGTTGCCAATATAGTTCTTCCAAATTTGGAATTAGTAAAACAGCAAAAACATATTTTCAAGATAGTGATATTTTATAAAATGTACAGGAATGACCATGATATTAAACTCATCACTATAAACTTCCAAGGGGGTACATATTCTGAGTCAAGCTTTTAGTATTGTCAAATCGTTTAAACAAGTTGTGGGCTTTAAATACCACCTAAATATTTGGTAGAGGTTCTGACTGAGCACCTGGCATCTTGTGCCTCAATTATTAAAACTACATTCTTATTAGCTTTCATTCCCTTCTCCAAATACCTTCAAAATCATCCTTGGAGGACAGTGATGCTTTAATTGTCCTTCCTTTTAAGTTACCTACTTACTTAAATTTTGAAAATCACCTCATAAATCATAATCATGAAGAATGCACACAGTTAAATATTTCCTTATTAATGTGATGAATATTTTGACTAGACTGTTCTACAGATATTAGCCCATTTACATTAGGGCAACTTACTGAAATTATCCTCAATGTATGATATTGCTTTCTGAGTACAAAGCGTAAGTTCTACAGAGGCAGTAATAGCATTCAACAACTGAGTGAATATCCTCTCATATTGATGGTAATGATGATGATTACTTAGATGAAGGCACTGAACACATGCCATGAGCAAAGTAGAAACAAATCTCCAATGAATGAGCGATGAATTCTGCCTGTGGTCAAAAGAAAGGAGCACGCTCAACCCTGCAGCCTGGACCTATCCCTCAGGGTTGATCTTGTTTCTGTTGGCTGCTGCTGCTGCTGCATCTCTCCCGTCGTGTCCGACTCTGCGTGCCCCATAGACGGCAGCCTACCAGGCTCCCCCGTCCCCGGGATTCTCCAGGCAAGAACACTGGAGTGGGTTGCCATTTCCTTCGCCAATACATGAAAGTGAAACGTGAAAGTGAAGTCTCTCAGTCGTGTCCAATTTTTCTTGATCCCATGGACTGCAGCCAATTAGGCTCCTCCGTCCATGGGATTTTCCAGGCAAGAGTACTGGAGTGGGTTGCCATTGCCTTCTCCAGTTTCTGTTGGACCACCTTACTAATGACATCAGAATAAAGATTTTCAGAATTATGAACAATCATTAACTATTTACACCAATAATTATTGCAGTCACAGTAAGAACCAAGGGATGTTTCTTTGGATAATAAAGGCATATTTGAGCCCATTTCCACTGAAAGACATTTGATACATTTTCTACATATGAGAAATAATACATATTTGCATTCATTTTTTAAAATGATTTTCAATAAAGAGTTAAACTCTTTCAAGATTCTCTTCATTATTTATGGCAGGTTCCCCAGGATTTTGTGAATATAGACATTTGAAAAAATGATCGTTATTGTTCAGTCGCCCAGGTATGTCCTACTCTTCCAGATCCCATGGATAGCAGCAAGCCAGTCTTCCCCATCCCTCACCATCTCCGGGAGTTTGCCCAAGTTTGTGTCCATTGTATCACTAATGTCATCTAGACATCTTTTCCTCTGATGCCTTCTTATCCCTCTGCCCTCTATCTTTTCCAGCATCAGGGTCTTTTCCAGTGAGTTGGTTGTGCGCATCAGGTGACCAAAACTTTGGAGCTTCAGCTTCAGCGTCAGTCCTTCCAATGAGTATTCAGGGTTGATTTCCTTTAAGATTGACTGGTTTGATCTCCTTCATCTCCAAAGGACTCTCAAGAGTCTTATCCAGCACCACAATTCGAAGGCATCAGTTCTTCAGCTGTCTGCCTTCTTTGAGGTCCAGCTCTCACAACCGTACATGACCACCGGAAAGACCACAGCCTTGACTATATGGACCTTTGTCGGCAAAGTGATGTTTTTGCTTTTCAACACACTGTCTAGGTTTGTCAAATGATAGCTGATTTTAATTCCTTGCCAGATGCTTAAAGAAATAACACAATCTACTACTTTTGAAAATATCTTGTGCAGGATGAGAAACACATGTACACCTGTGGCTGATTCATGTCAATGTATGGCAGAAACCACTACAATATTGTAAAGTAATTAGCCTCCAATTAAAATAAATTAATTAATTAAAAAATAAAAACTCTGTTGTGCAGTATTAGAACTTTGGGACTCAAATCACATACTTACAAAAATAGCAAATCTGCTTAACCAAATAAGGAAATTTTCTGGATCATTGCTGGAAAATCCCTGAGGCATTATTGACTTCAGGTTTGACTTGGTCTAGGGTCTCATACAATAAGTAGGGTGCAGGTTCTCTATCTTACCATTTTTCTCTCCATGTTGGCTTAATGCTCAAATTTCACCTAGGGGCCCACTGACAACTCCAGGATTAAATCTCCCCAAGTTCAAATCCAATGGAAAAGCAAAGAGTCTTCCTGTGTATCCATTATAAATCCTGGATTTAGCCCCGACTGATTTTCTTGTTTTTTTTGCCCCAAAGTTTGGTTGATTTAGTCACAAAGTTTTGTCCAAACTTTTGTGAACCTAAGGTCTATAGCCCACAAATCTCCTCTGTCCTTGGGACTTCCCAGGCAAGAATACGAGAATAGGTTGCCATTTCAATGAGCCAACTCATAGGAAAAGGTCCTGATGCTTGGAAAGATTGGAGGCAAAAGGTGAAGGGGGTGACAGAGGATGAGATGGTTAGATAGGATCATCGGCTCAATGGACAAGAATTTGAGCAACTAAATGGACATGAATTTGAGCAAAATCCAGGAGATAGTGGAGGACAAAGGAGCCTGGTGTATTACAGCACATGGGGTGGCAGAGTTGGACATGACTCAGCGACTGAACAACAACAGATTTTAATGAGGTATTTATCTTTCAGTAGTAGTTTATCATATGGGCTATAATAGGGGAATAAACAAGGGAGAGTGATGTGGACAGCAATTTCATATAAAGCTTATAGTAAAAGAAATGCTTTGTGTGAGGAGGTTGTGAAACTCGATCAGACTCCATCACAGGTTGTGTGGAGTTTTACCAAATTACAGCAATGATGAAGCTATATGCGTTGATTGCATAGTTGGATATGCATTGATTGTATAGTTATCAAAATGCCTACAAAAATTGTGTCAGTCACCTATATTTATTCATTACTTCTCGGAAATCTTTTCTGTGCTCATCATGTATCCCTTAATCAGATCATCTAAAGTATGGGTGGTCTTGAATGCCTTATTAAGGACCTTGGCTCTTCTCAGTAGGCAAAAAGGGACTTGAAAGAATTTTAAGAGGATCAAAATATAATCTGACTCTGAATTGCTGCGGAAAAACAGCTAAGTAAACCATAAATAAGAGAGAGTGCAGGGGAGGGATGAAGGGAAGGAGGAAGAAACAATTTTTCAAAAGAAGTGGTAAGAAGGGGGGAAAGTAAAAACTAGCATAATCATTGAACAAACAGTGATTTCACATGTTTGTCTTATTTTTCCTTTTCCACTCTGTTATCAATTTTATCACCAGAGAATTACATGTTATTTAAAATATATAAATATATATATATGATTGTATATAATAAATGTTTAAATTGCCCCTCCATCACTCTGCAAGGTTATTGGTAGTATTATGACATGTAATCCAGACTATACACACAAATTCCTTCTTTCCTTCCTTCCTTTCTTACTTTTCTTTTCTCTTTCCTTCAACAAAAATGGTACTACCATCTATATATTATTTCATAACTAGCTTTTGCTTTCAATGATATATCCTGAACAAGCTTCTAAGCCAGTCCATCTGTATAAGATATAACTAAGTTTTTTTTCCTGAAGGCTATATAGAATGTATCGTGGTTTTACTTTAATATATTTAATCATTTTCTTGTGATGGTTGTTAGATGGATGTCTAAATGGTCTCATTTTTTTTTTTTTTTGCTTTAAAGAAAATGCTGCAATATGTACATGCTGTACATGTTCCTTCCCTAATCATGTGAGGATTTCTATGGAATAGATTCCAAGAAGCAAAATGTTGGATTGAAGGAGGTACAGATTGGAAAGACACTGCCAAAATGCCTTTCAAATTTTGTACCAATTTATAGCCCCAGCAATGGTGTTTAAGACTGCCTGTTTCTATACAATGTTGAGAATCTCATATTTGTCTAGTCTCTTAAATTTTTGCCAATATTATAAAATTAACTTTTGATTTACATTTCCCTGATCGTCTCATTTAATCCTCACCATAGTCATTTGAAGTATGTATTATCATTTTCCTCAACTTGCAAATTTGGAGACAAGATTCAAAGAAGTTTTTGTTTTTTTTAACTGTGCTGGGTCTTCGTTGCCTGCAGACTTTTCTCTTGTTGTGACAACCAGGGGCTATTCTCCAACTGTGGTGCATGGGCTTCTGACTGTCTGTGGCTTCTCTTTTTGCAGAGCACGGTCTCCAGGGCATGCAGGCTTTGGTAGTTGGGGCACATGGACTCCGTAGCTGCAGCTCTCAAGCTCTAGACTGCAGGCTCAAGAGTTGGGGCACACAGGCTTAGTTGCTCTGGGGCAATGCAAGATCTTTCTGGATCAGGGATCCAACCTGAGTCTCCTGCATTGGCAGGCAGTCAAAGAAGCTTTTATTTTGGTTCAGGTCATTTGTTTTGAAGACTTCTAGTGCTTAAAGGTTGTGGAAACTACCACCCCAAATACATCTGCAATTGATGTATTATTCCAAATATTATATTTGGGTCTTGTTCACAAGTACGGATAACTTGTGAGGCAAACCAAGACAATCCTCTTATGAGCCTAGGTGGAGAAAAGCCAGCTGTTGACTTTTACCTCCCTCACAGGAGGCTCCTGAATATTGATGAGAGGTCATCACTAATATTTTCATATTTTTAGCAATTTGCAAAGTAATAACAATTAGAATAGATGTGTCACGTGAACAGGTTAGATTAAAACACAACTAAAGAACTCAGGATCTCCTAAGGAAACTGACATACACCTTGTGTAATTCCTGGGGTCCAGATTAAAAGAACAAGTGGTTTTCTCAGGCACTGCACCTGCCCATGTTCTCAGATGTCATACTCGGGCCCCATAGGTATGCCTTAATTGCCAATTAAAACATATGCCACCTTTAGATAAGTGTGATAATAAGCCTTTTTAAAATTTCTATTGCAGAGATTCCATTTTGACTACAGTTAGTAGTTACTAAAAACTGGTTTTGGATTTTGAGTTAATTCCTTCTTCTTGAGTAGCAGGTATTGCCCATTTCCTAAATGTGACCACATTCCAGCCATTAAATGATTAGGCATGTCAGATATCTAACACTATTCCTCTCACATATGAGACAGTCAATATATATCAGTTCATCTTCCATTTGCCTTGCCTTTTCTCTTTCTAGAAAGTGAGCACAAAAATCAAATGGATCTTGATTTTTTTCCTATTTTCACTAACTACGTTTCCACTGATCCATCCTGTCCGCATATGTTTTAGGGCAGTTTGGTAGAACAGCATTCTAAATTTTTAAATTCCACTTTCCAACATTACAACAAAAATAAGATCCGAATTCAAAGACACATATCAAGTTTATTTTTTCTGATAAAGATACTTATTATACATTCTAAAAATATTTCCTATTCATTGGACTAAATAAGGAAAATGTAGTTTGGAGAAGAACGTAGCGATGTATATGTGTGGCTGTATCCCTCCGCTGGTCACCTAAACCTATCACAACATTGTTAATCGGCTATAACCCAATACAAAATAAGAAGTTAAAAAGAAAGGAAAAGAAAATGTAGACTTTAACAGAACACAATAAAACTTTTACATAGCACCACTATACAAAGGAAACTGCTGGGTGCATTATATGGTGTATCATAGCTATTATTTTCTAAACAAGAACCCAACCACCACTATTTGCTTCTTTCATTATATTTTTCCATGCCTATAAAACTATTATATCATTTAAACATTTTTCTAATCTTTTATTGAAGCACATTTATACCTATTTTTTTATATTAAAAGTTAAGATTAAGTTAAAAGACACTAACCACTGTGTGTAAAATAAATAAGCAACAAGGATATATTGTGCAGCATAGAGAAATAGTGCGATTGTTTTGTAACAACTTTGAACGGGGTATAACCTATAAAAACACTGAATCCTTGTGTTGTATACCTGAAACTACTATAGTATTGCAAGTCAACTATACTTCAATGAAAAAAAAAGCTAGGTTTTATATTCTTGTGCATGTATTTTTGCTCACTTGATCAGTTATTTTTCGGTGAATTTCTATAAACCAAATTGCATGATGAAAGATTGGTATGTCTTTAAAGAACAGACTTGCGACAGAGTGGAGGAAGGAGAGGATGGGATGAATCGAGAGAGTAGCCTTGAAACATACGTTACCATATGTTAAATAGATAGCCAGTGGGGATTTGCTGTTTGATAAACCCTGAGCTCTGTGACAACCTAGAGGGGTGGGACGGGGGGCAGGTGGGAGGGGACATATGTATCCCTATGGCTGATTCATAGGACTTCCCTGGTGGCTCAGACGGTAAAGCATCTGCCTACAGTGCAGGACGCAGGTTCAATCCCTGGGTTGGGAAGATCTCCTGGAGAAGGAAATGGCAACCCACTCCAGTACTCTTGCCTGGAAATTCCCATGGATGGAGGAGCCTTGTAGGCTACAGTCCATGGGGTCGCAAAGAGTCGGACACGACTGAGCGACTTCACTTTCACTTTCATGGCTGATTCACGGTGGTGTGTGGCAGAAACCAACATAAGATCATAAGGTAATTATCCTCCATATAAAGATATTAATTTTTTAAAAAAAGATTGGTATGTCTTAAATTTTGATGCATCATCTATAATTGTCCTTAAGAGAAAGTGAAAGTGAAGTTGCTCAGTCATGTCCAACTCTTTGCAACCCCATGGACTGTAGCCCACCAGCTTCCTCTGTCCATGGGATTTCCCAGGCAAGAATACTGGAGTGGATTGCCATTTCCTTCTGCAGGGGATTTTTCCGACCCAGGGATCCAACCCGGGGTTCCGGCATTGCGGGCAGACGCTTTACCGTCTGAGCCACCAAAGCTATGATCCCATTTTTTATTCTTTGTCATCTGATAAATAAATATTATATCATTTTAATATTTTACTCATCTGACTAGTTTTATATATTTTGCATATTCTATTCCTCACATGTTTCTATTGTGATATAAATGTTTTTCATACATAAGCTCTTTTTATTTTAAAAAGCATGGTTATGTATGTTGTGTTTAACAGTTTATTGCTGTTTTATTGCTGAAAGATTTTCATCAAACGAATGTATTTGTTTTAATTCTCATGTGATCAAATTTATCAGTTCTTCACCTTAAGTTTCTTGGATTCAGTATCATTCTTTAAAGAATTTTCCCAGCTCAGAATTTTTAGAATCTTTGTCTAGTTTGTATATTTAATTCATCTGAAATATATTTACAATATAGAGTATAAGAGAGGAATAGGATTGAAAATTTTCGCCAAATGCTTGAGCATTTATCCCAAAATCAGTTATTTAAAAATCCATCACTTCCAAATAAATTTTAGTGGCTCATTTATCATATTTAAAAGTTTATACACATTTGGCCGTGGAATTTGGCATTTTTCAAAAGCAATGAACTGACTTACTATAGAAAGAAGGCAAAGAAACACTTTAATTCTCAATATAAAAAATATGTACAGCATTGTAAACAAAGCATAAAACAGATGAGATTTTAGGTGAACTTTTTCCCCCATAAAAGTTACAAACTTGAGATTATTGTTACTTATGAATCACATTTCATTCTCAGTAACATTCAAGTCTAAATTGTTAACTTACTGGATGGGTTATAGTGCTATTTGTTGACTCTGAGAATATAGAAAAAAAGAGATTAGATGGAGGGGAGATAGCATGTCACATGTGAACATTTTTTGAGTATCTAAGGCAGCTGCGCATTTAAGAATGGAACTCAGCAGAAAGATCAGAGAAAACCAATGCTGTAAATGTGACTTGGGTCTCTACTGTTGCTGGAAGAAAACAGTTCAGACCATCCAAAGAAACCATGTCCCAGAGAAATTCTGTAGAGCACAGTAGATAGTTTCATGTCATGCAGACATGAATGGAAAATTTTTTTGTAAAAACTAAATATCCAAATGTTCTAAATCAGAATTTCTAAGTAGAACCTTGACACTCATATGGATAAAAAAACTCCACAGATGAGCCTAATTATAGCTAAGACTGAGAACCATCAATATAGAGACTAGTGTAGAGAAAGGGACCCTGGTTGACATAAAATTTGAGGGTCAAGGTGAAGCAATAAAAAAATTTTCCATAAAAATTGTGTACATATCAGTTCAGTTCAGTCGCTCAGTTGTGCCCGACTCTTTGCAACCCCATGAATCGCAGCACGCCAGGCCTCCCTGCCCATCACCAACTCCTGGAGTTCACTCAAACTTACATCATCGAGTCGGTGATGCCATCCAGCCACCTCATCCTCTGTCGTCCCCTTTTCCTCCTGCCCCCAATCCCTCCCAGCATCAGAGTCTTTTCCAATGGGTCAACTCTTTGCATGAGGTGGCCAAAGTACTGGAGTTTCAGCTTTAGCATCATTCCTTCCAAAGAACACCCAGGGCTGATCTCCTTCAGAATGGACTGGTTGGATCTCCTTGCAGTCCAAGGGACTCTCGAGAGTCTTCTCCAACACCACAGTTCACAAGCATCAATTCTTCAGCACTCAGCTTTCTTCACAGTCCAACTCTCACATCTATACATAACCACTGGAAAAACCATAGCCTTGACTAGATGGACCTTTGTTGGCAAAGTAATGTCTCTGCTTTTGAATATGCTATCTAGGTTGGTCATAACTTTCCTTCCAAGGACTAAGCGTCTTTTAATTTCATGGCTGCAGTCACACATAGTTATACACATCTTGGGTATAAAACATCTTGTTGGTCTAGAAATGGAGTGAAATTGAGGGATTTAGGTGGGGTTTCCCCAGTAGGTCAACAGTAAAAAATTCACCTGCAATGCAAGAGCCACAGGAGACGCAAGTCCGATCCCTGGGTGGGGAAGATTCCCTGGAGGAGGACATGGCAACCCAACTCCAGTATTCTTCCCTGGAGAATATGGACATGGACAAAGGAGCCTGGCAGCCTACAGTTCATAGGGTCTCAAAGAGTCGAACATGATTGAAGTGACTTAGTATGCATGCATGCACAGGGATTTAAATAGGAATAAAAAAAAACTAAAAAATCCTATTTATTTATTAATTACTTGTTTTTTTATGCAAAATACTACACACCTATATTTATCTATCTAAATGTATATATAGCTAGATGTAATTGTAACCATTACAAAAGAGTAAACTGAAGCTCAAAATGTTTAAACAACCTGATCAGAGTTGTACAATTAATTAGTGATGAAGACAAAATTTTAAATCAATATTCCTAACCCCTGTTGCTTTAAAATTCTTACTCTGACATCGTAATGGATAGAAGTAGGAACCAACCGGACAGCAGAGAGACCCGGTAATTAAGGTGAGAAACGTTATCCCATTATATTTCCTCTCCTCCAGTGATTTCCATCTGTATTACATGTACTCTACGCCTCTTACTTTTGTCGTGTGTTTTCCACCCATTTTTCTCTCCATTTTCTTTGGCCACATATTCCAGTCTACTAGTTCTCCCTCTTGCTGAATTTGCTGTTAAATCTACTGATTCAGCCCCTTACACAGCAAGGACGTCAAAGTCAATCTTACAGGAAATCAACTCTGAATATTCATTAGAAGAACTGAGTCTGAAGCTCCAATAATCCGACCACCCGATGTGAAGAGCTGACTCACTGGAAAAGACCCTGATGCTGGCAAGGATTGAGGGCAGGAGGAAAAGAGGGTGACAGAGGATGAGATAGCTGGATGGTATTACCAACTCAACGGACATGAGTGTGAGCAAACTCCAGGAGACAGTGAAGGTCAGGGAAGTCTGACATGCTGCAGTCTATGGGGTCACAAAGAGTTGGACATGACTGAGTGACTGAACAGCAACAACAAAACTACCGATTCAATACTTAATTTTAAGTACTTAATTTTTTAGTTTTTTTTTCTTTTCTTAGTAGTTTATTCATTCTCTATTGAAGTTCTTAATCTTTTCTTATATCTCTGAACATAGTAAAAGCTAGTTTAAAGTGTGTCTCATACCCAAGTGTCTGGAACTCTTGCAAATCTTCTTGTATTGTCTGTTTTCCCTTACTGATTTTCATTCTTTTATCATGTCTCTTTATGTCCCTGGTTACTTTTTATTGATGATTGAAATTGCATTCACAAAATTGTTCAGAGAAATTATTTGAGGCCTAGGATAATATCATCTTTGTCTAGATTAGATTTATGTTTGAGTCTACAGAGCACTTAGTGGCATTAACAACGACCTCAATTCAATTTCAGTGAAAAAGATGACAACTCTGAGTTGCTGTCTGCTCCATTTCACACTTGCTCCTGTTGTGCAGTCTTCAGAACTCCAACACAAAATCAAGGTAATTCTCTCTGTTTTTTTGACTCATAGACTTGCTGAGTTTTTGTTCTACCTCTAAACTCTCAACTGGCTTCTTGGATATGAGCAAATGTACCAGAAAAGTGGCCCCAAACATGAAGCTCATTCTCTATACCTCTGTCTTAGTTAATTCTTCACTACCTTGTGACCTCTTAAAAAATGTAGTTTAGAAGAAAGAATCCAAAAAGTAAATAAGACAAATTCAAGTATTAAAATATACAGAAGTAAAATAATATAGAGAATTACTGAATTAGGGCAGGAAAATATTTTGTCTGGGTTGATCAGGAAATTATCTTCATGGAGCTGGCATTTGATTTGAGATCAGAATGATGATACAGAAACAGTCATTTGAAAATCTAAGGGAAGACCATTTTAAAAAGATACGGGACAAAAACAGAAATATAGACCAATGGAACAAGATGAAAAGCCCAGAGATAAACCCACAGACCCATGGGCACCTTATTTTTGATAAGAGAGGCAAGAATATACAATGGGACAAAGATAGCCTCTTCAATAAGTGGTGCTGGGAAAACTGGACAGCTACTCACAGAAGAATGATATTAGTACACTTCCTAATGTAAGGATACAAAGATAAACTCAAAATTGATTAAAGACTTAAATGTAAGATCAGAGACTATAAAACATTTAGAGGAAAACATAGGCAGAACACTTGAAGACATAAATCAAGCAAGATCCTCTATGACCCACCTCCTAGAGTACTGGAAATAAAAACAAAAATAAGATAGTAAAACCTAATTAAACTTAAAAGCTTTTGCACAGCAAAGGAAACTACAAACAAGGTGAAAAGACAGCACTCACAATGGGAGAAAATAATAGCAAAAGGAACAACGGACAAAGAATTAATTTCCAAAATATACAAGGAGCTCACACAACTCAATACCAGCAAAATGAACAACCCAATCAAAAAGTGGGAAAAAGACCTCAACAGACATTTCTCCAAAGAAGACATACTGATGGCTAACAAACACATGACAAGATGCTCAATGTCGCTCATTATTAGAGCAATGCAAATCAAAACTACAATAAGATACCACCTCGCACCAGTCAGAATGGCCATCATCAAAATGTCTACAAACAATTAATTCTGGAGAAGGTGTGGAGAAAAGGGAACCCTCTTGCATTGCTGGTGGGAATGTAAATTGATACAGCCACTATGGAAGATGGTATGGAGATTCCTTAAAAAACTAGGACTAAGCCAACATCTGACCCAGCAATCCACTACTAGGCATATACCCCGAGGAAACCAAAATTGAAAAAGACACGTATACCCGGATTTTCTTTGCAGCACTATTTACAATAGCTAGAACATGGAAGCAACCTAGATGTCCATTGACAGATGAATGGATAAAGAAGCTGTGGTACATATATACAATGGAATAGTACTCAGCCATAAAAAGAAACACATTTGAGTCAGTTCTAATGAGGTAGACAAACCTAGAGCCTATTATACAGAGTGAAGTAAGTCAGAAAGTAAAGGATAAATATCATATACTAATGCATATATATGGAATCTAGAAGGATGGCACTGATAAATTTATATGCAGGGCAGCGATGGAGAAACAGACATAGAGAACAGACTTGTGGACACTGGGGGAGGGGAGGTGTGACAGGGTGAGTTGTATGGAGAGAGTAACATGGAAACTTACAATACCATATGTAAAATAGATGAAAGAAAGAGAGAAATGAGGATGAGCTTGGCATGTGTGAGACACAGACAGAGGCTGCAAAGTGAAGGACCATGGGGAGAGCAAAGGGAAGCAGCATTGTAGAGGCAGGAATGGGCCAGGCCAAGCAAATTAGGAATTGAGGTTCATGTATTCTGGTTTCTATTGGGGAAACCACTGGTCGATACTCAGATAGAGATATATGCCTTAGAAATATTACTTGGTCTGTGGTGTAGGGAATGGACTGTGAAGAGTCACAAGCAGGCCCAGAGATCAGAGAAGAGGATGCTTCAGAAATCCACTGAGTGGTGATGTGGGTTGAAAAAGGGGTCAGCAAAAGACATGGTGATATGTAGTGGGAATCAGGGTATATTTCATCTCCTTTTTTAAATGTCTGTTTGCTCTCTAATTCTATGTCCACAGATATGAATTCCAATATCTTTCTGGCTCAGATCTTTTCAACAAAATAACTCAACTTCTGTCTATATAAAACTCAGCAGGTACAAGGCTCCCATTATAAGTAAATAGAAGAAGTGAAGTGAAGTGAAGTCGCTCAGTCGTGTCCGACTCTCTGCGACCCCATGGACTGTAGCCTACCAGGCTTCTTGGCCCATGGGATTTTCCAGGCAACAGTACAGGAGTGGGTTGCCATTTCCTTCTCCAGAGGATCTTCCTGACCCAGGGATCAAATCCCGATCTCCTGCATTGTAAGCAGCTGCTTTTTACAGTCTGAGCCACCAGGGAAGTCCCTTTATAAGTAAATAAGTGAATAACAAAGCTAATGCAAATGAGGCCAAGCAACGTCCTATGTGCTTCACATGTATTTATATACCTAATCCTTTCAATTATTCTGAAAAGCTGGTACACATGTCATTATGCTCACTTTACAGATGAAGAAACAGGAGCAAGATCTGGACAGTTTCCCCAAGGTCACCCAGCTAGTGAACTGACGTCTGCCTGCTGCTATTGTTGTTCTTTTGCTTCATCATGCTCATTCCCTCATTTTGTTAACAGCACCCTAGTTTTCTCCTGAGAAATCACTCCTTCCCATCTCTTAGTCTATGTGGTTCCTATGGGGCCAACTTTGCTCACAGGGGTATGTGGTTCCTATGGGGCCAACTTTGCTCACAGCTCCAGGGGAGGCTGTGGGACTCAAGTCCAGCCAATCAGCCAATCAGACTAGAAGTAATGGTCCAGGATGAGCCAATCAGAAGCAAGGACACTGCTGAGGCGTTGGAGGTCTGCTGTCCTGGCTGTCACCATGACGTGAGATGTGTCCAAGTATGATGTCAGCAAACAGAGAGTGAAACTGATGAAACTTCATTCCAGACCCCATGTTCCAGGCCCCAGACCCCCAAGACCCCTACTCCCTGGGACCTTGTACTGCTTCAGCTCTGCAAGTGTTAATATGTTACTCATTGAATTTCTTATTTCACTAGGCCAATTTGAGTTACATTTTTCTATTACTTGCAACTGAAAAAGACTTAAAAGTGCTTATTATTTGAGGACTCCTCTGCACCATGTAAGGAATCTGAAAATAGGGAAATTTGTAATTTCAGAAAAAGTCCATATTTCCTCAGAGGACTCAGACTCTTGCTGTACCAAAAATGCTGCTCTTTCTCTCCCACTAATTAGACAGCCTAACTGACAAAGAGTCAGTCTCAATAGTCCTATCCTAAGACTTTTCACTTTAGGCTTCCAAAGGAAAATATTTAAAACACTGCTATATGGTATATTTGAAAGTTGTTAAGGGAGTAAATTCTTGGAGAAGGCAATGGCACCCCACTCCAGTACTCTTGCCTGGAGAAATCCCATGGATGGAGGAGCCTGGTAGGCTGCAGTCCATGGGGTCTCGAAGAGTCGGACACGACTGAGCGACTTCACTTTCACTTTTCACTTTCCTGCATTGGAGAAGGAAATGGCAACCCACTCCAGTGTTCTTGCCTGGAGAATCCCAGGGACGGGGGAGCCTGGTGGGCTGCCGTCTATGGGATCGCACAGAGTCAGACACGACTGAAGTGACTTACCAGTAAGGGAGTAAATTCTAAGAGTTCTCATCACACACTTTTTCTCTTTCATTTCTTTTAAATATTTATTTGAGATAATGGATGCTAACTAAATTTATCGTGGTAACCATTCCATGATATATGTAAGTCAAACCATTATTCTGTACACCTTAAACTTGTACAGTGCTGTATGTCAATTGTATCTCAATTAAATTGGGGAAAAAAACCCTTAACTGTCAAAATGGAGTGCAAAAAAAAAAAAAAAAAGATTATCTTTTTGTTCTTGGGATAGATAAAATTCTTAAACGGTACCAAAAAATAGAGCTAGCATAAAAGGAAGATTGACAAATTAGACTATATTTAAATATTTGTTGTCATTCAGTCAGTCATGTCTGATTCTTTGAAACCACATGGACTGCAGCATACCAGCCTTCTCTACACTTTACCATCTCTTGGAGCTTGCACAAACTCATGTCCTTTGAGTCAGTGATGCCATCCAACCATCTCATCCTCTGTCGTCCCCTTCTCCTCCTGGCTTCAATCTTTCCCAGCATCAGGGTCTTTTTCAATAAGTCAGCTCTTTCCATCAGGTGGCCATAGTACTGGAGCTTGCGTGATGCCTCAGCATCAGTCCCTCAAATGAATACTCAGGATGGATTTCCTTTAGAATTGACTGGTTTGATCTTGCTGTCCAAGGAACTCTCAAGATTCTTCTCCAACACCACAGTTAAAAAGCATGGATTCTTTGGTGCTAGCCTTCTTTATGGTCCAACTCTCGCATCCATACATGACCACTGGAAAACCATAGCTTTGACTATGCAGACCCTTATTGGCAAAGAAATGTCTCTGCTATTTAATATGCTGTGTAGGTTTTTCATAGCTTTTCTTCCAAGGAGCAAGTGTCTTTTAAATTCATGCTGCAGTCACCATCTGCAGTGATTTTGGAGCCCCCCAAAATGAAGCCTGTCACTATTTCCATTGTTTCCCCATTACTTGCCATGAAGTAATGGGACTGGATGCCATGATCTTAGTTTTGTGAATGCTGAGTTTTAAACCAGCTTATTCACTCTCCTCTTTCACCTTCATCAATACGCTCTTTAGTTCCTCTTCACTTTCAGCCATAAGGGTGGTGTCATCTGCATATCTGAAGTTACTGATATTTCTCCCAGCAATCTTGATTCCAGCTTGTGCTTCATCCAGCCTGGCATTTGGCATGATGTACTCCACATATAAGTTAAACAAGCAGGGTGACAATATATAATCTTGATGGATTCCTTTCCCAATTTTGAGCCAGTCAGTTGTTCCATGTAAGATTCTAACTGTTAGTTATTGACCTGCATATAGGTTTCTCAGGTGGCAGGTAAGGTGGTCTGGTATTCAAATCTCTTTAAGAATTTTCCATAGTTTGTTGTAATCCACACAGTCAAAGACTTTAGCATAGTCAATGAAGCATAAGTAGATGTTTTTCTGGAATTGCCTTGCTTTTTCTATGATCCAACATAGAAAACATAGATCAGTTGGCAATTGATCTCTGATTACTCTGCCTTTTATAAATCCAACTTGCACATCTGGAAGCTTTCAGTTTATGTATTGCTGAAACCTAACTTGAAGCATTTTGAGAATTACCTTGCTAGCATGTGAGATGAGTACAATCTTGTGATAGTTTGAACCTTCTTTGGCATTGTCCTTCTTTGGAATTGGAATGAAAACTGACCTTTTCCAGTCCTGTGGCTACTGCTGACTTTTCCAAATGTGCTGGCATATTGAGTGCAGCACTTTAACAGCATCATCTTTTAAGATTTGAAATAGCTCTGCTGGAATTGTGGGCATTTCAATTGGCACTAGTGGTAAAGCACCTACCTCCATTAGGTTTGTTTGCAATGATGCTTCCTAAGGCCCACTTGACATCATAATCCAAGAAGTCTGTCTCTAGGTTAGTGATCACACCATTGTGGTTATCTGTGTCATTAAGATCTTTTTTACACAGTTCTTCTGTGTATTCTTGCCACCTCTTCCTGATATCTTCTGCTTCTATTCGGTCCATAATATTTCTGCCCTTTATTGTGCCAATCTTTGCATAAATACGCCCTTGATATCTCTAATTTTCTTAAAGAGATCTCTAGTCTTTCCCATTCTATTGTTTTCCTCTATTTCTTTGTACTGTTCACTTAGGAAGGCTTTCTTATCTCTCCTTGCTATTCTTTGGAACCCTGCATTCAGATGGGTATATCTTTCATTTTCTCCTTTGTCTTTCAGTTCTCTTCTTTTTTCAGCTATTTGTAAGGCCTCTTCAGACAAACATTTTGCCTTGCTCCATTTCTTTTTCTCGGGGATGATTTTGATCACCTCGTTCTGTATAATGTCATCAAGTTCCGTCCATAGTTCTTCAGGCACTCTGTTTATAAGGTCTAATCCCTTGAATATATTTGTCACTTCTACTGTTCGACACTTCTACTGTCAAACAGGAGATGGCAAGAGTGAATATTGACATTTTAAGAATCAGTGAATTAAAATGGACCAGAATGGGTGAATTTAATTCAGATAACCGTTATATCCATTACTGTGGGCAAGAATCTCTTAGAAGAAATGGAGTAGCCCTCATAGTCAACAAAAGGGTCTGAAATGCAGTACTTGGCTGCAATCTCAGAAATGACAGGATGATCTCAGTTCATTTTCAAGGCAAACCATTGAATATCACAGTAATCCAAGTCTATGCCCCAACCACTAATGCTGAAGGACTGAAGTTGAACAGTTCTATGAAGACCTACAAGACCTAGAACTAACACCAAAAAAGATGTCCTTTTCATCAGAGGGGATTGGAATGCAAAAGTAGGAAGTCCAGAGTTACCTGGAGTAACAGACAAGTTTGGCTTTGGAGTACAAAATGAAGCAGGGCAAAGACTAACAGAGTTTTTCTAAGAGAACTCACTGATCATAATAAACACCCTCTTCTGACAACACAGGAGATGACTTTACAGATGGACATCACCCGTTAGTCAATACCAAAATCAGATTGATTATATTAGTTGCAGCCAAAAATAAAGAAGCTCTACACAGTCAGCAAAAACAGATCATGTATTCCTATTGCCAAATTCAGACTTAAATTGAAGAAAGTAGGGAAAACCACTAGGCCATGCAGGTATTACCTAAATCAAATCTTTTATGATTATACAGTGGAAGTGACAAATAGAATCAAGGGATTCGATCTGGTAGACAGAGTGCCTGAAGCACTATGGATGGAGGTTTGTAACATTGTATAGAAAGCGATGACCAAAATCATCCCCAAGAAAAAGAAATGCAAAAAAGGCAAAATGGTTTCCTAAGGAGACCTTATAAATAGCTGACAAAAGAAGAAAGTGAAAAGCAAAGGATAATGGGAAAGATACACCCAACTGAATGCAGAGTTCCAAAGAATAGCAAGGAGAGATAAGAAAGTCTCCTAAGTGAACAGTGCAAAGAAATAGAGGAAAACAATAGAATGGGAAAGACTAGAGATCTCTTCAAGAATATTACAGATACCATGGGAACACTTCATGCAAAGATGGGTGCATGCAGGACAGAAATGGTAAGGACTTAATGGAAGCAGAAGAGATTGAGAAGAAGTGGCAAGAATACGCAGAAGAACTTTACAAAAAAAGGTCTTAATGACCTGAATAACCATGAAGCTGTGGTCAGTCACCTAGAGCCAGACATCCTGGAGTGTGAAGTCAAGTGTGCCTGAGGAAGCATTACTATGCACAAAACTAGTGAAGATGATGGAATTCCAACTGAGCTATTTCAAATCCTAGAAGATGATACTGTAAAAGTGCTGCACTCAATATGCCAGCAAATTTGGAAAAGTCATCAGTAGCCACAGGACTGGAAAAGGTCAGTTTTCATTCTAATCCCAAAGAAGGGCAATGCCAAAGAATGCTCAAACTACTGTGCAGTTGCACGCACTCACATGCTAACAAGGTAATGCTCAAAAATCTTCCAAGCTGTGGATTTTAAATACATGTACCGAGAACTACCAGATATACAAGTTGGATTTGGAAAAAGCAGAGGAACCAGAGATCAAATTGTCAACATCCATTGAATTTTAGAGAAAGCAAGAGAATTCCACCAGAACTTTGATCAGAGGTACAGGACAGAGCCTCCAGAAGGAATCAATCCTACCAATACCTTGATTTCAGTCTTCTGGCCTCCATAGCAGTGAGAGAATGGATTTCTGTTGTTTTAAGTCATCTAGTTTAATGTAAGTTATAGATAGCCACTTACAAGTTTAGGAGACCCTATATCGTGGGCTCTTGCCTGCCACTCAGATTAAACTTTTCACACTTCCCAACCTCACTGTTAATCTCTCCTCACATTTACCCTTCTCTTTATGTAACACACAGGTATTTCTACCCTTAGGGACTTTGTCTATTGCTACCATGTGCTTGAAAATCCCCCTTCCATCCTCACAATCTGCTCACAGAAGGCTTCTCCTTGTCACGTGTCTCTCAGCTGAAATGCAGCTTTCTGAGAGGTCATCCTGAATCTCTTAACCACCTCCTCTTGCAGTTAGTCTCTATCACATAACACTTCTTTCCTTCACAGAAGTCATCACAAATGATAAGTATCTTGTTCATGTGCTTACTAGATTGTGAGCTCAATGAAGGTAGAGTTATTGACCACTCATCTATTTGAAAATTATTAGTTGATGGTCAATTATACATGAGGCAGCACTCTAGGCATTTGGAGAATGCAGTGAAGCAAACAAAATCCATCTCTGCTCCTATGATTGACATTCTAGTCCATTTTCCAAGGCTGTCTCCTCATATCTGAGGCAGTCTTTGCTATTTATTGGTCATTCATTCAATATTAATTGAATGTTAATTGAATTCTAGCTGGAAACACTAAGTTCTTGTCACAAATTCTCTCTCCTTTTTCCAGCCAAAGCTTGGTTCTACACTTATTAAAAGATTCAATAAGCCAAGACAATTTTGAGAGAATTTCAAACTTGCCATTTCCAAGATTTTTATGTTACAAAGATCTCAGAACTTCCTCAGCCATCTTGTCTCATCCCCAGGTTTTTTTTTGCCACTTCTAATAGTGTGATCGGATGAAAGAAACATTTCCCCTTGGAAGATGTACTGGGAAACCAAACAAAAGATCAAGTCACACTGGACTTGCAAGGCTTCGCCAAAGATGGCAGACCCCAGGGCCATTGGCTCAATTAACCACTGCCATGTCTAAAGGTCAGACTCTGGGACTGTTTAATTGTGGCTATTAAAGGGCTCGAGCAGCTGCTTTGTGGCAGTAATTTGGAGCCCAGAAGAAACCAGAAGCAGCAGCAGCAGACCAGGTCATTTGAAAAAAAGCCAGCTGGGCTCCCCATACACAGCCTGATAACAGTTGGGAATTTCCACAAGTACTTAACCTGGCTTAGAAGTCATGACCTCACTAAAAGTAGACCTCTCCTCCTCCCCAGATGAAATTGCAAAGTGGTTCTTTGCCGCTCTCCTCCCCTGACCATCATTCTTGGCTCCACGTTTTTCATCCTTGACCCTGAATTCCAGATACCTTGCTATTCAATTTATCAGTTAATGAATTAACATGTAGTTACTTAGCAACTGTGAGATACAAGCAAAGGCAAGGATGCTACCACATTTCCACCCCTTTCAGCCCGGACCTCATCTCAAAGACCTGGCTTTGTATTGAAGATATAGCTAGCTCATCACGGGCACACTTTCCTGCTGAGCCTAGATATGGACTCACAGTTTTTCTCAGCACCACTCTCCAGCCAGTCAAGACCCATTGCTCAAGCCTGGCACTGAACCAAAATCTTTTTGCTATCTCTGGATTTTTCTCCAAACTCCACCTTTAGCCACTGAATTGCAGAGACTCACTGAAGCTATGCAGCTGGTTTGTGGTAGACTTGCGAATCAGGCACCCTGTCTTCTTGTCTAGGGCTCTTCATGGCGTTCCGTATAAACAAGCAAAATAACAGGTCAAAGTCAACTAGATTTATTAGCCAAAACAAAAGTAAGAAGTACAAAATAAAGAAATATTTACCATTATATTATAAATTTTTTGTGCTGTGCTCAGTCACTCCAGTCATGTATTACTCTTTGTGACCCTATGGGCTATAGCCTGCCCGGCTTCTCTGTCCATGGGATTCTCCAGGCAAGAATACTGGAGGGGGGTGCCACGCCCTCCTCCAGGGGATCTTTCTGACCCAGGAATCTAACCTGCATCTGCTGTGTCTCCTACAGGCAGATTCTTTACCCACTGAGCTGCCTGGAAACTTTGGAGAATAATATTATAAATTACATATAATATGATTACTATGTAATCATAGCTACTATTTACTTTGCAGACCATCTTCTTTAATTCTTGTAGTATCTTTATGTGATAGATAACATCCTCTCTATTTCATATAGATGAGAAAATTGAAATTCTGAGAGTTTAAGTAGTTTCCCTGAAAGCTGCTAAACGCTAATGGTGGAGCTGGATTTGGCCCGAGATAGATTCAACTCTTCATATGCCTTATTTCTACACATTGCTACCCTTGTTAGGAAATAATTCTCCACGGATCTCTTGAATTTCTGCACATTTGATGGGCAGAGACAATGACCATCTTTTGCTCTAGACTATCTTTTCAAGGATGCCAATAAACAGCCTTGAAGGATACAGCTAGTGTCTCTCTCTAAAGAGAACACACTTGTCTGCTGTCCAGGGTAATAAAGATAATATCTCCTCTGGGGCAAAGTTTAGGAAAGCTTGCTTACAACTTACTACAAAAGATTGGAATTTCTTAACTTCAGGGTTGTGACCTGATATGACCAAAGCCCACTTGGATGTCCACTGTCCCCATGATACCTGGGTGCCAAGAAGAAAAAATGTAACCCCCGCAGCTCCTGCTGTTCCATGAGCCAAAAAGTCTTTCCTCTCTCATGCAGGTATCATGTGTCTCTTGATAGCTTACAAGTAGAGCAAAAACCTCAGACCCTTCACAATTCTTAATGACCATGAATTCTGTAGTATGAAAGATCTCAGAAGGTTGTCGCCTCTGGCTGCCTACTCCAGCAGGAGCTCAAGTTGTTACTTCATCCTATTTTCAACTGAGGTTAGTCACCCAGGGTCCTAGTCCCTCAGTGACTGAATAAGCACTGCTGAAGATTAGTCTGAAGTAATATCAGTCACTATTCTATTTGCCTCTCATAGATAAGACGGCATTTTCACAGCATTTATCCTTATGTATTAGAAACGTAGCTATTTCAGGTACCACAGGAAGCCAAAAGTAAGGGGTGCTGTTTGTGAGAGAGGCTTCTCCCTGCCCACACTGGACTGCACTATTCCTCCCCACCTGGTGGGCACTGCCCACCCCTCAGAGGGGTCAATGGCTGGCACTGGTCACCTGGCCTCCCAGGCCAGTTTCATTAGTCATTCTTTCTCCTGTAATGAATCCTCAGCTTTGCTTTGACTGTGGAGACCAGTTCATTCTGCTTCTTGTCAGAATGAAGATGTGAATATTCCTTATTGTGATTTTTTGCTTCTCCAACCACCGAAGTCGTTATTAGATCAAATCACAGAACGAGGTAGAGAACTTTATTCACTGAAAATGTTCTATGAGGACATTACCAGAGAAGCCAGTGGAGGAAATTAGAGCCATATTTGCAGGAGGCGGGCACCTTCCTTCATGAAGCAAGAGACAGAGCCTGAGGTTCATGTCCGTGTATGCGCTGTTCTGGCAGCAGGCAGGGGGACAAATTTCATCACGTTTCTCCAGCAAGGAGATAAAAATGAGCAGGTGGAAGAGTGAGGGCAATGATGACTCTTTTGAAACCAAGTAGATGAGCGACGGGAGAGGTGTTTAAGAGTTTTCATGGTTGCGAACCTGGAGGAGAGAGTCTGATGTCTAGAAAGTGTTTCTAAGATTCTTTGTACAACATGCTTATGTAAAATCCCCTGGCAGCCCCTTTGAGAAAATTAGTAGTGATCAATATCAACCTTCAGAGCTTCTGGAGTCCTTTTTAATGCGTTTCCGCTTAATGTGACTCCACTTAGAGACTGACCCCAAAGGATGCCAACATCTATCTTACCCTGAACTAAGAATGCACAGCAGTGTGTCATGCCTTCCTACGAATGGCTTATTTAAAATCTTGGTTCTTTTCCTACAATTTTTCTCTGACTAGCAAGCAGAATTGGAGTAAGAGAATGAGAACTAGAACATTTTCTTTTTATTGTAACAAGGAAAAATATAAGTACCTCAAAGAGGAGGAAAGTAACTGGAAGACAAGTAAAAGAAACCACTCAAGGGTCCTCATATGAACCTTAAAAGATAGGTGTGTTAGCCCCCTTCTACAAGTGAAACTAAAGCAGAAAATTAGTCATCTTATTCAAATGTGGAAGAGTAAACTAGCTGCTCCATCAACCTCAAAGTTTCATTTTTATCTTATTTGCATTTATCTTATTTGCAAAGTAGTTAGGCCATGAGGCAGAGTAGAGGCCATCACTGGGAGGACCTCAGTCCTGTGACCCCCACCTGAGTGCAAAGGAGGCTGGGAAATGAGGTCTGGCTGTGTGTACAGGAAGAGAAAAGTGTTGAGGATCTGTGACAGGCTGTGCTACCAAGCTAAAATAATTAGTAGGTAGCAGGGGCAGCCTTCAGATCTAGGTCTCATGGTCTCCAAAGCTAATACACTCAGCTAAAATACTGGATCATTTCCTCTTCTGAAGGTTTATTTATTTTTTTATTAGGACAGGTTTGAATAAACAGTAAAATCTGCTTTTCTCACTACACTTTTTTAGCGTCCTTTTAACAGATTCCCCCGTCCCCCATTAAAAAAAAAAATCAACCTCAGAGCTTTTTATTTATGAAATGAATCTTATCTGCATTTAATTTCCCATTCCCCTTTTTTGAAGGAAGATTTGGCATTCAGTAAAAAGAAAATACATTACATACTCTTATCGCCTCCCTGCAATAGAGGATGGGAAGGGGATGCTCAGCTTGAACAAACCCCATCCCTGACAGAGGGCCAGAGAAGAAAGGGAAATACAAGATGATGAAGCTCCTCCAGAAGCTTGTGCCCAAAGATAGGCCCCAAAATATCATAATATCATATGATTGCTTAAGTGGCTCATGTTAAGCATCACACCAAAAAATCAAAAACACCCTCCCATTTTTAAATGTAAATACTTTTCCTTTTCTACATCTGAAAGCCACATGTGATTTCCAATCCACCAGCACAAACAGACTGACAGACAACATCCCTCAGGAAATGCTTGCTATGCCATCAGGTTTCAGCACTCTCCCCCTTTCCCCTCCGGAGCAAGCCCGTAACTCTGCATTTGTGTAAAAACACATGTGTGGCATATTTATTCACAGGCTGCTGGGCAGAGCAGACATCCCTGCAGCCCTTCCTGGTTATGCACTCATGAAGTGACTGCACGCTCCCTGCTTTGTGTCCATGCCCACAATGGGGCATCCACAGGTGCCCACAAAACATCAAGTAGCCCAAAGCTAGAGCCTGCCTTGCAAGGGTAACAGACGTTTCCGGGCCACCCAACCCCACCCCCAAGGAGACAGGGTAGGTGCTTCTTTCTCCGTGCTCCCTCCTCAGTGCTCCCTTGGTTCTGGATTGGTAGCTTTTGACGTTTATCGTAGCGTAAACGCTGTGTACATCTGTACTCAAGTTTATGGGCAATCCATCCATTTTAGAACCTAGCACAGCCTGCTACACACACTAATTCTGTAAAATTTTCTCTGATAAATGAGTGAATTAATGAAGAAAAATTCAGAATCCTGAACAATACCTTGTGTTAACAATTCAGGGACCTAAAACGTTACATATAATGATCACTAAGTTTTCTGGTTCCACCTAAAAACAAGCACTTGATAAACCTATATAGTTACTGATGTGCTTTTCAGCTTGACTCATGGTTAAAAATTTAAATGTAATTCTTTAAATTGTGAGCTGACTTTTCGGAGCACATGTGATGGTCAACATATGCATTCTTCCTCTTTGTTGAATGCCTGAACTAATTTAAAATTGACAACTCGATAAAGTAGGTGCTATTACCATCCCCTGAAGATGAGGAAACTGAGTCATAAAAAGGATAAGTGACTTGTTCACAGATACATAGATGCCAAAGGTCAGAGCTGAGACTCACTAAGAAGACTGGCTCCAGAGAGTGTCTTAACCACTAAGCTAAATTCATTCATTTAACAGCAACTTATTGACATCTACTGATGTGCTCAATTAAAATAAATTAATTTCAAAGGATAAATCCTCTGAAGACAATGGCCTGAAACAGTGAGATAGAGGAGCATTGGTTAGCAAGCCGAGGGAAGTTCTCTGAGGGCTGGCTTTTGAGTTGAGACTTGTTTGCCAAGAAGTGACCAGCCAGGTAAAGCTGAAAGAGGAACAAGTTCCCAGAAGAAGATACTGCAAATGCAAAGGTCACAAAACACAGAGAGCTTGACATGTTGAGGAACAGGGCAGTGTGGCAGAAGGATAGTGAGCAGAGAGAGGCAAGTACATGATGAAACCAGAGAAACTGGCAGATGCATAAGAGTTGTTGTAAGGTTCACGGTCAGTGCAATAGGGAGCCATTTGCTGGTGTTCAGTAGCTAAATCATGTCTGACTCTGCAATCCTGTGCACTGCAGCGCACCAGGCTTCCTTGTCCTTCACTGTCTCCCGGAGCTTGCTCAAACTCAGTCCATTGATTCAGTGATGCAATCCAACCATCTCATCCTCTTCCATCTCCGTCTCCTCCTGCCCTCAATCTTTCCCAGCATCAGAGTTTTTCCAAAGCATTGACTCTTTGCATCATGTGGCCAAAGTATTGCAGCTTCAGCATCAGTCCTTCCAATGAATATTCAGGGTTGATTTCTTTTAGGATTGACTGATTTGATCTCTTTGCAGCTCAAGGGACTCTTGCGAGTCTTCTCCAGCACCACAGTTTGAAAACATCAATTCTATGGTATTGAGCCTTCTTTATGGTCCAACTCTCACATCCGTACATGACTAGTGAAAAAACTGTATCTTTGACTATATGAACCTTTGTTGACAAAGTAATGTCTCTGCTTTATGATATGCTATCTAGGTTTGTCATATCTGTTCTTCCAAGGAGCAAGTGTCTTTTAATTTCATGACTGCAGTCACTGTCTGCAGTGATTTTGGAGCTCAAGAAAATAAAATCTGTCACTGTTCTGCTTTTTACCATCTACTTGCCATTAAGTGATGAGGCTGGATGTCATGATCTTAGTTTTTTGAATGTTGAGTTTTAAGCCAGCTTTCCCGCTCTCCTCTTTCACCTTTATCAAGAGGCTCTTTAGTTCCTCTTCACGTTCTGACATTACAGTGGCATAATCTGCATATCTGGAAAAGGCAATGGCACCCCACTCCAGTACTCTTGCCTGGAAAATCCCATGGACAGAGGAGCCTGGTAGGCTGCACTCCATGGGATCACTGAGAGTCGGACATGACTGAGCGACTTCGCTTTCACTTTTCACTTTCATGCAGTGGAGAAGGAAATGGCAACCCACTTCAGTGTTCTTGCCTGGAGAATCCCAGGGACAGGAGAGCCTGGTGGGCTGCCATTTATGGGGTCACACAGAGTCGGACACAACTGAAGTGACTTAGCAGCAGCAGCAATCTGCATATCTCAGATTATTGATATTTCTCCCAGAAATTTTGATTCCAGCTCGAGCTTCCTCTAACCTTGCATTTTGCAGGATTTAATTTGCATATAAATTAAATAAGCAGGGTGACAATATACAGCCGTGATGTACTCCTTTCCAAATTTTGAACCAGTCCATTGTTCCATGTCAATTTCTTATTGGTTCTTCTTGAACTGCATACAGTTTCTCAGATGATAGATAAGGTGATCTATTATTCCCATCTAAGAATTTTCCACTGTTTGTTTGGAAACAAACACATTCAAATGCTTTCGTGTAGTCAATGAAGCAGAAGAAGATGTTTTTCTGGAATTCTCTTGCTTTTTTGATGATCAAATGGATGCTGCCAATTTGATCTCTGGTTCCTCTGCCCTTTCTAAATCCAGCTTGTACATCTGGAATTTCTTAGTTCATGTACTTGTTAAAGCCTAGCTTGAAGCATTTTGAGCATTACCTTCCTAGCATGTGTTCAGTTCAGTTCAATTCAGTTCAGTCACTCAGTCATGTCTGACTCTTTGTGATCCCACGAATTGCAGCACGCCAGGCCTCCCTGTACATCACCAACTCCCGGAGTTCACGCAGACTCACATCCATCAAGTCAGTGATACCATCCAGCCATCTCATCCTCTGTCATCTCCTTCTCCTCCTGCCCCCAATCCCTCCCAGCATCAGAGTCTTTTCCAATGAGTCAACTCTTTGCATGAGATGGCCAAAATACTGGAGTTTCAGCTTCAGCATCATTCCCTCCAAAGAAATTCCAGGGCTGATTTCTTTCAGAATGGACTGGTTGGATCTCCTTGCAGTCCAAGGGACTCTCAAGAGTCTTCTCCAACACCACAGTTCAAAAGTATCAATTCTTCAGTGCTCAGCCTTCTTCACAGTCCAACTCTCACATCCATACATGACCACGGGAGAAACCATAGCCTTGACTAGACGAACCTTTGTTGGCAAAGTAATGTCTCTGCTTTTGAATATGCTATCTAGGTTGGTCATAACTTTCCTTCCAAGGAGTAAGCGTCTTTTAATTTCATGGCTGCAGTCACCATCTGTAGTGATTTTGGAGCCCCCCAAAATAAAGTCTGACACTGTTTCCACTGTTTCCCCATCTATTTCCCATGAAGTGATGGGACCAGATGCCATGATCCTCGTTTTCTGAATGTTGAGCTTTAAGCCAAGTTTTTCACTCTCCACTTTCACTTTCATCAAGAGGCTTTTAGTTCCTCTTCACTTTCTGCCATAAGGGTGTTGTCATCTGCATATCTGAGGTGATTGATATTTCTCCCGGCAATCTTGATTCCAGTTTGTGCTTCTTTCAGTCCAGCATTTCTCATGATGTACTCTGCATATAAGTTAAATAAGCAGGGTGATAATATACAGCCTTGACGTACTCCTTTTCCTATTTGGAACCAGTCTGTTGTTCCATGTCCAGTTCTAACTGTTGCTTCCTGACCTGCATACAGATTTCTCAACAGGCAGGTCAGGTGGTCTGATATTCCCATCTCTTTCAGAATTTTCCACAGTTTATTGTGATCCACACAGTCAAATGCTTTGGCATAGTCAATAAAGCAGAAATAGATGTTTTTCTGGAACTCACTTGCTTTTTCCATGATCCAACGGATGTTGGCAATTTGATCTCTGGTTCTTCTCCTTTTCTAAAACCAGCTTGAACATCAGGAAGTTCATGATTCACATATTGCTGAAGCCTGGCTTGGAGAATTTTGAGCATTACTTTACTAGCGTGTGAGATGAGTGCAATTGTGCAGTAGTTTGAGCATTCTTTGGCATTGCCTTTCTTTGGGATTGGAATGAAAACTGACCTTTTCCAGTCCTGTGGCCACTGCTGAGTTTTCCAAATTTGCTGGCATATTGAGTGCAGCACTTACACAGCATCATCTTTCAGGATTTGAAATAGCTCAACTGGAATTCCATCACCTCCACTAGCTTTGTTCGTAGTGATGCTTTCTAAGGCCCACTTGACTTCACATTCCAGGATGTCTGGCTCTAGGTCAGTGATCACACCATCGTGATTATCTGGGTCATGAAGATCTTTTTTGTATAGTTCTTCTGTGTATTCTTGCCACCTCTTCTTAATATCTTCTGCTTCTGTTAGGTCCATTCCTTTTCTGTCCTTTATCAAGCCCATCTTTGCATGAAATGTTCCCTTGTTATCTTTAATTTTCTTGAAGAGATCTCTAGTCTTTCCCATTCTATTGTTTTCCTCTATTTCTTTGCATTGATCACTGAGGAAGGCTTTCTTAACTCTTCTTGCTGTTCTTTGGAACTCTGCATTCAGATGCTTATATCTTTCCTTTTCTCTTTTGCTTTTCACTTCTCTTCTTTTCACAGCTATTTGTAAGGCCTCCCCAGACAGCCATTTTGCTTTTTTGCATTTCTTTTCCATGGGGATGGTCTTGATCCCTGTCTCCTGTACAATGTCACAAACCTCATTCCATAGTTCATCAAGCACTCTATCTATCAGATCTAGGCCCTTAAATCTATTTCTCACTTCCACTGTATAATCATAAGGGATTTGATTTAGGTCATACCTGAATGGTCTAGTGGTTTTGCCTACTTTCTTCAATTTCAGTCTGAATTTGGCAATAAGGAGTTCATGATCTGAGCCACAGTCAGCTCCTGGTCTTGTTTTTGCTGACTGTATAGAGCTTCTCCATCTTTGGCTGCAAAGAATATAATCAATCTGATTTCGGTGTTGACCATCTAGTGATGTCCATGTGTAGAGTCTTCTCTTGTGTTGTTGGAATAGGATGTTCCACATGTTCCTAGCATGTGAAACGAGTGCAATTGTGTGGTAGTTTGAAAATTCTTTTGCATTGCCCTTCTTTGAGATTGGAATGAAAACTGACCTTTTCCAGTCCTGTGGCCACTATTGACTTTTCCAAATTTGCTGGCATATTGTGTGCGGCACTTCAACAGCATCATCTTTTAGGATTTGAAATAGCTCAGTTGGAATTCCATCACCTCCACTAGCTTTGTTCATAGTAATTCTTCCTAAGGCCCACTTGATTTCATACTTCAGGATGTCTGACTCTAGGTAAGTGATCCCAACATCATGGTTACTCAGGTCATTAAGGCCTCTTTGGTATAGTTCTTCAGTGTATTCCTGCCACCTCTTCTTAATATCTTCTTCTATTATGTCCATACTGTTTCTGTCCTTCATTGTGCCCATCTTTGCTTGAAATGTTCCCTTAATATCTCTAGCTTTCTTGAAGATATCTCTAGTCATTTTCATTACATTGTTTTCCTCTATTTATTTGCAGTGTTTTCTTAAGAAGGCTTTCTTACCCCTCCTTGCTATTCTCTGGAACTCTGCATTCAGTTGGGTATATCTTTTCTTTTCTCCTTTGCCTTTCGCTTCTCTTCTTTTCTCAGCTATTTGTAAGGCCTCCTTAGACAACCACTTTGCCATTTTGCATTTCTTTTTCTTCGGAATGGTTTTGATCAATACCCCCTGTACAATGTTACAAACTAATATCCATAGTTCTTCTGTCACTCTGTCTACCAGCTCTAATCCCTTGCATCTATTTGTCACTTCCACTGTGTAATCATCAGGGATTTGATTTAGATCATACCTGAATGGCCTAGTAGTTTTCATTATTTTATTCAATTTAAGTCTGGATTTTGCAATAAAGAACTGATGATCTGACCACAGTCAGCTCCAGGTCTTGTTTTTGCTGACTATATATAGCTTCTCCATCTTTGGCTGCAAAAAATAAAATCGGTCTGATTCAGGATTGACCATCTGGTGATGTCCATGTGTAGAGTCATCCCTTGTGTTGTTGGAAGAGGGTGTTTGCTATGACCAGTGCATTCTTTTGACAAAGCTTTGTTAACCTTTGCTTCATTTTTTACTACAAGGCCAAACTTGCTTGTTAGTTCAAGTATCTCTTGACTTCCTACCTTTGCAGTCAAGTCTACCATGATGAAAAGAACATCTTTTCGGTGTTAATTCTATAAGGTCTTGTATGTTTTCATAGAACCATACAACTTCAGCATTTTCAGCATTAGTGATTGGAGCATAGACTTGGATTACTGTGATATTGAATGGTTTGCCTTAGAAACAAGCTGAGATCATTCTTTTGAGTAGATATTATGGTCATCTGACGGGGAAGGCAGTGGCAACCCACTCCAGTACTCTTGCCTGGAAAATCCCATGGATGGCGGAGCCTGGTGGGCTGCAGTTCATGGGGTTGCTATGAGTCGGACACGACTGAGCGACTTCACTTTCACTTTTCACTTTCCTGCATTAGAGAAGGAAATGGCAACCCACTCCAGTGTTCTTGCCTGGAGAATCCCAGGGACGGGGGAGCCTGGTAGGCTGCCGTCTATGGGGTCGCACAGAGTCGGACACGACTGAAGCGACTTAGCAGCAGCAGCAGCATGGTCATGTGAATTAAATTCTCCCATTCCCTTCCATTTTAATTCACTCAGTCCTAAAATATCAACATTCACTCCTGCTGTCTTCTGTTTGACCATTTCCAATTCATCTTGATTCATAGACCTAACATTCCAGGTTCCTATGCAATGTTGCTCTTAACAGCATCAGATTTTACTTTCACCAACAGACACATCCACCACTGGGAGCTGTTTTTTGCTTTGGCTCAGCCTGTTCATTCCTTCGTGTGCTATTTCTCTGCTCTTCTCCAGGAGCATATTGGACATCTACTGACTTGGGGGGGAGTTCATCTTTCAGTGTCATATCTTTTTGCCTCTTCATACTATTACAGGGTTCTTAAGGCATGAATGCTGAAGTGGTTTGCCATTCCCTTCTCCAGTGGACCACGTGTTGGCTGGGGCTCTCCACCATGATCCATCCAACTTCAGTGTTCCTACATGGCATGGCTCATAGTTTCATTATGTTGCACAAAGCTGTGATCCACGTGATCATTTGTGTTATTGTTCTTGATTGTGGTTTTCATTCTGTATGCCCTCTGAGGTTGTAATTATTCTGATTATTTTGTGTGGAGTTAACTAGTTAATTATTAACTAGTTATTCACTCAGTTAATAATGAGGCAAATTATAATGGAAGAAGAGAGACAAATAGTGAGGCTCCTGCAGTAGTTTGGATAAGTTCAGGTAGGAGCTGATGGTAGCTCGGCTAAGACTGCAGTGGTTGAAGAGGCATAGGTGGTATCTAGATGCAGTGGAGATGATGAGAGGAAGCGTTCAGAAAGTATTTTGGTGATAGCGCACCCATGCTGCTGCTGCTGCTAAGTCACTTCAGTCGTGTCCGACTCTGTGTGACCCCATAGACGGCAGCCACCAGGCTCCCCCATCCCTGGGATTCTCCAGGCAAGAACACTGGAGTGGGTTGCCATTTCCTTCTCCAATGCATGAAAGTGAAAAGTGAAAGTGAAGTCGCTCAGTCATGTCTGACTCTTTGCAACCCCATGGACTGCAGCCTACCAGGCTCCTCTGTCCATGGGATTTTCCAGGCAAGAGTACTGGAGTGGGGTGTCATTGCCTTCTCTGAGCACACCCATAGGACATCATAAATGGAAGCAACCATCAAGAAAGGGCTACACCTGGAAATTGGCTCTGATATTAACCCACCTGAAATAGGCATCAAGGGCCCAGAACTGGGGAGAACTCTTTCTTGATCGGTAGGCATCATCAGTCCTCTAGTTTCTGCCTTGGAGTTGTGCCGTGTGGACTTTTTTTAGTGAGAGATCATCATTCAGAATCCATTAGAGTGACGTCTAGGAGCTGTCAAGACTGTTTACCTCCCCTGCCATCAAGGGATTTGTGTATTCACAGAACACTGAAGGGCGTTCACTCATGTTGAGTGGATGGGAATTTGATAGGTAGGTATGTCCAAGCAGAGGGAACAGGTGGAACAGAATGTAAGGTCAGGAAAGTAGAGGGAGAATGCAGTGCAAGTATAGAAAGAGATAAAGGCTAGAAAGAGTGCTTTTATGAAGGCTCTTGAATCCTTGTGTGCTTTATTCTTAATAGAGAATCTGCAAAGGATTTCAGAAAGGCAGAGAGAACCATGAATTGTTAAAGCTGAAAGGAACCCAGCAATTACAGATTCCACCTGCTTAACGTTGCAAACTCTCCTATATCCCTTTTAAAGAAATCACCCCAGCATCAGTGTGCATTACAGATGGCTAAGCCTACAGATTTCAACATATCAGCCCCCAGTCTTTGCAGGAGTCTTTTGCTGAGGATAAATCAACAGATAGTTTGGAATGTTTACTGTGTGCCAACTTCTCTGGAGGAATCATATATGATGAAGACCAGTTCAGTTCAGTTCAGTCACTCAGTCATGTCCGACTCTTTGTGACCCCATGAATCACAGCACGCCAGGCCTCCCTCTCCATCACCAACACCTGGGGTTCACTCAAATTCATGTCCATCGTGTGGGTGAAGCCATCCAACCATCTCATTCTCTGTTGTCCTCTTATCCTCCTGCCCCAAATCCCTCTCAGCATCAGAGTGTTTTCCAAGAAGTCAACTCTTCACATGAGGTGGCCAAAGAACTGGAATTTCAGCTTTAGCATCATTCCTTCCAAAGAACACCCAGGACTGATCTCCTTTAGAATAGACTGGTTGAATCTCCTTGCTGTCCACGGGACTCTCAAGAGTCTTCTCCAACACCACAGTTCAAAAGCATCAATTCTTTGGTGCTCAGCTTTCTTCACAGTCCAACGCCCACATCCATACATGACCACTGGAAAAACCATAGCCTTGACTAGACGGACCTTTGTTGGCAAAGTAATGTCTCTGCTTTTCAATATGCTCTCTAGGTTGGTCATAACTTTCCTTTCAAGGAGCAAGCATCTTTTAATTTCATGGCTGCAATCACCATCTGCAGTGATTTTGGAGCCCCCAAAAATAAAGTCTGACACTGTTTCCACTGTTTCCCCATCTATTTCCCATGAAGTGATGGGACCAGATGCCATGATCTTTGTCTTCTGAATGTTGAGCTTTAAGCCCACTTTTTCACTCTCCTCTTTCACTTTTTCATCAAGAGGCTTTTTAGTTACATGGTCTCAGTTTATTCATACCTGTAATCTCAAGCTTATCTAGCATAAAAATGTAATTCTTTGCCATACCAAATTAGATTCTCTATTCTACCTTCTCCACAAGCTTTGATATGGGAGTGTCCCCTGACCAAATCTTCAGGCTCTTCAAATTGAACACGATATTACACAGATGAGCAGAGAGACCCAGATCTTAAACTCTACAAAGTGAACATGTCCAGAAAAGAAGCATCCTTAGAAATTGAGACATTTAAAAGCACTTTGCCTGAACTTTCTGAACATTGAGTGCCTTTTTTAGCAAGTGTATTGGTTAAAATACTGGTTTAGTTATTTGGCAGAGAATAGCAAAAAAAAAAAAAAAAATAATAATAATAATTAAAGTTTATTTCTCTAATGTAAGAATCTGAGCTGGTAATTAGTCAGGTTCCCATACCTGAAATTCTATACCCTCGCTTTGTCACTCACTAGTGCTGGCCTTATTTACATGGGCAGGGATGGCTCACCACGGCCATGTCCCCAGTCCAACTAGTGAGAAGGAGGAAGAGAGAAATGGAAAGCAACCAGAAATACCACACCTCACTTCCATTCACATCTCATTGACCAGAAATTAACCCATGACCACTCTCAGTGTGAAGGTGGCTGGGCAACTATGCGTTGGCTACTATTCTGAGGAGATGGTACTAAAAGGCACCAGAGGAGAATGGATCTTGGAGGCCAACAGGAACCTCTGCGTCATGAGAATCGGTGACCTGCCTCTGGAATGCTTAAATATTATTAATATCATGTTGACCACAAACTAGGCACCTATCAGAGAACTATTTCACTCAAGTTTGGTTCTCAAATTTTAAGATATAGATGGATGGTCCTCAGAATTGTTCAAAATAAACATTTTAAGCTCCAGTTCTAGAAGGATGGGAATCTAAATTTTTAAAGGCCACCACTTGTGATGCTTACACAGTTTTCACAATATGAAACGGGTGACCACTACTATGAGCTGCCTCATATACAATTTTGGAATGGTTTATAAATCTTGCATAATTCCATCTTACCACTTGTATCACCTAAATTTGAACTTGGGTTTAAACCAACTCTATAATCAGGTGTGGATGACCTAAACTGAAAGAACTTAGATTTCCTTATCACTGTTGAGATATATTAATCAAACTTTCTTACCCAAGATTCAGAATTCCTTGAATATAGCAAGATAATTCCATCTTAAAAGCATGAGTAATTTACAGTCATGATGTTACAATAAACACAGTGATAATACACTATCATTTTATATGATTTTACAACACTGACATGGGTCTTATTCCATTCGATCTTCTCAACAAACAAAATTTTACAGAGAAAGTATTTGAGAGGCAGAATTACCTTAGTCTTAGGCCCCAAACCCAGATCCTCTTCCTCTCAGTCCCAGTGTTCTTTCCTTTATGCTGCAGTGCATCTCTTTGCTTTCCATCCTAAATTGAGATCAAAATAGAAACAGTTAAAAATAGAACAGGAGCAGTGAGCAGAATAAAAAGTAGACAAATGCATTATAGAAAGCATAAGGTAACAGTATAGATGGACCTCAAAAACATTATGTTAAATGAAAGAAGCCAGGCACGAAAGACCTCATATTGTATGATTCCATTTATATGAAATGTCTAGAAAAGGCAAACCTATAGAGACAGAAATAGATTAGTAGTTGCCTAGGGCAGAGACTAGGAATAGAGATTAACTGTAAACAGGCATGAGGGATCTTACTGGTGAGAATACATTCTAAAACTGGATTATGGTGCTGGTTGCACAATTCAGTAAATTTACTAATAATCACTGAATTATAAACGTAAAATGCATGAATTTTGTGGCATGTGAATTATAACTAAAGTCTGTTTTTAAAGAACATGCAGTGTTAACATTAGCTATTGGTTTCATTTTTGACTCTGCAACTTAAAACTTGGATTAAGTTTAGAAAGTAATACAATATCCCTAAGACCTTGGATTCTCATCTCTTAAGTGGGGATAAAAATAATGTTTGTTTCATATGGCATCTAACTTCTTAGCATATTGGAAAAGCCAAATAATGCAGAACTTCATCAGAATTCAGGCTCAAAGCTTAAAATCAAACACAAACAAGTTATAATTATTTGCAATTAATGCTTCTGACTAGGAATAAAATTGTCAGTAAAAGATCATTAAATGACACTTAAAATCACTAAAAACCATATGTGAGGGTTCATGATGTGATTCAGTATGACTTCAAGTTTAGTGCTCTACCCTTTATCTCATATCTACATACAAATATATGAGTTTGTACATTCCATACATATACATATTTATCTCCCAGGTTATATTCCATATTTGTTCCACATACAAACACACACACACACATGCACACACAGACATTCCCTTCAAATTCAACACGAATTCGATCCCAGAGACTTTGATCATTTGAGGGTGACATTGAAGCAGCCGATGAAATATATGCTATCTCATGAGACCTTCTGGTTCTTAAATTCTGCAAAACAAGAATAAGTTTGGAGGGTGTCTGTCCAGTTGTACTGGCATTAGATTTGTGAGTACCACCTAACATTCCCCTTTACTTCGGGCCTGAAATACACAAACTGATCTCCTGTGAAAATATACATTTGAAGAATTAACTTCTGTTTTGCCTTAAGATTAAGGTTTAATCATGAAGTAATGGCACATGCTAGACTGCGTGTTTGAGTGACACCCTTTGGAGTTCACTTCAGAGCATTATAGCAACAACAATAACCAAGATAACAGCTCTGATTACTAAACACTATTTCCATTAGGCCAATGCAAATATGCCAGGCCTCCCCTTTCCCTAGAATTGCTCTCTGACAAAAGACAATTTAAATCATTTTAAGGTGTTCATTTTATCATCTTCTTCCTTCCTCATGTGATTCTTCAGCATTTAGCTTTAACACATTAAGTTCCTCTGATAAAGCCTTTTAATGTCAACTTGTCAAAAACTAATTACATTTTCTTTTAGGTAGAAAACATGCGATGGCTGATTTTTCAGAAAATTATTATTTAAGTCAACATCACTTTTCTACCCAGCATTCTGGAAAGTCTGCTGTGTACATGCTCAGCCTTGTTCGGTTCCAGGATGTAACTGCAGAGCAGATGATGCAGGACTCTAATGGGGAAACACTGCGCTTCCCTCCTGTGTTGCAGGCGTTTGCTGCACTGTTCAGTGCTTCTTTAGTAGATTGGCACACCAGTTTCTTGGTGTAATTTCATGTTAAATAACAATCGTATGACCATATCAGGAAATAAGATACGTGTAAAATGTCACCTTTGGAAAAAAAAAACAATTATAGTTATGACATGCAATTTGCATCAACCTCTTCTGAGATAATCAAAGAAAGATAACAGAATACACTAGCAATAAATGGGCTAGCAAGGAGGGAAAAAAGCAGAGTCTTTGTATTTCCATGGTTCCATATTTCCTTGGCATATCACAGCCAGTCTTTTTCTGTGTCCACTGAACAAGCATTTGTCATAAGCTTTATTGTACCATGAAGTTATGATTAATATTATAGCTCAAGTACAGCGGGTTGAAAGACCACATTCATTTTCAAAGTCACGTCGCATTGATTAGAATTCACTGCAGGTTATTCAAATAACGATCCTCTCTTTCCCCAGGAGAATCTCTGTCTGATTTTTCTTTAGCCTCATTAAAGATCCCAGGTGCAGACAAAGCTTTACGTATTTCTAATTTGCATTATCCTTGGGAAGGAGGTAATTCACATGCCTTCAGTATATAGCACTTGTTTTTGTAGTTTGCTCTTTCCTATCATCTATTTAAATAAATCAAGAAATTTAGCCTTTATAAACCCTCAGACAATAGAAAATGCCAAATTTTATTATCTTTAGTAATGAATCCATGGATCCCAAGCCCTCCATGATAATTCAGATAAAGTGAGGCATTTTTATTCTGTTCTTGGCTGTACTTGGTTTTAAAAGACAAAGGTATTTTTTTTTCTTTCCTAAGGAAAAAGATTTATTTTAGGAGTAAAGAGCAACACAGAGCATTTTCCACCTCACCAGAACTGAAAATTAAAGGTTCGTCAGACAATAAATGTAGTGCTTATAATCGTCAACAAAACTTGAAATGTTATTTGGCTAATTAGATAAATTTCCACGCCAGGACTGATCAATTATTGCCTGTGTTGAGATAATTTATTAGCTACTCTTCCCAATTTAGCATTTTCATAGAATCACATATGGATTTCATTGGCATAAGGTGTGGGCCTCAAAATTATGACAAAGAATTCTGCCTTGGACTATTTTTACCTTTAGTTTTTGTGTAATGAGTTTAGCCTGAAGCAGACTGACAGCATTGTTGACATTTCATGGAGTTTGCATTTCTCCAGAGAGGGGAAATTTCACCTAATTAAATAATGTTCGAGTGTCTTAGAAACTACAAAGGCAACACGATACCACACAACAGTCACAACTTATTTGTTAGGACCACTGGTATATTTCTGAGATCTTTAGAAAAATTGAAGTCTGTATAACAAATCTTTAAACTGACTCAGAGGCTTAAGCTGATGTGGCTGACATAATTGGAAAGGTAGGAGAAGAACAACTGGGAAAGAATTTTCATAAAAACTATCATTTTTTTCAGAGTGGGGGTGAGGAGTGAATATGATTGTTTCCATGGCAGGACAGCAGCTTAATAGTTCTGAAAGGAGTGTATGGGTGTGCGCGTGTATTTCACAGTGAAACGTGTGTTATTTGCAGAATGGAATTCCAACTTTTAAGGCAATAAATCAACATTAACCATATATTTAGGTATTAATTAAAATTCATCTCTGGCCTCTTCATTCATTTCTCAGGGACAATATGACTCCCCGTGATCTGTGAACCTGCTCTTGGTAAGCTTTTGCATGTATAGCTAAGACAGAAGAAAAGTAAACATTTTATTGGCATTCATTTTCATTTGTTTCTGCTAGAAGGATATGTAATGAGGCCCAGAATCTCACTGACTCTGATTAAAATGAAATGGAGTATGCACTTGAAAAAAAAAAAAAAAAGTAACTCTTGCAGTTTAATAAGGTACTATTTAACATAGAGTGAAATTTTAATGAAAAATAACTGGAAGTTTTACTCAGTTAAATCTTTTCAGTTGAACTTGACAGAGCAATACTGTAGGTTCAATATAAATATGAGTCAATGACAGAACCCAAAGGTAAGACAGAAATGTTACCATGGCCACTTTGAGAAATATGCACAGTCATTCTGACTGGCGGTGCTAGTGGTAAAGAACCCACCTGCCAAAGCAGGAGACGTGAGAGACACTGGATCAGCCTCTGGGTTGGGAAGATCCCCTGGAGGAGGGCACAGCAACACACTCCAGTATTCTTGCCTGGAGAATCCCATGGGCTGAGGAGCCTGGTATACTATACTCCATAGGGTCACAAAGAGTCTGACATGACTGAAGCAACTTAGCATGTACATAAGATTATAATATAGCTATAGACAGTCTGGAGCCATGTTACAAATGACAATAAAGCAATGTTTGGACCTACTCTCCAATAAGTAAAATCTTTAAAAAAGCAAGCATTTCATAATTAAGTAAACACCTACTGTGCGTGTACATGTGTGGTATGTATACATGTGCCCACATGTTCACATCTGGGGCTTGTGTTTGTGTGTGCATGTGTGTGTCCAATCTGAATATCTCAGAGAGGAAGGCATGGAGAACCCATTGAGATTTATTTCTCCTTTAAGCCTCAGGGAACCTTTGAAATTTCATTGACATTAATTAAGCCCACCCCAGGATCATGGGCTTGGTGGGCTTGGTGGACCTTTGTTTTAAAAAGCAAGCTTTCTTGCCAGAGGAGTTTTTTTTTCCCAAGCTCTCATTTTATTGTGGTTTGCAGCAGGGGATCTTGTTTCAAGGGATATGATCAAAGTAAAGGATATTTCTTCTGGGACATATTTTACATAGATTAAATCTCATTATGCAACTTACTCTTTAGTCTATATTCTTTTTTATAAGCTCCTATTGTAAGAACGAATTTAACATAGAAAAGTGTGCATTTATTACATCAGATATATTAAACTCCAATGCATGTAAGGTGCAGTAGAGTCAAACACTTTTTGTTTTTCTTATCAACAGTGAATTTCAGCTTACAGAATTCTAGTGTAATCTTAAATGAGGTTGCAGTATGTATATGACTGTGAACTTAAGTTTTCTACAGCTTTTGCATAACTTCATTTTAAAATATTAAACAATTCTTTTAAGGGACATATTGCTATCTTTTGGTTTTTCTTCCTTGTTTTTAAACTATTTCCTCCATACCTTTTCATTTTAAAGGTAGGCAAGTTACTTTGGTTATATTAAAGAAGTATACCATATTAGTGATCATAAGAAGTTATGTTTTCTCATTGAACACTAGAATGTGGAAATATGAAATAGTGCCCAAAATATCTTACACTAGAGAATAAACACTGAAAATAGGCATTGGTTAAATCCTTAGAGCTAATTCAAGCTTGCACCAAAATTTACAGTTCAAAAGAATGATCATCCAATAACAAACTCTTTCATGTCAAATATTATTGCCCTGAGTTTAATATCTTAAGAAACTAAAAAGGACAATGAGAATACCAAATCTACTTTTCTACAGCCTCAAAATTGGGAAAAACATCACAAAAGACAATGTGAGATTCAGCAGCCCCTGCCCAGAATGCTGATATTTAGACAAAATAGATATTTAGTTTTTCAATTACCTCCTGTCAAAACTACAATATGTTCAGGTTAGACAGCACACACACATTTCAGAATATGTTAAAAATGCATGCTGGGTATACATGTGAAAAGAATGATGTATTTTTAGTAGTTGTGTTGTTGTTTGATTGCCAAAGTAAATTATATATTTTCAAATCCAATCTCATGTCTACATTTCTGTGATTTCATCAGCTTTGCAATTAAAACATCAAGAGTAAGCTAAGGAATTGATTTTTCAGTTAGACAAAAGGATATGATGCCCAGTCAAGTTTCAGGTTAAACTGTCCTGCTTGTTCTAGTAATTTTCTTCACCATTTGGTCTCTGTAGGCACGTTTTCCTTCAGTGAATGAAAGTCCTTTCCTGTTTTAGTTCTCAGGCTCTCTACCGTGCATTTAGTGAAGAACAATTTATAGGCTATTTTCGGCTGTTTTGCAGTATCCGAGGAGGTCCTCGCACATCCTGTATGTGCGCTGGGTGCTTAACTCGGGCGCCTGTGAGAGAACCGTCTAAAGAACCAAGATGGTGGACAGTTAAACGGTTAATCGGAATACAGACCTCTTTTTTCCCTGATCAATGAAAGTCGAATTCCTTTTATAAGTGGTTAACTCATCTTTAGAACTAGAAACATAATTAAACCAGAAGGAGTCTGTTATGATTAGAGACGAGAAGCTGGGGCCAATTAAGCCATCACAAAGAAACTGAAGTTCATATCAGGTTTTTGCACAAAATGAAGTTTTCCTTTACTGATCATATTATGTAAAATGTATTTCCTGTTATTTTTGAAAAATGAAACTATTTGTAGAACTGTTCAAAAAGTATTTTCATGCAATATGTCTTCAAAAGACACATATTCTGTGTTTTGTGGATTTTGGACTCAGTATTCCACTGAATCTGTTTTCAGAATCTTTCTCATCCCTCTCAGTGGTTTAATGTCTTTATGGTGGCCTTAATAGTCTTTGGATTCTTATTTAGTTTACTTGTGAATAAATATTGCCCTAAACAACTTCCCCATAGCTTGACAATGTATGCACTACCTATCTTACATAGTAAATTTTTAAAAAATCTATAGCATTTATTGGGTTCTAATTCTTTATGGCTATAATAATTTCAGTTGAATTTCCACTATCTAATTAGATTTTATAGCTTTTATAGGATAGCACAGGAGATTTTTTTTCCTCTTGATGTAAGTTAATCTTAGCTAACTTTAAATAAAATGAATATAATTATCAAATTTGTGAAAATGTTTAGAAGAATGTGCCTTTGTCTAGTTCATTGTGAAACACCCTTTTTCAAAGCCACTTATTTAGCTTATTCTCCCCTAGATAGCTATGTTGAATAAAGATGCAAGTAAAGATAATCTAGGCAAAACCAAAATTACCATCACGTGAATTTTGGCCAAATATAAAGAGTGCCCTATTTGCTGTTAACCTGTCGAAGGTACAATTGGTGACATCAGCCTGAACTGCAGCGCAGAATAACGTTCTCTCTACTGACAACAGCGCTCCCTTCTGTAGCTCTGAGAGTTTAGTATCTCTATATGTTATTAGCAAAATGAATGAACGAAGCATGCTCTGATCAAGTGTTCCCTTTATACTGCAGCAGACAATGAGATCTTCCGTCAGTGCTTTCTAGGACCCAGAGACAGCACAGCTCCCCAGAGACAACATCAGCCTGGCAGGCTCCTTAGCATTCCAGGCATTCCTCTGCAAAACACTAGTGAGAAAGTAGTTACACATGGGAATCTCGAATTTTTCTATAAAAATGTATTTGTAAACCCCACATCTAGCAGCATTTGTCTAATAATCGGGAGGGAGAAGGAGTGCATATATGTGTGTATGTGTGTATAGTCTACTATCTAAGGTAATTTGTAAAATACAGTACTGCAAGAAATGTGTCTCTTTCAATGCATCCAGACTTAAGAGTACAACAGTTTGCTCTGTTTATGTGAGGGGTTCTATTTTAATTTAAAGATAATCTTGTCTAGGCCATTAGGAGAAAAACAAATACAGTAGAGAGTCTGGTCCAGCAGCACGAGAACTAGGCTTAACCTGACATCCAGCTGGGCAACATCGAGCAATCTCTGATGGAAAAATAAACTAAGGTCACCATACCAGATACCCCATAAGGTTCATTACAGCTGTAAAACTGTGCCTTCTTCATACCTGCAAACATACTTAAGGAACTTTTAGTCAAATATCTTCCTGACTTTCATAAGCTGAACCATTTTCTTATTTTACCATTTAGGTTGTAGAGACTCTCATTTGCTAGATCTTACTTCAGATGAGCCCTCTTGAAACTTGACTCCAATCTCCAGACCTGGGACCATAGAAGACATCATAAGGGAACTAGTCTTTGAGAGAATCCTTTGGGCTTTCACTCTTTGAAGTATTCTCCGTATTTAGCTCATTCACCTTCATAACTACCCTGTGATTTATAGGTTGTGAATAGTCCCATTTTGAAGATGAGCAAACTGAGGTACTGAGAGCCCAAGGCTTCCTCTCCTGCAAACATGTCAAACTGGAAACTGGCATGAACTCAAACCAGCTTTAAAAAGTGTGTTCACCTTTAGAATCTACCCCCGCTGATGGTAGTTACTTGATAGTCTGGACCCTGGAAGATTCTATTAAAATAAATATATGTATCCTTATGGTTGATTCATATTACCATGTGGCATAAACCAATACAACATTGTAAAACAATTATCTTCCCATTAAAAATAAATTAGAAACAAAAGAATTTTTTTAACCTCATTGCCCCATTGCCCAAGAAAGAGAGTTATGTACATATCCCAAAGGCCTGGACTGGACCCTCTTCACCAGTCAGCAACACACCCACAGGCACAGGGATGGCCTGAGGGGCACAAGCCAGGAGCCAGCTTCAGGCCATGCAACTTTGACTTGCAGGTGCTATCTAGGGCCTCTGGCAGGGCTTCCCAGGTGGCACTAGTGGTTAAGAATTCATCTGCCAATGCAGGAGACAGAACAGACAGGGGTTTGATCCCTGGGTTGGGAAGATCCTCTGGAGGAAGGCATGGCAACCTATTCCAGGATTTTTGCCTGGAGAATCCCATATACAGAGGAGCCTGGCAGGCTACAGTCAGACACAACTGAAGCAACTTAGCACAGCACGACAGGGCCTCTGACAAGAAGTGACTGATTCCTGGGTACTGATTGTGATGAGCCCAGCATCTAAGAGCCAGAGCTATTCTGTTCAAGTATTGGACAGCTTTTATTTAGCAGCTCAATAACTATCTAAGTGTTGCATAATCATTTGTTTAGTTTATTGGTTTCAATTTTGCAGTAATAAAGGTGAATAAGTATTCAGTAAAAAAAAAAAAAAAAAAAATGCCACGCTCAAATTCCAAAACTCTCATTTCAGTGAGGTGTATGTTTTCTTTTGACAATATGAACCTACTATGTGCAGACACGTAGCTGGCAGTAGTGGACAAAATACCATACGGACCCTGTACTCCAGGAGCTCACACAAAACCACAGTAATAAGGATGATGCTTTACTATCAGGGGAAAGATGTTATGAACATTGCTGTATTACTTATTGCTCTGTTCTCTTCTGAAAAGGTGTATTTCATTTTAATGACAGAAAATCCTTTGGAGCAAATGTCACAATGTGAAAGTCATATTGGTTTTTAAATATGCACGACTCTGCTGAGTGAATGAAGCAATGAACTGAAACAGGAACCAGGGATCAGTGATGGTTTGCAGCCCTCTCAGAAGTCAACTCCATCTCCACATTCAGATGCAGCTAGGCAGGCATTTTCTTTTCTCATTTAACCGTTGCTGCTTTGAAGGATACAAGATACTTAGAGGAAAGTGAGGCTCAGAGAAGTTGAGTTGCCCAGGGTCCCCCAGCTGGAAACTCAGAGAGCTAGGGTTCTAATCCAGGTTTTTTGACGGGCAATTTTGTTTGTTTGTTTGTTTTTTCTATATCACAGTTGTTTTTGATTATTCCATCTTCCTTTCCATAAACATTACAAGTGCTTCTTTCCACCTGGTTTCCGGGTAGGAAAACCAAAAGAAACTTCTCAATCTTATTTTTTAACTGTTAAAAATGTCATCCATGTTATTTGTAGAAATATTTTAAAATACAAGTTAAAATTAAAGAAACCACTCATGACATAGCTAAAAAATGAACTGTTAACCTTTTATTATATATCTTTCAAGTCCACCCTTTATTTTATACAAATACATGTAGATGCACCGATGTTCAGTGTTTTTTTGTTTTATTTAAAGGCATTTTGAATTATTCTACTGTGAACACAAGTTACTTTTTTACAAGAAAAAATATTCTAAACATAATTCTAAACCTTTGAAATATCTTCAAAATTAATGAAGAAACTATATCTCACATAACCATTTAAACACCAAATACATTACATACAGTTTGGTCACTTGTGAGTGTTTGTGTTCATGTGTATGTGTGATATGTGATGTGTGATGTGTTTTAATCAATCAACAATATATTGTAAATGTCTTTCCATTTACAATATGTCTTTCCATTTACAAAATGTCTTTCCATCATTAAATGGTATTATATATTATTTTAAATTATTGAAGAACATTCAGCTGTACTAATACACCATAATATATTCACTAATTCCTCACTTCAGACATTTAGGATGCTTCCAACATTTTTACTGTCTTTAAGGCTTATAGGGTCTAGATGGACAGTGTATATAACTCTTTGCATGCATTCATAATTATTTCCTGAGGTTAAACTCCCAAAAGTAAAATTTCAGAGTGAAAACACGTAAAACTCTCAAAATTGAAAAATGCATAGGCTCTAAAGGTGGTTACCTTTAGAAAAATTGCATCATTGTACATCTCACCAGTGGTATATGTATATACATGATTCATTTTCCCTCACACATATTAAATATTATTCTTTATTTGAATCTTTGCCAATTATAGGCAAAAGAGCTAACTGTTTTAAATCAGCATTCATTGATTGATAAGGAAGTTACAATCTGTATTGCATTTATTGATTATTTGTATTCATCTTTTGTTAATTTTCTTATGTGTATAGAATTCTCCTTTCTTAAAACTTTTCCAAAATAATTTTTATTTTTTGAATGTTCCATGTTGTACATTTTATATCAGCTCAATAGTCAAACTCAAATTAGTCAGCAGCTCAGCTCTATACGAAAAGTAACGACTGAAGATGGGACTTGTAAGGAGGCTGTAGACAATGGAAGACGACTCCTTTTAAAATGGACATACCTTTGTAGATACTTGATTCTTCTTTGGGGCTAATGCAAAGTATAGACAAATTTAAACATGCGATGAGATGAAGTCTTAGTTGCCATCCTCATGGAGACAGTTTGAGCGAAATAAATTACAATGAGTTGGAGTTTATTATATATAGATTTTTACCTAGATAGCCCTAGGTAGAAGAAACAGATTATTACACTTACCTATGTTTTTCATGAAAAGTTCAATTTACAGTACACACCAACCACTTCCCAGGTTAGGAGCCTAATGTGAATGATTATAACATATCTAAGACTTCTTTGGACCCCAAGTTCTTTTTTTTTTTTTTTGGGGGGTGGATTTTGTAAAATCTTTTTTTTTTTTTTTAAATTTTATTTTATTTTTAAACTTTACATAACTGTATTAGTTTTGCCAAATATCAAAATGAATCCGCCACAGGGAACACATGTATACCTGTGGACCCCAAGTTCTATGACACTGAAGTTTGTGACATTATGGAGTAAAGAAAACTGTTAAAGCAAATCTCAACATACAACTTTAGTCTTCAACAGAACCGAGTCTGGGTAGTTCATGAAAAGATCTGTGTAGATTCAATGGTAATATGTGTGACAAGTTTTTTTTAATAAAATGTGCACTTCATAAATACAAGAAATTACATTTATATTGCATAAATTGGATAATGCGGTTAGAACTATTTGTTATTTTTTATTTTTCATAGTTTAACAAACAGGAGTGTCATTTACTCCTTGAAATTAAAACATACATACAGTAACTCCCCACACTGCCTTTGATGGAGAATTTGGCCTTCTAGTTCATTTAACATGAAATAACAGATTTGTGTTGATGGTGCTTTTGTTCTTGATAGTGAGAGAACTTGTTACTGAAAAATTAGCTACTCACCCTCAAGCAATCACTAACATTCCAGTTCCTGAATAGAAAAGGGGAGAAGTGAGCAGATGGAAGCAAACAAAAATTGTATTAATAATACATAACAAAGTACTGCTACAAATGATATTTCAGCAGAAGAAAACAATAGGAAAACTGCAGTTTTCTTTGGATCTTAATGTATTTATCAGTCTCTAATGCTTCCATCTTCAAGCAGTTCTCTTTTATTGACACGGCAACACAAATTGCAGAAGTAAATTGAATCACAGACTCAGAATGTAAAAATCGATGAGAAATAATTTTGTAGCACTAAAGTGAATAGTGTAATGCTAGGTATTCATTTAATTAACCATGAGCTTTTCCACATAATGCACAATCATTGCCAGCTTTTCAGCTCATAGTTGTTCCAGGAATAATGGGTTTGGGATTCATCTTTAGAAAAACTGCATTAATATTTGAAAGCATTTAAATCCATTAGTGGGTCATCTGAACACTGCAGGTCACTTTTACATTGCTAATTGAAACAATAGTAATGGGTTATAATCTACTGTCTAATAATGCCTGGAGTGTTTTACCGCTTTTATATCTGCAGATTCCAGGAAATATGTAAATTTGTTGCTGAACTGTTATAAAAATATGGAAATTTAAGCTGCAGACATCAAAGTATTTTTTCTAAAAAAAAAAACACACACAGCATTAATAAACTGAAGAGTTACACTACATTCTGGTGTCAGGATAAATTCCTTACTCTAGACCTTCCCTTCATCTCTCTTCTCCGCTCTGGGCGCAGCATCTGGCACTTACATTTTCCACGTTGTCATTAGGAGAAAGTGAATATCATTAAACCAGTGAGTAAACAATCATGTCATTGTTTCCATATGCAAGCTATACATTGACTCAGCCTGCTGGATTCTGGCTGCTTTTTTATTTGCTCTACGTGAATTTATGCAAGCATTTTATTTTTCATGGGGATTTTCAAAATATATTAACATTTTCTTGGATGGGGGCAGGACATGTGGCAGCAACTCTAGCATATGAAATGAGAATATGATTTCAGTGTGAAAATATACATGCATGTAAACTTATACACACATATAAAAGGGAATACGTGAGAGACATAAAGTTGTTTTCTGAATCTTCCTTGTAAACTGAATGCCATAAAAATGGAAACTTACCCAGCATTTTCTCTTTTGATTAAACATACATCTCATGCACTTACCTATATCTTTCTATGCTTAATTGCAGACTGACTGTGCAGAAAATCCAGAAAGATGCATTTCATTATAATAAAGAAAATGCTTTGGCATAGGTAGAAATTTTGTATGTGTGCAGACAACTTATATAAATGAAATATGTTTTTTAGAATTTTTATACCAAGACTTAAAGGAAAGCAAGAACCTAAATCCATTTACTCTCTATCATTGTCAACATGATCACATTAGTAATATCAGAGAAAGGAGAAGATATAAGAAGCATCATGGATGGCACTGAATTTGATGGTATATCAAGAAAAGCAATGTTTTAGTTTCTGGCTTTAATTATCTTAGTAAATATATTTACATCTGAAGAAGATGCTATGATTTAGTATCAAAATTCCAATTTCATCTACAGAGTCTTGGTGAGAGAGCTTCCAAACAAGCTAATATGAATTGCATTACACAGAGCCCAAGTATTAATTGTAGTGTATGAAGAAGTAAAAAAAAAAAAAAAGGCAGAACAAAACATTTTAATGACTTTAGTGAGGGTTGTGGATAAGAAAGGGGCCAAAAGTCCCTTGCTTCCTGAAATAGAAAGACAAAGTTGTTTGAGATGTGCATAAGGAAATTTCAGAAAGGAATCTTGACCTTGTAGAGTCCTCTCTTAAATATTCCCACCATGTTTCCTGTCTTTCTACATGTGCTATTAAGCTCCCTTTGAAGTCAGTAAGTATCACTGTATTTGAGTCAGCAGTACAGGACATGGAGAAAGATGAAAAAATGACCCCAGAAACCAAATTGTTTATCAAAGAAGGACAAACACTGTTAGCCTATAGAGCAATAAATAGCATTTTCCAAGATATTTTTCACTTTCTATCAGTTAAGGGAATTGACAAAAAGATCATGACTTGATGTGCCAAATGAGAACCCTGTTATGATTAAATGGGATGACAAATTGGGCTTTGTGTACCCAGTTACAATGCTCATGAGTTTTATTGTGCCTACAATATGGACAGGTACTTAAGGGTTAAGAGAAAATCCCACAATAATGTCATATTTAGTCAAAATCCTATGTGAAATCCTATGTGAAGGATCAGAAAGCCCTCTCCATCCCCTGGCAGTTTCTACCGTTTTGCTTTTCTTATTTAGCTGTGTTCTGATGATATTAAGTATGTAGAAACCCAAGAAACCAAATTCTTGCCTTTCTCCTTTAGACAAGTCTTGGTACATTTTCAACTACAGCTATAAGTGCTTACATAACTGAACTTAACACAAGTGAATCCCATGGCTTCTCACTTGCCATATCCTATCTTACTGTAATAACAATTCTGTTTTAATTTGGGGATGGTGGGGGCTTTGGAATTCTATTTGCTTCCAGAATCAGGCACGTACCAGTCATGAATGATGATTCGCTCCAACTTGTCATCGAGAACATGCCACTTTTCCTTTAATTTAGTCACCTTTCCTTTTTAACTAAACCATTGGTGCCCATTTGAAGATGTAAAGGAAGCTCTTTAATGTAAGGGCTCTTCCAGTTCTAGGTTGCTGATCATTTCCTTTTAGTGCATTGAAGGAACATTCATTTGGGAAACCTGATTCCCATAACTTAAGACATCTATTAATGATGTGTCATTCATTGGCTCACTGGCTGTTAGCAAAGGAAATGCCTGATCTTACTGCCATTGGTCAGGGAAGGAAATCTCTCCATCCTAGCATGTTCTCTTTGCTTTGTCATTCAATGTCTTATTTGAACACCCTTTTTCTGAGCTAATCAGTTAGGCAATATGTTTTCCTGTCCAAAAATGTTCTGATGCTGGTTCTGTTTGGCCAGCACTTTGGCTGAAATGTGAAGTCCCTTCTTTGGCCATTACATTTGAGTTTACTGCTTCATTTATTTATTTTTTATTTGTTCACTTAATTTGCTGTTTCATTTCCTCATTCAGTTGTTCAGTAAAGAGTATTTATTATTTCCTACTTAAAAAAAAGACTTAGGAACTTACTGCATTCAGGTGCTTATTTATTCTTTATTAAAGTCTTCCAAGTTTTTAGTATGAGAATGAATATAGAGCTGAAGACATAAGTATACATATATTCATAGCCCATAAAAATCTCAATTTCGTGAATAAGAGAGTAAGCTGCATGCATCAGTAAGTTAATCTTATTTTCTGTTATTTTTGAGTTTCTAAACTGAACTGTGGTGTTGGAGAAGACTCTTGAAAGTCCCTTGGACTGCAAGGAGATCCAACCAGTCCATTCGGAAGGAGATCAGCCTTGGGATTTCTTTGGAAGGAATGATGCTAAAGCTGAAACTCCAGTACTTTGGCCACCTCATGCGAAGAGTTGACTCATTGGAAAAGACTCTGATGCTGGGAGGGATTGGGGGCAAGAGGAGAAGGGGACAACAGAGGATGAGATGGCTGGATGGCATCACTGACTCGATGGACATGAGTCTCAGTGAACTCCGGGAGTTGGTGATGGACAGGGAGGCCTGGCGTGCTGCGATTCATGGGGTCGCAAAGAGTCGGACACGAGTGAGTGACTGATCTGATCTGATCTGAAACTGTTATAAAGATTATAATGGATCATTCATTTTTACACAGAAGCTCAGAGAGTTCTTTGGAGTTTCTAGTAGGAACAATGGGGCCTACTTGACTGAGGGACAGTTCCTTCACCCACCAGACAAGGCTCTGTCTTCATCAGCAGTTTGTGGCTTTGGGAGATATGGTCCTTTCCAAGCACTGTTCCCCTTGTGGTGGCTTTAGTTGCTAAGTTGTGTCTGACTCTTGCAGCCCCAAGCCCGCCAGGCCCCTCTGTCCATGGAATTCCCCAGGCAAAAGTACTGAAGTGGGTTGCCATTTCCTTCTCCAGGGGAATCTTCCTGCCCCAGGGATCAAACCTGGGTCTCCTGCATTGCAGGCAGATGTTTTACTGACTAAGCTACCAGGATCTATTCCCCTTGAGTCATCTTTAAATAGTAAAATGCCAACTAATATTATCAGATGAAATATTTGTTTTGTGGAAGGACACAATTATCCCTCTCCTGAAGAAGAAAAATGGAAACACAAATACATCTTACTAATCATTTTTAGTATGATTATTACTTGACCATTAAAAATAATAATCACTAACATTCAATACACGTAATATAATTTTCCAGACACTGTTCCAGATACTCATGTGGACCATATTTTTATCAACTCATCTACAATTAAAGTCTTTAAAATTGGGATATGTCTGACAACCTCTAGGAAGTCAAAGTTTGTTTGGTATTATAAGTAATATTTTATGAAATAAAGTATTATCTCATTCAAAAATCACAATTCTGTGAGTTAAGCACTATATCTATTTTATAAATGTAATTGAGATACAAATGCAATTAAGTAGCTTGCTCAAGTTTACCAGTTATTAGGTTATAGAGCTAGGCAGTGGATTTGAGGTCCTGTGCCCTTAACCTCAGTATTTTATTACTTCTCAAAGGATGACATTTTTTAGCTTGTTCTTTTATTTTCCTTGAATAGTGTTGGGTGCATTTTGTCATCCAGATTTAAAAAATATGCCCTTATATCTCTTACTGTATTCCAGGTTAAGATGAAAGTTAATGGAAGCCACAAAATTTCTGATTTTGATATCTGCAATAGAAACACTACATGCTGTTTTCTGAGTGTGTTTATTTCTTGTCTTTAAGATCTGAGATTCTGAAGTCTAGCATCAGTGTGTTGATTTAGTGATATGATACAATCTACTGTTAATACATACTGATTTCACAAATTAGACTCATGTTGTGAGCTTGAATCACAGAACTGAGAGACAACAGGGATGAAGAGAGATACAACTGTGGAAGTAACTGCAGTCTTAAGGCTTATCTCTCTAGAACCTTTAGTAACTTATTTAACCTCAAAATATTTTCATGTCAGTTTTTTTTTTTATGGATTTAAATCAGAGAAGATATCAGATGTGATATCTTTATGGGTGGGGAAAAAGAGATGAAAATAAAATTTGCTTCAAAACATAATAGAAAATAAATAAACATGTTTAATATTGTCACTTTCACTATCAAAAATCAAAATATCCATGTAAATGGAATCAACAGATGTAATTCTACTAACTCAGCCTCATGTACAATGATATTATTTCTCTTTACTAAAATCACAAGTTTACCATAATTGCTTAGAATACTAACATGACAGTCTCCAGTATACAGGATTGCTTTGTCTAATAATGTAGCTAAAGTAAATGAGTTGGGGTGAATGTTCTCACTAATTTGACTGTTTATATAGAGACCACTTGAGATGTATACACTAAGAAGTACTCTCTGAGCAGAGAGAGACTCGGGTTACATAATGAGGGCAAAAACAAGTTCAATATGTCACATTCGTTGATTATGAACGATAAGTTGTATCATGTTCATATATGTCTGTATATAGAGTTCAAATGGTATGGATGGATGGATAAAACCTCATTTCAAGAAAAAAAATTACCATCTTATTTGAACACAATTGGAAGATGTAGAGGGAACAATTTGGGCCCTCCTTTGAACTACTGAATTTACTAAAGAATCACTCTTGCTAAACTTACACATGTTTCTTTATTAATAACAATTGCAAATGGCAGAAATCATGCCTAAGCTGAAAAATATCATTGATGTCAAATAACTCATTTAAAACTGCACTTGCTATTTTTAATTCATGGCACAGAAATACAACTCCATCAGCAAGAAGGCACTGGGCATTTTTTTTCCCCCATGCACTTACCTCTTTGCCCAATGTAATCATTCATAAGTGTTTGTGGAAGGATGCAGGGAGAAGAGAATAAGAAATAAGTGATTCATTCTATATCCTTCAGGTGAATAATTTACTTGTTCTGTTTAAATAAACCACACTGAGGAATATCAATTATTTAAGGTTAGTTGTGTACATCTCAGTATGTTATAACCTTGTGTAGCAAATTCTTGGCCCTGTTGCCTCAGTGGTTTCAAAGAGTTTAATGCCCTAGTTAGAGTCAGAAGAAGTTTTTTCACTTTAGGATCTAGATTCATAAGCCATTTGGTCTCAACCACAACCTGACAATTAGTTTAAACCTAGATCAAGCACCTCTTTATCAACCGGTAAGAGTTTAATCACTTGTTTTTATTTTATGTATATTTCGTAGTGCCTTTCCTATTAGATAGGACATTTTCACGATAGATTCAAAATCACATTTTGAATTTCATTCAAGTGAAATAAAATTTCATTCATAGGAAAAGACATTATTTCCTATGTGCCTAACATTGTATTGGAGCTGTGAATAAACAGTTAGCAATAAATAAACAACTCTCACCTTCAAGAAATTTGCCATTTTACTGACAGGTAGATGAGAAATTCATGTAAAAGTATGATTAACCTTCTGCATCTGAGGTTCTTGCTCAACAAAAATACAGTTAAAATCATAGCAAGGTATGATTTGACGGACTAATTTGCGTTCTAAGTTGCTGCAGTTATGTCCAACTCTGCAACCCCATGGACTGTAGCCCACCAGGGTCCTATGTCCATAGGATTTTCCAGGCGAGAATACTGGAATGGTTTGCCATGCCTTCCTCCAGGACCAACTGGCAATGAATTATAATAAACAAAATAGGAAGTTTGTAGAAGGGTACAGTTATAAGGGCCTCAGAATAAGCTCCATGTTGAAGAATTTCAGTGTTTCCTGACTTTTGCTTTGGACCTACACAGGGGTGTTGCCAGGCAGGGTAGGGAAAGACAGGAGCATTCCTTATTTAGGGATATAGCTTCCCAGGTGGCGCTAATGGTAAAGAACCCACCTCCTAATACAGGAGACGTAAGTTCAATTCCTGAGTCAGTAAGATCCTCTGGAAGAGGGCATGACAATCCACTCTAGAATTCTTGAATGGAGAATCTCAGGGACGGAGCAGCCTGGTGGTCTAGAGTCTATAGGTTTGCAAAGAGTCAGACACGACTGAAGCAAATTAGCAGCAGCAGCGAACTCCTAGAGACAAGAAGAAGCAAGAAGTAACTGGAGAATAGGAAGGGACTATGGCTCATGTTAAGAGTGTGGCTGAATGAAGATAGAGCTTTAATAGCTTAGAATTTATTCATTTAAAAAGTATTCACTTGAGTACCTACTATATGAGACACCGAGCTAGAAATGACAGATGTAACACTTAAATAAATCAAACACAGAACTTGCCATCTTTCCAGGACAGAAGAGACAAGAAAAAAGTATAATATTTGGCTAACATGAGGTTAAAAATGTAACATGAAAATTACTAGATCAGATCAGTCACTCAGTCGTGAGGTACCTAACTCTAGTTTGTTGGATTAGGAAAGGCTTTTGGTTAAAAACCTAAAACCAGAAGGACATGGGGGAATTCACCAAGCAGAAAGATGGTGGGAGAGGGGAGGTCAGGTCTCCAGCTTAATACAAAGGTTCAGAAAGAGTGAGTTGAGAGCTGGTTGAGTCACAAACTCTGCAATTGTTTTCAACACGGTGGAGTAATTGGTGATGAAGCTAGAGCAATAAACAGAAATCAGATCACAATAGGCCTCAAAGGCTGTGCTGAGAAATTTGAATTTATACCCTGAGGGCAGAAGGAAGTCATTAAAAATTTTTACACTAAGTGGTCATGTAATCAGTTGAGAGGAGCGAAAGTGGACACAGTGACACAGGAAATGACAGGCCCTGAACCACAGTTAAATCAGCAAGACAGGACATGGTGAGCACTTGGATGTGGGGACTACAGGAAAAAGAGCCTGAATGCTTGTGCAAAGAAAATGGGGCTTTTTCTGTAGCCGATGGGGAAGGCTCAAAGTCAGTTAAGGACTTTTGATGGAATAATCAGCAAAATAGAACCAGTATTGCAAGAGTATCAGACTTGAGGCAATTGAAGGATGGTTTGGGGGGTAAAGGTAAGAAAACCAGGTAGGAGAGACGAGTAATAGTTTTGGAGGAAGGACAGAGCTAAAAATAAAGATTTTGGAATAGCCCACATTTAGAAAACATAAGGAAGAAGATAATATACTAAATTTAACTGAAACATATCTGACTGATGAAAGGTGTATCAGGAAAGTGCAGAATCCAGCATATCTAGGGAGGAAAGATTGCTCTGTAGTGGCAGATGTCTCAGAGAAGCCAGCATCTCTGCTGTCACCCAACACAGAGTGTTTGCCATGTGGCAGCCACTAGGGCTCGTGTTGTAAGGGAGAGGCCGACAGGTTCAATCAACCATCCCCAACATCCCCATGATGTTACATCCCTAACTGCAAGAGAGCATGCAGTTAACCCTGTAGATAAAACTATGCACTGCTGCTGCTGCTGCTGCTAAGTTGCTTCAGTCGTGTCTGACTCTGTGCGACAGCATAGACGGCAGTCCACCAGGCTCCCCCGTCCCTGGGATTCTCCAGGCAAGAACACTGGAGTGGGTTGCCATTTCCTTCTCTAAGGCATGAAAGTGAAAAGTGAAAGTGAAGTCACTCAGTCGTGTCCAACCCTCAGCGACCCCACAGACTGCAGCCTTCCAGGCTCCTCCATCCATGGGATTTTCCAGGCAAGAGTACTGGAGTGGGGTGCCATTGCCTTCTTCGAAACTATGCACTAGGTAAGAGCAATTTGAATTTGTTGAGCACTTTGGCCTACGGAGTTTACATATCTTGTCTCATTTTAGTCTCCACAGCTCTTCCTAACTTTTAAAGAAAGGAAAACTTGGAGAACTGCAAACATTCTAGCTGGTTCAAATGTAGATGTAGTGGGAATGAGTATAATCCATTGGTTTGTTAAAGAAGAAACATTTGGTTGGCAAAGGGGCAATCCAGATAGATGAAATAATATGTGAGAAGGTGTGAGGGTAAAGATCAATTACAGGTGGGTCCTCCTGGGGTTTTTAGGCTGGGTCATATACAGAGGTGGAATATGTATAAAATTGAGATTGGAGAGATGAGCTAGGATGTATGCGCTTCAGGAATTTTGAGTTTCACACTATAGATGATAGGGAACAATGGCTAACAGATTTTAGGTATAGATAACAGGTTTAGCTATAGATAACAGATAGAAGAAAAGGGAGCACAAAGACAAGTGATTCAGTGGAGTCTTCCTCTGAGAGATGGTAAAACCTGAAATAAGGCCAAAGAAATAGGAAGAAAAATGAAGGAGCAGGTTCAAATGATGCCATGAAGTGGAATATTCAGAACCCGATGACAACACATCAGAGCTGAGGGGGCGGATGAGTTCTAGCTTCCTGATTTGGGCTGGGGAGCGCTTGGCAGGGCCACTGTTTGAGAGAGGTCTTCAGACGATCTTTCCTACCCTACCCACACCCCACAAAACTGCCTTCTGAGCAAAACTACAAGAGAAATAAATCCAAAAAATCACAGTAATAGAGAATGTTGCAGTATTCCAGATGGGGGGGGGGGGGGGGGAATTCTATAGAACTGTAGGAAAGCAATTTGTAATTCAGAATTTTTCACCATCAGTGAAAGAAAAGAAAAGTAGAAAATTTAACCCCTCCAAATCATCAAGAAGGTTTGTAGAAAGAGTAGAGAATTAAAACCATTGAAAACCATGAAGAAACATTTTGAATATTTTTTCAACTCCTTAGGTCACTTAGATGTCAAGAAGTCTCCAAGTTGAAATACACTTAGATTTCACTAAGCAAGGTTTCCTCTGGGGGGCCTTATTTGGGTGGACGTAAAAGGCCATGCCCAGGGCTCATTCCCAGTCACTGCTGTGATACTGACGATAGGATGTTAATGTCACCCTCTCCCAGGGACCGGGCTGTGACAGGGAGGGGCAGGTACTCTCCTTGCCCTTTATGACACCGTGATGCTATGAGAAGGAAGTGTAGCCCACGTCTACTTGAAGTTTCAATGCTATTTTCTAAGGTGTCCAGCAATATCTCTTCTGCTTTTTTTTTTTTTTTCCCTAGGAAGAAAAGACCTGTCAGTTTCCAGGCCCCCATAGCATCGCTTCACTTCAGGAGACTCAGCACACGACCAATTGCACGGTGGGTGCACACATCCAAAGTGGTAGACTTTCTCCATGTTGGAAGAATTACCTTGACAGACTGTGTCTGTCAGACTGTCTGACAAACTGCAGGGACAGAAGCAGAGACACATAAGGTTCAGAGATTTGATGTGAACCATCACCCTTTGAAACACAAAGCAATGGATGTTTGGAGCAAACTGGACCACACGAACTGCCAACCCTGTGATCTCTAGGGAAATGTATCCCTGTAGAGCAGCCCCCCCACCCATCCCCTTTGGTAACAGTTCTGAACAAGGATCAACTTCAGCTGTGCAACATGCTGGCCAAGATTTCAGAAACTCTGGAACCAATTTATTCCATCTGGAAATTAGTTTCAGCTTTTATTGCTGCAGAGCTGAGTCCAAACCAGACCGAATTTCCAAAAGGAGTTCTCTGCTCCTTTACTGTCAGAATTTTCTCTTTTCTAAAATGCACTCATTTAAAAGATTTAAAATGATAATCAACATCAAAGATCTGTGCCTTTTGTATAGCAACTGCACTTTCCCACATAGTGTCTCTCCCAGGTTATTTTTTCAAGAACATGAGGAAATGTTATTGTTGGTTACTATAAAAGGGAGGACTTGAAGAATTTAAACTGTTTCCTGGTAAACGTGTATTTTAGCTAGCTTTTCTCTTATGCCAGGTAGCGACTCAGCTGCTTTCCTAAAACAGCAGCTAAATGGACTGCTTAATCCTTTTGAGAAAAAGAAGGAACAAAATTCTAACAGTAAAGTTTAAATAAAAACATAGGCCCTAAAATCCTTTGTCACAAACATTAAAAATATGCAACATTGAACATTTCAAATAATCTTATACATAAGATTTCTTTGTTCCAGTCCATCTGCTACTGATTAAACATTTTATATTTCCATTGTGATTAATTGTGCTATTTATATACTTGAAAATGATTTGTTTGGAAAGGTATGGTCCAGTGTAAGTCTTTCATTTCTGAGAATGACAGCCCTTCAAAAAGTACAGCAACACTGTGCACCCAGGAAATCCACCATCTGCTTTCTTAGGCTCACATTAAAAGTAACAAACCTATAGCAAAACAGAATTGAGAGAAAACAGAGTATAAATAATGCTAATGGCATTCATCTGAGATGTTCAAAAATGTATCCATTTTTAATTAAGCCAAAATACTCTTAGTCCCCAAGGAAAATTGTCATGACTTTTTCACCATCTACAATCAGCCTTATACTGACAAATGGTCAGATATTTTCAACCAAGTCTAGGAGGCACTCTTAATTTATTCTAATCTAGGCTGAGTTTCTCAGGTGTTAAAACAGACCAAGATGGTGTACATGAGGCCTAGGTATAGCTTTCATCCCATGAAGAGAAGTGGATTAGGGTTATAGTCGACATAATTGAGGGGGAAATAAAATGCTGTGGAAAGTGTGCAATAAACCATTTTCCAATGTAAGTGTTTGTTGGTGCCAACAGACAGTAAGGACCCAGTGCCAGCAATTTCCCACCATATGAAACTTAGCTATTGTTTCATTTTTGCATGACCAAACAGGCATCTGAAACCACAGAATAAAACCATCCTTATTCTGCCTAGTCAAACCACTTTTAGTGAAATTTTGTAAACCAAAATGCAATTACTCTCAGACTAAACTTGTGTCAACTATCAGACTAGGATTTTTTATAATGACCTTTATTCATTCCCAGAAAGAAGTGTACATTAAGCAATTGCCTCCCTTTCATCAAAGCGGGCAGAAGCCACACTTCCGTGAGGCTTGCTCCTTTCCTAGTGACTCCTCTCATAAGCACACCCACGGCCTTGGGGGATCTGTGCACAGCACAGCGTTTCTTGTTCTCTGTGTCTCTGATTATCTTCCTTCTCCTTTTTCTCCATCCCAACTGAAAACTCTTCTATGACTTCTGGCATCGCTATTAAGTAGTGAGCCACATGGAAATGATTAACTTTTGAACTGCAAAACTGAAAACACTCTCAGGCACAGGGTGGAAATGAAACATGTCATGTAGCAAAAGGGTTCCCCTGATGGAGTTTGCAGCAAAGAAGAGAAGTCACTGGCTGAGATTGCGGTTTTGTTGTCATTGTAGATCAAAAGGATGTGATCATCCTTTCTGATAGCTCTCTTTTCCCCCTTGGTAAACAGCCTCTGAGTGAGTTCATTAAATATTTAAACAGCCCTGGTATCTATTAATGTTATCAGACACATGAAATATGTCTGATGGATTTATTCTGCCGTTAAGGAGCCATACCCCAGTGTCCTCCTGGGACAGTGCTCCAGCTGTTTAAACTATAATTCCATCACTGGGAGGAATGGTGAAATCACTGACCTCTTTGAAACGGACTCGTTGCTACTCAGCCTGTAAATTGCAAATGAAACCTTTCTGTAATAATGTTAAAATATGCATGCATAGGAATTAAAGCACTTGGGGTCACTGGCAAAGCCTGGTGCATTTTCCGTACCCTCTAAATAGCAGGTTAAAAGAATCCAGTAAATCAACGCCTGGAGAAGATTAGTGATTAGGAGGCTTATGAATCTTTTTGAGTTCAATGGCTCTACCACCAGGTATGGGAGAATCTTAATCAATTCTCTGAAGCTTTTAAGTTTTTTAAATTCCATTTTTATTTCATCCTGATTCTCAAAGGAGATGAATTGTGTTGGTATCGTGATCCATACTTATCCTCCATAAAATCAATCTAATATGAAATTGTACATAAAGTCCTCAAGCTGTGAACTACTTCGTTGTTCTGTTTTTACCTACTTCAAGCTTGTGAGGAATAACAATTCATGACAAATAAGATAAAGGATGTCTGCCCAAATCCTTCCTGTAAAGGAAAGAAGTGTTTTCTTTCATTGGTAGGTTAACATCATCACAAGTATATTTGTTTGCTTTACATCAATTTAACTTGTATGAAAGTCCTTAAATGGTTTAGAAGAAATATTGATAAAGCCAGGTGTTGATATTTCCTAGAGATTGTAGTTTCAAAGACATGGACTAATTATTTTAAGATACTTGCTCTTTCTGAAGCCATCAGAAATGTGGCAGACTCAGAAGATAGAATATGAGCCAATTCTCTAGTACAATCTTCTCTCAGTATCTGCAGGGAATTGATTCCAGGATGCCTGGCTATCCCCAAATCCTAGGATGTTCAAGTCCCTTATTTAAAATGGCCTAGTACAGTCAGCCTTCCATATCCATGGGGTTTTGCATTCACAAATTCAACCAACTGTGGATAGAATTTTCACTCCACGGTCAGTTGAACCCTCAAATGTAAAACCCAAATATACAGAGGGTATATATCCACACATATGCACCCTATATTTATTGAAAAAACTCTGAATATAAGTGGATCCATACAACTGAAACCTGTGTTATTCAAGGGTTAACTGTCTTGATAAATATTGGATATGTACAGGCCTAGTTACTAACTAATAATAAGCAGATCAAACTAGTAAAAAAAAAAAATCTGGGAGGTATAGTGAATATACAATAAATAACAAAATAAAGATCCCAAAAGATCTGATAAGTAGAACAATGATCTAAACCTAAACAGATGACAAGTGGCAATAAGTGTACAATCCTACATTTGATACTGTAGGAAAAATTGTATAGAAATATGGGGTTGGGAAAAGACAAATGAGGTAAATGGAAGAAGAAAATGTTTCCTAATCAAATTCTGGGATCAATGAAATCACCCAGCCTTTGCTCATTCTGGTATATGTAAAGGAGGTCAGTGCTAAAATGTGTGTATGAGGTGGACATTGGTTGCACCAGATCTGTGTTTCTCTACTTTGCTCTGGAATGGCTTCAGGTTTATTGTGAGACAATGCTATAAAGATCGTTCCTATAATCCATTTATACTTCAACTTAAAAAAAAAAAAAGACTCTCTATAAAGGTAAACGTAAACTTATTTTTCATTGGTCCATATAGAAGCTAGTCCAACACTGATGAGAATAGGCCCTATATAATGCACTGATCACACTTCTCTTTGAATATCATTGCAGAACACTATCCTTTAGGAAGGACAGAGGTAAACTAGAGCATCCGAAGAGTAAACCAGACTGTAAAAGAGCTGAAATGATCTCAAATAAGCAATGACTTCTGCACACAGAGAGTGCTCAGTATGTGAGTTAAACTGAATCAGGAGCAAGTACTGGAGATGTAGAAAGGGGATCAGATCTGAGCTGTGTGGTAGCAATTACTAATAGTTAGTTGGTGAGTGTTATAAAGAAATTATCAGAACATGAAGGGCTTTCTAACAAGTATAACTCTGATAAATGGGCTGCCTTGGGATACAGTGAGTTCTCCAATAGTGGAAATGCAAATTATAAGCTGTTTGGTTTGGTGTAAGTTTCAAGCATGGGTTGAGAGATTGGATGAGATGATCTGCATACCCTCAGATTGATGAATCGACAACCTTTTAGAGCTCCGAAAGAAGGACTAGAAAAAGAATATTCCAGAATGCATAAATAGAAAGTCTCTAAAAGAGCAATTGACAAGCAGATGCTTCTAGGACAACACTTCTAAAGTAGTAATGTATATTTCTTCCATGTTAAAAGAAATTTACATGGCAAAAGAATAGTTTCACAAATTCAGTGAACCCAATTTGGTGTCCCCATTAGAAAGCGACACTTTAAGCAACTAAAATGCTATTTGAATTTCACTGGAGCTTTGGTAAAAGATATATTTAGTGGTTATTAACCCAGTACTTATCCTTCCATTGCACAAAATGCCTCTTTTCCTGAAGAATCCCCTGCAGAGAATTCCCGGGCTGGGACAGAGCAGCAACCTTGCAACTGGCATCTAAACCGCAGGGCATAGCCAATAATGATTTGCAGTTAAAGTAGCTGCAAAAGAAAGATGGTAGTCATTTAAAATAATTTCTGAAGCTGGATTTTTTTCCTTTTCATTTTTAATCGCTTAAGGGTCAATTCACCTAGAATTCTGGGTTTAACCCCTTTAAATAATTTTTTATATTCAAAAGGATCAAGGGTACAAAATGTATAGGCACAAAGCAATGTGAGTACTCCTTCATGGGACATAAGCTTTAGGGAACTAAAGATAGGTTAATTCCATGCCCAATTCATTCCATGGGCCATTTAACGAGAGCCTCTGGAATTGTTCAGCCAATAATGAACTCATAGGATCTAAAGGTAATCACTGCTGCAATTATTAAAATTTACACCAGAATTCTATTACCCTTTCTACAGATAAGTGTCTTGTATTAAGTGGTCTAGAAGGAATGTGTGAACTGGTTCAATAATACCAGAAATCTCTCTTTATTTGTTCTTGCTTACATCCCTTCTCTTTTGCCCCCACAGATATGAAACCATGCTTCTAGTTAATTCAAAGGAAATATTTATTATTTTTGATATAGTAATTTAGAACTTAACTGTCTCCTTTTCTCATGTATACTAGCTCATTTAATTTCTACAATCCAGGCTCTTTTCATTGTAAATAATATTAAAAGCTAATTTCTGTTGATTTCATAGCTACCTACTAAGCACAATTCTAAGCATTTTTTATGTATTATGTCATTTGATACAACTCCCGTAAGATCAATACTATTATTCTCCCCATTTTATAGATTAAATAAATCATGAAAAGGTTAGGGATTTCACTCCTGGCCACATAGCTAGTAAGTGATAAAACCAAGATTCAGTTTCGAGTTTACATTTGACCCAGCATCCATGCTTTTAATGAATACCCTACATACCATCTTACCTTGTGGCCTCAACTGTGTATTACATTTTAGTATGTAAGCTATAACAAGGTAATGGAAGGCTTTGAAAAGAAATATGGCCATACATGTCTTTGTTTTAGGTAAAGACAGTCCATGGTTCTTCTAATAAGACACGTAATGTAAATACAAAATTCCCCTTTGTTACAAAACCATCATTAACACTTCTGATTAATGTAAAGGTAAACAGTGTGACATTTTCAGTGGGTTAATGAGCTCAGTAATGTTACTATAGGAAGACAAAAAAGGCTCAGTTTCTGCCCCAGTGCAGTACAGATGAGAATCCAGACAACAACTGAAGAGTGAGCAAGCACCAAATACAGTTTTAATAATCTTGCCTGGTAATTATAATAATTAATTTAGAAATCAACAGATTCTCAATGTGTGGGTGGGGGCTGGTGGCTCAGACGGTAAAGAAGCTGCCTGCAGTGCAGGAGACCCATGTTGGATCCCTAACTCAGGAAGATCCCCTGGAGAAGGAAATGGCAGCCCACTCCAGTATGCCTGGAAAATTCCATGGACAGAGGAGCCTGGCAGGTGACAGTCCATGGGATGGCAAAGAGTCAGACATGATTGAAGTGACTTAGCACACACACAGATTCTCAAAATGATATAAAAAATGTAATTTTTACCTGAAAGTTTCATGTTTAATGTGAAATGCAATATATATATACATATATATATATATATACATACACATATATATATGCTGCCACTAAGTCACTTCAGTCATGTCCAACTCTGTGCGACCCCATAGACGGCAGTCCACCAGGCTCCGCCATCCCTGGGATTCTCCAGGCAAGAACACTGGAGTGGGTTGCCATTTCCTTCTCCAAGGCATGAAAGTGAAAAGTCAAATTGAAGTCGCTCAGTCATGTCCGACTCTTAGCGACCCTATGGACTGAAGCCTACCAGGCTCCTCCATCCATGGGATTTTCCAGGCAAAAGTACTGGAGTGGAGTGCCATTGCCTTCTCCATATATATATATATATAAAACCTCGAATACTTATGCAAGCAACCTGAGCACAGAATCCTTTAAAAGATGATTGATTATCAGCCCACAGAAGAGTAAGCTGTATGTATAACCATAAGGAAATTTTAATTTCTCCTTTTCTGCTAATTTCACATTGAAAACAGAAAGTACCTTTTAAAAATATGAGTTATATTCTATAGAAATTTCAAAATAATTCTTAGTAATTATAAAAAAGTACTCTGGACAGTTCTCAACCCGATGGTTCATATGTTGTGGGGAAATTCGGAGGAGCTGAATCTTCAGTATTTGTTATTCATTTTAAAAATGAAATACTATCACTGTAGGCTCAGTAAGTGGGTGTCCTCCAAACTGGGAGAAGTCAAGCACATTTGATTCCAATGATTGCTTTAAATTATTTTTCAAACATTTTGGGTTTGAGGAAACTCAAAACACATTTTTTAAGTTCTCTTTTCCTTTTAAACTCATGTGCTTGGTAAGAGAATGTTAATCCATATGTTTCTAATTCATTTTAACTCATCAAATTGTTGATTTTTAAAATCTATTTGATGTCTAAAAGCTTTTTGATGGTTGTGATTTTTCCCTCTGAAATAGCATTTTGTTTTTTATATATAATCACACATGGGTCTCAAAGATTCATGCTCCATGTACCAAGGGTTTAAGTGGGTACTAACTCATTCAAACCTATTTCAGACATCTGGGGGAATTATGACATATATAAAGCTCAGAGTACTCAGACCAGTTTTTATTTAAATTACTTTCTTTAAGCCAACTTTAGTCATGCTATGTATACGTTTTTTAAAATCTAAAAATATTTTTAATTATATCTGATTTCACTTAAGCAGGAAATCAAATCATTGTAACTTTTATTAAAACATGTCATTGGTAGGAGGGCATGTAGGTATTGAAGCTGAAAAAGAAAAAAGAAGAACCTTGCCACAATAAAAATTCATTTGTTCATCCAATAGACCCACAAAGGAGATAGAATCATAACTTGTTTGGGAGATGTTTAAGTAAGTCTTCATAATTCACGTTATACAATTTAGAACAAAGGAATCTAGCAGTTTTAAAGACTGAGCTATACAGAGCGTAAATCTCCAACCTTGCTTTTGTTTTTCTTTTCTTGGAATCGGAATGGAAGGAAATGAATGGTAAATGTTGGTCTGCCCACATGATTAAAATGCTCTGGCCCAAGGCAATGTGTCCCATCATCAAACACCACTGATTTTAGCACCCCCACTGAAAGAAAGGCTATCAGATGAGGCCTCAATGCGTTATTTCCCATGAATAGAGAGGGGATGAAGAAAAAAGGATTTCACAGATCTTGTGAAATCCTAGACTGCCCTGAAGCCTAAAGCAGTATGCACATAAAAGCTAGCATCCATCTTCTCATGGTCAGAGAAAAAAAGTTCTTTTCCTTGCCGTGAAACATCACAGAGAACAGATTTTCATGCACGGATGTCTGCCCAATGTACAAATGTGCAAAGTAAACATTCAGAACTAGCCCAATAAATGATCTTAGGTTAATCGGTGGATGCTTGCATTACAGAGGTTTTTACTGTGAATAATGCAGATCCTCACACTGGAGCCCCTAAAGGGTTCCTGAAACATGTGCAACTTAACCTCAGGTGTGAAAAGTAGGCGCATTCTGGTACATTGGTTAATACCAAAAAATAGAAATGAAGGAAATGTTTCCTCTCCTAGCTAATGGGCGTGGCAAAGCTGTCCTTGCCCCCAAAGCACTTTTATGCCCATTTCTCTGTATGAGAAAACTCTGGGGAAAAGAAAGATGAGCAGTTCGGTTCTGTCAGTCAATCATGTCTGATTATTTGTGACCTCATGGACCACAGAACACCAGGCTTCCCTGTCCATCACCAACTCTCGGAGCTTGCTCAAACTCTTTTCCATCGAGTCGATGCCATCCAACCACCTCATCCTCTGTTGTCCCCTTCTCCCACCTTCAATCTTTCTCAGCATCAGGGTCTTTTCAAATGAGTCAGTTCTTCACATCTGGTGGCCAAAGTATTGGAACTTCAGCCTCAGCATCAATCCTCCCAATGAATATTCAGGGCTGATTTCCTTTAGGATTGACTGGTTTGATCTCCTTGCAATCCAAGGGGCTCTCAAGAGTCTTCTCCAACACCACAGTTCAAAAGTGTCAATTTTTCAGTGCTCAGCTTTCTTTATGGTTCAACTCTCACAACCACACATAACTACTGAAAAACCAGAGATTTGACCAGACAGACCTTTGTCAGCAAAGTAATGTTTCTACTTTGCCGGCAAAAGTAATGTTCCTGTTTAGATGTGGAAAAACAAAAAATTGTTGTTTCCCAATCCATTGTTTTAAATGAACTCAAGTCAATTTCCACTGGATATTCATTTTTTTTTATTGGGTTCTTTGTCATAGCATTATCTCAAGAATAAAAAATTTAAAAATCAGAACAGTTCATTCTAACTAAGAAATTGCAGCCCAATGCTAACCTCTTGATATTAAATTTACTGACCAAAATCATTCTGCAGAAACAACGCAGAGAAAACTTGCACCATGATCTTCTTTATAGGAATATACAAAACACACGCACACGTGCACACACACACACAAAGTATAGGATTCTATTATTGACCAACTTAAAGATTATTGACTTAAAGATGTTTGACAAATTGGCACTAATACTTAATAAAATGAGAGCAAAAGGGGACTTCCTTGGTGGTCCAGTAGTTAAGAATCCAGCTTCCAAAGCAGGGGATGTGGCTTCCATCCCTGGCTGGTTGGGGAACTAAGATCCCACATGCTGTGGGGCAACTGAGCCCATGAACCACAACTAGGGAGAAGCCTTTGTGCCTACTCTAATACTAACTAAGAGCTGATATGGCCAAAAGTAAAGAATTATTTTTAAAGATAAAGTAGAGCAAAAGTTCATCTAGGTAGCCTGCCTTTTCCTATTTTGTATCTTGAAACTGAAAGAATCTTTAAAGCTAAAGGTGCAAAGGGATGACAGACTTCTGAAATATATTTGCTACATCAGTACAAACTGAAATTTACCTAGCAGTCTTGCTTGTATCTCCATCTGACTCATGCCAGTGAGTGATAAATTCTTTCCTTATGAGGACCAGGTACAAGAAACCTCTTTCACAGGGGTCCTTAACCCTACTTCCTATTAGAATCATCTAGAGAGCTTTCAAAAAACTTCAATGCCCAAGTCTTACTAGAGATAAAAATGTATCAGAATTTGTAGGGTTGGGGCCCAGATACCAACATTTTAAAAAACTCCCCAGTGTTTTGTAATGTTCAGCCAGATTTTGTTTTTTTGTTTGTTTTTGTTTTGAGAATGTCCTATCACTTTGGCCTGTAAGCTCCAGAGAGTGAATACTGGGAACTGGTGATGAGAGAAAATAGGAGGGTGCCCAGAAGAGCTATAGCTGCTATGTATAAATAATGATGCCCATACATACATATCGGAGAAGGCAAAGGCACCCCACTCCAGTACTCTTGCCTGGAAAATCCCATGGACAGAGGAGCCTGGTAGGCTGTAGTCCATGGGGTCGCTGAGGGTCGGACACAACTGAGCGACTTCACTTTTACTTTTCACTTTCATGCATTGGAGAAGGAAATGGCAACCCACTCCAGTGTTCTTGCCTGGAGAATCCCAGGGATGGCGGAGCCTGGTGGATTGCCATCTATGGGGTCACACAGAGTCGGACACGACTGAAGTGATTTAGTAGCATACACACATACACACACTCCGTAAAAGAAGACATAACACCCAATAAACATGACTTTAAAATTGAGGTTCCTGTTTGCAATCTTTGAGGCACACTTCAGGGGGAAACTACTGACTTCTCAAGATCTGTAACTAATACCATGATAATATGAAACAAAGTGATATTTATAATTGTCTTTAATCATAAATCTTGAATTTAATACTTTTCTAATTTTTATTTTATGTCTTTTGTTATATTTTAAATAATGCTTCATTTAGGTCTCAGTGTCCTGGATAAATCTCTCTTACCTTGAAAGTAACTTTCTAAACTTTAATATCATTCTCTATGTCCATCTGGAGTTTAAAAGAAGATCCAATTTTTGGTGTTCAAAACATCAAATTTATTAATCAAATCTGCTATCCTTTGTTTAACCTCCATCAAATTCATTTTAAGTGCTTATTTTTAAAAAGTGTCAGTCGTTTAGTCGTGCCCAACTCTGCAACCCATGGACTGCAGCCCACCAGGCTCTTCTGTCCATGGGATTTTCCAGGCAAGGATTCCGTTGTGATTTGCCATTTCCTTCTCCAGAGAATCTTCCTGACTTAGGGATCGAACCTGGGTCTCCTGCACTATAGGCAGATTCTTTACCTACTGAGCTACCAGAGAATCCCTTATTTAAAAAAAATATAACCAAAATAGACATTTCATAACTTATTTACCACATAATTTATGTTCTTGTATTTCTTAATTGAAAATTCTGATTACAAAACTTGGAAAAAATATTTTTCTTTTCTTTATAATTTTTGCGACTTTTTTTTCTCTCTTTCTTTTCCTTCTTCTTTTCTTTAACATTGTATTTTTGAAATTCCAAACTTTACTCTAGATTTTTAATTTTTGCTTTTAGGTATTTGTTACCAATTTTGTACCTTTAAGAACCCAATCTTCAGTATCCATTTTTTACTTGGGAACGAGATTACTGGCTTGACTGCTCTCTCCCCCTTTGGACTCTGCTTTTTCTCTATGAGGTCACCTGTGTCTCCTCACTAACCCCTCTCTACTCTACCTAACTGTGTGAATTTCTGTGTGTTCCAGATGTTGGAGAATACTTAGGGAACTGATTACTGGCTTGATCTGTCTCTTTCCTTTTCATTCCCCCCTTTTATCCTCCTGGCCACCTCTGTCTCCTTCCTCCCTCTTCTCTTCTTTGTATAACTCCGTGAAAATCTCTGAGCGGTCCAGTTGTGGAGTGCACATAGGGAAGTGATTACTGGCTAGCCCGCTCTGTCCTCTATGGATTCCACCTCATCTCATTTGGGTCACCTCTAACTCCCTCCTCCCTCTTCTCTTCTCCATGTAACACTGTGAACCTCTCTGGGTGACCCTCATGGTGGAGAAACTTTTCAACTTTAACCTAGATGTTTTATCAATGGTGCTGTATAGAAGGAGAAGTTTTGAGACTACTGTAAAAATAAGACCGATAACTGGAAGCAGGACGCTTAAGTCCAAACCCTGACTCCAGGGAACTCCTGACTCCAGGGAACATTAATTGACAGGAGCTCATCAAACACCTCCATACCTACACTGAAACCAAGCACCACACAAGGGCCAACAAGTTCCAGGGCAAGACATACCACGCAAATTCTCCAGCAACACAGGAACACAGCCCTAAGCTCCAATATACAGGCTGCCCAAAGTTACTACAAAACCATAGACATCTCATAACTCATTACTGGACACTTCATTGCATTCCAGAGAGAAGAAATCCAGCTCCACCCACCAGAACACACAAACAAGCTTCCCTAACCAAGAAACCTTGACAAGCCACCTGTACAAACCCACACACAGCGAGGAAACGCCACAATAAAGAGAACTCCACAAACTGCCAGAATACAGAAAGGACACCCCAAACTCAGCAATATAAACAAGATGAAGAGACGGAGGAATACCCAGCAGATAAAGGAACAGGATAAATGCCCACCAAACCAAACAAAAGAGGAAGAGATAGGGAATCTACCTGATAAAAAATTCCGAATAATGATAGTGAAATTGATCCAAAATCTTGAAATCAAAATGGAATCACAGATAAATAGCCTGGAGACAAGGATTGAGAAGATGCAAAAAAGGTTTAACAAGGACCTAGAAGAAACAAAAAAGAATCAATATATAATGAATAATGCAATAAATGAGATCAAAAACACTCTGGAGGCAACAAATAGTAGAATAACAGAGGCAGAAGATAGGATTAGTGAATTAGAAGATAGAATGGTAGAAATAAATGAATCAGAGATGAAAAAAGAAAAACAAATTAAAAGAATGAGGACAATCTCAGAGACCTCCAGGACAATATTAAATGCTACAACTTTCGAATCATAGGAGTCCCAGAAGAAGAAGACAAAAAGAAAGACCATGAGAAAATACTTGAGGAGATAATAGTTGAAAACGTCCCTAAAATGGGGAAGGAAATATTCACTCAAGTCCAAGAAACCCAGAGAGTCCCAAAAAGGATAAACCCAAGATGGAACACCCCAAGACACATATTAATCAAATTAACAAAGATCAAACACAAAGAACAAATATTAAAAGCAGCAAGGCAAAAAAAACAAATAACACACAAGGGAATTCCCATAAGGATAACAACTGATCTTTCAATAGCAACTCTTCAAGCCAGAAGGGAATGGCAAGACATACTTAAAGTGATGAAAGAAAATAACCTACAGCCCAGATTATTGTACCCAGCAAGGATCTCATTCAAATATGAAGGAGAAATCAAAAGCTTTACAGACAAGCAAAAGCTGAGAGAATTCAGCACCACCAAACCAGCTCTCCAACAAATACTAAAAGATATTCTCTAGACAGGAAACACAAAAAGGGTGCATAAATTCGAACCCAAAACAATAAAGTAAATGACAACGGGATCATACTTATCAATAATTACCTTAAATGTAAATGGGTTGAATGCCCCAACCAAAAGACAAAGACTGGCTGAATGGATACAAAAACAAGACCCCTACATATGTTGTCTACAAGAGACTCACCTCAAAACAGGGGACACATACAGACTGAAAGTGAAGGGCTGGCAAAAGATTTTCCATGCAAATAGAGACCAAAAGAAAGCAGGAGTAGCGATACTCATATCAGATAAAATAGACTTTAAAACAAAGGCTGTGAAAAGAGACAAAGAAGGTCACTACATAATGATCAAAGGATCAATCCAAGAAGAAGATATAACAATTATAAATATATATGCATCCAACATAGGAGCACCACAATATGTAAGACAAATGCTAACAAGTATGAAAGGAGAAATTAACAATAACACAATAATAGTGGGAGACTTTAATACCCAGTCACACCTATGGATAGATCAACTAAACAGAAAATTAACAAGGAAACACAAACTTTAAATGATACAATAGACCAGTTAGACCTAATTGTTATCTATAGGACATTTCACCCCAAAACAATGAATTTCACCTTTTTCTCAAGCACACACGGAACCTTCTCCAGGATAGATCACATCCTGGGCCATAACTCTAGCCTTGGTAAATTCAAAAAAATTGAAATCATTCCAAGCATCTTTTCTGACCATAATGCAGTAGATTAGATCTCAATTACAGGAGAAAAACTATTAAAAATTCCAACACATGGAGGCTGAACAACACACTGCTGAATAACCAACAAATCACAGAAGAAATCAACAAAGAAATCAAAATTTGCATAGAAATGAATGAAAATGAAAACACAACAACCCAAAACCTGTGGGACACTGTAAAAGCAGTCCTAAGGGGAAAGTTCATAGCAATACAGGCATACCTCAAGAAACAAGAAAAAAGTCAAATAAATAACCTAACTTTACACCTAAAGCAACTAGAAAAGGAAGAAATGAAGACCCCCCAGGGTTAGTAGAAGGAAAGAAATTTAAAAATTAGGGCAGAAATAAATGCAAAAGAAACAAAAGAGACCATAGCAAAAATCAACAAAGCCAAAAACTGGTTCTTTGAAAGGATAAATAAAATTGACAAACCATTAGCCAGACTCATCAAGAAACAAAGGGAGAAAAATCAAATCAATAAAATTAGAAGTGAAAATGGAGAGATCACAACAGACAACACAGAAATACAAAGGATCATAAGAGATTACTATCAGCAATTATATGTCAATAAAATGGACAACGTGGAAGAAATGGACAAATTCTCAGAAAAGTACAACTTTCCAAAACTGGACCAGGAAGAAACAGAAAATCTTAACAGACCCATCACAAGCACGGAAATTGAAACTGTAATCAGAAATCTTCCAGCAAACAAAAGCCCAGGTCCAGACGACTTCAGAGCTGAATTCTACCAAAAATTTAGAGAAGTGCTAACACCTATCCTACTCAAACTCTTCCAGAAAATTGCAGAGGATGGTAAACTTCCAAACTCATTATATGAGGCCACCATCACCCTAATACCAAAACCTGACAAAGATCCCACAAAAAAAGAAAACTACAGGCCAATATCACTGATGAACATAGATGCAAAAATCCTTAACAAAATTCTAGTGATCAGAATACAACAACACATTAAAAAGATCATACACCATGACCAAGTGGGCTTTATCCCAGGGATGCAAGGATTCTTCAATATCTGCAAATCAATCAATGTAATACACCACATTAACAAATTGAAAAATAAAAACCATATGATTATCTCAATAGATGCAGAGAAAGCCTTTGACAAAATTCAACATCCATTTATGATAAAAACTCTCCAGAAAGCAGGAATAGAAGGAACATACCTCAACATAATAAAAGCTATATATGACAAACCCACAGCAAACATTATCCTCAATGGTGAAAAATTGAAAGCATTTCCTCTAAAGTCAGGAACAAGACAAGGGTGCCCGCTTTCACCATTACTATTCAACATAGTTCTGGAAATGTTGGCCACAGCAATCAGAGCAGGAAAAGTAATAAAAGGAATCCAAATTGGAAAAGAAGTAAAACTCTTACTGTTTGCAGATGACATGATCCTCTACATAGAAAACCCTGAAGACTCCACCAGAAAATTACTAGAGCTAATCAATGAATATAGTAAAGTTGCAGGATATAAAATCAACACACAGAAATCCCTTGCATTCTTATACACTAATAATGAGAAAACAGAAAGAGAAATTAAGGAAACAATTCCATTCACCATTGCAACAAAAAGAATAAAATACTTAAGAATATATCTACCTAAAGAAACTAAAGACCTATATATAGAAAACTATAAAACACTGGTGAAAGAAATCAAAGAGGACACTAATAGATGGAGAAATATACCATGTTCATGGATTGGAAGAATCATTACAGTGAAAATGAGTATACTACCCAAAGCAATCTATAGATTCCATGCAATCCCTATCAAGCTACCAACAGTATTCTTCACAGAGCTAGAACAAATAATTTCACAATTTGTATGGAAATACAAAAAACCTCAAATAGCCAAAGCAATCTTGAGAAAGAAAAATGGAACTGGAGGAATCAACCTGCCTGATTTCAGGCTCTACTACAAAGCCACAGTCATCAAGACAGTATGGTACTGGCACAAAGACAGAAATATAGATCAATGGAACAAAATAGAAAGCCCAGAGATAAATCCACACACATATGGACACCTTATCTTTGATAAAGGAGGCAAGAATATACAATGGATTAAAGACAATCTCTTTAACAAGTGGTGCTGGGAAATCTGGTCAACCACTTGTAAAAGAATGAAACTAGAACACTTTCTAACACCATACACAAAAATAAACTCAAAATGGATTAAAGATCTCAACATAAGACCAGAAACTATAAAACTCCTAGAGGAGAACATAGGCAAAACACTCTCCGACATACATCACAGCAGGATCCTCTATGACCCACCTCCCAGAATATTGGAAATAAAAGCAAAAATAAACAAATGGGACCTAATTAACCTTAAAAGCTTCTGCACAACAAAGGAAACTATAAGCAAGGTGAAAAGACAGCCTTCAGAATGGGAGAAAATAATAGCAAATGAAGCAACTGACAAACAACTAATCTCAAAAATATACAAGCAACTCCTACAGCTCAATTCCAGAAAAATAAATGACCCAATCAAAAAATGGGCCAAAGAACTAAAGAGACATTTCTCCAAAGAAGACATACAGATGGCTAACAAACACATGAAAAGATGCTCAACATCACTCACTATCAGAGAAATGCAAATCAAAACCACTATGAGGTACCATTTAACGCCAGTCAGAATGGCTGCGATCCAAAAGTCTACAAGCAATAAATGCTGGAGAGGGTGTGGAGAAAAGGGAACCCTCTTACACTGTTGGTGGGAATGCAAACTGGTACAGCCACTATGGAGAACAGTGTGGAGATTCCTTAAAAAACTGGAAATAGAACTGCCTTCTGATCCAGCAATCCCACTGCTGGGCATACACACTGAGGAAACCAGAAGGGAAAGAGACACATGTACCCCAATGTTCATCGCAGCACTGTTTATAATAGCCAGGACATGGAAGCAACCTAGATGTCCATCAGCAGATGAATGGATAAGAAAGCTGTGGTACATATACACAATGGAGTATTACTCAGCTATTAAAAAGAATACATTTGAATCAGTTCTAATGAGGTGGATGAAACTGGAGCCTATTATACAGAGTGAAGTAAACCAGAAAGAAAAACACCAATACAGTATACTAACGCATATATATGGAATTTAGAAAGATGGTAACAATAACCCTGTGTATGAGACAGCAAAAGAGACTGATGTATAGAACAGTCTTTTGAACTCTGTGGAAGAGGGAGAGGGTGGGAAGATTTGGGAGAATGGCATTGAAACATGTATAATATCATATATGAAACGAGTCACCAGTCCAGGTTCGATGCATGCTACTGGATGCTTGGGGCTGGTGCACTGGGACGACCCAGAGGGATGGTATGGGGAGGGAGGAGGGTTCAGGATGGGGAACACATGTATACCTGTGGCGGATTCATTTTGATATATGGCAAAACCAATACAATATTGTAAAGTTAAAAAAGAAAAAGATAAAAAAAGAAAAAAACAATGTAATAAAAGCACAGAGGAAAACTTTTAAAATCACTTTGTCTGTCTCTAAAGGTTGTAAGTGTGTTTAAAAATGTATAATCTTTTCCCAAAGACTAGTGTCTAAATATCTGATTGTTAAAATCATATGAATATTATGATGACTAAAATAAAAGAGTGAAACTCTAGGAATAATAACGAGAATAAATTGCTTCAAGAAATGTCAAAGATCTAAAATTTCCGAGAGGAATATACTCATGTAAAAACATTTACTGTGTCAGACATTACTCTTGTCATGTGTCGTATTCTTTCCACTGATTCTCTGTGCCTTGAAATTTGTCAAAATATTTTTCTCCTCATTTACGATTACCAATGGCCTCTCTGTTTTGAAAATGGGTGAACACCATTAGTCCGTAAATCTCTGAAGCCTTTGTTTTATTGACCACACTCTCATTCTTGAAACTCCTCCTTTGTCTACTATGAAACTTGGCATTGCTTTTATATCCCTGGCTTTAATGCCCTTGTGGGTTTTCCCTTCTTAGACCACATAAATGAAGCCAATCCCTAAGTTTCTTTCTTTGATCCTCTTCTCTCCTCATAACTCTTTCATTTGCATACTACTTTAGCCCCTGTTGTTGCTTCCATTTCCACCTATTTATGAATGTCTCCTAATTTTCTCATTTTAGTCTATGTCTTGCTCTCAACCCTCCAGATGTCTGTATACCCATCACTACTTAGAATTCTCATGGGCACCTTAAATTCATTCTCTCCCCCATCCCATCCCAAATCTATTGCTCCTCTTCCATTTTCTGATTTCAGTGAGCCCATTTTACTTCCAACCAAGTCTTAAACTCCAGTCCTTCTAAACTTTTACAACTCTCTGAGTCCACAGCCAAAAAATCTGATCTGAATCCCTTTTTAACCTGTCTAGAATTCATTCCCTTTGCTCTGGCCTCATTCCCACAGCCTTAGTTCCAATCTTCATTTTCCTTCTCTTGGATCGCTTGTAATTCCCCCAAGCTTGTTGCCTCACTCCTCATTTTGCTTGTTTCTATCTATATTTCACAAAGACGCTATGGTATTTTTTAGTGCACACTTAAGTTGCTTCCTGCTTGAAATCTTCCTTGGTGCATTCTCAAGCCTTTCAGATAGCCAAGAATTCTTGGCATGTCAAACAGTCCCTTAATAATCTGTCCGCCACTAGTTTCTCCAGCCTAGTTTCACTCTTCTGCCCACTAACACCCTTAGCAATATAACCTCAACCTTGCAGTCTGTATATATTCCATTCTTTCCCTGGAATGTTCTTCTTTGCTTCACCCTAACTTTCCCCTGACCTTTCTGGCCATCTTCTGTTTACCCATTAAAAATATGGATGGACTGACACAGGTTAGCCTCTCTAGAAGCCTTTCCTAACTTGTCAGAGCACTTATACTCAACTTTTTCTCTGCTGTAGCACTCTTGATTCACTAAGACATTATCTTCTTTCTTCATCACTAAACTGTAAATTCCTGGAAGATGAGTCCATGTCTTAGCATCTTTTAAGCATTCAGTATTTCCAGTACGAAAAAGGTTTTAATAAACATTGATTGAATGAATGAGTGAACATGTAAATGAATGAATGAATGAATAAAAGAAGTCCTTCTCAAGGAGTATGCTGTGCTAGGTTAAGTCTCTTCAGTAGTGTCTGACTCTTTGTGACTCTATGAACCATAACGCACCAGCTTCCTCTGTCCATGGGATTCTCCAGACAAGAAAGCTGGAGTGAGTTGCCATGCCCTCCTTCAGGGGATATTCCTGATCCAGGGATTCAGCCTGAGTCTCTTATGTCTCTTGCATTGACAGGCAGGTTCTTTACCACTAGTGCTGCCTGGGAAGCCCTCTCAAGGAGTATAGTTAAATTTTAATGCACGTATTCTTAACTTGGATTCCCTGGAGAAACTTCAGGTAGGATCTAAACTTGAGCCTTCTGAAATGTCCACATACATTTCCTGGGAACAGTGCTCATAGCTTTCTCCAGTTTTCCCTCTCTTCCCCCTTAATAGTTAAATACATTGTGAAAGAAACCTTAAGGGATTCACAATCCACCTCAGTTTTAGATATGGGAAACCTGAACTGTGTTCCAAAAGTTAATACTGACCAGTTAATATGTTGGGAAAAGTATTAAGACCACAAACTTCTGCTCCTAATTAAACCAAGCTGGTGCTTTTAAAGAAATCAATTACCAAACATATATAAAGTTTATGAACTATCTCTTAGATGCATTTATATTTGTTCAATCAAACAAATTTACAAAAATTACTTTATCTCCTGATCCCAGCAATGTTGAGATATCATCATCTTTAATAAAAAAAAATAGAGAAATTCAGGCTCAGGATGAATGGCCACACTTTGTGAGAAATCACCCCAGCCAGCACTGTTCTTTTCCAGTTTAAAAAATAGATGAAGCAAGGAAATATCCAGTTTCTAATTCAGATGTTGGATAATCACAGATTTGACCACTCAGCATCAATTTAACCAATAACTTCTTTTTTTTTTAATTTAATTTTATTTTTAAACTTTACATAATTGTATTAGTTTTGCCAAATATCAAAATGAATCCACCACAGGTATACATGTGTTCCCCATCCTGAACCCTGAGGACCACTTGGTGCAAAGGGCTGGCATCTGAGAGCCCATGGCATTAGTCAGCACCTAATGTGATATTTCAAGCACCAACAACCCAATGATTGTTTCTGAACTGCTCAGTGATTTTTTTTTTTGATGCATTTACTTATTTTAAAAATTTAGAACAGTTTTAAGCTCACAGCAAAATTCAGCAGAAAGTAAAAAGATTTCCTATATACCCTCTGTCACATACAGGCATATCCTTCCCCACTATGAACATCCAACACTAGAGTGATATCTTTGTAGGCTTACTTGACACATCATTCCCATCCAAAGTCCATAGTTTACATTAGGGTTCATGCTTCATGTTGTGCATTCTATGGCTTTGGACCAACTCATCATAACGTATACCCACCACTGTAGTAGTCTCATACAGAGTAGTCTCATTGCCCTAAAAATCCCATGTGCTTCATCTATTTATCTCTCTCCCTCCCAACTCCTGCAAAGAACTCACCCTTTTATTATCCCCCTACTTGAGCTTTTGCCATGCTATCATATAGTTGTAATCATACAGTATGTAATCTTTCTGCATCAATTTCTGTAACTTAGTAATATGAATTTAAGACTCCTCCATATTGTTTAATGGCTTCATATCATATATTTTTTTTAGATTTGAATGGTATTCCATTGTCTGCTGGATGTACCTCAGTTTATTAACCCATTCACCTGCTGAAAGATATCTTGGCTACTTTCAAGTTATGACAGTTATGAATAAAACTGTTATAAACGTCCATATTCAGGTTTTTGTGTGGACATAAGTTTTCAGCTCCTTTGGGTAAATCCCAAAGACTGTGATAGCTGGATGATCTGGTAAGAGTATGACTGCTTTTGTTAAGAACCTCCAGAATTCCCAAGTGATTGTTTCATTTTGTGTTCCCATGAACAATGAACAAGAGTTCCTGTGGCTCCACAACTTCACGAGCATTTAATATTGTGAGTTCAGTGATGTTTATCCAGACTAGTGGTTACTGTAGGAGTCACACAAACAAGATGAGTTAAGGAGAGTTTAAAATTTGGAATTGTAAATTTTTATGCTGAAAAATTTCCTTTAAAATAAAACTTAAAATTTCTATAATATCAATTCATAAATTGAATTCCTTTCATTCTTCTAGTGTAAATCTTAATGAATCTCATCTTCTTACCCTAAGCTGTATCCTCAAACTTTAGTGAGAATGAAAATCACTGGAAATTTATGGTCCAGTCTTCTCCCTTGCTCCCCTCAGGTTATGGTTTAGGCAGTGAGTGGTGAGCCCATAAATCTGCTTTTTAACTGCATGCATTTCAAGTGATTCCAATGCAAGCACAGGAATCACACTAAGAATCATCCTTGGAAACTCAGGTCCTGGCCATAAATTTCAGGTACAACAGCCTACAGTAAAAAAAAAAACCTTTAAAATGACTTCTCCTATGTGAGAATATGTCCTAGCATAGTCAGAGCCCTGATTATCATCTACGTTCGTGTCCAGCCCCCTTGGTAGACAGGATCAAGAGAAGAATGCAACTTGGATCCTAGATTACCCCTGACAGAGGAAGTCTCAGGACTGTTTTCCCTCATCTTACTACTATGTGCTGAAAAGTTAATTAAATTCTTCTTTAAAGAGTTGGTCTTGGCTTATGACCAAATATAAATTGACAATTTTGGAATGTTCATATACTTTAAAACATTACATAATGTTGCTTATATATTTAACCCTAAATTAATTACTTCATGTGAATGGCTTTGGTCTGTCTTTAAATATACTTTTTTTCTGTTTATAAGACCACAGGAAATAACCTCACCTGGTGCCCCAAACCACCAAGGCTCAGAGGGAGATGTACCAGGTTCTTAACAGTAGTGTACCACGGTCTTTCCCTACAGAGCATGTATTAGCCTCTGATTGTTTCCAAATTGGGTAACTGGAAGCCAGTGTCTCTTCATTTCTCATCCTGCCATGTAAATGTAACAGTCCTTTTCCTTAACTGAGATATGTGAGTAAGCCTTTCCCACATCCACTTACACCTAGTTAGGTCAAGCTTGCTCCAAAGATTCAGGTTCTAATGTGAGTGCTAGCCTGTGATTTGGGGTTGAGGGTAGGGAATGTTCTATTTTCCACACCCCAGAGTTCACTAGGTTTGATTTGCAAAATTCCTTCTGTCTCTTTTGTTTGAGCTCTGATATGATCTTTATTTCAATGAAGTCTTATCATACAAACTTTTTTTTTTTTAATGTAGTTGCCATTAAGACAAATGGACTTAAGGCTTGATGAAGAAGAAAAAAAAACCTCACAATCCGCTAAATCAGATCACATTTATTTTTCTCAGTGCACAATTTTAGAGGATTCTGTTATTTCTCATCTTAAGACCAATAACTCTGATAGAATTTATAATGATCATTGAATTGTGACATTGGTTTCTCTAAAGGATATTTAAAAGCATTCTTTATGCTTAGTCTTTGAACCATTTAGAGTTTTACTCTGATTTACCCAGTGTTGGATCCTTTGCCACACTGGCCTGTGTTTTAGTTCCTGGAACACAAAAGCATGTCCTACCTCTAAGTGTTTGCACGTGTAACTTCACTGCCAAGAAAACACCTGTTACGCTCTTCATAATCAGCATCTCTGCTTCATGTCTGCTTCAGTGAAAGGCTTCCTAGTGATGCTCATAGTAGTTTCATTCATCTCAGACCTGGATATTGTTCATGGAGGAAAAAGAATCAACCATGTTCTCTGAGTACAGTACCCTACACTGCCTAGTGTAAGAACCTTGGTTCAGCATAAGCACTTTTACATTTCTTAAGGCTCAGTGAAAAGTGATGTATCTACAATATATCTGGGCTGTGGGCACATGTTCTCAGTGTAGCAGCAGACATAACTCCCTGCGCTAAGGGAATGTGGACAGAAGACCAGCAAAATCCATTCCAGCCAGCAGGGAGGCTGTGTCCTAACTTGGCTTCTGAAAAGAAAATATAGCTAGCTATCTGAACAAACTAATACCGAGCGTGTCTTAGAAGTTGCTGTAATGTGGGCGGGCAACGCTGAGAGTGGGACACTGAGCCACACACCCTTGTCAAGTAAATCAGTGTCAAGTAAGTTGGTTTGATTTCAGGCTGACAGAATGACAAGTAGAAATCTGGCTTCCATGAGGTGGGGGCTTACTGTAGCCTGAATAATCTCTTTCTTTTTAATTGACTAGAGTTCGGAGGAGTTGGATGGGGGAAGAGAGGAGTGGAAGATGAGTGAAAGGAGCCCAGGAGATAGAAGAGAAACAGGGTTCTGAATAACTACCAGTCTGAAGAATGTTCTCTGTAGTTGGGGAGATGATGCTTTCGGGGGCGCCAATCTTGCTTCTGTTTGCAGACATTGGCGGGTGCATGCCTGCAGGAACATGAATTATACGTCTCTGTGCCTGATTTGTAACTACACCTGTACACTCTTAGAAATGCTAATAGAAAAATATAAATTTAGGTACAAAGGAAAATCTAATAAGAAGAGCATTTGAATGAGTAAGAAATGTCTAATTTTTTGCAGTCATTAGGACTGGAGGAACATGCTTAGAGTAATTAGGTAAGATTGATTTCGAGGCCGAACACCACCCACAATTTGTGTAGTCTGGGGGTCAGGCGGGCAGCTGCAGAAACCGCTCAGCTAATTATGAGAATTCACTATTCGTTAATAGAATCTCTCTCCACAAACAGCAGCTGTGTGTTTGCTCACGCAAATTATTAATTCTGGCCTCGCCTCAGCTGCAAGTTTCTGCTACTCGGAAAGGAATCCTCAGATAGAAGTGTCAGTTATCACCCAAGCGATACTGAGGAAGGAAGAAAAATATGAAATGAAAGTAAATATCCTCTAATCACAGGTGTATAAAGATTTTGCATCTCCCTCCCGTTTCTGCCTTTCACTCCCAAACAATTGAATGCCAATTTGGGAACTCATTAATCTGTAGGCAACCTAGCGAGATCTAATTTATACCTGTCAGGGGCAATGGGCAGCAGCTAATAGGAAAGTAATTGCAATATAAGTCTGCTTTCCCACTTGATAGTATGCAGGATTCTAATGACAGCCCTTCTCTATTGGAGTATCAGACTGGTCAACAGATACGTCTTCTCTTTTCCAGACTCACACTGTGAACAACAGAGATTCTCCTTGGGTTTTATTATACACTACGAAGAAAGTGGTAACGGCATAGTAGAGGGCCCACGGACGTGCACCCACTTATTCTCTGGAAGAAATGAAAAGCAGCATTTTTCCTGCCACACAAACTGTGAAGTAATATTCTCACATTTTTATTTTGCTACAAAAAAATATCTGGCTGGAATCTAATATCTACATAATGTATTTTCTCCTGTTTCAAATTGAGATTGAGTATCTGTATTTAGTAATAATGTGGTTTGAGAGGTCAAGGAACTTAAAGGGACTTAGAATTTCTTATCCTGTATCAGAGTGTTTAGAAAACAGAGGGTAGTATTTACTACATAAAAAGGAGGGAGGTATCTGTTTATTCTGCACCTTTCTTATTCTTCCTGGGATTGTCTTACATGGACTTTTTCCATGAACAAATAGGCAACATCAAAGGTTGCCTAAGTTTACAGATTTTGTTTGGTAAAACGGTCTTTCAGACCTGACCTCGTATTTCTTTAGCCACGGTCCTCACTGACTGATCTTCTAGGTGGTCCTTTGGTTCAGGACAGGGTCTGAAAAGAGCATAAGTTCTGGAACATGAAGCCTAAATCCAGATCCCCTGATTTACACGTGTTCTTTGTGTACCTTTGAACAAATTCATTAACCTCTCTATCGTATGCTCCCTCCGCTTACAAACCTTCACGTGGTTGTGACAGAGTCAAATAAAAGCATGTATGGGAAATAATTTTGAAAGGAGACATACAGACATTAGTTGTTACTGTTTTGTGACAACTGAAAGTGCTCTTGGAGAGAGCATACATTAAAATTTTTTGAATGAAGAAGAGAGAAAACGGCTTACCATTGAACACCCACACATCTGACGCTGACATCCTCATTTCTGGATCAAATTCAACCAGTTTGGGTATTTGGTTTGAGCTTAAAATTTGTCATTAGACATTGTAGGAAATACAAAGTCAATAAGTCATAATCCCTGCCTTCAAGTAGCTTATCGTAGAAACAAAGAGAGTTAGTTCTGATGTTGTTTATTTATTTGATAAAAGTTAAAGACCGCATACTATGACAGGCACACTTGTACACAGCAGTTAAGAAGACTGCATATATATGCACTGTCTTGAGGGGAACAGTCAAAAAGTATGGTCCTGGATCTCAATCTGCACAAACTAGCCCAACCTTACAAAAGTCACTTCACTTCTCAGAACCTTAATTGTTTCTTTTTTTTTTTTTAATTTTATTTTTAAATTTTACATTTTAAATTTTAAATTGTATTAGTTTTGCCAAATATCAAAATAAATCCGCCACAGGTATACATGTGTTCCCCATCCTGAACCCTCCTCCCTCCTCCCTCCCCATACCATCCCTCTGGGTCGTCCCAGTGCACCAGTTGTTTCTTTATTTGTAAAAAAGTGAAAATGAAGTCGCTTAGTCGGCCGAACCTTTGCGACCCCATGGACAGTAGCCTGCACCAGGCTCCTCCGTCCTTGGGATTTTCTAGGCAAGAGTTCTGGAGTGGGTTGCCATTTCCTTCTCCAGGGAATCTGTCCGACCCAGGGATCAAACCCAGGTCTCCCACATTGTAGACAGATGCTTTACCATCTGAGCCATCAGGGAAGTCCTATTTGTAAAAAGGGACATTTTAAAAGATTTTCTTAGAGATATTTTTCAAGTTTTGATGTTCTATGATTCCATGACTTTATTTTTAGTTAAAAATAAAGAGTTCAAAGTTACAATTACTATATTTATTTATTTCAGTGATTAAAGACAATGGAATTTAGAAGTTTCAAAGAAAAAATTATTAAAACATAAAACAATGAATTGTTAATAAAAGGTACTAAAATAACCTATCTGTTATGCCGTTATGGTGGAAAATTAGGAATAACCCAAGAAATTTTCTCCATGTTCACAACCAAAATAGATGACTCTGGTCAAACATTGATTTGGACAAATCACTAGTACATTCTGCTCTACTTATAAAGTTTTTGTGAAGACCAAATAAAACATTGTGTGAATGACTTAATGTAACAATAATTTGCTTTAGTTATTATGGTCTTGAATTATCTAATTTGCCTGATTTCACTAAGATCTACAGTTTCAATAAGAATGGCCAAGTTTCTGCTTCACTATGTTCCATTTGATTGAAGATTGCATAGGATTCAGAGAGACCAGGAGAAGGCAATGGCAACCCACTCCAGTCTTTGGCCTAGAAAATGAACGGAGGAAATGAAAATGCTCCTGCCATGGACGGAGGAGCCTGGTAGGCTGCAGTCCATGGGGTCGCTAAGAGTCAGACACGACTGAGCAACATCACTTTCACTTTTCACTTTCATGCATTGGAGGAGGAAATGGCAACCCACTCCAGTGTTCTTGCCTGGAGAATCCCAGGGACGGCAGGGCCTGGTGGGCTGCCGTCTATGGGGTCGCACAGAGTCGGAGACGACTGAAGCGACTTAGCAGCAGAGAGACCAGGGCCCGGTGCCCAGTCATGTCATTCACTCTTTAAATATGTGATGCTGTGAGTATTAGCTAATATTTCTGAACTTCTGTTGTTTCATCTGGAAAAGAGGAAAGCTATGCCTTCTTGAAAATATGTACAGAGAAAATCGTACATTCTTTCTAGTACACAGGTGCCTCTAAGGCAGAAAACATTCTGCTTTCACATAACTGGACTTAGAGAAAATATTAGAACTAGCTCTGTCACGTAATATAAGAGCTATGGACAGATCTCTTGTCTTCAAAATCCCCTCCTATCTTGTTTGTAATATCATGCCCCAACCACTTCATATCTGGGTCTGCTTGAGGGGAACCCAAACTTTGAAAACACTCTCTGGCCTAGATTAGACATCCTGGTATTAATTCTACAAATATTCTGGTTTAGACTGTGTTCCAGATAGCTATTGCTGCATAGCATACCACGAGAAAACCTGGCGACTTAAAACAGCAGCAGAGTCTTCTGATGTTTTTATCTAATTAAGAAGGATCAGTGTCCACATTTAATCAGTTTCACCTTATTTAAGAGTAATGTTCATAATAAAGCCCTGGAATTAGGGGTGTGTGTGTGTGTGCTAAGTAGCTTCAGTCGTATCCAATTCTTTGCAACCCTATGGATGTAACCCCCCCAGTTTCCCTGTCCATGAGATTCTCCAGGCAAGAATACTGGAGTGAGGAATTAGGGATAGTAGAAAGGCAAATCAAAGAACATCAGACTGGCAAAATGATATTTACTATAAACTTTATAGTAACTTTTAAAAAGCCTTTTTAAAACTTTTTCTAACTTTATAATCTTCCCCCCCCCCCCAAGCTCCTGAGTCTTCCATTTGGGCAGAGTTCAACAGGGAGGGTTCATCTTTGTTCCATGTGCCATCAGCTGGGCCTGTTTTCCTGGGGCTGCAAAATCCTCATCCAACATTTCTCATTTATATGGTTGGTAATTCAGTGCTGGCTATTGTGTGACTTCCTCACAAATTAGTGTCTGCATTACAAGAGTCCATGTCCCAGTAGACAAGGAGTGGAAGCTGCCGATTTCTTAAAACCTTAGAATTGTGCCACTTCTGTGTGCTATTGGTCAAGCAGTCACAAACTCTGAATCCAAAGGGAGATTCCACCTCTCCATGAAAAATATGTGCAAAGTATTTGGGGTCCATGTTTCAGAACTGCCTCAGTAAATGGTGGAACCATGGTTCAGTGCAGGAAACAGCTCTCACTCTAGGTATTTTAAGTAGAAAGTATGTAATAGAAATAGATGCTCATGAGAGTTTAGGATAGAAGAAGCAAATTTTAGGGTGATCCTCCTCAGACTTCCAGAACAATACAGGTGACCCACTAGGTCAGCTCCTGTCTTGGAGGCTGCCTCTGAAACCACGCTAAACACAAGACACCAACGTGAGGGATATAATTGCTTCTCATTTCAGAGAGTCGGGAGAATGCACACTCTCCTTTCAATTAGGAAGTCAGATCAGGAAGATGCATCTGCTTGATTGAATCTCAACATTCAGGAAAGTAGAAAATGGACTGTTGTGCAAGGCAGCCTGTGTCCACTATGTTCTTAATCAGCTACCAATAGCCTAACGGTGGTTTCAAACTTCAGTGTACATCAAAATCAGATGGAAAGCTTAAATGAAAACATGGATTGCTGGAGCTACCTCAACAGTTCCTCAGTAGGTTGGGGGTGGGGACAAGAATTTACACTTCTAACAAGTTCCCAAGTCATGTTACTGTTGCTAGTTCAGGGACCAAACTTGGGGAACCACTGGCCTAGAAGTCTCAGAAGGTGACCCTTCCTTCAAGTCTACCCACCAAGTCTCTATAATGGGTAGAAACTGGTTTGTAGTCAGAACCATGCTTGTGAGATAGCGTACGAAATGCAATTTTTAACTTTCCAACACATTCAAAAAGAAAAAGGTTGTAATGGATAAGGGAGCTAATCTAGACACTTAATACTCAGAAGTCTAAACCACTTATCACGTAAAGCCATCCATGTACTATTCTGAGTTGTTTTCAGAAATTCAGAATGGGTTAACGTTCACCACTATCAAATTCTGCTGTGTGTCTTTTTGCAATTATGTAAAAGCAGTAAAGCCATCATTGTGAACATCAAAAAACTCTATTTTCTATGTGTGTGCATGTGAAAATTAAGTTTATAGTGGAGTTTTCCATGGCTTGGTTTCCAAAAGAATCCCAGTATGCACATGCATTCTGTATGTGGAACATTTTCATGAAACCTAAAGGAAAGATATATATCACACTATCTTAAACTAAATTGGCACTTTCTCAATAAGAAAAATAATTTTATTTTTTTTATTGGTTCTCTTTCCAAATAATAAATTTTGATACATGTACCTTCCCGTCAGCTTTTTAATTCCCTTTCTCTTTAGCAGAGCAGCTTTGGTAACCATAAATATGCCTGTCTTGTATTAATTTCATACTTCAAATATAAAATTGGAGATGAGGAATCTATATTCAGTGGTGATTTGAAGAAGGAGCAGATGAATTTTATGCTGTTTGCCAAGTTAGTTTTCGTTTGATTAAATAACGTGTTTGCAGTAAAGAGAAGAAGCAGGACAGGTATAAGAAGGAAGAGGGCCTACCAGCAGACAATGAGTTGGCACATATGATGATCTGAACATCCCATGGGTGATGGTGGCGCGTGTGATAATTATTTCACAGGTGAGGCAACCTCATTATTCAGGTACATCAGGAAGTGCTAAGACAATTCCCAGCAGAAGTAAAGGTGGCGCTCAAACAGTAGAAACTCAGCTGGGTACATCAAATGACATGGGGTGTTTCTGACTCTGAGGCTTTCCAATAGCTACAGGCTTGTAATAGTTTTGCCTTTCCTCTTCGTAAGTAGATATTTTTGCTCTGTATTCTTGTTTGATATGCAAGGCTGAGGGTCTCACTTAAAAGTATATGTATGTAGTTGTTGTTTAGTTGCTAAGTCGTGTTCTACTCTGGCAACCCACTCCAGTGTTCTTGCCTGGAGAATCCCAGGGACAGGGGAGCCTGGTGGGCTGCCGTCTATGGGGTCACACAGAGTCGGACACGACTGAAGTTACGTAGCATAGCATAGCATAATGGACTGTAGCCCACCAGGCTCCTCTCTTCATGGGATTTTCCAGGCAAGAATTATGGAGTGACTCATTTCCTTCTCCAGGTTTCATCCCGATTCACGGATTGAACCCATGCTTCCTGCATGGGCAGGCAGAGTCTTTACCACTGAGCCTTCTGTTTAATTAGGCAGATATGCATCCAGAGCATAAATTTTCAACTATCTAATCCATAACTCACTCCTGATTTCAGCATCCATATCTCCATGCCACTAGGCAATAATCAATATTTTTAAATGGCCACATAAATTAGAGCACCTTTAAGAGCCTCTCTTGAAAAAATAAATATCCTATGGCTACCTCCTAAATAATGATTGCTAAATCAGTTTTTAGTGAAAATGGCTGATGGTAGCTCTCTCTTTGTTGAAAGAAATTCCCCAAACAGGTCTGCTAAGTTGTTGCAGCAATTTTTTGTATTAACTTCTGTAAAATAAAGAGCATTTCATTAAACATGAATATAAAATTTTGCAATGAGTCAAATGCTATGGGAAAGTGAGGAATAAGAAAGGGAGCTAAATAAGGAATTCTTTTGAAATGTGACTAAAATGTAAGTAAATTAAGATTTGTAAAAGCAGAAGTGTCTCCTTTAGGATTATATAGGTCCAGATTTCCTTTCCTCTGAATGTCATAGTATCAATTCGGATCCAGTCATTTGGAAATCAGTCATCACAGCACCACTGAACTGTTCATTGTCAGGACCACCAATTTGGCACTTAGCATATGCTGTCTAGTGTGTTTCTTTGTTCGTTATCTTTAAGTTTGCTAAAAATAAACATATATTTTATCATTCAGAAAAAAAGTTTTAAAGTAAAACAGGTTACTCTGTGACTTTTCAATGGTTCTCTGTCAATGTACTACAATTAACACAAGTATTTTGGATAGTTTATGTCTGAATAAGACCCATTTTTTATCTGGGAAAGTATTAGAGTCTCAGATGGATGGCATGGAATGCAAGGACTGAGAGGAGAAACAGAAAATGAAAACATAGGGCAATGGAGGCAGAAACGTCTTCCTGCAGCCTTGATTAACACGGCAAATGAGAAACAGCAGGGTTTACATACTCTGAGTTTTAATCTACATTCTTTAATTTGCTTTCATCGAGGTGCAGAATAAAATGAGTTTTTGATAGGATGTTCTAATGGACTAAGGCTAAAGTTGCTTTTTAATGTCAAAGCTATACATTTTTAAAAGAGAATTTTGTTTTAGCAACAATGTTGCAGTAATATCAATAGAAGAAAAATCATGGTCAAGCAAAATTATAATTTTTTAGTGATGTGAAGGACTATTTGTTCAAGAGTTCTAAGAACTGTGAGAAGTAATGACTGGTGAGATGATACGCTAAAACTGTGAGAATCCAGAGTTGGGCAAAAGACAGATAAAGTTGCGTAGAAATTCAGGCAATTGTATCTGAGGGGTTGGGAAGAAGGTGGTGAATCATTTATTCCTCCACTCATTTGCTCATTCATTCACCACATATTTCCTGAACGTCCCACTATATGCCAAGTTTTTGCTTATGTCGCTAATAGTCAGGATAGATCAGGAGGGGAGAGAGAATGAGACGCATAACATTTCTTACATAATGAGGCTTACATAAGAAAATACAAGAGCAGGTTAATTTCCAAAAGGAATAGCATATAGAAAACAGAACGTAGAGATAGAACAGGTCTTGGAGAATAAATAAAATACAGACATTGTGTTGAAAAAAGTTAAGAATCGGGAATACATATAGTAGGAGCCAAATCAAAGCGCCTAGAAGAAGGGGCTTCCCTAGTGGCTTCTTTAGTGGTTCACACAGTAAAGAGTCTGCCTGCAATGTGGGAGACCATGTTCAACTCCTGGGTTGGGAAGATCCCCTGACGAAGGGAATGGCAACCCACTCCAGTATTCTTGATTGGGAAATCCCATAGATGGAGGAGCCTGGTGAGCCCCAGTCTATGGGTTCACAAAGAGTCAGACACAACTGAGTGACTCACACACAGAAGGGGCCCAGGCAGGAATTAGTGAGGTTTGAACTGGCATGGGCCTTGAAAGGCGTGCAGCGGCTCAGACAGTAAAGAATCCACCTGCAATGCAGGAGACATGGGTTTGATCCTTGGGTTGGGCAGATCCCCTGGTGGAGAGCATGGCAACTCCACTCCATTATTCTTGCCTGGAGAATCCCCATGGACAGAGGAGCCTGGAGAGCTGCAGTCCATGGGGTCGCAAAGAATCAGATACTACTGAGCAACTAAGCACATGGGAAAGAATGAAGGGAAATTGGACAGAGAAATGTCAACAGGATTGGCTAAGGGCTAGATATAGGACCTGAAAGATATAAAAGATCCAGTGATGACTTCACAAGTCTAGGCCTGACAATAAAGACCTCAGAAACAGCATCCTCCTGAAATGCAAGGTAGAGAAACTTATTTTGCTAGAAGGTTGTAAATTTGATTTGGGATGTTATTTTGTTTGAAATAACTGCAGTTAGCCAAAAATGTCCAGCAGACAGCTAAAACTGCAGGACTAAACATCAAACTTAAGGCATGAGACTTGGATGTGAGTGAAACCCAAAATCAAGTGATAATTGAATAAAGCTCAATATTAATAATTCCTCATACATATATATTGTATTATTAATTTATATGTTTATTTATCTCATTAGTCTTTGATTCTTTCATTAAAATTGTGTTTATCTATCTCTATATTCCCAGTACCAATAGAGCAAGTGGAGCCTAGTATATGTGTAATAAATATATAATAAATAGATGCATAAGTGAACAAAATTATATGTCTCCCCAGAACTTTGTAAGCAAGATAGGACTGATAATCAGTGACTGGTCTGGTCATATTTGTTGTTTATAACTAATCTATTCTGATTAGCCAATGTACCCATTCTGCTTGATCAGGATCCATGCTATACTAATTGTGAAATATTTTTAGTACCACCCCTGGAAATAGTTGTTACTATTCCTAATTTGAGCTTCCCTGATAGCTCAGTTGGTAAAGAATCCACCTGCGATGCAGGAGACCCCAGTGTGATTCCTGGATCGGGAAGATCCCTTAGAGAAGGGATAGGCTATCCACTCCAGTATTCTTGGGCTTCCCTTGTGGCTCAACTCTTAAAGAATCCACTTGCGATGCAGGAGACCTGGGTTCGATCCCTGGGTTGGGAATATCCCCTGGAGAAGGGAAAGGCTACCCACTCCAGTATTCTGGCCTGGAGAATTCCATGGACTGTATAGTTCATGGTGTCGCAAAGAGTCGCTCAGGACTGAGTGACTTTCACTTTCACTTTCATTACTAGTTTACCAAATAGGAAAATGATGTTTGAAAAGTTCGGAAATGTTCACACAACGTAAGCCAGTAAGAGCTAGAGGTGGGCTTCACGGCCTCTTCTCAGGTTGTCGGATCCTAAACTGTCTTTCATCAGTCTTCTCGCATAGTTTCAACTAGATGGCCAAGAAGCAAGGAAGTTTAGCTGAGACTGTTGTGATATAGTGATTTAAGAAATGCATAGTCTTTGTCCCCATTTCTGGCACAGGGCTCCTAAAACTCTTGAAATTTCCAAAGTCTTTTGTTGTGATAATCGTGACTTTTGGAAAGCATCGTAGGATGGGAACTGAGAGTTGGGACAGCCAGCCCTGTGACTTCTGACCTCCAGGGAGGGGAGAGGACCTAACGGTCAATAGTTCAGTCAATCATTCCCATGTAAGAAGCTTCTCTTAAAAATGCCCAGAAGAAGGTGCTCAGAGAGCTTGGGGGTGGGTGACCTAGAAGGGCTGAGGGGGTGGTACCTGAAGAGCCCATGGAGGCTCCCCACCCTTTCCCCTCACCTTGTCTCTGTTCTTCTTGTTCATCTGGCTGCTCCCGAGTTATATCCTTTGACGATAAACTGATGATCTAGTAGGTGAGATGTTTTCGAAGTTCTGTGAGCCACACTAGCAAATTAACTGGAGAAGGAAATGGCAACCCACTCCTGTGTTCTTGCCTGGAGAATCCCAGGGATGGAGGAGCCTGTGGGCTGCCATCCATGGGGTTGCACAGATTCAGACACGACTGAAGCAACTTAGTATGCATGCATGCATTGGAGAAGGAAATGGAAACCCACTCCAGTGTTCTTGCCTGGAGAATCCCAGAAGCAGAGAAGCCTGGTGGGCTGCCGTCTATGGGATCACACAGAGTCGGACACGACTGAAGCGACTTAGCAGCAGCAGCAGCAAATTAACCAAACCCAAGGAAGAAATCTTGGGACCATCCAGTTTACAGTCTGTCAGAAATACAGGTAACAACTGGGCCCTTGGCTGGCACGTGAAATGCCCTTGGTCGGGGCGGGGAGAGGGGTGGGGGCATACAGCCTTGTAGAACTGAGTCCTTAACCTAGGAATCTAACACTCTCTCAAGTAGGGTCAAAACTGAGTCGAGAATTCCCAGACACCCTAGTGCTGTCTGAGAATCGCTTGTTGTTGTGAGCAAGCCCTGCTCCCCCCACCCCCACAAAACATACACACACACGTTAGCTTCAGAATTGGTTCCATGAACCCCAGAGAGCTATACATTGTTGAGAAGCTTTATTTTCAACAAATTGGATCTGTCATGTTTCACACACATGCGCGAACACACACACATACATACATACACATGATTTTATTGTAACTTGTTAATTTTAAATTCCTAGTTCTATTGGAAATTCTAGCCCTGCCTTAAATTTCACAAAGCATTAGGTTATTCTATAACTCTTCTTTTTTTTTTTTAATGACTGAACAAGGTAAAATATATTCCTCTAACTAGTTGATTATGATATACAGTATATGAAGATTTCAGAACAAGGAAGATGAACTCTCCCAGCAAGAATGCTCTGTGTTGAGTTTAAACTCCTCTCTGGTTGGTTTTCCATGTTTACATTCATTGTTAAGGTAGCTGCTCTTGTTCTTTCTCCCTACTTCCCAAACGCTGGGCACTTGCAATGCTGCATCTTGCATAAAAGAATATTTCCTGGCCTCTTTCTTCCTCCATGCACTTCTCAGATGGATCCATCTATTAATAATAGTATTTCCTGCTCCTGAATTTCTCTAGGACTTTATAAAGTGTCTTCAGTCTAGGGATGGTGTACTTTTCTGATGTGCAGTCATTCATATCATCTTTGATCTTTATTTTTGAACCAACTTTAGAGTTTTTTTTATCTGCTTTGTGTTCTAGGATCCTCATTAATTTTTTTTTGTTTTGTTTTATTTTATTTTTTAAATTTTTATTATTATTATTTTTTTTACTTTACAATATTATATGGGTTTTTAATCTAAACAATTCTCTTTTACTCCTTTACTATTTCCACCTAGGATTTGTTTTCTCTTAAGGACAATTTTGCCTTATATTCTTGCTCTGTTTGTTTGCTTTTTGGTTTTCTCCTACTTTAATTTCCATTGTTTTACGGAGCCATTATCATACTTTCCAATAACACTAAAGATCCATCTATAAAGAATTTTATTTCAAAAGTTGTTTACCTCTATTTCATTTCTTTTTTTAACTCATGTTTATAAACCAGGATTTCTTGACAATGATACTCGTATTTTGAACCAAATAATTCTGAGCTGTGGAGACTGTCCTGTGCATTATATTATAGGATGCTGTTGAATATCCGTGATACCCTCCAACACATACACACAAGTTGTGACCACCAAAAAACCTCAGATATTGTGGAATGTTCTCTGGAGGACTATACTGTTCCCAGTGGACAACCACTGGTGCAGAGGCTGATAAGTCTAGCTTATTTGAATGATTTTGGCAGGCATTTAGGAAGGGCCACAGAATCTTGGGTTGAGCCCTGGTTCCTTCATTTATTAGCCTAAAATGTTGAACACATAATTTCATTTACATGGGCTTTCAGTTTCCTTATCTGTAAAGCTAGGTGTGAACAATTACACTAACTGGCTCAAAGAATAATCTTGAAGGTTCTGTGAGATAATATGTGTAAAACTCACTGCACAGTCTGCACCATCAAAATCATAGCTCTTCCTCTTTCTTTTTTCTTTTGGCTTATGAGAGAGAAAAGGGAGAAAAGTCTCTAAAATTAGATTGGATCAGACAATGAAGCCTTCTATTTAAGAGGGAAAATTGCCCCAGTTGGCAGGTTAACTAGATTGCCAACCCACTCCTTCCTTTTCTAATTTCCCAGACTATGAAGAAAACACTCAAAGGGCTTTGTTTCCATTGGAAAATTTCAAGCCCACAAAGTTCTCTTGGGCTTTCTAACCCCACTTGTCCAAAGCAATTAGTATGCCAAAAACCAGAGTTATGGCTCCAAGTTGAACTGACATCCTTTAGGCACTGATATTATTTTTAGATGGAGCAAATAAGTTGACAGTAAATGTAACGTGTTGCCCACAGCACTTTAGGTCTAAAACATTTTGCATATAAACATTTTAACACACAAGTTTCATCACATTAACATAACATGCAAAGAAAAGAGAAAAAGTGCATAGGATGAAGAAGATATACTTAACTTTTCTCAGCGTGAGATTCAAAAAACAATGTCCTCTGGAAATTCAGTTTTCTCATGAGGTGCTCTTGAGTACAAAGAGGAAGACAGACGCCACTTAGTAAGAAAAGAGATTCACGTCCTTGCATTTCATTTTTCCATGTTCACATTACATTGCAATTCAGTTGCCACTTTAGCTTAGTGACCCCCTTAAATAACCTCATTTACACCTACACAGATTCTTTTTAACTTGGTCTGGTTTTCTTATACCAACGTGTGTGTTGCTTATACGTGTAAGTTGCTGAGCTTTTCATTCAATTGAGATAATTTCAAGACCATAATGATACCCCCTGAAATAAATTATTTAATATATTTTTTGGAAAAAAGAAAAGCAACTCTTCTGGGTAATTGATGAGAGTTAAGCCACAGCATTGGTTGTATATTCATTTTTCTTCAGTGTATGCAATTATCCACTCAGCCTGTACCCGTTAATATTATTTTTCTTCCTAAGCTGGAAGTATTTAAAGCCATTAGAAAATAATCCAAAGAATTCTATTTGCTGAATAAATTTTAATTTACATGGCACCAGGAATTTTTTTATTAATGGGAAATAAATTATTGCAATCTTTGGGAAGGAGACAAGTTAATAGCTTTGTGAAAAGCAATGGAGAGAAAATGATCTTGAAAAGGTCAGGTCTCCTGTCACAGTGTCTTTATGCACAATTAAAACAAGTCAAGAAAGTGGCTATATAATCAGGACCATGAATATGCATTATATCCTAATGAGAGTGTGAAGATGTAGCAGGCTTAGTGCTAAAGTCATGGTGGGGTGGTGACATAAAAATGGTAATTTGTGATGTAGTATTTAACTGTATTTCTCTTCTTATGCAAAACTTAACTCTTTGGTAGCTAGTCCATCCTATCTCGGGTAATTAAGCTCTTTCTACTTTCCATGGAACGGCGCAACAACAAAAATAAAATTAAAAGGACAATCTTGTTCATTCTGTAAGAGAAAGAAATACCCAAACATTATCTACTGCCATGTTTGAGTTAATTTAAGGACTAAATTGTGCCATCAATTGCTTTCATCTTTCAGATAGTTGAATACATCTGTGTGTGTCTGAGCACATGTGTAAGGATATTTTAATTCAGAATAAATTTTACTAGTCCTATCTTTTAGTGGTCATACCTGAGCTATCCATATTACCTCTATTTTTCTATCACCTTTCTTCACTCAGTTCCCCTAGGATGTTGCATGAATCCCTAACAAAAGACAAGGAAATAAAAATAGCATCATGCTTTGATGGAATTTTTCAAAATCATGATCAGTTTTCATCCCAAACACCCTATTACAGTGTATATTGTTTATGAGTGCTCTTTCTGTAGGAAAAATCCTTTAGAAATGACATTAGCAGAAATAACTGGCTACATCGAGAAGTTAACTTAAGTTCTTAAGTGGTCAATTACCTCTGGGTAATGGCAGCTTCCCTGCGTCATACTGCTGCTGCTCTGTATGCTATTGAGTCAGTTCTGTCTATTCTACATTTTAATTGAAAAGCAGTATGAACATTCTGATTCAGTGGTCATTTAATAAAAGATAATGATCACTGAACAATGATTCTGATTAGCTAATGGCAATTTAAAGGTTTATAGAACCTTTCACAATTCTGCCTGCTTATTCTGGAATATTAATAGAAGACCTTGAACTAAGATTTCTGTTTTTATCTTGATAGGAAGGGGAAAAAAATTGTATCAAAGCAGGAGTTTCTTTTCATTCATTTTTGATGGCAACTGTAAACAGATAACTCGGAGTGTTTTGACAATCAGAACCAACAGGGTCTTTGTCTCCAACTCTGCTAGAAGTGAATCCCTGTCATCCTGTTAGCTTGGTTTCATTTTTCAAAGAATTGTTTCAATGTTTCTGCCTAGACTCAGTTTATACTCTCTAGTCTTTTATATTGTGAGACCTTACCTCTAGGGCTCTGTAAAGCTTAAGAGTGACCCTTTGTTACAAATAGTACACAGCGCTACGTTTATGCTGGAATTTCAGAACAAATCAACAAGCCCCTACATATCTCCTTCTATTTGATGCACTTCAACAATTAGAGACTCATTTATTTGGCTGTTTAAATGTGTAGCATTAAGAATAATAATACATATTACAAAATGCTACACAGAATTCAGAAACTAGGAGCTAAAGATGTTGAAAACAAATTTCATCCATTTATAATTTTCCCAAGGTTCAGCCCTAATTATATTCTAAATTATATAACACTACATATTGCATAGTTTTCCTTGTGTAAGACTAAAAAATATACATATAGGATTAAATATTCTCTTTCTTTCCATCAATGCTATTCTTGCCTTATATTAATCATTAAGCACACATTGCTAACTATATAGACCTGACAAGCACCTGAATCAGAAGACAGGAAACAAAAGTATCTACACTGGAACAAGTTGTAAAACTGAATTCATCACTAGCAATGCAGTGATGGTATATAATTTTTTTAGGGAAGATAGGTAAACATACTCTGAGATATTCACTAGATGTAATCAAGAACAAGCTTGATAATACTCAACTAAGTATCAATCAAAAACATTATCTGGACTTATTATCATGAATACTCTGAAATAACAAACATTCAATCAGCCAAAGACCACTCAGCTTGAAAGCTCTGGGCTTTGTTTGTTTCATTTTGAGTGTGACCTTTATTCAAAGGATAAGCCCCATGGACCTTGGTCAGTACCTATTAATATGCAATATAAACACAATTCTAAAAGTTGGCTTGCTTGGGTCATATTAGGGAATGTGTGTATCTATGTGGATTTAAACTCATTTAACAAGGAGTTTGGGTCCAGTTCTCACATTTAGTTTAATTGCAGTTCTATTTCTTAGGAGCCGTTTGACTTAAGCAAGCTAATTAAATTTTGAGCTTAATTATCTTTTGACCAATGAAGACAGTAACAATAGCCACTTCACAAGGCTGTAGCAAAAGTGTGTCAGTGTCTTAGCAGATGATCTGCTTAATAGCAGGGTACTGAGACAGGTTGGTTTCCTTTTATTTGCTCTCAGTCTGAAGTAGGACAGCTACTCCATTGCCCATGGCACCTCCTTGTGATAAAGTCACCCTTGGTGATGAGATTAAAGGTGGGTTCTAAGGCCCTGGAGTGCACTGCTTCCAATGGCTTCCAGGGAGAGGCAAGAAGAGACATCCCTGACAACTTCCCCCCTCCCCATCAGGGCAGACGAGGCAGAGAGCATTCTTCAGTCAGCGAGAAGAGCGGGAGCTGTGGAAGCCTCATGTGTTTCTCTCCCCTACCGGCCACTCCTTCCCCTCCCTTCCCTTTCCCGTTCAGACTCCCTGGGGATGTGAAGGGGCTCAGAAACGTCCAGACTCCAGGCAGGCGAAATGCAGTCCTCATTGAACAGCAGGCTGACGTCAGGGCCTCTCAGCCTTGTCTTAGGAAAGTGTGTGGAGCAGAAGGAACAGAAAGGACAACTAGAAATAGTCAAAGAAAATAAAATGCAAGATAAAAATGGGAATTTTAAGAACTACAGTATGGTTCAGTTCAGTTCAGTCGCTCAGTTGTGTCCGACTCTTTGCAACCCCATGAATCACAGCACGCCAGGCCTCCCTGTCCATCACCAACTCCCAGAGTTCACTCAGACTCATGTCCATCGAGTCAGTGATGCCATCCAGCCATCTCATCCTCTGTCGTCCCCTTTTCTTCCTGCCCCCAATCCCTCCCAACATCAGAGTCTTTTCCAATGAGTCAACTCTCCGCATGAGGTGGCCAAAGTACAGGAGTTTCAGCTTAACATCAGTCCTTCCAAAGAACACCCAGGACTGATCTCCTTTAGAATGGACTGGCTGGATCTCCTTGCAGTCCAAGGGACTCTCAAGAGTCTTCTCCAACACCACAGTTCAAAAGCATCAATACTTCGGAGCTCAGCTTTCTTCACAGTCCAACTCTCACATCCATACATGACCACAGGAAAAACCATAGCCTTATCTGTATACAATTATTAGCGCAGGACTGTAAATTTAATACTGAATCCTTACAGAGGTGAATGGTATTTTTTTAAAATGTTTACCACTGTCATAATAAATTATCAACATACTGATAAACTAAAAGTATTTTTTCTAAAACTATACAGTAATTGAATAATAATATAAAAATTATTGGTTTAAGAAGGCTTGGGTGCCATGAAAACAGTTGCATATTTTTCAGGAAATGGGTCTAATGTCACATATTCACTCATTAAGCAGATAGTTATTAAGAGGCCTAAATAGGGAAAAAATATTTTAAATGAGCAACCATTTAACTCCAAACTACACAATAAAAGTTTAAAAAATACTTTGGTGTTGATTTTATCGTAAAATGTATTTGAAGAAAAGCTGTGTTTTTCCAAACTGTTTTTCCATATCATGCCATATTTAATATTTTTAGCATGCATGAAATGGGAATTTCCACAGGTAGGCTTCCCATTTGAAAGATGAAAACCTTGAGGCAAGGAAATGCTATAAAATCAACCATGCCACCCAGGCAATTAATCTCAGAGCAAGAAATTGATGGAAATTCTTTGCTCCTTAACATGATGGAATTTCTCTGTCCTTAGACAACACTAATTGATTATAGGATTTGCCTTTAGGACCAGAACAAAGTCTAATGTCTAAATAGCAAGTGCCCCACCCGAGTTTTTTCACTTTTCAGAGTTACTGACTCAAAATACAATTACTTTAATGTCTATTTTCTGAGTTCCTATAATGCTGTTGACCTCAGACAAGGCTAAGTTTTTCATTATTCTTATAAGAAACTTGTGATCTAATAAAATTTACCAACCTGCAGGTTTATAAAGCACCTTCATGATGCTCATTGTTTTCCAAATTCTGCTTAACCAGAAAGCATGTTAAATTAATATTATATTTTAATAATATATCACGATGCACACATCCTCAAATTTCTGTCTGCTTAAGAATTTCATGGGCTGGTTGGTCAATTAAGACTCTGACTTTAAGAGTCCAAGCATCTGAAAGGTCAACAGTCACCCTTATGTGATTCCAATGCCTGTAATGAGGACCCCAGTTTCAGAAACTCTGCCTCAACCTCCTTTATTGTCCTGCACGCATGCTGCCCCTGTGTTATTCTGGATTTAAGGTAGGTAGCCAGAGCTGCGGGTTACAGCACTCACACAAATGCTAAAGAAACACCAATCATAGTGCACAGGGAAGTCTGTGTGTTAGGGAGGATTTTTGTTTTAAAATGAGATGAAAGATGAAGACACCAGTAGGAAGGAGGCAGGAACACATCTAACATGGAAGAAATGCATTGTTGGAAATGAGGATATAGGGCTAATCAGAGTAAGGCTACTCCAGAGTGGAGACAGATCAAAGTCCATTAAATGTGAGAGAAATCACCAAGAAGGAAGGCTGTCCAAGACCCAGTTCATCGGGTCAGATGATTACAGAATCCACTCCCCTTAGCTCCTTTCTCAGTCTTAGAAGAAAAAAAAACAAAACAATAGTCATGCCAAGGAATGGCAAAATATTTTCTAGCTGCACTGATTACAAAGACTTCTGTATTAAATATAAACACCATGAAGGGACATGCTTGATTAGGGCTTCAGCATTCAAGTAATACCACCTTCTTCTAAAACAAATTATGGAAGATTGTGACTTAGAAGGACTGTATATCCTCAAACTCAAATGACGGAGTTCATTAATGATTTTAATATGCAGGAACCAGAATGTCTTTTTGTTGCACAGAAATTTTTTGTTATCAGTGGTTCATCTGCCTGCCTTTTTTCATATTCAAATTCATTCAGGAAGTGTGTATTGTTTGATACTGTGTATGAAATAATGTACAGAGAAAGAGGAATTTAAAAATTTAAAGTATGGTTTTTCCTAAAGGAACCTAACTTTAGATTATAGAAACTGGACAGATTAAAGAGGAATTTAAAAATTAAAAGTATGATTTTTTCCTAAAGGAGTCAAAATCTAGATTATAGAAAGTGGACAGATTTTAAAATAAACCAGTATAAGATAAAAGGCAATCTCTTTATTAGAGAACTAGACAAAATGTAGAAGAAAAATCATAACTGGTATGAGATCAAGGAAAATGAAACTATAATGAAGTAATTAGCCAAGTAATCCCTTCCAGTGCAGGATTTCAGGGATGTTGGATGGCTTTGGCTGTGTAGCTGAATTGGACTTCCACCCAAGTCTGGGATGCTCACTATCCATTTACATCCCAAGGATATTTGCAGTTTCTTATACAGGTTGAGGTCTCTTATACGTCCGAGGTCAGGGGCAGCAGCTGAGAGTGCCAGGCTGCAATGGCACAGGAATGGCCAAGAGGAGCTACCCAAGTCAGAGGTCAGGGGCAGTGGCCAAGAGGAGCTACCCCACACCCCCATGCCCGAGGGCAGGAGCGGCAGCTGGGAGGAGCAACCCCACATCCAAGGAGAGGTGGCTGCACGGGCGCAGGAGGGCCTAGAGGAGCTATCCCACGTTGAAGGTCAGGAAGGGTGGCAGTGAGGAGATACCTCTTGTCCAAGGTAAGGAGCAGTGGCTGCACTTTGCTGGAGCAGCCATGAAGAGATACCCCATGCCCAAGGTAAGAGAAACCCAAGTAAGACGGTTGGTGTTGCAAGAGGGCATCAGAGGGCAGACACATTGAAACCATACTCACAGAAAACTAGTCAATCTAATCACACTAGGACCACAGCCTTGTCTAACTCTATAAAACTAAGCCATGCCTTGTGGGGCCACCCAAGACGGGTGGGCATGGTGGAGAGGTCTGAACAATGTGGTCCACTGGAGAAGGGAATGGCAAACCACTTCAGTATTCTTGCCTTGAGAACCCCATGAACAGTATGAAAAGGCAAAATCATAGGATACTGAAAGAGAAACTCCCCAGGTCAGTAGGTGCCCAATATGCTACTGGAGATCAGTGGAGAAATAACTCCAGAAAGAATGAAGGGATGGAGTGAAAGCAAAAACAATACTCAGCTGTGGATGTGACTGGTGATAGAAGCAAGGTCCGATGCTGTAAAGAGCAATATTGCACAGGAACCTGGAATGTCAGGTCCATGAATCAAGGCAAATTGGAAGTGGTCAAACAAGAGATGGCAAGAGTGAATGTCGACATTCTAGGAATCAGTGAACTAAAATGAACTGGAATGAGTGAATTTAACTCAGATGACCATTATATCTACTACTGCGGGCAGGAATCCCTCAGAAGAAATGGAGTAGCCATCATGGTCAACAAAAGAGTCTGAAATGCAGTACTTGGATGCAGTCTCAAAAACGACAGAATGATCTCTGTTCGTTTCCAAGGCAAACCATTCAATATCACAGTAATCCAAGTCTATGCCCCAACCAGTAACGCTGAAGAAGCTGAAGTTGAACGGTTCTATGAAGACCTACAAGACCTTTTAGAACTAACACCCAAAAAAAGATGTCCTTTTCATTACGGGGGACTGGAATGCAAAAGTAGGAAGTCAAGAAACACTTGGGGTAATAGGCAAATTTGGCCTTGGAATACGGAATGAAGCAGGGCAAAGACTAATAGAGTTTTGCCAAGAAAATGCACTGGTCATAGCAAACACCCTCTTCCAACAACACAAGACAATACTCTACACATGGACATCACCAGATGGTCAACACCGAAATCAGATTGATTATATTCTTTGCAGCCAAAGATGGAGAAGCTCTATACAGTCAACAAAACAAGACCAGGAGCTGACTGTGGCTCAGATCATGAACTCCTTATTACCAAATTCAGACTGAAATTGAAGAAAGTAGGGAAAACCACTAGACCATTAAGGTATGACCTAAATCAAATCCCTTATGATTATACAGTGGAAGTGAGAAATAGATTTAAGGGCCTAGACCAGATAGATAGAGTGCCTGATGAACTATGGAATGAGGTTCGTGACATTGTATAGGAGACAGGGATCAAGACCATCCCCATGGAAAAGAAATGCAAAAAACCAAAATGGCTATCTGGGGAGGCCTTACAAATAGCTGTGAAAAGAAGAGAAGCAAAAAGCAAAGGAGAAAAGGAAAGATATAAGCATCTGAATGCAGAGTTCCAAAGAATAGCAAGAAGAGATAAGAAAGCCTTCCTCAGCGATCAATGCAAAGAAATAGAGGAAAACAACAGAATGGGAAAGACTAGAGATCTCTTCAAGAAAATTAGAGATACCAAGGGGACATTTCATGCAAAGATGGGCTTGATAAAGGGCAGAAACGGTATGGACCTAACAGAAGCAAAAGATATTAAGAAGAGGTGGCAAGAATACACAGAAGAACTATACAAAAAAGATCTTCACGACCCAGATATCACAATGGTGTGATCACTCAATCTAGAGCTAGGCATCCTGGAATGTGAAGTCAAGTGGGCCTTAGAAAGCATCACTATGAACAAAGCTAGTGGAGGTGATGGAATTCCAGTTGAGCTATTTCAAATCCTGAAAGATGATGCTGTGAAAGTGCTGCACTCAATATGCCAGTAAATTTGGAAAACTCAGCAGTGGCCACAGGACTGGAAAAGGTCAGTTTTCATTCCAATCCCAAAGAAAGGCAATGCCAAAGAATGCTCAAACTACTGCACAATTGCACTCATCTCACATGCTAGTAAAGTAATTCTCAAAATTCTCCAAGCCAGGCTTTAGCAATATGTGAACTGTGAACTTCCTGATGTTCAAGCTGGTTTTAGAAAAGACAGAGGAACCAGAGATCAAATTGCCAACATCCTGCTGGATCATCAAAAAAGCAAGAGAGTTCCAGAAAAACATCTATTTCTGCTTTATTGACTATGCCAAAGCCTTTGACTGTGTGGATCAGAATAGATTGTGGAAAATTCTGAAAGAGATAGGAATACCAGACCACCTGACCTGCCTCTTGAGAAACCTGTACGCAGGTCAGGAAGCAACAGTTAGAACTGGACATGGAACAACAGACTGGTTCCAAATAGGAAAAGGAGTTCATCAAGGCTGTATATTGTCACCCTGCTTATTTAACTTATATGCAGAGTACATCATTAGAAACACTGGACCGGAAGAAACACAAGCTGGAATCAAGATTGCAGGGAGAAATATCAATAACCTCAGATATGCAGATGACACCACCCTTATGGCAGAAAGTGAAAAGGAACTAAAAAGCCTCTTGATGAAAATGAAAGAGGAGAGTGAAAAAGTGGGCTTAAAGTTCAGCATTCAGAAAACGAAGATCATGGCATCTGGTCCCTTCACTTCATGGGAAATAGATGGGGAAACAGTGGAAACAGTGTCAGACTTTATTTCTGGGGGCTCCAAAATCACTCAGATGGTGACTGCAGCCATGAAATTAAAAGACGCTTACTCCTTGGAAGGAAAGTTATGACCAACCTAGACAGCATATTGAAAAGCACAGACATTACTTTGCCAACAAAGGTCCATCTAGTCAAGGCTATGGTTTTTCCTGTGGTCATGTATAGACGTGAGAGTTGGACTGTGAAGAAGGCTGAGCACCAAAGAATTGATGCTTTTGAACTGTGGTGTTGGAGAAGACTCTTGAGAGTCCCTTGGACTGCAAGGAGATCCAACCAGTCCATTCTGAAGAAGATCAGCCCTGGGATTTCTTTGGAAGGAATGATGCTAAAGCTGAAACTCCAGTACTTTGGCCACCTATGTGAAGAGTTGACTCATTGGAAAAGACTCTGATGCTGGGAGGGATTGGGGACAGGAGGAGAAGGGGACGACAGAGGATGAGATGGCTGGATGGCATCACCAACTCGATGAACGTGAGTCTGAGTGAACTCTGGGAATTGGTGATGGACAGGGAGGCCTGGCGTGCTACGATTCATGGGGTTGCAAAGAGTCAGACACGACTGAGCGACTGAACTGAAACTGAATTAGCCAGGTAGACAAAAGCTGAAGGTGTGCTGGGCAACACTCATAGCGTGCACGGGTCAAGGTAGCCTGAGAAAATAGGACATTTTTGGAGGCTTAGAGAAAGATGATCCTGGATGAATTAGTAGGGATGAGCTCGTGCAGGTTCTTGCACACTGTGCAAAGAAGTTTAAATGTTTCTTCTATGGGAGGGGGTTCCCTGGTGGCTCAGTTGGTAAAGAATCTGCCTGCAATGAGGGAAACCCGAGTTCAATCCCTGGGTTGGGAAGATCCCCCAGAAAATGGAAAGCCCACCCATTCCAGTATTCTGGCCTGAAGAATTCCATGGACAGAGGAGCCTGGTGGGCTACAGTCTGTGAGGTCGCAGTCAGACATCACTGAGTGACCTTCATGTTCACATTTCACTTTTCTATGGAAGGAGGGAGATACTGTGAAAATTTCAAGCACAGTTTGACATTGCATTTTGGGGGCAGAAAGTTCATTCTAACAAGTTTGTGAAGAAAAGTCGGAATGAGAATGAGTCACAAAGATCCATCATGAAAGACTTAGTACATCATTGTAAACACTTCCAGACACCACAGAGTGCTATTGAGAGGTTTGAAGAAGGTAAGTAATCTTACTAGATTTGCACTTTAAGAAGTAAATTTTCCTTTTCTGCAGACAATGTGAAGGCTGTGTTGAGACAACAAGACTGGCTTGAGGAATGAGCTGGATGTCTGGAGTGGGGGCAGTGAGGGGAGGAAACAGATACCTGAGCTTGTCATGAAATGAAAGCCAACAAGCTTGGCTTTGGTGGGATGTGGTGTATTAGAGAGATCCAAGTAGAGAATGACTCAGTTTTTCTAGGTTCCAAAAATCCAGGTTCTGCCATATGCCAAATAGAGGCAGATTTTGAGGGGTAAAAGTATGAGTTCGTTGTTCAGATCTTTAGAATTTACTGTAACTTGGAAAATCTGATTGCTATTAGAGGCAGATTTGCCACAGAGCAGATTAAACAGCTCTCAGGACCCCTTCCTCATACAGATCCCTTGCTAGGTCTCAAAAGCTAACTTAGAAAATTTGTACTTAATAGTTTTCTATAAAACTTCTATAGAAAAGAAGCTTATCTTTTATCAAATGGGTTTCCCAAGTGGCTCAGTGGTAAAGAATTTGCCTGCAATGATGGAGTCCCAGTTTTGATCCCTGGGTTGGGAAGTTTCCCCTGGAGAAGGGAATGGCTACCCAATCCAGTATTCTGGGCTGGAGAATTTCATGGACTGTACAGTCCATGGGGACACAAAGAGTTGGACACAACTGAGCGACTTTCTGCTTAGTATAGATGACACTTCTGGGTTTGTGGGAAAAAATAACCATAAATGTGATCAAGAAAGCCACTAGATTGTTATTTAGAGAGTCTTTTATTAATGGTCATAGACCCTCTTTTTAAATTCTCCCTCTCTTCTTTTATTCTCTTGATGATAAACAGGTTGAAGTCAACTTGTAGTATATGTTTGTGTATATGTCTATGAATGTCCAACGGAAAGGAGGAAGACAGAGACAGAGAGACAGACAGAAAATGAGAAAGGCTGAAGATGCTCTACTCATTTCACATGTTTTGACCTTTTCCTTGTTTTCTTTACAATCTTCTTGCTTCCTGGAGACCATCATGCTTAACTCAATTATTCAATTTTGAGTCTCCAAAATCTTCAAAAACCTCCAATTCAGGGGGCTTTCGTTGTCTTTTCTGGAAACACCCCTGATTATTTTTAAACATTTTGGAAAATTGTGCATTGATATGTAACTATCCAATGTGATGAGAAGGATGATGGTGATAAAATTGCCTCAATATTTATTGAGTACCGCCTCTAATCCAGGAACTTGCTAAGTATTAAGGATACAGAAAAGAATGTATCATGTTAATTTCTCTCAAAGAATTCTTCATGTCATGAGTTGGAAAACTTTTTTCTGTAAAAGACCAGGTAGTAAATATTTTAAACTTTGTTGGCCATAAGGACACTGTCACGACTACTCAAGTCTGTCCTATATATAGCACAAAAGTCCCCTAGAAATACATAAATGTATTGATGTGACTGTCCTCCAATAAAACTATATTTACAGAAACAGATGGTAAGCTGAATTTTGCCTCTGAGCTACAGTTGATAGTCCCTGTTCTACGTAATTGGAGACATGAAATTTAAGGGCAGTAAAGTGTTATAAGTAATAAGATAGTACAAAGGCATGAAAGAGAAAGTGCCAGTTCTCTGCAGGTAGTTCTCTGCAGGTCACAAGAAACTTGGTTTAAAAGATGAATAGGTTTTTTTTGGTGACGTGTACTAGGAAAGGAACAGACAAACTAACATTTCCCAAGAACTATGAATGATTTGGAATAACTGGGCCACAGAACATAACCATGTTGTGCCAATCATAAAATTTTTAGCTCAAGGGAATTTTAAAGTTTCTCTTGCCCAATTACTCATCAATTCAGTGATCCTTTTATAACATTCCAGAAATAATTTGTGAAATGATATGTAGGGATCAGTGGCACAGCCTTAAGCCTTATGTATATCAAATAAAAGGAACACCTTGGGACTTCCTTGGTGGTCCCGTGGCTAAGACTCTGCACTCCCAATGCAGGGCACCAAGATTCAATGCCCTGGGCAGGGAATGAGACCTCACATGCCACAACTAAGATTCAGAGCAGCCAAACATAGAGATAATATTAAAAACCCAAGCAAACATCTTTACATCAAACAGATAGTTAGAGCACAGCTGATAGCTCATTAATTTCAAGCAACCATCAACACAGTAACATCTTCACTAATCTCTCATTTCCTCCATAGATGCTGGTCTCTTACACCTCTCTTTCCTTATAGATTCAGACTCACAGCATCATTTGCCTCTTAGGAGGGACAGATCTAGGTTTGTGGAACCTGAGTATTATACTTTTGAGGCTCTCTTTACATCAGCTTCTGTCATTGCTTAGTTGCTCAGCCATGTCCGACTCTTTAGGACACTGTGGACTGTAGTCCACAGGTTCTTCTGTCCATGGAATTCCCCAGGCCAGAATATTGGAGTGGGTTGCCATTTCCTTCTCCAGGGCATCTTTCCAAGCCAGGGATCAAACCTGGGTCTCCAGCATTGCAGGCACATTCTTCACCACTGAGCCACTAGGGAAGCCCCTTTTATAGAAGATAAGCTTCTTTTCTATAGAAGTTTTATAGAAAACTATAAATACATATTTTCTAAGTTAGCTTTTGAGACCATGCAAGGGATCTGTATGAGGAAGTGGTCCTGAGAGCTGTTTCATCTGCTTTGTGGCAAATCTGCCTCTAATAGCAATCAGATTTTCCAACTTACCCTAAATTCTATAGATCTGAACAATGAACTCATACCACCCAGCCCCCCCAAAAAAATCTGCCTCTATTTGGCATATGGCTGAACCTAGATTTTTTGAATCTAAAAACACTAAGTCATTCTCTACTTGGACCTCATCCTAAAGGAGATTAGTCCTGGGTGTCCATTGGTAGGACTGATGTTGAAGCTGAAACTCAAATACTTTGGCCACCTGATGCAAAGAGCTGACTCATTTGAAAAGACCCTGATGCTGGGAAAGATTGAGGGCAGGAGGAGAAGGGCATGACAGAGGATGAGTTGGTTGGATGGCATCACTGACTCAATGGACATGGGTTTGGGTGGACTCTGGGAGTTGGTGATGGACAGGGAGACCTGGCGTGCTGCAGTCCATGGGGTCGCAAAGAGTCGGACATGATTGAGCCACTGAACTGAACTGAACTGAACTGAATACACCACATCCCACCAAAGCCAAGCTTGCTGGCTTTCATTTCATGACAAGCTCAGGTATCTGTCGCCTCCCTTCACTGCCCCCACTACAGACATCCTACTCATTCCTTAAGCCAGTCTTGTCATCTCAACACAGCCTTCACATTGTTGCCAGAAAAGGAAAATTTACTTCTTAAAGTGCAAATCTAGTAAGATTACTTACCTTTTTCAAACCTCTCAACAGTGCTCTATGGTGTCTGGAAGTCTTTATAAAGATGTACTAAGTCTTTCATGATGGATCTTTGTGACTCATTCTCATTCCGACTTTTCTTCACAAACTTGTTAGAAAGACCTTTCTACCCCCTAAACGCAATGTCAAACTGTGCTTGACATTTCCTCAGTATCGCCCTCCTTCCACAGAAAAATGAAAAGTGAACGTGAAGATCATTCAATCGTGTCTGACTGTTTGTGACCCCATGGACTGTAGCCCACCAGGCTCCTCTGTCCGTGGAATTCTCCAGGCCAGAACACTGGAGTGGGTTGCCATTTCCTTTTCCAGGGGATCTTCCCAACCCAGTGATCAAACCCAGGTCTCTCACATTGCAGGCGGATTCTTTACCAGCTGAGCTATCAAGGAAACCCCAACGACACTAAAAATGCCTTATTTATCTACATTGCTGCTGCTGCTGCTGCTCCTAAGTCGCTTCAGTCATGTCTGACTCTGTGCGACCCCATAGACGGCAGCCCACCAGGCTCCGCCGTCCCTGGGATTCTCCAGGCAAGAACACTGGAGTGGGTTGCCATTTCCTTCTCCAATGCATGAAAGTGAAAAGTCAAAGTGAAGTCGTTCAGTCATGCCCGACTCTCAGCGACCCCATGGACTGCAGCCTACCAGGCTCCTCCGTCCTGGGATTTTCCAGGCAAGAGTACTGGAATGGGGTGCCATTGCCTTCTCCATTATCTATACTACTAAAGCATTATTTATCAATAAATTATTCTATTTGGTATCCAGACTTTTAAAGAAATATAAACACAGGCACAAGAAACTTGTCAGTCTTTGCAGCCAGTTTGGCTATTTGGAACACAAACAATAAAAGGAATTAAAATATAAACATCAACTGTATTTTACTTTATTGAATTCACAATTCAAAATCTCATAATTTCAACAACATTGACATAATTGAATAACATAATTAAAACAATTTTAGAATTAAAATATTTTGGATTCTCTGATGATTAGAAAGAATATACCTTGGAAAGAGGGCAAAATATAAATGGGGACTATTTTTTTCAAGCTTATAAATTACAAAGTTGAAAGTTAATTTATGAATAAAAAACCAGCATGATCTCTGAAGAAATTCATCTACTTCCCAAATACAGCTGTATTTACCATAGTTTTACCATTTTCCATCAAAACCATAGTTTTACCTTTTACATATCAATATAAACATTATAGTCAACATTTTCAATCAGATGGAAACCAAAGGTCTAAAGTTTCAACTTTTAAGGGTGAATAGAAGCAAAATAATTCTTTAGAAAAAGCCTTCTGTCTATCCATCCCTCTCTTGTTGTCTCCTTATTGCTCAGTAATGACTAAAAGGCTGTGATAGATTATTTGCAAAAATGACCACAAGTCTCTTTTCCTTAGATATGAGCCCCCTTACAATGTGACTTTGCTATGCTTCTAGTCAGGAGATAGAATCTATTTCTCTTTCCTTAGAATCCAGACTGGCCTTGTGATTAACTTTGATTAATGGAATGTGGTGGAAGGAAATCTGTGTGACTTCCAAGGGTCTGGAAAGACCCTGCAGCTTCTGCCCTTGCAGAACCAGAGACCCCCATGCTCTGAAGACTCCAAAGATACAATGACATGGAGAGAGAGACCCTGCTATCACAACCATCCCAGCCACTTAACGCGATTCTCCAGCTGAAGGAAGCCTCATGAGTAAGTTAGGCAAGAACAGCAAAAGAACTGCCCAGTGAACACAGGTAATAACTTGGTGATGTTTTCAGCAATGATGGGTCCTGAGTAGACCTCTTCTCAAGGATAGTAGTAACTTAGATGTCAGAGTAGAAATTGATGGAGATTGTATCCGATATTTTTTCCTATTTCCACACTGAATAAATAAATTCTGGAATGCTTACTTTGCCCCAACATCAAAATCAGTTAGAAAAGCTTGTTGACTGCTGCCAAGAGATGAAGTCAATTGGATTTAAGGTTTCTACTTCCATAAGGCTTTGGTTCACCTCTAGTTACAGCCTCTAGCTTGTTTGCGCATCAGCCAGCTCCGTCCACCCCATACTACCACCAACCACCATTCCACATCTGGCTCTTTAAGTGATCTGGGACCACCACTCAGTGTCACATGTGGGAGGGGTTAAGGCGTGAGCCAATCCTCCAGGCCCTATGAGAACACTCCACATTTTTTTTGCTTTCTGACATTGAGATTTATATAGCATCCTTGCTTCTGCTAGGCCAAGAATGTCTCCATATGTCTTCTATCTGCCACAGTCCATCAAGTCCCCAAACAATGTAATAATTATCACTTCTAAGAATTTACTATGTGCAAGGCACTGTTTTAAGAGTTTCATAAGTAGTCGCTTATTATTTACGTCATCTTTATCATCAGGTTGTCACCCTTAAGTCCTGTGACAATGTGTCTAGAAGCTACTCTTTATAATACGAAGCTACTTATATTATAGCTATTTCCTCTGCCTGGGGGTGCTACCTAAAATCCAAAATACTTATTTAAAAAAGCATAAGAAATACTTTATCATTCCTACACAGGTTTTCAGAGAATCACAGGACACATTAGCATGAAAGTCTTGAGAAGTCTTATAGTTATTTTTTCAGTTTATTTAATCTTATTGAACTCAGGATTTCCTAAACTTATTTACCATGGTGGCTTTCTCCCTAGCCACTTACCAGTTTTTCAGACATATTTTGAAAATGGTAAATTATACTTTGGCCACCTCAGGTGAAGAGTTGACTCATTGGAAAAGACCCTGATGCTGGGAGGGATTGGGAGCAGGAGGAGAAGGGGATGACAGAGGATGAGATGGCTGGATGGCATCACTGACTCGATGCACATGAGTTTGGGTGAACTCCGGGAGTTGGTGATGGACAGAGAGGCCTGGCGTGCTGCGATTCACAGGGTCACAGAGTCGGACATGACTGAGCGACTGAACTGAACTGAACTGAATCAGTGAAACAATGGAATTCTGATAATTTCTAGTTCCCCTTTATGCAGAGCTGGTGAAAACTCAGTGGTATAGCAAAAAGAATAACGTGTGTTCTGGTTCCTGTGGATCTTTTTCTTTTGTTTTTTTTTAGTATATCACACTTTTCTGGACCTTTGCTAGTCTATGATGGAAAGTCACTGTTTCATACGCAGGCCCTTCATCCTAGTCATGGTGTATAATTTATCAAAGGCTCTTTTTAAGACCATCAGCAAGAGGACTCTTAAAGGTTCACTCTTTTTACTGCCCAGAGGTGGTTGGGCTCTGTTTATTGAATATTACATCTATTCCTAATTAGAGCGATATATTTATTATCTGCTGTCTGGATTCTGGGTGATCCTTTTTCTCTTTGGGATGCAGGGAGGGAGGGTGCAGTCTTTAAATCTCCTTTTGGCAGGAAGCATAACTTTCTGATACAAATCTGAACTGGAAAATGAATCTCTCAGGCAGTAACATGCAGATACCAGAACACTTCCTTTTTCACATTTGCTTGTGGCAGCTAAAAGAAGTGTGGTAAGATATGAGGTATCTACCCTCAACATTCCCAGTGATTTTTATCTCTTTTTGAGGACAGAATATTCAGAAAATATGCTCAATGTATGACATTCTCCATTGTCCATTCTCTTAAATAAACAGGCCAAGCCAATCTATAAAGACATTGGTGCATGACTGAAACTGTTAGGAAAGAAGCAAGAGAGTCACTACAAGTCCTCTGACAGATATAACTTCTGGCATTTTAATCTTACTCTGTGGTTTTGGTGGCAGTCAATTTAATGCCATTTTTATCCACTTAGTGCCAGGAATAGTTGGGTCTCTACTGTAGGTTTGAACTAACAGACATTTCCCAAAGCAATATGGAGTTATAAAGGAAGGAATTTTTATCATTCTGAAATAATCAACTTGGGGTTTATTCTAAGAGAGGATTCTAAGGCAAGGTTGTCCAAAAGAAGTTTCTACAATATGGAAAAACTTCTGTAATCTGCATTTTTCAATACAGTAGCTAATAGCCACATGAGGCTATTGAGTATATGAAAAGTGGCAAGTATATTGGGGAAAAAAAACGAACCTTAAATTTCATTTACTTTTAATTAAATTTAACTTTGTATAGCTACTTGTGGCTAGTGCCAACTGTATTGAATGCTGCTAAGTCACTTCAGTCATGTCCGACTCTGTGCAACCCCACAGACGGCAACCCACCACGCTCCCCTATCTCTGGGATTCTCCAGGCAGGAACACTGGAGTGGGTTGCCATTTCCTTCTCCAATGCATGAAAGTGAAAAGTGAAAGTATAGTCGCTCAGTCATGTCCAACTCTTAGCAACCCCATGGACTGCAGCCTACAAAGCTCCTCCCATGGGATCTTCCAGGCAAGAGTACTGGAATGGGTTGCCATTGCCTTCTCCACTGTATTGAATAGTGCAACAGAGGATGAGATGGCTGGATGGCATCACTGACTCGATGGACGTGAGTCTGAGTGAACTCCGGGAGTTGGTGATGGACAGGGAGGCCTGGCATGCTGCGATTCATGGGGTCACAAAGAGTCAGACACGATTGAGCGACAGAACTGAACTGAAAAAGCTTACAGTACAAGTAGCCAGTAAAACTGTCAAATCAAAATGAAAATGTTAGTTGCTCAGTTGTGTCCGGCTCTTTACAACCCCATGGACTGCAGCATGCCAGGCCTCCATGTCCATCACCAACTCCCGTTTACCCAAACTCATGTCCATTGAGTCAGTGATTCCATCCAACAACCTCATCCTCTTTCATTCCCTTCTCTTCCCACCTTCAATCTTTCCCAGCATTAGGATCTTTTCCAATGAGTCAGTTCTTCGCATCAGGAGGCCAAAGTATTGGAGTTTCAGCTTCAGCATCAGTCCTTCCAATGAATATTCAGGAATGATTTCCTTTAGGATGGATTGGTTGGATCTCATTGCAGTTCAAGGGACTCTCAACAGTCTTCTCCAAGACCATAGTTCAAAACCATCAACTCTTTGGCACTCAGCCTTCCTTATGGTCCAACTATCACATCCATACATGACTACTGGAAAAACCATGTCTTTGACTAGACAGACCTTTGTTGGCAAAGCAATGTCTCTGCTTTTTAATATGCTGTCTAGGTTGGTCATAACTTTTCTTCCAAGGAGCAAGCATCTTTTAATTTCATGGATGCAGTCACCATTTGCAGTGATTTTTGAGCCCAAGAAAATAAAGTCTGTCACTATTTCCACTGTTTCCCCATCTATTTGCCATGAAGTGATGGGACCAGATGCCATGATCTTAGTTTTCTAAATGTTGAGTTTTAATCCAACTTTTTCACTCTTATCTTTCACTTTCATCAAGAGGTTCTTTAGTTCTTATTCACTTTCTGCCATGAGGGTGATGTCATCTGCATATCTGTGGTTATTGATATTTCTCCTGGCAATCTTGATTCCAACTTGGTGCTTTTTCCAGTGTTTCTCATTAAACGTCTCTCATGAGCTTTCCTTCACTGACCACAAAACGAGAAATGAAAGCATACAGTTAGTAAATATATATGTGTGTATATATATATATATGTATGTATATATTCTGGACTGGTTTTGTGAGTATCCCTGTCCCTGTTCTTATGCCCTAGTAAGTGAAGTTCAACATCCAGATCTTAATTGAATAGTTCTGGGTCCTAGTGAGTTCAGAAGTCAGCCCATTCAACAAAAATAAGGTCTTCCCAAAGATTCCTAAACTTAATTTTAGCCTGGGTTGACTCAGGTTTAACATTTAAGTCATTTGTTTTCTTGCAAATTTAGCATGCTGCAAAACAAAATTTAAATATCAGTTAAATATATATATATATATATATATATATATATATATATATAGCTGAATACATTGAAACATTTAAAAGGCCACAGGGGAGAATTTGACAACTAGTGATAAAGGTAACTTTGAAGTGACAAAAGTACATACAACTGGCTGAAGCACTGAAGTAAGTATAATTTACTTGTCAATATAACAGCCCTTAAAAAGATCACAAAATCAGAAGGCTATAAAGTATTACCCTAAGGCTGAGTTATAAAATCTTTTCTACCATCAGCAGAGTAAACTGAACTGGGTGAAGCAAAGAAATGTAGAGATGTGGAGGAGAGAGAGGGAGGGGCTGGGAATTTGGGGTTGGTAGATGCAAACTATCACATTTAGGATGTATCAACAACTAGGTCCTACTGTATAGCACATGAATTATATCTAATCTCACGGGATAAACCGTAATGGGAAAGAGTATTTTAAAAAAGGAATGTATATGTGTGTAAAACTGAACAGCATTTGCTGTACAGCAGAGATTGGTGCAACACTGTAAATCAACTAAACTTCAATTTTAAAAATGAGCAGATGTAAAAAGAAGACAAAAAGTAAAATGTAGAACAGGAACAATAAGCTAATTGAAAATATCAGTGCAAAATAACCAAATTCCAGTGAGAAATGAATTCTTAAATGTGATAGATCCATTATCTAATTTTGGTTTTAAATGCAAAGTAAAAATATGAGAAAAGCTTTGACATCACACTGTATTATCTTTGTATACATGATATTAGAAATATGTGTGAATCCAAAAAAAAAAAAAGAACTCACATGGGCAGCCTGGATGGGAGGTAATTTTAGGGGAGAATAGACGTATGTATATGTATGGCTGAGTCCCTTCACTGTTCACCTGAAACTATCACATTGGTAACTATCTATACTCCAATACAAAATAAAAAGTTTAAAAAATAAAAAATTAAATTAAAAACCCATGACTTCTAGTTTTTATCTCCTCAGCTGGTTACAAATGAATTGTTATTAAAGTCCAACATTAAATGAATACCAAAAGACATAGCTACATTTATTTTACTCTGAATGATACATAATAATTTTAAATTCTTCCAACACAAAGACTTTTTCTTATACTTTTGTTTAAACGTTATTTGGGTTTCAGTTCAGTTCAGTCACTCAGTTGTGTCTGACTCTGTGACCTCATGAACCGCAGAACGCCAGGCCTGCCTGTCCATCACCAACTCCTGGAGTCCACCCAAACCCATGTCCCTTGAGTCAGTGATGCCATCCAATCATCTCATCCTCCGTCATCACCTTCTCCTCTTGCCTTCAATCCTTCCCAACATCAAGGTCTTTTCAAATGAGTCAGCTCTTAGCATCAGGTGGCCAAAGTATTGGAGTTGCAGCTTCAAATCAGTCCTACCAATGAACACTCAGGACAGATCTCCTTTAGGATGGACTGGTTGGATTTCCTTGCTGTCCAAGGGACTCTCAAGGGTCTTCTCCAACACCACAGTTCAAAAGCGTCAGTTCTTCGGCGCTCAGCTTTCTTTATAGTCCAACTCTCACATCCATACATGACCACTGGAAAAACCATAGCCTTGTCTAGACGGACCTTTGTGGACAAAGTAATGTCTCTGCTTTTTAATATGCTATCTAGGTTGGTCATAACTTTCCTTCCAAGGAGTAAGCGTCTTTTAATTTCATGGCTGAAATCACCATCTGCAGTGATTTTGGAGCCCAGAAAAGTAAAGTCTGACACTGTTTCCACTGTTTCCCCATCTATTTCCTATGAAGTGATGGGACCGGATGCCATGATCTTCGTTTTCTGAATGTTGAGCTTTAAGTCAACTTTTTCACTCTCCTCTTTCACTTTCATCAAGAGACTCTTTAGTTCTTCATTTCTGCCATAAGGGTGGTGTCATCTGCATATCTGAGGTTACTGGTATTTCTCCCAGAAATCTTAATTCCAGCTTGTGCTTCCTCCACCCCAGCATTTCTCATGATGTACTCTGCATATAAGTTAAATAAACAGGGTGACAATATATAGCCTCCATGTACTCCTTTTCCTATTTGGAACCAGTCTGTTGTTCCATGTCCAGTTCTGACTTTTGCTTCCTGACCTGCATATATGTTTCTCAAGAGGCAGGTCAGGTGGTCTGGTATTCCCATCTCTTTCAGAATTTTCCACAGTTTATTGTGGTCCACAGTCAAAGGCTTTGGCATAGTCAATGAAGCAGAAATAGATGTTTTTTCTGGAACTCTCTTGCTTTTTCCATTATCCAGTGGATGTTGGCAATTTGATCTTGGTTCCTCTGTCTTTTCTAAAACCAGCTTGAACATCAGGAAGTTCACAGTTCACATATTGCTGAAGCCTGGCTTGGAGAATTTTGAGCATTGTTTTACTAGTGTGTGAGATGAGTGCAATTGTGCGGTAGTTTGAGCATTCTTTGGCATTGCCTTTATTTGGGATTGAAATGAAAACTGACCTATACCAGTCCTGTGGCCACCACTGAGTTTTCCTAATTTGCTGGCATATTGAGTACAGCATTTTCACAGCATCATCTTTCAGGATTTGAAATAACTGAACTGGAATCCCATCACGTCCACTAGCTTTGTTCGTAGTGATGCTTCCTAAGGCCCACTTGACTATCTTATTATTAAATACCCTTGGGACACCCCTTTTTAAGTGATTTCTTTTTTTTTTTTAATTTTATTTTATTTTTAAACTTTGCATAACTGTATTAGTTTTGCCAAATATCAAAATGAATCCACCACAGGTTTCTTGAATTGATTTGCTTGTCTATTTTTTTTAATTAAAGTTGAATTAAATTTTAATGCTATATTAGTTTTGGGTATAGAAAATGGTGATATCTCATTTGTATGCATTACACAAAATTCAAAACATTATTACCCTCTTATTGACTATATTCACTGTACATTGTATTCTTATGATTTATTTATTATATAACTGGAAGGTTGTACTTCTTAAACCCTTCACCTATTTCACATATCCGCTCACCTGTTATCCTCTGGCAACTACTAGATTGTTCTCTGTATCTGTGAATCTATTTCCGTTTTATTGTAATTCTCTGTTCTATTTTTAAAGTTCCACACATAATTGAAAACATACAGTATTTGTCTTTCTCTGACTTATTTCACATAAAGTAAGGCCCTTTCTGAATGCTGAGTATTAAGCCAGCTTTTTCACTCTCCTCTTTTACCTTCATCAAGAGGTTCCTTAGTTCCTCTTCTCTTTCTCCCATAAGGGTGGTATCATCTGCATATCTGAAGTTGCTGATATTTTTCTGGGCAAACTTGATTCCAGCTTGTGCTTCATCCAGCCCAGCATTCTGCATGAAATAGCAGGGTGACAATATACAGACTTGACATACTCCTTTCCCAATTTGGAACAAGTCTGTTGTTCCATGTAAGATTCTAACTGTTGCTTCTTGTCCTGAATACAGGTTTCTTGGAAGGTAGATAAAGTGGTCTTCTATTTTCATCTCTTTTAAGAATTTTCCACAGTTTGTTGTGATCCACACAGTCAAAGGATTTAGTGTCATCAATGAATAAGTAAATGTTTTTCTAGAATTCTCTTGCTTTTACTAAAGATCCAACAGATGTTGGCAATTTGATCTCTGGCTCCTCTGCCTTTTCTAAAGCCAGCTTGAACATCTGGAAGTTCTCGGTTCACATACTATTGAAGCTTGGCTTGGAGAATTTTGAGAATTACTTTGCTAGCATGTGAAACAAATACAATTGTGTGGTAGTTTGAACATTTTTTGGCATTGCCCTTCTTTGGGATTGGGATAAAAACTGACCTTTTTTCAGTCGTGTGGCCACTACTGAGTTTTCCAAATTTGCTGTCATATTGAGTGAAGCACTAGCTCAGTTGGAATTCCATCACCTCCACTAGTTTTGTTCATAGTGGTGCTTCCTAAAGCCCACTTGACCTCACACTCCAAGATGTCTGGCTCTAGATGAGGGATCACACCATTGTGGTTGTCTGGGTCATTAAGATATCTTTTGTATAGTTCTTCTATGTATTCTTTCCACCTCTTCTTAATATCTTCTGTTTCTGTTAGGTCCATACCATTTCTGTCCTTTATTGTGACCATCTTTGCATGGTATGTTCCCTTGGTATCTCTAATTTTCTTGAAGAGACCTTTAGTCTTTCCCATTCTTTTGTTTTCCTCTATTTCTTTGCATTGTTAATTTGGGAAGGCTTTTTTATCTCTTGCTATTCTTTGGAACTCTGCATTTAGATGGGTATATCTTAAAACTCAACATTAAAAAACTAAGATCATGGCAATCAGTCCCATCACTTCATGGCAAATAGATGGAGAAACAATGGAAACAGTGACAGACTTTATTTCCTTGGGCTCCAAAATCACTGCAGATGGTGACTGCAGCCATGAAATTAAAAGACGCTTGCTCCTTGCAAGAAAGCTATGACAAAGTTAGACAGTATATTAAAAAGCAGAAACATCACTTTGATGAAAAAACTCCATATTGTCAAAGCTATGGTATTTCCAGTAGTTATGTATAGATGTGAGATTTGAGCCATAAAAAAAGCTGAGCACCCAAGAAAGTGCTTTTGAACTGTGGTGCTGAAGAAGATTCCTGAGAGTCCCTTGGACTGCAAGGAGATCAAACCAGTCAATCCTAAAGTAATCAATACTGAATATCCATTGGAAGGACTGATTTTGAAGCCAAATCTTCAATACTTTGTCCACCTGATGCAAAGAGTCAACTTATTCAAAAAGACTCTGAAGCTGGGAAAAATTGAAGGCAAGAGCTGAAGGGGCTGACAGAGGATGAGATGGTTGGATGGCATCACCACGTCACTGAACATGAGTTTGAGCAAGCTCCAGGACAATCGAAGGACAATGAAGCCTGGTGTGCTGCCATCCGTGGGGTCGCAAAAAGTCGGACATGACTGAGTGGCTGAACAACAACAACAACGATGGCAAAAAGGTCCTTGAGGTAATACATGTTGTCGCAAATGGTAAACTTCTATTCCTTTTTTAAAATGTATTTATTTATTATTGAAGGATAATTGCTCTATAGAATTTTGCTGTTTTCTGTCAAACCTCAGCATGAATCAGCCATCAGTATACATATATCCCCTCCCTGTGGAACCTCCCTCCCATCTCCTGCCCCATCCCACCCCTCTAGGTTGATCCAGAGGCCCCATTTGAGTTTCCTGAGACATACAGCAAATTCCCGTTGGCTATCTATTTTACATATGGTAATATCAGTTTCCATGTTACTCTTTTCATACATCTTACCCTCTCTTCCCCTCTCCCCATGTCCAGAAGTCTATTCTCTAGGTCTGTTTCTCCATTGTTGCCCTACAGTCATCAAGATAGTATGGTACTGGCACAAAAGCAGAAATATAGATCAATGGAACAAGATAGAAAGCCCAGAAATAAACCCATGCACCTATGGCTACCTTATTTTTGACACAGGAGGCAAGAATATACAATGGGGCAAAGACAGCCTCTTCAATAAATGGTGCTGGGAAAACTGGACAGCTACATGTAAAAGGATGAAATTAGAACACTTCCTAACACCATACACAAATATATATTCCTTTTTATAACTAATAATATCTATATCTGCTTTATTTATTCATCTGTCAATGGACACTTGATAAGTCACTTCAGTCGTGTCTGACTCTGTGTGACCCCATAGATGGCAGCCCACTAGGCTCCCCCATCCCTGGGATTCTCCAGGCAAGAACACTGGAGTGGGTTGCCATTTCCTTCTCCAATGCATGAAAGTGAAAAGTCAAAGTGAAGTCACTCAGTGGTATCCGACCTTCAGCGACCCCATGGACTGCAACCTTCCAGGCTCCTCCATCCATGGGATTTTCCAGGCAAGAGTACTGGAGTGGGGTGCCATTGCCTTCTCCGAATGGACACTTAGGTTGCTTCTATATCATGGTTATTGTAAATAATGCTGAAATGAATATAGGAGTGCATTACCTTTCCAAATTGGTGTTTTTCATTTTTCAAATAAATACTCAGGAGTGGAATTCTTGGATTGTGTAAATGTTCTATTTTTCATTTGTTTCAACTGTCACTTTATTGCAAATGGTTGAATTAATTACAGACTTAAACTATAATTTCATAATCTTTAGTTCAGTACCAAATTATTCAAAGTGATCTGCTTATTCAAAAGTGATCATGGAACAACTCAATGGCAGAGCAAGAAGGATCAGAGAAACATCTTACCAGTCAATAGATTGTTTTAATTCTCATATTATATGAAACTCAAACTTCATTTTTAGGAAAGGCCAACTGTAACTTCAGTTGGCAGCAATACACAAAGATTCTGTCAAATAGATTAGTCTCCATTATTTCTAGCTGTCTCAATTGGGATAGATGCATTTACAGAACTGGCTGTGCTTGAGCCTTCTTTATGGGCAGCTTTGCATTGCAATGTACTTGGCGTTTGTCTCCTTCTCCTGCTGTGCAGAGATGCTCTGCACCACATGCTTCTCCACGTGGTTTATCACGTGCTCTTGTTCTCTTGATGTATTATATTCCTCACAGAGATATGACAGTCCAAGAAATTCTACACCTCCTTGTATACTCTATGCTGCTGCTGCTGCTGCTGCTAAGTCGCTTCAAACTGGTCCCATTAAGTAACCTCCAAGGCCATAACAATGCTATTCTTCTGGACATCAAAAAGGTAATAGAACTTTTGAACCAGTGCCTGCTGTGACCATATAATTTTATTGCACATAAAAATTAGTCATTTGTAGAGTTCTATAAAAATATTTTATGTTTAAAAACCTATAAATGCATTGTTGGTTAGTACAAATATTTTGTTATGAATTTGTTTGTGTTTTATGTTCATCTTTTACATCCTGGAATCACTAAAGCATAAACTGTTATATAAACTCAGCTATATGTATCAACCATCCTTACACAACTACTTGAAAATATCTAACATAGTGATGGTTTTTATTTGGGGCTTTTCTCAAAGAATATTCAAATGTTATTTTCTGCCTTTCTACATTACACTAAAATGTAATGTAACATTTCAGTGTTACTGCTTTAGAAGAATCCCTTTCATCTTAAATAGCTATAAATTTTTAGCCCGTTAATTGGACGTGATAAAGAAGTTCTATCAGTTAAAAATATGAGTCTTATTGACACAAGGACAGAAAAATCCTTCTTTGAATACTGTCAACTATTACCCTTCTCACATACATCAGAAAACTGTGCTCTCAGTCTCTAATTTAAATGCAATTGATAATTAAAATGTAGTCTTAAAGTTCAACCAGAATTTGTATTTCCGTAAATTATTTAAGTCACCAACATCAAAGGACTATATAAGTAGAATGACATACATTTCACACATTATAAGGAAAATCTGTATTTCCAGGTGTCAGCAGAAAAAAAAGCAAATATGTACTTCATACAGATGTAAATTAAAATCTAGCAATCCTTTCACCAAAGGACATGTCCGCAGGATATTTCAAATCATGAAGTGTGTGGGTACACTCATTAACCCATGAGAATTAACCATCTGGCACATGATATCCTTACTGATCTGAAAGAAAAATAGGTCTCTTTAAGCAAAACATTCTTCATTCAATATGCAGAACAGTCATTAATAAAATACTCACTGTTGGGTTGAAACACAAGGAAATAAGATCGGGGGCATAGAACCAAGTCATCCTTAAAAAGTTATTAGAGTCCCAATGACACTGATAAAAGACTGCACAACAACCTTTTGCCTAATCGAAGATTTGACAATAAAGACTAGAAGTAAGACACAGAGCATGTGAAACAGGGGTTGCACTCACTGGCATGTATGGGAGTTTCTATTATAGGTCCATCTGTCTATCTCTATAACTAAGTTTTTACTTATAGCTATATTTTAAAAATACCTATCTACCTGCATAAATGCCTATAATAAGATTCCATAGATTAACAATGGCTCCTTCTGCCTGCAGAGCTAGCTTTGGAAAACTGTGCCCTGCTGACTGAACCTAAAATGTACCTGTGTTAATAACAGTCTCATTTTATTTGAATCTCTGCTACCCTACTATCACCAAGGCAGCAACCCAACTCCTTCTTACCCCAGATAACTTCTTACCCCAGATAGGTAGAAATGTTGGTAAATGTAAAATAATTTACCCTAAAATTCCCACATTGAGATAAAGTACACTGTAACTTTGAGTAAGGTAAATTATGGAATCTTATATATACCATTGATTAAGAACCACAAAAATTAAACATTTGCTGTATTATAAATCAATTCTTCAGTTCAGTTCATTCGATCAGTCGTGTCCGACTCTTTGCCACCCCATGAATCGCAGCACACCAGGCCTCCCTGTCCATCACCAACTGCTGGAGTTCACTCAGACTCATGTTCATCGAGTCAGTGATGCCATCCAGCCATCTCATCCTCTGTCGTCCCCTTCTCCTCCTGCCCCCAATCCCTCCCATCATCAGAGTCTTTTCCAATGAGTCAACTCTTCGCATAAGGTGGCCAAAGTATTGGAGTTTCAGCTTTACCATCATTCCTTCCAAAGAAATCCCAGGGCTGATCTCCTTCACAATGGACTGGTTGGATCTCCTTGCAGTCCAAGGGACTCTCAAGAGTCTCCTCCAACACCACAGTTCAAAAGCATCAATTCTTCGGCACTCAGCCTTCTTCACAGTCCAACTCTCACATCCATACATGACCACAGGAAAAACCATAGCCTTGACTAGATGGACCTTTGTTGGCAAAGTAATGTCTCTGCCTTTGAATATGCTATCTAGGTTGGACATAACTTTCCTTCCAAGGAGTAAGCGTCTTTTAATTTCATGGCTGCAGTCACCATCTGCAGTGATTTTGGAGCCCCAAAAAATAAAGTCTGACACTGTTTCCCCTGTTTCCCCATCTATTTGCCATGAAGTGATGGGACGGGATGCCATGATCTTCATTTTCTGAATGTACTCTGTAATAGGGAGTCACGGTAGGGGGATGTCATCATTTATTTTCTAAGCATCACTCAAGTGTCTCCTATGCACTCAAGCTTCTATTTGAGGCTCAAAGAGAATACTAAAGAAGCAAAGGCTGTTGCCCAGGAATTTACCATGCAATTAGGGTAAAAACCTACACACATATGAGTCAAGTTGGAAGTAATACTAAGGCTACATGCCAGTTTAAGAGAGTGTATATTATGGAAAAATAAAATATCAAAGTTTAAGCAAGGTAAACTTATAAACAAATGCTTCTTGTACCCAGGGAACCTTAATGTGGGCTTTGAAAGAAATGGAGACATTGAGTTGAAGGATAGAAAAGGAGCTTAAGGGACTAGGTAGGGATTGAGGGAGAGAAAATTACCACCCTTATTGGAATAGAAGACCCTGTAGGAAGCCGTGGAAGGAGAGTCGGGAAAGACACATTGGGGTTAATGGAGATCCTGGATGTCTGCACGTGGGATTTGCAGAAACAGGGAGTCACCGTAAGTTCATGAGCCAAGCAGCACTATGACAGAGAGCTCCTGGCAGCAAGATGCAAACTGGAATCCAACAGAAAGAGACTGAATGTAGAAGGCATGAGGACAAGGCAACCCGTATTTGATTTTATATAAATGGGTTAGGTCCCATGGTTTCCAACTATTGACAGACCAATCCATGGAACAAAGGACATAGCAACTGATGGGAATGGGAAAATAGGGAACAGACCCCTTCCTAACCCTGAGTATCTTCACAGTGTTTGCTTATTAATATATGAAAAGTCTGCTTCCCACCCTCCTTTGAATGCTTAAATGATCCCAGTATTTTAGTTAAGTCCTGAACCTCTAAAATTTCTCTGGGCTCATATCACATACAGTCCTGGTTACACTATTCCTTCTTTCTTGGTTCCCTCAAACCCTCTCTCCATTTAGTGTGACTCTCCCATACCCTACTTTAATTCTGAGTTTTTATATTGGTCCTCACTCCCTTACTGGCTCTTTGGATTAATACTCTAATTTTGATCTTACCATCACAACTCTTACCTTGGAGCCTTTCCCCTAGTTGGAAGCTTCAACTTCTGAGAAGCAAACATCCTTGAACCTGGGGTCCTTGTATATTTTGTGCCCATTTATGTCTTATATCTAGTTGGCTTTACACAAATAATTAAAAATTGAAAATTATAGCAAAAAGGGAATTTGGACTCTGTGCTACCAAATTCACTTTTTTTTTAATTTAATTTAATTTTATTTTATTTTTAAACCTGAAACAATCATTCTAGCCTCCTATGTCCTCAAACTAGAGAATTTTTATACTATATCTGGGGCCACATTTATTAAGCACAGAGCTTCAGACAAAGCCCTCCACTTTGGGGATTCAGAGCAGTGCCTATGACAATTCCTTCACAAGCTGAGATGTGAAAAGTTTGGTAACCACACAGAAGATTATTTTTACCCTTACCTACTTGACACTGTAGTGGGTGTCAATCTGAAAGTTTCATAAGGAGCATTACATGACTCACTGTTCAAATTCCTAAAGAAAATTTCTTTAAGCCAGACTTCCTCTTCTTGCATTTTGTGCTTTTCCTTGGAGAATTTTCCCCCCAACACTTACACACTGAGATGCATTTTAGATACTGAAATCTATGAAGTCTTAACCCCAGGTGGTATGACTATAAACATTTCACAAATTTTGAGAAGAATCATGAATTTTTAACAATTTTGCTGATGGCAGTGGACTTTTCTTATTGTTGTTAGCATGCTCTTTTTCCCGCCCACTCACATTCCTATACCGTTAATTCCGGTTTTAAAACAAAACACCACAACTTTTGAAAACAGCATTGGGGACATTTGACCAATCGGTGCACAGAACTGGCTCTCAGTAGCCCCTCCCCACCCCCTGGCTAAATGCCCTAGATTGGGCATGAAGTTTAAAATCTCAGACACAGAGAAGAATTCCACTAGGTATCAGCAGTTCTAGAAAGGATATAAAAAGCAGTGCTCTGAATCCCACATTAGAGGCAGGAATTTTGAAGCCTGAAAATCTACTCCCCTTTATTAAATAATTCATTCGTTCAACTACCACTTACCAGCACTGGTTCTTCCCATTCCAACATACAGAATATAAAAATAAACAAGATTTTGTTCCTCCCAGATATGTTTCTTCTTGATTTAAAGAGCAGTATATAGCAGTCATGCATAATCTTTTCCATTTAAGTTTTCCAACATCTTTTACTTATCTTTAGGTCCTTTCAGTTCATATCCTAAAGCTTCACTTACGATACTCTAGTACTTTACTTATGGTACTCTAGTACTTTCCTTATGGTACTCTAGTACTTTCCTTATGGTACTCAAAACCCTGTGGTACACAGGCCTATACTGCTGCTGCTAAGTCACTTCAGTTGTGTCCGACTCTGTGCAACCCCATAGACGGCAGCCCACCAGGTCCCTCTGCCCTTGGGATTCTCCAGGCAAGAACTCTGGAGTGGGTTGCCATTTCCCTCTCCAATGCATGCATGCATGCTAAGTCACTTCAGTCGTGTCCGACTCTGTGTGACCCTACGGACAGCAGCCCACCAGGCTCCTCCATCCACAGGATTCTCTAGGCAAGAATACTGGACTGAGTTGCCATTTCCTTCTCCAAGGCCTATAGTAGATGCCCACTAAATGTCTGTCAAATGATTGAAAAATCAAGGACCAAATATGCGTACTATGTTCCAATCACTGTAGGTAAACAAGAAAGATATGATACTGATCACATTGTACGGTTTGGAGAGATTATAGCCAAACAAACACTTGTTTTTCTGTACAGGGTATATGAAGGGGAAAGTACACGGTACCCAAATTTGGGGTCAGGAGACCCGAAATTGAAAGTATCAGCACAATGAAATGCCAGCTGAAGTGAAAGGACTCCTAGCTTACTCTAGGAGAACAAGATACTCTGTAGGTGTGGCGCAAGAAGACCCTTGCTCCTTGGGGTGAAAAAGTGAAAGCGTAAACAATGAAGTAGGTTCTTCACTGGATACTTACTCATGCTATCCATCTGTTAAGGCACTTGAAAGCTAGTCCTGTCTCTTCTGCAAAACTATTTTGTCTTCTCTAATCTTCATTAAAACCCCTACAACTCAAGATTTCCTCCACCTCTTATTTGAATTCAACCTTACATGTTCTCTTTGGATCTAGGTCCTTTTCATTTTTGCAAATAGATCATTAACTTATTGAAGACAGCTATTATGATGTTAACTCTTAGTAATTAATAATAAGGAAAAAACAGAAACTACACACATTTTTATCTAGCCAGGTTTTGCCCAATTCTAAAAATGTGAATCTGAACACTGTAGACATGTGCAATCAGTTCCATGCTAGAGTGAAAGCTATTTTCTGAATGCCCAAGCGATGGCAAGCACTGTGCTAAATGTTCCTGATGCTAAACTAAGCGAGACAAGACTCATGCAAGCAGACAACACAAACACAGATGAATAACAATAGAGTACTGTGGATGCTGTGGTCAGTGTGGTCGCTCAGCCCCATAGAAGTCCAGAAAACAAAGGGATGCTAGAGAAATCGCCCAGGGAACAGATGCACAGCTTCAGGTGAGAAATGGCAGCTGAGCTGACTTTTAAGAAAGAAAATGGATTTTGGAGGTGAAGGTTCAAGAGCTGGGTGGAGACATCTCTATCTCTCTCGAAGGGAGGTCATCTTAGGCAATGTGGCTGGCATGTGCAAAAGCTGAATATAGCCACTGAAGTAGGATCACAGTGAATATGCGGTAGAGAGACCTGGTGTGCTGCAGTCCATGGGGCCACAAAGAGGCAGATTCGACTGGGCGACTGAACAGCGACACCCGGATCACAACATTGGAAACAGCTGTGGGCAAGACCAGCAGACGTGTTGCGGCTTATTGTGAAGGCCCTTATGCCATTTTGGCTTTTTTCCTGTGACAAAAAGTATGCTTATTTTGGAAAAGGTAAGAAACAAGCTTATTAGTGTTTTAGGAACTCCGGTGTAGGAAGCAGAATGTAGCAAGAAAAGATGCAGGCAGAAAAAAATGCAGAGAGCCCTTTTTTTTTTTTTTTTTTAAGAGCTATTTTAATAGCCGAAGCAAAAGATGGAGTCTATAGATAAGTGGTCTGAAATGTTTCTGTAGAGTCAGAGTATAAATGTTTTAGGCTTTGCCACCACATGAGTTCTGTCTCAACTGCTCCACTCTGCTGTTGTAGTGGGGAAGTGGCGGTAGACAGTACTTCAGCAAGCAGAGGTAGCTGTGTTCTAATAAAGCCTTATTCACAGAAGCCAACATTGAACCAGACCTGGCTGGGTTATAATCTGTGAACCTCTAGTTCAGATCAAGGTAACAGGAGAGACTAGTTTTAAGGTTTATTTCTAAGGTGGAATCGACCTGGTTCATGAGAGTAGGGAGACAGAGTCCAGTGTGAGTGTGGTAAGGCTGTATTTGAAGTGCTAGGGAATGAGAATGTTAGTGATACAGTCACTAAAACAGGAGCTGAACTGCTTTTTAGGGGAAAGATCATTTTTTTGTTTCAGATAAGCTCATGTTGACTGTGAAGACCCACAAAAGTAGATTACAGTAGAAAGATTCCTCTCCTGTTTCCATGGAGGGTCTCCTTGGAAGGCAGAGGGATTCCCACCAAGTCATTCTAAATGTCAGTTTTTGCATGCAGGCATCTAGAGACACTTCTCTAGTAAAGGAAATATTTATAGAATGTCTTAGCTGGAGCATCAGGCTGAGAACTTTTTACTCCCACGTGAAGTGGAAATTTCATATGCAAAATTTTTTCCTCAACCATCTAGATAGTCTTGGCAAACATATATTTTGACATTCATTACCCAAAAAGTTGCCTGGGGGTTCTTTTTCACTTTTAAGAACCAAAAATAATGTTTTCCTGCAAGGTATTTTTACTAGAGTTTATATTTTAGAACAATTTAAGGTTCACAGCATTGAGTAGAAGGTATAAAGATTTCCTGTGTATACCATCTACCCCCATTCATACATAGTGTCCCATGATCAATATCCCTCACCAGATTGGTACACTTGTTACAACTGATAAACCTACATTGTCACATCTTTATTACCCAGAGTCCATAGTTTACATTACAGTTTACCCTTGATGTGGTATGCCTGTGGGTTTAGACACATATGTGGAGGCATGAATCCACCATCATAGTATCATGAAGGACAGTTTCACTGCTCCAAAAATCCTCTGTACTCTGCCTGTTTATCTGCCCCTCTTCCCAGCCCCTGGCAACAATTGATCTTTTTACTGTCTCCAAAGTTTTGCTTTTTCCAGAATATCATATAACTGGAATCACATTGCAAGATATTTTTTTTAATATATCTATTTTTTATTTGAAGGATAATTGCTTTACAGAATTTTGTTGGTTTCTGCCAAACATGTTTTTTTAATTTATCCCTTCCACATCTGTATGTGAGAGATGTGTGTGTATGTGTGTATAGCAATATAGCAATAGGCTAATACTGTAATGTAACACCAGCCTTCCCACAGTAGCCCTGAGGACACTGAGATACAGCAAAACAGAGATTATCCTACTCATTTTGAGAATGAACAAAAGACATTATTAAAAAATGGAAGATCTTAAATTGCTGACCCTATGATACATCCCTGATACTCACTGCTCTGTCAAAAAATAAAACTATCCTTTAGTTTTTTTAAAAAATGGGGTTACTAGTGCCCTATGATTCTGACAGAAAAACTGGCATCCAGGTTAAAAAAAATTATTTTATGCAAAGAATGAACCATCCTCAAACAACCACCTAATTACTGTGCCCCAGATTTTACATAATGATGAGAACTGTCAGGATCCTTTCCAAGAGCTGATATCCACTTTAATCAGGGGTTTCAACCTAGATGTGGTACAGTTTTCTGTATCTTTATCCCTTTTAGCAATTAAGATAATTTGGATGTAAAGGCTGGCAAGGATGAATCCACTTGAGTCCTTCAAGTGATTGAGCTTGTCAAGCAACTGTACAGAGAGGGCTAAGCCAAAGGTTTTACAGAAATCTCCTGTAGCTCCACCAGGGCCAAGAACTTTCTCTTGGGGAAGATTTTTAATTACCTCATCTATTTCTGAAAGTAAAAGGGAATCAAGTAATTCCCCAGTCTTCTGCAAATCACCTAGACAACTTGGAAGGAGTGAGAACTGTTTATCTGTTCATGATATTGAGTTCTAATTTCTGTATCACTCTTCATCCTATTTTTGAAATAACTTACTAAGGAGCCCTGGGCCTGTGTTTGTCTTTTTTCTCCTTTGGGCACCTAACTCCCATTATAGTTACAAGTTTATTGTCAAAGCTCAGCAGCCAGCATAGCAATTGCTGGCTCGCATCCTCCCACTGATGTAGGTACTGCCTAGCTGAGTGATGGATATCTTCACTTTATGGGTTATAAGTGAGCTCAGAGCTGCCGGAGTGAAGGAAAAGTTTGCTTATGACTTTTGGCAGAGGTTATCCTCCAAGTCTGGATTCTACCTTTATTTCCTAGAAAGGTTGTTTTCTCAATCAACCTTTCCCATGTATATTTTTTATTGAACAGAAGAACTGAAGTTACAAAAATGAAACATGAGAGTAGACATCAGTGTTCAAGAAAACAAAAAAACTATCATAAATCCTTTTGAAAAATAGCTGGATGCAAGTAAATCTGATAAATGAAACAAAGATTAATAATTTTCAAATGAGTAGAAACATTTTAACACTGATTAATTTGTGTCATCCAATGTCTTTTATGAAAATTTTGGAAACTAGATCAGGTAATCTATTTTACCAAATCAACTTTTAATTGTCTAAAGACTCTGAAACCTTCATATAGCAAACATTTTATTTTGCTAAGAAGACACTCACTTTGATAAGTTAGGAGTTTCTCAAGTGGCAATGTTTTAAAAGATTTTTAAAAATGCTTTCAAATAGATTATAACTAGATCTAAATCCAATCAAGCTATAACTACACTAAGTAACTAAGTAAGATTCATGTTTATAGACTTTTATTTCTAAATAAATTAGTGGCAAGCTTTGTAACCCCTTGATTTGATAAAAGAATTTATTTTGCAAAATACAGTATTGCAAAGATTGGCTAGCTATTGATTCTTCATGTGCTATTTATTTAAAATTTGAAACCCCAGTGGTGGCACCCATGGCCAGATTGCTTACATAGTTTAGGGACCTATCGATTGGTGGTTTATCTTGTTTTAAGTGGCCACACAATCAGTGGAGCACAGAAGACCCAACTGTAAACCATCACCTAAATTCTTCTAAAACCGGATTCTTCTTGGTGGCTGCTAATCCAGAGACAAAGTACATCTTATACTACTTAGAAAGGATCCTGTATTTGAAGGTGCACTTGGAAATCTCTTGGGACTCTCATGATTGCCTGTGCTTTCTTTCTGCTACCACACCATGGTCTCTCAACTTTATTCATTCTATAGAAAAGTATGTTCTGTGGGAAAAAATACAGTGTTATCTATTTCAAAATTTAAGTCACCATTCAAATATTTCATAACACATCCTACAGTTTTATTTATTGCCAAACATTGTTATTCTCATTTTTTAAATCTTCACCTTTTATATTCAATCCTAGCTTCTTCAAGTCACACGACATTTTATGTTTTAAGTTTTGCATTATTATTTAGACTCTGAAGCTTAAATGCCTTCTATTAGGTTGTTATATATCTTACGACCTTTATTAATAAAATTAATTGAATTGTGTAACATTTAAGCAAATTTTAATGAGTTTCTTCAGATACTTGGCATTGGGCCTCCAAAATTTGTTCTGTATTTTCCAAGTTGTTTAGACAGCAACTTGATCAATATGTTAATTTTCTGGAAACTCTCTTCTTATTATAGTTGATTATTTTTAATTAACTCAAATTTGGTTGCTAATCTGTTATAATCCTTAGTGATGCATGGCACAAATATGTCTTTTCCTAGTAAGCTCACACTGATAGTCAAATTTCTGGCCTCTGTTCTCCTATTTAGACCCGTGAAAGCACTAATTATTTGTCCCCGTGGGTGAAGACGTGGAAACTAAAAGCCTTATAGTGCACTCATTTATAAACTTGGAATTTTGCCCTTCATCAAAGACCTTGAAGAAAGGGTTGGAGAGTCTTTGCTAGAAACGCTAGTCTATAGTTCTAGTGGCCAATGAACTTTGATTTTTCTAGATATACTCTGTTTCAAATACTCTGTTCTGTTGTCTGATCCTGTTTTTAATTTTGATTTAGAAAATATGATTACTGCTTTCTGGCTTATCATCAGAACATACACTTTAAAGTACAGTTCTCCAAAATTCCTGACTCTCCAAGCCTCATTCTAGGACAGAGTCATGTAACAATGACTAATTTATAGAAAGCCACTGAGTAACAAGAAAAAAAATTCAAATGTGCCTTTAAGTAAGGTCTTTGCTCATCATAGAACCGCTTGGGAACTAATAAATCTGAGTACTGCATGATAATCATAACTTACATTCATGAAGCTTTTATAGTTTGTAATACACTATCACCTCACCTAAATCTTTTCATGGCAAATAGATGGGAAAAAATGGAAACAGTGACAGCTTTTATCTTCTTGGGCTCCAAAATCACTGCAGATGGTAACTGCAGCCATGAAATTAAAAGACACTTTCTCCTTGGAAGAAAAGCTATGACAAATCTAGGCAATGTATTAAAAAGCAGATATTTCCCTTTGTCAACAAAGGTCCGTATAATCAAAACTATGTTTTTTTCGGGTAGTCATGAACGGATGTGAGAGTTGGACGATAAAGATGGCTGAGCACAAAAGAATTGATGCTTTCAAATTGTGGTGTTGGAGAAAATGCTTGAGTCCTTTAGACAGCAAGGAGATCAAACTAGTCAATCCTAAAGGAAACCAATCCTGAATATTCATTAGAAGGACTGATGCCGAAGCTGAAGCTCCAATATGTTGCCCACCTGATTCAAAGAACCAACTCACTGGAAAAGACCCTGATGCTGGGAAAGATTGAAGGCAAGAGGAGAAGATGGCGACAGAGGATGGAATGGTTGGATGGCATCGCTGACTCAGTTGACATGAATTTGAGCAAGCTCCTAGAGACAGTGAAGGACAGGGAAGCCTGGTGTGCTGCAGTACATGGTGTCGCAAACCGTCAGACACAGGTGAGTCTCACATCCGTCTCACATCCCTTTGAGACAGACATTGTGATCCCCAGTATACAAAGCAGTATGTTACTCAGCTCTAGCAATGAAGTCCAGGACTTGAACTGTGCTCTTCTCACCACTCTTCCATGACCTGCAGTTCTTTATGGATTACACTTCTTTAGGTATTGTAGACAGTGGTTATGACGATGTGGTGACCCTTTCCTGAAGCAGGAAGACTGCATAAATAGCGTGGCCCAGTGCCTGCACAAATCTCACTTAAAAAAAGCAACTGAAATCCATACTCTTTGACAGTATGGCAGATCTTTGTTTTGAGTTTCCTTAAAGAGCATTGCAGTGGTTTCACACAGTTCTTCAGAAAGAAACATTTCTTAGATTTTTCTCCTCAGACACTACTTTCTTACCCCAGAATTTCAAACTCAAAACTCTTGCTGAAACCTTTCACTATCCCTGACCATCTTCCTCTGCCCCCATAATATTCACGTTGTCCACTGCCTGTCTCTTCACCACTCCCTTCCTCCATCTCTCCTGTCACCCCTTTCCATCACTAAAGATTTTTTCATCTACTCCTGACTAGTGGGCCACTGAAAGCATTGAAAGACTCCTGAAAGTATTATTTTTTTTTTCTTACCTTCGCAGAATTTCCCCACAGAAAATGTTGTTGAGAGTTCCATCTCAATAACAATACTAATTTGTAGGATGAAACAAGGAAGAGATTCAACATTTGGGGGGTGTTTTTCTTTTCTTTTTTTTTTTTTTTATGCCAAGTCCTGATGGGCAGTATGAAGTACTAGAAGCCTACAAGATTTAGATTAAGATTGCTTTACCTATCTATCAGCCATGTGATCTTGGGCAAGTTTTTTTCTATTTTGCCTCATTTTCACTCATAGTACTCTTAAGAGAATGAAAAGAGATGATGTATGTTATTTGCCTATTTGCCGTATGATAGCTCGTTGGTAAAGAATCTGCCTCCAATGCAGGGGACCCTGGTTCAATTCCTGAGTTGGCAGATCCACTGGAGAAGAGCTAGACTACCCATTCCAGTATTCTTGGGCTTGTCTTGTGGCTCAGCTGGTAAAGAATCCACCTGCATTGTGGGAGACCTGAGTTTGATCCCTGGGTTGGGAAGATCCCCTGGAGAAGGGAAAGGTTATCCACTCCAGTATTCTGGCCTGGAGAATTCCATGGACTCTGTAGTCCATGGTGTCCCAAAAGTTGGACACAACTGAGCAACTTTCACTTTCAGGCATTCAATAAAGAGTATTTTTGTAATGGCATAAAGCAAATTTTGCAAAAGAAGAAACTGAATTTTTCAGAAATTTATATACTGAACCTAGGTCACAAAGCTCATAAATAACAGGGCCAAAAACAGAGCTCAGTGGATACCAAGTGACAGGAGCAATGTGTTGACACTGTATTTACTCAGTGCAGGAGTATTCTGTAGTGTACTTCCCATATGGAGAGTTAATTTTTGCCAAAGATCTACCTTTCTGTGACCTTAACCAAGCTTAAATATGGGTTTAGATCGGCAGTTCACAAGTTTGATCATCAGTATCATTTCTGCTCTCACTTCTGCCATTATAACAAAAGCACACATGGTTACACACAGTAGAGCAGCTGAACTCATTACTACTTTTCTTGTCACACTTCTGCTTTCTCTGATAGCTTGAAATTTATGATTGTCTTTTAAAATAATTAAAATAAATGCTCGTTTCAACTAAAAAGAAATCAATCACTTCATCTGAACTGATGGGAATAGTAGGGTTCCTGGAGCTTCCCTTATGCCTAGAAGAAGGTCAAAATATAGAATGTTCTTGTTTGACTTAATTTCCTTCAAATATACTTAATAGTATCTATAAAGATTATTTATTTGTTGCTAAATCCATTGACATTTACATTTTTTTAAACTATAAATCAAGACAAAATTAATCAAGAACAAGTTTCTTTAAGAATAAGTTTCTTTAAAGCAATTTAAAATTCATTGATAATAATAAGTCCATTTATTGAACATGCTCCTCTCAATACCGCTATTTTTTTAATCAAGAAAATGGATTTCAGTCTTAGGCAAACTTTAAAACATGTAAAGTTTGACTCCATCATTTCTCTCCTCAACTTTCGAACTCAATGTGCTATGACAGTTTTCTTCTCTGATAGCAAGACTATATTATTATATATGTGCATTCTCCTCTCAGAGCTATTTATAATATAGCAAGACTATATTATTATATATGTGCATTCTCCTCTCAGAGCTATTTGACTTTCAAAAGAGAACAACAAAAATGTCTATCTTTAACTCAAGTAATGAATGGTACCAAAAGAGACTAAATATTTTGAAACTGTAGTTTCAGAAGGATTTTTACATAAAGTATCACATTTATCCCTCTGGGTAGCCATATGTAGATGGTATTCTGGTAGCCTTTTGTTTTCCAAGTGAGACCCCAGAGATAAAATGAGTGGTCCATGTGGCCAAATAGCTCAAACACAGACCTTCTTACTCCAAAGACCATATTCTCCTCACTATAGACTGACCAGCCTTCCCTCACATACAATGTCACTTTCAGACACTGCTGGGTAAAACACAGCAGAATGGAAAACAAGGTAATGCATAAAATGATTCATAAACAGTGGGAAATTCTACACTGATATCACTCATGGTGCATCCATCCAACAGCTATTTTGTTACACTGAAATCAGAAAATAATAGGACTGTGGTTCTGCCAGAGAGAGGTAGCTGCTGCTGCTGCTAAGTCGCTTCAGAGAGACGTAGAAGATGGCATGAATTCTGGGGGCTTCTTTTGCTCTACAAGGAAAATATTGATTGAGCCAGTTCTTCTAGGGCTACCTAGAAGAAATAAGAAGCTGACATAATAAAGCAATACCTATAGCTGGATATCTTTATTTGACAGATTAGGGAGCTAGGATGTGATCAGTATACAGGTTGACCTCTGAGATTATTGTGACAAGTAAACTCAATTCCTCTCTTTCCTTCCTCTTTATTCCCTCATCTTCCCTCTTCATGATAAAACAAAGATTATTTTTTTAGAATTTTGAAATAGCATTTTATTACAAAATGAATATTACAACAAACTCAATGCATAAAAATTTTAAATACATAAAAATAAAATGTTCAAACCACCCTATATCCCACTACCCAGAGATAATCACAGTTAACATATTAATACACTATATAGTTGACCCTAGAACAACACAGCTTTGACCTGCACAGATCCATTTACAAGCAAATTTCTTTCACTAAATAACTTCTAAAGTACTACAGGATCCATGGTGGATGAATCTGAGAATGCACAAATATGGATACCAAGGGCTGATAATGTTAATGCATGGGTTTTCAACTTCAAGGAAATCAGAGCTCCTAACCCCCCATGTTATTCAATGATCTTGTTCAGTGATCAACTGCCTAGCTTTCAAGTGGCTTTTTTTCTTTAAAATATAGTACATATATAAAATGGAATATTACTCAGTCATAAAAAGGAACAAATATGGGTCATTTGTTGTGACATAGACAGACTTAGAGTCTGTCATGTAGAGTGAAATAAGTCAGAAAAACAAATATATATTAACATACATATGTAGAATCTATAAAAATGGTACAGGTGAACCTATTTGCAGGGCAAGAATACAGAAGCAGACATATAGAACAGACATGTGGCTGGAGGAAGGGAGTAAGATGAATTGGGAGATTGGGATTGACATATATACACTACCATGTGTTAAACAAATAGCTAACAAGAACCTTCTGGATGACACAGGGAACTCAGCTTGGTGCTCTGAGATTACCTAGATGAGTGGGATGGGAGAGGGCATAGATTCAAGTGGAAGAAAATATATGTATACATATAGATGATTCACTTTGTTGTATAGCAGGAACTAACACAAGATTGGAAAGTAACTATACCCCCAATTACAAAACATTACATTACGCATAATAGTTTTATATATAATTTTATCATTTAGCATAGTGTACCTTTTCACTTACAGAAATTTCTGCTAAACTGATTGAATATGGGCCCACATTTTTCATTCAGTCCTGTATTTGTGCTTGTTTGTGTACCTTCACACACCAACCCCAGACTTGGCCATGTGATTTGCTTAGGCCAGTGGGTTGCACTACACTTGAAGCAAACAGACTCAAGTCAACAGATTTGCCTTTCAGCCCTCTTTATAGCCTTTGCTCGATGATTGTTTTAAGCCAATAGCTTTAGGGGTATCTTAGTACACAGAGATGGCTAGCTGGCACACATTCTATAACAGATAAACACACATTAAACATTTATTCTTCACCATTGTATCATTCTATACAAGGTCAACCAGAGTGATCACTTTAAAATGGAAATAAAATCGTGTTATTTCCTATATAAAGCATTTCAATCACTTCCTCACTGTTCTGGAATAAAATTCAATCAACTCCTGGCCTATAAGCCCTGGATAACTGTCTCTTACCACTTATCCAATCTTATCCCTTGGCTCCTCCCTCTCAGGCATCACACTGCAGTTATAGGGGTCATTTTAAAATATCTCCATAGAGTCATTGTACAGGGTGTTCTCTCAACCTGGAATGCATGTATGCCACTGCTCACCCAACAGCTCTAACTTTAAATATCATCAGCCCAAAAGAAGCTTTCTTGATGATACTATCCAAAGAAGTATCCTTCAACACCCAGTTATTTTCATTCTTGCTTATTTCTCTATTAGCTCTTATCACAATAATAACCACTTCATTTCTTTGTTTCGTTGCTTCCTGTCTGTCTACCTTTCTTGGTCATAAAATCAATGATAACAACAGCCATGCCTATTTTGTTCCTGTGCTATCCCCAACATCTATCTTAATATCTGGAAACTTGTGGATTCAACATATTGTGACTAAATATATGAAAAATTATACCAAAATTAAAATTTTAAATGTCCTATTATTGGACATACAGGAAACTTCCATATGTATATATTTTTTCATATATGCTATGCTAAATATTTATCAAAACTAAAAATTGTAAGAAAAAATTTTAACATGATAACTACAATGTTAATTACAATACAGTAATTAACACTGCTATATGATATATATGTTTTTGCACTGTGGTGTTGGAGAAGACTCTTGAGAGTCCCTTGGACTGCAAGGAGATAAAACCAGTCAATCCTAAAGGAAATCAGTCCTGAATATTCATTGGAAGGACTGATGCTGAAGCTCCAATACTTTGGCCACCTGATTCAAAGAACCGACTCATTGGAAAAGACCCTGATGCTGGGAAACACTGAAGGAAGGAGAAGGGGATGACAGAAGATGAGATGGTTGGATGGCATCACCGACCAGATAGATGTGAATTTGAGCAAGCTCCGAGAGTTGGTGATGAACAGGAAAGCCTGGCGTGCTGCAGTCCATGGGGTCGCAAAGAGTCAGACATGACTGAGTAACTGAACTGAACTGATATTATATATGAAATTTGTTGAGAGTAAGTTCTAAGTTCAGTTCAGTTCAGTCGTTCAATCATGTCCGACTCTTTGCAACCCCATGAATCGCAGCACACCAGGCCTCCCTGTCCATCACCAACTCCCGGAGTTCACTCAGACTCACGTCCATCGAGTCAGTATGCCAACCAGCCATCTCATCCTCTGTCGTCCCCTTCTCCTCCTGCCCCTAATCCCTCCCAACATCAGAGTCTTTTCCAATGAGTCAACTCTTCACATGAGGAGGCCAAAGTACTGGAGTTTCAGCTTTAGCATCATTCCTTCCAAAGAAATCCCAGGGCTGATCTCCTTCAGAATGGACTGGTTGGATCTCCTTGCAGGCCAAGGGACTCTCAAGAGTCTTCTCCAACACCACAGTTCAAAAGCATCAATTCTTCAGTGCTCAGCCTTCTTCACAGTCCAACTCTCACATCCATACAGGACCACAGGAAAAACCATAGCCTTGACTAGACGAACCTTTGTTGGCTAAGTAATGTCTCTGCTTTTGAATATGCTATCTAGGTTGGTCATTACTTTCCTTCCAAGGAGTAAGTATCTTTTAATTTCATGGCTGCAGTCACCATCTGCAGTGATTTTGGAGCCCAGAAAAATAAAGTCTGACACTGTTTCCACTGTTTACCCATCTATTTGCCATGAAGTGATGGGACGGGATGCCATAATCTTAGTTTTCTGAATGTTGAGCTTTAAGCCCACTTTTTCCACTCTCCTCTTTCACTTTCATCAAGAGGCTTTTGAGTTCCTCTTCACTTTCTGCCATAAGGGTGGTGTCATCTGCATATCTGAGGTTATTGATATTTCTCCCAGCAATCTTGATTCCAGCTTGTGTTTCTTCCAGTCCAGTGTTTCTCATGATGTACTCTGCATATAAGTTAAATAAGCAGAGTGATAATATACAGCCTTGACGTACTCCTTTTCCTATTTGGAACCAGTCTGTGGTTCCAGGTCCAGTTCTAACTGTTGCTTCCTGACCTGCATACAGGTTTCTCAAGAGGCAGGTCAGGTGGTCTGGTATTCCCATCTCTTTCAGAATTTTCCACAGTTTATTGTGATCCAAACAGTCAAAGGCTTTGGCATAGTCAATAAAGCAGAAATAGATGTTTTTCTGGAACTCCCTTGCTTTTTCCATGATCCAGCGGATGTTGGCAATTTGATCTCTGGTTCCTCTGCCTTTTCCAAAACCAGCTTGAACATCAGAAAGTTCACAGTTCATGTATTGCTGAAGCCTGGCTTGGAGAATTTTGAGCATTACTTTACTAGCATGTGAGATGAGTGCAATTGTGCAGAAGTTTGAGCATTCTTTGGCATTGCCTTTCTTTGGGATTAGAATGAAAACTGACCTTTTCCAGTCCTGTGGCCACTGCTGAGTTTTCCAAATTTGCTGGCATATTGAGTGCAGCACTTTCACAGCATCATCTTTCAGGATTTTAAATAGCTCAACTGGAATTCCATCACCACCACTAGCTTTGTTCATAGTGATGCTTTCTAAGGCCCACTTGACTTCACATTACAGGATGTCTGGCTCTAGGTCAGTGAAATCACCATCATGATTATCTGGGTCGTGAAGATCTTTTTTGTACAGTTCTTCTTGTATTCCTGCCACCTCTTCTTAATATCCTCTGCTTCTGTTAGGTCCATACCATTTCTGTGCTTTATTGAGCCCATCTTTGCATGAAATGTTTCCTTGGTATCTCTAATTTTCTTGACGAGATCTCTAGTCTTTCCCATTCTATTGTTTTCCTCTATTTCTTTGCATTGATCTCTGAGGAAGGCTTTCTTATCTCTTCTTTCTATTCTTTGGAACTCTGCATTCAGATGCTTATATCTTTCCTTTTCTCCTTTGCTTTTTGCTTCTCTTCTTTTCACAGCTATTTGTAAGCCCTCCTCAGATAGCCATTTTGCTTTTTTGCATTTCTTTTCCATGGGGATGGTCTTGATCCCTGTCTCCTGTACAAGGTCATGAACCTCATTCCATAGTTCATCAGGTACTCTATCTATCAGATCTAGGCCCATAAATCTATTTCTCACTTCCATTGTATAATCATAAGGGATTTGATTTAGGTCATACCTGAATGGTCAAGTGACTTTCCCTACTTTCTTCAATTTCAGTCTGAATTTGGTAATAAGGAGTTCATGATCTGAGCCACAGTCAGCTCCTGGTCTTGTTTTTGTTGACTGTATAGAGCTTCTCCATCTTTGGCTGCAAAGAATATAATCAATCTGATTTCGGTATTGACCATCTGGTGATGTCCATGTGTAGAGTCTTGTCTTGTGTTGTTGGAAGAGGGTGTTTGCTATGACCAGTGCATTTTCTTGGCAAAACTCTATTAGTCTTTGCCCTGCTTCATTCCGTACTCCAAGGCCAAATTTGCCTGTTCCTCCAGGTGTTTCTTGACTTCCTACTTTTGCATTACAGTCCCCTATAAGGAAAAGGACATCTTTTTTGGGTGTTAGTTCTAAAAGGTCTTGTAGGTCTTCATAGAACCGTTCAACTTCAGCTTCTTCAGCGTTACTGGTTGGGGCATAGACTTGGATTACTGTGATATTGAATGGTTTGCCTTGGAAACGAACAGAGATCATTCTGTTGTTTTTGAGATTGTATCCAACTACTACAGATGGTGACTGCAGCCATGAAATTAAAAGACGCTTACTCCTTGGAAGGAAAGTTATGACCAACCTAGATAGCATATTAAAAAGCAAAGACATTACTTTACCAACAAAAGTTCGTGTAGTCAAGGCTGTGTTTTTTCCTGTGGTCATATATGGATGTGAGAGTTGGACTGTGAAGAAAGCTGAGCGCCAAAGAACTGATGCTTTTGAACTGTGGTGTTGGAGAAGACTCTTGAGAGTCCCTTGGACTGCAAGGAGATCCAACCAGTCCATTCTGAAGATTATCAGCCCTAGGATTTCTTTGGAAGGAATGATGCTAAAGCTGAAACTCCAATACTTTGGCCACCTCATGTGAAGAGTTGACTCATTGGAAAAGACTCTGATGCTGGGAGGGATTGAGTGCAGGAGGAGAAGGGGACAACAGAGGATGAGATGGCTGGATGGCATCACTGACTTGATGGATGTGAGTCTGAGTGAACTCCAGGAGTTGGTGATGGACAGGGAGGCCTGGCGTGCTGCAATTCATGGGGTCGCAAAGAGTCGGACACGACTGAGCGACTGATCTGATCTGATCTGACTGCATTTCCGACTCTTTTGTTGACCATGATGGCTACTCCATTTCTTCTGAGGGATTCCTGCCCACAGTAGTAGATATAATGGTCATCTGAGTTAAATTCACCCATTCCAGTCCATTTTATTTCGCTGATTCTTAGAATGTCTACATTCACTCTTGCCATCTCTTGTTTGACGACTTCCAATTTGCCTTGATTCATGGACCTGACATTCCAGGTTCCTATGCAATATTGCTCTTTACAGCATCGGACCTTGCTTCTATCACCAGTCACATCCACAACTGGGTATTGTTTTTGCTTTGGCTCCATCCTTTCTTTCTGGAGTTATTTCTCCACTGGGCCCCTACTGACCTGGGGAGTTCCTCTATCAGTATCCTATCATTTTGCCTTTTCATACTGTTCATGGGATTCTCAAGGCAAGAATACTGAAGTGGTTTGCCATTCCCTTCTCCAGTGGACCACATTCTGTCAGATCTCTCCACCATGACCCGCCCATCTTGGGTTGCACCATGGGCATGGCTTAGTTTCATTGAGTTAGACAAGGCTGTGGTCCTAGTGTGATTAGATTGACTAGTGTTCTGTGAGTATGGTTTCAGTGTGTCTGCCCTCTGATGCCCTCTTTCAACACCTACCATCTTACTTGGGTTTCTCTTACCTTGGGCATGCGGTATCTCTTCACGGCCGCTCCATCAAAGTGCAGCTGCTGCTCCTTACCTTGGAGGAGGGGTATCTCCTCACCAACGCCCTTCCTGACCTTCAACGTGGGATAGCTCTTCTAGGCCCTGCTGTGCCCGTGCAGCTCTTGGACATGGGGTAGGGGTCCCAGCCGCTACCCCTGGCCTGGGGCGTAGGGTAGCTCCTCCCGGCCGCTGCCCCTGACCTTGTTTGTGGGGTATCTCCTCTCAGCCGCTGCCCTTGACCTCGGACTTGGGGTAGCTCCTCCCGGCTGCCGCCCCTGACCTCGGACTTGGGTAGCTCTTCTCTGCCGTTCCTGAGCCGTCGCAGCCTGGCACCCTCGGCTGCTGCCCCTGACCTCGGACGTGGGGTAACTCCTCTTGGCCACTGCCCTTCAGGCAAGGGGTCCTCCCAGCTTCTGCCCCTGACCTCGGACGTGAGATAGCTCCTCTCGGCCACGCTTAGTGCACCGGTCGCAGCCTCCGCCACCGCACTTAGTGTGCAGGTCGCAGCTGCGGTCTTATCAAAAGGTAAAAACATTTCTTTTCTATATCTTTAATGTTGCATCCATATACGATGATAGAGGCTCCCTAAACTTGTGGTAATCATTTCATGATGTATGTATGTAATGTAAAGCATTATACTGTATACCTTAAACTTTTACAGTACTGTATGTCAATTATATCAATAAAACTGGAAGGAAAACAATCAATGAGAAGAAAGATGGAAACCCAAAAGAAAATCAGAGAAGAATATGTCAGGAAAATATCATTAACAAAAATAGAAGTACAGATGAATATATATAAATATCATATCTCACTAGAAATGAGACGTAAAATGCTATATAAAACATTATCTGCTATTATTTATAGTTTGAATTTTTTAATTGCATTTTGAAAATACAAAATTAGCACTCCTATACCCAGCTGACACAAGCAAAGATGGATACAATTTTTCTGGAAGCTTCATTGACATGAGATCTCATGAGTATTAAAAACAGTCAAAAATAAGCAATCTGACCTTAAAGTTCCACTTCTGCTAAGTTATCTTAAGGAAATAGTAATGACAATTTACCACCTTGTGGAACCTACTCATATACCAATAAAGTGAGAGCCAAAAGTTTGCCCTGCACTGGTCACTTTCTTGTGCATATTTCTTAATTTAGTGGCTTTTCCCCCTAGGACACGAGCTTTACAATGTATTCTTACCTCTGCTAAGCCTCTGTTTTATATTTTTTAGGAAGAAAAAAAAGCTCATTGCTCTACTAATGTTTACCTACTTTCTACAGTTTCCTAAAGAATAAGTCACTTCAATAATATTGGAAGGCATAATAAGTTCAATTCCATAGAACAAAACTTAATTGCTCAGCCTCCTAGAGTCTCAAAATACTTAATGGGGATTTTAAAGTGATACTGCATGTGAAATTGCTTTGTCAATTCGACTTGATTGTTTTATTAGTTTTTGTAGTGGATTCTTCACCCAGATCACTGATGTCTTTTTTCAGTCACCTTTATACAAATTCTTGTATTTAAGTGTTGGCTTACCCTCAGGATTCTGTTCTTGGCTTTCTTTTATTTTCAAAATATATGGAATCCCTGAGCTAATTTTATCTCCTATAATATCTTCAAACAGCACACATTATCAATGGTTCACAATTTATGTTACTGTCCATTTGTCTTCTGGTTCTGCTCTTTTCTTTTAGGCATTTATATGGATAGAGTTGTGCTTTCCAATTCCTTTGAAGTTACACATGCCTGTGTGACTTTCTTTGGCAAGTATAATGTTAACCAGAAGAGATATGTATGACTTTCAGGCAGAAATCTCTAAAAGACAGTGTGCAATTTTACAAAGTTCTCTCCTGTGCAAGGGTCAGTCACTTTCCAGTTGGTAAAGTCTCCTTCATCTGATATCTTTCGAGTAAGACCTAGAGGGATATGTAACCTCAGCAGAAAATAAAATTTGTATTTAAGTCACTAAGATGCTGTGGCTGTTCATAACTGCAGCAGAACTTTGACTGACTGGCACTGCCCCAATTCCAATTTTTTTTTAACCTGGACATCTACACTTTGATGTTCCACAGGCAAAGTATAACATAATCTTCCTCCCAAATTGATTTTTCCCTGGAGTCCTCCAAATTTCTTAATGGAACTTATGTACAATTAGTTGTCCTGCGGTTCATTTTAATCCTTCTCTATTACACCCACATCTGATCAGTTATGGCACCCATTCATTCTAGCTCCTAGGTACCTTCATAGGAAGCATCACACTCTGTTTTAACTGGTGCTTCCTTGGTTCCTGCCACAGTTATTACAAATCCTTCCCAGTTAAATTTCCAGTTCATCTGCTTGGCATCCCTCCAAACAGCAATAGCATAATTAAGCTTCCTAAAATGTAAATGTGACCATATCACTTCTCAGCCTGAAATGATTCAATATTTTCCTTTATAATTCAAGATTAAGTCCAAAGGTTTAAATGTCATACAAGGCTTTTCAAGTTATTATCTCTGGCTACCTTTCAAGTTTTATTTCTCTCTCACACACACAGCCTTTATGTTCCTATAGTATTAAACTCCTCAGCTGAATATATCCTACTATTTCCTACTTTCATGCCTTTGTCTTTGTTTTTCTCAAATATCTGTATGTCAAGTCCCTAGCACTGGAGTATCCTGAAGGTGAATGTAAAACAGTTTTAGTTACTTCTTGGAAGTTGCACATGGGCTCTTTGCATGCTGTGCAATGGAAAGACCAAATAGCAAGCTATTTTGCAGAGAGAAAATGCTTTAATGTAGGGTTGCCAAACAAGGAGACAAAAGCCAAGGCTCTTATCTGTCTCCCCAGTCAGCTTTTGTGTGGGATATTTATTGTGGGAGGAAGAAACAGGAGGGTGTTGGGGCTAAGAAACAATTGGTGGGAGGGTAAAGTCAATTTTAAGAGTCTTCTGAGCAGATGCAACTATCTTTCACGTCTCCTCATGGGCTGTATGTGTTAATCAGGGGGGATTCATGTGTTCATGTGGTAAATTATCAGTGCATGACATCTAAAGTTCCCTGATCATTCTAGTTCCCAAATATGTCCGAGTGATGTTCAATCAAAGGAGAATGTCAGCAAGCTGTTTCCTCATCAGTGTTCCTACTGTTCTGTAAACTAACCTCAAAGGTCTCAAGTCATCATCTTTTACCTTATTTTAACCTGGTAGAAATGAGGGTACAATTTCAAAAGTAGATTGATTTGTCTTGAAAAATTGTCTAGGGATGGGGAAAAAATACACCAACTCATGTTTTATTAAGAAAATACTGTTTGTGTCTCTGAGTTGTTGTTATTCAGTCACCAAGTCATGTCCGACTCTTTGTGACCCCATGAACTACAGCACACCAGGCTTTCTTGTCCTAATCATCTCCCAGAGTTTGCACAAATTTGTCCATTGAATCGGTGATGCCATTCAACCATCTCATCCTCTGTTGACCTCTTCTCCTTCTGCCTTCAATCTTTCCCAGCATCAGGTTCTTTTCCAATGAGTCAGCTGTTCTCATCAGCTGACCAAAGCATAGTAACTTCAGCTTCAGCACCTCCTTGCTGTGTGTCTGTAGACTCTCTCTATATATATTTTTTAATAACTATGCATCTTAGAATTCTCAATGTGAGAATAAAATTGTTAAGCCATTTTAAAGCTTCAATTAATAGAATTTTTAAGACTAGAATAAAATCCATTTAGAATGATTAAAGTCCCAAATATCATCATGTACCAGTGCAATGTCTTCTGGGTGAACATAATGAGTGCTATTTAGAATCAAAGCCAAAATGAATATCAAAACAAAACAACTTTGAGCCCATAAATTGATGAAACTCTTCATATCATTACTTACTTCAACATGACATCCCTCCAATAAAATACAGGTGACAAAAAAATTACAGATGCTGTCAGTAAGCTCCAAGTAGTATAGCCTCTGCTTTTAATAAGTGATCAAAATGGTGTCTAGAAAGACACTGAGCTCTCCTTCACCCACAGGCAAACCAAGATTGTAACTATTTACAGAGCAACTATCTATGAGAACAACCTGAACACCAGCAGAAAAGATCATCTGCAGCTGAAGATATAAAGAAGAAGCCATAATGAAATAGGTAGGGGGGCAGAGACACATATGGTCAAGACCCATAGCTCTGGGGAGGCAACCCACAAAAGGGAGGATAGCTACAATTGCAATGCTTCTCCCCAAGGAGCAAACGATCCAAGCTCCACAAGAGGGCTCCCCAGAATGGGGGTCCTGTACCAGGAAGAGGAACCCCCAGAATATTTGGCAATGAAGGCCAGTGGGACATATTCAGGAGAACCACAGGTCTATGGGTAATAGAAACACCACTTTTAAAGGGAATTAATAAAATATTGCAGGCTGTGAGACCTAGGGGCAGTGATCTGAAAGGATCACATATCCACCTGCTGATCTTTGCAGAGGCTCTCAGTGAGAAAGGGGGCAGTTAAAACTCAGCCTGGGCACATGCATGCTGGCAGCAACCATGTTGTGGAGCTCATTCTACTACAAGGACACTAATACTGATAAGTGCCATTTGAAATCCTTCCTCAAGGTGTTCAGTTCAGTTCAGTTGCTCAGTCATGTCCAACTCTTTGTTACTCCATGAACCGCAGCACGCCAGGCCTCCCTGTCCATCACCAACTCCCAGAGTTCACCTAAACCTATGTCCATTTAATTGGTGATGCCATCCAACCATCTCATCCTCTGTCATCCCCTTCTCCTCCTGCCCTCAATCTTTCCCAGCATCAGGGTCTTTTCCAATGAGTCAGCTTTTAGCATCAGGTGGCCAAAATATTGGAGTTTCAGCTTCAACATCAATCTTTCCAATGAACACCCAGGACTGATTTCCCTTAGGATGGATTGGTTGGATCTCCTTGCAGTCCAAGGGACTCTCAAGAGTCTTCTCCAACACCACAGTTCAAAAGCATCAATTCTTCAGTGCTCAGCTTTCTTTATAGTCCAACTCTCACATCCATACATGACCAGTGGAAAACCAAAGCCTTGACTAGACAGACCTTTGTGGACAAAGTAATGCCTCTGCTTTTTAACACACTGTCTAGGTTGGTCATAACTTTCCTTCCATAACTCCTTGGAGGAGTAAGCGTCTTTTAATTTCATGGCTGCAATCATCATCTGCAGTGATTTTGGAGCCCCCAAAAATAGTCAGCCACTGTTGCCACTGTTTCCCCATATATTTCTTCAAGGTGTGGCAGGACCCAGTTCCATCCACCAGCATCATGAAACCTCCATGGAAGGCAGGACCTGACAATCAACAGGACCGAGACCCAGCCACTGCTAGCAGCATGTCCACAGAAGTTGAACTGGCCACAACAGAAGGACACATGCAGCTCACATAAAGAGCAGCACCAGAACATACAGCTCTCATAACCAGAGGTGAGAGTGCTGGTGGGCTTCACGGTACATTTTTATATAAGGCCAATTCTCCAAGACCAAGAAATGTAACTAAACTACATAGGAATACAAATACATAGAAATAAAAACAGTGAAAAAGAAAAAATGAGGCAACAGAGAAATGGATTCCAGATGAAAGAACAAGATAAAACTCTAGAAGGAGAACTAAGTGAAGTAGAGAAAAAAACTATCCAGTAAACAGTTTAAGGTAATCACCATAAAGATGCTCAAAGGACTTGGGAAAAGAATAGATGAAGAGAGTAAGAAATTGGAAGTTTTTTTAACAAAGTTAGAAAATAGAAAGAAGAACCAGTCAAGCCTGAAGAATTCATAGCTGAAATAAAAACTACACTAGAAGGAATACGCAGTAGATTAGATGATACAGAGGAACAGATCAGCAAATAAGGAGTAGTAGAAATCACTCAAGCTGAACAGAAGGAAAAAAGAGTCTAAAAAATGAGAGCAGTTTAAGATGTTCTGGGACAACACCAAGCGGACTTACATTTGCATTATAGTAATCTCAGAAGAAGAGGAAGAGAGAGAAAAGAGCAGAAAACATTTGAAAGCATGAGAGCCAAACATTTTCCTAACCTAGAGAGAAAAACAGACATTCAGGTCTAGGAAGCACAGAGAGTCCCAAACAGGATTGATCCAAAGAAAACCACCCCAAGACACATCATAGCTAAAATGGCAAAAATTAAAAGTAAAGAAAGAATATTTTTAAAAATCAAAGAAGACAACATAGTGTACAAGGAAAATAACAAAGGGTTATCAGTTGATTTGAAGTAGAAATTCTGCAGGATGGAATGGAGGAGCATAACACGCTAAGGTGACAAAAGGGAAAAAAAAAAAAAAAAACTTCAGTCAAGAATATTCAATTTGGCAAAGCTTTATTCCTATTTGATGGAAAGACTGAAAGTTTTACACACAAGCAAAAGCTAAAAGCACCACCAAGCCAGTTATAAAAGACATGTTAAAGGAACTTCTCTAACTTAAAAATAAAAGGCTGAAAATAGAAATATTAAATCATAATAGGAAAACTTTCATTGCTAAAGGGAAATGTACAGCAAAGATAACAAATAAATCAATCAACTTATAAAACTAGTAAGAAAGATAAAAGACAAAAGTAGTAAAATCTTGTACATCCACAATAAGTAGTTAAGGGATACACAAAACAAAAAGATGCAAAATTTAATGTTGAAAACAATAAACTAGCTATTGTTGTTCAGTTGCTCAGTTGTGTCTGCCTCTCTTTGACCCCATGGACTGCAGCACACCAGGTTTCCCTGTTCTTCACTATCTCCCAGAATTTGCTCAAACTCATGTCCACTGAGTCGGTGATTCCATCCAAACATCTCATCCTCTGTCACCCCCTTCTCCTCCTGCCCTCAATCTTTCCCAGAATCGGTGTCTTTTCCAATGAGCCAGCTCTTTGCATCAGATGGCCAAAGTATTGGAACTTCAGCTTTAGTATCAGGATTTACAATGAATATTCAGGGTTGATTTCCTTTAAGATTGACTGGTTTGATCTCCTTGCTTTCCAAGGGACTCTTAGGAAGGGAGGTGTCCTCTGCCTGTCTGAGTTATTGACATTTGTCCCAGCCAGCCCAGCATGATGCACTCTGCATATAAGTTAAATAAGCAGGGTGACACTATAGAGTCTGGATGTATTCCTTCCCAATTTTGAACCAGTCTGTTGTTCCATGAAACTAGTGGGAGATGGTAGAAAAGCAGGATTGTTAAAATGTGTTTGAATTGAGATTAGCAACTTAAAATAACCATATAGACATATAGAGATATTATTTGCTATATATAAACCTCATAGAAGCCACAAGCCAAACATCTATGTTAGGTATCTACACACACACACACACACACACACACACACACAAAGAAAAAAACCCAAGCATAGTGGTCATCAAAGCACAAGGGACAGTGATAAAAGAGGAAGAAAGTGGGAAAAAAGAAACACAGAAACAAAGTTAAAACAAGTAACAAAATGACAAGTATATACTTATCAATAATTATTTTAAATATAAATGGACCACATGCTCCAACCAAAAGACGTAGAGTAGTTGAACTGATACAAAAACAGAACTCAGATATATGTTGCTTACAAGAGACTCATTGAAGATCTAAAGAAAAACACAGACTGGAAGTGAAGCTATGGAAAAAGATATTTCATGCAAAAGATGCTTCATTTCATAAAAATAAAAAGAAATATGAAATATCAATACTTACATCAGACAAAATAGACTGTAAAGCAAAGGCTGTAATAAGAAACAAAGAAGAATATTACATAATTATCAATGGATAAATCCAAGAAAAAATATAATTATTGCAAATATATATGCACTGAACACAGGACAACCTCAATACATAAAGCAAATATTAAAGGACATAAAGGGAAAAACTAAAAGTAACACAAAAATAGAAGAATACTCTATCATACCATTTACAGCAATGGACAAATCACCCAAATGTAAAATCAGCAAGGAACACTGATCTTAAAAGACATATTAGATGAAATGGACTTTAGCAGATGCATATAGAACATTCCACCCCCAAACAGCAGAATATACATTCTTTTTAATTATACAGGAACACTCTCCAGGATGAATCACATGGTATGCCAAATAACAAGCCTCAGTAAACTTAAGACTCCTGAAATTCTATCAAGCATCTTTCCTAACCAAAATGCCATGAGACTGGAAATCAACCACAAGAAAAAAATGGCAAAAAACACAAAGACTTGAAGACTAAACAATATGATACTAAACATCCAATGCATTTCTGAAGAAGCAAAGAAGAAATCCAAAAATGTCTGGAAACAAAGGAAAGCCAAACAAAATGATCCAAAATATATGGGCTGCATTAAAAGCAGTTCTAAGAGTGCATTTATAGCAATGCAAGCTTATCTAACTAAACAAGAAAAATCTCAGATAAACAACCTAACCTTCCACCTAAAAGAACTAGAAAAAGAACAAACAAAATCCAAAGTTAATAGAAGAAAAGAAATTATAAAGATCAAAGCAGAAGTAAATGAAATAGAGACTAAAAAAGAAATGGAAAATATCAATGAAACTAAGAGCTGGTTCTTTAAAAAGACAAAATAATAAAACCTCACCCAGACTCACCAAGAAAAAGGGAGAAGGCCTATATCAATAAAATCAGAAATGAAAGAAAAGTTACAGTCAATACCAAAGAAATAAAAAGGATAATAGAGACCGCTACAATCATACACAGTAATCTAGATGAAACGGGCAAATCCTAGAAATGTACACTCTCCCAGGAATAAGGAAGACATAGAAAATATGAAGAGAACAATGATCAATAATGAAGTTGAATCAATAATTTAAAATTCACACACAAAAAATGTAGGATCAGATGGCTTCATGTGAATTCTACCAAATATTTAGAGAAGAGTTAACATCTATCCTTCTCAAACTATTCTTTTTTTTTTTTTCTTTGTTGGTTATCCTTTTTTTTTTTAATTTTATTTCATTTTTAAACTTTACATAACTGTATTAGTTTTGCCAAATATCAAAATGAATCCACCACAGGTATACATGTGTTCCCCATCCTGAACCCTCCTCCCTCCTCCCTCCCCATTCCATCCCTTTGGGTCAAACTATTCTTAAAAAATGCAGTGAGAGGAAGATCTCCCAACTCATTCTATGAGGTCAGTATTGCCTTGATACAAAAACCATACAAAGACAGCCCCCCCCAAAATTACAGACCAATCCCACGTTGGTGCTAGTGGTAAAGAACCCACCTGCCAATGCTGGAGATGTAAGAGATAAAGGTTCAATCCCTGGGTCCATAAGATCCACTGGAGGAGGAAATGGCAACCCACTCCAGTGTTCTTGCCTGGAGAATCCCATGGATTGAGGAATCTGGTGGGCCCATAGAGTCACAAAGAGTCAGACACAACTGAAGTGATTTAGCACAGAGCATAGCACCACTTGTGAACATAAATGCAAAATTTTTCAACACAATATTAGCAAATTGGACACAATGATATATTAAAAAGATTACATACCATGTACAAGTGGAATTTAATCCAGGAATGAATGTATTTTTCAATATCTGCAAATGAATCAATGTGTTACACCCCGCTAACTAATTGAAGCATGAAGCCATGTGATCATTTCAATAGATGAAGAAAAAGGTTCTGACAAAATTCAATATCCATTTCTTATTTAAAAAAACAGACAAACTGTCAACAAAGTGGGTGTAGAGGAAACATAACTCAACATAATAAAGGCTATATATGGAAAACCCACCGCTAACATCAGTTCAGTCAGTCGTGTCTGACTCTTTGCAACCCCATGAAGTGCAGCATGCCAGGCTTCCTTGTCCAGCACCATCTCCCGGAGCTCACTCAAACTCACGTCCATTGAGTCGGTGATACCATCTAGCCATCTCATCCTCTGTCATCGCCTTTTCCTCCTGCCCCCAATCCCTCCCAGCATCAGAGTCTTTTCCAATAAGTCAACTCTTTGCATGAGGTGGCCAAAGTACTGGAGTTACAGCTTTAGCATCATTCCTTCCAAAGAAGTCCCAGGGCTGATCTCCTTTAGAATGGACTGGTTGGATCTCCTTGCAGTCCAACGGACTCTCAAGAGTCTTCTCCAACACCACAGTTCAAAAGCATCAATTCTTCGGCTCTCAGCTTTCTTCACAGTCTAACTCTCACATCCATACATGACCACTGGAAAAACCATAGCTTTGACTAGACAGACCTTTTTTGGCAAAGTAATGTCTCTGCTTTTTAATATGCTATCTAGGTTGGTCATAACTTTTCTTCCAAGGAGCAAGCGTCTTTTAATTTCATGGCTGCAGTCACCCTCTGAAGTGATTTTGGAGCCCCCAAAAATAAAGTCTGACACTGTTTCCACTGTTTCCCCATCTATTTCCCATGAAGTGATGGGACCAGATGCCATGATCTTCGTTTTCTGAATGTTGAGCTTTAAGACAACTTTTTTACTCTCCACTTTCACTTTCATCAAGAGGCTTTCTAGTTCCTCTTCACTTTCTGCCATATGGGTGGTGTCATCTGCATATCTGAGGTTATTGATATTTCTCCTGGTAATCTTGATTCCAGCTTGTACTTTTTTTTAGCCCAGTGTTTCTCATGATGTACTCTGTATAGAAGTTAAATAAGCAGGGTGACAATATGCAGTCTTGACGTACTTCTTTTCCTATTTGGAACCAGTCTGTTGTTCCATGTCCAGTTCTAACTGTTGCTTCCTGACCTGCATATAGGTTTCTCAAAGGCAGGTCAGGTGGTCTGCTAACATCATACCCAATGGTAAAAAGCTGAAAGTATTTCCACTCAGATCAGGAAAAAGACTAGGATGCCCACATTCACCATTTTTGCTAAAAGTAGTATTGGAAGTCTTAGTCATATCAATCAGACAAGAAAAAGATAAATGAATTCAGATTGGAAAGGAAAAAGTAAAATGAATCATTATTTGCAGATGTGTTACTATACGTAAAAACTTCTAAAGATGCCACTCCACCCCCCAAAAAAACAACAAAAAGTACCAAAACCCACCAGTAAATTCAGTAAATTTGAAGGATAGAAAATTAATAACAGAAATCTGTTGCATTTCCATACACTAACAATGAACTAACAGAATCAGAAGACCAAAAAAAAAAAAAAAAAAACTCATTCACAATCTTATCAAAAAGAATAAAATACCCGGGAACAAATCTAACTAAAGAAGTGAAAGACCTGTTCACAGAAAACTGTAAGAAATTGAGAAAAGCAGTTAAAGATGACACAAATAAATGAAAAGATAAACTATGCTCATGGATTGGGATAATCAATGTTAAAATGACCATACCACCCAAGGCAATCTACAGATTCAATGCATCCCTATCAAACTGCCAATGGCATTTTTTCACAGAACTAGAATGAATAATTCTAAAATTTTTGTGGAAACACAAAATATCACAAATAGCCAAAAAAAAATTGAAGAACAAAGCTGAAGGTATCATATGCCCTGATTTCAAAATATACCACAAAACTACAATAAGCAAAATAGTGTGGTACTGGCATAAAAACAGACATATAGATCAATGAGTCAGAATAGAGAGCTAAGAAACTAATCCACTTACATAGGTAATTAATCTGTGACAAAGGAGGCAAGAATATCCAATGGGAAACTATAATCCCTTCAATAAACAGTGTTTGGAAAACTGGACAGCTACATAGAAAATAACCAAACTGGACAATTCTTGTACCACAGAAATAAACTCAGAATGGATTAAAGTCTTTATTTTTTTTTCCTTTCATATACATTTCTTTTTTTTAAATTTTATTTTATTTTTAAACTTTACAATATTGTATTAGTTTTGCCAAATATCAAAATGGATCTGCCACAGGTACACATGTGTTCCCCATCCTGAACCCTCCTCCCTCCTCCCTCCCCATACCATCCCTCTGGGTCGTCCCAGTGCACCAGCCCCAAGCGTCCAGTATCGTGCATCAAACCTGGACTGGCAACTCGTTTCATACATGATATTATACATGTTTTGATTAAAGTCTTTAAAGTAAGACTTGAAACCACAAAAATCCTAGAATAAAGCATGCAATACACTCTTTGACATTGGTCTTAGTAATAATTTTTTTGGATTTGTTTCTTCAGGCAAGGGAAACAAAAGCAAAATAATAGGATTATTTCAAACTAAAAATTTTTGCATAACAAAGGAAATTATCAACAAATTGAAAATCTAATCTACCTAATGGAAGATGATATTTGTAAATGATATATCTGACAAGGGGTTAATCCAAAATATACAAAGAACTCATACAACTCAACATCAAAAAAAAAGAAGTGCCATACAATCCAACAATTCTGCTTCTAGACATTTAAGAAAAATTGAAAATATATATGTACTCTTCTGTTCACTGCTGAATTATTTTCAGTAGCCAAGATATGGAAGCAACCTAAGTGCCCATCAATCAATAAATGAAGAAAGAAGGATATTAGATAGAGAGACAGAGGCTATAGTGAAATATTACTTAGCCACAAAAAAAAAAAAAATGAAATCTTGCCGTTTGCAATTATATGGATGGACTTAAATGGTGATATGATAAGTGAAATGAGGCAAATACTGTATAAGAAAAATAATGTATATTTTCACTTATATGTGGAATATATTAAACAAAGCAAATGAACAAAGGGAAACAGCCATATATATTGAGAACAAATATGTGATAATTAAAGGGGAGAAGGTTTGGTGGAAGAGAGAAATAAGTGGGGAAGATTAAAAGGCACAAACTTCCAATTGCTACTTAAATAAATACGTAGGAAATGTACAAGTAGGGGAAAATAATCAATAACTATGTAATATTCTTCTATTTTGACAGATGACAACTTGACTTATCATGGTGATCATTTTGAAATAATGTACAATGAATTCTCAGAGTGTTTGAAGTCACTTATACTTCAAAAACAAACAAACTCATAAAAAAAGAGAACAGATTTGTGATTTCTGGAGGAAAGGGTGGGGGAACAGGATAATTTAAATGATACAAAGCTCCAATTATAACATAAATAAGTGCTAGGAATGTAACGTACAATATGGGTCTTCCCTGATGGCTCAGATGATAAAAAATTTGCCTGGAATGCAGAACTGCGTTCGATCCCAGGCTTGGGAAGATCCCCTGGAGAAGGGAATAACTATCCACTCCAGTATTCTTGCCTGGAAAAGTCCATTGACAAAAGAGCCTGGTGGGCTACAGACCATAGGGTTGCAAAGGGATGGACATGATAAATATAATTAACACTATTGAAAGTTGAGATTAAATCCTGTGAGTTCTCATCACAAAGAAAAAAATTTATATTTCTTTAATTTTACATCTAAATGAAATGATAAATGTTCACTAAACTTATTGTGGTAATCATTTCATGATATATGTAAGTCAGATCACTATACTGTACCTTATACCTTATATTTATACAGTCCTATGTGTCAATTTGGAGAAGGTAATGGCACCCTACTCCAGTACTCTTGCCTGGAAAATCCCATGGATGGAGGAGCCTGGTAGGCTGCAGTCCATGGGGTAGCTAAGAGTCGGGAACGACTGAGTGACTTCACTTTCACTTTCACTTTCACTTTCATGCATTGGAGAAGGACGTGGCAACCCACTCCAGTGTTCTTGCCTGGAGAATCCCAGGGACAGAGGAGCCTGGTGGGCTGCCATCTATGGGGTCGCACAGAGTCGGACATGACTGAAGTGACTTAGCAGCAGCATGTGTCAATTATATCTTAATAAAGCTGGAAGAAAAAAAAAAGAAAGAATAGCCTGTACCATATAGAAGGTGAAATGCAAGAAGCTAGTCATCCAACTCTGCTATTTGTCAGGAGCAGGATTTCTGGGAGTTGGAGGAGGTCAATGTATTTAACTGGAAAATACCAACACAAATTCTCATTACTACAAAATACAAAATGTTATGTATAAACGGCATTCCTCAACTTCAAGATTAAAAAACATACTCAAATAGATTGTATGGTGTCCCAAACTCCTCATTTTCACTCCTTACCTGTTGATTTTCAAAAAAAAACAGAAGCTATTTTTACCACTAAATTTGGGAAGGGATGCATGCTCAGTTGTGTCCAACTTTTTGCAACCCCATGGACTATAGCCCACCTGGCTCCTCAGTCCGTGGAATTTTCCAGGCAAGAATACTAGAGTGGGTTGCCATTTCCTACTCCAGGGAATCTTCCTGACCCGGGGATCAAACTCGTATCTCTTGAGTCTCCTGCATTGGCAGGTCGAGTTTTACCATTGGTGCCACCTGGGAAATTTGGTGAGGACTGATGATATAAAACTCCTTTCAGAGCACTGTCACCAAGATGATCCAAAAGTTTAATTCAGCATGTCTTGAATGCTTTGTGATTTAAAGTGTCTCAAAATTTGCATTCAATCAGTAATAGTAATAAGAAAAAAAGTATCTGTATCACCAATTATCTGACTTCAGGCAGTTTCAGTTTGTAACATTCTTTTTTAATTTCACTTTCAGTAAAACATAAAGTAAAACAACCATTTTAAAACGACATTTTGGTAGTATGTTATTTGTGATTGAGAGTAATTTATTTAAATATATGTATATATTTCTTTATTTACTTCTGGTAATAATTAACCAGAATAGAAAATGCTGGCCAAAAAAAGAAAAAAATATATATGTACACATAAAAGAGTTTGGCGTTATACCCTGTTGAAGTCTACTCAAGAAAAGCAAATCCCATAGCAGTCAATCTTTTAGAGTCTTTGGACAGCCCAGTGAACAGGAGTACAAAGCCTATTGTCCAACAGTGTCATTCAGGAAAGACTAATCCTTAGACAACAAAGAGATAACATGTTTAGCAATAACATGTTACATTCTATATTTTAAATTAGTAAATTATTTTTCAACATGTTTAGGAAATAATACTTTATTTATATGGACTTGTATTCCTAGAGATCATTTCTCAAACACTTAATATCGTTTACCTCTCTGGGTTCAAGGCTGCTTACCCTCTAAGACAGAAATTGGTGGAAGGAAGCATGTGTTTGTGCAGGGGTGCATCTGTACTTCTGAAAGGTGTTTCTTCTCTAATTTCATGATTCTGATTCAGCTTCCTTGCAGTCTGACTTCCCTGTTTGTGGAGTCCAGTCTAACTTCCCTGTTCAAAGATTCCAGTCTAAGGCTATGGTTTATAGCCTTTGTAGACTGCTGGGGAACAGTGAGCTAGCAAAGAATTTCTGCTTTAGAGATAAGGGAATGATACATTTCCATGAAAATTCTAATAGCCACGGAGAAAGACAACAGTATGAAGAATCTTTAAAATCACAGTTTTGGAAGAATGCTAAGTTCTATCAAATAGTAAACTTCCATTTTGAAAATCAAACCACAGAGAGGGTAAACAGTTCTACTATAATGTAAATAGTAAAGCTAACTACATATTTGCAAGAGTGAGAAATTTGATTTTCAAATATACAGACCTGAATGTGTGTTTCCAAATTGTACCAATAAAAACATCCATTTCCCATTTTGTGTTACCTATCTAAATGACTTTTAACAATGATAGATAAAAATTAAAATTTTTGCATTGTTGACATTTTTTAAGTACAGTTCTGATTTTTCAGTTATTTTCCTAAATAGTTTTACAATATGTATTTGGTCTCATAACTGAAGGTAACAAAAATAATCAATGTTGGACATGATTCAGCGTAGCTCTCTTGTATTTCTCCATGTCTTGCAAGTGAAGCACTGACTTACATTGTTCCTTTGTTTTCACTGATGATTGTTGTATAAAAGGCCTTGGAAGATACATACAGCATTCTTTGCTGGAGCAAAACACAGAAATGCCTATCCAGGTCTTTAACCTCAGAGTTCTTTTCCTGCAGTTCAACCCACCCGTAGTAATATTGCCTGGAAAAGTCCATGAACAGAAGATCCTGGCCGGCTACAGTCCATGGGGTCACAAAGAGCTGGACGCAACTGAGCACACCAAACTCAACTCTGAATGTAACCATCATCCGACCCTTTAGGACTAAGAAACCCAGCTCACAAATGCTGATACTCTGGCTAACTGCTAATGCTGTGAGTAGTAAACTGTCTTTTGGCCCTGACCCAGGAGTTTCACGTCCTCAAGTTGCATTATTAAATGTCAGGCAAACTTTCAAGCTTACGAGTAAAATATCAAACTCTTCAGTCCTTGACAATCAGGTGTATTGAAGTGAAGATAAATCTCAAACATAGTTGGACATAATGAAAGTTAGTAATGAGCCTATTATTTTATCGGGTTACAACAGAGGTAGCCAACTTTTTCTTAATGGTCCTGTTAATAAGTATTTTAGGGTTTTAGGGCCTTACATTCCCTTTTACAGCTACTCAACTCTGCTGTTATAGCACAAAATCACCATAGCTAGTATGCAAATGATAAGCATGGCCATATTCCTATAAAACTTTATTTGTAGATACTAAACTTTGAATTCTCTATAAATTCACATGTAATTAAAATTTTTAAATAGTTTTTCCAACCATTAAAAAAAAATTTAAAACCACAATTAGCTCACAGGTTATATAAAAGCAAGTGGCAGACTGAATTTGGCTCATGAAACAACCACTGGAATAGAAAATGATGGCCAAAAAAAAAAAAAAATTTTAAACATATTAGTTTATTTTTTGTTCTTTCTAAGAGATTTGGAAGAACTACAGACACATGGATGATTTAAGATAGGAAATGGTTTTATAAGGAGAGTATAAAAATTGTCTCTTAACACTTCACTTTCCAACTTCAGATTCTAATGATGTTGATTTGTTTGCTTTATTGTCTAGAGTACTTATATGAACTTTCACTTTCACTTTCAAAAAGGACAATTAGATTAACTTTTCAATTTCCTTTGAACAATAATGATTTTAATAATTTTTGTGGTATTTTGCATATATTCTTTAGGTATCTTTTAATTTAGTCTTCCATGACACCCTTTAAGTGGTAGACATCATACATACATATAATTAGTTTGTAAGGCCTCAAAAGCCTTGTGCCCATAAAGAACAGAATAAGCAAAGACATTTTCCTGCCATGTTATATTATATTAAATTTTATTGTTCTTTCTTGCCATCTTCTGTTTGACCACATCCAATTTACCTTGGACTTCCCAGGTGGCACTAGTGGTAAAAAACCAGCCTGCCAATGCAGGAGTGTAAAAGATGTGGGTTCGATCCCTAGGTCAGGGAGATCTCCTGGAGAAGGGCATGGAAACCTTCTCATATTCTTACCTGGAGGATCCCATAGACAGAGAAGCCTGGCAGGCTATGGTCCATACATAGTGTTGTAGAGTCAGACATGACTGCAGCAACTTAGCATGCACACATGAATTTACCTTGGTCAAGAGGGAGATGCCTAGAGTGAACATCGATATTTTAGGAATCAGGGAACTCAAATAGATGGGAATAGGTGAATTTAATTCAGATTACCATTATATTTACCACCCCTTAGAGTAGCCCTCATAGTTAACAAAAGAGGCAGAAATTCAGTACTTGGGTGCAATCTCAAAAGTAACAGAACGATCTCAGTTCATTTCCAAGGCAAACCATTCAACATCACAGTAATCCAAGTCCATGTCCCAACCACTATTGCTGAAGAAGCTGAAGTAGAATGGTTCTATGAAGACATACACCAAAAAAAAAAAAAAAAAAAAAAGAAGATGACTTGTTCTTTTCATCATAGGGGAATGAAATGCAAAAGAAAGAAGTCAAAAGATACCTGGAATAACAGGAAAGTTTGGCCTAGGAGTATAAAATGAAGCAGGGAAAAGACTAACAGAGTTTTGCCAAGAGAACACATTGGTCATTGAAAACACCCTTTTCCAACAACACAAGAGATGACTCTACACATGGACATCACCAGATGGTCGATACCAAAATCAGGCTGATTGTGTTCTTTGCAGCTGAACATGAAGAAGCTCTATACAGTCAGCAAAACCAAGGCCTGGAGCTGACTGTGGATCAGATCACGAGCTCCTTAATGCAAAATTCATCCTTAAATTGAAGAAAGTAGGGAAAACCACTAGGCCATTCAGATATGCCTAAATCAAACTCCTTATGCTTATAAGGTTAAAGTGACAAATAGACTCAAGGGATTAAATCTGACAGATTGCCTGAAGAACTATGGATGGAGGTTCAAAACACTGTACAGGAAGAGGTGACCAAAATGATCCCAAAGGGGAAAAAAAAAATGTAAGAAGGAAAATTGGTTGTCTGAGGAGGTCTTACAAATAGCTGAGAAAAGACATGAAGGGCAAAGCAGAAAAGGGAAGGATATACCCAACCAAATGCAGAGTTTCAAGGAATAGAAAGGTGAGATAAGAAAGCCTTCTTGGTGAACAATACAATGAAATAGAGGAAAACAGTGGAATGGGAAAGACTAGAGATCTCTTCAAGAAAATTAGAGATACCAAGGGAAATTTTCATGCAAAGATGGGCTCAATAAAGGACAGAAATGGCAAGGACCTAACAGAAGCAAAAGAGATCAAGAAGAGGTGGCAAGGATACACAGAAGAACTGTACAAAACAATCTTAATAACCTATATAGCCACTCTGGTTTGGTCTCACCTAGAGCCAGACATCATGGAGTGTGAAATCAAGTGGGCTGAGGAAACATTACTATGAAAAAAGCTAGTGGAGGTGATGGAATTCCAGCTGAGGTATTTAAAATCATAAAAGATAGTACTTTTAAGGTGCTATATTCAATATGTCAGCAAATTTGGAAAACTCAGCAATAGCCACAGAACTGGAAAAGCTCAGTTTTCATTCCAATCCCAAAGGAGGTCCGTGCCAAAGAATGTTCAAACTACTGTATAATTGTGCTCATTTCACATGCTAGCAAGGTAGTACTAACAATCCTTCAGGCTATGGATTTTAAATACATGTACCAAGAACTTCCAGATGTACAGGCTGGATTTAGAAAAGGCAGAGGAACCAGAGATCAAATTGCCAACTTCTGTTTGATCATAGAAAAATCAAGAGAATTGCAGAAAAACATCTACTTCTGCTTCATTGACTATGCTATAGCCTTTGACTGTGTGGATCACAACAAATGGTAGAAAATTCTTAAAAAGATAAGAATACCAGACCAGCTTACTTGCCTCCTTAGAAACCTGTATGAAGATCAAGATGCAACAGTTAGCACCATACATGGGAAAATGGACTGGTTCCAAATCAGGAAAGAGGACGTTAAGGCTACATAGTGTCACCCTGCTTATTTAACTTATATGCAGAGTACGTCATGAGAAATGCTGGACTGGATGAAGCACAAGCTGGAATCAAGATTTCTGGGAGAAATATCAATAACTTCAGATATGCAGATGACACCACACTTACGACAGAAAGTGAAGGAGAATTAAAGAGCCTTTTGATGAGAGTGAAAAAGATGGCTTAAAACTCAACATTGAAAAAACTAAGATCATGGCATGCAGTCCCATCACTTCATGGCAAATAGATGGGGAAACAATGGAAACAGTGACAGACTTTATTTTTCAGGCCTCCAAAATCACTACAGATGGTGACTACAGCCATGAAATTAAAAGACACTTGCTCGTTGGAAGAAAAGTTATGACCAACCTAGACAGAATATTAAAAAGCAGAGACATTACTTTGCCAACTAAGGTCCATCTAGTCAAAGATATGGTTTTTCCATTAGTCATGTATGGATGTGACAGTTGGACCATAAGGAAACCTGAGCACCAAAGAATTAATGCTTTTGAACTGTGCTTCTGGAGAAGACTCTTGAGAGTCCCTTGGACTGCATGGAGATCCAACCAGTCCATCCTAAAGGAAATCAGTCCAAATATTCATTGGAAAGACTGATGATGAAGCTGAAACTCTAATACTTTGGCCACCTGATGCAAAGAACTGACTCATTGGAAGACCCTGATGCTGGGAAAGATTAAGGCAAGAGAAGAAAGTGACAACAGAGATTGAATGGCATCACTGACTCAATGGACATGAGCTTGAGTAAACTCCGGCATTTGGTGACCGACAGGGAGGCCTGGTGTGCTGCAGTCCATGGGGTCATAAAGAGTCAGATGCAACTGAGGGACTTAACTGAACTGATTGTCACCTTGCTTATTTAACTTATATGCAGAGTACCTCATGTGAAATGCTGGGCTGGATAAATCACAGGCTGAAGTCAAGATTGATGAGAGAAGTATCAACAACCTCAGATATGCAGATGATACCACTCTAATGGCAGAAAGTGAAGAGGAACTAAAGAACCTCTTGATGAAAGTGAAAAAGGAGAGTGTAAAAGTTGGCTTAAAACTCAACATTCAAAAACTCTAGTCAAGGCATCCAATCCCGTCACTTAATGGTATAGATGGGGAAAAAAAATGGAAACAGTGGCAGATTTTCTTTTGGGGGGCTCCAAAATCACTGTCGATGGTGACAGCAGCCAGGAAATTAACAGATGCTTGTTTTTTGGAAGAAAAGCCCTGACAAACCTTGACACTGTTGTAAAAGCAGAGACAACACTTTGCCAACAAAGGTCCATATAGTTAAAGTTATGGTTTTTCCAGTAGTCATGTAAGGATGTGAGAGTTGGACCAGAAAGAAGACTGGGCATTGAAGAATTGATGCCTTCAAACTGTGGTGGTGGAGAAGATGCCTGAGAGTGCCTTGGACTACAAGGAGACCAGTCAATCCTAACAGAAATCAACCCTGAATATTCACTGGAAGAACTGATGCTGAAGCTCTAATACTTTGGCCACCTGATGCAAAGAGCCGACTCATTGGAAAAGACCCTGATGCTGGGAAAGATTGAAGGCAGAAGGAGAAGGGGACGACAGGATGAGATGGTTGGATGGCATCACCAACTCAATGGACATGAGTCTGAGCAAACTCCAGGACATAGTGAAGAACACGGAAGCCTGGTGTGCTGCAGTCCATGAGGGTCACAAATAGTAGGACACGACTTGGTGACTGAACAACAAAATGATTCACTCAAAGTCAAACATTATTTAAACCATTTTGATAACTTAAAGGAAGCATCTAGAACAGTGCCTGGCAGTTAGTAAAGGTCCAATATATAATATCTTGTCCACTATTAACAAATGTTGGCTTTATTATTAATATTACCTTGAAGTTTTACTTCAGCTTACCTGAACTGAGTCATGTAAGATTTTCCACATCTTTCATTTACTTCCAAACAAGAAAGCAAAATATGCACTCATTTGCATAATGCTTATGTCTGAATTTGGATTCATACCTATATAAAGTTTGCTTTGGTGAAATGTATGTCTGTTTCTTCTCAAGGAAGGAATTTATAAACAATCAGCAAACATTTGAAATAGTGAATGAGTGAGTGAAACTGTCATAATCAACTTGACCTTAAACTCACTGACTTACCCAGAACATACAATTCAGAAGGCAGATTTCATAAAGATTCTTAAACTAGATTAGCTGTGTTTTACTTTTCTGTTTAAATTATCAATTTTTTTCACCATGAATACAGATTAATGAATGACCCAGCAGAACAAGACCCCACAGTTTGACCCTAATCAGCACCAAATAATATCCCCGAGTAAATATATTGCCTGATTTGCTGCATAATAGCCTTTGAGCAACACCCAAGTCACAAGTCAACAGTTGGCTTTGTGTTTCTCACACACACATTCCTATATCTAGATAGTATTTTCAGGAAAGACGTAAAATTTTCTGTAGGCTTGAAGTAAACCTATTCTTTATAAATCAATATTAGACTAATAATATTAGCTTTTTGCCAAGAGAAGAGTGATAACCCTATTGTAGCTTGGTTGACGACAAACACTTTGGTAATTTCTTAGGAAAAGTATTTCCTGTTGATCATTAAAAGGCAAATTTTGTGTTACTTCCCCACCTGGATTAAATAAATACTATTAGTTTTTCAACTGTGTACAATAAATATGGATTTCAAGACTTATTTGTCTGTATTTCTTAAAACATTTATGAACATTGAACAGATGAATTTGTTTTAAGCCTATTTTTTTCATTTGAACACTTTTCCCAATGGTTTTTAATATGGATACTGTTCATCCCATATTGAATAAAGCAACTTTTACTTTATATAATATCTTGACCCAAATCATATTGTCTCCATAAATATTTTACAGTCTGTGGGCAACAAAATCATGATTACCACAGTCACGCCTGCACTTGCAGGTAATACAACATAAAACATGGGTTGTTTTCTCTCCTCTAGTTTTTGAGAGAGGGAATTGGTGTCTGCATTTGCCCAAGTGGGTTTTTTTTCTTTTCTCTTTTTTAACACTAACTAGCTCCTTTGGGGTAAGATGTTAGAAATATGGGTCTGTGCCAACTTGCTTTCTGTATAAAATTCATAAAAGAACAAGAAAACATGGCTCATTTTACTTCTTTCCAGCTGGTTTTCTCTGAAAGAAGAAAGTTTGAGGCTTTCATTATCCTGAATAATAGAATGAAACTACTCCATGACTGACTGGGAAGAAGTTACAGTGCTATTGAAAAGAGCAAAGTAAAATAAAGTGGAGATATTTCTTTCTTTTAAGAGCTGGCAATCTTCTCTCCTTTTAGTGACTGATTTGTCACATACTTTGAAATTAGAGTATTTCATATAAACATTGATACTTTGAAAATGTGCTTAAAGAGATTCAGGAAAGATAATATGGTTTATAAGTTCCTTAGGTCACCTTTTGCTCTTATAGTACAAAAAGCACTGATACACTTGATCTCTCAGTGAAATGCAACCATCTTGGATAATTGAACAAGGTGGGTTTTTGCATTAGTGCTTCTGTCCCCACACCCCCAGAAGTGGTAAAATCATTTTCTTCCTGTTTAATTCTTATCTATGAAGGTAAGCTAAGTAAAATTTGTATATTCAATAAAGGATTTCTTTAAATATCTAAGAACCAAGCAGTCATTTCACAGAGAATCCCCTTTAGCATTTGTTTCTATTAATTAATGATCAGTCTAGCCAGAAACTACCCTGTCTAAATAGTTTTTAAAATAATAGAGAAGTAACAGAATGAATACACATTTTTGTGTTTATGCTTTTTCTGTTGGCTCACGATAAAATAGCTATGTCACTTCTGTGTGAGGTAATAATAAAGTATGCTTCTGTGAATTTATGTAAGTATTCAGAGGAAGCTTGACTTGGCAATAAAATGATATTTAATACATGATATGAAATAGTTCTTGGAAAGGCAAATGAAAACCATCTCCATAGTACCTTATATCACAATTGGATTGGTATAGTGACTATTGCTTGTGGACCTTCATGTCTTTCCTCCCAGCTTCTTCCTTCCAATAATAGACACTGCTTTGCTTGGGCAAGGGTTGGAAATACAAGCAAGGCAAAGCCTGGCTACAGTGAAAGCTGCAAGGGACAGGCACCAGTATTCAACCAGCTTAATTGGGGGATTTTTCACATTGGTGCTTATGGAGAAAAAGTCTTTTTTTTTTTTGTATGTTTAAGACACTGTAAAGATGCAAGTTTGGAGCTACCAATCACTGAATCTCCTACAGTGGTTTCAGCAGTCCAGGAAATTGAAGTTGGCACATAAAACAGATCAGAGATGAAGCAAAAGGAACTCTGATGGTGTTTAAGTCTTGACTTCCATTTGTCCCCAAAGCAACTCTATTCCTCATTTTCACATAATCTGGTCATGTGAGGCAACAAATCCCTCATTTTAGCTGAAATATTTTTACTTGGGTTTCTTTCTTTCTCAGCAAAAATAGTCCTGACCAAGGAATGTATGAGTACAATTAGCTTCTGTTAGATGTCAGTTTAGAAAGACTGAAGGTACACCTGGCCCAAATCTCTCTTCCATCAGTTTTTCAAGATCCTAGGAAAACCTTGAGATTCTAGTTCAAGCGTATATGTCCCCTACAATAAACAAGCATTAAGAAATTGTTTCTTTTTTTTTAATTTTATTTTATTTTTAAACTTTACAAAATTGTATTAGTTTTGCCAAATATCAAAATGAATCCGCCACAGGTATACATGTGTTCTCCATCCTGAATCTCTGGTTTGCAGATGTCAGAATAAATACAATATTATCTTCTTTTTCTCTTGAAAATCCTCTAAAGTACTAGAAGAATTTTTTATGTTTATATATGCTAAGAAACTTTATTTTTATAAGATTAAATGTCTCTAGTAGTAAGACTAGAAACACAAACTCTATCTTAAACAAAATTGAGTGTTGTCTATTCCACCTAAATATAATTTTTAAAATGACAAAAGTAAAGATCACACAGAGGTACAGAATGTCACTTGTAACTACTGATCTCAAATAAAGAGGAGCTCAGTTCTTCAAAATACGTCAAAGTACCCAGAAGATACAAATAAGGAAGCAAACATACTGATTCTGATAATGATATTGATTGCATGGATTACAATTGGTAACTTGGTTAGGACCTCACTAACATGAAAAGAAGCAGGGAATGCTGGGCAGAATGAGGAAATATATAGTCAGGCTATTTTTGCAGGAAGCAGTCTACATATGAGACACCATAGGGGAAAGTGAGTCTAAATTTCAAGCAGCCCTAGAGCTGCATATTCTCATTGCCTGAGAATAAATAAAGATTAAGACAATCCCCTACCCCAATACACACACACAAGAATCTTGAGAGTGAGCCAAGAACACTAACCCAGAACACTGAATTAGTCTCTCCTCTCTATGAAGCTCCTTCTGAACAAAATATTCAGGTAGAATTCTTATAATTTAAAAATGACTAATTATTCAAGATTATCACAATAGTATCTATATACAAATATTACAGATAAAAGGATAAACAAATGGCAGACAAAAATAGTCAACATTATACATATATATGCATGCATGTGTGTACATATATATATACGTACAAACACATGCATGCATATATAAAAAGTGTGATTAATATCTTGCCATAAACTCAGGAAAGGTGAAATAAAGCAATATTTGATGGATATATAAACTCAAGGCAGCAACAGTTAGGATAAGAAAAGGAAGAGAAACTTAGAATCAGAGGTCACATTGTAGTCAACACAAAACAAACACTGCAGATTATACAGGTGGACATATGGAAGATAGGAGTGAGAAAAATGAGCAAAAGTAAATGAAAATGAGCCTAGATATTAAAAATTTTTAGAAAGATAATAATAGATACAAAGTATGATAAAGGAGATTTAATATATGCATAACTGGTATTTCTGAAATGTGAAATCTCAATAAATAGGAAAAAAAATGACAAAGGTTCTATAAAAAAAAAATTTCCAGGAAAAAATGTTTTCAAATAGACAAAAAGCTCACCATGCTCCAGATAGCTGTGAAAAAAAGAGAAGCAAAAAGCAAAGGAGAAAAGGAAAGATATAAGCATCTGAATGCAGAGTTCCAAAGAATAGCAAGAAGAGATAAGAAAGCCTTCTTCAGCAATCAATGCAAAGAAATAGAGGAAAACAACAGAATGGGAAAGACTAGAGATCTCGTCAAGAAAATCAGAGATACCAAAGGAACATTTCATGCAAAGATGGGCTCAATAAAGGACAGAAATGGTATGGACCTATCAGAAGCAGAAGATATTAAGAAGAGATGGCAAGAATACACAGAAGAACTGCACAAAAAAGATCTTCACGACCCAGATAATCACGATGGTGAGATCACTGACCTAGAGCCAGACATCCTGGAGTGTGAAGTCAAGTCGGCCTTAGAAAGCATCACTATGAACAAAGCTAGTGGCGGTGATAGAATTCCAGTTGAGCTATTCCAAATCCTGAAAGATGATGCTGTTAAAGTGCTGCACTCAATATGCCAGCCAAATTGGAAAACTCAGCAATGGCCACAGGACTGGAAAAGGTCAGTTTTCATTCCAATCCCAAAGAAAGGCAATGCCAAAAATGCTCAAACTACCGCACAATTGCAGTCATCTCACATGCTAGTCAAGTAATGCTCAAAATTCTCCAAGCCAGGCTTCAGCAATATGTGAACCGTGAACTTCCTGATGTTCAAGCTGGTTTTAGAAAAGAAAGAGGAACCAGAGATCAAATTGCCAACATTTGCTGGATCATGGAAAAAGCAAGAGAGTTCCAGAAAAACATCTATTTCTGCTTTATTGACTATGCCAAAGCCTTTGACTGTGTGGATCACAATAAACTGTGGAAAAATCTGAAAGAGATGGAATACCAGACCACCTGACCTGCCTCTTCAGAAATTTGTATGCAGGTCAGGAAGCAACAGTTAGAACTGGACATGGAACAACTGACTGGTTCCAAATAGGAAAAGGAATACATGAAGGCTGTATATTGTCACCTATTTATTTAACTTCTATGCAGAGTACATCATGAGAAACGCTGGGCTAAAAGAAGTACAAGCTGGAATCAAGATTGCCGGGAGAAATATCAATAACCTCAGATATGCAGATGACACCACCCTTATGGCAGAAAGTAAAGAGGAACTAAAAAGCCTCTTGATGAAAGTGAAAGAGGAGAGTGAAAAAGTGGGCTTAAAGCTCAACATTCAGAAAATGAAGATCATGGCATCTGGTCCCATCACTTCATGGGAAATAGATGAGGAAACAGTGGAAACAGTGTCGGACTTTATTTTTCTGGGCTCCAAGATCACTGCAGCCATTAAATTAAAAGACGCTTACTCCTTGGAAGGAAAGTTATGACCAACCTAGACGGCATATTCAAAAGCAGACATTACTTTGCCAACCAAAGTTCGTCTAGTCAAGGCTATGGTTTTTCCTGTGGTCATGTATGGATGTGAGAGTTGGACTGTGAAGAAGGCTGAGCACCGAAGAATTGATGCTTTTGAACTGTGGTGTTGGAGAAGACTCCGAGAGTTGGTGATGGACAGGGAGGCCTGGCGTGCTGCGATTCATGGGGTCGCAAAGAGTCGGACACGACTGAGCGACTGATCTGATCTGATCTGATGCTCCAGATGGGGAAAATAATGATACAAACGGTCATATCCTAGTAAAGAAGCTAAAATTAAAATATAAAGAAAGATTCCCTTAAGCTATAAAAGTGCTGCACTCATTATGCCAACTATTTGGAAAACTCAGCAGTGGCCACAGACTGGAAAAGGTCAGTTTTCATTCCGATCCCAAAGAAAAGAAATGCAAAAGAATGGCCAAACTACCACAGAATTGCACTCATTTCACATGCCATCAAAGATTATGCCCAAATCTTACAAGCTAGGCTTCAGCAGTATGTGAACTGAGAACTTCTAGATGTACAGCTGGATTTAGGAAACACAGATGAACCAAAGATTAAAAAGCCAACATACGCTGGATCATAGAAAATGCAAAGGAATTAAAAAAGAAAATCTAATTTTGCTTCATTGACTTTGCTAAACCTTTGACTGTGTGGATCACAACAAACAATTAAATACTCTTAAAGGGATGGGAATACCAGACCACCTTACCTGCCTCCTGAGAAACCTGTATGCAGGACAAGAAGCAACAGTTAGAACTTGTCATGGAACAATGGACTGGTTCAAAATAGGGAAAGGAATACTTCAAGGCTGTATATTGTCACACTGCTTATTTAACTTATATTCAGAGATCAGTTCAGTTCAGTTGCTCAGTCGTGTCTGACTCTTTGCAACCCCATGAGTCGCAGCACGCCAGGCCTCCCTGTCCATCACCAACTCCCGGAGTTCACTCAGACTCACGTCCATCAAGTCAGTGATGCCATCCAGCCATCTCATCCTCTGTCGTCCCCTTCTCCTCCTGCCCCCAATTCCTCCCAGCTTCAGAGTCTTTTCCAATGAGTCAACTCTTCGCATGAGAAGGCCAACGTACTGGAGTTTCAGCTTTAGCATCATTCCTTCCAAAGAACACCCAGAGCTGATCTCCTTTAGAAAGGACTGGTTGGATCTCGTCGCAGTCCAAGGGACTCTCAAGAGTCTTCTACAACACCACAGTTGAAAAGCATCAATTCTTCAGCGCTCAGCCTTCTTCACAGTCCAACTCTTGCATCCATACATGACCACTGGAAAAACCATAGCCTTGACTAGACGAACCTTTGTTGGCAAAGTAATGTCTCTGCTTTTGAATATGCTATCTAGGTTGGCCATAACTTTTCTTCCAAGGAGTAAGTGTCTTTTAATTTCATGGCTGCAGTCACCATTCACAGTGATTCTGGGGCCCAAAAGATAAAGTCTGATACTGTTTCCACTGTTTCCCCATCTATTTCCCATGAAGTGATGGGACCATATGCCATGATCTTCATTTTCTGAATGTTGAGCTTTAAGCCAACTTTTTCACTCTCCTCTTTCACTTTCATCAAGAGGCTTTTTTAGTTCCTCTTCACTTTCTGCCATAAGGGTGGTGTCATCTGCATATCTGAGGTTATTGATATTTCTCCCGGCAATCTTGATTCCAGCTTGTACTTCTTTTAGCCCAGCATTTCTCATGATGTACTCTGCATAGAAGTTAAATAAGCAGGGTGAAAATATACAGCCTTGGCGTACTCCTTTTCCTATTTGGAACCAGTCAGTTGTTCCATGTCCAGTTCTAACTGTTGCTTCCTGACCTGCATACAAATTTCTGAAGAGGCAGGTCAGGTGGTCTGGTATTCCATCTCTTTCAGATTTTTCCACAGTTTATTGTGATCCACACAGTCAAAGGCTTTGGCATAGTCAATAAAGCAGAAATAGATGTTTTTCTGGAACTCTCTTGCTTTTTCCATGATCCAGCAAATGTTGGCAATTTGATCTCTGGTTCCTCTTTCTTTTCTAAAACCAGCTTGAACATCAGGAAGTTCACGGTTCACATATTGCTGAAGCCTGGCTTGGAGAATTTGAGCATTACTTGACTAGCATGTGAGATGACTGCAATTGTGCGGTAGTTTGAGCATTTTTGGCATTGCCTTTCTTTGGGATTGGAATGAAAACTGACCTTTTCCAGTCCTGTGGCCATTGCTGAGTTTTCCAATTTGGCTGGCATATTGAGTGCAGCACTTTAACAGCATCATCTTTCAGGATTTGGAATAGCTCAACTGGAATTCTATCACCGCCACTAGCTTTGTTCATAGTGATGCTTTCTAAGGCCGACTTGACTTCACACTCCAGGATGTCTGGCTCTAGGTCAGTGATCTCACCATCGTGATTATCTGGGTCGTGAAGATCTTTTTTGTGCAGTTCTTCTGTGTATTCTTGCCATCTCTTCTTAATATCTTCTGCTTCTGATAGGTCCATACCATTTCTGTCCTTTATTGAGCCCATCTTTGCATGAAATATTCCTTTGGTATCTCTGATTTTCTTGACGAGATCTCTAGTCTTTCCCATTCTGTTGTTTTCCTCTATTTCTTTGCATTGATTGCTGAAGAAGGCTTTCTTATCTCTTCTTGCTATTCTTTGGAACTCTGCATTCAGATGCTTATATCTTTCCTTTTCTCCTTTGCTTTTCTTCCTTTCACAGCTATTTGTAAGGCCTCCCCAGACAGCCATTTTGCTTTTTTGCATTTCTTTTCCATAGGGATGGTCTTAATCCCTGTCTCCTGTACAATATCACAAACCTCAGTCCATAGTTCATCAGGCACTCTATCTATCAGATCTAGGCCCTTAAATCTATTTCTCACTTCCATTGTATAATCATAAGGGACTTGATTTAGGTGTTACCTGAATGGTCTAGTGGTTTTCCCTACTTTCTTCAACTTAAGTCTGAAAAAGCACGGGTGGCTGCAACGGTGCACAAGTGCAGCCAAGAGGAGCTACCGTGCGTCTGAGGTCAGGGGCGGTGCCAAGAGTGCCAGGCTGCAACAGTGCAGGATTGGCCAGGAGGAGCTACCCTCCTCCCGAGGCCAGGGGCGGTGGCCGGGAGGAGTTAGCCCAGGGCCAAGGTCAGGAGGGGCTGCGGTGAGGAGATACCCCTCATCCAAGGTAAGGAGCAAAGGCTGCGCTTTGCTGGAGCAGCCATGAAGAGATACCCCACGTCCAAGTTTAGAGAAACCCAACTAAGGCAGTAGGTGTTTCAGGAGGGCATCAGAGGACAAACACACTGAAACCATACTCACAGAAAACTAGTCAGTCTAATCACACTAGGACCACAGCCTTGTCTAACTCAACGAAACTAAGCCATGCCCTGTGGGGCCACCCAAGATGGGCAGGTCATGGTGGAGAGATTTGACAGAATGTGGTCCACTGGAGAAGGGAATGGCAAACCACTTCAGTATTCTTGCCTTGAGAACCCCATGAACAGTATGAAAAGGCAAAATGATAGGATACTGAAAGAGGAACTCCCCGGGTCAGTAGGTGTCCAACATGCTACTGGAGATCGGTGGAGAAATAACTCCACAAAGAATGAAGGGATGGAGGCAAAGCAAAAACAATACTCAGCTGTGGATGTGACTGGTGATAGAAGCAAGGTCCAATGCTGTAAAGAGCAATATTGCATAGGAACCTGGAATGTCAGGTCCATGAATCAAGGCAAATTGGAAATGGTCAAACAGGAGATGGCAAAAGTGAACATTGACATTCTAGGAATCAGCGAACTGAAATGGACTGGAATGGGTGAATTTAACTCAGATGACCATTATATCTACTACTGCGGGCTGGAATCCCTCAGAAGAAATGGAGTAGGCATCATGGTCAACAAGAGTCTGTAATGCAGTAGTTGGATGCAATCTCAAAAACGACAGAATGATCTCTGTTCATTTCCAAGGCAAATCATTCAGTACCACAGTAATCCAAGTCTATGCCCCAACCAGTAACACCGAAGAAGCTGAAGTTGAACAGTTCTCTGAAGACCTACAAGACCTTTTAGAGCTAACACCCAAAAAAGATGTCCTTTTTATTATAGGGGACTGGAATGCAAAAGTAGGAAGTCAAGAAACACCTGGAGGAACAGGCAAATTTGGCCTTGGAATACGGAATGAAGCAGGGCAAAGGCTAATAGAGTTTTGCAAAGAGAACACGCTGGTCATAGCAAACACCCTCTTCCAACAACACAAGACAAGACTCTACACATGGACATCACCAGAAGGTCAACACCGAAATCAGATTGATTATATTCTTTGCAGCCAAAGATGGAGAAGCTCTATACAGTCAGCAAAAACAAGACCAGGAGCTGACTGTGGCTCAGATCATGAGCTCCTTATTGCCAAATTCAGACTTAAATTGAAGAAAGTAGGGAAAACCACTAGACCATTCAGGTATGACTTAAATCAAATCCCTTATGATTATATTCAGAGTACATCATGTGAAATGCTGGGCTGTATAAAGCCAAGATAGAATCAAGATTAGCAGGAGAAATATCAGTTCAATAACCTGAGATATATAGATGACACCACCCTAATGGCAGAAAGAGAAAAGGAACTAAAGGGCCTCTTGATGAAGGTGAAAGAGGAGAGTGAAAAAGCTGGCTCAAAACTCAACATTCAAGAAATGAAGATATGGCATCCAGTCCCGAAGTGAAAGTCACTCAGTTGTGTCCGACTCTTTGCAACCCCATAGACTATACAGTCCATGGAATTCTCCAGGCCAGAACACTGAAGTGGGCAGCTTTTCCCTTCTCTAGGGGATCTTCCCAGCCCAGGGCTTGAACCCAGGTCTCCCTCATTGCAGGCAGATTCTTTACCAACTGAGCTATGAGTGATAATAGGTGGGCAAATCATGGCAAATAGATGGGGAAAATGTGGAAACAGTGACAGATTTCATTTTCTTGGGCTCCAAGATCCCTACAGATGGTGACTGCAGCCACAAAATTAAAAGACACTTGCTCCTTGGAAGAAAAGCTGTGACAAACCTAGACAGTGTATTACAAAGCAGAGACATCACTTTACTGACAAAGGTCTGCATAGTCAAAGCTATGGTTTTTCCAGTAGTCATGTATGGATGTGAGAGTTGGACTATAAAAAACGTTGAATGCCAAAGAATTGACGCTTTTGAACTGTGGTGCTGGAAAAGACTCTTGAGAGTCCCTTGGACTGCAAGGAGATCAAGCCAGTCCATCCTAAAGGAAATCAACCCTGAATATTCATTCATGGGAAGGACTGATGCTGAAGGTGAAGCTCCAATACTTTGGCCACTTGATGCGAAGGGCTGACTCATTGGGAAAGACCCTGATTCTGGGAAAGATTGAAGGCTGGAAGAGAAGGGGATGACAGAGAATAAGATGGTTGGATGGCATCACTGACTCAATGGACATGAGTTTGAGCAAACTCAGAGAGAAAGTGAAGGACAGGGAAGCCTTGGCACTGAATTCATGGGGTCACAAGGAGTCGAACATGACTTAGTGACTGAATATCAACAGTAGGGAGAGAAATTCAGATTAGCCTCAGATTTGTCCACAATAAACTTCAAAATGGAAATGAATTGTCCAACAAGCTTTAAGTTTTCAGAGAAAGTGTAATCACGGTGACTAATGGTGATTTTCCTTGCCTAGGGAAAGCTTCAGAAGGGTACTGGAAAATAGCAGAGGAGTTTGAAAGGTTAGCAAGGCACTGCGGATGTCGAGTCACTTTTGTTTCCTGACTGCCTCCTTGTTTCATTATTTTTAATTAAGAACCTGCCTGTTTCTCCCTACTTTCCCATCATCTGTAATTTGGATTTTCAAGGCACTGTAAAGACGAAAGTTTGGAGCTACCAATCACTGAATCCCCTACAGTGGTTTCAGTCAGTCCAGGAAATTGAAGCTGATACATAAAGGGACACATAATTCCTGCAGTTCCAGACAGGAGTTTTCCCCTGTTAGTTGTAGAATAGTGAACAACATATATCTGTTCCCATCTAAAATAATCCTTGTATTTCTACATTGAATTCTAGTCTGGCCCCATGATAGTCAAGGTTTTTGCTCTTGCAAATATACTTTTTTTTGCATTATTATCTTTCTTTTATGTTGTTTCATCACTAGAACATATTGCCTTTTTCCGCATTTGGATTTATTTTCTCATCCCTGTTTCTCTCTTCAACTCTCTTGCTAGATTTTTCTTCCAGCAGGTCACTAAAAAACTCTCTGTTAATGTCTTCAGTCACTTTCATCTTTCCAAATATAATCATCTGTCACTCTTCACATTCTATCCTTTGGCCTAACAAACATGATCACAGAATTCAGAGGATGTATACCCTGTTTTGGATTTATTGGGGTTAAATAGACTTCTGTGGGAATAACTTAGAGCAAGAGCCTCTTAAAAGACCCACAGCCACCATAGAGTTTTCAAAATAATCTTTATAACCCAAAATTAGCCTTGTTACTTTAAAACACAATTCACCAGAAATGGTGCCAATAAAATGGCAGAATAGGAAGTCCCAGCCCTCTTTTCATCCTCCTACAAAAACACAGATTTAACAATGCTCTATGGATCAAATAACTCTGAAAACATAGTTCATTTCACAATTAAGGGCTCTACTTCTATTCTTGAAGTCTTCTTTATTTAGTTTCTGTGTTTAAGCCAGGTGTTTTTAACATGATGCCTATAGACCCCTTAATAATTCTCAAGTGGTCTTTAGAGAGACTGAACTCCTTAATTCTTATGCAAATTTTGTATAAACTTACAAATGAACATTGTTTTTATGGGGAGAAGGCCCACAGCTTTCAACAAATTGATATACATGAATTAAAGAAAGTTTGGGGAGGTACCACAGTGCACATGTGAGATTGTTTTTAAAAGCATAATATCCTGCAGCCAAATCAGACAAGAAAAACAAATAAAAGGAATTCAGTTTAGAGAGAAAGAAGCAAAACTGTCTCTGCTTGCAGAAGACATGATACTATGTATAAAAATATCCTAAAGAAGCCACCAAAAAACTACTAGAACTACCAATGAATTCAGTAAAGCTGCAGGATACAAAATTAACATACAGAAATCTGTTGCATTTCTACTCACTAACAGCAAACTATCAAAAAGAGAAATTAGGAGAACAATCTCATTTACAATTGCACCAAAAGCAACAAAATATCAGGGAATAAATCTAAGCAAAATGGTAAAAGATCTGCACTCAGAAAGCTATAAGACATTGAGGAAAGAAATGAAGGATCACAAACAAAAGGAAGAATGCATTGTGCTCATGGATTGAAAGAATATTGTTAAAATGACCATACTACCCCAGGCAATCTACAGATTCACTGCAACCCCTATCAAAGTACCAATAGCATTTTTCACAGAACTAGAACAAATAATTCTAAGATTTTTACAGAAACACAAAAGACATCAATTAGCCAAAAGAATCTTGAGAAGGAAGATGAAAGAGCATGAAAGTATCTTGCTCTGTGATTTCAAACTAGACTGCAAAGCTAATCTAATCAAAACTACAAAGCTACTAATCAGAGCACTGTTTTATTGGCACAAACACACACACATAGATCAATGAAACAGAATAAAATGCTGAGAAATGAACCCATACTTACATGGGCAAATATTCCATGACAAAGAAGGCAAGGGTATAAAATGGGGAAAAGAGATAGCCTTTTCAGTACATAATGTTAGGAAAACTGCACTGCTAAGTCGCTTCAGTCGTGTCCGACTCTGTGCAACCCCATAGATGACAGCCCACCAGGCTCCCCCGTCCCTGGGATTCTCCAGGAAACAACACTGGAGTGGGTTGCCATTTCCTTCTCCAGGAAAACTGGACAGTTACATGTAAAAGAGCCCAACTGGACTAACCTCTCATACCATGTACAAAAATAAACTCAAAATAGATGAAAGATTTAAATGCGAAACCTGAAACCGTAAAACTTCTAGAGGAAAACATATGTAATATGCTCTTTGACACTGGTCTTAGCAATTTTTTTTTGGATCTGATTTGTCAGGCAAGGACAGAAAGCAAAATAAACAAATGGGACAACTTAAAACTAAAAGGTTTTACATCAACGAAGCAAAAAGGTCACTTACTGAATGTGATAAGCTATATCTGATAAGGGGTAATATCCAAAATACATAAAGAACTCATACAACTCATCATCAAAAAACAAAAATTAAAAATGAGCAGAGGGCTTGAACAGATATTTTACCAAAGAGGCCAACAGACACACGAAAAGATGCTCAGCATCACTTCAACATCACTAATCATCTGGGAAATGCAAATCAGACCCACAATAAGGTATCACCTCCACCCGTTGCAAAGGCTGTTATCAGATAGACAATAAATAACAAGTGCTGGTAAGAATGATGGAGAAAAGGAAACTCTTGTGTACTGTTGGTGGGGAGGTAAGTTGGTGCAGCCACTATAGAAAACAGCACAGAGATTCCTCAAAAAAATTAAAAATGGAACTACCATATGATCTAGCAATTCTACATCTGGGTTTTATCTGAAGATTTAAAAAAGCACTAATTCAAAAAGTATTTGCACCTTTATGTTTGTTGCCACATCATTCACAATAGTCAAGACATGGAAACAACCTAAGTGCACATCAGTAGATGAATAGAGAAGTTTAGATAGACAGATATAGATCGATAGATGAATAGAGAAGTTCAGATAGACAGATATAGATCGATAGATGAAGGGAGAAGTTTAGATAGGCAGACATAGATCAATAGATGAATAAAGTTTTATATATATATATATATACACACACACATACACACATAAAGAATGAAATCCTGCCATTTGCAGCAACATAGATGGACCTAGAAGGCAATGAGTACTCCTGCCTGGAAAAATCCCATGGGCGGAGGAGCCTGGTGGGTATAGTCCATGGGGTCGATAAGAGTCAGACACGACTGAGCGACTTCACTTTCACTTTTCACTTTTCATGCATTGGAGAATGAAATGGCAACCCACTCCAGTGTTCTTGCCTGGAGAATCCCAGGGACGGGAGAGCCTGGTGGGCTGCCTTCTATGGGGTCGCACAGAGTCGCACACCACTAAAGCAACTTAGCAGCAGCAGCAGCAGCAGCAGTAGCAGATGGACCTAGAGGGTATTACGACAAGTGAAATAAGCAAAAGAAAGATAACATAAGATATCTTTATGTGTGGAATCTAGAATACAAAATGAATTATTAAATATAACAAGCCAAAAATGGGCTTCTAGATATGGATAACAAGCAGGAGGGTGCCAGAAGTGGGATGTTAAGAGTGAAATAGACGGGGGAGCTTGCTGCTGCTGCTGCATTGCTTCAGTCCTGTCTGACTCTGTGCGACCCCATAGATGGCAGCCCACCAGGCCCTGCCGTCGCTGGGATTCTCCAGGCAAGAGTACTTGAGTGGGGTGCCATTGCCTTCTCCCATGGGGGAGCTTAAGAGGTACAAACTTCCAGGTGTGAAATAAATGAGTCATAGGGATGAAATGTACAGCTTGGGGAATATAGGCAATATAATTAATTAATTATCTCTGAGTGGTTACAGAGGGTAACTCGACTAATCAGGGTGATCATTTTGTAATTTATAAACATATCGAATCACTATGTGGTACACAGAGAACTAACATGGTGTTGTAGGCTGATTATACTTCAAAAACAATCTGAGAAAAAGAGATTAGATTACTACCAGAAGTGCAGAATGAGGGGAGGAGACACTGAATGAGGACATGAAGAGGTACAAACTTCCAGTTATTAGATAAATAAGTACTGAGGATGTAATGACTACAGCATGATTAATATAAGTAACGCTGCTCTATGTTACATATGAAAGTTGTCAAACGAGTAAGTTATAACGTTCTTGTCATAAGGAAAATGATCCTTTTGTTTTATTTTGTATCTATATGATATGATGGACCTTCACTAAACTTACTGTGGTAATCATTTCCTTGTGGTAATCAAGGCAAATCACTAAACCTATACAGACTCGTATGTCAATTACATCTCAATAAAATTGGAAGAAAAAAATATACGATACTCAAAATATTATCATGCTCTTTCTTACAAACTATTTTGACCCTTTGTGTTAAAAAGGAAAACTGACAGAGGGATCATTTCCAAGAATGAATCGTGTTTATGTCCGGAAGTGTTTAATTCTGTGAGGCATCTTAGCAAAAGGAGCAGAGACATGCTTTAGAAGTGAAGGTACCTATGTGCTACCCATCAGCTGGGCTGGGCTGGACCGTGGAGTTTCATTCACTGAGAATGGACTTTGGAGATCCAGCCACAGCCTTCTGTCGTCTTTCCTCCCTTTTCCTCTCCCCTTATCTCAAACCATTATTCGAGAAGTAGTTATTTAGCAGGGAGAATCAGCCCCACTTCCCCAATCAACGTCTTTCTCTCTCTGCCTGCCAAGAGTTGGGGGGCGGGGGGAGTACTGGGTTTGGCAGCTGTCAACCCATCATTACGGGCTCACTGTCCCATCTGCACCGCGTAGACTGGTGCAGTCACAGGGGGTTTTACCCAAACAGGCTCCCAGGGGAACAGTAACATACCTCTTGATTTGGCCCGTGAAGTTATACTTGTGATTATTAATAGACAAGATAAGAGGCTAGTGCTCTATTCATCCATGCTAGAGCTAATTATTCAATTTCATCTAAGCTGATTAGAATACTGATAGATAACCCACACCATGTTTAGAGCTACAGCAAGCAGTGGCCAAGAGCCTTGACACAGTGTTTGGGTTTATCAGAGAGAAAAGAAGGGTGGGGGTAGGGTGGGGGGGAGGGGAGAAGCTGCTTTGGTTGATTAGCAATGTGCTGCATGGGACCATTTATAATGAAGCATATCATTTAAATTTTCCTTTACAAATGAGTCCAACGCTCGTTGCAGACTGCAGGCTCTGTTAATTGTCACAAACATTGCCTTTTTTTTTTTTTTTTTTAACATTATTAGCTCTTTGGCAGGATCTCCATTGTTGACTAAAAACTTGGCATGATCAGGGCTTGCTGAATAATTTAGGTGGTTGGCAGCTGGAGAAGGAGAACACACACATCTAGGCAGACAGACATGCTGCTTGAGCTCTTTATGTAATAGGATTGTATACAAAGCAGAGTATAGTCAGCAGTGACTTCTGTGTCTGTTTATAGGTAAACACTGATGTTAGTTTTATAGGAAAACTGGAGGGACACTTCTCACAAATTGTATGCAGCATACGAGACAGATGCACTGGAGGACTGTTCAAATGACTCGGATCATCTCCGACTCTCACAGAATGTGATTGCTGGAGTTTTCACCCGCCAGTACTTAAACTGCCTCTTCAGTGGGGTATCTGAGGCCTTAACGGCTGGCTACAGCCGCTCTGATAGGAAGTAGAGGTACCTAAAGCCCTGAAAACTTTCAAGCAGCAGACCAGAAAGATTCTTGAGTCACAGAGACCCTGAGATGCACTTATTTAGGAAGTGCATGTGTATAATTATGGTTGGTGGGAACATACTACCACTGCCTTAGGTGGAAGGCCAAAAGGAAGGTCACAAACAGAATGGCAAGTACTTAAGTACACACGTGATACTTTTGTTCATTAACCAGATACATGGATTCTCTTTTGACTGAGCATACTGTACTATCAGGACTCCACAAGATTCAAAAGACAAAAATTCAACTCAAACCTTCTTAAACCAATAAGATTTATCCACCCAGGTAAGTAGAAACATGGAGGTGGAACTGGGTGGATAAAGACTCAAATATTCATACCGAGATACTGTGTTTCTGCCTCCACCATTGGAATTTTCTTCTTTTCATTCTCAAAAAGGCTCATCCTTTTAACAATTGGCCACCACAATTTCAGCCTCATACCACACCCTATGCAAAGTCAGTAAAAAAGACTGAGTGAGATGGCACCAATGACAAGTCTGGGATTGAGTCTTAAAGTTCTGAAGATTAAGCAATATTACCGCTCCTTCCTAAAGCATTTACCAGAGAGCTGGGGCTGGGTTTGGGGGAAAGTAAGATACCCAAATAAAAATTGAGAAGTAAGGATACTGGATGACCAAAAAAAAAAATGTAAAGTATAATGGGTACAGTTTTTGTTATCTTGTTTTGTTTTAGAAGCAGAGGTCAGTTTCTACTTATCTGTGCTATTTGCTGGCCTGAAGATAGTTTTTAACAACAAAATATATTAATGAAATAATTAAGTGAGTGTAAGAAAGGCAATGCAAAAGAATGCTCAAACTACTCCACAATTGCACTCATCTCACACGCTAGTCAAGTAATGCTCAAAATTCTCCAAGCCAGTCTTCAGCAATATGTGAACCGTGAACTTCCTGATGTGCAAGCTGGTTTTAGAAAAGGCAGAGGAACCAGAGATCAAATTGCCAACATCCTTTGGATCATTGAAAAAGCAAGAGAGTTCCAGAAAACATCTATTTCTGCTTTATTGACTAAGCCAAAGCCTTTGACTGTGTGGATCACAATAAACTGTGGAAATTTCTGAAAGAGATGGGAATACCAGACCACCTGACCTGCCTCTTGAGAAATCTGTATGCAGGTCAGGAAGCAACAGTTAGAAGTGGACATGGAACAGCAGACTGGTTCCAAATAGGAAAAGGAGTACGTCAAGGCTGTATATTGTCACCCTGCTTATTTAACTTATATGCAGAGTGCATCATGAGAACGCTGGGCTGGAAGAAGAACAAGCTAGAATCAAGATTGCTGGGAGAAATATCAGTACCCTCAGATATGCAGATGACACCACCCTTATGGCAGAAAGTGAAGAAGAGCTAAAGAGCCTCTTGATGAAAATGAAAGATGAGAATGAAAAAGTTGGCTTAAAGCTCAACATTCAGAAAACTAAGATCATGGCATCTGGTTCCATCACTTCATGGAAAATAGATGGGGAAACAGTGGAAACAGTGGCTGACTTTACTTTTCTGGGCTCCAAAATCACTGCAGATGGTGACTGCAGCCATGAAATGAAAAGATGCTTACTCCTTGGAAGGAAAGTTATGTCCGACCTAGATAGCATATTAAAAAGCAGAGACATTACTTTGCCACCAAAGGTCCGTCTAGTAAAAGCTATGGTTTTTCCAATAGTCATGCATAGATGTGACAGTTATACTATAAGGAAAGCTGAGCGCTGAAGAATTGATGCTTTTGAACTGTGGTGTTGGAGAAGACTCTTGAGCATCCCTTGGACTGCAAGGAGATCCTAAAGGAGATCAGTCCTGGGTGTTCATTGGAAGGACTGATGTTGAAGCTGAAACTCCAATACTTTGGCCACCTGATGCAAAGAGCTGACTCAATTGAAAAGACCCTGATGCTGGGAAAGACTGAAGGAAGGAGGAAAAGGGGATGACAGAGGATGAGATGGTTGGATGGCATCACCATCTCAATGGAGATGAGTTTTGGTGAACTCTGGCAGTTGGTGATGGATGGGAGGCCTAGCGTGCTGTGGTCCATGGGGTCACAAAGAGTCAGATACAACTGAGCGACTGAACTGAACTGAACTGAACTGAGTGAGTGTATAGCCATAATCAGACCTATTCAAGCCTTGATGATACAGCAAGAGCTAGATCACCAGACATACATAAACATGGTACAGTGAAAATTTCCTTAGAGAGTAATAAGCTGAGTACTTGTGCACTGGCGTGGCCACACCCCCAGCTTATAGAAAGTCAGGTCAGCCATCTTTGATCCCAAGCTCCATAGTCGTTTCCTGTGTGTGCTAAATACACTGATCCTTGAACTTTAGGTGCTCTTCTGAGAGGAGAGGAACCCAGAGCCTTCGAAAAGCTCTGTTTTAGTATTCTCATTTTTTAAAATCTGCTTGATTATCAGGTTTGTAGAAAATCAAGGTGCAAATTATGTTTGTCTGAGTATAAGTCCTCTCGTCAACTTTTTTATTAGGACCATCCTTTATAGTTTGCCTACTGCATGCAAAATTTCACAGCAGAGCTAAGTCAATTGACCCTTATCAGGGTAGAATCCATGATCATGAAGCTACCCAACTGTGCTGATCTGCCATTTGTGGAGGTTTCATAGGATGTCATAAGCATATTCAAACTGTGCAACTTCCAGTATGTGGATCTGCTCCATGTTCTTACTAGCAAGAACTGTCTTGATTCTAGCCTTTCAAGAGTTCTGCTTTTTTAAGGGCTTCCCTCTTAGCTCAGTTGGTAAAGAATCCGCCTGCAATGCAGGAGACCCTGGTTCGATTTCTGGGTTGGGAAGATCCCCTGGAGAAGGGATAGGCTACACACTCCAGTATTCTTGGGCTTCCCTTATGGTTCAGCTGGTAAAGAATCTGCCTGCAATGCGGGAGACCTGGATTTGATCCTTGGGTTGAGAATATCCTCTGGAGAAGGGAAAGGCTGCCCACTCCAGTATTCTGGCCTGGAGAATTCCATGTGTACAGTCCACGGAGTTGCAAAAAGTCAGACATGACTGAGTGGCTTTTCACTCTGTCTTTTGAAGAGCAGCAAACAGCACTGTGACTTACATCACAGGAATGTCTCCCACCATGGTTAGCTCCCTCATCTGCTTTTTCACAGGGTGCCAATCCACAGTATAATTTTACCAATGAAGATTGAATCTTCTGACCAATCAATTCTGCAAGTTTTGTGCAGACAAAATAAATGATATGTAGATATTGTAGGATTCTAATAGGACTGGTAAAAGTGAAGGATACTGATTGCTACTTCATATATACATATATAAACACATAAGATATATACCCTATGCGTGTTTTTTTATCATCTTGAGTCAAGAGAAAAGATACTGTAACTAATATGACAGAATCAAAAAAATCAAGAAATTTTAACTATAAAAATTAAAGGAAAAAATTTAAATATTTGTTATGTTCTTTTTAACCTTTTGATTTCCCAAATCCTTCTATTTCTGTCTGGCTCCTTCATTCACTCCTTAATTATTTATTTATTCACTTACTTGTTCATTCATTCTACACATGAGTTTTAAGCAATTAATAGATGTCAACACTATGTCAGATCCTGGGAATGAATGTAAGATTAAAAAAAAAAACAAACATACACACAATCCAAGTTTTTTGGAGATTAAATACAGTGAGGTGAGACACATTTGTCAATACTTGATTAAAATCCCTTAGCAAGAGTTGCAAGAAGATTGCACAGAGCTCTTATTGGAGGTGTGGAATTGTCAGGGAACAGTCATTGGTGGAAGTGATGTTAAAGACAAGTCGTAAAGTTCTAGCCATATTAACTACAGGTAAGAGGTTTGCAAAAGACTGGGAAGAAAGAGAAATATCAGTGTTAGGGAAAGGCCAAGAAAGTATTCTTGAAGCCTAGAATGCCAAGAACAAATGAAATTGGAAAGGTAATCAGAACCAAGTCATAAAGGAATCAAAATATACCCCTAACATGTTTGGATTTGATCACAAAAGATCATTCTTGAAGAAGAGTTCAGGGTGAAGATTGATTTAAGAAGATCTGCAAGAGCAACTACATAAAATGATAAAAATCTGAAAAAAGGAAGACAATGACAGTGAAGAGGGATGGTAGGACACAGAATCAAGAGATTTAAGGAGATAGACCTGATGAGATTTAATTCATTCTTCCTTCTAACAGTTTCTAGCACAGGTTATTCTCTTCCTTTGATTTTCTCTTCCACCTAATATTTCTAAACCCCACCAGCCTCTCTATTGTCTACTATGACTCTTTTGCACTTCCTCCAGTTAAATGAAGGAAATATAGCTCATATATTTACCTAACAGCCCACTGACTATGGTACAACATTCAGAAATCTTTAAAACCACTCTCCTCAGTACTGTGAAAATTTGAATATGCCACAAAAATCAAATGCTTTTGCCAAAGTAACACTACCATGTTGCACAAACAGGGGTATGACTCAAACAGAGGTCAGTGGAGCCGTGATGCAGCAGTCTTACATTTAGGTTCAGGTTGCTAGGACAGTGGACAGTTATTAACATGACATCCTTGGGCTTCTGTATGTACCTTCATTCTGGCTTCTAGAGCTGCCACTCAAACCGTAAGAAGAAGTTTAATTAAAAATACACACAAAAGCAATATTTGTTTCTCTATGTTTTCTGGTTATAAGCGTGGTTCTGAACCAACAAAAACTACAAGCTGAATATAACACAAACATTTGAATATCATTTCCAACAATATTACTGGTATCCTTGTGTTTCCAGAATGAACATCTGATTACTATTAAACTTTATTCTCTTAGAAAAATAATTCTCTTCAATTACATAAGCATTTTAGAATTGTAGCCAAAGAAATATGTTTCAGTAGTTCCTTACGGTATACATTTCATTACATATTAATGAATCAAACAAATCAATGTTTTAATAGACCATTAAATGACTTTTTCATGCTTGCATCCATCCTTCTAAACATGCAATCAAATGAAGTCAGATCTACATTATGGCTGCAGATTAAAAGCATCATGGCTCATAACTTTCTCCAGATATAATTTTAAGCAAGTTTCAGGAAATATATGACACTGATGAATTCCAAAATCCTCGATTTTACTTCCCTCTGTTACCTTTGTAGTAACTAAGTGATGACATTGGAGTCACATGAAAAATTAACCAACAGATTCAGAAAACTGTATGAAGAGCCAACTAAAAAGGATGTGTTTGTCCATAACCATTAGTGAATAATTGGTGGCCCTTGGAAACATGAAATATTCTACTAGCAAAAATGTTGTAAGAGAAAGGAGATGAAAGAATTAGCATCCGTAGTTCAAGTGACTAACAAAATTTTACTATAGATATTTGAGGCCTATTTTTCCTGCTTTAAAAAGCTACTGTGATGACCACATTATGCAGTTTTCAAATTGTAGCATATATTTGGGATGAGGCACAAGTCCTCAGAAGGCTCTTTTTAATATTCCATCCTCACTGTAAAATTGAGAAAGAGTTGCATTTTCTTTTTTTAAATGTTTATTTCATATTGGAAAATAGTTGATTAGCAATGTTGTGTTAGTTTCAGGTACAAAACATTTTCAGATTCTTTTCATATTTAGATTACTACAGAATACTGAGCAGAGTTCACTGTGCTATACAGTAGGTCTTGTTGGTTATCTATATTAAACATTAATATAACAGTGTCAGCCGTTCCCCTCCTCCCTTCCCCTCTTGGTAACCATCCTTTCCTTCTCTAGGTCTGTGAGTTTGCTTCTGTTTTGGAAATAAGTTCATTTGTATCATTTTTAAGATTCTGCATATAAGCAACATCCTGTGAGATTTGTCTTTCTCTGTTTGGCTTACTTCACTTGGTATTATAATCTCCAGTCCATCTATATTCCTCTAAATGGCATTATTTCATTCCTTTTAATGGCTGAGTAATATTCCATTGTGTGTGTGTGTGTGTGTACACACCACATCTTCTTTATCCATTTACTTATCAATGGACATTTGGGTTGCTTCCATGTCTTGGCTGTTGTAATCGGTGCTACAATGAACACTGGAGGGCATGTGTCCTTTTGAACCATGTTTTTCTCCAGATATATGCCCAGGAGTGAGATCACAGGGTCATATGGTAGCTCTGTTTTTAGTTTCCTAAGAAACCTGTATACCATTCTTCATAGTGGCTGTATCAATTTACAGTCCCATCAACCGTGTAGGGGAGTTTCTGAAAAAATAATTGCATTTGATAATCTGAACAAATGTCTTGTTAAATGCGGTTTTATTTTAGGTAACAGTTTCTGGCAGATGGGGATGGTCTGAGCTGAGGTCCCTGCTTCTTTACCACGTCCATCTCCTGCCTTCTATTTCTTGACCACAACAGCTTGCCGCACTGCCGTTGTGAGACGCTTTGAAGCAGTAGATTCAACAAACCTCATCCACCGCAGATGCTCAGATATAATCATTGGGTTAGGGGTCTTTTGGGAAAAAGTCCTCAGTCGTTCTAATGTGCAGTCCACTGTGAGAACCACTAGCAGCTCATTGGCAACAGAGGCTCTGTGTGTTTTACTTACCTCTTTGGCAAAGCCTAGGACATCATAAAATTCAAGAAATGTTTGTTGAATGAATAAATGAAACTGACTAAGGGAAAGAAACAAAGGAAGAGGAATAAAAAAATTGGGGACTAAATCAGTTGACAAGCTGCTTCATTTTTCATTAATAAAAATGGATTTTTTTTTCTAATATAACAATGGCAACTCTTAGCTCTTTGGCATTACAAGAGCCTCTGGAGCATGAGATGCTTTTAATAAAGTAGCTCCTCTTTGTTATAAATCATTCATGGGATAAGAGACTCTTACAGAACTAGCAGTGTTACTTTGATAAATCTCGTAAAGAGTGTAGCAACAGACTCATAAAAGGGTTCATGATGAAGTCCAAAGGTCCATGGCTACTTGTGTACACATTGTTCTAGTATATCCAAGACGAAGAAATAGAGCAACTGGAGACTGATTATCATGTTCAAATAATTAAGATTCACTTCTTTTTGAAATAGAAGCTAGCTCTCGAAAGCTATGAACAATATTCATATAAAATGATGAGGGCCTTGGATAGAAAGAGAAACTTTAAAAGCATAATTGTATATTATATTCGATTTGTATCCCTTCCAGAAAGGTACATAGATGCTACCAAGAAAGAGTCTTAAAAGGAAACATGCTCAGTCACTCAGTCATGTCTGACTCTTTGCAATTCTTTGGACTATAGCCAGGCTCCTTCATCCACAGAATTCTCCAGGCAAGAATACTGGAGTGGGTTGCCATTTCCTTCTCCAGGGGATCTTCCTAACCCAGGGATTTAATCCGCATCTTCTGTGTCTGCTGCATTGGGAACAGCTTATTTATCACTGAGCCACACGGTAAAAGAGGACTAATAACCATGTTGAGAGTTAAATCATCTCTTGAACGCTTATCATGTGCAAGAGACCTTGCTAAGACTATGCATGTGTTATCTCATTTGATTCTCAAAATATCCATTTGGGATAAATGTTACTATTCATCTTTGGGAGGCTAATTAACCTGCTAGAAGCTTTATAGTAGTAAGTGCCAGGAGTGGCTCTCAACCCAAATCTGTTGACAGTAGGGCCATTGTCTACCTCTCTCTACCTCTCTGTTTTATGGTGCACTCAGAGACCTCCAGGGATGTATTGTGTACCTTATAAACCTCAAAACAAATCTCAAATGTATGTCCTTTTTTTGCAGGAATTTTTCTTGCATTCTTCTGCTATCGACTTATGGGCCTGTTTGATCATGAGAGCTAATTTTGAAATAGCTTTAATGCATAATATAATTAAGCATTTTTATTGAGCTGATGACAGGTAAAACTAGCACAGGGCTTCCCAGGTAGCTTAGCTGATAAGGCATCCACCTGCAATGCGGGAGAACCTGGTTGGATACCTGGGTCGGGAAGATCACCCTGGAGAAGGGATAGGCTACCCACTCCAGTATTTATTGGGCTTCCCTGGTGGTTCGGACAGTAAAGAATCGGCCTGCAATGCAGGAGACCTGGGCTCAACCCCTGGGTTGGGAAGATCCCCTGGAGGAGAACATGGCAACCCAGTCCAGTATTCTTGCCTGGAGAATCCCCATGAACAGAGAAACCTGGTGGGCTGCAGTCCACAGGGTCACAAAGAGTCAGACATGACTGAGTGACTAAGCACACAAAACTAGCACAAACCAATTTCTCATCTCACATATAAAACTTAAAAACCTAAGTAACTCAAGTGTTCTGATGACATTTGATTGTATCCTATTTCCGAGAACTTAAAACACCAATCACAGTCACCAGCAGCTTCACTAGTTACTATGTTCCAGGTGCTTCACTAGAAATTATACATGTCTCATTTATCATTTTACTTTCAAAAGTATTCTTTTAACTATTGCTGCTCATTAAATGAGGAAATTTGAACATTGAGAGGTTATGTAACTTGCTCAAGATAAAAGTACTGGTAGATGGCACAGCCAGAATTAAAACACAGATGTCTTCCACTACACTCAAACTACCTCCCAAGAAATAATTGATGATTTCTACATTAGACAGCAGTATATTCAATTTTTTTCTTACACTTAATTAGTAATTTAAGAATCTTCTTTTTTTCCCAGTAACTAGTTCTTTTACAAACATTGCTGTTGATCCAAATAAGCAAAAAATGTTAGAATGGATCTTTGGGTTTCAGAAAAAGACTGAAATAATGTTAAGGGTTGAGGAGGAAATACCTCGTCTTTTAAGGTACCAGTTAAATCAGGAAATGACAAGGTGCTTGCACGGAAGATGATGTTCATAACCACTTGGCTTTGACCAGAGATGCTTCTCAGAGAAAAGCTAGGACTTGAGTAAAACATTTTTCAACTCATCACAGCCAAGTGTTTAATTTTTTCAAGCAAACCAAGTGCAATTTGTGTTTGTTTTTGAAATTATGATATCTACTTTGCAAGTGAAATTCCACACACCAAAGTGTGAGTTTATTTTGATAAAACCACATTTCAGATTCCACATGCAACTATAAAATCAGGACATGTGGTGTGGGGTTTTCATAAAAGTCAAAATCTGGTAATTAGCACCAAAACTGTTCCTTGAAATTTGAAAGTATTGGAGATAATAGAAATAAAAGCTTATAGAAATGCCAAGAATTTTTGTTCTTGCTAAATCCTACCCAAATACCACAATGCACCAAGGTGATATGTATTTTGAATCTATTATACCTGCTTATTAAGAGGGAAAGAAGACATGGACATATTTTTGCAACTTTTTTATTTCTATAAAGGTTTCTCCTGGTTTTAAATTGTTCAAATTTTAAGGTTGAGCTTCACCAACTGGGAAACTATAATACAGACCTGAGCATGATTACTGGCCTTTAGCCAGAAAATGAAAACACTGCATAAAATATTTAAGAATAGCTCCATTGCATCCAAATAGGTATCTTGATGTGAGGGACAGAGAAATTACCCAACAAGTAATTTAAGATGGATTACATGGGAAGAAACTGAAGTCCCAGAGCCCCCGACCCTTTGACTGATATCCACTTTTGTCCCTTTTCATAGTGTGCGTGTGAATGTTTGTGCGTACTTAAATTCTGCCAGCTTTAACAGTAGTTAAAAAAAAATAAAATAAAATCTACCTTGGCGAGTTTCCAGCCCAAATTGGTGACTGGATGCCTGATTCTGCTGATTTCAATAGCGGTATCACCTCCTATTCTCCATTGCACCTCAAGCCTATATTATTTAGTAGAAGAGTAGCAGGATTTAATGTTTCAAGACTTGGCAGTAGATTGCCCCAGCAGTCCTTAAACAACAGCATACTGTATTTATTTGTATATGGCATTTAATCCAATGTATGTAATTCTATCTCCAAATTCAGCATTTGTTGGCCATTAAATAGGGAATGATTCCGTGTAAGTCAAAACAGCAGTCAAACAGGAATAATAGTGTATTATAGCTTGGATGTGAACTAAGTAGTTGATAGCAATTTTTTGGAAAACAACCAACATCTTTTATTTTGAATAATGCACTCTATTTTTATAGAAAGTAAGTCAAACCTTTAGTTATGCAGGAAAGCCATTTTAGATACTCAAAAGAAATTAATTTGTAATGAAATACTTCAAAATTTCTTAGAAAATAATATCACCTATGAAACAAAAAGTAATGAAATATTAACGTTCTAACATATGCATTAAAGTATTTAACATAGTATCCATTTTAAGATATTTAACCTTATTAACAGTTAACCTTTTATATGTCTTTATTATGTATAAATGGGAAAGTGACAGAATTTTGTTGGACAAAGAAAAAGAGGTTTTAAATACCTAAAGATTTTAAATTTTGAATCACTTAGATTTAAAGATGCTGCTGCTACTGCTAAGTCGTTTGAGTCGTGTCCAACTCTGTGCAACCCCATAGACGGCAGCCCATCAGGCTCCCCCGTCCCTGGGATTCTCCAGGCAAGAACACTGGAGTGGGTTGCCATTTCCTTCTCCAATGCGCGTAAGTGTAAGTGAAAGTGAAGTCGTTCAGTCATGCCCGACTCTTAGCGACCCCATGGACTGCAGCCTACCAGGCTCCTCCGTCCATGGGATTTTCCAGGCAAGAGTACTAGAGTGGGTTGCCATTGCCTTCTCCGGATTTAAAGATAGAAAAATATAAAAATGATCTGCACTTAGCCTCTGTGTAGCAAGATGTGAATGTATTTTCTTAAGTATGAAAGCCCAGATTATTTATGTTGTAGGTTCCAAATTATTGATTCCATCCAAGTTGCACCATTTTATATTCTTGATATTGAGTTTGGACAAGATCATTTAGCCAGGCACTGGGCATGTGAAATTATGCTACCATCTGGGACTATGAGAACAAAATGTGGAGAGCCAGAGACCACCAGCCAAATGATGGTCCCACTGCCCAAAATCTCTTATGATGTCTCCAAGTGGCCTCATGCTTACTGTGTTCCTCTCTGGCTGAGTCTGCACAGCACAGAGTGAGCAAATAGTCTGTGATAGAAGAAAAAAAAAAAATAGAAGCTGGCTTTGAAAACTCTTCTGCAGAGTAGGACATTACCACTGACGATCTTGGGAACTTGGACAATATCTTCACATTCTGTGTCTGTTTCCTTCTCCATAAAATAAATAAATTGGATCAGATGGTCTCCTTGGGTTCAAGTAATTCACTCCAGTATTCTTGCCTGGAGAATCCCATGGTCTTGAGGAGCCTTGTATTTCTTCATTGCCTATTATATTAGGTGCTAGGACTGCAAAGAAGAGTGAGAGAGAAGCTTGTCCTGCAGGAAGTTACAGTCTAAAGGGGAAGTGATATGTAAATAGACCATTTTAAGATAACATAGTGTTAAGGGAAATATTTTCCACAAGGCTCTATAAGAATCCATGCTTTCTTTAAGAATCTTTGCTAGTAATTTTTCTCAACACTTTTTCCTCAATAAGAAGAAATATTGTACCCTTACCTTCATCAGGAGGAGGAAATGTTAAAAAAGACTTGGGGGAAGGACATGGGACAAAAGCCATGGTTTGCTTCCAAGAAGAGACAGGAGAAAAAAAATGGGAAAGGGAAGCCAAGAAAACTCACATTCAAATGACTTAATTATCTCTCAGCTGGCTTGTATAACACTGTAGTCTATCTGTCCAAGTTGGCCTCTGAGCAACCAAAGAAATTCTCTGTCTCCTTCCCCAATAAATATAATTTGTACACTAACAAATGATCAGATAATTTTGGAAATCATTTAAAAAGTGGTCAAGAACCAAAAAGGTGACCTTGTTTCAGCCAAAATGTAAAGGACATTATTGATGATTTTGTATGTTTAGCAAATCTTCCCCCTGCTAACCATTTCATTTTCAAAATCCATAAATCCTTAGGGTTGAAATACTACCAGTTTTTTATATTCTGGAATTTAAAACTGAAGGGTCTGACCGTTTTCTTTACAAAACTCCAAATAACTGTGAAGGACTACCTGCCCAGCTGTACATGCATGTACGTTTCACTCCTTTGGATTACTCCAAGCAGTGATGCACACACTGATAATTTATGCTGCCCAGATTTTGAAGGCAAAAATAATACTTTAAATAAGAAGATTGGAGGTTTTCCTGAAAATGATTGGAATATAGCCTTTGTGATTTTCTATACTCTTTCTTGCTGTGTGTTGGGTTCAGTGCTTCAAAATGGGAAAATATATATCTGAGAGTTGAAGGGAAAAAAACATCCTTGCCAAGCAGATGTTGGTAAATTGCCAGCTGAAACAAAGTTGTGATGCTAGTGACAACAAGATTGGTTTCTAGAGGATATTTAGAAAGCAGAGAGCCTGGCTCTGCTATCGTTTCCCTCAGGAAGGGCCTAGATGATGGGCCACAGCACATTACCAGTTAGCATCTTGCTTCCAAACATCTGGATTCCTAGCCTCATCCATTTAAAAATGATTTACTCACTGTGGCTTGTTGTTTGTTGAGATTTCAGCCAAAATAGAAAACATTCAGCCACCTCTTCTCCAGACATCCATTTCTTACCTTTAGATTCTTATTTCTTCTTACAAATAAATCTAACACAAAATTTTATTGGCTGTTTTGTTTTTTTAGAGTGTACCCTTGTCAAATCAAGAGTAAAAGGAAATTCAAGCAAGCCAAAACAATGAGTCTTTTTGTCTCAGTTACTCAGACAGTTAAGAGTAAAATATATTTAGAGCTTAAATTATACAAAAAATTGATTTGTATTTCACATCATTTTATTGGTACAGAACAATGGTTTACAGACAACTTTTAATATCAGAACAATTTGCAAAAATTTTAAGGATAAATATACTCAAGCCCTAGCCCAAACCTATATAAGCAGTTAAGATACAGGAGTGTTTTATTGAAAAAGACCCTCAACCTTGATTAAGAAGCACTGTTCTAGAATGTTCTTTCATTTAATATTAGGTGTTAAGCACCAGACACAAATTAGACTATGACTGCATTCTGTGTGTGTGACAAGGGAAGGAGAGGCAGACTGGGTATATGCAAAATATAAAAGAATTTACAGAGAAGTCATTAAGTCAAGTACACAAACTTGGCAGAATTACTAAACAGAAGTTTTTATTGAAAATTAATTATAGGAGATCCAACCAGACCATTCTGAAGGAGATCAGCCCTGGGATTTCTTTGGAAGGAATGATGCTAAAGCTGAAACTCCAGTACTTTGGCCACCTCATGCGAAGAGTTGACTCATTGGAAAAGACTCTGATGCTGGGAGGGATTGGGGGCAGGAGGAGAAGGGGACGACAGAGGATGAGATGGCTGGATGGCATCACTGACTCGATGGACGTGAGTCTGAGTGAACTCCCGGAGTTGGTGATAGACAGGGAGGCCTGGGGTGCTGTGATTCATGGGGTCGCAGAGTCGGACATGACTGAGCGACTGATCTGATCTGAAACTAGTCACAGAGACTTACAAATGAATTTTTTAAATTAAAATTTTAAAGCACCAAAAGTGTCAAATATCAATAAATAAATACATCAAAGGATGTGAATTAAACTATAAAGCTGTATTATTAAGACTAAATGAAGAGACTAAATGAGAGACACATCATTATTTGACAATAGATTCAATACTGTAAAAAATGTGAAATCTTTCCAATTTGTTAACTATGATACAATCTCAAAAAAATTCACAATAGATTTCATTTCCAGGCAGGGGAGCAGGCAGGACCTGACAAACTGTTTCAAAAATACACAAGAAAATGCAAAGGGTCAAGAACAACCAAGACATTCGAGAAATGATAAGTGAACATCCACTAACAAATATCAAGACATTACAAAACTACAATATTTACATTTAAGACATTGTGGTCTTGGTACAAAATGTATGGATATAGATACATTTACCAGTTATTTACCAATGGAAGAAAAAAAGTCCAAGAAACGTGATTTATGATGAAATGTCAGTGCAGAATCATAGAGAAAAGAAGGTAACTTTTTTTAACAATAAATGATAACTCAGATAACTTCATACTCATATAAAAAATGGATATCTCCATATATAAAGCTTAAGTCTGAGCTTCCCAAGTGGTGTTAGTGGTAAAGAACCTGCTAGCCAATGCAGGAGACATAAGTGACATGGGTTCTATCCCTGCATCAGGCAGATCCCCTGAAGGATGGCATGACAACCCACTATAGTATTCTTGTCTGGAGAATCCCATGGACAGAGGAGCCAGGTGGGCCACAGTCCACAGGGTTGCAAAGAGTTGGACATGAATGAAGCAACTTACCACATAGAAGGCTTAAGTCTAATTTAGACCTAAATGTGAAAAAGCAAGACAAAGTTTTAAAAAATAGAATAAAAGAATGTTTTTCTGATTTCAGGTCAGGAATTCTTTTTAAAAACATAGCAATAAGAATTGGTATATTTGATGACATTAAAAATTTTAATGTCTGTCTTGTAAGTCATCATTGAGAACATGGAAATGCAAACTATGAAGTAGAAGATGACATGTTCAATGTGTAAATTTCACAAATAATAAAGAGCCTTTCTATAAGTCATTCTTCATTTATTATCATGGAAATGCAAATAAAGCACCATGAAATGTCATGATAAACCCTCCTGGAAAACTAAAATTAAAAACAGTGAACATAACAAGTATTAAAGAAAACTTGAGTCACAGGGACCTTCATACACTACAGGTGGGAGAATAAATTGCTACTAAGGCGATGGCACCCCACTCCAGTACTCTTGCCTGGAAAACCCCATGGACGGAGGAGCCTGGTGGGCTGCAGTCCATGGGGCCGCTAAGAGTCGGACACGACTGAGTGACTTCACTTTCACTTTTCACTTTCATGCATTGGAGAAGGAAATGGCAACCCACTCCAGTGTTCTTGCCTAGAGAATCCCAGGGATGGCAGAGGCTGGTGGGTTGCCGTCTATGGGGTCGCACAGAGTCGGACACGACTGAAGCGACTTAGCAGCAGCAGCAGCAACTGCTTTGGAAAAGTATTTGAGAGCATTAAATTATATGAAGAGTACATCATGTGAAATGCTGGGCTGGACAAATCACAAGCTGGAATCAAGGTTAGTGGGAGAAGTATCAATAACCTCAGATATGCAGATGATACCACTCTAATGAAAATGAAGAGGAACTAAGAAGAGCCTTTTGATGAGGGTGAAAAAAGAGAGTGAAAAAGCTCCTTGAAACTCAACATTCAAAAAACAAAGATCATGGAAGCAGGTACGATCACATCATGGCAAATAGAAAGGGAAACAGTGAAAGTGTCAGATTTTATTTTCTTGGGCTCCCAAAACACTTCAGATAGTGCCTGCAGCCATTATATTAAAAGGTGCTTGCTCCTTGGAAGAAAAGCTATGAGAAACTAGACAGTGTATTAAAAAAGCAAAGACATCACATTGCCAACAAAGGTCCTATAGTCAAAGCTTTGTTTTTTCCAGTAGTCATATACAAATGTGAGAGTTGAACCATAAAAATAGCTGAACGCTGAAGAATTGATGCTTTCAAATTGTGATGCTGGAGAAGTCTCTTGAGAGTCCCTTGGACTGCAGGGAGATCAAACCAGTCAATCCTAAAGGAAATCAATCCTGAATATTCATTGAAAGGACTGATAATGAAGCTGAAGCTCCCATATTTTTGCCACCTGATGTGAAGAGCCAATTCATTGGAAAAGATCCTGATGCTGGGAAAGACTGAGGGCAGGAGGAGAAGGGGGAAACAGAGGATGAGATGGTTGTATGGTATCATCAACTCAATGGACGTGAGCTTGAGAAAACTCTGGAATACAGTGAAGGACAGAGAAGCCTGGCGTGCTGCAGATTATGGGGTCACAAAGAGTCAGACATGACTTAGCAACAGAACAACAACAACAACAAATTAAAGTTGAACATACACAAGCCTTATGAACCAACAATTCTACCCTGCTGCTGCTAATGCTGCTAAGTCACTTCAGTCGTGTCTGACTCGCAACCCCATAGACGGCATCCCACCAGTCTCCCTCGTCCCTTGGATTCTCCAGGCAAGAACACTGGAGTGGGTTGCCATTTCCTTCTCCAATGCATGAAACTGAAAAGTGAAAGTGAAGCCGCTCAGTTGTGTCCAACTCTTAGTGACCCCATGGACTGCGGTCTACCAGGCTCCTCCATCCATGGGATTTTCCAAGCAAGAGTACTGGAGTGGGGTGCCATTGCCTTCTCTGAATCCTATCCTAGGCAGTTATCTAAAGAAAAGTGAATCATGAGACATGCAAAAATGTTCATGTAGGGATTATTTATAACAATTGAATGCCGATCAGCAATAAAATAGTGCTATATTTATGCAATGGAATACCATGGAGCACACAAAAGTAACAGACAATATGCAAGTGGATGTTATTGTTCAGTCACTCAGTCATGTCTGACTCTTTGCAACCCCACATACTGCAGCATGCCAGGCTTCCCTGTCCCTCACCATATTCTGGAGCTTGCTCAAACTCATGTCCATTGAGTCGGTGATGCCATCAAACCAGCTAATCCTCTGTCACCTCCTTCTCTTCATGCCCTCAATCTTTCCCAGCATCAGAGTCTTTCCAGTTAGTTGGCTTTTCACATCAGGTAGCCAAAATATTGGAGCTTCAGCATCAACATCCGTCCTTCCAATGAATATTCAACACTGATTTCCTTTAGAATTGACTTGTTTGATCTCCTTGCTGTCCAAGGGACTCTCAAGAGTCTTCTCCAACACCACAGTTCAAAAGCATCAGTTCTCTGGTGCTCAGCCTTTCTTATAGTCCAACTTTCACATCTACATGACTACTGGAAAAACCATAGCTTTGACTATAGGACCATTGTTGGCAAAGTGATGTCTCTGATTTTTAATATGCTGTCTAGGTTTGTCATAGCTTTTCTTCCAAGAAGCAAGTGTCTTTTAATTTCATGGTTGCAGTCACCATCTGAAGTAATTTTGGAGCCCAACAAAATTAAGCCTGTCTTTGTTTCCATTTTTCCCCATTGTTTGCCATGAATAGATGGGACCAGATGCCATGATCTTCATTTTTTGAATGTTGAGTTTGAAGCCAACTTTTTCACTTTCCTCTTTCACCTTCATCAAGAGGCTTTTTAGTTCCCCTTCAGTTTCTGCCACAAGGGTGGTGTCATCTGCATATCTGAGGTTATTGATATTTCTCCTGGCAATCTTGATTTCAGCTTGTGCTTCATCCAGCTCAGCATTTTGTATTATATACTCTGCATGTAAGTTAAATAAGCAGGGAGAGAATACACAGCCTTGATGTACTCCTTTCCCAATTTTGAATCAGTCCATTGTTCCATGTCTGGTTCTAACTGTTGCTTGTTGACCGGCACACTGGTTTCTCAGGAGGCAGGGAAGGTGATCTGGTATTCTCAACTCTTTAAGAATATTCCATCTGATCTGCACAGTCAAAAGCTTTAGCCTAGTCAATGAAGCAGAAGTAGATATTTTTCTGGAATTCTCTTGCTTTTCCTATGATCCCACTGGTGTTGGCACTTTGATCACTGGTTCCTCTGCCTTTTCTAAATCCAGCTTGTACATCTGAAAGTTCTTAGTTTATGTACTGTTGAAGCCTCGCTTGGAGGATTTTGAGCACTACCTTGCTAGCACATGAAATGTGTGCAGTTGTGCAGTAGCTGACATCCTGTAGCATTGCTCTTCTTTGTGATGCCAGAGCACAGATGAATGTCATAGAAATTATATTGAGCAAAAGAAGCCAGACACAATAGAACATATTATTTTTTTTCTATAGAGTTTGAAATAAGCAAAACTAATTATAGTGCTTAGAGATGAAAATTCTGGCATAGATAGTGTAAAGAAAAACGAAGAAGCAATCATTGTAAAAGTCAGGATAGGGGATACATCTAGCAGGAGAAGGTGTGGGATGGGACTCAAAGATCTGGGATGTCATCAGACTGCCATATATGACCTGGTCAGTGGCTACGTGGTTGCTCATTTCATAATACTTTATTATATTTTATATAATGCATTCCGTATGTTTCAGTGTGCATGTTATATTTCACAATTTTTAAATTCTGAATATAAAATGATAGAATGTAAAAACAACCCTAGAAGTGTTTCTTGAAAGCACTGCATATTGCTGCTAAGTCACTTCAGTCGTGTCCGACTTTGTGTGACCCCATAGATGGCAGCCCACCAGTCTCCCCCGTCCCTGGGATTCTCCAGACAAGAACACTGGAGTCGGTTGCCATTTCCTTCTCCAATGCATGAAAGTGAAAAGTAAAAGTGAAGTCGCTCAGTCTCTCCAACTCTTAGCGACCCCATGGACTGCAGCCTTTCAGGCTCCTCCGTCCATGGGATTTTCCAGGCAAGAGTACTGGAGTGGGGTGCCATTGCCTTCTCTGGAAAACACTGCATAAGTTGACACTATTGACTATTGACTACTTCATCCTATATTAAACTTTCTAAACAAAAAAAGAATAACCTATGGTTAATAAGCACTGTGAAGGTACAACAAGGATCCAGTCTAAACTCATTATCTCACATCTCCAACCTTCTTTCTCTTCCTATAAAACCTATTTCATTGAATCTATTCATTGCGTTCTTTTCTTTTAACTTATTTTAAATGGAACAAAGATGAATATTTTTAATGACAAAACTTGCAGTTCACAAATATAGACATCATAAACCATCAGACACCTTAACAACAAAGAAACAAAGATACCTAAAGAAACAAATCAGAATATAAGGGAAAAGAAAAATTACATAATCATAGTGAGACATATTAACATTTCTCTAAGAATATTTAATCAATTGCAGAAAAAATAAGAGTAGGAACATCTTGAGGATGTCATTAATGATTTAAATGTTGGATCATAGAAAAAGCAAGAGAATTTCGGAAAAACATCTACTTATGCTCCATTGACTACACTGAAGGTTTTGACTGTGTGGATTAAAACAAACTGTGGAATATTATTAAAAAGATGCGCATACCAGACCACCTTACCTGCCTCCTGAGAAATCTGTATGCAGGACAAGAAGCAACAGTTAAAACTGGACATGGAGTAATGGACTGGTTCCAAATTGGCAAAGGAGTATGTCAAGGCTGTATATGTCACCTTTTTTATTTAACTTATATGGAGTACATCATGCAAAATGCCTGGCTGGATGAAACAAATTCTAGTAAATTCTCTTTTCATTTTTATTCTGCTACAAATATTTTCTAATTTTGCTTGTTATCACTTCTTAGATACATCCATCATTTTAAAGTGGACATTTAAGATCCAAATATATGGGTTTTTTAAAAGTATCTTTAATAATAGTTTCTCATTTTGATATTAATTTCTAATTTAAATTCTTTTTTCTCTGCAATCACCCGCTGAGTTTTTCCAGTCTTTTAACTTTCCTGAGATTTTCAATGGCTAAAAGTCAAAGATATCTCTTGGTAAATGTTACATTGCACTTTAAAATAGTTTCCTTTGATGTTGATTTCTAAATCCACAGTGATAAAAGAACAGACTCTGCATGATTTCAATACCTTTAGATCATGAAAGTTTTGCACTTTGTTTTACATCCCTGGATATGTCCCAGTGTTTCCTGGTTTATAGTCCATGGGAACTTGAATAGAATTTGCATCCTGCTGTTGTGTGACAATCATATAAATATTAATTATATTGAATTGATTCATAATGCTTTTCAGGTAAACTATATCCTTCTACTTTTCTGTATATTCATTCTATTAATTTTTGAGAGTTTGATACTGAAACTCCAACTAGAAATAATAATTTATCTATTTAAAAAATAATTATAATTTAGAGTGGAGCTGTATGCAACTTTGTTCTGTATTTCCTAAGTGTCCTGTAAATGTGTTATCATACTTCCATAATTTAAAAAACAATAAGAAAGTAATAGCCTTAAAAAAAAGGCAAACCAAATTTTAAATAAAAAACTGCAATGAAAACAAAACAAGAAATGAATAGGCTAATGTGCACAAAGTTCCTACAACTATGCCAGCACAAATTGATCAATAAATGTGAGCTCTTGTGATTCATGCAGCACATATATATATTAAGCACCACTAATTGGATAGGCATTAGGGATGTACTTAGTGAACAAAACAAATGTGGCTATGGCCTCCATGGAATTTTCAGTACAAAAAAAAGGAAATAAACAAGTAAAATATATTCCTGAATAAGCGACTATTTTTTGGTTTTGGTTTTACCTGAGGCGCTATTGCATTTCTTTGTAGTTTTTTGCCTCACTTCCCTCTACCCTTCCCAAGACAGTTTCTGAACTGACAGCCAGGGAGGATTCCCCCAAAAGACACTATGCTCCCCACTTTGCAGTTCTCAGTTGCAAATGACAAAGAAAAGCAAAAATGTCTTCAAGTCCTATTTGGAAGCTATGTTAATACTTTCCCATCCTATCTGCCAGTCTTCTTTTCTATTCCATTTTTCCCCCTCTATTGTTTTGAACAGCAAATACATGTACAACAGGAAAAAAAGATGGAGGAAAGATGTTTCTGAGGTGGAGAGACAAGGGAGAAAGACAAACAGAATTGAATCAGAATATATATGGGGTTGTTGTTTACCAACTGAGCTGTGAGGGAAGCCCTTAGTCACTTAGTCATGTCCAAACTCTCTTGCAACTCCATAGACTGTAGCCCACAAGACTCCTCTGTCCACAGGATTTCCCAGGCAAGAATGCTGGAGTGGGTTCCCATTTCCTTCTCCAGGGGGAATCTTCCCAACCCAGGGACTGAACCTTTGTCTCCTGCATTGGCAGGCAGATTCTTTTCAACGGAGCCACCAGGGAAGACTAGTATACGGGGTAGATTTTGTTATTCTAAAGTTGAATTTTAATTACCTTAGCATAATATACCTCATTCTTCCTTTACAGGCAATCAAGTCAAACTACAATGTCTCTACAGATACACTAGTGAAAAATGTTACTGTTTTTAAGACAATTAATACTTCAGCAGAAAAACAAAGAAGCCATGTAAATATGTATGAAAAAACCAGCAATAGGCTTTTGACTATCTTGGGTCTCCAGTGTTCTTTCTGTACCACGTATAGTACAGAAAGAAAAGGAGCATTCTCTCACACTAGTCATTTATTATTTATTTTATGCTTTAATTATTTGTGGAAATTCCTGACAGCTTTTTATTCAGCTGCTTCTACTGACAGTCAAGTTTGTACATTAAGAAGAAGGAGGACGAACACCAACTTGAAAGGAGAAAACCGAGCTGGAAACTGAGTGGCTATGAACCATGTCGTTGAAAATTTGGAAATAATTTGATTTATGGCAAATGGTAAAGAAAAAAGAAAAAAATGATCCTATGACACAGTTTGACTTTTTTCCGAGGAGGTATTTTGAGAGTGTTATTGCTACAAGGAAAGGTAGCTTAAAGTCACTAGATTTGGACATTTTCCTTCACTCTGCTCCACCTGTCATATCATGGCCCTCTATTACTACAGGAGACCTTGTAAACCCCTGGAGAGAGATAGCACTTGGTTTTTGAGCAAGGACATGATGGTGTGATAATAATGATTCAGGAAATTAATCTGGTAGCGTAAGGATTTATAGGAGTCCATTCATTCACAAATACAAACAGTGCCATGCACTATTTTAAGTATTAGGTTGGGAGACTGTGTACGCAATCTGGATCAAAAGAATGAATATTTAAACCAGAATAGTGGCTCTCATGTGCTTACCTGGTGGCTCAGCAGTAAAGAATCTACCTGCAATGCAGGAGACCCAGGAGACACAGGTTCAATCCCCGAGTCAGGAAGATCCCCTGGAGGAGGGCACGTCAACCCATTCCAGTATTCTTGCTTGGAGAATCCTGTGGACAGAGGACCTTGGTGGGCTATAGTCTGTAGGGTCACAAAGAGTGGGACATGACTGAAGCGACTTAGCACACAAGCACAGTGGCTCTAATATACCTTCTTTGGTTTGCTTTGAGTTTGGTTTAGTTGCTAAGTTGTGTCTGACAGGCCCCTTTGCTCATGGGATTTCCCAGGCAAGAATAATGGAATAGGTTGCTATTTCCTTCTCCAAGGTCTTCCCAACCCAGGGATTGAACCCAGGTCTCCTGCTTTACAAGCATCTCTTGTATTGCAGGTGGATTCTTTACCGATTGAGCCATCAGGGAAGATGAATACCTTTCTAATTCCTACAAATTTGTTTATTTCAATCAGAAAGTGTTTCTGTGTCTTTGGATACTGGCTTTTGTTTTTGGTTTATTGGGGTTGTTGACATCTTCGTTGTTTCTCTGTTTTCATTTGTTTTTTCTTTTTTTTTTTAGGCATGATCAATTAGGTTTACTCACCCATGCATAAAGACCCATTCTTGTATTCTAAAGATCAATAGAACTCATTGACCATCCAAGAGAAGACCTGTTTTGAAGACTTCAGCCAAGATTTTATTCTCTTATTGTTATTTATGACACCCAAATACAACAGTTGCAATTTCTGGAGATGTATTCAGATAGACTATTCTTGCTACTTTAAACCCAATATAGCTATTCCTTATTACAAAATAGAAGGGAAATTATAATTATTCCTATTTACAGATTGAAAACTTGAGATTCAGTGAGGTTAATAATAGCTCTGTAACTAGTTAACAGTGGAGCCAGGTCTTAAATTGTCTGCCTCAAAAGCCCTTGTTCTTCAGAATTTTACTTATTCCTTCCACAAAAATTTGACCTTAAAGAGTAGCACAGTGATAATTACAATGCCTCTAAATTTTTATCAAAATGGGAAACTGCTCTTGATTTTCCTTTCTTTTGTAGCAGCACCTCAGAGGATTTATTCCAGCAGCTTCTGACAATACAGCGAGCACATGAGACAGGCATTATCTGTTCCCCGCGCACTCACACCAGGAGCTCACGTTTCCTCATTGCCTTGCACATCACACTCTTTTTCTTTGAAGGGAATCCCATTTTCCCACCTGCATCCATCATTCATCTGTCATTCCATTCAACTGGTGAGGTTTTTAACTGGAAGGTTTTTTTTTTTTTAATCTTTCTTGGCTAACTTTGTCTCTTGAGGTCTCTGCTCTGAATGCAGTTTTAAAGCTCAGCTCATTTTCTTGTCCCCAGTCCATCGTCTTGGGAGTAGCAATTAACACAGGTGCAGGATTTTGCTTTTAACGTATTAAAAGATAAAGCCAACCTGCGTGGGTTGGTCTGAGCTTCCTTTTGATTTTACAGGAGTTACACTGCAGTATCCTTTTGCACAACCTGAGCAAAATAATTTAGTATGATTTAAGGAGGGAGCTTCAAGGTGCTGCTGCTTAAGGTTTGAAGAGTGACCCATACAGCAAGAGCATGACCTCTTCTCAAACACCCCTTGGAGCAGCAGATGTACTCTGCTGAAATCTCACCTCCCTCTTCTGATGTAGGTGATGAAAGTGCTTCTGAAGAGGAACAAAGACCTGTGTTATCACAAAGCATAGCATTTCCCCATTGCATTTGAATTCAGTACATTTCTTTTTCAGTTTTGCTAAGATTACACCAAAATGTAATTACCTTAACACTATTCACCTGGGAACCCTGAACGCAAGAAGGAAGCTTCCAAATGATAGAGATGCTTTTCCCCTTGAGTCTAGAATTCTGCCTGGTTTCATCAGTTATAATCAACCCAGGCAGCATCGGAAAGCAATGTGCATTTTTACTCTGCTCTAGAACCCCATATTTGCTCCATATGGGGGTACATGGGTACTTATTTTATAGTTTAGGGTTTTGTGGACTTAATGTTCTCCTTCCCACTGTTTCCCTATTTAGTCTGCCCAGAGGCCTTGTGAATACTCATGTATTTTCTGCAAATAAAATTCAGTTTAGGGCCAGCTTTATTTTAAAATATTAGTTGAAGCAAGTAACATAAGCTTGGGCCTGAAGGAGAACTTAAATTTGGATTAATATCCCCAGGCTGGTGCCCCAGGCTTCAAGTACTTTTGAAAGCAGGATAAAATTTCAGGCCAGGCACACAAGGAAAGTAATTCTTTTCCTTTTTTGAGTTCTTTAGTTAAGAAGTAAAATTAGAGTAGCTGTAATTCTAATTTTTTAACCCTGACCTTGTCATCTAAATAACCATTATCTACACACAGGAAAGTTGTGTGTTTTAGAAAAAAAAAATCAGTATTTTGTATAGCTTTTTCTTCATTCTTTTCAATTGAGGTACAGTTGATTTACAATATTATATTGGTCTCAGGTGTACAACATAGTGATTCAAAAATTTTATAGATTATATGCCATTTATAGTAAAAATACTGGCTGTAGTCCCTGTGCTGTGCAATATATCCTTGTAGCTTATTGATTTTATACATAGTAGCTTGTATTTATTAGTTCCCTTCACCTATCTTCTCCCCTATTTCCTCTCCCCACTTGTACCCACTAGCTTCTTTTCTGTATCTATGAGTCTGTTTCTTTCTGTTATGTTTCTTAGCTTGTTTTGTCTTTTAGATTCCATGCATAAGTAATATACAGTATATGCCTTTTTCAGTAAGACTTATTTCACTAAGTATAATACTCTCCAAGTTCATCCATGTCATTGCAAATGGCAGAATTCCACTCCTTTTTACAACTGAGTAGTATTCCATTGTGTGTGTGTGTGTGTGTGTGTGTGTGCATGATTTCCAGGTGTCACTAGTAAAGAACCCATCTGCCAATGTATGAGACATAAGAGACGTGGTTCAATCCCTGGGTCAGGAAGATCCCCTGCAGGAAGGCATGGAAACCCACTCTGATACTCTTGCCTGGAGAATCTCATGGACAGAGGTGCCTGGTGGGCTCCAGTCCATAGGGTCATCAAGAGTCAGACACAACTGAAGTGACTTAGCATGCACGCATGCATATATGTGTACATACACACACACACACAAACATGTATATCACGTCTTCATTCATCTGTTGATGGACACTTCTGTTGTTTCCATATCTTGGTTACTGTAAATAATGCTGACATGAACATAAGGATGTCTATATCTTTTTGAGTTAGTGTTTTCATTTTCTTCAGATATATATCCAGAAGTGGAATTGTTGGATCACACGGTAATTCTATTTTTAGTTTTTTGAGGATTCCCATACTGTTTTCACAGTGGGTGCACCATTTTACATTTCCACCAACAATGTACAAGAGTTCCCTTATGTGGCTTGCTCTTTAAGAAGCAAAATATTTTTTACTTGAAGTTGGCAAGGGGGACAGTGAGAATCAAGAATTATGAGAAAAAGAAAATAAAATAGGAATGACAATAAAATTTTTATATATTATGAACAAATTTTAGAGATTGATGCATGTAACGCAAATAGCACAGTACCAGTCATGTTAAGTTCCAGACAGAAAGAGAAAGAAGAGAACTGAGGTACTTGCCATCACCTTCATCTTAATTATAATTGTATATCCAGTTATGATGCAGTATATTACTTAAAATACAGTATACCTTACTTCATTTGAAGCTAGTAACATCTCTGAGTACAAAGCTAGGACACCAAGTGATAGCCTTTGTATTACAGTTAATGTTGGCTGAGGTCGACAAAATCCTTATTGGGTCAAGCTCAACACTAGGTGCTGAAAATGCAGTGATGAGAGGGAAAATGCCCAGTTCTGGGTTGAGAAGACAGTTTGAGATATATATACCTCAAATCTCACTGAAACTGTAGCAAAGAATTTGTTTTCTAGAAACAAACACAAGCCATTAAAATATAGAGCCCTAGAGAGACAATATGAGCAATAAATTGTTGGAGTCATAAAGAATGTAGCCCAGTAGTAAATGACCTAGAAGACAAGAGAAAGTCAAGTACCAAACTGATAGTAGAGAGCCTGAGATCAACCACAGATATTCCAAATGAGGCCTGAACACGTGTATTCATAGACCGAGCAGAGGAGAGGGAGAATACATCAGTTTTCTATGGAAGAAAGAAGTGTTCTGCCCCTGGGGCATAGATGGGGAGTTCTCACACGGTAACTCCCAAAACAACCTGAGCTCTCCCTGAGCTTTAATGTGCTGAAGGATCCCCATGGATCTAGCTCCCTGCCCAGTCCTAGAAATGAGGAGGGAGGCAGTCAGAAAGACCAAAACTCTCTCTCCCCTGAGGAAGGTTGCTGAGAGCTTCAGGGACGGGGTTGGATCGTCTCTACTCCCACTCTCACACCACCAGCAGCTCTGCCCAGAGACTAGAAGTTTATTCTCTGGAGAAAGTAAAGGATTTTCGGCAAAGCACAACAGACAGACGCCACACACAAAGAGAGAAATTAAGTGGCCACATGTGTGTTGATGCTAACTGAAGAAGCCCCTAGACCTTTTCCTCCAGTTGACCCCCAGGGATTATACAATTAGGCTTACTCTTTAAGCAGGGGGAAAAAGCAATTTTTTTAGTGGTTCTAACCAATCTCACAAAGGGGCCTAAAGATATTGACACTAGGAATTCCCCTGGAAATGTCTCACTCAGATTCTCTGGCAGCAAAAATCATAGTCAGATAGCCCTACTCATGCCCTCAGAGTTTCCAAACAGCTTGTCAATGCTCCAATCTTAATCGTAAATGGACAATCAAGAATAACAAAACATTTAAGAGAAACTTCTGATATGGAGTCTAGCACTAAAGCAAAAGAGAATAAAAGAAACTCGGAGAAAACAGAAACTATGTAGTAAGGAAAAAACCAACAATAATGACAACAGCTGTTTTACTATCCGTTGAGGCATAAGATTTTATCCATGAAATGACGTAAGATTTTATCCACAAAATAGAAACTGATGCTATAAAAAGAACTTTTAGAATTTAGCAATACCATAGCAAAAACAAAAACTCAATAAAGGGCTGAAAGAAAATGTTAGTGAAATTGTCACAAATAGGTTAAAAACCAAAGAGGTGGAAAACATATGAATATTATTCTAAGAGGTCTAACGTTCAAAGAATAAGTTTTCAGAATGAAAGTAAAAATAAAATTTGGAAGCATTATTAAAGAAAAAATGTAAGAAAATTTCCCACAACTGTAAACCATATGTATTCAGATTGAAAAGGCCTATGGAAAGCCCAACAAAATACATGAACATTGTCCCATATCAGGGTTAATTATTTTGAAATTTCAGAAACCTAGGAACAAAGTTCTACAAGCTTATCAAAAACAAAACAAAACAGGGTCTACCACGCTCCTTTTCTCTCCAACCACATTGAAGACAGGGGCTAAGAGTTCTATACTTCTGTGCCACCCCACCAAGCACTGCACTGAGAATGTAGAAAATAGTGATAACTACAGACTGCTTAATGGAAATGTCACGTCATCCTTAGCAAGCTCATGGAAGCTTCACAGTTGAGGGATGCTAGAGACCCTCTTTATCCAGATGAAAATGAGGTGAGCCTGAAGTTACCTGGATTGTCCAGGGCACAGGGCTAGGCATCTGAAAACAGACATCCTTTAAGTTCAAATCCTACTGAATTCTCTCCATCATCTTAAAAAAGGTGACTTCAGCTCTTGAGATTGCATTTCTCCATCTACACTATTCACTTCAAGATGCAGAACTAAGACTCCTCTCTTTTGAACTATGAAGCTCACTGAATACTGTGCTGTCTATTATCAGACCACCCCAGGAAGACTTGTTCCTCATTGGTGATGCAGGAAACACCCCTTCTGTACTCATCAAGAATGCCATCACAAGGCTTCCGGTTCAAGATGGCAGAGTAAAAGGGTGTGTGCTCATCTCCTCCTGCAAGAGCAGCAAAATTGCAACTAGCTGTTGAGCCACCATCGACAGGAAGATGCTGGAACCCACCAAAAAAAGATACTCCACATCCAAAGACAAAGAAGTCACAGTGAGATGGTAGGAGGGGCACAATCAAGATAAAATCAAATCCCATACCTGTTGGGTGCGTGACCCACAGACTGGAGAACAATAGTAACAAAGAAGCTCTCACACTGTTGGGAAGGTTGGGGACCCCATGTCAGGCTTTCCAGCCTGGGGACCTGACAAAGAGACTGAGAATCCTCAGGGAATAAGGAATCTGACATTAAAGACCAGTGGAATTTGATTATAGGAATTCCATGTACTCTGAGGGAAACAGAAACTCCAGTCTTGGAGGGCACAAACAAAATTTTGTATGCACTAAGACCCAGAGGAAGGGAGCAGTGACCCCACAGGAGGTTGAACAAAAGCTACGTACTAGTGTTGGAGGGTCTCCTAGGAAGGCATGAGTTGGCAGGGGCTCACCACAGGGACAGGGACACTGGGAGGTCCCCATTGCATAGATCCTCTTGGAATTCACCATTAACCCTACCATATTAGACCCCAGGGCTGGGTCGCCTCGGAACAAAAAGTACCAGGGAGGGAGCACAATCCCACCACCACCAGATCATTAAATTATAGCTTTACTGAGAAAGGCCTTGCCCACCAGAGCAAGACCCAGTTTTTCCCATTGCCAGTCCCTCCCATTAGGAAACTTACACAAACCTCATAGCGTCTGCCATCAGAGGGCGGACAGACTAAGCAGTCTCATAGGCTAAAACAAAAACCATTTGACAGAAAGTTCAGTTCAGTTCAGTTCAGTTCAGTCAGTCGCGTACGACTCTTTGCGACCCCATGAATCACAGCATGCCAGGCCTCCCTGTCCATCACCAACTCCTGGAGTTCACCCAAACTCATGTCCATTGAGTCCGTGATGCCATCCAGCCATCTTATCTTCTGTCATCCCCTTCTCCTCCTGCCCCCAATCCCTCCCAGCATCAGAGTCTTTTCCAATGAGTCAACTCTTCACATAAGGTGGCCAAAGTATTGAAGTTTCAGCTTTAGCATTAGGCATTCCAGTGAACACCCAGGACTGATCTCCTTTAACATGGACTGGTTGGATCTCCTTGCAGTCCAAGGGACTCTCAAGCGTCTTCTCCAACACCACAGTTCAAAAGCATCAATTCTTCAGCGTTCAGCTTTCTTCACAGTCCAACTCTCACATCCATACATGTCCACTGGAAAAGCCATAGCCTTGACTAGACGGACCTTTGTTGGCAAAGTAATGTCTCTGCTTTTTAATATGCTATCTAGGTTGGTCATAACTTTCCTTCCAAGGAGTAAGCATCTTTTAATTTCATGACTGCAATTTAATCATCATGAAAAAGCAGAAAATTATGTCCCAGATGAAGGGAAAAGATAAAATCCAGAATAACAACAAAATGAAGTGGAGATAGGCAATCTTCCAGAAAAAGAATTCAAAATAATGATAGTGAAGATGATTCAGGATCTTGATTTAAAAAAAATGGAGACAAAGATTGAGAAGATGCAAGAAATGTTTAACAAAGACCTACAAGAACTAAGAACAAACAGATAAATAATACACTAGAAGGAATCCATAGCAGAATAATAGAGGCAGAAGCATGAATAAATGACCTGGAGAACAGAATGGTAGAAATCACTGCCGTAGAACAGAATATAGAAAAAAGAATGAAAAGAAGTGAAGATTGCCTAAGAGACCTTAGGGATAACACTAAACATACTAACATTTGCATTATAGGGGTCCCAGAAGGAAAAGAGAGAGAGAAAGTAGCTGAGAAAATATTTGAAAAGATAATAACTGAAAACTTCCCTAACGTGGGAAAGGAAGTAGTCAACCAAATCCAGGAAGCACAGAGTCCCAGGCAGGATAAACCCAAGGAGGAACACACCGAGACACAGAGTAATCAAACTGACACAAATTAAAGAGAGAGATAAAATATTAAAAGCAACAAGGGAAAAACAACAAATAACATACAAGGGAACTCCCTTCAGGCTATGAGCTTATTTCTCAGTGGAAGTTCTACAAGCCGGAAGGAAATGGCATGATATATTTAAAGTGATGAAAGGGAAGAACCTACCCCAAAAATACTCTACCCAGAAAGACTCTCCTTCATATTTGATGGAGAAATCAAAAGTTTTCCAGACAAGCAAAAGTTAAGAGAATTCAGCACCACCAAACCAGCTTTACAAGAAATGCTAAAGGAACTTCTCTAGGCAGGAAACAAGAGGAGAGAAAAGCCTCAGCTACAGAAAACAAACCCAAACAATTAAGAAAAATGGTAATAGGATCATACATATCAATAATTGCTTTAAATGTAAATGGATTAAATGCACCAACGAAAAGACACAGACTGGCTGAGCGTATGAAAAAATGTGTATGTATGCTCTTCCACTTACCACATTACTCTGCTTGACTGGCCCCTCCCCCACCCAGCAAATTGTATGTAATTATTTTGGCTTGCATTTGTAATTATCTTTCATTTTTGTCTGGCTGTTGATTGGGAAAACTGATAAACATCTTTTACTATTCTAATTATGTAACTATTACTCACTTAATACCACTGTATCATGATTGGTCAATAGAAAAATGATCGTGCTCTATATTACCAAAACCAGGATCTAATAGAAAAACCTATAATCACAAAATCCAGATGCATATCAGAATTATCTTGAATTTTTTTGAAAACTACAAAAGCTCAGGTATTGCTTTTTTTCTCCAGAGCTCCAGATATGTCTCTAATGAGCAGCCTTGTTTAAAAACAACTGGACTATATGATGATCCTTTACTTTTAGTTTGTTTCACTTTTTCTATTTCACATTCAGTGTTCCCATTTCATTTAGTTTATGTTCTCCAATTTGTCCATTTTGTCTTTTTTTTATTTTGATGTTCTTTCTCAAGCTTTTATCAAGTATAGTAGAAAAGCATTTGTATACATATAAATAAATATGTATAATATATGTATTTTAGAAAATTCATGAGTTTTTGCCTAACAAAAAATTATGACAATTTGATTCCACATGTTTGACTTAGTATGAATACAATGCTAAATTTCTAATTTTAAAATAGATATGCTGCTGCTACTGCTGCTAAGTTGCTACAAGCAACAAAAGTGAAAGAAAGTGAAAGTGAAGTCGCTCAGTCGTGTCCAACTCTTTGTGACCCCGTGAACTGTAGCCTACCAGGCTCCTCCGTCCATGGGGTTTTCCAGGCAAGAGTACTGGAGTGGGTTGCCATTTCCTTCTCCAGGGGATCTTCCCGACCCAGTGATTGAACCTAGGTTTCCCACATTGCAGGCAGACGCTTTACTCTCTGAGCCACCAGGGAAGCACAAGCAACAAAGTTTTACTGTATAACTATAGTCAATATTTTGTAAAGACTTATGATGGAAAGTAATTTCAAAAATAATCTATGTGTATTTGAACAACTGAATCACCTTGCTGTGCACCTGAAACATTATAAGTGAACTATACTTCAATAACAGAGAAGGCAATGGTACCCCACTCCAGTACTCCTGCCTGGAAAATCCCATGAACGGAGGAGCCTGGTGGGCTGCAGTCCATAGGGTCGCTGAGGGTGAGACACAACTGAGCGACTTCACTTTCACTTTTCACTTCCATGCATTGGAGAAGGAAATGGCAACCCACTCCAGTATTCTTGCCTGGAGAATCCCAGGGATGGAGGAGCCTGGTGGGCTGCCGTCTATGGGGTCGCACAGAGTCGGACATGACTGAAGTGACTTAGCAGTAGTATACTTCAATAAAATATATATATATATTAAAAAATACAGGGGACATATAAAGGAACAGTGATCTTAATATCACAGTGGAAGCAATGGAGCAATGCCTTCAAAAGTCTGGAATAAAATTATTCTTAACATAAAATTCTATGCCCAGCCAAGTGTTCCATCAATTGCCAGGGGTAAAACAAGGATATTTTTAAATATTCAAGATGCAAAGCACACAAGCAAAGAATAAAACCAGAAAGCAAAAAGAAATGTGCCTACCTTAGTAAGAGAGTGGAAAATGTCTGTCAGCAAAATATAGGAAAAAAACAATAAATCAGAAAACAGAGAGAGAAAGGAATCCAAAACAAGACAAAAAGGAGTGGGAGGTGTAGTGAAGGAAAAACCCAACAAAAGCACTTCTCAGACTGAAGCGGTGCGATTCAGGAGACAGGATTCGGGCAGCTGTCACCACATACTTTGTCATTTTCAATATGAGTGAACTACTGAATGATGCAGTCTTTTGAACAACAGAGTAAACCAAGAAAGAAGAAGGCATAAAATCCAGGAAGTGGTTAAACAAATTCAAAAGAAAGGTAAAGGGAATTCCAAGTATGAAAGAAAAACAAACCTTAAGATATTACCTGGAAAGCTCAGATGAAAGAATTTCTCGAGTGATTTCTCTAAGAAAAAACTATGTAACTATTCATGCTCTAAAGTTGTGAAAATGATGCTCAGTGGTTAATGCAAAGTATGAGAAGAACAAGTGTGTGGCCATGAATCAGGTACAATAATATATGCAGCTCAGTTCAGTTCAGCCACTCAATTGGACTGAGTGCAGTTCAGTTCACTCAGTCATGTCCAGCTCTTCGCGACCCCATGGACTGAAGCATGCCAGGCCTCCCTGTCCATCACCAACTCCCAGAGTTTACTCAAACTCTTGTCCATTGAGTCGGTGATGCCATCCAACCATCTCATCCTCTATCATCCCCTTCTCCTCCCACCTTCAATCTTACCCAACATCAGGGTCTTTTCAAATGAGTCAGTTCTTTGCATCAATTAAAGCATTAAAAACCAGGGCAAGAAAAAGAATAAGTGCAAATGGAAAAAAATAATTAGAAACATATGACCAGCATTCATTTGTAAATAGCCTTTACATAGGCATAATAATGAATAATTAAAAAATGAATAATATTTATTCAAAACTACAACAACCTATAATGGAAAGATGGGGGGAAAAGAGTAGTCTGAGAAAACTAATCTAGAAAGTCAATAGAAAATATATGAAACAAAGATAGTAATAGATACACATGTTTAGAAATACAAAGGTACAAAATGCCTGAAGATACTGTTAAAAAAGACAAACCTGGTCTCCAGTTGTAAGGGGTCTGGTTGACAATGAAGTACAATGGGTAGGGAACTGTTCAACTATATTATTAATATTTTAGTAATATTCAGCCTTTTAAACTATGTATACATGTGTATATATATTTTATTGGGGCTTCCCTGGTAGCTCAGTAGTAAAGAATCCACCTGTGATGCAATAGCCACAATATTGATAAAAAATTTAAGTCATTAAAATATCTAGGTTAATCACCATTTTATCTCCTGTACCCAGCACATTGACCATGACATAGTAGGCCTTTTAAATTATAGTATAATTAATTTATTATGTCAGTTTCAAGTATACAGCAAAGTGATTCAATTATATACATATATAATATATTATATATATTTATATATATATATGGATCACAGCCTTTTCATGGCAAAGGGGCTTGCATAACTCAATGAGGCTATGAGTCATGCCACATAAAATCACTCAAGAAGGACAGTTCATAGTAAACAGTTCTGACATAACGTGGTCCACTGGTGAAGGAAATAGCAAACCACTCCAGTTTTCTTGCCTTGAGAATCCCATGAAGAGTAGAAAAAGACAAAAAGATACATCCCCAGAAGAAGAGCCCCCAGGTCAGAAGATGTCCAATATGCTACTGGGGAAGAGCAGAGGGCAGTTACTAATAAGCTCCAGAAAGAATGAAGTGGCTGGAATGAACAGGGAACAATGCTAAGCGGTGGGTGTGTCTAGTGGTAATAGTAAGAGCCAATGCTCTAAAAAACAATATTGTATAGGAATATTGTATTTAAGGCTGTATAATATTCAATTGTATATATTGTATAGGAATCTGTAATGTTAGGTCCATGAAACAAGGTAAAGTGGAAGCGGTCAGGCAGAAGGCATCAAGATTGAACATTCAATCTTAGGAATCAGTGAGCTAAAATGGATGGGAATGGGTGAATTTAATTCAGATGACCATTATATCTATTACTGTGGGCAAGAATTGCAGAGAAAAAAATGGAGTAGCCCTCATAGTCAACAAAAGATTCTGAAATGCAGTACTTGGGTGCAATCTCAGAAACAATAGAATGATCTCAGTTCATTTCCAAGGCCAACCATTCAACATCACAGTAATCCAACTCTGTGCCCCAACCACTGATGCTGAAGAAGCTAATGTTGATCAGTTCTATGAAGACCTACAACATCTTCTAAATCTATTAGCAAAAAAAAAAAAAAAAAGATATCCTTTTCATCACAGACGATTGGAATGCAAAAGTAGAAAGTCAAGAGATACCCAGAATAATAGGTAAGTTGGGCCTGTTACAAAACACAGGTCAAAATAAAGTACAAAATAAAGCAGGGCAAAAGTTAACAGAGTTTTGTCTAGAGAACACCCTGATCATATCAAACAAGCTTTTCCAACAACCCAAGAGACAGCTCTACATATAGCTATCACCAGATGGTCAATACCAAAATCATATTGATTATGTTCTTTGCAGCTAATGATGAAGAAGCTCTATACAGTCAGCAAAAACAAGACCTGGAGCTGATTGTGGCTCAGATAATGAGCTTCTTATTGCAAAATTCAGGCTTAAGTTGAAGAAAGTAGGGAAAATCGCTAGGCCATTCAGATATGATCTAAATCAAGTCCCTTATAATTATACAATGGAAGTAACAAATAGATTCAAGGGATTAGATCTAGTAGACAGAGTGCCTGAGAAGTTACAGATGGAGGTTGGTAACATTGTACACGAAACGGTGACCAAAATCATCCCAAAGAAAAAGAAATGCAACAAGGCAAAGTGGTTGTCTGAGCAGGCTTTACAAAAGCTGAGGGAAGAAGAGAAGCAAAAGGCAAGGGAGAAAAGGAAAGATATACCCAACTGAATGCATAGATCTACAGAATAGCAAAGAGAGATAAAAAGACCTTCTCAAATGATCAATGCAAGGAAATAGAGAAAACAATAGAATGGGAAAGACCAGAGATCTCTTCAAGAAAATTGGAAAAATTGAGGAAGATTTCATGCAAGAATGTGCATGATAAAAGAAATGGTAAGGACCTAACAGAAGCAGAAGAGATTGATAGGTGAAAGAATATACAGAAGAACTATATAAAAAAAGGTCCTAATGATCCAGAAAACCATGATGATGTGGTCACTCACCTACAGATGGACATTCTAGAGTCTGAGGTCAAGTGGACCATAGGAAGCACTACTACAAACAAAGCTTGTAGAAGTGACCGAATTCCAGCTGAGCTATTTAAAAATCTTAAAAGGTGATGCTGCTAAAGAGCTGCAGTCAATATGTCAGCAAATTTAGAAAACTCAGTAGTGGCCACAGGTCTGGAAAAAATGCTTTCATTCTCATCCCAAAGAAGGGCAATGCCAAAGAATGTTCAAACTACTCCACAACTGTGCTCATTTCACATGATAGCAAGGCTAATCCTTCAAGCTAAGCTGCAGCAGTACATGTACTGAGAACTTCCAGATGTATAAGCTGGATTTCAAAGAGACAGAGGAACCAGAGATCAAATCACCAACATTTGTTGAACCATGGAGAAAACAAGAGAGTTCCCGGAAAACATCTACTTCTGCTTCATCAGCTATGCTAAAACTTTTGACTGTGTGAATCAGAACAAACTGAAATATTCTTAAAGCAATTGGGAATACCAGACCTCCTGAGAAACCTGTTTGTGAGTCAAGAAGCAACAGTTAAAACCAGACATGGAAAGACCAACTGGTTCAAAACTGGGAATGGAGTACAAGGCTGTACATTGTCACCCTGCTTATTTAATTTATATACCGAATATATCATGTGAAATTTCATGCTGAATGAATAGCAAGCTACAATCAAGATTGCCAGGAGAAATAGCAACAACCTCAGATGATGCAGATGATACCACTCTAATGGCAGAAAGTGAAGAGAAACATGGTAAATAGAAACATGGCAAATAGACGCAGTGACAGATGTTATTTTCTTGGGCTCCAAAATCCCTGCAGATGGTGACTGCGGTCATGAAATTAAAAGATGTTTGCACCTTGAAGACAAAGCTATGATGAACCTACTTATCATGGTTCAGTTGTTAAGTTGTGTCCAACTCTTCACAGGTTCATGGACTGAAACACCCTAGACTCCTCCATCCTCCACTATCTCCCAGAGTTTACTCAAACTCATGTCCATTAAGTCAATGCCATCCAACTATCTCATCCTCTGTCGTCCCCTTCTCCTCCCACCTTCAATCTTTCCCAGCATCAGGGTCTTTTCCATTGAGTTGGCTCTTCGTATCAAGTGGCCAAAATATTGGAGCTTCCGCTACAGCATCAGTCCTTCCAATGAATATTCAGGCCTTGTTTCCTTTAGGATGGACTGGTTTGATCTCCTTGTAGTCCAATGGACTCTCAAGAATCTTCTGCAGCACCACAATTCAGAAGATCAATTCTTCAGTGCTCAGTCTTCCTTATGACCCAACTCTTATATCTGTACATGACTACAGGAAAAACCTTAGCTTTGACTATACAGATCTTTGTCAGCAAAGTGATGTCTCTAGTCTCTGTTTTTTAATATATGGTCTAGGTTTGTCATGACTTTCCTTCCAAGGAGCAAGCGTCTTTTAATTTCAGGGCTGCAGTCACCATCTGCAGTGTTTGGAAACCCAAGAAAATAAAATCTGTCACTTATTCCATTTTTCCCCTCCTATTTGCCATGATGTGATGAGATCTGCTGCCATGATCTTCGTTTTTTGAATGTTGTGTCTCAAACCAGCTTTTTTGCTCTCCTTTTTCACCCTTATCAAGAGGCTCTTTAGTTCCTCTCATTTTACCCCATTAGAGTAGTATCATGTGCATAACTGAGGTTGTTGACATTTCTCCCAGAATCTTGACTGATTACAAACCTAAACAGTGTATTAAAAAGCAGAGACATCACTTTGCCAGCAAAGGTCCATATAATCAAAGCTCTAGTTTTTCCAGTAGTCGTGTACGGATGTGAGAGTTGGACCATAGAGTAGGGTGGAAGTATATAGACTACCATATGTAAAATAGATAGCCAAATAAATTTTGCTGTATAACTCAAGGAGTTCAAACCAGGGCTCTGTAACAACCTAGAGGTGTGGGAATGGGTGGGAGGGAGGTTCAGGAGGGAGGGAACATATGTACACCTATGGTGAATTCATTTTTTTGTATGCAGAAATCAAACCAACACTGTAAAGCAATCATCAATCAATTAAAAATAAATAAATATAATTTTTTTAAAAAAAGGCTGAGCACCGAAGAATTTACCATTTTGAATTATGGTGCTCGAGAAGACTTTGAGAGTCTCTTGCACTGCTAGGAGATTAAGCAAGTCAATCCTAAAGGAAATCAACTCTGAATAGTCATTGGAAGGTCTATTGCTGAAGCTGCATTTCTCTTGCCACCTGAAGTGAGGAGCTGACTCATTGGAAAAGACCGTGATGCTGGGAAAGACTGAAGGCAAAAGAAGAAGGGGACAGCAGAGGTGAGATGGTTCGATAGCATCACTGACTTAGTGGATAAGAATTTCAGCAAATTCTAGGAGATAGTGGAAGATAGAGGGCGTGGCATATTGCATTCCATAGGGTCACAAAGAATCAAACATGATTTAGCAACTTAACTACAATAACATCTATATATACGGCGTGCTGCAATTCATGGGATCACAAAGAGTCGGACACGACTGGGTGGCTGAACAACAATATATATATGTATACACATACATCAGATCAGATCAGTCGCTCAGTCGTGTCCGACTCTTTGCGACCCCATGAATCGCAGCAGGCCAGGCCTCCTTGTCCATCACCAACTCCCAGAGTTCACTGAGACTCACATCCATCGAGTCAGTGATGCCATCCAGCCATCTCATCCTCTGTCATCCCCTTCTCCTCCTGCCCCCAATCCCTCCCAGCATCAGAGTCTTTTCCAATGAGTCAACTCTTCACATGAGGTGGCCAAAATACTGGAGTTTCAGCTTTAGCATCATTCCTTCCAAAGAAATCCCAGGGCTGATCTCCTTCAGAATGGACTGGTTTGATCTCCCTTCAGTCCAAGGGACTCTCAAGAGTCTTCTCCAACACCACAGTTCAAAAGCATCAATTCTTCGGCGCTCAGCCTTCTTCACAGTCCAACTCTCACATCCATACATGACCACAGGAAAAACCATAGCCTTAACTAGACGAACCTTTGTTGGCAAAGTAATGTCTCTGCCCTTGAATATGCTATTTAGGTTGGTCATAACTTTCCTTCCAAGGAGTAAGCGTCTTTTAATTTCATGGCTGCAGTCACCATCTGTAGTGATTTTGGAGCCCAGAAAAATAAAATCTGACACTGTTTCCACTGTTTCCCCATCCATTTCCCATGAAGTGGTGGGACCGGATGCCATGATCTTTGTTTTCTGAATGTTGAGGTTTAAGCCAACTTTTTCACTCTCCACTTTCACCTTCATCAAGAGGCTTTTTAGTTCCTCTTCACTTTCTGCCATAAGGATGGTGTCATCTGCATATCTGAGGTTATTGATATTTCTCCTGGTAATCTTGATTCCAGCTTGTGTTTCTTCCAGTCCAGCGTTTCTCATGATGTATTCTGCATAGAAGTTAAATCAACAGGGTGACAATATACAGCCTTGACAAACTCCTTTTCTATTTGGAACCAGTCAGTTGTTCCATGTCCAGTTCTAACTGTTGCTTCCTGACCTGCATACAGATTTCTCAAGAGACAGATCAGGTGGCCTGGTATTCCCATCTCTTTCAGAATTTTCCACAGTTTATTGTGATGCACACAGTCAAAGGCTTTGGCATAGTCAATAGAGCAGAAATAGATGTTTTTCTGGAACTCTCTTGCTTTTTCCATGATCCAGCGAATGTTGGCAATTTGATCTCTGGTTCCTCTGCCTTTTCTAAAACCAGCTTGAACATCAGGAAGTTCACGGTTCACATATTGCTGAAGCCTGGCTTGGAGAATTTTGAGCATTACTTGACTAGCGTGTGAGATGAGTGCAATTGTGCAGAAGTTTGAGCATTCTTTGGCATTGCCTTTCTTTGGGATTGGAATGAAAACTGATCTTTTCCAGTCCTGTGGCCACTGCTGAGTTTTCCAAATTTGCTGGCATATTGAGTGCAGCACTTTCACAGCATCATCTTTCAGGATTTGGAATAGCTCAACTGGAATTCCATCACCTCCACTGGCTTTGTTCATAGTGATGCTTTCTAAGGCCCACTTGACTTCACATTCCAGGATGTCTGGCTCTAGGTCAGTGATCACACCATTGTGATCATCTGGGTCGTGAAGATCTTTTTTGTGCAGTACTTCTGTGTATTCTTGCCATCTCTTCTTAATATCTTCTGCTTCTGTAAATACACATTCTTTTTTCAGATTCTTTGCCATTATAAGTTGTTGTAAGATGTTGAGTATGGTTCCTTGTGCTATTCAGTGGGTTCTTACTTACCTGTTTTATATGTAGCAGTGAGTATGTACTGTAAGTACTAATTTATCTCTCCCCCAGCCTCCACTATCCTCTTTGGTAACCACAAATTTGTTTTGTATGTCTGTGAGCCTATTCTATTTTGTAAACAAGTTCATTTGTATCATTTTTTCAGATTCTACCTTTAAGTGATATTATATTTGTCTTTCTCATTTCACTTACATGATAATCTTTAGGTCATCTATGTTGCTGAAAATGACATTATTTCATTCTTTTTAAAGCTATATAATATTCCATTGTATACATGTACTGTCTTCTTTATCCATTCATCTTTTTAAAATTAATTAATTAATTTTAATTAGAGAATAATTACAATATTGTAATGGTTTTTGCCATTCATCAATGTGAATTGGCCACAGGTATATATGTGTCCCCCCCATCCTGAACCCCCCTGCCACCTCCCTCCCCACCCCATCCCTCTGGGTTGTCCCAGAGCACCAGCTTTGGGTGCCCTGCTTCATGCATCAAACTTTCACCAGTCATCTATCAGCAGATGAAGGAAGTTGTGGTATATATATACAGTGGAATATTATTCAGCTATAAAAAGGAATCCATTTGAGTCCATTCTAATGAGGTGGATGAACCTGGAGCCTATTTTACAGAGTGAAGTAAGTCAGAAAGAGAAAGACAAATACTGCATGTTAATGCATATATATGGAATTTAGAAAGATGGTACCAATGATCCTACATGCAGGGCAGCAAAGGAGATATAGAGGTAAAGAACAGAATTTTGGACTCAGAGGGAGAAGGCAAGGGTGGGATGATTTGAGAAAATAGCATTGAGACATGTACATTCCCACATGTAAAACAGATATCCATTCATCTCTTGATGGACATTTGGCTGTTTCCATATCTTGACTATTGCAAATAGTGCTGCTGAGAACATTGTGGTGCATGTATCTTTTCAAACTGGAATTTTCATATTTTCTGAATATGTGCCCAGGAGTGTGATTGCTGGATCATAAGGTAACTCTATTTTCAGCTTTTTAAGGAACCTCTATACCTTTCTCCATAGTGACTGCACCAATTTGTACTCCCACGAACAGTGTAGGAGGGTTTCCTTTTCTCCACACTCTCTTCAGGATTTACTATTTGTAGACGTTTTAAGGATGACCATTCTGATGTAAGGTTAGCAGTAAGTTGTAAGGTTAACAGTAGGAGTGCAATCGAATTTATTGTAAGTGATGGGGGGCAGGGGGAAGGACAAGTCATGATCTTATTCTGCAGGAGACTTCAACAGAATGAATAGAGCATATGGAGAATAATCCATAGGGTGGATCAGTTAGTTATGTCGCTCTACTCTGGGAAGAGCCACAACTCTTGGATACTGCTGAATAACTCCTTCACCTTCACAGAGGTTCAGAGGTGACTTATAGCAGCATAAAGACATAAAGAGTAGTCACACTCATGGTGGTGGCGGCTGAAGAAATATGTATCATCATAATATTAGGCAGCAATGTGTGTCCTGCTTATCATCATATTAGAAATCACAACATCTGGAGAAATATCCTATATTTCTCTAGAGTAGTAGCTGCTGCTGCTGCTGCTAAGTTGCCTCAGTCATTTCCGACTCTGTGTGACCCTATAGATGGCAGCCCACCAGGCTCCACCGTCCCTGGGATTCTCCAGGCAAGAATACCAGAGTGGGTTGACATTTCCCTCTCCAATGCATGAAAGTGAAAGTGAAGTCGCTTGGTCGTGTCCGACTCCTACCGACCCCATGGACTACAGCCCACCAGGCTCCTCTATCCATGGGATTTTCCAGGCAAGAGTACTGGAGTCGGATGCCATTAGTAGAGTGTATGCAAAAGAGTACAGCTTTGAAGCAAGACAGACCTGAAGACAATCAGTTCCTAGAGTTACTGCACGACCCTGGCAAAATCATTTAGCCTCTCTCTGCTTCTGCTTTCAACTTTAGAATGATATGGTAGCACCTATATAGCAGGAGTTCTAAAACAATGAGAAAAAGTTATGATAACACCTTGGTGTAGAGTAAGCATTCAGTGTAGGGAGCTGTCCTTATTATAGTTAGACTGAAATAAAGGTTCTCTGATATTGAGAATTTTGTTTGTTTTGTTCTCCAGGACTTAAAATGGTGCCTAGCATATCGTAGGAAGACAGTATTTGACAATCGAATGAACTATTATTTCAAAAGGAACATCATTTAGTTTAAAAACTGTGTTTGGGGCAATCACTTTCCTCCAAGAACAAGACTGGTTATCTGCAGAAAAATACCTCGCCCAATTAGAGAATGCCTCACCTCTAATATTCCATTAATTTTGAGGGCCTCTGATTTTCAGCATTATAAGAGCTGAGGTTATAATGAAGAGGTCACAAAACTCCATCTCAAACATGTCCCAATATATCTTGAGGTTTTGTTGTTGTTTACTTTTGTTTAATGTAGTCTCCAAAGATGTCTCCATGATATTTAATCATTATTCTTTCTCATCAGGCTGTGCTGTGTTCTGCTTAGTTGCTCAGTCATGTTCAACTCTCTGGGACCCCATGAACTGTAGCCCACCAGGCTCCTCTCTCCATGGGATTCTCCAGGCAAAATACTGGAGTGGGTTGCCATTTCCTTCTCCAGAGGATCTTCCCAACCCAGGGATTGAATCCAGATCTCCCTCATTGCAGGTGGATTCTTTACCGTCTGAGCCAACAAGGAAGCCCAAGAATATTAGAGTTGGTTGTTTATTCCTTCTCCAGGGGATCTTCCTGACCCCGGAATCAAACTTGGATCTCCTGCATTGCAGGCAGATTCTTTACCAGCTGAGATACCAGGGAAACCCATCCTTTCTCATTAGAAAGTGTTTTTATCATCAATATTAAGATATACAGTAATCCTAGCATTTTATTCACTCTAAAATGCATTATCCTCTGCATCTCCTGTTAAGATTGCAGGTGTCTCTGCAAAAAGAGCTTCCTTTATGATAAGGAAACCATTCAAGATGGTTAAGAAACTTTAAATGAGTGAAAAGCATTTTTCTCTGAAACAGTTGCTTTATTACCCGACCCACAAAATCAGATTATAATAAGGAAAAGACAAAAGCAGCTTAGCTACTTTCCAAACTCTTTCCCCCATCTCTGTATTTCTTCCTTTTAAATGTATTTTTTCTGCTGTCCAAGACCATCTGGAGAACATAAACAACCATTTGAGAACCCAGATGCCCAGCCACTGAGAATTCCCTAATTGAGTTATGCTGCAGTCAGCTGCACTGAGCCACACCCAGAGTCCTGGCGCACTCCACACACTGCTGTAGAAGTCACAGAGATTCTGAGGTTTCCAACTGGGAGGTGTGCTGCTCCAGGAAATATCTGTTCTGCCCTCCCTGCAACTTCCCGTTTACTGGCATTTTTCACTGATCTTGGAAAACACATGGCCAGCATCTGTCTGTGAATAACTATTTGTCATTGTATAAAACATCTATGAAATGTTCTGCTTCTAAACATTTCTTCAAAACAAAACACAAGCTATGCCTTTTTGGAGGAATTATTTCTCTGAACCAAGCTATAGAGCAACTACGATACTGGAATGAAAGATATATGTATCTTGATTTTGCCAAAAATAGAAATGTCCCTTTAAATAAACCTAAATGCTGAAATAATTACTTCCATTTTTATAGTGGTCTTTTGCTACTGTTGTTATTCACAAGGAAAATTCTTAGGCCTTGTACCAATAAATCTTCACACTAATTCTCAGATTTGGGCATTATTATCCTATTTTTGCCTGTGATGCAGGATACCAGGTTTTGATCCCTGGATCCGGAATATCCTCTGGAGAAGGGAATGGCAATCCACTCTAGTATTCTTGCCTGGAGAATTCCATTGACAGAGAAGCCTGGCGGGCTACAGTTCATGGGGTTGTGAAGAGTTGGACATGACTGAGCAACTAACACACACAATCTACTTTTGTGTTGAAGAAGCTAAGATACACGGGGGTTGAGTGAATGATTCTATAATTAAAATATTCTAAATATGAATTTATGGTTTACCCTTCTTAAATTGAAACCACACAACACTCCTCAAACCTTTGCTTTTTTTTTTTAAATTCATCCACTAATTTAGCTAACGTGTTCTACAGGTTGATGTTAACGGAATCAAACTCTCCAAACTTTCCTAATGCCTGTGATTGCAACAGTTGAATTCTCAGAGTATTTTACCTGTGATCAACTTTGATGATAAAGATAAACTGTAGCAATTACATCATCAATGATAATTTGGAAATAGAATATTCTTACCTATATCCAAGCAAATGTCTTATTAGGGCAGATTTCATCCTAGCATCACTCACAAATATTCTTTCTTTCAGTTCATTCAATAAGTATTGTTAGGTGTTTAATAGATGCTTGATGCTGAAACTAGAGGTCCATATGACATGAATGACTTGGCCTTTTCTATGAGAATTTGTTGGAGTCTCACTGTGACACTATGATTTGTAATAAGAAATATATATTTGGTCTTAGATCACTGTTTCTGGCACATAACTCCTAAAACCTATATAAGATATATTAGTTAATTCCTATATAAGAAACATGAGTCAGAAAGATAAAAATTCTGTCTTGAAGCCTCCTTCACATACAACTGAGTTTATGTCAATGAGATGACTTTTAGGAAGCAAGTAAGGATGGAAACTGATCACCAGAGGAGTATCATGATTAGAGGGGTGGAATTTTCAATCCCATGCCCTAAACTCAGACAAAGTGAGAGGGGCTGGAGGTTGAATCAATTGTCATGACTAATGACTGACTCAATCATGCTTTGATAATAGAGCCTCCATTTTTATGGGGATTTGGCAAACACCTGGGTTGGTGGGCACATGGCAATTCTCGAAGAACGGCACCTGGAGAAGGCACAGGAGTTATGCACACAGCCTTCGCAATATCACACCCTGTGCATTTCTTCTGTCTGACTCTTCCCGAGTTACATCCTTTTATAATGATCAAACCTGAGGGTGGTTGTGGGACACTCCAATTAATAGCTGGTTGATCAGAAGCATAGGTAATTATCTGGACTTGCTATCTGCACCAGAGCTTGGGGGCGGGGGGGGCTGAATACTTAACTTGTGGGACCTGACTCTTATTTCCAAGAAGACAGTATCAGATTTGAATTAAATCATAGGGCATTTAGTCAGCATCAGCTAAGAATTGGAGAATTTTTTGGAGGTACTGGAAAACACACATCAGATGAGTATAAAAAACATATATAAGAAATCTATGACATAATGCAAATCCTATAATAAGGTGTCAGAGGTCAGAAGCAGAAGCAACCCCCTGTCCAAACAGTTGGGAAGTCTTCCCAGAGAAGGTAATCCCTGAATGATCTCTTAGTGAATAATTCAGAATTTTATGCATTAAGCAAGGTTGAAAGGATAGAAAATAGCATATACAGAAGTGTAGCAATATAGAGACAGGTGGTATTTAAGGCAGGGTGAGAAGTCTGGTTGGAGCAAAGATGTTGGGGGAATACCTAGAAGTTATGTTCTAAGCTGTGAAGGTTGGATGATCCTAGGTAAATCAACCTATGCTGTGCTGTGCTTAATCGCTCAGTTGTGTCCAACTTTTTGCAATCCCATGGACTGTAGCCCACCAGGCTCCTTTGTCCATGGGATTCTCCAGGCAAGAATATTGTAGTGGGTTGCCAGGCCCTCCTCCTGGGGGTCTTCCTGACCCAGGATTTGAACCAAGGTCTCCCACATTGCAGGCAGATTCTTTACCATCTGAGCCACCAGGGAAGACCAAATCAACCTAGTGGAAGGTTAAAACAGAGGGGTGATATGATTAGATGTGCTGTTTCAGAGGGATAACCTGTGCCAGAAGGAAGGCAAAGCAAAGACAGAAATGAGGTGGCCAGTGGATATATGGATGAAGAACTTGAGAAACCACGCTGGATACAGCTTTAGTAGTGATCATCGAATAAATAAAGAAGTGCAATTGGTTCTCATTATTTATGGTTATTTTGGTCAATAAAGTCACCACAAGCACTAAATTAACAAATATTGAGATAATGCTCTTAGGGGAAATAAATGATTAGGTTACTTTGAGTCTCTTGTCATAATGTTTTTGTCAATCAATACATAGCCCTGTTTAATGTTGTTTTTCAGTCTGTAAGTTATGTCCAACTCTTTGTAGCTCCATGGACTGCAGCACACCAGGCTCCTCTGTCCTTTGCTATCTCCGGGAGCTTCTCAGATTCATATTCATTGAGTCAATGATGCAGTCTAATCATCTCATCCTCTGCTGCCCCCTTCACCTTTTGTCTTCAGTCATTCCCAGCATCAGGGTCTTTTCCAATGAGCTGGCTCCTCGCAACAGGTGGCCAAAGTATTGGAGCTTCAGTGTCAGCGTCACTCTTTCCAATGAATATTCAGGGTTGATTTCCTTTAGGATTAACTGGTTTGATCTTCTTGCAGTTCAAGGGGCTGTCAAGAATTTTCTCCAGCATCACAGATTGAAAGCATCGATTCTTGGGTGCTTAGCATTCTTTACAGACCAACTCTCATATTCGTACATGACTACTAGAAAAACAATACTTTTGACTATACAGACCTCTGTAGACATCAAGGAGATGTCTCTGCTTTTTAATACACTGTCAAGGTTTGTCATAGCTTTCCTTCCAAGGAGCATGCATATTTTTAATTTCATTGTTTTTATGTGTTTTCCTGTGGAAAACACCTTATTTAATATATATAGATGATTTATTAACACTGAATGGCAACAGCACTAAAACTCATGCCTGAGTGAAGATTATCTAACACACATATTTATATTTTCTCTGCAAGATACATCACAGCCTTCCTGTGCTTAGTAATACTACACAGAGCTTTAGCATCGTGCTTGAGACCATTATAAATAGTGAAATAGCCCCCCCCACACAAACACACACAAACCCATACACAAAATGCAAAGAACATGGCTGCAAAAAAGACTGCAAAAAGAATACTAGCATACAGTATGAGAATTGAATCAAGAAGGCAGGGCATCACTATGAACTCTGACATGAGGTGACTCAAATTTTGCCCCTCTGTGCCTGTCTGTGATCAATCCTGAAAGTACCACTTGTACTCCTCTGGGGATTATAAATAAATTTTGGTGGGCAGGTGAATTTGCAAATATGAAATCAACATATAATCAACTAGACTTTAAATCATTCAAGAGGATAAGAGACCTGGAGATATAAGCAGAGTGAGATCCCACCCCCCACCCCACCCAGAGAAAAGGAAGGAAGAGGAGCTTGTGAATGTTCTGGAGCAGAGAGAAAGAGAGATGAGAAAGTCAGAGTCTTTGAGGCCAAGGAAGGGGAAGGATTTGGGAAACAGGATGCATTCAGTAATGTGTAGGGCTACAGATTCTACAATGAGGCAGGAAAACAGGGTTTAGATGTGTCTGTTCTACTGTGATGACTTCAGGGGGAGTGGTTTCAGTTGTGTGGACAGTAAGCACTAAAGTAACTGGATTCCTGCATGGTGCTAGTCAGAGAAGGAGTGGGGAGGCTCTCAAGAGGTTTTCTGAACCTGGAGAAACTAGGCAGCAAAAGTCATTCACTTATTCAACAAATATATATTGAACCCCACTATGTACCAGACAGTATTGAAGCACTGGGCACAGAATCATACACGAAGTAGGCAAAGCTTTTGTCTGCCTGGGGTCCCCATTTAATAGATAAATGAATAGAGCATCATATCATGTCAAATGCTGAAAGTGCTATGAAGAAAAGTAGAGCAATATAAAAGGAAACATATTGATGGAAGTTGCTATTTTAGCTAACATGGTGACGGGCGAAAGTTGGACAGAAATTCAAGGAAGCATGGGAACAAGTCATAGTCATATCTTGACAAGCGGCCTCCCCGATAAAGACAACTTTAAGTACAAAAGCCCTTCCTCCTGCGGGACTTGCTCATTTATGTTCCAGAAACAACCAGGTCACCAGAGCAGAAAAGTTGAGCCAAGTGTCAAGGGCCTTTAACTATAGTGTCTTAGCTTGAGCTGCTGTAGCAGCATTCTGTAGCTGGGTGGCTTAAACAACAGACATTTATTTCTCCTATTTTGGAGGCTGGGAAGCCCACGATCAAGGTGCAGGCAGATTCAGTTCCCAGTGAAAGCCCACCACCTGCCTTATAGACAAGCGCTGTCTATGTCCCCACGTGGTCTTTTCTTGGTATGTGTGCATGGAGAAGTTTCTCTCTGCCTTATTCTTAGCCTGTATTTATAATTAGGGCACTAATCCCATTATGAGGAGCCCACCTTCATGACTTAATCTAAACCTAAAGTGAACTGAAAGTCACTCCGTCCTGTCCAACTCTTTGTGACCCCATGGACTGTAGCCCTCCAGGCTCCTCTGTCCATGGGATTCTCCAGGCAAGAATACTGGAGTGCTTTGCCATTTCCTTCTCCAGGGGATCTTTCTGACCCAGGGATCGAACCCAAGTCTCCTGCATTACAGGCTACAAGGGAAGCAGGAACACCCAAAGGCCCCACTTTCAAATACTATCACATTAAGGTTAGGCCTTTAACATATGAATTCTAGGGGGGGCACAAACCTTCAGTCCTTAACACACGGCAATCCAGAGTAGGACAGGAATAGCTGGCAGAGGTAGGAAGGTTTCAGGGGACAAGTTAAACTTGAGTCAAACTTTATTAGAAAAAATTAAGTTATGTGCACAGAAGTGGAAGGACAAATAATTTGTGTGTAGGGGTAGAGGTGAGGGAGAACAGTTAAAAGAACACAAGCAAAGGCAAAAAGACACATAAAGCCAATCTGGCCGGCAGGGAACATCGGTGTAAGGGGGATTGGGGAGCAGACCTCAGAAGTTAGGTAATCTGAGTACAGGAAAGCTTGAAAGCCAAACTAATGAGGAGCCATGGAGATTTCTGAATAGCCCCGTGTTAAATAACCAGGTGTTTTGGAAAGCTGAAGATGACAGTGATATATGTCAAGGATGAATGGAAGAGAAAATATTCAGAGGCAGGGAAACAAATTAAGAGATTATTAAAGTAGCCCAGTTGGTCTATGATAAGGTCTATGAGTAAGGTTCTTGCTCCTGGAGTATAAAGACAGCAGCAAACATTATGAAAGGACAATGGTCAAGATTTTGAGACTTAGCAGTGGGAAGGAAACACTGAAAGGATCATGACACCCTTGACAGAAGAAAAAGAAAAAACACAGGAGAAGATTTGGTTTAGGGGTTGGGTGAAGAGAGAGGTTATCGTCATATGAGATGGAGCTGTGCCACAGTATTTGAAGATGGTAATTCAGGACAGTGATCTTAAGATAGGGTAAAAGCCCTGTCTGATTCATTCTGAGTTATCAACAGCCTAAACAAAGGGCTTCCCAGGCACGGCACTAGGGGTGAAGAACGAGCCTGCCAATGCAGGAGACTTCAGAGATGTGGATTCGAGACCCAAGTCGGGAAGTTCTCCTAGAGGAGGGCATGGCAACCAGTTCCAGTGCGCTTGCCTGGAGAATCCCCATGAACAGAGGCACCTGGAGGGCTGTAATCCATACGGTCACAAAGAACTGGACACGACTAAAGCAGCTTAGCATGCATGCACCAGCCTACGCATGGTATCTGAAATGCTATAATAAATGACTGTGACATGAGCAAAAAGTAATTATGCCATGAGCTGGAGCTTGTTTGATGGAGGAAAGCAGTAAGCAAAGCACTGAAATTTGGAATGTGACAGTAATTGGTAGAAAGAGAAAGAAAAAGAAAACAGAAGAGCAATCACAAAAAAGTCTAGAAATTTCACCAAGTTATGCTAAGCTCCTTAGAGAATAGAACCAAGTGGATTGGAATTCCCAATGGAAATTCGAGGCTTGGAAGTGTAGAGGCTGTAACTGGGCCCACAGGGAAAACATACCGTTCACCGCCTTGTTGTTTAGGTCCCATTAGAATAATGTAAGTAGATGTCACTTTGGGAAAAGAAGAATCCCTGCAGTTCTCAGAAACAGGTGAAAGGGGTGCATTTTTCAGGAGATCGTCCCTAAACAGCATCAGAAGAACTGCAAGCTTTCTGCCCCGCCTCCCTCCACGGATGCAGGGAGAATTTTACATTGCTCTCGCACAGCTTTATTTAGGACTGGAGGAAAGCCAACTGTCTATTGTTCAAGTTCACATTTTAGTTGATGATGGAAATTCACACATTCTGTATGAGGCCATCCTGAGGAGCAGTCCTCAGCTTGGGACTTTGGCAAAAATACTATATTCTAGGACAAACATGCTTTCCAGAGAGGCAAAGATTTTTCAAAACAAACAAACAAATCAGCCAGCCAGAAAATGGATCTTTGTTTTAAGTGTTTACCACAGGGAAGATATCTGCTGAAAAGTTTGAGAGTAGTAATAAGCATAATTTACTCCACTGATTATTTTGTACAAAAGACAAAACCCACCACACTGCCCTGACATTTTTCTGTGATTGTTGAGGAAGACTTACTTTACTCTTCATAAGCCAGGATTTCTTTAAAAAAAAAAGTCATAATCTTGAAAAGGAAAATCTCCAGTATCAAAGTGTATAAAAAAAATCTTGAAAGTTCAACATGAATTGAGGGAGGGAAACGAGCAGATCTGGAACCTTCGACATGTACTTAACCTTAGCTTTGTAAAGTTACTATTTCTAAGACTGGCAAAGAAAAAGTAAAATGTGGTACATTGTCACCTCCAAAAGAAAACCAACCCTACCCATCCCATCTGCATAGACAGCTAGCCACTCTGTGTAAATCACTCCGTTTCAAGTCTTTGTGAGCATTTATTACTACCAGTAGGTGTTTACTGACTTACTGTTTACTATCTGCTTTGCTTGAGCTTATTATTGCAGTCTCCAAGAGACTTCTCCTTGTCCACTTCTCCGTTTCTAATACTGTTGTAGCCACACATTCTGGGAAACAAACTCACTCAGAAGGACAATGCAGACAGTGTGAAGTGCAGTTTATTATGCCGGCAGACCCAAGGCAGAGTCTCCTCTTAGCCAAGGACCCCAACCAGGTTTTGTGAAAACCTTGTATACCCAAAGTGTATAAGGTTCCCTCAAACTAGTTTGAACAAAGGAAAAAGAAAGATACAATAAAAGTTAACCCGTGATCATATGCCTTAAGCCTAGGTAGTTAACAGTGGACAATTATCAATAGGCCTGTGGTTATACCCCAATAAGCACAATAGAATGTCTGATTCTATTCGGTTACACAGATAATTAGGGTATTAATTAGGGTATTCTTTTAGGCTACAGAGAGCCTGGGGCTCTTCCTTCTAGGGGCCTGGTTTTCCAGTTGGCTTGTCATTTCCATAGATACTGGGCTTATAGCTCTAAGTCCACAGTCCGGCCCAAGACAGAGTCCTGCTTTCAAGATAGAGCCTGTTCTGTTTCCTTCCTCAATACCACATTTCTGGCACATAGTAAGTGCTCAATAAAAACCCATTGAATAAATGAAAATGAGTTGTTCTAAACTTGTTCTCTTCTTTCTCTTCCATCCCAAATTCACGTAGTAATTCTGTGTATATAACTTATATACATAGAAATATTACTAAGACTTCCCTGGTAGCCCGGTGGTTGAGAATCCACCTGCCAATGCAGGGAATACCGGTTCGATTTCTCGTCCTGGAAGATTCCACATGCCATGGAATGAGCATGGGGCAACTGAGCTCGTGCAGCACAACTGCTGAGCCTGCACAAGAGATGCCACCTCAGTGAGACGCTCACACACTGCAACTGTGGAGTAGATCCTGCTGGCCACAACTAGAGAAAGCCCTCGTGCCACAGTGAAGACCCAACGCAGCTGTAAATAAATAAAGAGTAAATAAAAGAAAGAGATTAAGCCTTTCAAATAGAGAGCCTTACATAACTTGGAGAGTCAGAATGAGTATGCATGAGTTATAGTTCTTGCAGCTGACACTGAATTTATCCTGTTACATTTACACTAAGAATGGCTTGAGTTGCTAAGGCAACTCTCCCATTTATATTAAATGAGATAATATATACACCCAGCATGACTTAGGTGCTTAATACATGTTAGTTTCCTTTCCAATGTATGTACTTTTACTATTCATTGTACATTTTAGATTAGAAATCAAAAGCTTATCAGAAAAACATTCAGAGGAATCCCACAAAAACTAAATAAGGAAGAGGAGTCGGAACACTCCAGTTGACTTTAGGATTGCTGCCTCATTTCACTAAGCATGACCTGATTTCTTTTTAGTTCCTGGAAAAGTCTATTGTCATCGTACTTCTAATGTGCTTCTAGTTCCTTCTAAGAAAAGCTCCATAGAATTCTGCCATAGATTTAAGCAAATCTTTGCGATGACAACTCAAAGGGTATTGATTTCAAAATACTCTAATCTTTTTCCAAACACTGCTTTGTATGTAGGGTGGGGGGGAGCCCTAATAGACTCTCAATTCAATATATACAATTTCCCAGCACTTCATTCCATGAAGATATTCTTACTAAAACTCAATAGCTTTTTAAATATTATACTTGTTCTAATTTCATGTAATACACTGAACTATGAGTTAGTTCAAATAAGACCTAAAATAGAATTCCATTTTCTTTGCACATACCTACTCTTGATTGCATAGAACAAGTTTATACCATATTTGTCCAACTGAGACAAAAGGTAGACAGAATAATTAAAAATAAAACAGTCAAACATTACATTGGTAATTTCACTTTCTATGGTGCTTGGGGTTTTGTTTTGTTTTATCAAACAAATCAGGTTTGGAGAAACAGTGAGTTTAAAGGAATAACCTCAGTTTGAAAATGTTACATAGGTTCTTCCAAAGAAAAGATGGGGCTTTGTCGCCAAGAATGAGCCCTGGGTAGTGGGATTTGAAGGGAATCTGCTTCCCTTTTTGGCTCATTTTAGAAGTAGCTGGAATTGTTTCCTTATCTGTAAAAGGAGTTTGTTTAGACAATCACAAAACTCCCTAATTTTTCTAAATGCCATGAGTCTGTACATGACTTCTTAATTAGTCTCAATTGGAACTATAATACTGATCTGGAACAGTTCTTTCGAGGGATTGTAACTCTGAATCACTTCAGTATTGAGAAACAGTTTGACACATTCAAGGTAGTAAAAGGTACTACCTAAGCACCAAAACCTTTTCCTTTAAAAAGTGAACTCTGCTTTTCTATTAAGGAATAATTGGAGACCGAGAGAACTGAGAATTCAGTTATTAATTAACTACTACAGTCCATAGGGTCACACAGAGTCAGACATGACTGAAGCGACTTACGCACTCATGCACGCATGCACTCACCAATAAATTTATATGCTGGTTTGGGGATTTATATTTCTACTTATTAAAATTATTTAATAAAACTCCATAATATTTTAAATGATGTTTTAAAATCTTTATAAGGGCTTCCCTGATAGCTCAGTTGGTAAAGAATCCACCCACAATGTGGGAGACCTGGGTTTGATCCCTGGGTTGGGAAGATCCCTTGCAGAAGAGAAAGGATACCCACTCCAGTATTCTGGTTGGGAGAATTCCATGGACTAGTCTATGGGGTAGCTTAGAGTACGACTGAGTGACTTTCACTTTCACTTTAAAGTCTTTATAGACTACTTTTTCCAACTTTTAGTGTTTAGAATGATTCTTCTTTTAAAATTATATAAATGATTCTGCAAAGAACATCTTTCCCATAAATTTTTATTTTGCATTTCCATATGTTTCCTAGGAAGACATGCTTAAGGAGCAATTTCAAAGTCTTATCTAAAAATCTATTTTTACTGCTTCTCTGGGGAATAAAAAGCATTAATAACTTACTAGAAGTGGGAAAATGATGGCATGAATTGCGAATAGATTTTTCTAGCCTAAAAGTTGTTCAGAGGTATACCCAATCACTTGGTAAGACATGATTGTCACTCAGTCTTGTGCTTCACTCATATACCAGAGGATATAACCCAATCCTCTTATCAGATTCATTCTCCTCTGGAGATCTGGAGATGACAAAATAAGCCTTGGTTCAAAAGATACTTTTTTAATAAACTGTGTTCTGAACAGAGTTGTTGACAGAAAAAATGTATTGGAATTCTGCAGCTATGCAAAACTATTTTTTGATATATATAAATGTAAACCCACTGAATAAATTGTCTGTGTAAATTGAATTAGGCTGGAAGCAAATAATACAGAGGCTCTAGTATACTTTTTATCAGTATATATATATATATATATATATATAATATATATATACTCTGCTTCATAGTTAATAGAAAAAATCTGATTATGTTTATGCATAAAACAATTGCACAAAGTAATAATTATATTTTAAGAACTTTTGCACAATTCTTAATTGTTAATAAACATATGCTGCTGCTGTTAAGTCACGTCAGTTGTGTCCAACTCTGTGCGACCCCACAGATGGCAGCCCACCAGGCTCCTTTGTCCACAGGATTCTCTAGGCAAGAACACTGGAGTGGGTTGCCATACTGGCAATCTATTTGAACAATGATATCACAGGAAATATACCCAATATTTTTCATTCAATAGATAAAACTTTCAGGATTTTCCTTGGCCATTATATTGGCTAGTTTCCCTTGAAAACTAGAATATCATTGTGTGACCAGCAACAATAATCAATAATCATTTCAGAAAATGAGTTATCAGAACTCAAATTTTGTTATCTTTCATTCTAAATCCTATGCATTTCTATTGAAATTGCAATTAACTTTTTTAGGCCAAAAGTTTTTCTGATAATAAAAATAGTAAAACCATATTAAAAATTGCAAATTATAGAAATGAATAAATAAGAAAATAAGGTATCACACATAATCACACAGCACAGTGATATCCTTATAAACATTGTTCCATAATTATTTCTTGTCTTTTTTCTATAGGTTTCTTCTTTTACAATTAATATGTCAAAATATCTTCTAACTTCTTCCCTATCTATTCTTCTTTTAATACTTGTACTCAAATTGTATATCTAATTTTGTGTGCTGTATTTTGCTTAACATTCAGTTCAGTTCAGTTCAGTCGCTCAGTGGTGTCCAACTCTTTGTGACCCCATGAATTGCAGCACACCAGACCTCTCTGTCCATCACCAACTCCCGAAGTTCACTCAAACTCACATCCATTGAGTCAGTGATGCCATCCAGCCATCTCATCCTCTGTCGTCCCCTTCTCCTCCTGCCCCCAATCCCTCCCAGGATCAGAGTCTTTTCCAATGAGTCAGCTCTTCACATGAGGTGGCCAAAGTACTGGAGTTTCAGCTGTAGCATCATTCCTTCCAAAGAACACCCAGGACTGATCTCCTTTAGAATGAACTGGTTGCTTAACATTACTGACAATTAAAAGCATTTTTATGTCATTAAAGCAGTTTTCATTTATAATTACTACATAAATATTCTATCGTACCATTGTGCCATAATTTATTTTCTCTAATTTACAATATTAAGAAGATTTTATTTTTCACTCCATGTTGCAATAAACATTCTTGTTTTCAACTTTTTTTTTACATTTCTTATTAATTCCTAGGTATAGATTCCTATAAGTGGAATTAAGGGTCACAATGTATAAATGGTTCAAGGCTTCTCAAACAACTGTGGTATCTACTGATTTTCCTGATTAAATGTTGATGAAAATAATGGTTATAAAATGCATATTAAAAATTTTAAAAATTTCAACATTAATGGAGTTGTTTATTAGTATATACATTAAGAAATACAGAGATATCCAATTTATAGAAAATTTCAGGTATTCACTGAGTTCTCACTCCAATAAAATGCCTTGTGAGTGATAGATTTCATTCTATCAGGAGGTTCACATACCTGTGTACGGCCCAGGCTGACATAATATGTCCTATATGCAAGTCGGTTGTTTAGAGTCCCTTGAAAACTAGAAAAAGACAAAGAGCATTGCTATTTCTCAGCATTAAACTGTTGTATTTTCATGAAAGCATCTACCATTTTGAAAAAGAGGTATTGGAAACATTCGATACTGAGACAAATGTGTCAAGGTCGTTTTGTGTGTTTGCTTTAACTTCCAGTTTCCCTGTGTTTCTCCTCAAGTATCCATGACCCAAAGATAAGAAAGGCAGAGCAAGAATGCATTTCTGTGGCAAAGTGAGCAGGAAAGTCAAGCAGTGGTGTTTGGGAATCTAAATCAACCAGATTTTAATTTAAGTCTTAACACTATTTTATACAAAAGGGTAGATATGTCCTTATCCATTTAAGAAAATTAAGTGATGCTTATCTCAAAAATTTTATTCTCCACATAAATATCTTTTTGACATAGTTTTGCTCATCTCATGAAAAATATAATTGATAAAATTTCATACTTTTTTCCTTCAATAATCCTCAGCACTATAAACTGCTTAAGGGAATGGGAGTCAAGTTGAACCACCTGGGTTCAATTCTCAACTCCACCATTTACCAGCTAGGTGGCACAGGGCAGGTCACTTACTCGCTGTATGCCTCAGTTTTGCCATCTCTAAAGCAGAGGTAATAATGATGGCTATTTCTTAGGACTACTCTGAGAATTAAATGAGTTAATACTTACAAGGCACTCAGACCACTTTGATTTTCTGTCACATAGCATCCAGGGCTAGCAATCATTATCAATACCATAGATATTATAAAATGCAGGATCCTAGATATACAACACTTGTGACATATACAGGATTTAAAAGTACAAAGGGTTAAGATATATAATAATACAGTGTGGCATAAAGTTGGGGGGGTCACGTGAATGTTACAGGTGAAAGAAATTATAAGACTGCCATGGAAGAAGAAATTAATAAAGGACAATGTTCTGTGAGTGATCTCAGAGAGAAGATGGGACATACCTTTGAAGAAGAGGGAAGACTTGGCAGAAAGTTTGAAGGATATTTTGGACAAAGGATATTTTGAGAAGCAACTGATATATTCTTGGAACAATGAATAGGCGAGTGGAGCAAATACTAAAATGGTTCATCTAGAAAAGAACCAGAAAGTGGAGGGCCTGAAATAGTAAACCACTTGAGAATTTGATTGCTTATAAACACCTGGGAACCACTGAGGATTCTGAGAAGGACAAATGGGAGTAAAAGGTAAAGGAGAATAGTTCATCACTAATTTTCAAGACGATTTTAATTCAGAAATAATAGAAACAAAAATAGAATTTTAAAAAATATGATCATGAACTATTGAAATATTCCTGAAAAGAAAATTCTGGGATATTCATATGGACAGAGATCTGCCACTAATATTCTTCCTCCCTGGTAATTCTTATTTCTTTGTAAACTTTAACATAGAAATAATCTTGAATTGTTCAGTTTAGTTAACTGAGCTTGGTTTTAATTTTTTTTTTCCTTTGCTGAAAGTAGAGTTCTAAAAATTTTGCTAAACTTCTCCTTTAATATTAGCCCTTATACAATCAAGAGAGAATAAGAGTTTAAGAGGTTTAATATAGATAATTTAAGAACTCATATAACAATATTTTATTTATAGTTCAGTGACAGTCAGCACAAATATAGTTGTATATTTAGTATACAACTATTTTCTAGATTTTAGAATTGTAGGAGTGCTTCTGAGGCTTATAAAAATTAAGGGTTGTGTTTTTTTTTATATAAACAAAGAGTTGATTATTTGGTTAGCAGATGACCCACAAGGCTAAGATCTTAGAGACTGACTATGAGTTTTCAGATGCCCTTGGGAAATTTGAAAAGTGGCTCATGATATTAAAACACAACCAGTTGAGAGCTACCTCTAGGAAAAAGTATGGAATATTTATCTAAGCAAATCTTAAAGAGACAGTAAGTGATCAACTGTCTTTTTCTAACACAGAGGATTTGGTAGTTGGTGTGACCTTTTACAACAACTCAGAATAAACACTGGCCAACGTTGCTAAACAGAAAAAAAAAAAAAAGTCAAGATAATTATGGCTATAAGAATATTGACTATAATATATATAATATTCTGTGCTTTTTCATACGGTTTCTTAAATGGAATTTTCTTTTTGCTAGTAAAGTGAATTTATTTTACCTGAAGAGTCTATTACCTTAAAAGTGTAAAGAAATTGGCATACAGGACATAGAGACACGCCTATTTTTCAAGTCCAAAAGAAGCCTTGTAGGTATAATTCATTCTGTAAATGAGTTGAAAGGTTATTTATAAATCCTTCTGTTATTGTGATTGTGTGATATTATAAAATTTTGCTGTTGAATTACTACATGACCCTGGAAATTCTCTCCAAGCCACTGAACCTCAGTTTCCTAATCTATAAATGAAGGTAAAAACAGCCAGAGAGTGATGAGGGCACATTCCATTAAGTACTTATAAAGCTTTTTGCAGAATATAAAACGCTGGTAATCACTTCCCTAGCAAGAACTCACTTGCTGTAAAATGATGTAACTCGCTCGGTCCTTTAGAAACTGTTCAGGCCTAGTGGCATTCTCTTTCCTGAATGCATTGTGTGTTCAACTGCATCCTCCCTTCACCTGGCGAATTCTGAAACCAAATGAATGTTTGATTACCGTGGCACTTCTCATCTAGGGTGAGCCCATATCGGCTAGGATAATAAGAGTCCCAATTAGGCTGAAATTCTCCGAGGATTATTTATGTTTTTGCTAATACGGAAGATTCTTTGAAGGGCTACAGTTGCTCTCCATTCACCGAGTCTGAGAGCTGACTCCATTCTCTTCATGTTCCACTTCCCTTTCTCCCCATCATCCGTTTTTAGTCTTTCTCTGATACGCGCAGACTCTGAAAACCAGCACCAAGCCCTAGAGTTTCCTCTTGATGAAAGCCCTGATAGTCCAACCTTGCTCTGCATTTTCAGTCTGCCATTTGCTAACATATTACATGACCAGCTGAGCCACCGAGCTAGAATAAACAGAATGCACTTTAGCATACAGGGATATTTTGCAAAAGATATATTCTCAAGTCTTGGAAACTTAACTGTGTGTTACCATATTGTCTTCCTTATGCTCCTTCTGTTTCTTAATTTCACACATCACTCCATTCTTTGAAGTAATTTTCCTCCAATGTGTTAAGAAACTGAGTCATGTCCTAAATTCTGCGGGAAAAAAATGGAGAGAGTGGGAGGAGGTTTAGATCTGCAAAGAGCAATCTTGTTTTCTTTCAATAAATTAATCAACCTGGTCATTTCATATATGAGCTAATGGTGGGAAAAGTGCTTTGAAAACTTCAGAGCCAGACCAATACGTATTATTCCAGGATTCCTTTTCAGCTGTGGGCTACAAATGGGTCACATGCCAGTCCTTTTGTTCATACCAGCCTCGTTTTAGGTGAAGTGGAGTCTTTGAAGTTCTCCAGTTAAAGGTATTTCTGCTTCAATAGGTCACTTTAAGCTTTGAGTGGTACAGAGGTCCTCATTTGCAGGAAGATGACCCTTATGAACCTTGTTCAAACTCAGGATCTGAGAATCATCCTCTAAATCAGTTGATCAGAAAACCAAAGGCTATCTCCATGGATGTTAAAATGTTTGTTTACGGTAAATCAGTGGCTTTGGTAGTCATGCAGCGTGTTGGCCTTTCAGGCTAATATTCTTTCCCTGAAACAGCTTTTTTAAATAATGGAGTCTTTCTGATGTCAGAAATAGAGAACTGAGCTATATCTAAAAACTGTTACTGAAACTGGTAAATTTTTTCACCTTCATAATTCAGTATTTCTCAGCTACATTCTGTGCTGTCCTGACATATGTTAATCAATGCATTTGTTACCACACAGTTTGACTATTGCATTTCTCTGGTGGCTGGCTTATCATCGTCTATAATTATTTCAACTCCAATTAATTCTGAACTTTTTTGCAAGGTTATTTACTTGCTTTGAGCAATAAGACAACAGGACACCTCTTTGATTTCTAAGCATCTGGTCAACTGCAAATTGAATTCACTGCCCTCTTCTTTGCCTGAGCAGTCTATTTCAGTGACCCTTCTCACTAGATCACTGATATTAGTGGTCAGTGACCTGCTGATTGAGAAAAAAAAAATGCTAGTTGAGAGAAATACTCTCACCTTGAGTCTTGAAGGCTACAGAAACAACAGTAAAAGTTCACTAAAACTGATGAGGGAACAGAGGGAAAACAGTGATGGCAGTGTGTCCATCCACGAATATAAAAAGAGAATCAGTCCATCTCGGATGGGACCCAGCCTAGGGAAATAAGAGAAATCTACTATGTCCCAACTGCTCTAATATCATTTGTTCCTCTCATAGCCACTGTGGTTCTTGAGAGGTAGGAATTAGTACTCCAAAACAGGAAGGCAAAGGGAGCCTCTGAGAGGGGAAGGACACATTTGCTGAAGGACTCACAGCCGGTGAGTGGCAGTGCCCAGACCGGAATTCAGGCTTTCTGGATTTCCTTAATACCACCGCAGAAGTAACAAACAAAACTTTAAGACGTTTATGAGTAGGGAAGAGTGGGATAGTGCAACCAGGAGGTATAAATTGCAAGGAATGAGAATCAAGAAGAAACAGGTCAGACCTCCCGGGTGGCCCAGTGGGTGAGTCTGCCTAGCAAGGCAGGGGACACAGGTACAAACCCTGATTCCAGAAGAGTCCACATGCTGCGGGGCAACTAAGCCGGTGTACCGCCAACTCCTGAAGCCCACACCCCCTAGGGCCTGCGTGCTGCAACTACCAAAGCCTGCACTCCCTAGAGCCCATGCTGTACAAGAAAAGAAACCACCGCAATGAGAAACCGGGGCACTGCCGCTAGAGTAGACCTTGCTCACCGCAGCTGGAGAAAGCCAGTGCCGAGCAACGAAGAACCAGTGCAGCCAAAAATAAATACATAAATAAATAAAGTTTAAAAAGAAAGAAGAAACAAGCCCTCAAGCACAAGTCCTCAATCAAGGATGCTGATTGATAGGCAATATGGAGATGGTTCTAGATGGGCCAATGACCTTTTTCTATAAGGAGATGGATAGTAAACATTTTCAGCTTTGCAGCCCATAGTCTCTGTCTCAACTCAACAATGCCCTTGTAGTACAAAGGCAGCCAAGGTCAATACGTAAAACAAAAGGGTATGGATATGTTCTAAGAAAATTTATTTAATAAAAACTGATATGACTCTTGAGTCATAGTTTGCAAACCCCCAGTGTAGATCAGTGTTTCTGAACACAAGAACTGGTACCACCCCACTAAAGTTTGGAAATGAAAGGGAAGAGCTGTTTTGTTTTTGTTTTTTTTTTTTTTTTATCATTACAATCATAGGAACTCAGACAGAGCTACCGGCACTTAGTAGATCCTAGCCAGGGATGCTAAAGATCCTGCAAAGATCTTGGGGCAATTTCATCTAAAACAGAATTTCCCCACCCTTGTGACCATATCCCCATTGAGGAGCACTGGATTAGGCAAAGGTGACAGCATATGATAACTCCCTTATCAAGTTGCCTTAAAGAGAGTATACTTTAAAGAGAGTATACATGTGAAGTATACTCATATACTTCATACTCTGGCGAAGTCTGAATGATGCAGGCCCATGCTGTTCAATAGAAATAGAACATGAACCGCAAGTATATTTTAAATAGTCCAGTAGCCACACTACTAAAAAAAAAAGGATAGGTAAAAATAATTTTAATAACATTATGCATTTAACCCAGTATATCCAAAATATTCCACTTCCCTAGTGGTTGAAATGGTAACGAATATTCATGCAATGCAGGATACCTGGGTTTGATCCCTGGGTCTAGATCCCCTGGAGAAGACAGTGGCTACCCACTCCAGCATTCTTGCCTGGAGAATCCCATGGATAGAGGAGCCAAGTGGGCTACAGTCCATGAGGTCGCGAAGAGTCAAACACAACTAAGCAACCAATACTTTCACTTTTTTTTCATCCAAAATACTATCATTTCAATGTGAAAATCAATAACAAAATTTATTAGTGAGGTAGTTTGCATTCTTTTTAGTTTTTCGAAATCAAGTGTGTACTCTACAACGACGGTACATCTCAACTCAGACTGGCCAGGTTTTATGTGCTCCGTGACCTCAGTAGTGGCTGCTTTTTTGGCTAGATCAGGTGTAGACCCTGAGCTAAGATTATCTTCTTCCCATCCCCTTAGTTCCCAACAGGCCACAACTGCTTGAAAATGTGGAGGGTCCTTCTTGTTGCCCACCTTTTCCCACACCTGCAGATAGAAAATAATCCCCTGCCTTGGCAAAATGGCATCTCCCAATGCTTCCTAGGTTTCAATTACGAAGAACTTCCCAGACTGCACTCCCAAAATTAACCTAATGGGAAAAGAAAATACCTGTACTTTCTTCACATAGAATTCCCCTGATGTCCAAGAAACAAACACAGCCAGAAGGCCTATATTTGGTGAGGCCTTTTTAGCAACCTCTACATTGGGCAATTTTCTGAATAGCAATGCAATAAATTCTGATTACCCAGGAGTACCTTGCAACTTTAATAATTCCATCCCCAAATAAGGAAACACTTCTAAGAAGTCTAGCAGAAGGGCAGTCACAGAGTCACACAATTGGTTAAAAATGATTAAACAAGCCCTGTTGGTGGCCCATCTATGTTTATGATTAATGTAGGTTTAATCATCAGCATGCCATAAGAATTCAGCTCTTCTAATTTGCTTTTTTTTCCCCCTACTGAAACAAATGAATTCCTCCCCTGTTAGTGTTTTGACTCTTGCCAGTCAAAGAAATTTATGAAAAGAATATATGCGCATATAGGTGCCATATATCTAAACGTCTATATGTCAGAAATTTTATTCCCATTCCCTCAGGTCCCGGGATGCTTAATTTGGCACAAATCGTTCAAGATTAAAAGATAGCAATACAGAAACTCTTCCTTTATTCTTCCTCTAGTTGTTTTGAACAGAATTCCCTGAGAATGACTATGACTACATTTCTAGCTTTTAGGATTATGGAGGAGCATAAAGTTTACTGAGACTTTTGATAAAGCACATTTTCTCACTCAAGCAGCTTGACGCCTCAGGTTCCAAGCAGCTGGAACCACTGGGAGAGAGGCAGATCTTTGGAAACATCAGCAGTTCAGGAAAAATTGCTATTTGGTTTGGTTCAGTTTTCCACACTAGTAAAACTCCACCTTCCCAGAAGACTTCCCTTGTTATTTTTTTGTTTGTTTGTTTGTTTGTCTGTTGGTTTGTTTTATATAAAAGGCAGCATGAAGAAGGATATTTGCCTAGTTAAAATAATTTTTGTCCCCAAACTTGCACCTCCAAAGACAATGGTGAGTGTACCATTTGACTGGATCACACTCTGTGACCCTCCCAAGGGCTTGCCCTCCCGAGACCGTGTCACACTCACTGGCACACACACTAACATCGCATGCACCCCCAAATACTGGTGGTTAGGAAATACAGGAAGCAAATGTTTGTCTAAACACTCCACATTAGGGTGGTTCCTGGAAATATTGATTTGGTAAAAGGCAAGAGAGACTAATGAATTTCAATCCATATGGTCTGCTAATGAGGATCTTGCAAAGTCTGGAACACCTATTGATTAACCTGCTTAATATCTTAAAGCCAGCGCTTTGACCTGGATGATGCCCACCCCACTGCCCATCCAGAAGAATGTCACTGTTTGTTTTGCACATGCCAAGAGGAAGTCTCTGCTGATTCTCCAGATAACAAAGGTGCAGCCAAGGGTTTTCTCTCTCCCTCTTTGGCAACAAGAAAGCTGGCCCCCTCCAGATGATGGGGTCCTTCCTCCTTCCTGCAGGTAACTGTCAGTCAGGCAGGGTGTGAGGTATGATAATTCCATCTGCGCCATTTGGATTGTCAGCTGCATTGTTCTGCTCAGTGTGCTGTGGATTGTGAAAAACAACCAGGACGGATGATTTTAAGTAATTGCTCTGACAGAGACTGATTACCACAGTAACAACAGTCAGTTATAGTTAAGGAGTAGCCTTGGCATATGGTCTACATTTGATGTGGGAAGGAGAGTGGGGGAGAGGAAGCAAAAAGGTTTATAATTTTACAGATTGCTTTATGTTTTATAATGACTGAGTTTTCTTTTCCTTCACTTGATTTGGAAAATATCACCAACAGAAGCCTGGTTTGGGGGGGTTGGAATCTAAATATTGTTACAGATAAAGGAATTCAAAGAACATATTTAACTGCTATTAAGATAAATCATAAAATGATTAGGATTTGTAAGACTGATAATTATTCATTGCCACAGCATTTATTGTTCTGTGTATTGGGGTTTGTTTTCAACTTTGTGCATTCAGTGAATATCCTTTGTGAAATCTTGGCCATTTGCTGATTGCATAAACTCTTGCATTCATTTTGAAAGATGAATCATTATCATTGGTGGCTTACCTCTCCAAACTGGTCTGAAGTTTCATTCATGAAAAATACCTTAGCAAAACAAATTATTCAATTTATATAACTTTTATAAAATAATGTATGTCTAACATTTAATACAATAGAGATTTATCTGTTTTTGTTTAATGAGAGAATATTTCAAACACACTCAAAAATACACATTTGCCTTAAACAAAATTGAAAGGAGAAACCTATTTATTTTTTGGAGCTACATATAGAGAAACAAAGCAATTAATAGATTTCATTCTAGTTGGGTTTTTAATTTTTATACCATTCTTATTTTTAATTTTTTATAATACCTGATAAATGGCATGTGAGATTATATGCAGAGGAATGAATTAGAAAGCTTCTTCAAAAATAATTGAAATGATAGTGATTTTTTTAAATAAATGGTAATATGCTCAATAAAATAATTCAGCCCTAGATAAATAGGAAAGTCTTTGGAATAAAAATTAGGGTAATAATTTAACACTGTGAAAAGTAAGTATGATAAAGTACATCTGAAGGACGTTAATTACTTATGTGTATGTGAGCTATTGTTGGGCACATAATGGCTGATCCATTTGCCAGCGTAGGCTCACTGCTCCCAGTATTTTAACTCATTACTTAATAAATCTCTGCTGTGATACCTTGAAGAAAAAAAAGCTGCTTTTTAAAACATACTCCTATTTAATAGTAACTAGTGTTAAACAAAATAATTTTCACCCCATTATTACTTAAACAAAAGAAAGTGTTGGACTAACTAATATTTTCTATGTTTGGGACTAGCTAGTGTTCAAGAATTTCCAATAGGGTTATGAATATCACTTTCATTTCCAAAGGGAAAATGAGAAGGGCTATGATTGGACTACTTGTACAGTTAGACTTTAGAAGCTAATTTCCATGTACTAAAAAGTCTGTGAATCTCGGGAAATTTAGAAAAATAGAGGACCTTTTTTTTTTCTTCAGTGATTTGGGTCATGACCTGCCTATGAAGATATGCAAGTCACATTGCAAGTTCACCTTCCAGCTATCTCAAATCATCCATACTAAGTAAAGTTCTCCACTGGGAAAACTGATAATTATTCAGGAGTACTAACACAATTGGTTCTAAATAGCACAGTTACTTAGGATTTTTGGTTTCTAAAAATCACTCTTCTCAAACATTCATTTTATCCTCCAGACATATCCATGCTTCAAAGAGCTGACTGCTTACATATTTAGTTGAATAAGCAAATTGGTCATAATTAATCCAGATGAATATCTTCCTCTACGACTCTCTGAAAATCTTTCAAGCACAGGATAGTGCTGAGATTTTTTTACATGAAATCGAAATATTCTTAATGAATTAAGAAGTAAGCACGCTGATACTAAGGATAACATTTTATGAACGTGTGTGTGTGTGTGTTAATCGCTCAGTCATGTCCAACTCTTTGTGACCCCATGGACTGTAGCCCACCAGGCTCCTCTGTCCATGAGATTCTCCAGGCAAAAATATTGGAGTGGACTGCCATGCCCTTCTCCAGGGGATATGCCCAATCCAGGAATCAAATCTGGGTCTCCCACACTGCAGGCAGATTCTTTATGTTCTGAGTCACCAGGGAAGCTCAAACAAGTTGCGTTGGCCAGGAGTCAAACCCAGGTCAACTGCTTGGAAGGCAGCTATGCTAACCACCATACCACCAACACCTAGAAATCTTAAACCTGGTATTTTTGCCCTGAAACATTAAAATCAATTGGGAGAGTCCTATTTCACAGTATATTTTTTAAGTGGTACAAACAGTGTTAGCATTTTGAAAAGTGCTTCTGCTATTCTCTTAGAGATCACTCATTATTTTCTTACACCTAAGCAAACTGATGTGTGTTATTTACCTAGTCCTTGTAGGAATTTGAATTTGAAATGCCTGAATTCAATCATCTCTCAGGTATTTTTCTCTAAATTTCCTTTACCTAAACTTCCCATTTTGGGATAAGTGCCAAAAAATAAAATTTGAGGAAACTTGTGGCACCTTTGGTAACCTCTGAAATGTGGTTAATTGTATTCTAGTATCCTTTGAAGACTTTGAATACCCACAAAGAAAATAGTTGATGATTTAAATCTTTCTATATTATCTAGTTCTTTTACCTCAACTTTTTTCCTCCACTTATCTATTGCACCATCAGTTCAGTTCAGACGCTCAGTCGTGTCCGACTCTTTGCGACCTTATGAATTGCAGCACGCCAGGCCTCCCTGTCCATCACCAGCTCCCGGAGTTCACCCAAACTCATGTCCATCAAGTCAGTGATGCCATCCAGCCATCTCATCCTCTGTCGTCCCCTTCTCTTCCTGTCCCCAATCCCTTCCAGCATCAGAGTCTTTTCCAATGAGTCAACTCTTCGCATGAGGTGGCCAAAGTACTGGAGTTTCAGCTTTAGCATCAGTCCTTCCAATGAACACCCAGGAATGATCTCGTTTAGAATGGACTAGTTGGATCTCCTTGCAGTCCAAGGGACTCTCAAGAGTCTTCTCCAACACCACAGTTCAAAAGCATCAATTCTTCGGCGCTCAGCTTTCTTCACAGTCCAACTCTCGCATCCATACATGACTACTGGAAAAACCATAGCTTTGACTAGACAGACCTTTGTTGCCAAAGTAATGTCTCTGCTTTTTAATATGCTATCTAGGTTGGTCATAACTTTTCTTCCAAGGAGTAAGCGTCTTTTAATTTCATGGCTGCAATCACCATCTGCAGTGATTTTGGAGCCCCAAAAAATAAAGTCTGACACTGTTTCCACTGTTTCCCCATCTATTTCCCATGAAGTGATGGGACCAGGTGCCACCCCAAAACCAATAGGATTTAAGCAACCATAATGTATTATTTCTTATGATCCTGTGGATCCAGAATTTGTACAGGGCTCAGTTAGTTGATTCTTCTGCTCCATCTGCCATTGGCTGAGGTCACTCCCTCGGGTAGTTTAACTGCCCCAGCGCTGGACTGAAACACCCAAGAAGACATTCATGTGTCTGGCATTTCCTTGCTCCTTCACATGGCTTTTCTCTCACTCTCCTCTCGTCTCCCTTCTCTCCTTCCTCTTCTTTCCACTCTCCTCTCTCTCTACGTGTCATCTTTCCTCATTCAACAGTCTTACCCAAGTTTCTGTACAGCATGGTGGCTGAATTCCCCAGAAGGAGGAAGTTGTCAGTCCTCTCAAAGGCTTGGCCCAAAACTGGCACAATCTCACTTCTGCTACACTCTGTTGATCGAAGTAAGTCTAAAGGCCATCCCTGACTGAAGAAGAGGAGAAACAGAATTTGTCCCAATAGGAGGAGGGGATGAATGAATGGCAGCCATATTTAGAAATTATCTCCATACTTTCTGAGAAATCAGTTGTCTATTTGAGCATGATAAGAAAATGTTTTAGTCACACAAAATATTATTATTTTCCTAATTTCATTCGTTATCACCATGGAGAATGGTGTGCTAAAAAATATTTGGTTTGTATAGTAAGCTTTTGGTACATCTATACATACCTGTCTGTACTTCTTTTTAAAATTATTCTCAACTTTATAAGATCTTTTTTTGATGTAAAGTACAATAATCTCTGAAGAATGATTTCTAACATTGCTTCCCAGATAAACTAACTAAAAATCAAGCATATTGACTTTAATGTTCTGAAAAATAAGTTTAACTTTGAATTTGAAGAAGTTTAATCTATAGCTCTAAGTGGCTGAAGGGCTGGTACTAACAGTCTTTTCCTTTGGGCCTTTGTAAGATCTCAAAGAAACTTTATCATGCTGTGAAATGCATTATTCTCTAAGACCCATTGTGCGGGCTGATAAGACCAGAGTCCATTTGTTTTAAAAATATTCAGCCTTACTCTGCTCTCATTATTTCTCAAAAATACAAGGATTTAAGAGTTATTATTCCATGTTTGCGTCCTCTCAGTAGAGTTTCCGAGTCTTTTATGAGGTTAGGTTCAAAATTACTTCTAAATGTATTAATAATTAAATGATTTGTTTACAGGTTTTCTGTTGAAACAATTTTTGGTGCTTCTCCAAAAGAATAAAACCATGTAACAGAATATTCGTTGGCGCCAGACAGATTTGGGTTTAAAATTCTACTTTTAGGGCTTTTAGAATGGTATGGCCTTTACTCACTTTTAGAATGATAACAGGCTCACCTTTGGTGGTACGATGGATTAAAAAGATGTGTAAAATTTTTAGCTCAATTTTCAGACATAACATTCAGTGGTATGGCTTTTGATATTAAATTCTTTCAAGTCCAGACTTTTGAATAAATGTCCTTTTTTTAATCAGGTTGCTTATCAAAATTCAGATATAAAAGTAATGGTTATTTCAACTTCCCTAAGCATCAGTGAGATAGGAGTTTTGATTAAGCTTTTCTTTTTCATTAGAAAGAATGTGTTTACAATCACTAGTTTTCCAAAATGCTCCTTGAAAAGGGGATATTATAGTCAAATATATTGAGGAAATAAATATAATTAATAAAATTACTCTTAATTCTCTCACAGAAAACCATAATATACATTAAACACTCTAAAATATTTTGTGTAAAATTAAGAAATATCCTTAAATTATTTAACGGCATTTTATCAATTTTAGCAAAATTTAAATGTATAATAGTAAAATTGAACCATAAGACTGAAAAATAATCAACTACTGTATAATCTATGTACTTTGAGATCTATTTTTTTTTTTTTTACAGAAGTGGCAGTAGCATTTCTATTGGAAGGTATCCAATAAACTTAATCTTACACTAAATGGCCAATTTGGAGAAGGAAATGGCAACCCACTGCAGTATTCTTGCCTGGAGAATCCCAGGGTGGAGGAGCCTGGTGGGCTGCCATCTATGGGGTCGCACAGAGTCAGACATAACTGAAGCGACTTAGCAGCAGCAGCAAATAGCCAATTGGTTCACGACAATTCAGGATCATTATTAAGAACGTCAGTTTCTATATTTATTCTCCTAATGAATTTCGATATATTGTGTAAGGTTGTCTGCCTTAAACTAAAAGGTCCCAGATTAGTATGCTTTAATAGTTGCTATCCATGTATATCTGAGATAAGATAGGTATAAATGTTGAAATATATTTATATATATATATATATGTGTGTTTATCTTTATGATGATCTCAGTTTTCTTGGTATGTCTGCTTAATAGTCTCCCCCCTCAACTCCATAATAATGTAGAAATTCAAGGAAAGAGATTTCCAGAAAAATTAAATGATCCTTCTTATTAAATCAATAACTTCAAGTGTATACTCATGAATTTATAATTTCTGCCCATAGCATAGTTTCCTAGCCCATAAAACAAAATACTAATGTTTTATGATCATTGTTTCTTTAATTCTGTATACTTTCCCCCACTTATTAAGTCATCACTTCAAAAGGCAAATGTTTTCTATTCTGACATATATCACAGTATCTATTAGAGTAGTGGCACTGTAGAACAGGATAGCTTAGTAGGTGAGCAACGTAGATAAATGTGAAGAAGAAAAAGAGACAAAGAAAGGATGGAAAAGAAGGCAAAAAGGAGAGCAGGACAAAGAGAGAAGGGAGGAAGTGTCCAGGCTCATAACTGTTCTGAAGAAATCATCAGAAGTCTGCACATAACTAGCTAAGTGCCCTTTTCGGTTAAGAACCAAATAACAACTCCTGTGATGCAAGCTGATATGCAAAAAGACAACACCTAGATAATGAATATGTACAAATAAACTGTTAGTTTGCTTCTCTCATTAAAAGTGAACTCTTTGCTGGTAGGATCAGTGTCTTAACAGAGCATCCGGCACAAAGGTAGGTACTCTTCACATGTTTAAATGAATAATTTCATTAAGTATGTATTATAAAACATATGGTTTCATCTGGAAAAGGATGGTCAAGCAGTTAAAAAAAAAAGGAAATACTTAAGCAAACTTTGCATATTTCCCATGTTTAAGTACCCATTGAAGCTCTGCTGTCTTGATTTTTCCCGTCCGTGTTGTTTCGGATGAATCAGTGCCATAGCAGGGAGACTCCTTTAAAGTGCACCTCAAATGTGGAGACATCTTGCTCCCTAGAGCAAACAAACTTATCCTTCAGTATGACAGAAGACATCAATTTTAAGGAAATATTTGGGTGAAACCTTTCATCCAAGGAATCAATTTAGCTATGTAGAAATAGCTACCCACAAATGCATGCATCAATTTATTCTTTTTAGAGACGTTTGTCTAACACAGGTTAAATCAGAACAAGTCAACGAGGAAGCATATAAATTTGAATGACAAACAGAATACACTTCTCATTTTGTTGAGATTTTTCCATGAGATTAACATTAAAAAAAAAACTGCACACTCCATTTTTAAGAAAAAAGACTGTAGCTACTTCACAAACTTCACATATTAATTTTGCAATATTTTATGTGAGATAAAGCAAGATGAAAATTAAATATTAAGAGTTCAAGAGCAAGAAAGAGAATGTAATGGGCGGATATGGTTTTCTCCCTTCTTGGATGTCTTTAAAAAAAATTAATTTTCCAGAGATGGAAACATTGTCTCCCTAAGAGAACAGGATGCTTAATAACACTTTAAAAATACTGTAATTTAGCTAAAATAGAGAAGGAAAGGGGAAACAACTGAAAACTTCTCCATGGTAAAAGGAAGAGGGACAGAAAAATCACACACAGTACACTAGTTACAAGTTAAATCCTCTTAACTGATTTATTTTACCTTTTTTGTTGTTTTGTTTTGCTCAAGTAACCTATTTTAAAATGCATCCATGCATAGATTGCCCCTATTATTAATAGTAAATGTACATTTCAACCTGTCAAGTTTTTCTAGCTCCACTTTTCTAAGGTTTGTTTTTTTTTTAAAGGAAAAAAAAATTTAAAAAGCAAAGGCATTTCCTAGGGCACATGCTGCCAGACACCCAGCATTTATCTTATCTCAGTTGATGACTTTCCTTTTATCCTGAAATGATTTGACAATGACTCTATGATTTCCTGTACAAATTACCCTTTGAAAGTGGCAGTGGCGCTTGGCAGCGATCTTCACTTAATTACTGAGTGGATTATTAGCATACGGCTCTCCCCCCCCTTTCATTTCTTTATATCTTCTAGATTGCGTTGACAGTTCCCTTTCATTGCCTGCTTTAACTCACTGAATACTAAACATTATGCAGATTGCAGCTGAGAAGTACCCAGGCTACTCTACAAACCCCTAGTCTGCACCAAAACCTTTTTGATGGAGAGTAATTTACAGGTCAGAAATCAATAGTGTGTCTGGAAAGTGCATTTGTGGGTTTTCTTAATTTAAATTGAGCAGTAATGTTCAAAAGTGAATATTCTTCTGCGATCTTTCTGAAAAACAATTAGTTTTGTTCCTTCCTTTAATATCCTCTGTCTTTAAATAGGCTGAGATCTTGAGATCTTATTTCTCTTAAACGCCTTTCCCTACCTAACCTGCCGGGAAGGGGTTAAAGAGCCCCTTTTTTAGAAGTGATACGTTTCACTCCTTATCTGTTTCTGAAGTCAGGGGGCTGATAAGCTGACCTTCTCTGCATGTGTAAAGCGTTATTTATTGTTTGCCAGGGCAAGACAAATGCAAATGATAAATTGCAAAGATGTCTTCGGCACTCTCAGAAGGAACCTTCTCTTCTGTCTTGGCTCCCATCTTTTGGCAAAAATTTGCACATATGTCAGGCATTCTCCATCCAGAGCTTTATCCCTTTCCCCCACCACCCCCCTCCCTGAACTGCATTCTAAAGCATCTTCCACATTTCTCAGGGTATAGGGACATGAACCCCGTCCCATTTCAGCCGTATGGTGTAGCTTAGTTTAGACGGGTGTTTTTTGTGTGTTTGTTTGTTTCCTCTTCTTGGGAGGAAAATACAATATCATACATGAGTGATTTCAGGACTTGGTGGAAGTGACACCAAAGCAATAGGAGTCAGCGCGGGTGAGGAGAACAGCTGGGTGCTGACTGTGGCATCTCCATTCCAGGACCATCAACCACCAGCTTTATTCTTCTCCTGTTACATCTGCTATGAAATTTGGGTCTTCCAGGTGGCAGCCCAACATGCTGTCCAGTGCTATCAGGCCATTTAAATGCTTTGAGCTAATGCTGCATATCCATTTTCTAAACAAGTTAGCAGATACCATATGCAGCAATTAAAGTTTTATTGAGTGGTGCCTGCTTACCATACTGAATTTGGATTGGCTACCATCTGTCTCAAAGCCTGTGGTACCATCCCTGTTGCTTGAGAGAGCATTTGTAAGGATAGAAGATTTTTTCTCAACTTCTGAAGAAGCTGCTCGCATTATTTTTTATATGCAAGCCCACAAAAGTGGAATCGGTACAAGAAAAATACCAGACAATTAGAAGTTAGGATTGAATACATGTTTTTGAGTAGTATTGTCCACCACCCCAGAAAAACAGAATCTTGTAGCTTCCAGCCTGGCCATTTTTAGTATATATGTCTTGCTAAATATGTTATTTTCCAGACATACCTTCTATGGGAAACCCAATGAATCAAAATTAAGACTACACAAAGGACATGAATATTATTTTGCATTTGTAAGAATTAAGCATTCATTCTTGTTTTCTAGAAAAACTTTACCTGGAACCACAGAGGAAAATTAAAATATAAATTTTACATTTTACTCACTGTACGGGTAAAAATTCTGTGGAGACAGCTATTTAAGATCAATCAGAGCTAAACAAAGGGCTTTGAAGAAAGCATTTATTAAAATTTAAGTGACGCCTAAATACTTGAGCTGTGATGGTTTACTAATACATTAATATTTGATGTTTTCCCAGGCATTTTTATCACTGTATCTTTGAACTTCATGAATGCTGAGACAGAAAAACATATGATAGTGAAATTAAAAACCTCTTCAAAATTTTTAAATTCCCTAAGTGTTAGTGTAGTCTAATAGAATAAAGACTGGAGACCAAATCTGTTGACAAACTCTTGATTGCATAATCTTGGATATATTGTTTAATATTTCTGTGGACAATTTTCTCCATGGGAAAAATGAGAATAGTGCAACTCTATTGATTCTATTCTTTTTAATACTAACTTGAAAATTTCTGAGCTGAGGCTTTGAATCTTTAAAACACATAGCTGATAAGTGAAGAGAGAAATAGCTGTAGTTTTGTACTGGCTTTTATTACATCATATGGTGATTGTTCAGTAGGGCTTCCTCCCTATTCAGGTGCTGGTGAGCAATGTCAAATTTCATGAGTGACAAGTTCATAGCATTGTAGGCTTAAACCTTGCCTACTTAGAGGAAATGTGACATATTTGAACAAAAACACTGACTGTGATTCAGGAGACCTGTTTGCTCACCTCAGTTCTACTCTTCACTAGCTAGGAGAATAATCAGTTTGAGTTCTTTGGCCTGTTCTGTAAAATGGAGCTCAAAACCCATGTCCACTTCTTTAGGTTATTGTGAGACAAAAGAGTTTGTAAGAGCTCTGTAAATAATGGTTGAAATATGAAATGAAAATAGTCCTTTCAAATTGTAAAGTGCCGTCACAAATCATACCCATCTTTCAACTGAAGGTGAAATGTCATATCTTTAAATATTAAGGATCTTCCATCCTGAACCCAATAAGTAATGTATTTGTACCTGTCTAAAGACATTGTTCTCTAATTCTTATAACCTAAGAGAAAATATTCACAAAACCCTCTAATCATATTTGCTATTTGGTGTATGTGGTCTATGGAACTGAAGTTTCAGCATCACATGGGAACTTTTCAGTTGAGTTCAGTTCAGTCGCTCAGTCGTGTCCGACTCTTTCTGACCCCATGAATTGCGGCACTCCAGGACCTCTGTCCATCACCAACTCCCCGAGTTCGCCCAAACTCATGTCCATCGAGTCAGTGATGCCATCCAGCCATCTCATCCTCTGTCATTCCCTTCTCCTCCTGCCCCCAATCCCTCCCAGCATCAGAGTCTTTTCCAGTGACTCAACTTTTCGCATGAGGTGGCCAAAGTATTGGCGTTTCAGCTTTAGCATCAGTACTTCCAAAGAACACCCAGGACTGATCTCTCAGAAATTGCAAATTTGAAGTCTCTCCCAAACCTACTATATCAGATCTGCATTTAACAAGATCATCAAGTGAGTTGAATGAGCATTAATGTTTGAGACAAACTGCTCTTACAACGGCACCCACTCCAGTACTCTTGCCTGGAAAATCCCATGGACGGAGGAGCCTGGTGGGCTGCAGTCCATAGGGTCGCAAAGAGTCAGAAATGACTGAGCGACTTCTCTTTCACTTTTCACTTTCATGCATTGGAGGAGGAAATGGCAACCCACTCCAGTATTCTTGCCTGTAGAATCCCAGGGACGGCGGGGCCTGGTGGGCTGCCGTCTATGAGGTCACACAGAGTCGGATACAACTGAAGCGACTTAGCAGCAGCAGCAGCTCTTACAATAATTCTGATTCTTAGGAAATTTCTCATTTTTTAAAAAAATTAGAATATTTGCTTATAAAGATATTGTGAGACTTTAAAGATTACTAGCACAACCCTATCAAGAATAAAGACAATAAATCTAAACCAGGATTCATGTGATTTGCTTAAGATTAAATGTCTGGTTGATTCATTTATTTGTTCATCCAGCAATTACTGGGTGCCTATTGTGAACCGCACTCTGTCCTAGGCATGGAGGATTCTATTTAGAATAAAACATGACACCCAGTATCAGAGGGCTTGCAATCTGCTGGGGGAAGATGAAAGCTTCCACTCCTGTCCAGTCTTCCTTAGTCATACCACAGAACTCTTCTCTAAGAGATGTCTGATCCTGCCTAATAATTCATCCTTACCACTGTCTTGGAGAAGGAAATGGCAACTCACTCCAGTGTTCTTGCCTGGAGAATCCCAAGGACAGAGGAGCCTGATGGGCTACATGTATGGAGTTGCAAGAGTCAGACACAACTTAGCAACTAAACCACCACCACCACCACTGTCTTAAATCTATTCCAGACTCACATATTTATTTATCCCCACTGCTTTGACATTGGAAAACCTCTGCCCAATGAATTTGATGAAATCAAGTATCATTCTTTGGTTACTCACATATAAAAGAAAAATGGCTTATTGGTGAGCATTGTGTCATAACACTGGCAGATACATCTTATGGTATGTGCTTTTCACCTATTCTCCAACCCATGCTCACCCTTAACATAGAATTAATATTATTATCAATAACAAAAATAACATATATTGAAACCTCACCATGTGCCAGGCATGAGTCTCAGCGTGCCACTTGTATTTTCTCGTTTGATCATTACATCTGTTCCATGACATAAACATCATCCCCTTTTTACAGATGAAGTAACTGAGACATGGAAAAACTTGAGTAAAATAGCGATAGAAATATATTGGAACACTGGGTATTCTGACTTCAGAAGCCTACCTATGTATATAAAACCTTAAGGAAATTATTGTGCCTTTTGGAATAATTTCCAACAGGATAGGTTGTCTCTAATTGCATATTCTTTTCTTTTTGTCCTGAAGCTGGCAGACCTCCCACTGATGACAATGGGAGATCTAGACACATTAGTCCCAAGTAGCTCTTTCAAAAGAATTAAACAACGTGATGAAGATCTTAAACTTAATTAAAGTACTTTCATTTTCCTGACTGAAAGGTCAGTAGAAGCAAAGAGGAACTGCAGTTTCAATTATTTATTGACTGCACAGTGTTCTTCCTTCATGAACAGCAATTTGCTAATTTTTATAACTATGAATGTCTTGTAATAATTTTCTTTATTACACAACATTGGATGAATGCCCACGTTGCTCTCTTGCATTTTCACTGTAATGGTTTCTTCAAGTATGTGCTTCTTGTCTCTCCTGTTGCACACGCTCATCGTTGGGTCATTTGTCTGTAAGTGATCTAAACGTGTATTTAGATCTCAACGGCCAATTAGACGTTCACACCAAGGCCTGGTCATTCAAGTCAAAAGGGTGACTCTAACATTGGTCTAAGAGTTTTCTGGCAACCATTTAGTTTCTCATTACTGCTTCACTTTCACAATTGGACTCGAATGCTGCTTGGACAGAAGCCAAGTCTACAGAAGAGTAAATGATCTGAATCTAGTGAGTTACACATCAAAGTACCTTGTGTGTTGTCAGTATGGAAGAATGTAGTGGTCACTTGGTCTATAATTTCTAAATGCTTGTAGTCTTTTTTTCACTCCTTCCTGTTCCATTTATTAGTATCTCTAGAGAGGATGAGCTCAGAAATTGTGTTAAATAGCTGAGTATTGATGCTCTTAATAAAGCTTTATAATGCTGAAAATATTAATATAAAATAAAGCCTGAGGTTTATCTATACTTTCATTTGTCATATTCTTCATGACCTGAGGCAATCAAGTACTGCATGCTTTATTGTCAGGATCTCCTCAACATTAGAACATGAAAAGAATGTGTTTAGTTATGTATTGTTCATTTGAAATAGACACATTCTAGAACCTTACTATATTACTGTTTATCCCTCTCGTGAAAAATTCCTCTGAAAGCCTGGACCAGTTCCAAGAGGATTATGTAATTAAACACCAAAAGATCTTCTTATAGTTGTACCAAAAGTAGTCTCCTGGTATATGCCCCAAAGTCATATTGTGTATAGAGGCTCCAAGCAATTCCTTTCAATGAGCTAAAGATACCGGTCCATAATCAGTGTTTCCACCCTTTGGCCACTGCTTCCAAAGCTTGCCATTGATTGCAACTTTGCCCTTGGCTCTACAGATAGTTTTACTCTGATCTTTTGTTGCCAGTTTGATTTGTGGCTACATAGATCTCTCAACAATGTGGAGATATGTTGCATTACTTCAAAATCTTCTTTGAAAAATTTCTGTTCACCTGGATGCAATCTCATATTCTTTCAACAATAATTTACTAAGTATATGCTCTAAGAGATACCAAAAACACTCATGATAAAAATCCTTAACAATATCCATTGACTAAAATATATTATCAAAACTTCTTAGACTTGTATTAGAATCTCTTAGATTCTCCAGGATCTGGTAACCACCTGTTTTTATAGTTGGAATTCCAATTTCTTCCTACCTCCAACTCTCCCCTTCAAACAATCTGAGTTACTCTCTGTGTGAAATAGTAAAATAAAACACAAGTAAGACCTAAGCTGACAGGATGCATTAGTGGCTGACTCACACTGATTAGCAAGTTTGGGAAGCAGTCCGTGACTGTGAGGGCCTGTGCGCAGAGTGAGCTCTGGGAACTGGTGAGTATGCTGCAGTGCTCCTACGTGACTTTTTAGATGAGACTAGGTGACAAACTGGCTGATCTTCTCAGCCCCTAGAACTCAGTGATTTCATCAGCATCTCTTCTTCAGTCATTCAGTCCCATCTGACTCTTGGTGACCCCATGGACTGCAGCACGCTAGCCCTCCCTGTCCATCACCAACCCCCAGAGCTTAGTCAAACTCATGTCCATCGAGTCAGTAATACCATCCAACCATTTCATCCTCTGTGGTTCCCTTCTCCTCCTGCCCTCAGTCTTTCCCAGCATCAGGGTCTTTTCCAGTGAGTCAGTTCTTCGCATCAGGTGACCAAAGTATTAGAATTTCAGCTTCAGCATCAGTCCCTCCAATGAATATTCAGGACTGATTTTCTTTAGCATTGACTGGTTGGATCTCCTTGCAGTCCAAGGGACTCTCCAGAGTCTTCTCCAACACCACAGTTCAAAAGCATCAATTCTCTGGTGCTCAGCCTTCCTTATGGTTCAACTCTCACATCCATATATGACTACTGGAGAAACCATAGCTTTGACTATACAACCTTTGTTGGCAAAGTAATGTCTCTGCTTTTTAATACACTGTCTAGGTTTGTAACAGCTTTTCTTCCAAGGAGCAAGCATCTCTAGGGGATGGAATATTGGGAGGAGCCTCAGAAAGTAGGCTGGGGCCTCCTTGGCTCATATGCCTCTTTCCTTCTACCATGACTTTGATTTTATTCTAAGAATCTCTTAAATTTCCTCATACAGATATTCTTTATGAATTCAGATTGTACCTAATAATAGAAAGCATGCTTTTTACAGAATATGTATTACTGGAGCTTTGATTAGGCATGAGTTTGATTTGTATAATTATGATTTGTGCTCTAGGGCATGGCACTCCATACATTTCAAATCCCACAGTACCACTCCTTGCCTTTCCTTGATTTGCTTTCCTTAACCCTCACTGACCAGTGCAGGACAATCTCCAGCCTTACCCTTCCCACTCTGTTTTCAGTGATCGACTTACCCATGAGTGAGGTCATGACACCTAATGGCAATAAAGAATGTGCACCTCAAACTCTACATGTTCATTATCAAAGTACAATTGATCCTTGGACAACATAGGCTTGAACTGCAGGGGCCCACTTACATGCAGATTTTTTTTTTCAATAGTAAATACTAGTACATTGTCCTATACTGATTGACTCCAAGGATAGGAAACCATAAATATGGAAGAATCAGTTATATGAAGGGCAGACTATAAGTCATAAGCACATTTTCATCTGTAGGGCAAGTCAGAGCCCCCCACCCCAGCATTGTTCAAGAGTCAACTGTATCTGCTTAACATTCCTGTTCCCTCTTGATAAATAGAAAGACTTTTACTCACTTCAAATTAGAAATTTCTTTCACCTTTATGAATTATGTTCAAGTCTCATCAATTCTTGTCTGAAAAACTGAAGCAGAATCCCAAGCTCAAAAGAGGAAAGCAGAAAAAATATAAGTCTCTGTGGAATTTTTGGACAATATAAATTTTCAGACAATATATGGATAAATATATGAATTATATAATTATATAATCCAAGTCTTATCAATTATCTTTCTCAAGTATCTCTTGAATATGAATTGGTCACTACCTCACCACAACTACTTTTAGCTAACCATAAAATCTTTCTTCTGGAATAATGTAATAGGGTAGACATCACCCACTTACCTCTTTCGTTTTCTTCTTTTTTAGAATTCATGTGTCCTTTACCCAGATGGTCATCAGATGTCTCTCTGAATCATGACCACAATCATGTTTAACTATCACCTTTAATATATAGCTACACTCAGTCCTCCATGGCCTCACCCTGAACTGCTCCACATGCTGGAAGAACTCATGGAGGGTGGGGGAAGCATTCAACTGATCATGTCTCTATACCTTTCCCTTATTCTTCTGCTTCTGCCTAAATGTCCTCACCACTTTGTCTTCCTGAAAAACTTCCCCTCATTTTTCTAGATCAGGTTCAAATATCATCTCCTTTGTGAAATGATCCTGATTATATCTTATAATATCATGCCTTCCTCTCCTTTACATACACTTAAAATATGTTTTGTATGTCTCTACATTTCTGTTCATAAGGCAAAGAAAGTGATTTGAAAACAGTGCTACCAGGTTTCTTACCATTAGCATCTTTAATCATATAATATGTGATTAGAGGTTTCACAGCCAACATTTAAGACCCACTGCACTGCAAGCCATTCTCATCAGAATTATGTCTTCCTCAGATAGTCATCTGTTCAGGTTCCAAGGTGTCCTACATGGGAATAAGAGCTGCTGGGAAGACATATGGAGTTTGTTGAGCTGGGCACACACACACACACACACACACACACACACACAAAACCAAATCCATTTGTTATTGGCAATTCAAAAGTTATATGTCTTCCAGATGACTTTTAGATTTTTTCCCCCTACTTTACCCTTTTGAGCTTGTGCTTCCACTTCATCTTCTCAGATAATAATCACCATCAACCAATAATATCAATTTTTGCAGGTGACTGAAACTTCTTCATGTATACCAAGCACTGTGTAAGTTCTATAGGGATATAGTAGCCCTAAATTTTGAGTGAGGAACCCAAAAGTGAACTTGACCAGACAAGGAATAGAAACAGTGAATGATAAACAATGGTTAGTCTGTCCAACTCCAAAGCCATTGCTCCTAGCCACACCACTGTGCGCTTCCTTGAATCAACCATTAACTAAAGAGCCTTAATTTAAAAAATTCTTATTCATAATCTCTGAGTAAATACCTCTTGTCACCTTTGTCTTGATGGCAGAGACCCAGTGACGTACTGGGAACTCCCTGGAAAGCTTATCACACTGACTGTCATGTTAAACAGGCTCATATAAGACATTCAAGATATTTCTACAAAAGCCAGGCAGTATTATTTGAAACTTCACAGACATTTGAACCATTTTACTATGTTGTAGCATTTAAGCCAGTTTGCGCTTAAGGCTATTTTGCCATCTTTTTTGTTTGGTGAGTATGTTTGGAAAAATCTTAAAATATGGTCATAAGTCTTATTTAATCTAAAAGCATAAGGAAAAGGAGACTTTAATGACATTTTCTCTCTTTTTTTGAAAAAACTTTATCACAGTTGATTTCAAACACTGACAAAAGTAAAGAGAATATCATAGTAAATTCTAATGCTCCATATGTAAAATAGATAGCCAACGGGAATTTGCCCTATGGCTCAGGAAACTCAACAGGGCTCGATATTAACCTACAGGGGTGGGATGGGAAGGGAGATGGGAGGGACATTCAAAAGGAAGGGGATACATGTATACCTATGGCTGATTCATGTTGAGGTTTGACAGAAAATAACAAAATTCTATAAAGCAATTATCCTTCAGTAAAAATTAAGTAAATTTTTTTAAGAATGAAAAAAAAAATTCTAAAGCTCCTCTCCCACAGCTTTCAGTTCAGTTCAGTTCAGTTCAGTCGCTCAGTCGTGTCCAACTCTTTGTGACCCCATGAATCGCAGCACGCCAGGCCTCCCTGTCCATCACCAACTCCTGGAGTTCACTCAAACTCATGTCCATCGAGTCGGTGAAGCCATCCAGCCATCTCATCCTCTGTCGTCCCCTTCTCCTCTTGCCCCCAATCCCTCCCAGCATCAGAGTCTTTCCAATGAGTCAACTCTTTGCATGAGGTGGCCAAAGTATTGGAGTTTCAGCTTTAGCATCAGTCCTTCCAATGAACACCCAGGACTGATCTCCTTTAGGATGAACTGGTTGGACCTCCTTGCAGTCCAAGGGACTCTCAAGAGTCTTCAACACCACAGTTCAAAAGCATCAGTTCTTCGATACTCAGCTTTCTTCACAGTCCAACTCTCACATCCATACATGACCACAGGAAAAACCATACCCTTGACTAGACGGACCTTTGTTGGCAAAGTAATGTCTCTGCTTTTGAATATGCTATCTAGGTTGGTCATAACTTTCCTTCCAGGGAGTAAGCGTCTTTTAACCTCATGGCTGCAATCACCATCTGCAGTGATTTTGGAGCCCCCAAAAATAAAGTCTGCCACTGTTTCCACTGTTCCCCCATCTATTTCCCATGAGGTGATGGGACTGGATGCCATGATCTTAGTTTTCTGAATCTTGAGCTTTAAGCCAACTTTTTCACTCTCCTCTTTCACTTTCATCAAGAGGCTTTTGAGTTCCTCTTCCCTTTCTGCCATAAGGGTGGTGTCGTCTGCATATCTGAGGTTATTGATATTTCTCCTGGCAATCTTGATTCCAGCTTGTGCTTCCTCCAGCCCACAGCTTTAGCATTCATCAACTCTTGTTTCACCTATAACTTCTGTTTCTCCCCTCACTGAGTTATCTTGAAGAAAATCTCAGATATATCATTTCATTTATATGCATTTTAGAACTTATTAGTAACTTTCTTAATGGGAATACTATTATCTACATTTAAAATATTAACAATAATTCCTTATCGACATAAAATATGCAGTCAGTGTTCAGATTTCTTCAAAGTTTGCCTCATATGTACTATTTTCACAGTTGGATTTCTTCTAATTAGAATTCACAGAAGGTGCATAATTTTTATTTAATTAATATGTACTCCTAAGTCTCTTAATCTATTTTCCATTCTTTCTCCTTATTTTTTTTTTTTTTTTTTGCAGTTTATTTTCTGAAAAATCTTATCTTTTTGTCCTGTAAATTTGCCTTCATTTTCGAATTTGCTGATTATATCCCCTTAGGGCCATTTAGTAGATTCCTCTGCTCTTTGCATTTTCCATACTCTGGTGGATAAATCTAGGGGCTTAACTTAATAGGGTTTGATTTTCTTTTTAGGACGTGACTGCTTCATTGTAGTTAGTACTTATTATTAGATGTTAATAAGTTATGCTTATTATTAGATGTTTCATTGCCTTGTTGTTTTATTGTTGTTGTTTAGTCCCTAAGTTGTGTCAGACTCTTTGTGACTCCATGTAGCCCGCCAGGCCCCTCTGTTCATTGGCTCAGTATATCTTAATTCATCCCTTCGTTGTCTAGGGCAATCCTCTTCAAGGCTCTTGAGCCTTGTGACAGAATCCCAGTTGTCTTTCACAGGGTCCTCGTTTTCTGGCACAAGATGTTTCAGACTCATCTTGTAACTTTCAGTATTCACCCTTTGAATCAGCTGCTTGTCTAGGAAGCCCATTTTGAAGGAAGAAGTCATGTTTTTTTATAGGCCACAATATAGCATCTAAATTATCTCCAGATCTTTTTACCAGACAGAGGTGTTTTTTTTGTTGTTGTTATTAAAATGTTCTAATTGCTTGCTTGATTTACATCATGTATGTAATATATAATGGGCTTCCACGGTGTCATTAGTGTTAAAGAACCTGCCTGCAAATGCAGGAGACAGACATAGGCTTGATCCCCGGGTCAGGAAGATCCCCTGGAGGAGGAAATGGCAACCCACTCCTGTATTCTTGCCTGGAAAATCCCATGGACAGAGGAGCTTAGCAGGATAGAGTCCATGGGGTCGCAGAGTCAGACACAACTGAAGTGACAGCATGCATGCGCACACACACATAATATATAAATAATATATTTAATAATTTCAGAATAACAACAATTATAAGATGACTAAAAACTATTTTTTTTTGCTTACTATCCCCTTATGATATACGCCAGTAGAGAAATTTTTTTAAAAAAAGATAGAAATGAGCTTATTTACAAAACAGAAATAAAATCACCAAGTAGAAAATAAGCTTATGATTAAAGAAGGGGAGATAAGAATACATTGAGTTTGGAATCAGCATATATAAACTACTTTACATACTGAATAAAATAAATAAACTATAAGGGCCAATATATAGCACAAAGAACTATATTCAAATCATGTAATAGTCTATAATGGAAAATAATCTGAAAAATTATATATATATATACACATCACATTACTTTACACCTGAAACTAACACAGCATTGTAAATCAACTGTACTTCAATTTAAGAAAAAAGAGAGATCGAGATTCCACCAGAGATAAGACTATATAGGCAATTTACTGAGTTTAACTTAACTTGAAAAAACTCTTTAGGTCTTAAATATACCATCAGCTCCACATAGAGTTTAGTTCTTTGTTTAATCGTGCTTTTAAATTTTAAACTCCATTTATATTTTTCATTTTAATGTACCTTTGTTACTGTGCTGGGCTGTGCTTAATCACTCTGTGCGACCCAATGGATTGTCGCAGGCCAGGCTCCTCTGTCCATAGGGATTCTCCAGACAAGAGGAGTAAGTTACCATGCCCTCCTCCAAGGGATCTTCCCAACCCAGGGATTGAACCCAGATATCCCGAACTGCAGGCAAATTCTTTACCAGCTGAGCTACCCAGGAAGCCCATATATTCACGTGAAAACAGAGTTCCAAAATCAAATTAGCCAACAGGGTATATTCAGGAAAGACTAGCTTCTATCTCTGTCTTTTCCCCCATGTTCTTTCTCTCCTTTTAGAGATAGCTATTGGGGTGATTTTATTTTATCCTGCACTTGGAGTACAAAATGAAGCAACACAAAGTCTAGCAGAGTCATGTCAGAGAAAACACTGGTCACAGCAAATGCCGTTTTCCAACAAGCCAAGATGACTCTACACATGGACATCAGCAGATGGTCAAAACCTAAATTAGATTGATCATGTTCTTCGGGGCCAAAGATGGAGAAGCTCTATACTGGCAGCAAAAACAAAGCTTGGAGCTGACTCTGGCTCAGATAATCAGCTTCTTATTACAAAATTCAGACTTACTGAAAATGAGGAAAACCATTAGGTCATTCAGGTATGATCTAACTCTAATACCTTATAATTATACAGTGGAGGGGATGAATACATTCAAGAGATTAGATCTGGTAGTCAGAATGCCTGAAGAACTATGGACGAAAGTTTGTAACATTGTCAAAAACAATCCCAAAGGGGAAAAAAAATAAAATAAAAGGAGGCAAAGTGGTTGTCTGAGCAGGCTTCAACAGTATGTAAACTGAGAACTTCCAGATGTTCCAGATGGATTTAGAAAAGGCAGAGAAACCAGAGATCAAATTGCCAGCATCCACTGGATCATAGAAAAAGCAAGAGTTCCAGAAAAACATCTACTTCTGCTTTATTGACTACGCCAAAGCCTTTGACTGTGTGGATCACAACAAACTGTGGAAAATTCTGAAAGAGATGGGAATACCAGACCACCTTGACCTCCCTCTTGAGAAACCTATATGCAGGTCAGGAAGCAACAGTCAGAACTGGACATGGAACAATAGACTGGTTCCAAATAGGAGAAGGAGTATGTCAAGGCTGTATATTGTCACCCTGCTTATTTAACTTATATGCATAGTACATCATGAGAAATGCTGGGCTAGAAGTAGCTGGAATCAAGATTGCCGGGAGAAATATCAATAATATCAGATATGCAGATGACACTACCCTTATGGAAGAAAGTGAAAAGGAATTGAAGAGCCTCTTGCTGAAAGTGAAAGAGGAGAGTGAAAAATCTAGCTTCAAATTCAACATTCAAAAAACTAAGATCATGGCATCCAGTCCCATCGCTACATGGCAAATAGATGGGGAAACAATGGAAACAGTGACAAACTTGATTTTCTTGGACTCCAAAATCACTGCAGCCATGAAACTAAAAGATGCTTGTTCTTGGAAGAAAAGCTATGATCAACCTAAACAGCTATTAAAAAGCAGGGACATTAGTTTGCAGACAAAGATCTGTCTAGTCAAAGCTATAGTTTTTCCAGTAGTCATGTATGGATATGAGAGTTGGACCATAAAGTTGAGCACCAAAGAATTGATGCTTTTTAACTGGTGTTGGAGAAGACTCTTGAGAGTCCCGTGGACTGCAAAGAGATCAAACCAGTCCATCCTAAAGGAAATCAGTCCTGAATATTCATTGGAAGGACTGATGCTGAAGCTGAATTCCACCTGATTTGAAGAACTGACTCATTGGGAAAAAAATCTGATGCAGGAAAATATTGAAGGCAGGAGGAGAAGGGGACAACAGAAGATGAGACGGTTGGGTGGCATCACCGACTCAAGGACATGAGTTTGAGAAGCTCTGGGAGTTGGTGATGGACAGGGAGGCCTGGTGTGCTGCAGTCCATGGGATTGCAGAGAGCTGGACACAACTGAGTGACTGAACTGAACTAAGGAGGCTTTACAATAGCTGAGGAAAGAAGAGAAGCAAAAGGCAAAGGAGAAAGGGAAAAATATACCCAATTGAATGCAGAGTTCCAGAGAATAACAAGGAGAGATAAGACGGCCTTCTTAAATGAGCAATGCAAAGAAATAGAGGAAAGCAAAAGAATGGGACAGACTAGAGATCTCCTCAAGAATATTGGAGATATCAAGAGAATGTTTCAGGCAAGGATGGGCATGATAAAGGTCAGAAACAGTAAAGACCTAAGAGAAGCAAAACAGAAGAACTATACAGAAAAGGTCTTAATGACCCAGACAATCACAGTGTTGTGGTCACTCACCTAAAGCCAAACATCCTAGAGTCTGAAGTCAAGAGGGCCTTAGGGAGCATTACTATTAACAAAGTTAATGGAGGTGTCAGAATTCCCATTGAGCTGTTTAAAATCCTAAAAGATGATGCTGTTAAAGTGCCACACTCAATATGTCAGGACTGGAAACGGTCAGTTTTCATTTCCATCCCAAAGAAGAGCAATGCCAAAGAATGTTCATAGTGCTACTGTACAATTGTGCTCATCTCACATACTAGCAAGGTTAATCCTTCAAACTATACTTCAGCATTACATGTACTGAGGACTTTCAGATGTACAGGCTGAGTTTCAAAGAGGCAGAGGAACCAGAGATCAAATTGCCAACATTTGTTGGATCATGGAGAAAGCAAGGGAGTTCCAGAAAAACGTTTGCTTTATTGATTTTGCTAAAGGCTTTGATTGTGTGGATCACAACACACTGTGGAAAATTCTTAAAGAGATGGGAGTACCAAACTACCTTAGCTGTCTTCTAAGAAATCTGTATGCAGGTCAATAAACACCAGTTAGAATTGGACATGAAATAACTGACTGGTTCAAAGTTGGGAAAGTAGTATGTCAAGGTTGTAAACTTACATGCAGAGCACCTCATATGAAATGCTGGGCTGGATGAATCACAAACTGGAATCAAGATTGCAGGGAGAGATATCAGTAGCCTCAGATATGCAGATGACACCACCCTTATGGCAGAAAGCAAAGAGGAAGATGCCAAATAGAAGGGGAACAAGTCTAAGCAGTAACAGATATTATTTTCTTTGGCTCCAAAATCACTGTGAACAGTGACTGCAGCCATGAAATCGAAAGATGCTAGCTCCTTGGAAGAAAGGTATGACAAACCTAGACAGCATATTTAAAACCAGAGATGTCACTTTGCTGGCAACATTTCATAGAGTCAAAGCTATGGTTTTTCCAGTAGTCATGCATGAATGTGAAAGCAATTATAAAGAAGGCTGAGAGCCAAAGAATTAATGCTTTCCAAATTTGGTGCTGGAGAAGACTCTTGAGAGTCCCTTGGACTGCAAGGAGATCAAACTAGTCAACTCTGAAGGAAATCGACCCTAAATATTCATTGGAAGGACTGATGCTGAAGCTGAAACTCCAGTACTTTGGCCACGCAATGTGAAAAGCCAATTCATTGGAAAAGACCCTGATAATGGGAAAGTTTGAAGGCAAAAGGAGAAGGGCAGGGCAGAGTATGAGATGGTTAGAGAGCATCACTGACTCAAAGGACATGAATGTGAAAAACTCCCAGAGATAATGGAGGACAGAAGAGTCTGATCTGATGCAGTCCATGGAGTCACAAACAGGCACACATAACTTAGCGACTGAACAGCAACATATTCTATCATTATGACTTTAAATTTAAGAAATGCAGATATATTCATGGATTTTTGAGATAGCAGATTATTATACATACTTTTCTCTGTTTTTTTTTCTTTACTTGACATATTCTAAAAATCATTCTGTAACAGTTTATAGGTATATTGTTTATCTTTTAATAGATGCACAGTATTTTATTTTATGGATGTATAGAGTTTATTAACTGGTTCCAATTATGACAAGTATTTAGATTATTTCCATTACTATTGCAAATACTGCTATAATCAATTGTCTTTCATTACTCTATCTTTGGAATATATTTCTAGAATTGGAATACCTGAGTCAGATGGTAAACACATATGGTAATTTTGTAAATATTGCCAAATTTCCACCAATGATATATGAGAGTGCCTTCTTCTCTGTAGCCTCACCAACAGGTTGTACATTTTTATGCCATGCAGAAATTTTGGGTCCTTTCCTCAATTGATTGTTTGATTGATTTTTACATAATATGTATCAATCTTTTTCTTTATAGACTTTGGATTTTGAGTCATAAGTCCATAAAGAAAAAGATTGATACATATTATGTAAAAATCAATCAAACAATCAATTGAGGAAAGGACCCCAAATTAGGAAAGTTTAGAAGGCAATGGCACCCCACTCCAGTACTCTTGCCTGGAAAATCCCATGGGTGGAGGAGCCTGGTAGGCTGCAGTCCATGGGGTTGCGAAGAGTTGGATACGACTGAGTGACTTCACTTTCACTTTTCACTTTCATGCATTGGAGAAGGAAATGGCAACCCACTCCAGTGTTCTTGCCTGGAGAATCCCAGGGACAGGGGAGCCTCGTAGTCTGCCATCTTATGGGGTCGCATAGAGTCGGACATGACTGAAGCGACTTAGCAGTAGGAAAGTTTATGCATTCTCAGTTTACAGAAGAAATCCTCATGCAGCCTTGTAGTACTTAAGAAATTAATTATTTACAATGATATCTCTTATTCCACATGGAATTTAGCATAGTGGATAATATAGAATTAGATCCAATCTTGCCTGTTTGTATGGCTACCTACCTATTTTAACTTCATAAAAATTCCATCTTTTCATGACTAATTTGAAATAGCAATTTACTGTATACTAAAATTTCATATACAATGTTAGGTCTATTTGTGAATTTTGCAGCATGTTATATTAATTTATCCTTCTATATTCATGAGACTACTTATATTTCTTTAATTACAGAAGTTATAAAATGTATTTTAATCATGTAAGGTTGGTTCTACCTCATTGCTCCTATTTATCAGGAATCTTTTTTATGCTCTTTCAAATAAATTTCAAAATTACATTGTCTGAGCCCATAACAAAATATCATGGTGTTTTTACAGAATTTGCATTGAACTTAGAAATTAACTAAGAGAAAACTGACATTTTTATTGATAATGAGTCTGTCAATCCAAAACCATGGAAATTCCTGACCATTGTTTCAAATCTACTTTTCAGTTTTATAATTTTCCTCATATAGGTCTCGAACATTTCTTGCTAAGTATACTATTTTTATCATTATTAGATTTGATAGATATAGATAGAGATGTAAACATAGGGTATATATATATATAGACAGCAAATAACTAATTTAGTGACTTTTTCACCTACAATCATGTATTGTATTCCATGCCTGTATTTCATGTTCCTATGCCCTTCTGTCCACAGTATCACACTACTTTTTATATCACTGGCTTTTTCAGTGGGCATGTTGCTGCTGCTGCTGCTGCTGGCTAAGTCACTTCAGTCGTGTCCGATTCTGTGTGACCCCATAGACGGCAGCCCACCAGGCTCCCCCGTCCCTGGGATTCTCCAGGCAAGAACAGTGGAGTGGGTTGCCATTTCCTTCTCCAGTGCATGAAAGTGAAAAGTGAAAGTGAAGTCATTCAGTCGTGTCCAACTCTTAGCGACCCCATGGACTGTAGCCCACCAGGCTCCTCCATCCATGGGATTTTCCAGGCAAGAGCACTGGAGAGGGGTGCCATTGCCTTCTCCAGAGGGCATGTTAACCAACCACAAAAACAATACTTGTAGAAAGTGAATTGTTCAGCAACACAATGTGTGCACGTGCTAAGTCATTTCAATCATGCCCAACTCTTTGGCACACCATGGATTGTGGCCTTCCAGGCTCCTCTGTCCATGGGCCTCTCCAGGCAAGAATACTGGAGTGGGTAGCCATTCCCTTCTCCAGGCAATCTTCCCAATTCAGGGATCGAACCCAGGTCTCCCACATCACAGGTAGATTCTTTACTGTCTGAGCCACCAGGGAAGCCCCAGCAACACAGTAACAAATGCAGATTCCTTAAATTTCAGTATCTTCTCTAGTTCTTCTTTTTTTTTTTTTTCCCCTGGCTGTGCATCTTGTGGTATCTTAGTTCCCTAACCAGGGGTCAAACAAGTGCTCCCTACAATGGAAGTTTGGAGTCTTCACTACTGGACCACCAGGGAAGTCCCTCTAGTTCTTAATGAAGGGTCAAGATGCATATTTGTAATATAAGGAGGCACAACACAAACTATATGGTCTTCATTTCCTTTGTCCTTTTTTCTTCATTTATTCAAATTATTATCCATTATATTATTAGAAACCTTAAATATAATTAGGAGACGCATCTCAATATGCTGAGTATTTTTTAGTGAAGAATTGGGATTTTGGTAACCTTAATAGCACAAATTTACGATGTTGACCAAATTAACTATAACTTGACTGTTATTTTACCAAATAAATAAAAATTTCAACTGGCTAACTTGAGAATTTCTTCTTAATGTATGTTTTTTTTTTTTTTTCACTACAGATTAAATTTCCATACCTCCTATTCTGATATTTAGTGACTGAAAATGATTTGCTGGGGGGCTTCCTTGGCAGCAGTCCAGTGCAAACAATCTAGAGTGCTACAGTTCTACACTAAAAACAGGCTAAATTAATCTTAATTATCCTTTGGCTGATCCTCCTGGCTTCAAACTGATTCATTAGTGCCCACATATACAGTACAACAAAGGAAAGAATTTTTTTTCTCTTTAAGATTTTATTTCCCAAAGGCTCTTTTTATTTAAAAACAGGTTGCCACCACAGCATAGTAGATTACATTGCTGTCCCCAGTCCTCTGCTGTCCCGGCGTCAACATGCTTCATTGTGCTGGAGTGAGCTTTCTCATCTCTTGACCTTAATCAGTGGCTTATGACAAGAAATGGCAAAATACCATTTCTGAACCTAGAACTTAAGAAGCCTTATGTGATTCTTTATGCCCTCTTGCAGCTCTGCTATTGCCATAAGAAAAAATATATCCCAACTTGCTCAAATTCTCACGCTCAATTATGGTTCCAATCACCAATTCTAATGTGTGTTGGGAAGAGGCGGGGGAGTTTCCCACACCACCAAGCGGTTCATAGGCCCCATTTGAATGTCCTACCATTCGACTCAGTTCTGACACTATCTACCCAGAGAGAGCATCTGAGTCTCTAGATGAAGACTGCCCCCACCCTGTTCAGATACCAGTCCAGGCTGTGACCTTGCTTCTGACGGACTGGCTACAGACTAGTTTCTAAGAGACCCTTTCTTAGGTTTTATTAATTTTCTGAAGCAGCTCACAGAGTTCAAAGAAACATTTGACTTGCTGGATCACTGGTTTATTATAAGAGATTTTCAATCGGGAACAGCCAGATGGAAGAGCTGCCTAGGGCGAGGTGCAGCATGAAGATGAGGAGGGTGACCGGCAAAGGGTGAGGAGCTTGATGCCCTCTCCAGGTGCCACTCTCCCTGCTTCTCCAGCTGTTCACCAGCTCAGAGGCTCTCCAAATCCCACCCCTTTGGTTTTTGGAGAAGAAAATGGCAGCCCTCTCCAGTATTCTTGCCTGGAAAATCCCATGGACGGAGGAACCTGGTAGGCTACAGTCCATGGGGTCGCAAAGAGTAGGACATGACTGAGCAACTTCAGTTTCTTTCTTTCTTTCTTATTACATAGGCATGGCTGATTCAATCATTGACCTCAGCCTCTCTCCTTTACCTGAAGGTCAGGAAGTGGCACTAAAAATTCCAACCCTGTAATCACATTACGTTCATGGCAACCAGCCCCCATCCTTAGGTATGGCTGCTTGTCATCCCATTAACATGACAAAAGACACCTTTATCTCCCTCATCACATAGAAAATTCCAAGGGCTTTAAGAGCTCTGGGCCAGAAATGGGAATGAAGATCAAATATACACTTCTTATTACAGATCACAATATCACACTAATGCACGAGGACAAGGAGAATAAGAAACATAAGCAAGAGTTGCCCCAGCTGCCTCACAGATCTGCAGTGCAGAAGACAGCTGTCCCGGGTGCCCCGCATGAAGAACACCACGTAAAGAGGCCCCAGCTACAGCAGGAGGACTTCACTTGACCCACAGACTCACAAGGTTATAAACTGATGGTTCCATAAATCCTTGAATGTTAAAGCTGTTTGTCACACAGCAGTAAATGGCTAACTCAGCAATTAGTCACATCTGCACACCAAATTCTGACTTAGAGTCTTGGGCTTTTCTTTTTCTTTCACCCTCTAATTCACTCAGTCGTAACCCCTATAATGTTTCAGCGGTGTCACATTCTTTCCATTTTCTCTATCATTGCTCTATTCATGCCTTATCATCACGTATCTGAATTATTGCAATGATCTTCATACTGGCCTTTGATTTCCTTTCTCTTGAATCCATCTTTCTCAGAGATACCAAAGTAGTATTTTGTTTATTTTGTTCTGCAAATTACAGATCTGATCATGTCCACCCTTTGCTCAGAAACCTTAGATTAATGCCTGCTAAATCACAGTACTTTTTCCTCACCTTTTTCATAATGGATTATAGTCACAAGTTTTCCTGTGGTATCTAAAGAGGGACTTAATGTGAGTGTTTGCAATAGCCCTTCTCCAACAGCACAAACTGTCTTCCTCTTAGCCTTGTGCTGGATGATTTGTCATTGTGCAAATACAACTCAATAACCAAAATCAGGCTTCTATCTCTCCAATTTTACCTTCTATTATTTTTCCTCTACCTCTGCTGAATCTATTATGTTTGCCTCACTGAACTAGCTTCCTTATTCCCAGAGAGGCTTTTGTTTTCTATAGTAGTGCTCAGCCCTCTGGGCCTCAAGGTCAAGCTGAAAAATTTCTCTTTGCAAAGATTTGTTTAACATCTTCTTTGACTCCTCCTCCAAGGTGCCACTATTCTGGATGTCAACAGAACTTCAGTCTTATCATACTGATATTACATTTATTTGCATCATCGTATTTCTTGCTGAAGTGTCTCCTACTTAGAAGAATGAACTTCGTCCTACTGACCAGGGCTAGCACAGTACTTGACCCTTCGTAGGCATAGTACTGAAATGATAGATAAAACTACTCCTACAAAACCATCCAAGTGATACTTGAAAGTCTGTGGTGCAAGGTTTTCCTGCTAAATAGGATTGAATAAGATTTATTTTATTTTCTTATTAAAAATTCCTTTCAACTTGAAATTATTTAGAAATCAGAGACTTGATGAAGCTCCAGGGATACTCTCATGGAGGAGTATAATTTGTCAAATTAAATGAGTTTTCAAGGTAGATTTTACACATGCTAATTAATAACATTTAAAGGAATGCCTGATTTAATAAGACAATTGCACATGCAAAAGTGTTTTAATAAATTAAAGTCAGAGAAAACTGATACCAAAAATGTGAATGCAATTATCATTTGACCATTCTTATCCCAAAGTTATAAGTATTCAACAGGTTATTTACGCAACAGAATGAAGAAAATAATTTTCAGCTTTGGAATTATTATATAATCACTTCTAACAAATAGGGGCTTCTCTGGTAGCTCAGATGGTAAAGCATCTGCCTGCAATGTTGGAGACCCGGATTCAATCCCTGGGTTGGGAAGATCCCCTGGAGAAGGAAATGTCAACCCACTCTAGTACTCATGCCTGGAAAATTCCAAGGACTGAGGAGCCTGGTAGGCTACAGTCCATGGTGTCACAAAGAGTCGGACATGACTGAGTGACTTCACTTTCATTTTCTAACAAATACAGGCATTATATTTGTATAATGTACATACTACATTACTATAATATATATTACATATATATTATAACAAATTTATTTCAAAAAGGAAAGAAATAGATGTATCATTTAATAGGTTAAATATAAAATAAGCTCACTATTGAATACACACATGAGCCTATAGGTACTAATTATACAAGATGTAGTAGTAAAGCTTGGAAACAGCAAAAAGTACTACCTGTTCAGTTATCACCATAGTTAATGGTTCAGAAAACAGAGCACAAGATCTCTTAACATGATTTATGCTCTCCACATCACTACTCTACCTTGATAGAATGATCCTATTCCTTAACTCAAAGTTTCAGAATCCTGCTTTTCATCTCGTGATAAATTTGAAGATAAAGTATTGTCTCTTAGATGGAGAATGTGTTAATTAAATTTGAGGTTCTGGGTATAATGAGAGCCCAATGGAGGTTTGAAAATTCAGATAAGGGCAGAACCAAGAGAATAAGGTCAAGCTCATATCTCTAACTGCTCCTGGGAAGTTAGGAAGAGAGGAAAGTTTTAAACAAAGTCATCTATTATGATCACCTGTTTTTTCTGAATCACTTGCATTTTTCTCTCTTGCTTAAAAGCAAAGTGTAAATTTCTAACAACAGGTATTCAGTTCCCAGAAAAGTGTTCTCCCAAGTGATGTGCACAGAACAATCCACAATGGCAGGAAAATAAAACACTAAAGCTTCTTTATATGTATATGTTATCTTATCGTCTTTAGTTCAAATGCTCTATTATCACCTGTTTGCAGTATATGTATATATTTAATCACAGTATAATGGGCATTTTTCCTAAAAAAATAAATGTATATTGGAATATATCACTGTAGATTATTTTTATGTACAACACACAATCCCAAAATTTTGGAAGGAATACACAATATAAATCAGTTAGGTTTGGAAACAATCGTAAAGTTCAAATTTACATATTTTTAATGTACAACAAAGAATTTCATTAAGATTTACTGTATGACACATATGACTCTCAGCAAAGGCCTCTCTTGATGCCTTTCCTTACTCCTTTGATTCAGAAGATCAAGTGTCACATTTATTATACAACATATACTCTGGAAGACTGCAAGAAGACTGGGAGCTTGTTTCTAAAGCATACTGAAACATACAGAGGTCTTAGGACGCACAAGTAAGCTGGTTTAAAGATCACATTACTTAGTACTAACTGAACAAATCCTCACAAAAATGGATAAGTGGCTTCTTCCCAAAAGCACAAGGAAAAACAAGTAACTGGCAATTTTGGTATTTTGCCAAAATTAAGACACTGGCAGAGTTAATATTGTTTTACCCCTGGCATGATTGTACTATCTGTTCCATGCCAACATATAGACAATGGCCATGTAAGCGAATATGACAAGAAAAAAACTGGATATCCCAAATTACGGACAGACTATTTAATGAATGTCACAAATCCATATTACTAAGGAGGAACTGTGCCCTAAATTTATATTACATCCTAAGATATTACTCTTTTACTGGCTCACTGTATACTTTTCTAATTTATAAATTATATCTTTCAAAATGTATATAATTATATACATGAATAAATAAATATGTGTAAATAAATGGTTATGATTACATAAATAGTATGCCTCAAACTATATTTATTACTGGGAATACATGCTTTAAAATTCTTAATAGATTAGAGTGAGTAATTAAAAATTTGAATACTAGAACTCTAGAGAATATAAAACTCTGCTTTAATGTTCTTTAAAGAGCTGTTATGTGAGTAGCTACCTTTATAAACCATATTAAGTGTGTGACGGATAGAATATTCGATGCTGTTGCTATTGTTCAGTTGCTAAGCCCTGCCTGACTCTTTGCGACCCCATGGACCGTAGCACACCAGGCTCCTCTGTCCTCCACTGTCTCTCAGCATGCCTACATGCTAAGTCAATTCACTCATGTTCAACTCTTTACAACACTATGAACTATAGCCCAGCAAGCTCCTGTATCCATGGGATTCTCCAGGCAAGAATATTGGAGTGGGTTACCATGCCTTCCTCACTGTTTCTTGGGGTGTGCTCAAATTCCTGTCCATTGAATCAGTGGTACTATCTCTTCCTCTACCACCCCTTCTCCTTTTGCCTTCAATCTTTCCCAGAATCAAGGTCTTTTCCAGTGAGTCAGCTCTTCATACTTTATCACTGGGGAAGGAAATGGCAATCCACTCCAGTATTCTTGCCTGGAGAATCCCATGGACAGAGGAGCCTGGCAGGCCATGGTCCATGGGGTCACAGAGTCGGACACAACTGAACTGACTAAGCATGCAGCTCTTTGCATCAAGTGGCCAAAGGATCGAAGCTTCAGCTTCAGCATTACTCTTTCCAATGAATATTTAAGATTGATTCCCTTTAGGATTGATTGGTTTGATCTCCTTGCAGTCCAAGTGACTCTCAAGAGTCTTCTTCAGCACCACAATTCAAAAGCATCACTTCTTCGGCACTCAGCCTTCTTTATGGACCAACTCTTACATCTGTTTATGACTACTAAAGAAACCATAACTTTGACTATACAGACATTTGTCTGCAAAGTGAGGTCTCTTTTTTTAATACATGTCTAGGATTGTTATTGCTTTCCTTCCAAGGAGCAAGCATCTTTTAATTTCACGGTCACAGTCACCATCCATAGTGATTTTGGAGCCCAAGAAAATAACATCTGTCACTGTTTCCACTTTTTCCCCTTCTATTTACCATGAAGTGATGGGGCTGGGTGCCATGATCTTAGTTTTTCTAATGTTGAGTTTCTAGTCAGCTCTTTCACTCTCCTCTTTCACCCTTTTCAAGAGGCCCTTTGGTTCCTCTAGAGTCATATCATCTGCTAATCTAAGGTTGCTGACATTTCTCCTGGCAATCTTGATTCCAGTTTGTGATTCATTCAGTCTGATATTTTGCCTGATGTACTCTGCATAGAAGTTAAATAAGCAGGGTGACAATATACATCTGGGTCATTGTTGTTCAGTCGCTCAGTCGTGTGTCTGACTCTTGGTGACCCCATGGACTTCAGCATGTTAGGCTTCCCATTCTTTCACCATCTCCTGGAGCACCGGACTTTACTTTCACCACCAGACACATTCACAACTGAGCATTTTTCCTGCTTTAGCCCAGCCACCTCATTCTTTCTGAAACTATTAGTAATTTCCCTCTGCTCTTTCCTAATAATATATTGGACACTTTCTGACCTGGGGAGCTCATCTTCTGGCGTCATATCTTTCTGTCCTTTCATACTATACCAGGGGCTCTCCAGGGAAAAATACTGGGCTGGATTGCTAGTTCCTTCTCCAAGAACGTTGGAATATAGTGCTCTTTGTTTTTAATAGTTTTTATCTTACATAGTAGCTCTGAAAACTTCATTTTTTGACTTCATTTATTTCTTTATTGGCTGTGCTGGATTTTCATTTCTGCGTGGTCTTTCCTCTAGCTGTGGCGAGCAGGAGCTACTCTCTACTTGCAGTGCACAGGCTTCTCATTGCGGTGGCCTTTCTTGATGCTGAGCACAGGCTCTAGAAGTCACTGCCTTCAGTAGCTGCACCACACGGGCTCAGTAGTTGTGGGTCCTGGACTCTAGAACATAGGCTCAATAGTTGTGCACAGACTTAGCTGCTCTGTGGCATGTGGAATGTTCCCAGCCTAGAGATCAAACCTGTCTCTTCGGCATTGGCAGGTTCCCAGCCTAGAGATCGAACCTGTCTCTTCAGCATTGGCAGGTGGATTCTTTACCACTGAGCCACCAGGGGAGCCTCTGTACTACTCTTTTGATTTGAACTGGAACTCAGCTTATTTACCTTTGGCACTCGGTTTTTCTGTGGGGTTGACTAGGTCCTCTGAAAGTCCAACTCACCTGTACTGAAACCTACAAAAACATAGTAATATTGACAGATATCATTTATAACTCTTGACCTCCAAGAACTAACAGTCAAGTCAGTTAATAGGAAAAAAACATAATTAGCATTTAAATGTTAATCTTTTAAACATCATTTTATACACTAAGGAAAATTTTTTAAGTAAGATATAAGAATAGAATTGAATTAAATTGCCAGACCTCAATTGATCATTTTCAATTTTTTAAAAACCAGAAATTATAATGACACCTAGCTTTTTATTTCATATGAAATTAATATATTAATAAAATAGTACATAGTTTTTTTCTTCTCTTGAAAAACATTAGGACTAAGTTTTTACTGCTAAATCATTAACTTTTAAAAGATAATGATATAAATGAATATTATTTAGGAATAGTGAAAAATTACTGGCCCAGAAAATGAAATGAATTTTAAACTGTCCTATTAAAGAATGCAATTTTACATCAAAATAAATGTTTTCTTAAATCAAAACGTTGTTTGTGAAGCACTCTCTATAAATAAATTTTAATTTTTTTCTTCAGTTGAGGAATCATTTGTTCAACAAACTAAAATAAGGGCATGATAAACATCTCAATAATACTTTTAGCAAATCTGTACACTTTCTAGATGCTTTTTATGTTACCAAATCCTTCCTGGCCCACCTAAAATCAACTCCTTTGTAGTCATAAATCATTTCTAGTTTGAGTGCAGATATTTTTCACTCCTACATGTAGCCTACTCTACTCTAGTGGGAAACTTCTCATAATGTTTCCAGTGTGTGTTTTTATTCTGTGTTATGTGCATATGTAATATGGGGCATGAAGTACAGTTAAGGAAAATGAAGTGAAGACATTCTCTTATATCAACAACCTTTTCTTGAAGTACTGGCAATTAGTACCAAAGATTACATCAGCTTCATAAAATTCAGACAGTTAAAGAAAAGCACAATATACAATGAGCCACATTACTGAAGGAACCAGTCATAAGTTAGAGAGAGCAGTTAATTCTTTATGATTTAAAATTTGAGTGTTCCTTAGTGGAACATTCCTGCCTTTCTTGGCCTCTTTCTTTTATTTAGAAGTCCAAATTTGGTTGCTTCACTGCCTATTAGAATCTAAGGGAGAAAGTAGGAAAAGAAAGTAAAGGAAGTAAAATTCGTATCAGTAAAAGTACCTATTAGCAATTCTCATTTAAAATTGGGTAAGAAGAGATAGTGAAATAATTTGCTAAACTGAGATTTAGGTTTTATCTCATTGCCCAGGATGATGCAATTTTTACTCTCAAATAAAGAAATCAGGCATTCTTAGTTTGTTGTTATCTGTTGGGATTATAGAAGGAAAGCTTTGTATTAATCACAAAATAAATGTATGCTTGCCTCCAAGAGGTCATCAGATGAGGATGAGGGACCAAGTTTGCAGGTCCAGACAGGACACAGAGGCTCCTCTATGTCAACTACTTTACGCTAACACCAATTAAGACTTGATCAAGAATAAGCTTCCCTGGTGTCTCAGACAGCAAAGAATCTACCAGCAATTCAGGAGACCTGAGTTTGATCCTTGGGTCGGGAAAATCCCTGGGCTACCCACTCTCATTGTGACCCTACAGTCAAGTAGACACAGAACAAGCACACTGAACACTTCTGATTTAGAGTTCCATGAGGTGCCCAAGCTGCCCCTCATTCTCCTTCATCCTCCTGGCTGCATTTTTCTCTGTGATATTTAATCCCATCTGCTTTACTTAGTTTTTCCTTTGTTTTTAGTTCACCTCCCCCTCTAAAATGTAATCTTCAGGAGGGTAGTGATGTTTGTCTTCATACTCCCTGCTGTATCTCCTGCTCCAGTACAGGGCCCAGCATATCAGTTCAGTTCAGTTCAGTCACTCAGTCGTGTCCGACTCTTTGCGACCCCATGAATCGCAGCACGCCAGGCCTCCTTGTCCATCACCAACTCCCAGAGTTCACTCAGACTCACGTGCATCGAGTCGGTGATGCCATCCAGCCATCTCATCCTCTGTCGTCCCCTTCTCCTCCTGCCCCCAATCCCTCCCAGCATCAGAGTCTCTTCCAATGTGTCAGCTCTTCGCATCAGGTGGCCAACATAGTGGAGTTTCAGCTTCAGCATCATTCCCTCCAAAGAAATCCCAGGGCTGATCTCCTCCAGAATGGACTGGTTGGATCTCCTTGCAGTCCACGGGACTCTCAAGAGTCTTCTCCAACACCACAGTTCAAAAGCATCAATTCTTCGGCACTCACCCTTCTTCACAGTCCAACTCTCACATCCATACATGACCACAGGAAAAACCATAACCTTGACTAGACGGACCTTTGTTGGCAAAGTAATGTCTCTGCTTTTTAATATGCTATCTAGGTTGGTCATAACTTTCCTTCCAAGGAGTAAGCGTTTTTTAATTTCATGGCTGCAGTCACCATCTGCAGTGATTTTGGAGCCCAAAAAAATAAAGTCTGACACTGTTTCCCCATCTATTTCCTATGAAGCGGTGGGACCGGATGCCATGATCTTCGTTTTCTGAATGTTGAGCTTTAAGCCAACTTTTTCACTCTCCACTTTCACTTTCATCAAGAGGCTCTTTAGTTCCTCTTCCCTTTCTGCCATAAGGGTGGTGTCATCTGCATATCTGAGGTTATTGCTATTTCTCCCGGCAATCTTGATTCCAGCTTGTGTTTCTTCCAGTCCAGCATTTCTCATGATGTACTCTGCCTATAAGTTAAATAAGCAGGGTGACAATATACAGCTTTGATGTACTCCTTTTCCTATTTGGAACCAGTCTGTTGTTCCATGTCCAGTTCTAACTGTTGCTTCCTGACCTGCATATAGATTTCTCAAGAGGCAGGTCAGGCGGTCTGATATCCTCATCTCTTTCAGAATTTTCCATGGTTTACATATAGTAGGTGCTAAATAAATATCTGTCAAGTGTAAATGGCACCTGCTGTCCACTTCTTTGCCTATGAGGCCAGAAATACACAGCTGCCACACTGACATCACAGGTGTCCTCCAAGTGCCTTCCCCACCGTTACAGTTTGCAGAAGTTTAGCAGACAGGAAACACTGGGTGGGGAGCTCACCCCCTTCCTACTTCCTCAAACCTCAGTAAAAATGGCCTGGGAAAACGAAGCCAAGCTACAGTTTCTAAAATAAAGTAGAAAACATAAATGTCTACTTGTTCTTGAAAATGTTAGTCACTCGGTCGTGTCCAGCTCTTTGCAACCCCATGGACGGTAGCCCACCAGGCTCCTCCATCCGTGGAATTCTCCAGGCAAGAATACTAGAGTGGATAACTCAGGGATCTCCCCAACCCAGGGATCAAACCCAGGTCTCCTGAATTGCTGGCAGGTTCTTTGCTGTCTGAGCCACCAGGGAAGCTTATTCCTGACCAAATCTTAATTGGTGTTAGCTTAAAGTTGTTGACACAGAGAAACCAAAGAACTTTGATAAAGGCTTGGCGATCCAAACACAACACTGAAGGCTCAAGATGGTGCCTTGGTTCCCACTGCCATCGCTTCCAATCCAAACAGAGGTGCCGTCTCATAATGCTTTCCACACTGGAGGCACAGCTACCTTTAATGGCTAAAGTCACAGCTACCCTTGAAAGACAGTAAGGTTGTCGAAGTCACCCTGTTATTCTCATAACACTGCTGAGTTGAGTGTTTCTGTCAGTTTCAGCTGAGAAAACTGATGTTTTGAGAGGGTGATTGGAGCTCCAAACTTAACAGTTTCCAGTGAAACTGCTTCTCCTCTCACATCCTACTCTGGAGTCTCAACTGCTTACAGCTCCTAAATGCTAAGTTTTGTTATTCTTCCCATTTTTCAGAGGGAAATCAAGCCTCACGAAGCTCAAATGGTTTACTCAGAACAACAGAGTGGATGGGAAAGAGCTGCGATTCCAAATTCACACTCATAACCACCTTACTGCCCTGCTTCCTACTGTCTCCTCATGCAGAACCTGACAAAAAGAATGCAACATACCTTTGTACAGCATATTAAAATTACAAAACCTTCTCACACATTATCCCATTCAATTTGAGCAGAGATTAAAATATATATAAAATGATTATGCAAGCAACCCCAGACTTAATGTCTCAGAGAATAAACAGAAAAGGCAGCTAAAGTGATGATGACTATTTCCCTCCTTCCGTTGAACTGGCAGAAGCTGGAGACCACAGTGAATCAACTGGGAGACCTCTCCAATACCTCTTTACTTTCTCTCAGCTTTTTGGCAGTTTTACATTCATAGTTGATCCATTGTCTCCTGAGTTCTGGATAAAATGCGATTTAATTAGGAAATTTCCATACACACTCACTCTCTCTCTCTACATTGAATTATACTAGGTTAGATCCAGGAAATATCAAGTGCCAGTGAAAAAGCACTTTGTCTTAAGATTATGTGTGTGTGTGTGTGTGTGTGTGTGTGTGACTTTTTAGCTGGTGTTTTTCATAAGTGTCAAAAAACTGGATACATGTATATGTATGGATGATTCTTTTTGCTGTTTGCCTGAAACTGCCACAACACCATTAAGCAGCTGTGCCTCAATACAAAATAAAAAATTAAAAATATAGAAGTGTCAAAATAATCTCTTCCTGTAGCATAGAAGTATCTGATTTTTCATAGACTGGGTAACAAGATTGGTGGAGCTAGGGTTTATGCTCATAATTACAGCCCTGGGATTCACCTTTCAGAGAGGCACCATTGGAAAGAGTTCATGCAACCCTAAGTATTAAATCAAGGCTAGAGGAAGTCCCTTGCTATGAAGAGGGGTTCAAAATGCTCAAAAAAAAAAAAATCTCTTGGTAGCTGAAGCCCATTTGCCAAAACCCAGAGCCTTGAGCTGGGGCAGCGCTTGGTCCTTCTCCCCTGTATGTGTATCTCTGCACACAGTTGTGTTATGTACACAATTGTGTTATTGCGTTATGTGCAATTGTGTTATGATCAACAGATGCTGCTTAGCAAATGATTTTGGGGTCTATTTGGCATAAGTCTGAGCAGGAAGTCAGTTGCTACAAGGCAGACAGTGCTAAGCCTACTGAAGAGATCCCTTGGGACAGGAACAAAAAATGTCTAGTGGGTCCAGGCCCCCATGGGCACTGACTGGAGTCTAGTGAGGCTTCTGGAATCAATCTTACAAGCACTTGATGTCTGACAGAGGAGGGCACATGTTTGAAAAGGAGTAACCCCTGTTACTAAGTTGCCAGGGTGGTTATCAAAGAACAAAGAAATAAGAATTTCACCTCTAGGAAGTCAGACCTTGGTTTGCAGTCACCTGTGAGGTGTCTGTTGTGGCACTTTTTGCATGGGGATTACCATCTGGTGCTTCTTATATTTCACTTCCCTGCAACTATACCCCCGCCTTGTCATTGTAATACCCAGAGCAAATCAGCCTCTCTTTGCTCCTTGACCTTTTAATGCCCTGATTTCCCTCTATGGAATGTCCTTTCCCACCCCATTCATACCCCTGAGTCAAGCTAACTCATCCTACAGGTATTTGCTTTGAGATCATTTCCTTGATAAAGCCTCTGTGGACCACATGACACCCACACCAAGGGAAGGAAATTACTTGCGTTCTGTTTTCTAATTATCTGTCTGGAGTCTCTCTCCACCACTCGGCTCTAACTGAGGGACCATGTCGTGTATACTACTGCTTCATCAGAGTTCAACATGGAATCCTCCTACATTGCTGGTGGAAGTGTGAATTGGTACAACCACTATGGAGAACGGTAGAGAAATTCCTGAAAAACCTAAAAATAGAGCTACCTTATGATCCAAAAATCCCACTCCTGAGCATGTATCCAGAGAAAACAAATTCAAAGAAATACATACACCCCCAATGTTCATTTATAATTGCCAAGACATAGAAGCAGCCTATATGTCCATCGACAGGTGAATGGATAAAGAAGATGTCAATGTATGGCAAAACCAATACAATATTGTAAAGTAAAAAAAATAAATAAAAATAAAAAAAGAAGATGTGATATATATGCATATATAAATATATATAAAATCACTTATATGTGAAATCTAAAAAAAAATACAAAACAATAATTTGCAAACAGAAATAGACTCTCACAGACATAGAAAACAAACATGATTCCCAAAGAAGATAGGGGCTAGGAGAAGGAGAGATAAATTAGGAGTTTGGAATTAACATATACTCACTACTATAAATGGGCTTCCCTGGTGGCTCAGAGGTTAAAGTGTCTGCCTGCAATGCAGGAGACTTGGGTTCGATCCCTGGGTCAGGAAGATCCCCTGGAGAAGGAAATGGCAATCCACTCCAGTATTCTTGCCTGGAGAATCCCATGGGTGGAGGAGCCTGGTGGGCTATGGTCCACGGGGTCACAAAGAGTCGGACACGACTGAGTGACTTCACTTTCTTTCACTACTATAAATAAAACAGGTAAATACCAATTACCTATTACATCATACAGAGAACCACACTCAATGTTTTGTAGTTACCTATAATGGAAAAGAATTTGAAAAAGAGTATTTCTATATATATATATATATGTAGATATACATCTGAATCACTTTGTTGCAACTTGAAATTAATACAACATTGTAAATTAACTATTCTTCAATTTAAAAAAAAAAAACATGATGCCTGGCACATAGTAGTAATTCAACAAATACTTAAAGGACAAATGAATAAATAAAGAGAAAACTTTCATAACATGTATCATTACTTTAAACAAAAAATCAGTTGATGAACTCCATGTGGTTGAAGCAGATATATATATATATATATATATATATATCTTTTGAAGTCTAAACTTAGAGCAGTTAAGGCTGAAATCTCCCTACAGTTAGAAAATCAGCAATGACACCAGGAACAATCAGTCTGAGGTAAACCATAGTAAGAGGCTAAACTGGGAAATGCAAGTTGGAGGAGAAAAAACAGGTTTATGGACAAAGGAATGTATTCAAACATTTAAAAAACAAAACTTTAGGCTTATTATGAAGAACTTTATTAACAACAGGAAAGAATTATAATAAATACTCTATACTAACATACATATCTAAATACAATTATTCTTATGTTGACAGTAATTGAAATAAAAGAACATTTTTATCCCATTATCAAAAAATAATTTTGTGTTCTCTACACTGCCAACTGGAAATGATCACTTTCAGTTCAGTTCAGATCAGTCGCTCAGTTGTGTCCGATGCTTTGCAACCCTATGGGCTGCAGCACGTCAGATTTCGTGTTTATCACCAAACTCCTGGAGCTTACTCAAACTCATGTCCATTGAGTTGGTGATGCCATCCAACCATCTCATCCTCTGTCATCTCCTTCTTTTCCCACCTTCAATCTTTCCCAACATCAGAGTCTTTTCCAGTGAGTCCACTCTTCGCAACAGGTGGCCAAAGTATTGGAGCTTCAGCTTCAGTTCTTCCAATGAATATTCAGGACAGATTTCCTTTAGGATGGACTGGTTTGATCTCCTTGCAGTCCAAGGGACCCTCAAGACTTCTCCAACACCACATTCAGCCTTCTTTATAGTCTAACTTTCACATCCATACATGACTACTGGAAAAATCATAGCTTTGACTAAACTGACCTTTGTCAGCAAAGTAATGTCTCCAAAGTTTAATATGCTGTCTAGGTTGGTCACAGCTCTTCTTCCAAGGAGCAAGTGTCTTTTAATTTCATGGCTGCAGTCACCATCTGCAGTGATTTTGGAACCCAAAAAAAGTCTGCCCCTATTTCCATTGTTTCCCCATCTATTTGCCATGAAGTGATGGGACCAGATGCCATGATCTTAGTTTTCTAAATGTAGAGTTTTAAGCCAACTTTTTCACTCTCCTCTCACTTTAAATAAGAAGCTCTTTAGTTCATCTTTGCTTTCTGCCATAAGGGTGGTTTCATCTACATATCTGAGAATATTGATATTTCTCCTGGCAATCTTGATTCCAGCTTGTGCTTCATCCAGCCCAGTGTTTCTCATGATGTACTCTGCATATAGGTTAAATTAGCAGGGTGACAATATACAGCCTTGATGTACTCCTTTTCCTATTTGCAACCAGTCTGCTGTTCCATGTCCAGTTCTAACTGTTGCTTCCTGGCCTGCATACAGATTTTCCAGGAGGCAGGTCAGGTGGTCTGGTATTCCCATCTCTTGAAGAATTTTCCACAGCTTGTTGTGATCCATATAGTCAAAGGTTTTGGCATAGTCAATAAAGCAGAAATAGATGTTTTTCTGGAACTCTCTTGCTTTTTCCATGATCCAGTAGATGTTGGCAATTTGACCTCTGGTTCCTCTGCCTTTTCTAAATCCAGCTTCAACATCTGGAAGTTCATGGTTCATGTACTGTTGAAGCCTGTCTTTGAGAGTTTTGAGCATTACTTTACTAGCGTGTGACATGAGTGCAATTGTGCGGTAGTTTGAACATGCTTTGGCATTTCCTTTCTTTGGGATTGGAATGAAAACTGATCTTTTCCAGTCCTGTGGCCACTGCTGAGTTTTCCAAATTTCCTGGCATATTGAGTGTAGCACTTTCATAGCATCATCTTTTAAGATTTGAAATAGCTCAGCTGGAATTCCATCACCTCCACTAGCTTTGTTCATAATGATGCTTCTTAAGGTCCACTCGACATCGCATTCCAGGATGTCTGGCTCTAGGTGAGTAATCACATCATCATGTTTATCTGACCCATGAAGATCTTTTTTGTATAGTTCTTCTGTGTATTCTTGCCACCTCTTCTTAATATCTTCTGCTTCTGTTAGGTCCATACCATTTCTGTCCTTTATTGTGCCCATCTTTGCACGAATGTTCATTTTTATCCCATTATCAAAAAATAATTTTGTGTTCTCTATATTTCTCTATCATTTTGCCTTTTCCTACTGTTCATGGGGTTCTCAAGGCAAGAATACTGAAGTGGTTTGCCATTCCCTTCTCCAGTGGACCACATTCTGTCAGATCTCTCCACCATGACCTGCCCGTCTTGGGTTGCCCCATAGGCATGTCTTAGTTTCATTGAGTTAGACAAGGCTGTGGTCCTAGTGTGATTAGATTGACTAGTTTTCTGTGAGTATGGTTTCAGTGTGTCTGCCCTCTGATGCCCTCTTGCAACACCTACCATCTTACTTGGGTTTCTCTTACCTTGGGCATGGGGTATCTCTTCATGGTTGCTCCAGCAAAGCACAGCCATTGCTCCTTACCCTGGACGAGGTGTATCTCCTCACTGCCGCCCTTCCTGACCTTCAGCGTGGGATAGCTCCTCTAGGCCCTCCTACGCCTGCGCATCCACAGCTCTTTGGACGTGGGGTTGCTCCTCCCAGCCACCACCCCTGGCCTCAGGCATGGGGTTGCTCCTCCTGGCCGCCGCCCCTGGCCTCGAGCTTAGGGGCATGGGGTATCTCCTCTTGTCACTGCCCCTGACCTCAGATGCTGGGTATCTCCTCTCGGCCGCCCCCCCGACCTCGGACACGGGGTAGCTCCTCTCAGCTGTTCCTGCACCGTTACAGTCTGGTACTCTGGGCCACTGCCCCTGACCTCGGGCGTGGGGTAACTCCTCTTGGCCTCAGCCCTTCAGGCATGGGGTCCTCCGGGCTTCTGCCCCTGACTTTGGACGTGGGGTGGCTCCTCTTGGCCGCGCTTAGTGGTTCCAAATAGGAAAAGGAGTTCGTCAAGGCTGTATATTGTCACCCTGTTTATTTAACTTATATGCAGAGTACATCACGAGAAACGCTGGGCTGGAAGAAACACAAGCTGGAATCAAGATTGCCGGGAGAAATAGCAATAACCTCAGGTATGCAGATGACACCACCCTTATGGCAGAAAGTGAAGAGGAACTCAAAAGCCTCTTGATGAAAGTGAAAGTGGAGAGTGAAAAAGTTGGCTTAAAGCTCAACATTCAGAAAACGAAGATCATGGCATCCAGTCCCATCGCTTCATGGGAAAGATGGGGTAACAGTGGAAACAGTGTCCGACTTTATTTTTGGGGGCTCCAAAATCACTACAGATGGTGACTGCAGCCATGAAATTAAAAGACACTTACTCCTTGGAAGGAAAGTTATGACCAACCTAGATAGCATATTAAAAGGCAGAGACATTACTTTGCCAACAAAGGTCTGTCTAGTCAAGGCTATGGTTTTTCCTGTGGTCATGTATGGATGTGAGAGTTGGACTGTGAAGAAGGCTGAGCGCCAAAGGATTGATGCTTTTGAACTGTGGTGTTGGAGAAAACTCTTGAGAGTCCCTTGGACTGCAAGGAGATCCAACCAGTCCATTCTGAAGGAGATCAGCCCTGGGATTTCTTTGGAAGGAATGATGCTAAAGCTGAAACTCCAGTACTTTGGCCACCTCATGTGAAGAGTTGACTCATTGGAAAAGACTCTGATGCTGGGAGGGATTGGGGGCAAGAGGAGAAGGGGACGACAGAGGATGAGATGGCTGGATGGCATCACTGACTCAATGGACGTGAGTCTGAGTGAACTCCAGGAGTTGGTGATGGACAGGGAGGCCTGGCATGCTGCGATTCATGGGGTCGCAAAGAGTCAGACACGACTGAGCGACTGATCTGATCTGATCTGATCTTTCTCTATAGTGCCAAGTAGAAATGATCACTTTACATTTTAAAAAATAAGAATTATGAAAGCCAAGTACATTCAACTGATAGTATCTTTTTCTGTGAGCCAGTTTCTATGCCATGCTCTATTTAGACATCTCATTCAGTCCCACTGACAGCTCTGTGAAATGGGTGTAAATATTACTTAGAAGATAAATAATTTCCCCTTAAACATTCAGTTGGTAAATATTAGGACTCTGATTCAAGTTTAAGTGTTTCTGGTCCAAAGTCCATGTTCTTAATCACTGATCACTGCCCAAGCTGGCATATGTGTCACTAAAACATTTAGGTAAAGCAGGTAACCATGTCCTACTAAGTGGTATAAATATTTGTGTGAATCAGCCCTTATATGTTCAGAACATAAACATTGAATGTTCAAGGGCAATATTGTCTGACTCCTGAGTTCTAAGCCAAGAAAATCAGTGGCAAAAGTTACCTTCTGGCCAAATAACAGACGATTCATTTTGTTTTGACTGCTGCTTTGACTGAGAATCCCAATTCATGAAAGTAAATTTATGCAAATCATAGTCATGCACATTAAGAACTCAGGAGATAACCTTAAGGGAAATCAAATTCTAATAATAGCTAAGAATTTTTTTGTTAGGCTCTCTCAGAAAATGCCATGTTTAGTTCCCAATTCAATTTAGTATTCTTTTTTAAAAATATGCTTGTACTGATCATTCTTTGATTAGTTTCTAGAAATATTTAAAATCTGAGGAATTGAATATTAATTAATTAATTGATTAATCTGAGGCATAATCATCTACTCAAGATGATTATTTGATTTTCCTTAGGTTTGTTAAGTATGCTATGTGTGACTAGCTTCCTAAAAGTAACACTGACCAAAAGAAACATTAGGAACATATATTCAGTCTCACTTCTTAATTCATCAGTTAAATTTAATAACATTAGGAAAGTCTGATATCTGATTTCCAGGGAACTAGATGTTCTTTTGTTTCTTGTGATGTGATCTTTTTTGGAGTTCTAACTGGTTACCAAAGGAGATCCATGGTTAGCTTCATAGCTTGTGATCTCACTGGTCTTCTACTTCTTTCTGCTCTCTCCAAAGAACTCTAAGATGAGTTAATTTCATGAAACGTTATTGAATGCAATCAGAAAGAAGGATGCTTATGGGGAAAGGATTAATAATAATACCTCCTCCTATTTATATGTCAAGCTGTCAAAGTCAAAAATCATCCTCATCAAAGAATACAAATTGACTGCTTAAGTAGTCATGTCATGTAACTCAGAAGCTTATAAACCAAGTCTCTCCAGAGATTGTATTCTAAAACCAATAATATACAGTCTTTTAAAACTTTATAAATCTATCAGCTACTTTTATAAAAGCCTCCCAAAATATAGGTATAAGTGGTAGGCAGATAGTGAACAGAGTGAATTAATTAACTCTTAACATAGGACAAATTTAAATATGTTGTTAAAAATTGGGTCATAAAATACAAGTCATAATAACATTTATATGGTTTTGTACAGTTCCACAGTGCTATCAAGAATATAATCTTAGTCTTGGAAGATTGCTATAGGCATTTATATCCCAGCAATTAATATTTCTCTTCAACCCAAGGGCAATGTTCAGAAGTGTCTTAGGAAAGATCTCTGTCTGTTCAGGGGTTCACAGAATTCTACAGGCCCAGGACAATGGACAAAACATTTCTCAGGTATTGATGACACCTTTAGTTAAAATTAACCTGTGGAACATGCCTATTGATGAAAACATTATTTCTTAGTTCCTGAGACACCAACAGGTGTTATCCTCTTCCAGCACACAAGAAACTTAATCTCAGGGGTCCCTGTTGCTAAGAGTAAATGTGGCTTATTCATTTTGATATAGTCTTCAGCACCTTTGCATCCCGTATTGATGATACACAATGTGTTGTGGCACCTACTGTTAAGCAAAGGTAATTTATTGACCCATGATCCTACAACTCTCGGGTTATATGTTGAGCCTATACTGCCCTGTTAAGTCACAACCTTCCACAAATCTATATACATCACTCTTTCTGTAGTTAGAATACAAAATTTTGTATAGTTAGAATACAAAAATATGAGACATACATCTCACACATGTCATAAAACTATTTTATTGCTTTAAAAATGTAATCCCCCCAATACTTTCAAGCACAGTCCCAAGTAGTCAGAATAGTCTCACCCATTCAAAACCTAACAAGAACTCTACAAGGAAATGTATACAGCCATGCACAGACTTATGCTTTACCTAATTCTCTTGATCAGTAGCATGAGAGCAGGAGCCTTGTCTACCTGGCTTGCATATTGGTCTTCACACACTTCTGAGCACCTTGCAGGCTCTGATTTGTAGGCTTGCAAGAACTTCTACTGCCACCACTACCACCGTGACAATGTACCTTGAAGAATAATCTTGAAGTTACCGAGTTCACTGAGTCCAAGGAAGGGCAACATAAATGATCACAAAATTCTCCTAACTGTGGATGAACCCAGTACTTATTTTTTTTGCATGCCAGTTTGGATGTTCATAAGTGAACACTGGCCAGAAACTAGAAATGATCCTTTCCTATTGCTCTCTCTGCCTATATCAATCATCACTTCATATTTCTGCCTTGTAACCTCTTTATAATATCCCTGAAACCGCCCTACAGAAGAACCCAAATTATCTCCCCAAGCTTGTAAATGCCAAGCTTTGGTTACACCATATACCATTTATCTTCTCAGGAAATGGAAGAATCCCCCAGGGCCATATATTCACATATGCATGATAGAGGGGCAAACCTTCCAGGAGATCAATCCATATATCTGACTGCTTTGTAAGGGATTTACTAAGTGCAAAACAAATCATTCTTGGCGCCTGACTTTTGAAACATTTCTCTTTGTGTTTAGAGAGTGCAGTCACCCGGTCACTTGCATTCTGAGACATGAAGTTTTGCAGATGGTCTAGTGTGTACTCACTAAGAGGGTCTTACCCATTAACTCCTCAGCTCTAAACACATGCTGTTTCTGAGTCTGTTCTGGGCAATAATCTCATGGCCTAGCAATAGCCTAGTAGAATTAGTATTAGGTGCTTGACTTAGCACTAAAAGATTTAGAAATATATTAACAGAAGTTCTACTAAAATGGCCCATCTGCAGAGCCTGAATGTACAGGCTTTAAGGGGGAATAAACTCACAGTAAAAGAGCAGTGTTTGCAAAAGTGAAAGTAAGTTTCAGGAAATAACTTCTGCCTAGTATACGCTCTTGAGCTTTGTATCCCTATACTGTTTGTTTGGGGTTTTTTGATAATTATATGGCATCTTGTTTTTAATTGCAGTATAGTTAATGTTGATTTACAATTTTGTGTTAATTCCTGCTGCACAGTACAGAGATTCAGCTCTACATATGTATACATTCTTTTCTATATTCTTTTCCATTGAGATTTATCTCAAGACAGTCAATATAATTCCTTGTGCTATACAGTAGGACTTTCTGGTTTACCATTTCTATGCTGTTTTAAGTTCCTTGAGAACAGCCTCTGAGTTAAAAATCAGAGGCCAGTATTTTATTAGGGAGTACTCTCAGACAGATCAAAGAGTATGGAAAGCAGGATTCGGTAAAGGGAGAAACTGAATTTCAAAAGCAGTTGGAAACGAGATCTCAGCCAATCCCCTAAGGAAATCTGGGGCTGGGAGAAGCCTTCAGATTTGTCCACACTGCTGCAAGAGGGTCAGACATTTTACTCTTGCATTGCTCACTCGCTGAAGGTGTGCTGCCCCTAGGGAGAAGGTATATAACCTTAGACCAAATGGTAACCTTTGGCAGAGGTCAACTGCTGGGAAGGGACTCAGCTATGGGTAGACTCAGAGACTCAGCTCATGAGGCCACATCTTATTCTCATGTGTTGGAATATGCCAATATTCCTGAATGAGTGCCCTGTTCCAGAAGGGAGAGACCTGTGTCCACTACATCTGCCATATTTCTAGTCATCAATAACCAGTTGAGAAGCATACCCACCATTTTTTAAGTATCATAATGCAACTGATGTTGAAGCTGAAACTCCAATACTTTGGCCACCTGATGCGAAGAGCTGACTCATTTGAAAAGACCCTGATGCTGGGAAAGATTGAGGGTGGGAGGGGAAGGGGATGACAAAGGATGAGATGTTTGGATGGCTTCACCAAGTCAATGGACATGAGTTTGGGTAAACTCCAGGAGTTGGTGATGGACAGGGAGGCCTGGCATGCTGCAGCCCATGGGGTCGCAAAGAGTAGGACATGACTGAGTGACTGAACTGAATGGCTTTCTTCCAAAGTACAACAGGAAGAGAGCATTACCAGAAGAAAAGTGGTATCCCTAAAGATACCACAGCCATTGCCTGAAGTTTTTAAAAGTCTTTGTTTAAGCAAAGAACCGCAAACCAAATATACTGATCTATCACTGGAGAAATCATTGTTTAGATATTAATAAGGATCATCTCTACTTTCTAAACATAGCTTCAAACTGAGAAAATGATGTGCAAATGAACTGCAGAGGTGTGTAAGTAGTTTCAATAACTCTTATTCACAGATAGAGAAGCAAAATTTCTTAAGAGACTTTTCTCAATATGGAACAACATTTTATTTAGTAAGATTACTCATAGAACTATAGGATGACACGTTTAAAACCCAAAACTCATAAAAGTTTGTAGGAATAAGGCACTTAGTTGGAACTTTGTTAGATCAAGCTGATTTTTAATTTAGGCACTGAATGTGCAATATTATATCTGCTGCTAACAGTGAAATACTTGAAACTGTCTATTAATGTTAGAGTCTTATATTATAAACAGTATTTTTCAGGGAGGTATAATACACTTGTCATACAAAGGACACTAGTTTACTCCTCAAAATGGAAGGAGAGGATTCTTGTCAAAAGCGTCACTGCATCAGCTGTGTCCATGCTATTATCCTAACTTGACTATATATTTTAAAAGAGATTTACTTCTCCCAAGAAGAATCTCTCAAGTCACAGCTACTTAAAAGTATCTTTTCAAGTTTTTAAAATCTGTAAATATTTCTTGAATACTCTTCTTGAATATTATGAAAATCTTGATGAAGTCACCGTTGGCAATAGTTCCAAAGTCAAAGACCAATGTCTTTAATAGATAATTACCTGGTGAAGTTATAAGTAAGAATTAGAATGTTGACCTCTAAACTCCAGGCCTGCATCAAGTTTCTTTCTTTATTCATTAGTTTGTAATTCACCAAGAAGCTGTGAGACACCAACTAGGTGTTAAGCTGCCCAGCCCTATTCATGCTATGCTGCGGCTGTTCACCAGTGAAATGCAAGTAACCTAGAGAGGTCAGAAGTCAAACAGTTGAAGACATATTCATGTCTTCATCATTCCATAGTTTGAATAATCTTTAGAGATCATGAAATAGATCCAAGGGCAGAAAAGGCAGAAGCTGCTAATAATTAGGCCATATTTTTATCTCTTACTCTACACAGACAAATAGATGGGGAAAAAGTGGAAACAGTGAAAGATTTCATTTTCTTGGGCTCCAAAATCACTGCAGACAGTGACTACAGCCAGGAAACTAGAAGATGCTTTCTCCTTGGAAGAAAATCTTTGATAAACCTAGACAGCATATTAAAAAGCAGAGTCTTCACTTTACCGCCAAAGGTCCATCTAGTCAAAGCTATGATTTTTCCAGTAGCGTGTACAGATGTGAGAATTGGTCCACAGAAAAGGCTGAGCACTGAAGAACTGATGCTTTCTAACTGTGATGCTGGAGAAGACTCTTTAGAGTCCCTTGGACTACAAGGAGATCAAACCAGTCAATCCTAAAAAAAAAAATAAAAAAAAAAAAATCAGTCCTGAATATTCACAGGAAGGACTGATGCTGAAGCTGAAACTCCAATACTCTGGCCACCTGATGCAAAGAACTGGTTCATTGGAAAAGAGCCCAATGCTGGGAAAGATTGAGGGCAAGAGTAGGAGGCAACAGAAAATGAGATGTTTAGATGACATCACTAATTCAATGGACATGAGTTTGAGCAAGCTCAGGGAGATAGTGAAGGGCATGAAAGCCTGGTGTGCTGCAGTCCATGGGGTCACAAAGAGTCAGACACAATTTAGCAGGCTGAACAACAACTGCATGGCCACCTCTCCTTTAGCTCATCACTCAAGGGACAACTGTCTCTCTCCCTTGACCCCATGCTATACCCCTTTCTAAACTGTGTTATTGATATCACTGACCAGCTAGATTCATCAGAAAGGACACCACTTCAAAATCAACCCCAATCCAGGTATTCCAGCAGTCCCAGGAGGAACATATGACAGAGAGGAATGAAACTGCAGATTAGCCCATTTCCAAGTAATGGAATTAGGGAGGGGAAGGAAGATGAAAAAGGAAAAAGTAAAATCAATGTAGTTAAAACCATATAAATGACCCATGGAGCCACGTCACTTCAATATCCTCTGCTTCATTCAAACAAGTATGTTTGGCAAGTATGTGCTCTGTCAAAGGCTTTGTACTAGCTACTGAAGATACTAACTGTAAATTAGAAAGTACAGCTGGGCTATTAAAAATGAGTATATGGGCAAAAATACTGTGGTTGTTAAACAGATGCCTACGTGATTCCATAAGTCTCTTTTTAACTTGCTAAATTTTATGTAAATATATAGCGATAATGAAGAGATGCCTGAGAGAGCTGGGACCTGAATCATGGCTCTTTGCCATAAAACAAAACCTTTTCTGTATTCCTTTATCTGCTCTTTGCAGAAATGAGGCTTTCCATCCAGGAAAGATAATGGGTGGCATCTGTTCTTTTCAGGAACTATTTAACAAAGATTTTGTTCAAATTCAGAAAAAAATATAAATGCCCAGACTTATTCTAGCTTGTAGAAATTATACACTAACACAAAATGTGAAGCATGATCAACTAAAGTTAAGTTCTACCAACAAGAAAGGGTGTTTGTTAAATAGTATCTTTAACATAAAAATAGGCAGCTTCAAATGTTCATGGAGCTATAAATCAATGCCCCTAAGACTTTGCTTAGGCAACTTGTTTTGGGTAGCTCGGTCCCTCCATTAGCTGCAGGTGCAAACTTCGCACCTGCAGCTAATTGCAGTCATAATTAGACCATTGTGGGAATGATTAGACACTTAATTTTGAGGATGCAAGTGACTGGCCCATAATTAGCACTGGCTAAAGTGTTTGTACCACATGAAGGGAGCCTGTGCCCAATTCAGTCAAACTTTTTTTTTTTTTTTCCATTGTGCACTTCTATTAATACATCCTCTGTTTTTCCTCTACAAACAGACAGAAATTAGGGGAAATAACTGGTCATGCAGTGGTAAAATATGTGTGATAAGAATAACCAAACTGAGTGAAAATGAAACTGTATTGACAAAGATACAAATAAGGTCAGTAGCAAATGTGTGAATATAAACCGGGCAAGAAACTCTGTCGAAAGAGTTTCTTCAAACAATGAATTCTTTAGTTACGTCTTCCTTGCCAAGCTAACAATTTATGACAACGGCACAGGAAGACCGCGGTGAGCTTGAAATCATTAGGTGGGTGTTTTTCACCTATGGTGTGTTCATCCTCTTGAATGGAGAGGTTCTTAGGAATTGGTGTCAATACTGAAGTGACATCCAAATGGAGTCTACTTCCAGACTCTGACTTTATCCCCCACCACTACCATTCCCTTGGGAAGCCCCTCACTAGCCATCCATGTATTTAAAATAGAGATATTACCTACTTAGGTATAAGAAAAGCTAGCTCTTTCAGTTACCAGTTCAAAAGTGCCCAGAGTTAATTCAATAACCTGTCTTAAACTACAGGTTAGGCTTGAGAAAAGAAGATGTGTTTTTGAGGTGTTATTTTTATTTGATTCTTACAAAATAAAAGATTTTTCTTTGAAAAAATAGAAGTTTTTCGAGCATATTTTTTACAGTTTACTAAATGCTATATAAACCTTAATGTTCTGTTTCTTTATTGCTCTACTAGAAAAATACAACAGAGCCAAGGTCATACTATTATAGATAAAAATATCCTTTTCAGTGTAAGATAAAACAAATGCTCTTAACTTGCCTTCCTTATCACTTCATCTTCTTGAAAGACTTATATTTCATCCATCTATTGTTTAAACTAAAACTATATCTTAAAATGGAAATTTCCACATAAAAGTGTCATGCTCTTGCTCAAAGAGACAAGTCAGTCTAATATATTCTGCTGCAGACTTTTTTAACTAAATCATTAATTGGTTTCCAGAGTGCCTGAATTTACTGGCTGAAGTTTAAATGCACCCTTAAAATCAACTGAGAGGAAATATAAAAAATGTAGAGACTCTTTATCATTCCTTCAACTGCAAGACCACTTCTAAGTTAATGCTGTGCAGCATAACTGCTGGTTACATAAGTTCTGTCTATAAATTATTAAGTGCTGTAGACAGTAACACTAAAGCTTGTGCAAATGGAAAGATGCAGTGAAGTTCAGCCATTTCTATGACTACAAACTAGTGATCCCTCCTTTGTTACGGCCACTGCACATGTGTCAGGAGGATGCTGTCAGGGATTTCATATCACCCTGAACTGCAACCTTTGCATGGTACTATCCACAACCAAGTGACCTGCTGCAGCTCATTAAAGTTAATGTAATGGATCATTCCCTTCTAATTGTGATCATCAGCAAATTAGACTCCTTTCTAGGCTAACCAGGCAGCAGGGAAGAATGCGACTGAGTAGAATGCCTGAATAACTTTGGTCTTAGCCACGTGCCTTTATTCAACACAAAGGAGAACAATGCACAGGATGAGGGGACACATACAGAAATTCCAGCATCTGCTAGAATGTGCCTTATTCACATCACTGCAATGGAACCACAGACAATTTAATGCTTTTTTTCAGAGTTGCACCTCCGTCCCAAAGCAGGGACAAGAGTGGAGAAAATGACACAAGTAATCCAGGTGAGGTTGCTATTTGGCTTATATTGCCATCATTGCCTTTTTCCTTCAGTTGACCTCTACCATTCTCATACATTAGAGATATCATCCAAACACGCTCTAATTGTAAATTCTTTGGAAAACCCAATTCTATTTTATTGATTTTTTTTTTAATTTAAGAAATGATATACAGAAACAGAATACAGAAACATACGTGAAGGGCAAGCCACAGAGTCCTAGAATTAATCAAAATAATATATGTAGGATTTTTGATCTATCTAAGAGTTACTACATCAAATACATTTGTCACTGGAATATAATTAATATAAGTCTTGTGATTGCACTGTGATTATTAAAATTCCCTAGCATTTGTAATGTTACTAGAAATTGAAGGTTAAAGGGTAATCTCATTAGATCATGACATCATGTGAAGGATTTTCTAATCTTATTGGGCTAAGCAATCTCTCAGATCAGATCAGTCGCTCAGTCGTGTCCGACTCTTTGAAACCCCATGAATCGCAGCACACCAGGCCTCCCTGCCCATCACCAACTCCCGGAGTTCACTCAGACTCATGTCCATCGAGTCAGTGATGCCATCCAGCCATCTCATCCTCTGTCGTCCCCTTTTCCTCCTGCCCCCAATCCCTCCCAGCATCAGAGTCTTTTCCAATGAGTCAACTCTTTCCATGAGGTGGCCAAAGTATTGGAGTTTCAGCTTTAGCACCAGTCCTTCCAAAGAACACCCAGGACTGATCTCCTTTAGAATGGACTGGTTGGACCTCCTTGCAGTCCAAGGGACTCTCAAGAGTCTTCTCCAACACCACAGTTCAAAAGCATCAATTCTTCGGCACTCAGCCTTCTTCACAGCCCAACTCTCACATCCATACATGACCACAGGAAAAACCATAGCCTTGACTAGACGAACCTTTGTTGGCAAAGTAATGTCTCTGCTTTTGAATATGCTATCTAGGATGGTCATAACTTTCCTTCCAAGGAGTAAGCGTCTTTTAATTTCATGGCTGCAGTCACCATCTGCAGTAGAGAAGAGCAATTTTGGCCTAAACAGGAAAGGTGGTGGATATGGTGGCAGAATTTATTAGCCCAGTTAGCAAAATGAGCCATTCTACCTCTCCTATGAGGGTTCATACATTCAAGGAACTTCCAAAAAAAGGATGTGAAAAAATTAGGAAACTCCCATAATAATTCCTGTGGTACATAACTTATTCAAAATATGCCTTTAACACAATCATACAATAAATGTTTGCAAGGACCATGGTTCTCAAAATATGATTCCTCAACCAGCAGTATTGGCATCTCCTGAAAGCATGCTAGAAACGCAAATTCATAGCCCACCTTGCTGCTAAGTCACTTCAGTCGTGTCCGACTCTGTGCGACCCCATAGATGGCAGCCCAGCAGGCTCCCCCGTCCCTGGGATTCTCCAGGCAAGAACGCTGGAGTGGGTTGCTGTTTCCTTCTCCAATGCGTGAAAGTGGAAAGTGAAAGTGAAGTCGCTCAGTCCTGTCCGACCCTCAGTGACCCCATGGACTGCAGCCTTCCAGGCTCCTCTGTCCATGGAATTCTCCAGGCAAGAGTACTGGAGTGGGGTACCATTGCCTTCTTCAATAGCCCACCTTAGACCTATTTAATCAGAAACCCTGGCAGTTAGGCCTGGCAATCTATGTTTTACTAAGACTTCAAGACAACTATGATGCATGCTAAACTTTCAGAACCACCATGTTAGAAGGCAAAAGATAGTATAAGTAGTCTGCACACATTAGTTTAATGTTCAAAGAAAATTATTTTGGCAAAATAATTCAAGGAAGCAAGTTACCTACAAATATATTACCATAAAATATTATACATACTTGGGTATGAATAATAAATACGTGTGTATGTACATAGTATGCATGCCACAGTTATACACACACATGCATACTCACAATTTGATTGTTACTTATACTGATATAGTATGCTGTGCTTCCCAAACTTAATACAAGAATCCAAGAGATAAACAATTATTGCTATAAGAATAACAATTATCTTTGTCTTATTTACCTTCACCTCCATACCTTCAGTATCTGCAAAACCTGGCATACAGGGGCTGTTCAAAAAATACTAAGTGAATGACTCAATGCTATTTAGACTCTCTCTACTTGAGAGTTCACATATTTGTCATATTAGAGTGTTTCAGTAAGTAAACTTTGAAAAACACTAGTAGGAACAAGAAAAGAATGTATGTTAGACAAAAACAAAGTAAGAATATAAAACAGTTAATGATTATCATCATGATCAAATTGTAGATTATGTCATAATTAATTGTAAAGGGTCTTCTATAAAAGATTTTTATAAAGGAGTAAAATGATCTCTATTCACAGATGACATAGTTTTATATATATATATAATCCTAAGGAATCCACAAAAAAAGAGCTCTTAGAACTACTAAACAAATTCAGTAAGTCTGCAAGATCAATACACAAAATTAATTGTATTTATACACACTAGCAATGAAAAATCATAAAATAATTATAACAAAACAATTTCATTTCCAATAGAAGCAATAATAATAAAACAAGAAGGAATAAACGTAACCAAAATTTTGCAAGACTTATACATTGAATACTATAAGGCATTGCTAAAAATAAATTACAGAAGACCTAAATAAATAAAGATATCCCATGACAATTCAGAAAATTTAACATTGTTAGGATGGCGATATTCCCAAACTGATTTACAGATTCAATTCCTATCAAAATCTCAGATGATTATTTTCAACATTTTATTTTACATTATAGTATAGACTTTATATTTCTGGGCTCCAAAATCACCGAAGATGGTGACTGCAGCCATGAAATTAAAAGACGCTTACTCCTTGGAAGGAAAGTTATGACCATCCTAGATAGCATATTCAAAAGCAGAGACAGTACTTTGCCAACAAACGTTCATCTAGTCAAGGCTATGGTTTTTCCTGTGGTCATGTATGGATGTGAGAGTTGGGCTGTGAAGAAGGCTGAGTGCCGAAGAATTGATGCTTTTGAGCTGTGGTGTTGGAAAAGACTCTTGAGAGTCCCTTGGACTGCAAGAAGATCCAACCTTTCCATTCTGAAGGAGATCAGCCCTGGGATTTCTTTGGAGGGAATGATGCTAAAGCTGAAACTCCAATACTTTGGCCACCTCATGGGAAGAGTTGACTCATTGGAAAAGACTCTGATGCTGGGAGGGATTGGGGGCAGGAGGAGAAGGGGATGACAGAGGATGAAATGGCTGGATGGCATCACCGACTCAATGGACGTGAGTCTGAGTGAACTCTGGGAGTTGGTGATGGACAGGGAGGCCTGGCGTGCTGCAATTCATGGGGTCGCAAAGAGTCGGACGCGACTGAGCGACTTAACTGAACTGAACTGAACTGATAGCCGATTAACAACACTGTGATAGTCTCAGGTGCACAGCACAGCAACTCAACCGTATATATACACATATCCATTCTCCCCCAAACTTCCCTCTTTCAGGCTGCTATCTAATCTTGAGCAGAGTTCCCAGTAAGTCCTTACTGATTATCCATTTTAAATAAAGCAGTGTGTACATGTCATTCTCAAACTCCTATCTCTTCCACCCACAGTTCCCCACTGGTAACCGTAAGTTCTTCTCTAAGTCTATGAGTCTGTTTCTGTTTTGTAAATAAGTTCATTTGTATCATTTCTTTCTAGATTCCACATGTAAGGACTATCATACAACATTTCTCTTTCTGTGTCTGACATTTCATTCAGTATGACAGTCTCTAGGTTCATCCATGTTGCTGCAATTGGTTCATTCTTTTTAATGTCTAGTAATATTCCATTGTATACATGTCCCACATTGTTCACATCCGTTCCTCTGTTGATGGACAATTATGTTGCTTTCTTGTCTTGGCTATTGTAACCAATAGCTGCAGTGAACATTGGGGTGTATGTACCATTTTGGAACATGTTTTTCTCTGGACATATACCTAGGAGTGGAATTGCAGGGTCATATAGCGGCTCAATTTTTAGTTTTTCAAGGAACCTCCATACTGTTCTCCATAGTAGCTGTATTGATATACATTCCCACCAACAGTGTAGGAGAGTTCCTTTCTCTCCACACCCTATCCAGCATTAGTTGTTTGTGGAATTTTTGATGATAGTTATTTTGACTGATGTGAGGGGATAGCTCATTGCACCTTTTATTTGCATTTCTCTAAACCTCCTTTCATGTGAATCTTGGCCATCTGTAAGTCTTCCTTGGAGGAATATCTATTTAGGTTTTCTGCCTATTGGATTGTTTATTTTGATGATATTAAATTTCATGAGCTATTTTTTTAATTTTCAAGACTAATACCTTGTCAGTCACATCATTAGCAAATATTTTCTGCCAATCTGTTCAGTTGAGTTCAGATCAGTCCCTCAGTCATATCTGATTCTTTGCAACCCCATGGGCTGCAGCACACCAGGCCTCCCTGTCTGCCACCAACTCCCAGAGCTTGCTCAAACTCATGTTCATCAAGTCGGTGATACCATCCAACCATCTCATCCTCTGTCACGCCCTTCTCCTTCTGCCTTCAATCTTGCCCAGCATCAGTGTCTTTTTCAGTGAGTCAGAAGTTCGCATCAGGTGGCCAAAGGATTGGAGTTTTAGCTTCAGTATCAGTTCTTCCAATGAATATTCAGGACTGATTTCCTTTAGGATGGACTGGTCAGATCTCCTTGCAGTCCAAGTGACTCTTGAGGGTCTTCTCCAACACTACAGTTCAAAAGCATCAATTCTTCGGTGCTCACCTTTCCTTGTTGTCCAACTCTCACATCCATACATGACTACTGGAAAAAACGTAGCTTTGACTACATGGACCTTTGTTGGCAAAGTAATGTCTCTGCTTTTTAATATGCTGTCTAGGTTGGTCATAACTTTTCTTCCAAGGAGCAAGCATCTTTTAATTTCCTGACTTTAATTTTCAGTCACTATCTGCAGTGATTTTGGAGCCCAACAAAATAAAGTCTGTCACTGTTACCATGAAGCGACGGGACTGGATGCCATGATCTTCATTTTTTGAATGTTAAGTTTTAAGCCAGCTTTTTCACTCCTCTTTCACTTTCATCAGGAGGCTCTTTAGTTCTTCACTTTCTGCCATAAGACTGGTGTCATTTGCATACCTGAGGTTATTGGCATTTCTCTTGGCAATCTTGATTCCAACTCGTGCTTCATCCAGCCTAGTATTTCACATGATATACTCTGCATATAAGTTAAATAAGCAGGGTGACAACATGCAGCCTTGGTGTACTCCTTTCCCAATTTGGTACCAGTTAAACCAGTTTATTGCTATTAGAGAACACCAACTGTCCTATAAGATTCAAGGAATAGAGAGGCATGATATTGCAAATGTCTATTGGATAATATAATCTATGGAAGCAGATATTTGTAAGTTTTATGATATTCAGATTCTATGCCTAAAATGTTCTACTGAATTGAAATTAGACAGCTAATGCTTACGTTGATCTTCCTAGGTAAGAGGTAAAAATGCTTTCAAAATAGTTTTTTGGGGACTTCCCCTGGTGGTCCAGTGGTTAAGAATCTGCCTGCCAGACCAAGAGATTGAGGTTTTAATCATACAAGACTCAGATCCAGGCTTTGGAACTCAGAAAACTTCCAGTTCAGTTTTTATTCTCCAAATTGAGGCAGCGTGCCTGCTCAGTTTCCTAAATCATGTCCGACTCTTCATGATCCTATGGACTGTAGTCCGCAGGGCTCCTCTGTCCATGGGATTCTCCAGGCAAGAACGCTGGAGTGGGTTGCCATGCCCGCCTCCTGGGGAATCTTCCGAAAGGGATGGAACCCGCATCCCCTGCAGTCCCTGCACTGTGGGGCTCTTTACCACTGAGCCCACCGGAGAAGCCCCATTGAGGCAGCGCTTCGCCCCATTCTGACAGGAAGTCACCAGATCCACAGTTGGGCACTTCACTGAATTAAAACTGAGCAGGACTCTGGGGTTCTGGAGTACAAACTCTTTCTGTGTCCCCTGTCTCCTGTTGGTAGGATATAGGCTTCGTTCAGCCTCTTTGACCCTCCCTGAGGTCCTAAGGGCAGATTCAAAGGGTTGCTAATCAGCGAAGGGAGGGGATACAGAAACGGGGAGGAGCATCAAGTGGTGGGACAGCCTTGGGGCGGAGTCCTGGTTCCCACTGAAAGGGTATGCAGAGCAACGTCTTTGAGTTCTTCAGCAGAACTGGGATCACCTCCTGGAACATCGCACCGTTACCTCACCACCCACTGACCAGAAGAAAGTCACATACCCTGGAGCCTTCCCCCCAGATTTTGCATTCCTTTTTTGGGCCTGGTGATAACTATGTTAGGCCTCCTGTTGGGCCCCAGTCTGTTTCACCTCTGACAGACTCCAAGAGTTTCAGGCTAAATTGCTATTACCGTGAGGGTGAATGCTGATTTTCGGTGCAGAATACCTTGACTTAAATCAGGTAGAGAGAGGGAGACTTCTGCTGTGGTAGATAGGACTACACCCACTTCCATGCTACTTGCTAAGTCCACTTTGGTCGTGTCTGACTCCTTGCCACCCTATGAACTATAGTCCTCCAGGCTCCTCTGTGCAGGGGGTTCTCCAGGCAAGAATTCTGGACTAGGTTGCCATGCCCTTCTCCAGGGTATCTTCCCGACCCAGGGATAGAAACCGAGTGTCTTATGTCTCCTGCCTTGGCAGGCAGGTTCGTTACCACTAGAACCACCCGGGAAGCCCCTTCCCAGCAGGAAGCAATTACAAAAGAAAGAGACCTTTGCCCCAATTCCCAAGAAGTATCTTGAGTAGGAAGTCTCTCTGGGAGCAATTGTTAGGAGAAACACACTGACTGAAACCACCCGCCCTGGCCAGGTACTGTAGTAACCATTTGTGTGGGTCAATTTACGACAGGAGATCCTATGACAGGCGAGCCTGGTGGGCTACGGCCCATAGGGTCATAATAGTCGGCCAAGGATGAAACAACTTAGCTCCCACACCGAGTAAGGAACATGGAACTAATAAACCACCACCAACCAAAAGAGTTCAGGAAAGGTCAAAAGGAGACACCACATATTCCACCACCTCTCAGAATCCTTCTCACTGGCATCCATCTTGAATGGACAATGCATGCACCATCAGGAAGGACCCTGAGTCAGAGTGATTGAACAGACAACCCAGAACTAATCTCATCACCATAAAACGTGACACAGCAAGCCACAAGGCAGAGCAATCCTTCTGGGTTCCTTTACCCTCTTGCTTTCTGCCTGGGGACCCCTTCCCAATAAAAGTATCTTGCTTTGTCAGAAAAAAAAAAAAAAAAAAAGAATCTTCCTGCCAATGCAGGGGACACAGCTTCTGTCCCTGGTCCAGGCAGATCCCACATACTGTGGGGCAACTAAGCCCATGCACCACAATTACGGAGCCTGAGTGCTCAGCACTGAAGCCCTAGAGCCACTACTGAAGTGCAACTATGGCAGCCCTAGAGCCTGTGCTCTGCTACAAGAGAAGCCAGCACAGGGAGAGACCTGAGAACACGCCCTGCTCACCGCATCTAGAGAAAGCCTGTGTGCAGTAAGATCCAGGGCACCCAAACATAAATTTTTCTGAAATAGTTTTTCTATTCACAAATTACCATGATTAAAAGTTAAATTTTTGTGGGCCAGGTTTTCTTGTCATGTACTAAGGAAGTAGCATGCAAATAGTTATTCTTTCTGAGAACGAAGGACAATAATTGTGCTGCTATACAGATTACTGGTATTAAATAGAAATTGAGGTCTTACAAAGATCACAGTTTTGATTTCCAACCATGACAGTGTAGTTGGCAAATGTGGCCCACTGGAGAAGGGAATGGAAAACCACTTCAGTATTCTTGCCTTGAGAACCCCATGAACAGTATGAAAAGACAAAATGATAGGATACTGAAAGAGGAACTCCCCAGGTTTGTAGGTGCCCAATATGCTACTGGAGATCAGTGGAGAAATAACTCCAGAAAGAATGAAGGAATGGAGTCAAAGCAAAACAATACCCAGTTGTGGATGTGACTGGTGATGGAAGCAAGGTCCGATGCTGTAAAGAGCAATACTTCATAGGAACCTGGAATGTTAGGTCCATGAATCAAGGCAAATTGGAAGTGGTCAAATAGGAGATGGCAAAAGTGAACATTGACATTCTAGAAATCAGCGAACTAAAATGGACTGGAATGGGTGAATGTAACTCAGATGATCATTATATCTACTACTGTGGGCAGGAATCTCTCAGAGGAAATGAAGTAGCCATTATGGTCAACAAAAGAGTCCGAAATGCAGTACTTGGATGCAGTCTCAAAAACGACAGAATGATCTCTGTTCATTTCCAAGGCAAACCATTCAATATCACAGTAATCCAAGTCTATGCCTCAACCAGTAACGCTGAAGAAGCTGAAGTTGAACGGTTCTATGAAGACCTACAAGACCTTTTAGAACTAACACCTAAAAAAGATGTCCTTTTCATCGTAGGGGACTGGAATGCAAAAGTAGGAAGTCAAGAAACACCTGAGGTAACAGGCAAATTTGGCCTTAGAATACGGAATGAAGCAGGGCAAAGGCTAATAGAGTTTTGTCAAGAGAACACACTGGTCGTAGCAAACACCCTCTTCCAACAACACAAGAGAAGACTCTACACATGGACATCAGATGGTCAACACCGAAATCAGATTGATTATATTCTTTGCAGCCAAACATGGAGAAGCTCTATACAGTCAGCAAAAACAAGACCAGGAGCTGACTGTGGCTCAGACCATGAACTCCTTATTGCCAAATTCAGACTTAAATTGAAGAAAGTAGGGAAAACCACTAGACCATTCAGGTATGACCTAAATCAAATCACTTATGATTAAATTGTGGAAGTGAGAAATAGATTTAAGGGCCTAGATCTGATAGAGTGCCTGATGAACTATGGACAGAGGTTCATGACATTGTACAGGAGACAGGGATCAAGACCATCCCCATGGAAAAGAAATGCAAAAAAGCAATATGGCTGTCTGGGGAGGCATTACAAATAACTTTGAAGAGAAGAGAAGTGAAAAGTACAGGAGAAAAGGAAAGATATAAGCATCTGAATGCAGAGTTCTAAAGAATAACAAGGAGAGATAAGAAAGCCTTCTTCAGTGATCAATGCAGAGAAATAGAGGAAAACAACAGAATGGAGAAGACTAGAGATCTCTTCAAGAAAAGTAGAGATACCAAGGGGACATTTCATGCAAACATGGGCTCGAGAAAGGACAGAAATGGTATGGACCTAACAGAAGAAGAAGATATTAAGAAGAGGTGGCAAGAATACACAGAAGTACTATACAAAAAAGATCTTCACGACCAATATAATCACAATGGTGTGATCACTCACCTAGAGCCAGACATCCTGGAATGTGAAGTCAAGTGGGCCTTAGAAAGCATCACTACGAACAAAGCTAGTGGAGGTGATGGAATTCCAGTTGAGTTATTTCAAATCCTGAAAGATGATGCTATGAAAGTGCTGCACTCAATATGTCAGCAAATTTGGAAAACTCATCAGGGGCCACAGGACTGGAAAAGGTTGGTTTTCATTCCAATCCCAAAGAAAGGCAATGCCAAAGAATGCTCAAACTATTGCACAATTGCACTCATCTCTCATGCTAGTAAAGTAATGCTCAAAATTCTCCAAGCCAGGCTTCAGCAATATGTGAACCATGAACTTCCTGATGTTCAAGCTGGTTTTAGAAAAGGCACAGGAACCAGACATCAAATTGCCAACATCTGCTGGATCATCGAAAAAGCAAGAGAGTTCCAGAGAAACGTATATTTCTGCTTTATTGACTATGCCAAATCCTTTGACTGTGTGGATCACAATAAACTGTGGAAAATTCTGAAAGAGATGGGAATACCAGACCACCTGACCTGCCTCTTGAGAAACCTATATGCAGGTCAGGAAGCAACAGTCAGAACTGGACATGGAACAACAGACTGGTTCCAAACAGGAAAAGGAGTATGTCAAGGCTGTATATTGTCACCCTGCTTATTTAACTTCTATGCAGAGTACATCATGAGAAACGCTGGGCTGGAGGAAGCACACGCTGGAATCAAGATTGCTGGGAGAAATATCAATATCCCCAGATATGCAGATGCCACCACCTTTATTGCAGAAAGTGAAGAGGAACTAAAAAGCCTCTTGATGAAAGTGAAAGAGGAGAGTGAAAACGTTGGCTTAAAGTTCAACATTCAGGAAACTAAGATCATGGCATATGGTCCCATCACTTCATGGGAAATAGATGGGGAAACAGTAGAAACAGTGTCAGACTTTACTTTTGGGGGCTCCAAAATCACTGCAGATGGTGACTGCAGCCATGAAATTAAAAGACACTTACTCCTTGGAAGGAAAGTTATGACCAACCTAAATAGCATATTCAAAAGCAGAGCCATTACTTTGCCAACAAATGTACATCTAGTCAAGGCTATGGTTTTTCCAGTAGTCATGTATGGATGTGAGAGTTGGACTATAAAGAAAGCTGAGTAATGAAGAATTGATACTTTTGAACTGTGGTGTTGGAGAAGACTCTTGAAAGTCCGTTGGACTGCAAGGAGATCCAACCTGTCCATTTTAAAGGAGATCAGTCCTGGGTGTTCTTTGGAAGGACTGATGCTAAAGCTGAAACTCCAATACTTTGGCCACCTCATGTGAAGAGTTGACTCATTGGAAAAGACTCTGATGCTGGGAGGGATTGGGGGCAGGAGGAGAAGGGGATGACAGAGGATGAGATGGCTGGATGGCATCACCGACTCGATGGAGATGAGTTTGGGTGAACTCTGGGAGTTGGTGATGGACAGGGAGGACTGGCGTGCTGCAATTCATGGGGTCGTAAAGAGTTGGACACAACTGAGTAGCTGAACTGAACTGAACTGTGATTATAGAAAAAATGAGAGCAATCTTATAAAACTGATATCTTACCACTTTAATGCATACAATGTTGTATGCTTTTCTTCTCCTTACATTTTAAAATAATATTCAAAAACATGAATCTCTTGACTATAAAGAGAAAACATAAAGAGTTTTACATTTCAAGCTTTGTTATTGTGATCTTAGCAACTATGGTTTATGACTTCCTTACAAATTCACATAAAATTTGAAACACTAAGCAATTACTGAGAAACTATTATCTGTAGTTCCCCACTGAACTTTCTTTGTCGAAGCTTTTATCAATTTTTATCACCTGTATTTTTCACAAAATGATCATTCTAATATGCTTACATGTTCAGTCTATTTTTTTAAATTAGCTTTATTATGTGAAGAGTATTTCTTTAGTCTTTAAATTTTTAAATCTTATGGTTATATAATATTACAATAAATTGATATTCCATGATTTATTTGACTGTTTTACAATCATGATACTGTTTCATTATTTTTCATCTTTAACATTTCATTTCTATAGATATCTCTGAAAAAGCAATACCTTAAAAAATTTACTAAAATTCCAATATTCTATAAATCTCACTAATTTCCATGTAGATGACCATATTATTTTTCCTTATAATATACTTTGAGTCTTTTCCCCTTTTGTCTTTTTTCATGAATATTTGTATATTTTTCTTTACTAATTCTTTGCATTTTTTCAGTCTCTTTAGGCTGTAGATGTTTCTAGAGACCTATCACCATTTCCTTCAGTTCACAACTAATTTCTTTCACTGACTTCTGTTTTACTTTGATGTCATATGAAGTTCAATTTATCGTAATGCTCACAAGAATAAGCATACTAAAAAATGCAATAATTTACATAAACATTTCAAAACATTTCTTGCATATACCTATCAATCTTCAAAGAAATTTCCCTAGAAGATTTTTACTTTGGCTCAAAAATCCTACCATTATGTGAAGCATTTTTCCTATATTGGACTATCCCTGAAAAGCAGCTTATTTTTTTTATAATCAAAACCAAATTGTATTACTCTGAATGCTTATGCTCTTTGTTTTCCAATAATTATCCATGTAACCCTTCAGAATGGCTACCAACATATCATTAAATATGGTGGCTTTAAAGATTGTGACAAATGAGTACAATCATACTCATTTCACATGACAGCAAGATTATGCTCAAAATCCTTCAAGCTAGGATTAGATCTGGTAGACAGAGTGCCTGAAGAACTATGGAAGGAGATTCGTAATACTCTATAGGAGGCAGTGATCAAAATCCATCCCCAAAAAAAAGAAATGCAAAAATGCAAAATGGTTGTCCAAAGAGGCCTTACAAATAGCTGAGAAAAGAAGAGAAGCCAAAGGCAAAGGAGAAAAGGAGAGCTATACCCATCTGAGTGCAGAGTTCCAAACACTATCAAGGAGAGATAAGAAAGCCTTCCTCAGCATCAATGCAAAAAAAAAAAAAAAAAAAAAAACTGAGGAAAACAATAGAATTAGAAAGACTAGTGATCTCTTCAAGAAAATTAGAGCTACCAAGGGAACATTTCATGAAAAAAAGGGCACAATAAAGGATAGAAACAGTAAAATTCTAACAGAAGATAGAATAAAATTCTATAAATAAAGTAAAATTCTAACAGAAGCAGAAGATATTAAGAAAAGGCAGCAGGAATACCCAGAAGAACTATACAAAAAAAGATCTTAATGTTCCTGATAACCACTATGGTGCAATCACTCACCTAGTGCCAGACATCCTGGAATTCGAAGTCAAGTGGACTTTAGGAAGCATCATTATGAACAAAGCTAGTGGAGGTGATGGAATTCCAGTTGATCTATTTCAAATCCTAAAAGATGATGCTGTGAAAGTGCTGCACTCAATATGCCAGGAAATTTGGAAAACTCAGCAGTGGCCACAACTGGAAAATGCCAGTTTTCATTCCAATCCCAAAGAAAAGCAATGCCAAAGAAAGTTCAAACTGCCACACAACTGTACTATTTCACATGCTAAGAAAGTAATGCTCAACATTCTCCAAGCTAGGCTCAACAGTATGTGAACTGAGAACTTCTAGAGGTTCAAGCTGGATTTAGAAAAGGTAGCAGAACCAGAGATCAAATTGCCAACATCCATTGGATCATAGAGAAAACAAGAGAATTCCATAAAAATATCTACTTCTGCTTCATTGGCCACGCTAAAGCCTTTGACTGTGTGGATCACAATAAACTGGAATATTCTTAAAGAGATGAGAATAACAGACCACCTTACCTGCCTCCTGAGGAACCTGTATGAAGGTCAACAAGCAACAGTTAGAACCAGACATGGAACAACAGACTGGTTCCAAGTTGGGAAAGAAGTACCTCAATGCTGTATATTGTCACCCTTCTTATTTAACTTATATGCAGAATACATCATGCAAAATGCCAGGCTGAATAAAGCACAAGCTAGGATCAAGATTTTCAGGAGAAATATCAATTCAATAACCTGAGATATGCAGATGACACTACCCTAATGACAGAAAGTGAAGAAGAACTAAAGAGCCTCTTGATGAAAGTGAAAGAGGAGAGTGAAAAAGCTGTCTTAAAACTCAACATTCAAGAAACTAAGATCATGGCATCTGGTCCCATCACTTCATGGCAAATAGACGAGGGAAAAAATGGAAACAGTGACAGACTTCATTTTGTTGGGCTCCAAAATCACTGCAGATGGTGACTGCAGCCATGAAATTAAAAGAAACTTACTCCTTGGAAGAAAAGCTATGATAAACCTAGACAGCATATTAAAAATCAGAGACATCACTTTGCCAACAAAGGTCTATATAGTCCAAGCTATGGTTTTTCCAGCAGTCATGTACAGATGTGAGGGTTGGACCATAAAGAAGGCTGAGCATCAAAGAATTGATGCTTTTGAACTGTGGGGTTGAAGATGACTCTTGAGAGTCCCTTGGACTGCAAGGAGATCCAAGCAGTCCATCCTAAAGGTAATCAATCCTGAATATTCATTAGAAGGACTGAGGCTGAAGCTGAAACTCCAAACATTTGGCCACCTGATGTGAAGAACTGACTCATTGGAAAAGACTCTGATGCTGGGAAAGATTGAGGTCAGGAGGAGGAGGGGGTGACAGAGGATGAGATGGTTGAATGGCATCATGGACTCAATAGACATGCTGCTACTGCTGCTGCTAAATCACTTCAGTCGTGTCCAACTCTGTGTGACCCCATAGACGGCAGCCCACCAGGGTCCCCCGTCCCTGGGATTCTCCAGGCAAAAACACTGGGGTGGGTTGCCATTTCCTTCTCCAATGCATGAAAGTGAAAAGTGAAAGGGAAGTCACTCAGTCGTATCCAACTCTTCACGACCCCATAGACTGCAGCCTACCAGGCTCCTCCATCCATGGGATTTTCCAGGCAAGAGTATTGGAGTGGGGTCCCATCGCCTTCTCTGAGTTTTAGCAAATTCTGGCAGATAGTGAAGGACAGGGAAGCCTGGTGTGCTGCAGTCCATGCGCTCACAAAGAGTCAGACACGACTGAGTGACTGAACAACAAATGATCCCACAGTCCTACTCCTGTAGGACAGTCCTGTTCCTATTAAAAAAAGATAAATGCACCCTGAGACTTCCTTGGAAGTCCAGTGGTTAAGACTCTGCACTTCCAATGCAAGGGGCCTGGGTTCAATCCTTGGTGAGGGAACTAAGATTTCTCATGCCTTGCTGCTGCTAAGTCACTTCAGTCGTGTGCGACTCTGTGTGACCCCATAGACGGCAGCCCACCAGGCTCCCCCATCCCTGGGATACTCCAGGCAAGAACACTGGAGTGAGTTGCCATTTCCTTCTCCAATGCATGCAAGTGAAAAGTGAAAGGGAAGTCGCTCAGTTGTGTCTGACCCTTAGCGACCCCATGGACTGCAGCCCACCAGGCTCCTCCATCCATGGGATTTTCCAGGCAAGAGTACTGGAGTGGGGTGCCATTGCCTTCTCCGTCTCATGCCTTAGGTGCAACCAAAAAAAGAAAGGATACAGGCACCCCTGTGTTTATTGCTACACTATTTATAATAGCCAAGACAATAAGGTGCCCTAAATGACTATCAACAGATAAATGGAATAACAAGATGTGGTATATATATGCAATGGATTATCACCCAGACATAACAAAGAATGAAATAGTTACATTTGCAGCAACATGGGTAGATGTAGGGATTATCTTATTAAAGGAAGCCAAAGACAAATATCACATGATATTGCTTATATTAGGGGTCACCAACATCAGTCCACAGCCTGTTAGGAACCCTTCCACACAGCAGGAGGTGAGTGAAGGGCAAGCAGGCAAAACTTCATCTACTGCTCCCCAAAGCCCCCCATCACTCACATTGTCATCTGAATCATCCCTCCCACCCCTGTGCATGGAAAAACTGTCTTCTATGAAACTGGTCCCAGGTGCCAAAAACACTGGGGGCCACTGGCTTATATGTGGAATCTAAAAAAAACAAAAATAAATGAAGTTATTTACAAAACAAAAAAGTGGCTCACAGATATAGAAAACAAAGTTATGGTTACCAAAGGGGAAAGGGTAATGGGGGAAGGGATAAATTAGGAAGTTGGGATTAACATATACAAGTGGTCATGTATGAATGTGAGAGTTGGACCGTGAAGATAGCTGAGCGCCAAAGAATTGATGCTTTTGAACTGTGGTGTTGGAGAAGACTCGTGAGAGTCCCTTGGACTGAAAGGAGATCCAACCAGTCCATTCTGAAAGAGATCAGCCCTGGGATTTCTTTGGAAGGACTGGTGCTAAAGCTGAAACTCCAGTACTTTGGCCACCTCATGCGAAGAGTTGACTCATTGGAAAAGACTCTGATGCTGGGAGGGATTGGGGGCAGGAGGAGAAGGGGACGACAGAGGATGAGATGGCTGGATGGCATCACTGACTCGATGGACATGAGTCTGAGTGAACTCCGGGAGTTGGTGACGGACAGGGAGTCCTGGCATGCTGCAATTCATGGGGTCGCAAAGAGTTGGACACGACTGAACGACTGAACTGAACTGAACTGATGTTTTATACCTGTATCATTCTATCTAATCCTCAACAGCACAAAGAAGATATTTTAATTGTAAAATATCTTACATTGTAATATCTTTAATTGTAAAATATTTTAATTGTAAATTTACAGTTGAGAAAACTGAGCCTTAGAGGAATTACTAATTAACTAGTTTACATAGCAGTTAACCTTTAGCCCAAAGATGTGAATACTCTTCCTTTTTCTGTTATGTGCATCTAATTTAATTGATAATTTGTAGTTCTAGCTAATGTCACAAACCAACCTCATGTACCAACTTACTAAAAAAATTTCCCAGAACCAAATTAGAATAGAAAAGTGCCACTCATCTTAGATATACATGATGGACTGTTGACAAAGAAGAAATTTAGTTTTAATACTTCAGCATATCATTAGGGAGACAAGCTGACTGAGTGAACTGAGCCTGGCATTTATCACTGAACCCAGATAAAGAGTCAGAGTTATGGTATTCCGCAACCTTCTTCCTGACAACCACTGACGGTGTTTGCAATCACTTCAGCAGTTTTCTCTGCTTTAATCCCAGGGCGGCGGCAGGTGGGGGGCAAGGGAGAGTGGATGCTCCAATTGAAGCATCTTAGATGCAGGATCCTTCCTTTCTTAAATTCCATGGTCTCTGGGTATACCTGTACTTGATGGTCTGTTTTATTAGCATATGATCATGAAAAAAGGTGAGAATTAATGACCCACTTTTTTAGCATATGATCAAAAAATAGTAAATGATACTTTATTCACAGCTGTTACCTTATAAGATTTCAAGGCAAGTAATAAAAAATGGACAGCTTGTAGAAGATAATACCTATCCCCTAAACTGGATCTCTACCTCTGGATTGGTACTAACTTAAAAATGCAATATCAAAGGCAACATAAAGCTCTGACAGTATGAGAGAGAATTTGCTCTCTGTGCTGCTTAGTAGATTACAAAGTATCCACTGACAACCGACAGCTCCCTGCGAACAGATTTGACCCAGTCCCTGAACATTGCTATACGTGTAGAAAGACTGGACTCACAGCCTGCATCCACTCATTCTGTTGTCCTCATAAAACCATCATTAGGCAATAATAGCACTCGAGAATTGCCTTGCTGAGACAACTGCTTCAGAGAAATATTTTACTTAGCAGAGGCAACTTTGCTGTTAAGATAATCCTGCTGCGGCTGCTGCTGCTTAGTCCTTCAATCGTGTCCGATCCTATGAACTGCAGCCTGCCTGTCTCCTCCGTCCATGGGATTCTCTAGGCAAAAGTAGTACAGTGGGTTGCCATGCGCTCCTCCAGGGGATCTTCCCGACCCAGGGATCGGACCCGGGTCTCCAGCAATGCAGGCAGATTCTTTACCACTGAGTCACCAGGGAAACCCTAAGAAAATTCTACCCACAGGATATGCCAACATAATTTTCTCTGAATATCCTGATGTAAAGACAACTTTTGTGTTTGTGTGCCTGTGTACTGAGTTGCTTCAGTCACATCTGATTCTTTGCAACCCTAAGATCTGTAACCCACCAGATTCCTCTGTCCATGGGATTCTCCAGGCAAGAACACTGGAGTGGGTTGCCATGCCCTCCTCCAGGGGATCTTCCTGACCCAGAGATGGAACCGGAGTCTCTTATGTCTCCTGCATTGACAGGCGGGTTCTTTATCACTGGTGCCACCTGGGAAGCCCAACTTTTGTCTTTAATGAGAATAAAAAGAGCTGACCACAAAATTCTATTCATAAATAGGAAAAAGGTCTTTGTTGCCCAACATCTCATCTTATTAAAATCTATTCATTAGCACTTCTATAAAGTGACCACTGGTGTTCTCATTAATAGCCCTAAGGTTCTGTATTTCTGAAACATTTAAGACTCGGGAAGGCAATGGCACCCCACTCCAGTACTCTTGCCTGGAAACTGCCATGGACAGAGGAGCCTGGAGGGCTGCAGTCCATGGGGTTGCTAAGAGTCAGACACAACCGAGCAACTTCACTTCCACTTTTCACTTTCCTGCATTGGAAAAGGAAATGGCAACCCACTCCAGTGTTCTTGCCTGGAGAATCCCAGGGACGGGGGAGCCTGGTGGGCTGCCGTCTATGGGGTCGCACAGAGTCGGACACGACTCAAGCGACTTAGCAGTAGCAGCAGTGTTGATCCTATGTGCATTATTTTGGCTGAGTTTTTTGTTGTTGCTGTTGTTCAAACAATGTAACTAACAGAAAAAATTTTATTTTGGAGAAATGGTAGCTGGGGGGGACGTTGTCAGAGGGAGGAGTGCTAAAGATAGTGAAGGGTAGAAAAGAAATAGCTGTTTTTCTTTATAAGTTTTTCAATTCTGTTGGTTATTAATCAAATTGCATACATTATTTTTACTTCAATTTTTTTAGCAATTATAAATGTAATACTATGCCCCAAAACTTTACAGTGTAAAATATCTTATTTGATATTCTCAGTAGACTTGTGGGTGGACACACACGTCCTTTCTTCCTTTTTCCATAGCTAAGTATTTGATATGGGAAAGTCATTTAAATTCCAATGACGTGAGACTACTTTACTTGTCACACTGATATATAAAGTGTATAAAGCACAAGACTTTATATATCAAACTAGGTAATGTGGAACAATTTGTACATATGCAGTAGATCTTTTTATAACTGTAATATCAATAATAAGCATTTATTTTAATACCTACTCACAGTTTTTTTAAAAAAACAGGCTTTAAGCATGGCTGTTCTATCTCGTTATATAGAAAGCCATTGAAAATAATGTAAGATTGCTCGTGGTTTTATTGACCTCATGGCAAACTTTGATCTTGTACAAGAAACTGCTATTGTCATTGATGGTCATGACATTTATTATACCCTGTATTTAAAAAGCAATTACTACATTTTATGATACACAGAATAATTATTATTATGTTAATAATCATTTTATATACACTTTGTGGCTTTTGTAATTATTTAACATTATGATCATAAATTTATGATAATTTTATTAGCAATTTGAAATTTAGAAACTAGATAAAAATTGATGTCTAAATTATTGATGTATACTTAAACTTCTAGAATCAAATTTTCCTTCTTTCTAATTTCTAGCCATTATTTATATTATTAAGTTTGAACATTTTCATATGTTCATCTAATTGTGTGATTAGATCACACATCTAATTGTGTGATTTCTGCTTTGTTTTTAATTTTGAAGTGCCTAACAAGAATCTCATTTCTCATTCTGTGGGAAATTCTAATCTTCCACATAAACATAGAAATTTTTCAGAATATCTATCCCCATTAGATTTTCACATAGATGATTGTATTCAAATTGAAAAAATAACCTAAATATTTTTCTCCACATGTTCATTGGATTGTTTGCAATCAATTCCAATATTGTAATGTTCTCTTTTTCCCAAAAGGATCCATCTCACCTTTATATAGTTATTATAACTAGCATAAATAAAAAGAGAAAAATAAAAATGATTTGAAAAAATTAAATATAAAGTGAAAAATTAAAATAAAAATAAGAACAAGAGAAGAAAAATAATAAAGACTGTAAAGACAATAATTTTATCCTCAATTGTTGTGCATTAATTTTTATACCTGCCAGCTCCTCTGTCCATGGGATTCTCCAGGCAATATACAAGAGTGAGTTGCCATGCCCTCTTCTAGGGGATCATCCCAACCCAGGGACTGATCCCATGTCTCCTGGAGCTCCTGCATTGCAGGCAGATTCTTTACCACTGAGCCACTGGGGAAGTCCTGTACACAAAGTTATCAGTTAATTCCAAAACTGAGATAAAAATTGATAAAATAAATAAAATGTTAAACAAACTTTTCATGTCTTTAAAAATGCTAAAATACTACAACATTATACTACTAAGAAAATAGTACTCATAATTTCATGTTTTCATTTTTTATTTCCATGGTTTTATCCAGATTGACAGAAAAACATACAAAGTAAAATAGCTACTATATGAACACTGACAAAACTCCACTTGTAACTGATTTTCCTTTGGTTCTAAAAGGCTCTCAATTGGAGAACTAGATCAGATATTTCCTTTAAACTATTTGATTTTCTAATGTGCTGTGCTTAGTCGCTCAGTCCTGTCCAGCTCTTTGCGACCCCACGGACTGTAGCCCACCAGACTCCTCTGTCAATGGAATTCTCCAGGAAAGAATGCTGGAGTGGACTGCCATGCCCTTCTCCAGGGAATCTTCCCAATCCAGGGATTGAACCCAGGTCTCCCACATTGCAGGCAGATTCTTTACCATCTGAGCCACCAGAGAAGCCCTAAAATACGTTATACCTTATGCCTAAAAGTCTGCTTTTTAAGCTATTCAAAATATATAAACATAAAAATTACCTTAAAAAGCATTTTCAGCAGAAGCTTTTAGTTAAGCAGTATTTTAATGAAGTCAAAACCTGAGAGTTTAGTTCTTTTGTAGGGATTAAACAAAGGGAACCAAAAGACGTATCCAAGAAGACCTCCCAAAATCCAATTACATAGTTCAGATTTTTCTGAAGTAACTGTTGTCCTTCAAATATAGTGCTATACTACGGAACCCTAATAAGCCTTAGTGTTATTTGGGGAGTATATACAAATTTTTAATAAAGTTACAGTTATTCACCTAATAATGACTTACAGGGATGCCTGTGTGAGAGTGCTTGTCTGGGATTAAAATAGGTCTTTCTGTGAAACTAATTTACATAGCTTTTGCTTCATTTATCACTATGTTCAAACTAAACTTAAATCCCAGATGCATATTTATTTTCTAATAAGCACAACCAAAATGGTATTAGAGGAATTAATCATTTCCTTTATTTATCTATATATGCTCTAAATAACCTACAAATTATTTCTATCTTTTTTTTTTTTTTGAGTAAACTGAAAAGCAAGTTTTGTTTTATTGTAGTCGACATACAATATTATGTTAGCTTCAGGAGTGCTGTGCTTAGTTGCTCAGTCATGTCTGATTCTTTGCCACCCCATAGACTGTAGCCCACCAAGCTCCCCATCCATGGGGATTCTCCAGGCAAGCATACTGGAGTGGGTGGCCATGCCCTCCTCCAGGGGATCTTCCCAACCAGGGACCAAACCCAGGTGTCCCTCATTGCAGGCAGATTTTTTACCTTCTGAGCCACCAGGGAAGCCCAAGAATACTGGAGTGGGTAGCCTATCCCTTCTCCAGAGGTTCTTTCCAACCCAAGAATTGAACTGGGGTCTCCTGCATTGTAGGTGGATTTCAGGTATTCTACATAATGATTTGACATTTGGATACACTGTTGTTTTTTTTTTATTAGACCACTTTATTGAGGTATGACTGGTATAAAAATAGGTGTAAATATTTAACATATACAAATGGATTAAAAGAAATTTCTAAGACAGGAAATGTACAAAAGAAGGAAAAGAGAGCCCAAAGCACAATCTAGAGCATGTCAACTTGTAGCAAATTCAGGAATCAAAATAGAGAAAACAATGAGTCAAAAAATAGATCCAAACAGGAAGGAAGAAACCTGGAGAGAGCAATTTTATGATAGCCAGAAGATTTCATAGAGGAGATAGGCATCAAGTTCAAAGCTACTAAGACATCAAACAGGGGTGAAGGAATGATACTTGATTTCACATTATGCTAGTTATTAGAGAGGGTCTTCCCTGGTGGCTCAGTGGTCTCTTGCCAAGCAGAACATGCAAGTTTGATCCCTGGGTCAGGAAGATACCCTGAAGAAGGAAATGGCAATCCATTACAGTATTCTTGCCTGGGAAATCCCATGGACAGAGGAGCCTGGCAGGCTATAGTGCATGGGGTCACAAGAGTCAAACACGACTTAGAAACTAAAGAACAAACAACAGCAATTGGAGAACAAGAAAAAAGCAATTAGAGGACAGAAGGGCAAGCAAGACTTGTCAGAGTGGGAGGTGTGGAAGTGGAGACAACTTATCATGAAAGCATATGGAACAATTATTGGTAGGAAAGTGTCACTGAGGGAAGATATTATTTTAAATGGAGGACAGTGGAGCTTAATTTGTATACATTATTTTTTAAGCATGAAAGCATGAATCTTAGAAACAAAACATTGAAACCAGTGCTAAGTCAAAACATAGTCATTTTTTATCTATTGCCTTATTTGTCTAAATTTTTTCCAAATTTCCTCATTTTTATTTTAATGACAAGAAAGAATTTTCATTCTTTTATTCCCTTGCTTCCATTGGTTTGTTTTTAATGACACGTGTGTTACATGGTCATGTTATTTTTTTAAGTGTCTCAATAAATCCAAACTAAGAAATAAATACAAGAAAAATTTGGAGTATCTCTTTATGTGCTTATCCCATCAACTTGCCAGATGTTCTTCATGATGTCAATTTATTCCAAACTTTTTCAATACATGTATAAATGCAGGAACTTGAGTTATGTCTGACTGTTACATTAAAGGTACCTCTTTATTGACAAGAAGATAAAAGAAAATGAATTAATATTAACTGAATATTTGCTGTGTTACTACCAATAGAGTTCATCATTCTATAATGTCATTTTTACTTGAAAAATTTTTTTGAAAAATATATATTAAAATAAAAATTATGTATTATGGAACAGAATACAAAATATACATGTTTTAAATGGATGAAGTAATGAGAGTTTAGAAAAGTTTCTTGAGTACAGAACATTTTGGTAATAAGACTTATTCATCTTATCACCCAGATCCACTTATCACCTGTGTTGTTTACCAGTTGTTGTTGTATTATTGTTTAGTTGCTCAGTGGTGTCTGACTCTTGTGACCCCATGAAATGTAGCCTGCCAGGCATCTCTGTCCATGGGATTTCTCCATCAAGAATATTTGAGTGGGTTGCCATTTTCTCCTCCAGAGGATCTTCCCAACTCAGAGATCAAGCCTGCGTCTCCTGCATTGGCAGGAAGATTCTTTATCCCTGAGCCACTGGTCTAATCATTAATAAAAAGCTATGCTTGTGCTAAATAAAATACATATTTTTTATGTCTAATCCACACAGTAATAGTGAGGTAAATAGATATTATCATCCATATAAAATGATGGAGTTTTCAGACTTTCCTGGTGGTTCAGTGGTTAAGAATCTGCCTGCCAATGCAGGGGACATCAATTGAATCCCATGTCTAGGAAGATTCCTCATGCTGAGGGGCAACTGAGCCCGTGCACTACAACAACTGAAGCCTGTGCACGCTAAGGCCTGTGCTCGGCAACTAGAGGAGCCACCGCAGTGAGGAGCCTGAGCACGGCAACTCGAGAGTAGCCATGGCTCTAGCTTTCTCTAGCTGCAACTAGAGAAAGCCAAAGTGCAGCAACAGACCCAGCACAGCCGAAAATAAGTAAATTTTTTAAAAAGATGGTATTTTTATCAGAAATGCATACCTACTAAGAAAGTATAGCATTAACATAATGTAACTCACCTAGAGTCAGACATCCTGAAATGTGAAGTCAAGTGGGCCTTAGGAAGTATCACTACAAAGCTAGTGGAGGTGATAGAATTCCAGTTGAGCTATTTCAGATCCTAATAGATGATGCTGTGAAAATGCTACACTCAATATGTCAGCAAATTTGGAAAACTCAGCAGTGGTCACAGGACTGGAAAAGGTCACTTTTCATTCCAATCCCAAAGAAAGGCAATGCCAAAGAACGTTCAAACGACTGCACAATTGAACTCATCTCACAGACTAGCTAAGTAATGCTCAAAATTCTCTAAGCCAGGCTTCAACAGTACGTGAACCATGAACTTCCAGATGATCAAGTTGGATTTAGAAAACGCAGAGGAACCAGAGATCAAATTGCCAACATCCACTGGATCATCAAAAAAACAAAAGAGCTCCAGAAAAACATCTATTTCTGCCTTACTGATTACTCCAAAGCCTTTGACTGAGTGGATGACAACAAACTGTGGAAAATTCTGAAAGAGATGGGAATACCAGACCACCTGGCCTGACTCCTGAGAAATCTGTATGCAGATCAAGAAGCAACAGTTAGAACTGGACATGGAACAACAGACTGGTTCCAAATCAGGAAAGGAGTAACTCAAGGCTGTATATTATCACCCTGCTTATTTAATTTATATGCAGAGTACATCATGCAAAATACCAGGTTGGATGAAGCACAAGCTGGAATCAAGATTGCCAGAAGAAATATCAATAACCTCAGATATGCAGATGACACCACCCTTATGGCAGAAAGTGAACTAAAAAGCCTCTTGATGAAAGTGAAAGAGGAGAGTGAAAAAGTTGACTTAAAACTCAACATTCAGAAAACGAAGATCATGGCATCTGGTCCCATCACTTCATGGCAAATAGATGGGGAAACAGTTTCAGACTTTACTTTGGGGACTCCAAAATCACTGCAGATGGTGGCTGCAGCCATGACATTAAAAGACGCTTGCTCCTTGGAAGAAGAGCTATGACCAACCCAGACAGCATATTAAAAAGCAGAGACATTTCTTTGCCGACAAAGATCCATCTAGTCAAGCTACGGTTTTTCCAGTAGTCATGTATGGATGTGAGAGTTGGACTATAAAGAAAGCTGAGCACCAAACAATTGATGCTTTTGAACTGTGGTATTGGCGAAGACCCTCAAGAGTCCCACGGATGGCAAGGAGATCCAACCAGTCTATCCTAAAGGAAATCAGTCCTGAATATTCGTTGGAAGGACTGATGCTGAGGCTGAAACTCCAATCCTTTGGCCACCTGGTGCAAAGAACTGATTCATTGGAAAAGACCCTGATGTTGGGAAAGATTGAAGGCAGGAGGAGAAGAGGATGACAGAGGATGAGATGGTTGGATGGCATGACTGACTCAATGCACATGAGTTTGAGTAAGCTGCAGGAGCTGTTGATGGACAGGGAAGCCTGGCTTTTTGCAGTCTATGGGGTTGCAAAGAACTGAACTGAACTGCAAATATTCATTGAGTATCTTTGTACCAGCGTCTGTTCTAGGTGAAGGAGATAGAATAATGAACAAGAGAAGAAAAGTCACTCTTCTAATAAAGCTTACATTCATGTGAGGGAAGATAATAAAACTTAATAAAACAAAAAGAAAGCATTAAGGGTAATATGTACAATGAAGAGAGTTTGAGAAAGCTGAGGTGGCACAGCATGAATTTTGAATTAGCTGGCCAGATGAGGCAGGAGAGTGAGCTTTCTAGGGGACAGGAGAACGGTCAAAGCGTCTTCAGGTGAACTGAGCTTGGAATGTCGGGGTGAGAAGTGTAACATGAGAAACCAGGAGCTGAAGAGGCTGGACACATAAGGATTCGTAAACAGTGGTGAAAAGCATGGAGTTTAAAAATGTTGGGAAGTCACAGAAGGATTTTAAGCAGAGGTATAATATTATGGGACTCACAAGTTCTATTATTCTCCTCTATAGAAAATGAATCACAGGAGATCAAGACAAGTAAGGGAATGGGTTAGGAGGCTATTGTATAGATGGTAATAAATAATGATGACTGAATCGGAGTATTCAAAATAGGGTACTGTGATTCTCCAAAGCTCAAGTTGAGGGTCAAACACAGGAGAAAAAAGGATCAAAAAAGATCTGTTAGTGAAAGGATAAAAATGGGAGAGATTGGAAATCAAGTCATGATTAGTTTTGTTATTACTGTTATAAATTCATTGGAAGCATTCATTGAGTGGAGCCAAGAAATGTTCTGAGTGTTATCTGTATATTCCTTATGCCATCCCCATGAGGAAGGTGCTGTCATTACCCGCTTATACAATAAGGAGGCTCAAAGTGCTTAAGTAAATTCTTTAACCTCCCACTACTAGTACAGGGTAGAGATAATTCAAATGTGGGCCGTCTGACATCAGACACACACTTTAGAACTCTCCCTTAACCTACCTAGACAGTATATTAAAAATCAGAGACATTACTTTGCCAACAAAGTCCATCTAGTCAAGGCTATGGTTTTTCCAGTGGTCATGTATGGATGTGAGAGATGGACTATAAAGAAAGCTGAGCACAGAAGAATTGATGCTTTTGAACTGTGGTGTTGGAGAAGACTCTTGAGAGTCCCTTGGACTGCAAGGAGATCCAACCAGTCCATCCTAAAGGAGATCAGTCCTGAGTGTTCATTGGAAGGACTGATATTGAAGCTGAAGCTCCAATACTTTGGCCACCTGATGTGAAGAGCTGACTCATTTGAAAAGACCCTGATGCTGGGAGGGATTGGGGGCAGGAGGAGAAGGGGATGACAGAGGATAAGATGGTTGGATGGCCATCATCGACTCAGTGGACATGATTTTGGGTAAGCTCCGGGATTTGGTGATGGACAGGGAGGCCTGGCGTGCTGTGGTCCATGGGGTCGCAAAGAGTCGGACACAACTGAGCGACTGAACTGAACTGAAGTATCTCCAAATGGTGATAGAGGTGGCTATGGGACAAATTAACAGTTTTCTCTAAGTTTCAGAAGATGAAGACCAGAAGGAAGGATGTTCTTAGGCACAGGGTATGGCAGAGCACATATTTCTTGAAAACTCTGGAGATAGTGGCTATGCATATATGTAAAGAGATTCATTGACTAAGAACACGTGCTGTGGTGGTAAATAACCTATGAGAATTGAAAGGTATCAAGGAAGGAAGGCTTCCTCTTCTATTCCAGACCCAGGAAACCTCCTCCAAGCAGTACCTCTTAGGTCAGACACTTTCCTTCACACTAGATCATCAGTTTTAAATACTGACAAGTGCCCTGACTAGTGCAGATCAGTGGACAGACCAGGAGATTAAGACTGATGTGACCAGGCTTCTTCATTTTAACAATGAAACATCATAGTTGAAACCATTGAGCATGATTATTCAGATCTAAAGATTCTCCAGTTTTCCTCTATAGGAATGTGTGTGTTAGTCACTCAGTCTTGTCCGACTCTTTGCAGCCCTATGGACTGTAGACCTCCAGGCTCTTCTGTCCACGGGGTTTCCCAGAAAAAAATACTGGACTTAATTTCCATTCCCTTCTCCAGGGAATCTTCCTGACCCAGGGACCAAACCTGGGTCTCACACACTATGGGCAGATTCTTTACCATCTGAGCCACCTGGGAAGCCCCATTTATAAGGAATAGCCATAGCTAAACATTGTCTCTATTGGTAAGTTTAAAACAATTTGTAGCCAACCAAGTTTAGCTACTTCCCTCACAACAGGCACCACCTCTTCAAAGGATGTGAAGTCATGCCATGATTTGAAGTAGTTCTGATAGTTTACTATTAAGTCACTTTACACGGCTTCCCTGGTAGCTCAGACAATAAAGAATCTGCCTGCAATGCAAGAGACCTGAGTTTGATCCCTGGGTTGGGAAGATCCTCTGGAGAAGGGAAAGGCTACCTACTCCAATATTCTTGTCTGGAGAATTCCAGGGCCAGAGAAGCCTTGGCAGGCTATAGTCCATGGGGTCACAAAGAGTCAGACATGACTAAGCGACTAATACTTCCACTTTCTTTCACTTTCACAAGTCATTTTACAAACAGAAGCTCCCTAAAATACACTGAGCAAAGACAGCATTATTTGGTTTTCTGTTTTTTAGTAAGATAGTACATATTTGAATTTATAACTGTTAGCATTCATCTTAATATCTGGCATTTTATTTTAATTGTATCATATATACCTAAGAAACTCTGGGCTGGAAGAAGCACAAGCTGGAATCAAGATTGCCGGGAGAATTATCAATAACCTCAGATATGCAGATGACACCACCCTTATGGCAGAAAGTGAAGAGGAACTAAAAAGCCTCTTGATGAAAGTGAAAGAGGAGAGTGAAAAAGTTGGCTTAAAGCTCAAGATTCAGAAAACTAAGATCATGGCATCTGGTCCCATCACTTCATGGGAAATAGATGGATAAACAGTGGAAACAGTGTCAGACTTTATTTTTTGGGGGCTCCAAAGTCACTGCAGATGGTGATTGCAGCCATGAAATTAAAAGACACTTACTCCTTGGAAGGAAAGTTATGACTAACCTAGATAGCATATTGAAAAGCAGAGACATTACTTTGCCAATAAAGGTCTGTCTAGTCAAGGCTGTGGTTTTTCCTGTGGTCATGTATGAATGTGAGAGTTGGACTGTGAAGAAGGTTGAGCACCGAAGAATTGATGCTTTTGAACTGTGGTGTTGGAGAAGACTCTTGAGAGTCCCTTGGACTGCAAGGAAATCCAACCAGTCCATTCTAAAGGAGATCAGCCCTGGGTGTTCTTTGGAAGGAATGATGCTAAAACTGAAACTTTAGTACTTTGGCCACCTCATGCAAAGAGTTGACTCATTGGAAAAGACTCTGATGCTGGGAGGGATTGAGGGCAGGAGGAAAAGGGGATGACAGAGGATAAGATAGCTGGATGGCATCACTGACTTGATGGACGTGAGTTTGAGTGAATTCCTGAAGTTGTTGATGGACAGGGAGGCCTGGCATGCTGCAATTCATGGAGTTGCAAAGAGTCGGACACAACTGAGTGACTGAACTGAACTGAACCCCCAAAAGATCATTAAAAACTAGTACAAATGGAGGGATCCTTTAATGACAGGAATCTACCATATTGTGGGATAAATTGTGTTCCCTCCAAAAGGTATATCCTAACCCCTGGTATCTGTGACTGTGACCCTATTTGGAAATATGATGTTTGCAGATGTACTTAAGATGTATATTAAGGACTATCCCTGGTATCGTGGTTAAGGATCAGCCTGCCAATGCAGGGACATGGATTCAATCCCTGGTCCTGGAAGATCCCACAGGCCATTGAGCAGCTAAGCCCAGGAGCCTCAACTACCAAGCTCATGCTCTAGAGCCCATGCTCCGGCCCTCCTGCCTTGACTATTGTACTAAGACAATGAACCCTATCACCAGGGCTTCCCTGGTGACTCAGTGCCAAAAAGTCTGCCTGACAACACAGGAGATGAGGGAGATGCAGGTTTGATCCCTGGGTCGGGAAGATGCTCTGAAGAAGGAAATGGCAACCTACTCCAGTGTTCTCACCTGGGAAACCCCAGGGACAGAGAAGCCTGGCAGGCTACAGTCCATAGCATCACAAAGAGTCAGACACGACTGAGTGTCTGAGCATGCACGTGCTCTATCACTTAGAGTCCTGTTTACAAGGCAGTGTTCAGCAAAATGAACAGTCCAGATACTTTCAAAAACATGTATGACAGAGGAGAGGTTGTTTTCAGTGGGAAGTGGGGGAGAAGTTTCAGAAACATACTCATATAAAAGGGCCCTGAGGAAAGTGTATGAAATTGGACATTGCATAGGGAAGAGTATTGAAAATTCAGGCCACCAGCAAAAGAAGTTAATTTATTGCCACAGCAGAGACCCTTGAGCAACTTCCTGCTTTGCCCAAGCAATTTGGGTCCTCTGAAGCATATCCATGAAGAGGAAGTGATTGGAGAATAAGGAGAGGTGTTCTCTGTGAGAACCACCCTACTTTTGCACAGCTCAATCACACAGCCCTCAGAGGAAATATAATCAAGGGCCAGCATCAGCGATTTCATGGATCTGGCACTGAATATTAATCTTATAGCGGCTGCACTGATTTCTGCAAGGGTTTTCCCAAATGGGACACAAACCCCATCACACAGGAAAACATCAGAAGGAGAAAAGACAGGAGGTTCATCTTTCTCTGATACTTGTGAAAGTGTTTACACGCCACCTTCAATATGTACCCAGGAGTGTGAAGTGTGTGACAAACTTTGAAGGTAGCAGCACTCAACTTTTTTTTTTCCTACCATAAAACACACATACTACTTTGTCATTGTCATCATTTCCAATTTAACAGCCATTAGTTCACCCTTTTCTTCCTCACTTAAGATGACATTTAAAGGCAAGAATGTAAGAGTTACATTACTATAAATCTACTCTAAGAAATAAGTTACATGAAAACTTTTAGGGATTTTACAGTTTTCTCTACAAATTGCCAATGAAATAACTCACTATTAACTTTGACACAGTAGTCTGCTATGATGCCAAGCAGTTATTAACTAGTCCAATTTGGCTGGTTAAATAACCTCTTTGTTGAACTCTTTAGACATACAAGAACATATTTTTTTTAATCCAGAAATGCACATGAAGACATCCATTTATAATGAAAAGAGAAAATGGTTCATTGATACTGACTAAAACTGCAATATGAAATGAATTATTTATCATCAAAGTAAGTCGTTAGTTAATACAATCTTCAGTTCAGTAGCTCAGTCGTGTCCAACTCTTTGTGACCCCATGAATTGCAGCACGCCAGGCCTCTCTGTTCATCACCAACTCCCAGAGATCACTCAGACTCACGTCCATGGAGTCAGTGATGCCATCCAACCATCTCATCCTCTGTCGTCCCCTTCTCCTCCTGCCCCCAATCCCTCCCAGCATCAGAGTCTTTTCCAATGAGTCAACTCTTCATTATATGCAATACCTTACAAATACAAATACTTACATAGAAAATGCAAAATGCGAAGCAAGGCTTAGATGATGAGCAGCTCCTCCCTAGGGAGACCAGGAGCAGAGACCGTGGCTTATAAATATATCAGTATGCACAGAGATGTGCTATCATTCTGAGGACTCTGTAGTTCTCAATGACTTTAGCATGAGGACTGTTTATTATGGGTGGAGCCTCAAACTTAGAGAATCAGAAAGATAGTGGAGAGTCTTAGAGTCCATGCTAAGGAATTGTACTTTTCTCCTGTGGAGAATGGAGGTGAGTGGGGAGACTTAGAGAAGGGACATGAGTTAGGAAACCATTGAATTTATTAGATGGAAGATGTTCCAACAAAGACTGCAGCACTGGAGATGAATGAATTATCAAAATGTTAAGTTGTAATTGACAGAAAGGGTCACCATTAGAAGGTAGAAAAGGGAAGGAAGAAAGGGAAATTGAGGATAACTCCAGGATACTGGATTGGGTAACTGAAAAAAATGGTGGTGCCTTTCATAAGGAATCATTTATTTTTATTTTTTTTTATTTTTTTTATTTAACTTTACAATATTGTATTGGTTTTGCCATATATCAAAATGAATCTGCCACAGGTATACATGTGTTCCCCATCCTGAACCCTCCTCCCTCCTCCCTCCGCATACCATCCCTCTGGGTCGTCCCAGTGCACTAGCCCAAGCATCCAGTATCGTGCATCGAACTGGACTGGTGACTCGTTTCATATATGATATTATACATATTTCAATGCCATTCTCCCAAATCATCCCACCCTCTCCCTCTCCCACAGAGTTCAAAAGACTGTTCTATACATCAGTGTCTCTTTTGCTGTCTTGTATACAGGGTTATTGTTACCATCATTTGTTTAATCAGAGGCTATTTATTGAGAACTTAACATGTGTGTGTTAGTTGCTTGTGCTTACTGGCTCAATCGTGTCCAACTCTTTGTGACCCCAGGGACTGTAGCCCGCCAGGCTCCTCTGTCCATGGGGATTCTCCAGGCAAGAATACTGGAGCAGGTTGTCTGCCCTCCTCCAGAGAATCTTTCCAACCCAGGGATCGAACCCAGGTCTCCCACATTCCAGGCAGATTCTTTAACATCTGAGCCACCAAGGAAGCCCTACTTAATATGTACTTGTATATATTACCGTGTGCAGCCCACACACTTGGTAAAACATAAGAAGAGGAGGAGTATTACATAACAACTCAAATATAGTCTCTAGATTCAGAGGAACTGAGTTCAAATCTAAGGTTTATATGTCATAATTGACTAGCAGTTTACTTTTCTAAGTCTCACTTTGCGTGACTGTAAAATGGACCATGACAGTCATGGACCTACCTGCTGCAAAGAATGCAGTTTATTGACAGCCTTAGCTGCGGGCATATTAGGAGCCGCTTCAAATTTTGAGTAAGTGCATGTGGTCCCAGGGCAGCTCCCCATGAGACTGTGTGATTCCAGCATATAGGTATAGACATAGAGTTCCAAGGAATGGAATTAAGAGTCCCAGAATAAATTCTTACATTTACAGTCCATTCATTTTTGACAAGCATGCCAGAGTAATTCAATGAAGGAAAGAGAATAATGCCTTCATCAAACAATACTAAAACAACTGGACAGCCACATGGAAAAGGATGAAACTGAACCCCTACATCCCACCATATATAAAAAATTAACTCAAAATAGATCAGAGAACTAATATAACTCATAGGAAAATAGGCATGTGGTATGTAACCTTGGGATAGGGAATGGTTTCTTAAAAAAAAAATAATAAAACACCAAAACATAAGTAACAAAAGAAAAATATAGATAAATTGTACTCATCAAGTTTTAAAACTTACTGTTTATAAAGGATACCATGCAAAAAGTAAAAGACTTCACACAGAATGAGAAAAAAAGATTTGCAAATCATGTAGCTGACAAGGAATTTCTATCCAGAATATATAAAAACTCAAAACTCAACAATAGAAAGACAACTCAGTTTCAAAATGAGCAAAAGACTTGACTAGACAGTTCTCAAGAAAAAACAAAACAAAACAAAACAAAACATGCAAATGGCCAGTAAGCACAAGATGTTCCACGTTAGTCTCTAGGGAAATATAAACCAAAACCACACCCACTAGGATAGTTATTTTTTTTAAAAGCCAGATGATAAGCAGTATTGGTGAAGATGTGGAGGTACTTTATTGATGAGAATGTAAAATACCACTTTGGGAAACAATTTGACACTGCTTCAAAATAGTGAACAAATAATTACCATATAATCCAGCAATTTCACTCCTAAGTATATACCCAAGAGAAATGAAAACATGTTCATGTAAAAACTTGTACAAGTGTTCATATCAGCATTACTCATAGTAGAGTCAAAGTGGAAAAACCTAAATGTCCATTAATTGATGAATGAATAAACAAAATTGGTATGTCCATACTGTGTTATTTAGCAATAAAAAATGAAGCACTGACACATGCTACAACAAGGATAAATCTTGAAAACATTGTGATAATCGAAAGAAATCAATTATTTTGTCATGAAAGACCACATATTGTAGGATTCCATTTAAATAAAATTTCCAGAATAGGTAAATCTGTAGGGACAGAAAGTAGATTCAGGATTTCCAGGGTCTGGAAGAGAGGGTAATGAGAAGCCAGTGGAATGCTGAAAATGCTCCAAGATTAGATTGTGGTAATAGTTCCACAGCTCTGTCAATATACCTAACCCTACTTAACTGTACACGTTTTTAAGTGTATGATTTGTTTTGTATGATTTTTTCTGTTTTATTTTTATGTTTATTTATTTGTTTACTTGGCTGCACCAGATCTTAGTTGCAGCATGCAGAATCTTCTATCTTTGCTGCATGATGTTTTAATATACATATACACTGTGAAATGATTACCAAAATCAAGTTAATTAACATAGCCATCATTTCACATAACCTTTTTTTTTTTTTAATGAGAACAATTAAGACATACTCTCAGCACAGACTTATGGCTACAGGGGAGAAGGGTCAGGGTGAAGGATAGTTTGAGATGGACATGTACACACTGCTGTACTTAAAACAGATAACCACCAAGGACCTACTGTATAGCACAGGGAACTCTGCTCAATATTATGTAACAACCTAACTGGGAAAAGAATTTGAAAAAGATTAGATACATGTATATATATAACTGAAACACTTTGTTGTACAATTGAAACTAACACAATATTGTTAGTCAACTATACTCTAATATAAAATAAAAAGTTAAAAACGGCCTACTCTCAGCAAATTCCAAGTATAAAAAATAGCATCATTAAGTATAGTCATTATGCTGTACATAAGATCTCCAGAATTTATTCATCTTACATAGCTGAAACTCTGTATTCCTTGACAAATTTTCCTCCGTTTCCCATCCTCTGGCCCCTGATAACCACCATTCTATTATCTGCTTCTGTCAATTCAACTGTTTAAGATTCCAACATATAAGGGAAATCATTCAGTGTTTCTCCCATGTTTCCTGGCTTATTTCATTTAGCATAACATTCTCTAGGGTCATCCATGTTGTTGCAAATGGCACAATTTCCTTCTTTTTTAAGGATGCATAATATCCCATTGTATGCACATGCTATATTTTCTTTATTCATTTATATGTCAACAAACACAGGTTGACTCCAAATATTGCATGTTGTGAAAAATACTGCAGTGAACATGAAATTGCAGATATCTCTTCCGGATATGATATTTATTTCATTTCATTTGGCTATATACAGAGAAGCGGGGTTTTGGCTCATATTGTAGTCTTGGTCTTAATTTTTTGTGAAACGTCCACTTAATTTTCCAAAATGACTATACCAATGTATATTCCCACCAAAAGTATACAAGGGTTCTCCTCCACAAGATAATACCTGTTATCCTGTATTATTTTGATAAAAGTCATTTTAACAGGCATGAGATAATACCTTATTGTGATTTTGATTTACCTTTCCCTGATGATTTGTGATGCATTTGTGTATCTTCATTTGAGAAATGTCTGTTCAGTTCCTTTGACCATTTTTTAATTGGACTCTTTTCTTCCTATTGAGTTGTTTTCAGTCAGTTCAGATCAGTCGCTCAGTCATGTCCGACTCTTTGCAACCCCATGAATTGCAGCACCCCAGGCCTCCCTGTCCATCACCAACTCCCGGAGCTCACTCAAACTCACGTCCATCGAGTCAGTGTTGCCATCCAGCCATCTCATCCTCTGTCGTCCCCTTCTCCTCCTGCCCTCAATCCCTCCCAGCATCAGAGTCTCTTCCAATGAGTCAACTCTTCGCATGAGGTGGCCAAAGTACTGGAGTTTCAGCTTTAGCATCATTCCTTCCAAAGAAATCCCAGGGCTGATCTCCTTCAGAATGGACTGGTTGGATCCTCCTTGCAGTCCAAGGGACTCTCAAGAGTCTTCTCCAACACCACTGTTCAAAAGCATCAATACTTTACCGCTCAGCTGTTCCTTATGTATTTTGGATATTAACTCCTTATCAGATATATGGCTTGAAAATATGTTCTCCCGTTCCTTAAATTGTCTCTTACTCTATTATTTATTTTACTGACCAAAAGCTCCTTTTATTTTGATGCCATCCCATTTCCCTATCTTTGCTTTTGTTGTCTGTGTTTATGCGGTCATATCCAAAAAATCATTGCTCAGACCAATGTCAAGAAAATTTTTCCCTATGTTTTCTTCCAGTAGTCTTACTATTTCCAGTCTAATGTTTATTAACTGTGCATTTTCAATGGGTAGATTATCAGATATGTGCTTAATCAGATATGAATTATATGCTAATAAACCTGGTTTATAAAATTCATTTTAAAAACAATGAATTGATAACTTATTAAAGATTATACTGTATTTCAATGTACAAAATGAGAAAAAAAATAGTTTAAATGTTATGTGTTCCTAGAACTGTCATAAAAAAGTGTGGCAGACTCAGTGGCTTAAAACAATAGAAATTTATTTTCTCATAGTCTGGAGGCTAGAAATTTGGAATAAACATGTTGTCACACTTGGGTCTCTCTGAAAGCTCTGAGGAAGAATCTTTTCCATGTTTATCTTATTGCTTCCAGCAGTTCATTGGCACTCTGTGACTTGAAGATGTTATCACTCCAACCTCTGTCTTTATCTTCACATGGCCATCTTCCCTCCTCATCTCTCTGTCTTCTATTCTTATAAAGACACCAGTTATATTGGATTGAGACTATTCTAATGATCTCATATTAATAGAACTATAATACATCAGCAAAAGCCTTGCTTCCAAACAAGATCATATTTACAAGTACTGGGGATTAGAATTTTAACATACATTTTGGGGGCCAAAATTCAACCCCATAATAGACTGTAAGTTATTTCAATTGATCTTCTTATCTAGCCCCTTGTTTTGAATAGTTTAGTGTTAGAAACAAAGTAGATACTAAATAAATATTCATTGACTGATTAAACCATTCAATCTATATAGCTGTCTACCTTAATTTGAAAGATCTTTAGGGATAGAGTCTATAATCTTACTTGAATTTATGCCCTAATGTTTAATTAAAGGAGTACTTCCTTCTAATCAAAGGCTTTGTATTTGCATTCTTTTCCAAAATAATTGCCTAATGGATTGTTTGCTGAATTGATCCAGTCACTTAAGTGGAACCCTGTTAACTGGTCAACTCATTCAAAATGATTTTGAATTTAGCCCCATTGACTCAGCCTTTAAAACAATTTAAGTTAATTTCCTCTTGCTTTGTTCTTTGTAAAAATGAAGAATGTTCTCCTAATAACCCTTTATCCTTCTCATATCCAGGCCAAACAATCCCAAATTCTATAATCTCTCATTCAAGTTCAGACATGGATTTTTAGGGCATTCCAAATACATTAGAAATGTGCATTTGATAATTTTTGTTTTAAGAGCAACTAAAGCTCCTTATTATTACACAGTCCTATTTACCTATGTCACTCTACCTTAAAAAGAAAAATACACAAAAACGCCAAGTAGACTTCTTCAAATATCTAATGCTTAGTGAAAGGATTTTTACTATAGATCATAAGCCCTTTGCTACTCTTTAATCTCTATTATATGCACAATTTTCTTGAAATTTCTTCTGTGGCTAAAAGTTACAATCATCTTCTACTGTTAAAAAGCATACCTTGAAACTACCAAAAGTAAAGTATTCATCCTTAGGTTTTTCCTGTTTATTATTATAAACATATACCTTTTCTGAACATTCCAAAGGTAACTGAATAAAACATGCTTTAAAGTTTAATTCTTAATTATTTTGCAAAAGGATGCTATATCTAACTTCTCTGTTCACATATGTTGAATTTTGAGGCAAGATAAGAAAATATATCATGAAGGATCCTTCTAGTCTGTGTATGTACCTTACTTTCTGAGTTTTCACTGCACCTGTATGTTTCATTTTGAGTAGGTTAGACAGAGAATAAATTTGAATATTAGGCATAAGGTGTATATTGTTTGGGGAGAAACCATTTTGCTACATATTTTCAAAGCTATAAAATGCTTTATTGGGCTTCCCTTGTGACTCAGTGGTAAAGAATCTGTCTGAGAATGCAAGAAACCTAGATTCCCTCCCTGGTCCAAGAAGATCCCACATGCTGCGGAACAGCTAAGCCTGCATGCCACAACTATTGAGTCCATGCTCTAGAGCCCAGGAACCACAACTAGTGAGCCTTTGTGCTGCAGATACTGAAGCCCATGCAGCCTAGAACCTGTGCTCCCCACAGGAGGAGCCGCCACAGTGAGAAGCCTGTACCCTGCAACTGCAGGGCAGCAGCTCTTGCAACCAGAGGAAGCCCACGCAGCAGCAAGACTCAGCACAGCCAAAAGTACGTAACTTTTAAAAAATTTAATTGTTTTTAAAAAAGATGCTTTATTGATTCAGATTCATTTATAGAAGTATAAATGGAGCCGATCATTTTAAGGGGCTGTAAAGATCTGTCTAGTCAAGGCTATGGTTTTTTCTGTGGTCATGTATGGATGTGAGAGTTGGACTGTGAAGAAGGCTGAGCACCAAAGAATTGATGCTTTTGAACTGTGGTGTTGGAGAAGACTCTTGAGAGTCCCTTGAACTGCAAGGAGATCCAACCAGTCCATTCTGAAGGAGATCAGCCCTGGGATTTCTTTGGAAGGACTGATGCTAAAGCTGAAACTCCAGTACTTTGGCCACCTCATGCGAAGAGTTGACTCATTGGAAGAGACTCTGATGCTGGGAGGGATTGGGGGCAGGAGGAGGAAGGGATGACAGAGGATGAGATGGCTGGATGGCATCACTGACTCGATGGACACGAGTCTGAGTGAACTCCGGGAGTTGGTGATGGACAGGGAGGCCTGGCGTGCTGCGATTCATGGGGTCGCAAAGAGTCCAACATGACTGAGTGACTGAACTGAACTGAAATGGCTTTTTAGAGCATTATATATGTATAAGAAAATATCTAAAAGTATTTCACGTTGTTTCTGAGAAACATTTTATTGAATGTGGAGAAATTAACCATGAGAAAGAATTATGTTTCTCTAAATAAAAAGAGTTTCTTAAAAGCAACCTGAAGAAAAGATTTAGAATGATGTTTTTCTTTATTTTTACTTTCAGTAAAATTTTTCTTTTACTTCCAAATTTTTTTTTACTTACTTTTTCCTTCCAATCCTGTGGACTGGGCGTCTCTCACAGATCTGGATAGCCTTTGATTCTATTCCTATCTTTGGATTCTGTTCCTATCTCATATTTATCCTACCTTCTTCCATGGTTCTAAATTTAATTCTCTTAAAGTAGCAGGCTGATTCCACTAATGCAACTTTTTGTACTGAGTATTGAAGCCATTTGCCTAGATTAAAAGAGGGGGTGGAGAAGACTAACAGTCTATTAGTCTAGTGATTGATGGTTTCATAAAGCAGAATATACAACATTCTATCTTTTACCAAGAATTGGACTTTAGATTTACATTTTTTCTCCTAATACAAGCAGTAAGCTGATACTGTGTGTGCAGTTATTATTAACAATGTCCATATGAATTACTCAATTCTCTTAACAGTAATAATAACAGCCAACACATATGGAGTATTTAGTAAAATTACTATTGTAGCAATTCACATGAGCACCAATAAGGGCTTATATACTTTATGTTAGATATAAGTACATCCCATCTCCTGAAATGAGAGTATGTTGAAAACAGAGATCATGACCCACTCATCCAGTACCTAAAAAATGTATTCCAAAAAATAAAATTCAATAAATACTTACTGCTGTTTACTTCTGATTTTAATTGTATATATTACAAATAAAGTTGAAGTTCTCATACACTCTTTCCTCCCAAGAGAAAATCAGTATTATAAATTTAGTGTTTAATTTTTCTGGAGATATTTTTATACTTTTTCAATATAATAGTTTATATATCCATATGCAAGATAATATTGCTTTGGCAAGTAATTAAACTATACAAATGATATCATATAAAGATATTATTTTATAACATTATTTAAAAAATTTTTTTTTAATTTTAAAAAAAATTAAAAAAAAATTATATTTTAAAAATATATCTATGTTGGGTTGCTTTTAGCTCTAGCTAATTGATTTTAACTGCGGCATAGCAACATTATTTGACTATACCTAAATGTTGAATTTTGTCAAATGCTTATGTATCCATTGATATAATTATGCTTTTTTTCTTTACTCTATTAATGTATTGTGTTATAACTTTTTGTTTCTGGTGGCAAATTATTCTTTCATTCTAGGAATACAGTCTAAATTCTATTCTGTCTGATATTAACCAAGCTAAAATAATTTTCATTGATTATTATTTTCAGAGTACATACTCAGCTATCCCTATATTTTTTCTCTTCTTGATTGTAATCAAGATTCTACATATTCTGTTAATACATACATTCTACATATTCTACAATTCTTCTACATATTCTATTAATAGCAATATATTTTAGTCCAGTTTGATTGTGCTTGATATATTGTCTATATCTCTCTTTTCTTTCACTTTCCAATTACCATGTTGTGTTGGCCTATTGTCTCTACCATTATTCATTTATAGATTGTTAATATTTTCTAATGCTTTTTAATTTTCTATACCAATTTTTAAGTTATTGATTTCTTTTCATAGTAGTTACTTTCAAGTTTTGACATAAAAACTTAGTTTAAAATTTTCTTCAGTGAAGAGGCAAACCAAAACTTGGAAAAAATACTTGCAAAACACATATCCAAAAAGAACTTGTACTCAAAATATGCAGAAAACTGTCTAAACTCAACAGCAAGGGAAAAAAAAAAGCCAATTTTTAAAATAGGTAAAGGATCCAAACACAAACCTTCCAAAAAGACATACAGATGGAAAATAGCAAATGAAAAGATGTGCAACATCATAAATCATTAGAGAACTGCAAAGTAAAAAAATACTACACATCCGTTAGAATGGCTAAAATTAAAAAAAAAAAAAAAACTGATGATGCCAAATACTGGCAAGGATGTAGAGTAACAAGAACTCTCATTTATTGCTGGTAGGGCTGCAAAAATGGGTGCAATCATTTTGGGAGACATTTCTTACAAAGTTGAACATAGTCTTATCTTAGAATTCGGTAGTTGTCCTCCAGATAGCTACTTAATTGAGATCAAAATATATGTCTGCACAAAAGTCTGTGCATGAATGTCTATATCAGCTCTATTCATAATCACCCAAAACTGAAAGCAACCAATATGTCTCCAATAAGTAAATAGATAAACAAACTATGGTACATTTACATACACACATACAATATAATATTCAGTTCAGTTCAGTTCAGTCTCTCAGTTGTGTCCAACTCTTTGTGACCCCATAGACTGCAGCATGCCAGGCCTCCCTGTCCATCACCAACTCCTGGAGTTTATCCAAACTCATGTCCATTGAGCCAGTGATGCCACCCAACCATCTCATCCTCTGTTGTCCCCTTCTTCTCCTGCCTTCAATCTTTCCCAGCATCAGGGTCTTCTCAAATGAGTCAGTTCTTCATATCAGGTGGCCAAAGTATTGGAGTTTCAGCTTCAACATCAGTCCTTCCAATGAACCCTCAGGACTGATCTCCTTTAGGATGGACTGGTTGGATCTCCTGCAGTCCAAGGGACTCTCAAGAGTCTTCTCCAACACCACAGTTCAAAAGCATCAATTCTTCAGCACTCATCTTTCTTTATAGTCCAACTCTCACATCCATATGTGACTACTGGAAAAACCATAGCCTTGACTAGACAGACCTTTGTTGGCAAAGCAATGTCTCTGCTTTTTAATATGCTGTCTAGGCTGGTCGTAACTTTCCTTCCAAGGAGCAAGTATCTTTTAATTTCATGGCTGCAGTCACTATCTGCAGTGATTTTGGAGCCCCCCAAAATAAAGTCTGACACTGTTTCCACTGTTTCCCCATCTATTTCCCATGAAGTGATGGGACTGGATGCCATGATCTTAGTTTTCTAAATGTTGAGCTTTAAGTCAACTTTTTCACTCTCTTCTTTCACTTTCATCAAGAGGCTCTTTAGTTCTTTTTCACTTTCTGCCATAAGGGTGGTGTCATCTGCATATCTGAGGTTATTGATATTTCTCCTGGCAATATTGATTCCAGCTTATGCTTCATCCAGCCCAATATAATATTATTTAGTTATAAAAAAATGAGCTATCAAACCATGAAAAGATATGGAAGAACCTTAATTGCACATGGATAAGTGAAAGAAGCCAGTCTGAAAAGCCTACATATTGTATGATTTCAATTATATGGCATTATGGAATAGACAAAACTATGGAGACAATAAAAACATGCTTGCTAAGGATTCCAAGAGAAGGAAGTATGAAATGAATAGCTTGAGTACCTATTTTTCAGGGTGGTGACACTATTCTCTATAAAACTAATGATGGATATATGTTATGCATTTTTCAAAACCCCTAAAACTGTATATAACATGAATAATGAAACTTTTTTTCTATATTTAATAACAGTGTTTCAAAATTGGCTTATTTATTGTAACAAATGCACCACACTAACACAAGATACTAATAATGGGCCAAAGCTGAATGTATCCCCATCTGAATGGGGATAAGGGATTAAGGGGCAGGAGTGTGGCAGGTATATGTAATCCTGTGTGCTATCAGTTCAGTTATTCTATAAACCTGAAACTATTAAAAAACAGTCTATTAATTATCTTTTAATTATCTTAGGTCATCTACATATATATAGCCTACTTTTGACAACCGTATCAAGTTAATTGAATGGAGAGATAATTTTTGTTTCATCAAATTGGGCTAGAATATATATAACCAAACAAAAAGGTGGGAGGACCTCAACCCTTACCTAATAAGATATAAAATATCAACTTGAAAAAGGCCACAGAACTAAATGTATAATTTAAAATTGTAAAACTCTGGTAGGAAACATGAGAGAAAAGTCTTCATGATGTTAGAGTAGGCAGTAATTTCTTAGTTTGCATGAAAAGTGAAAATCATAAGAAAAAACTGACAAATTGGACTTCATCAAAACACAAAATTGATTACCAGATGCACCACCTAAAGCTCTTTCCCACTGGGAGAATTTCCACTCACAATGTCTTTTGGGGCCAGTCCTGAGCAATCCACTTTCAACTTTAACCCAGAGTCAACTCATCCCTCAGAGAAGACAATGGCACCCCACTCCAGTACTCTTGCCTGGAAAATCCCATGGATGAAGGAGCCTGGTGGGCTGAAGTCCATGGGGTCGCTACAAGTCGGACACGACTGAGCGACTTCACTTTCATTTTTCACTTACATGCATTGGAGGAGGAAATGGCAACCCACTCCAGTATTCTTGCCTGGAGAATCCCAGGGACGGGAGAGCCTGGTGGGCTGCCGTCTATGGGGTCGCACAGAGTCGGACACGACTGAAGCAACTTGGCAGCAGCAGCAGCAGCAACTCATCCCTAAATTATGTTGGAACTTTCTCCTTCATCCTCATCTGATAATAAGAAACCTCCAATGTGATCATAGGTGATGGATGACATGGAGGCCTGGGCCACTTGCTTTTGAAGCTTTCATGCAGCTCTTGGCCCCAGTCTTGCCTAATCCCATTTCCACATTCTTAAAGAATTATACAGACTTTATAAATGTAACATGATGATTCTGACAGAACACAGTTCATGAGGGTCTGTTGTAATCACATGGTTATTTGACTTCCCATCATCAGAGGCTTCCTCTCAACCAATGCCCAGTAGTATGCCAGAGATTGTTTTTAAAATGCAGCATAGTTTTCTGTGGTGGATGGCATGGCCTTACTCCAAAATCCTTGGAATCTAGGTTATGATTTTCCTACTGGGGCTTGCCTTAAATTCCAGTCTTTTCCCACCACATATACCCATCACATATCATTAGATCTACAAAGTTATATGGTCCAATAGCAAAATATCTTCCACTGTAGCCTAGATCTGCTGCAGGACTCTGTCCTGCTCTGAGCTTAGCTTGCTAAATGGATCACAGTGATACTCTCAGGTGTGAAATATGCTTCCTCCAGAATGCAAAGAAGCTTACTAGGCATTGGACTTTCTTCTCACTGATGGCAGAAGCCATCCAATCCCATGGTCCATATAGTTACTACTTCCTGTAAATCTCTGGAAGCCTGAGATCTTTTCCTTGCCAGTGTACTCTGTTCTGGGAAGTGGTAAGTGAAAGTTGCTCAGTCATGTCCAACTCTTTGTGATCCCATGAACTATACATTCCATGGAATTCTCCAGGCTAGAATACTGGAGTGGGTAAACTTTCCCTTCTCCAGGGGATCTTCCCAACCCAGGGATTGAAGCCAGGTCTACCACATTGCAGGTGATTCTTTACCAGCTGAGCCACAAGAGAAGCCTATTCTCTTGGTGTTCATTTCCAGCTCACTACTGATAAAAATTTAACTCTTCCACTACTACATCATTCTAGGGATTATCTACCGACCGGCAGTGATGGAGTTCTGTCAGATGGTCAATGAGTGACCCAGTTCTAATATCCCATTTTAGAGTCTGCTTCCTGGGACTATTTCTGGTTCCAAATTTTTCTAGGTCAGGATTCCTGGAAACAGACTCTGAGACAGAGACTTTCATGCTAAAGATTTTTGAGAAATGTTTTAAGAGAAAAGGAAAGCAGCATTGGGCTTAAGGAGAAATTGAACTGAGAGACAGTTACAACAGAGACTTCAGCAGATCCTATGAGATGTTATAGATTGGGATGACCCTTCAGAGTTGTCCAATTCTGACACAAAAAAGCCAGACCTTTAAATTCCCACATCAACCAATTATTGGATATGGGCTGCACCCAGAAAGGGGTTTAACCTTGTGTGAAGGAACAATTCAATAATAGAGTCTCAGCTTGGAAGCATTCAATACTCTGAACACTATGGAAATTTTTCTAAAAAGTCTTAAGTCACCCAATAGTTCTATTTTTCTCAGATCATAAAACTCTTATTCTATGCTAATACACTTACTGCCCCTACTTTTGTTCTCAAAAAATAGACAAAAATGTGATTCATTTTCCAGTTAGTATATTACTGAATTTGCTAACTTGCTCAAATTGTTTGCACACTTTCCATCCCTTCCTGTTTAACAGTTCTTTTAGCCTCTGACTGTTGTAATCTCCCTTACTCTCTGTATGCTTGAAATGTCATTTTGACCTCAGTATTACATGGTAATTCAATTAGGTATAAAACTTTAGACTGACTGTTATTTTCCCTTACTCAATATACTGATACACCTCTGATAAATACTGTTTGTGGGGAAGAAAATTTGCTATCAGAATAATTGTTCTTCCTTTGCATTTGCTGCAATGTACTCTTTTCCTTCTGGTACTGTGATTAGATGTATTCAGGGGCCTGTCAGTTTATTCTCCAAGTATCTAAAATGCTCTTCCATATTCATATTTTTCATCTCTAACTCTGTTGCTTTCTGGGTGAATTATTCATGGCTTGCTTCCAATTTGCTATTTCATCTTTGCCTGTGTCTAATCTAGAGTGTATTTCATCAATAGGGTTTTTTAATTTGCTGCCTATATTATTCACTTTCAAGATTTTTAATTACCCTTTTTTACACCCACTCCTTTTTTGCTTCATTTTATCCTGAGTTTATTATTTCTTTGTTCTTCATGGATGTTATCCCTTCATTCATCTCCCTGAACATACTAAACATTTATTTTAAAATATTCAGATTGTTCTACTACATTAACTTTTATGAACTGGATTAATATAGAAAGTTTATATTTTCTTGGTGACTTTCTCAGTATTAGGAATTTTCCCATTTATGGCTGTAGGAATTCTCAGCTATTCTAGAATTTCTTTCTCTGGTTTTTCCTCCAGGTTAAGTTTTGTAGAACTTCTACCCTGTCCACCAAGTCTCTCATGGCAAAGCCATATCCTATATTGAAGATAAAGTATTACATAACAGAGACATGCAAAATTGAACAATTTCTATCACAAGGTCAGCTTAAAGCTTGATTCCATTTCTGGCCACAAGGCTGTGTTTGCTTCTTCTGTCTCCCATGACTTTATACAAGCCGTATTTTCACTCCTTTTACAAGAGGGCTCCCATCACACAGCCTCTGGTTTCAAAGAGTGAGCTTGCCTCTCCTCTCCCACCTCACAGGGAACAATTCACCTCACAAGTGCTAATCACCAGGTCTGATACCCAGAAACTGGAACTGGCAAATCTAGTTCTTCATCTGCAACTGTTCAGTTCAGTTCAGTTCAGTCGCTCAGTCGCGTCTGACTCTTTGCGACCCCATGGACCGCAGCACGCCAGGCCTCCCTGTCCATCACCAACTCCCGGAGTTTACCCAAACTCATGTCCATCGAGTCAGTGATGCCATCCAACCATCTCATCCTCTGTCGTCCCCTTCTCCTCCTGCCTTCACTCTTTCCCAGCATCAAGGTCTTTTCCAATGAGTCAGCTCCTCGCATCAGGGGGCCAAAACATTGGAGTTTCAGCTTCAACATCAGTCCTTCCAATGAACCCTCAGGACTGATTTCCTTTAGGATGGACTGGTTGGATCTCCTTGCAGTCCAAGGGACTCTCAAGAGTCTTCTCCAAACCACAGTTCAAAAGCATCAACTCTTCGTTTTTCAGCTTTCTTTAGATCTGCAACTGTACTGACCACCAAATCTTTCTATTTTGTATCTATTCCACAAAGATGCTTACTTTGTTTCATTTTATTGTTTTCAGTAAGCTGTATCTTTTTAAATGTTTGTGTTTAAAGTTTTATCTATTATTGCTTTATATTTGGAACAGAAGGGTGCTTCAAAGTGTAAATTTACAAGGCCATCTTGTATAAAACTCAATAAACATTTATTTTCAAATATTTGTTGAATGAATAAATGAAATGCTTTTTGCATTCTTAACAGTCCCCCTGAGCCTTTATTCATGCCATTCTCTCAACCTGGAATTAACATTGCCTGTTTTCAACCCTACTCATTATTTAAATATTATCTCCCCTAGAGAGATTTCCCTAATAACCAGAGCACTACACAAAATTATTCTCACTCTTCTCATTGCATTTATTGCAAACTTCTTTTATAGCATATTTCAGATTATAAATCAGTTATTTTTAATTCTGCCACCTCAACTAATTGCAAAACTCCATCTCAAACTATATTTTTTGTACCTTACACAATAAATTGCAGTTTTATGTTTTCAAATATTTATAAAATGAATTGCTATGAATCACAAACCAATAGAACATACTACTTTAATCACTACTTTTTTTTATCTGTTTTTTAATTCTAAGATGTGAAAATATATAACATTAATCAAAGCAGTGTTAGGCCTATTTTATGTACTGCACCAATATTTTGGGGGGGAAATTTGTGACTTAAATTCTACAACAAATGATAGAATCTTCAAAAGAAAATAGAAGTGTACCATAGAAATTTTTTTTTTCCTGAACAACTTTAGCAACCTTGGCCTAGACTCCTGAAGGAGAAGGACTATGTCTTACATGTGCTTTTACCTCTAATGCTTGGCATGGCAGCTGGCGCAAAGTAGGCCCTCAGTGAATGTTATCGAGCTAAAATGCAGAATGTTTCCGTGTCAATTGTGAGTAAATTGTTATTTATACAATGTTTACAGAGCAATATAACAACAGCTACTATTAACTGAGATCTTACTAATACATGGGCCAAAGCACATAAGAGAGTTATTTAAATTCAGTATGGTGTTTAATTTTTTTAACAATTGAGAAAGCTGTTTAATGATGAACAACATTAAATAATCACATTTCACAGATTAAAAAAAACTTTTTAGTTCATCACTGCAGCACCATTTACAATAACTAGCACATGAAAGCAACCTAGATGTCCATCAACAAATGAATGGATAAAGAAGTTGTGGTACATATACACAATGGACGATTACTCAGCCATAAAAAGGGATACCTTTGAGTCAGCTCTAATGAGGTAGATGAACCTAGAACCTATTATACAGAGTGAAGTAAGTCAGAAAGAAAAAGAGAAAGATTGTATTCTAATGAATATATATGGAATCTAGAAGAATGGTACTGAAGAATTTATTTACAGAGTACCAATGGAGAAACAGGCATAGAGAATAGACTTATGGACATGGGGATAGGGGAGGAGAGGGTGAGATGTATGGAGAGAGTAACATGGAAACTGACATTACCATATGTAAAATAAATAGCCAAGGGGAATTGCTGTATGGCTCAGGAAACTCAAACAGGGACTCTGGATCACCCTAGAGGGGTGGGATGGGGAGGGTGCTGGGAGGGAGGTTCAAAAGGGAGGGGATATATGTATCCCTATGGCTGATTCATTCTGAGGTTTGACAGAAAACAACAAAATTCTGTAAAGCACTTATCCTTCAATAAAAAATTAATTTAAAAAATTAATTTAAGAAACTTCTTAATCCATAGACGGTAAATAGCTTGTCTGAAGTTACATAGTGAGGTTCAGCAATAGTAAGATTTAAACACATGTGGGTCTAACTTCTGGTCTTTCCATACTACATCTATAAAATATGTATGACATCTTAAACTCTTATTCATTTGCCTATCTTCCCTTATTTCTTCTCAGTAACAACTTTGTGAGATTTTATGTTTACTCTTCGGGCATAAAACATAACTCTAAATACAGATGATGAAAGGAGAAGGAAGGAAAAACTGCTCACCAGTTTAGGAGATTGCCAGTTCTGTGGTTTCAGTTTTCTTCCTTTATTTATGAATAATAATTTAAAGCTCCCATCTAAGTAGGAACAGACAGGTACATACATATGTGTCCCTGAGAGATAGATCAGAAAATGTGATGGGGAAGAAATGGAAACTAGATGCAGAATCTGCATGAGAAACAGCTCCATCCCTTACAGCTGCAAAATCAAGTCTACAGGGAGGTTTCTTGGAGACACAAGTCATTTAGGGTGGAGGAACTAACTCACTCATCTGAGACAGAGAATAAGAGAAAGGGGGAAAGAGAGAGCTTGCTTTTTGTTGGCAAAGAACAGCAAACAAGCCAGAACAGACACTTGCTAGGAATTATGACAATAAGGAGTGTCATATGCTAAGCACAATAAACTTCTTTATATTATTCCACTAAGGACATAAGAGGATTAAGTCTTCACTAGTTAACTTGTTATCTCAGTTATGGACTCTCCAATTGAGGGATTTTAATTTTTATGAATAAAGGGATGGTTTCACAGAGCAGTCCACCAGGGTAAGAAATGAGGCCACCCTTCTGCACAACCCTATTCTCTATGCTTCTGTGGAATTCAGCAAAAGCCTCAGTCTCTAGTGAAAGGCTAGTCCTTATTCCAATAAGCTCTAGACTGTCTGAGCAGTGGAACATTTTAAATCAGCATAATTATACTTCACATGGCAATAAACACTTTCAGTTTAAGTGTGCATAATTTGTCTCTTTGTCTGATTTTCTTTGTTGCCTTAGTTTTTTCTCCATGGTGAGCATAAAATAACAGGATTTGTTATGATTCCCTAGAGATTAATCTTTTCTCTCTCTCTTTTAAAAATGCTTAAGTTGCTTTGTTTATTTTTAAAAAAGAAAGTTGAATTTTCGAGAAAAAAATCTCATCTCCCGTCACTTGGTTTAGAAAAAATTTAGGCAGATTACAAATGTTGAAAGTTAAAAAAAAAAAAAGTTAGAAAGTTGTCCTTAGAGCAGGAAACCAGGTCTTCCAGCATTTCTGCACGTCTTCTGATTCACTGTTCTACAGCCAGGCCCGAAGTTGGTCTGACTCAAATTTGGTTGTCTGGCTTTGATTGGTATTCAAGTGGAGTGGCGAGTATGTAAGGCTCTAATCCCTGCAACACATGGTAATTTTTTCATTCTCCCTCAGCCTCCACCTGTTCCATGGTCCAGTGGAGGACTGCAAATCCTATCAAGGGAGGGCAACGCGACTAAGCCTGCCTCCCTGGCTTCAGTCCATCACATGTGCACTCGGGCTGCAGAGCACCCAGCCAGCTGCAGCCCAGCGATCATGTTATCAGATGACGGATGGCTTCATATCAGGTGTTTAAACTGACGAGCTGCCCCATCTGGTAAATGATTCGGGAAGTCTGGCCTCGCTTGATGAATGGGGAAAGTGACAATGCCAATCAGAGTGACCCCTGCAGCCTCCCTGCTGCTCCCCCAAACAGTCACCGTCGCATCTATCCCCCTGGTTTACTTTTTCAATTCTATTGTCACTCAGATGAGGTTAGACCTACTGTCACTAAATTGTCACTGAATTACATTGTTAATCCAAATATTTTCCTTGCAAGAACCTTCCTAAAATGAATGCCAGGCCTCCAACAGGCTCATGATCAGAATTAGAGGACAAGACATAGGATTCAGTCCAATAATTTTTAGAGGTTGTTTCATGTCACTTTTTACAGCCTGTTTTGAAGTAAAGGAGGTTATTTTGGAGGGAACTGCATATTTTACCCAAAATTAAATCAGGATCCACTCTAATGAGAAATGCAAGAGAGTCCAATGTGTTGTGTGCAGATCTGAATATAAATTCCTCTGTAATATTCGTTCTTAATTACTGATTGGTGTCTCTTTATGAATATTTGAAGGGTATTCTCAAAATGGCTTTTCCAAACTATCTTTAAGAGATAACTTGTGATTTGGTAATCTCATTTTAAAAAGTTAAAGTATTTTAGAATCTGCCACTTTTGCTCAGTATTATGGTTCCTGTAAGGAATATGTATGTGCAAGGCTAAATTTACAGAGTATAAGACAAAATGGAAATTACAGTCAGTGAAATTGATTTCTCGTCACTCCCTTGGTGTTGTATTGTGGACACAGTCTATTTATAGGTAGTATATCATATCAATTACTCATCATAACAAATATTGAATAATGGAGATGGAGCAGAATGCATGAAAATTTCAGAAACAATTTTCTATGCAATATTTATTTTCATCAACAATTCCAAATGACTGTGAAAAACTCATAAACCAAGTGCCAAATGTTTTATTTTTAATTTAAAAACATATTGTCCTCCAGGTCTTTGATGAAAGTGATGCTTTGTCCACCCCTGTTTCAAGGCACATTTTTTATTTTTTTGCAACCAAGAACAGTGAATAAACAAAACAAAGAGAGAGTTTAATGGGAATGACAGCACAGCAGGTACATTTATGATTTAGTATCATTTCAGTTTTCATCTAGGAAATTGCCTACCATTCCAAGAATAAAAAATAAAATGCTATGTACTATATAGTATAACCTCTTTAAATTGGCAATTTGTAGCTGTTTGATAATTCATCTTTAAGCAAACCTCATCCGCTTGCTACCTGCTGTATTCATTAGCCTGTCCATCTTCCTATTCCCTGTAGAGTCTGCGGAACTTTGATTGTTAGAAAAATGTTGTGCTGCTGCGTATATTTGCTACTTAATACATGTGTGTATATGTTTGCATGGATTTTTATGTAATTGTTTTAGAAAGATGAGCAAACATTTTTTTGGACTGGAAGATAGTTATTAGTGTTTCTGGATCTTTTGCAACAAATCTATTTTAGATAAATAATGTATTACATACTGTCATATGCAGTTGAATTTTTTTATTCATCTATTGAGCATAACATGCAAAGCTCAATATAGAAAGTACCAAATTTTAAGAGCAACAGCTCTCTGTATGTGGCACATTTGCAAATATGGGTATTTCAGGGTGCAAATTAAAATAGTTTGATGCACCATATCACACTTTCTCAATGAAAGGGAAACTTTCCTTGTGCTTACTATAAACACTTCATTTACACGTTTATTTGAGACTTTGTTAAATTAGATTGTGTAAACACAGGCTGTATAGCAAGTCAGATTTAATACACATGAGTTTTAAAACTGACTTGCATGCTGAACATAAAAAGTATAAGGGACTTCACCAAGATTTATTGATTCATGTCAAGGCATCATTACTTTTCAAAGTGTGAAAAATGATCATATATTTATGACCTGCCGACTGAAGCTGTTTTGTGAATTAGCAAAAGCTCTGGAGAGGAGCAGCCTAATTGCATTATCATAGAATCAGAGATGGTTGTCAATTTCCCCCATTTAGCTTTTCTCCTTCAGTTTGTTAAAATGAAGGTGCCATACGTTGGTTGAATTCACTAATACCCTGATGAATGAGGTATTTTCCCAGTAGACTCGCTACCAGTATAAACAGTGAATTAGGAATGATGGACCATCAATCTTATCTCCTTCAAACAGATCTCTGCCCTGAGATTATTCATTATATATTAGGTCCACTTAAAAAGTTTTCACACAGGATTCACTGATCAAAAGACTTAAATTGTCCATAATCTACAAAGTCTCCTTTGGAAGCAAGTGTACATGAAATAGGTATTTTTTTCATTAACACAATTTTAATTGTCTCTTTCGTTTCAACTGCATTATTTCTTTTTTAAAATATATGATCTGTTTCACCTTATATTGGTTACTGTTCTTGAACAAATATCCTAATTAAAAGATTGGATTCTTCAATTTGGTAGTAATTTCTTCTTTATATGATCACAAATTAAAGATAGTTCTCTGAGAAATCCACATCAACTGAAGACAAATTTCAGGCTTATATAAATGCTCACTTACCTCTCAGATTTTGGCATCTACAAGCTTAAGAAGACCTGGCGATTTGTGCCATGTTTTTCATGCAAAGGGTCAGAGCTTGACCCAGGGGCGCCCATGTATGTTTCCCCTGGGGTTTTGTCCCTTTAATGGAAATTATGCGTATGCATCCAAGGGAAAGATCCCTCCCAAAGGGATTTATCCTGCCTCAATGTGCAAACATAATTCTCATTAAAATTAATAGGAATTGTACACATGCATCTAGAGAAGAAATAGACTCTTAGGTTCAGATCACCTCGTTCTGTTTCGTGCCAAGGATGACAGGGTCTGCCCTCAAAGTGGGCAGGCAGCCAACGTTAGAGAGTTCAGATAGGCAATCAGAACTTTGAACACTCACCTACACCATGTGAGAGGCTCTGCGGCTGTTTTCTCTTTGTAAGAACTTGTACAGGAAACCTAACTAGATTCTTATTTGCTAAGCTTTTTTCCCCAGCATTACAATTATTTCCATTATTTCTTCTCCAGGGAGTTCAGGAAAACTGGGCATTGCTTCTACTTGCTTCCTGGATTGAAGGTTTGGGATCATTTGTATTTATCAGAATCACTGGACCATAATATTTGTCTATTCTTTCCTTTTGTAATGGTTCAAAAATACCTCTTATTTGACTGGATAAGTGGTATTTAACTCCTGGTGTGTTTTAGGGCCTGAGAAATCAGCTCTTTATTCTAGGGAAATGCAGCTTTAATGCACACATTGCTAAACTTGTGTAAATTCAACCAAACAATATTTTTAGACCAGCTGAATTTATGTAATAGGAAAAAAAGAGCAAATTAATATTCAATTAATTTGATCATTTCTGTTGAAGACATATAATTGAGTGTTATATAAAAAAGTACATAAAAAAGTACAACCCCACCCATAAAAAAGTACAACCTCATCCTTCTCAAATAATATGTCTTATTGGATTAATTTTAAAAATTGAATAATTTTAAAAATACTAGATCACCATTCTGAAACATATCTGAACAAAAATTTCCAATTCTTCTCACTTACAAAAATCACTATATTATAGGACAAGCATTAGTGCTTTTATTGATTTAGTTTCATTAAGTAAACAATGTATTGAAACCTAGGGATTGTTTTATCACTTTAGGAAGCAGATATACAAACCAATTCTGACATCAACTAAATAAGCCACGAATTTGTATTAATGAAAGATAATGCTAATTATATATGAGCAGACTTGTCTAGAAGGTATAATAGGTGCTGGTTATTGCATCTCCTTAAAAGAAAAAAATGCACAAATGTAGATACTCAAATGACAGCATAAACAGGTAAATTAAATCTCCCCAATTTTCAGTTGCAATCAAATTGGCCAAGTACATAATTCACTGAATCATAAAATATTTCCAAGCCAAACCAATAAACAAAGTGTTGAGACTTACTTGTGTGATTTGCTGTTATTGGTCAGCCACTCAGTCATGTCCAACTGTGTGACCCCACGGATTGCAGCACGCCAGACTTCCCTGTCCTTCCCCAGATACTTGTGTGATTAGCACAGCTGTACCTGGAACTTTTTATGTCTAAGTAATGACTCTGAGGATAAGGAAAAAATTCAGAAGGCAAACACAGGGAAGATGAGGTTAACGTTTCAAAATTTCAACTTCATATTCCAAAGTTGATTTCAGGTTGCCAGTAACACCCTTATATACAGATCCTGTCCCTTTTCCTGGAAACATTCCCTTCTGCCATCCTGTAACCTTTGATGTCTCTCAGAGTTTTATTAACATCCTGTTCTGTTCATTACAAACTTTCTTCTCTTGCTGTATTGTACTTAATGTCCAGGCTTCAGCTACCATTTTGGTACCAGAGATGCCAAATATATCACATCTAAGCAACTTTTCTAAGTTCTAGATCCTACTGAATTGACTACCTCAAACTCATTGTGGAAAAAGAAGAACTTTCCTTTTCCTGGAGAGTTGTTTATACCTACTTGAACAAATCAGATAAATAATGATGATAAATGGAAAAGGAAAAGCCTGGAAAATGCTATTTTCTCTTGGACCATGTTCCTCAGAACATAGGCTGTAAAATGAACTCTATATCCTGTGATAGAGCACAGCGTTCTGAAAGAACTAGATAAATTATAAATGTTGTGTAAACACAGGTATAATTACTTATTTTGAATGAATATGCATCTGCTTAAAACGATTTATTTTAAATTACTTGTGCAAGTTCTTTCTTCCTCCTCAAATTAAACTATCACCCACAAAAATGTATTTTTTGCTGCCATTATGCTCTCACTAAGGAAATGGAGAACTTCTCTGATATTTCCTAGCATCATATGGCCTTTCAGATAATGATTTCTGGATGTGACTGAAGTTGTTTCCTTTCATAAAGCATATGAAAGCAAACACCATGTTTAACCCTATGTCTTTCAGTGTCTGTATAAACACTCTTTTAGTCTCTTGCTGATAGATAAATCAGCAAATATGAATACAAAAGTATTTAAATACAAAATTATCAAATCAGTTAAATTCAACTGTAGGCCAACAGATTGAAATATTCAAGTGAGCAAGAACTTCCTATGGGTTTACTTTTTCTCCTTCATCTTAATTTCTAAATTCATAAAAGTAGAATATAAATTCATATCAGTCAAAAAGAAATTCATACAATACAGTAACATACAAAAAAAAGTTAAATCCCTCTTCAGTACCCAATCCAACAACATAAAGGTAAATAAAATAACATTTATCTTCCTGCTTTGTCATAGCCATAAATCTAGTACCTGAGAACAATTGATAGCACACATCTGTTTACTAAATGTTTGCCAAATTAATTGATATCACAGTTATTTTGTATATATTCAACATTAATGTGAACATAGTGTACCAACGAATCCTGTGATTTGTTGTTACAAATCCATCTATCTTTTTATCAGCTCTCTCCATCTATCTCATTATTTTCAATAATTACATCATTTTCCATTTTCTTTTTTTCATGGATGAATCATAATTTATTTAATTGTTCTTTTTTATACTGTGCCCAATTTTCTACTACTTTAGCCAGTTCTGATACATATGGGAATACTTTTGCAAAATAGATTTCTAGGGATGGAGTTGCTGGGCCAAGAGTGTATAAGCATTTAAAATTATTCCAGTCTGTACTCTTACCAAACACTTCCCTGGTGGCTCAGACAGTGAAGAATCCACTTTCAATGTACTCTTACCAATAACATATAAAACTATCAGTTACACTAAAGCTTTGACAACATTTAACTCTATGAACACAATGGGTGGAAAGACAAAATTGTTGTTTTAGTTTATATTTCCTTGGTTTTCATTGAGCTTGCTTGATTTTTCTTATATTTATGATACTTGTGTTTATCCATTTCTGTGTAAATTCTCAGTTAACCAATTTTGATTATCTTTTTCTTATTGATCCATAGGTGTTCTTTATATATTATGGCTACTAACCTTTGGTGGTTTTATTCCTAGCTCTTTAGGAAGTATCCATACCATCTTCCATAGTGGCCGTATCAGTTTACTTTCCCACCAGCAGTACAAGAGTGTTCTATTTTCTCCACACCCTCTCCAGCATTTATTGTTTGCAGACTTTTTGGTGATGGCCATTCTGACTGGCATGAGGTGGTATCTCATTGTAGTTTTGGTTTGCATTTCTCTAATAATGAGCGATGTTGAGCATCTTTTCATGTGCTTGTTAGCCATCTGTATGTCTTCTTTGGAGAAATGCCTCTTCAGGTCCCTTTCCCACTTTTTGATTGGGTTGTTTGCTTTTCTGGTATTGAGTTGTATAAGCTACTTATATATTTTGGAAATTAATTCTTTATCAGTTGCTTCCCTTGCTACTATTTTCTCCCATTCTGAGGGTTGTCTTTTCACCTTGTTTGTAGCTTTCTTTGCTGTGCAAAAGCTTTTAAGTTTAATTAGGTCCTACTTGTTTATTTTTTTATTTCCATTACTCTAGGATGTGAGTCATGGAAGATCTTGCTTTGATTTATGTCATCAAGTGTTCTACTCATGTTCTCCTCTAAGAGTTTTATAGTTTCTGGCCTTACATTTAAGTCTTTAATCCATTTTATTTTTGTGTATGGCGTTAGCTACATGTAAACTTTTACATGTAGCTGTCCAATTTTCCCAGCACCACTTATTGAAGAGGTATCTTTGCCCCATTGTACATTCTTGCCACTTTTGTCAAAAATAAGGTACCCATAGGTGCATGGGTTTATCTCTGGGTTCTCTATCTTGTTCCATTGGTCTATATTTCTGTTTATGTGCCAGTACCATACTATCTTGATGGCCATAGCTTTGTAGTATAGCCTGAGGTCAGGAAGGTTTATTCCTTCAGCTCCATTCTTCTTTCTCAAGACTGCTTTGGCTATTTGGGGTCTTTTGTGTTTCCATATGAATTGTGAAATTTTTTGTTTTAGTTCTGTGAAAAAAGCCATTGGTAATTTTTTAGGGATCACATTGAATCTGTAAATTGCATTTGGTAGTATAGTCATTTTCACAATATTGATTCTTCCTAACCAGGAACATGGAACGTCTCTCCATCTGTTTATGTCGTCTTTGATTTCTTTCATCTGTGTCTTAACAGTTTTCCATGTACAGGTCTTGTGTTTCCTTAGGTAGGTTTACTCCTAGATATTTTATTCTTTTTGCAATGGTGAATGACATTGATTCCTTACTTTCTCTTTCTGAGTTTCCATGGTTAGAATATACAGGAGTGCAAGTGATTTCTGTGTATTGACCTTGTATCCTGTGACTGCTGAATTCACTGATTAGCTCTAGTAGTTTTCTGATGGTTTCTTTTGGGTTTTCTATGTATGGTATCATGTCATCTGCAAACAGTGAGAGTTTTGTTTCTTCTTTTCTGATCTGAATTCCTTTTATTTCTTTTTCTTCTCTAATTACCATAGCTAAGACTTCCAAAACTATGTTGAATAATATTGGTGAGAGTGGACACCCTTGTCTTGTTCCTGATCTTAGAGAGAAAGTTTTTTAGTTTTTCACCATTGAGAATCATGTTTGCTGTAAGCTTTTCATATATAGCCTTTACTATGTTGAGGCAGGTTCTTTCTATGCCCATTTTTTAAAGTGTTTTTTTTTTTTTATCATAAATGGATGTTGGATTTTGTCAGAGGCTTTTTCTGCATCTATTGAGATGATCATATGGTTTTTATCTTTCAATTTGTTGATATAGTGTATCACATTGATTTATTTGCATATATTGAAGAATCCTTGCATCCTTGGAATAAACATGACTTGACCATGGTATATGAGCTTTCTAATGTGTTATTGGATTCTGTTTGCTAGAATTTTGTTGAGGATTTTTGCAACTATATTCATCAGTGATATTGACTTGTAATTTTCTTTTTTCATGTTTTCTTTTCCTTGTTTTGGTATCAGGGTAATTGTGGCCTCATAAAAGGAGTTTGGAAGTATTCCTTCCTCTGAAACTTTTTGGAAGTGTTTCAGAAAAATAGGCATTAACTCCTCTCTAAATGTTTGACAGAATTCCCATGTGAAGTCATCTGGCCCTGGACTTTTGTTTTGGGGGAGATTTTTGATCACTGTTTCAATTTCAGTGTTTGTAACTGGGTTGATCATAATTTCTTTTCTTCCAGGTTCAGTCTTGGGAGGCTGATCTTTTCTAAGTATCTGGCCATTTCCTCTAGGCTGTCCATTTTCTTTCAGTCATGTCCGACTCTTCACAACCCCATGGACTGCAGCCTACTAGGCTCCTCCATCCATGGGATTTTCCAGGCAAAAGTACTGGAGTGGGGTCCCATCATCTTCTCTGTTATTAGCATATAGTTGCTCATAATATTCTCTTATGATCCTTTGTATTTCTGTGTTGCCTGTTGTAGCTTTTTCATTTCTAATTTTATTGATTTGATTTTTCTCCCTTTTTCCTTGATGAGTCTGGCTAGTTGTTTGTCAATTTTGTTTATCTTCTCAAAGAACCAGCTTTTCATTTTATTGATCTTTGCTATTGTTTCCTTCATTTCTTTTTCAATTATTTCTGCTCTGATTTTTATGATCTCCTTCCTTCTGCTGACTTTGGGGGCTTTTTGTTCTTCTTTTTCGAGCTGCTTTAGACATAGAGGTAGGCTATTTATTTGATGCTTTTCTTGCTTCTTGAGGCAAGATTGTATCGCTATAAACCTCCCTCATAGAACTGCTTTTGCTGAGTCCCATAGGTTCTCTGTCGTTGTGTTTTCATTGCCATTCGTTTCTAGGAAGCTTTTGATATCTTTTCTTATTTCTTCTGTAACCTCTTTGTTATTTATTAATGTATTGTTTAATTTCCATGAGTTTGTGTTTTTTGCTGTTGTTTTTTGGTTTTTTTTTCCCAGTAGTTGATATCTAGTTTCATAGCATTGTGGTCAGAAAAGATACTTGACAGAATTTCATATTTTCTTAAATTTACTGAGGCTTGATTTGTGGCCCAAGATGTGGTCTATCCAGGAGAATGTTCCATGTGCACTTGAGAAGAAAGTGTATTTTCTGCATTTGGATGGAAAGTCCTGAAGATATCAATTAGGTTCATTTCGTCTAATATTTCATTTAAGCTTTGTGTTTCCTTATTGATTCTCTGTTTAATGATATGTCCATTTCTGAAAGCGGAGTGCTAAAGTCCCCTAATATTATTGTGTTGCTGTTGATTTCTCCTCTTATGCCTGTTCAGTGCGGTTCAGTCACTCAGTCGTGTCCGACTCTTTGCAACCCCATGAATCACAGCACACCAGGCCTCCCTGTCCATCACCAACTCCCAGAGTTTACTCAAACTCATGCCCATCGAGGCAGTGATGCCATCCAGCCATCTCATCCTCTGTCGTCCCCTTCTCTTCCTGCCCCCAATCCCTCCCAGCATCAGTCTTTTCCAATGAGTCAACTCTTCGCATGAAGTGGCCAAAGTATTGGAGTTTCAGCTACAGCATCAGTCCTTCCAATGAACACCCAGGACTGATCTCCTTTAGGATGGACTGGTTGGATCTCCTTGCAGTCCAAGGGACTCTCAAGAGTCTTCTCCAACACCACAGTTCAAAAGCTTCAATTCTTCAGTGCTCAGCTTTCTTCACAGTCCAACTCTCACATCCATACATGACTAGTGGATAAACCATAGCCTTGACTAGACTGACCTTTCTTGGCAAAGTAATGTCTCTGCTTTTGAATATGCTATCTAGGTTGGTCATAACTTTCCTTCTAAGGAGTAAGCATCTTTTAATTTCATGGCTGTGATCACCATCTGCAGTGATTTTGGAGCCCATAAAAATAAAGTCTGACACTGTTTCCCCATCTATTTCCCATGAAGTGATGGGACCAGATGCCATGATCTTCGTTTTCTGAATGTTGAGCTTTAAGCCAACTTTTTCACTCTCTTCTTTCACTTTCATCAAGAGGCTTTTGAGTTCCTCTTCACTTTCTGCCATAAGGGTGGTGTCATCTGCATATCTGGGGTTATTGATAATTCTCCTGGCAATCTTGATTCCAGCTTGTGTTTCTTCCAGTCCAGTGTTTCTCATGATGTACTCTGCATATAAGTTAAATAAGCAGGGTGACAATATACAGCCTTGACGTACTCCTTTTCCTATTTGGAACCAGTCTGTTGTTCCATGTCCACTTCTAACTGTTGCTTCCTGACCTGCATACAGGTTTCTCGAGAGGCAGGTCAGGTGGTCTGGTATTCCCATCTCTTTCAGAATTTTCCACAGTTTATTGTGATCCACACAGTCAAAGGATTTGGCATAGTCAATAAAGCAGAAATAGATGTTTTTTCTGGAACTCTCTTGCTTTTTTGATGATCCAGCAGATGCTGGCAATTTGATCTCTGGTTCCTCTGCCTTTTCTAAAACCAACTGGAAGTTCACGGTTCATGTATTTCTGAAGCCAGGCTTGTAGAGTTTTGAGCATTACTTTACTAGTGTGTGAGATGAGTGCAATTGCACAGTAGTTTGAGCATTCTTTGGCGTTACCTTTCTTTGCGATTGGAATGAAAACTGACCTTTTCCAGTCCTGTGGCCACTGCTGTTTCCAAATTTGCTGGCATACTGAGTGCAGCACTTTCACAGCATCATCTTCCAGGATTTGAAATAGCTCAACTGGAATTCCATCACCTCCACTAGCTTTGTTTGTAGTGATGCTTTCTAAGGCCCACTTGACTTCACATTCCAGGATGTCTGGCTCTAGGTGAGTGATCACACCATCGTGATTATATTGGTCATGAAGATCCATTTTGTACAGTTCCTCTGTGTATTTTTGTCACCTCTTCTTAATATCTTCTGCTTCTCTTAGGTCCATTCCATTTCTGTCTTTTATTGAGCCCATCTTTGCATGAAATGTTCCCTTGGTATCTCTAATTTTCTTGAAGAGATCTCTAGTCTTTCCAATTCTGTTCTTTTCCTCTATTTCTTTGCATTGATCGCTGAGGAAGGCTTTCTTATCTCTCCTTGCTATTCTTTGAAACTCTGCATTCAGATGTTTATATCTTTCCTTTTCTCCTTTGCTTTTCACTTCTCTTATTTTCACAGCTATTTGTAAGGCCTCCCCAGACAGCCATTTTGCTTTTTTGCATTTCTTTTCCATGGGGATGGTCTTGATCCCTGTCTCCTGCACAATGTCACGAACCTCAGTCCATAGTTCATGAGGCACTCTATCAAATCTAGGCCCTTAAATCTATTTCTCACTTCCACTGTATAATCATAAGGGATTTGATTTAGGTCATAACTGAATGGTATATTGGTTTTCCCTACTTTCTTCAATTTCAGCCTGAATTTGGTAATAAGGAGTTCATGATCTGAGCCACAGTCAGCTGCCAGTCTTGTTTTTGCTGACTATATAGAGCTTCTCCATCTTTGGCTGAAAAGAATATAATCAGTCTGATTTTGGTGTTGACCATCTGGTGATGTCCATGTGTAGAGTCTTCTCTTGTGTTGTTGGAAGAGGGTGTTTGATATGACCAGTGCGTTCTCTTGGCAAAACTCTATTAGCCTTTGCCCTGCTTCCTTCCGTATTCCAAGGCCAAATTTGCCTGTTACTCCAGGTGTTTCTTGACTTCCTACTTTTGCATTCCAGTCCCCTATAATGAAAAGGACATCTTTTTTGGGTGTTAGTTCTAAAAGGTCTTGTAGGTCTTCATAGAACCGTTGAACTTCAGCTTCTTCAGTGTTACTGGTTGGGGCATAGGCTTGGATTACTGTGATGTTGAATGGTTTGCCTTGGAAACGAACAGAGATCATTCTGTCATTTTTGAGATTGCATCCAAGTGCTGCATTTCGGACTCTTTTGTAGACCATGATGGCTACTCCATTTCTTCTAAGGGATTCCTGCCTGCAGTAGTAGATATAATGGTTATCTGAGTTAAATTCACCCATTTCAGTCCATTTTAGTTCGCTGATTCCTAGAATCAGCTGATTCCCCCAGGTCCAAAGAACAGTGGCTGCGCAGGTGCAGGAGGGCCGAGAAGAGCTACTCCACATTCAAGGTCAGGAGGAGCAGTGGTGAGGAGATACCCCTCATCCAAGGTAAGGAGCAGCTGCTGCTCTTTGCTGGAGCAGCCATGAAGAGATACCCCAAGTCCAAGGTAAGAGAAACCCAAGTAAGACAGTAGATGTTGGAGGGCACCAGAGGACAGACACACTGAAACTGTAATCACAGAAAACTAGTCAATCTGATCACACGGACCATAGCCTTATGCCTGTTAGCTTTTGCCTTATATGTTGATATGCTCCTATGTTGTGTGCATAGACATTTACAGTTGTTATGTCTTCTTGGATTGATCCCTTGATCATTATGTGGTGTCCTGCTTTGTCTCTTATGATATTCTTTATTTTAACATCTATTTTGTCTGAAATAAGGATTGCCACTCCAGCTTTCTTTTGGCTTCCATTCGCATGGAGTATCTTTTTCCATCCTTTTACTTTCAGTCTGTATATGTCTCTCTAGGTCTGAAGTGGGTCTTACATAGGCAGCATATATACGGGTCTTCTTTTTGTATCCATTCAGTCAGTCTGTATCTTTTGGTTGGTGCAATTAAACCATTTACATTTAAGGTAATTATCAATACATATGTTCCTATTGGCATTTTCTTGATTGTTTTGAGTTTGTTTTTGTAGGTCATTCCTTTTTCTTGTGTTTACTGACTATGTAAGTCCCTTTAGTATTTGTTGCAAGGCTGGTTTGGTGGTGGTGAATTCTCTGAACTTTGGCTTGTCCATAAAGCTTTTGATTTCTCTGTCAATTTTGAATGAGATCTTTGCAGGGTGTAGTAATCGTGGTTGTAGGCTTTTCTCTTTCAGTACTTTAAATATATCCTGCCATTCCCTTTTGTCCTGTAAGGTTTCTTCTGAAAGATCTGCTGTTAATCGTATGGGTTTCCCCTTGTATTGTTGCTTTTCCCTTGCTGCTTTTAATATTCTTTGTGCTTAATCTCTGTTTGCATGATTAATATGTGTCTTCATGTGTTTCTCCTTGGGTTTAACCTATTGTGGACTCTCTGTGCTTCTTGGACTTGATTGACTATTTCCTTTCCTTTGTTGGGGAAGTTTTCAACTATAATTTCTTCAAAAATTTTCTCACTGCCTTCCTTTTTCTCTTCTTCCTCTGAGATCCCTATAACTCAAATGTTGGTGTGTTTAATATTGTCCCAAAGGTCTCTGAGGCTATCTTCAATTCTATTCATTCCTCTCCCTTTATTCTGTTCTTCAGCAGTTATTTCCACCATTCTGTCCTCCAGCTCACTTATCCAATCCTCTGCCTCAGTTATTCTGCTATTGGTTTCTTCTAGAGTTTTTTTTAATTTCAGTAACTGTATTATTCATCTCTGTTTGCTTATTCTTTATTTCTTCTATGTCCTTGGTGATTGTATTAACTGTGTTAAATGCTTCTTGCATTTTGTCCATTCTATTTTCAAGTTTTCAGTGCATCTTTATTATCATTATTCTGAATTCTTTTTCAGGGAGATTATTTATTTCCTCTTCATTTATTTGGTCTTATGAGTTTCTGCTGCTGCTGCTGCTAAGTTGCTTCAGTCATGTCTGATTCTGTGTGACCCTATAGACAGCAGCCCACCAGGCTCCCCCGTCCCTGGGATTCTCCAGGCAAGAACACTGGAGTGGGCTGCCATTTCCTTCTCCAGTGCATGAAAGTGAAAAGTGAAAGTGAATTTGCTCAGTCATGTCTGACTCCTAGCAACCCCATGGACTGCAGCCCACCAGGCTCCTCCATTCATGGGATTTTCCAGGCAAGAGTATTGGAGTGGGGTGCCATTGCCTTCTCCCTATGAGTTTCTACCTTGCTTTTTTATTTCTCTGTCTCTTCTTTTCTAACTTGGTCCACTTGAGGTCTCCTTTTCCCGGGCTTTAGGGTTGTATTACTTCTTCCTTTTGGCTTTTGCTCTTGGAGGGAAATGTTGGTTGGGTGGTTTGTGCTAATTTCTTATTGGGGGTGACTTCTGCCTGTGTTCTAGTGTGAGGAGGTCAAGTAGGTAATTACAGAAATACTGGGACATACACACACACACACTTCCACACATACAGTTATAACCAAAGAGTTCTAAAGAAAAGAGTACAAGAGATTGACTTGGTGAACAAAGGAAACCAGAGGTGATATCAACCATCTCAGTTTAGTTCAGTTCAGTTCAGTTCAGTCGCTCAGTCGTGTCCGACTCTTTGCGACCCCATGAATCGCAGCATGCCAGGCCTCCCTGTCCATCACCAACTCCCGGAGTTCACTCAGACTCATGTCCATTGAGTCCGTGATGCCATCCAGCCATCTCATCCTCTGTCGTCCCCTTCTCCTCCTGCCCCCAATCCCTCCCAGCATCAGAGTCTCTTCCAATGAGTCAACTCTTCGCATGAGGTGCCCAAAGTAGTGGAGTTTCAGCTTTAGTAGCATTCCTTGCTAAGAAATCCCAGGGCTGATCTCCTTCAGAATGGACTGGTTGGATCTCCTTGCAGTCCAAGGGACTCTCAAGAGTCCTCTCCAACATCACAGTTCAAAAGCATCAATTCTTCGGTGCTCAGCCTTCTTCACAGTCCAACTCTCACATCCATACATGACCACAGGAAAAACCATAGCCTTGACTAGATGGACCTTTGTTGGCAAAGTAATGTCTCTGCTTTAAAAGCAGAATTACCTAATGCTCGATCTGGAAATCTGAGCATGAGCAGAGGGCCAACTGGGGAATCTAGCATAGAGAGCTCAACAAGTTAACTTACCTGGTGAAAGAAGAAAGAGTGAAGCAAAAAAAGGGAGAATAAAAAAGAGAGAGAAAGAAAGAGGAGAAGGGAGGGAAAAGAGAAAAAGAAGGTGTGGAGAAGAGGATTAAAAAACTAAAAAAGAGATAAAAGAAAAAATAGAAAAACAAAGATGGATAGATGTATGTGGAAAAGATTTATATATATTCAGGAATAGCTACAGTTGGAAAAAAAACAGTAGGAAAATCAGTTGAATATATCAAAAGCAAAATCCAAAAAACTCAAGAAAAAAAGAAAAAGAAAAAAGTGAGAAAGAAATAAAACTTTTTAAATGAATTTTTCTCTGTATTTTTTTGACAAGAAACACAAAGAGGAAAGGCTAATATGGAGGTGGAAATATATAAGGGGACTAAACAGTGTGATGTATAAGAAAAAAAAATCTTAAAATGAATTTTTTTTTTTTAACAAGGCAAACAAAGAGGATAACTCCACAGCACCACAAAAAGCTAATGTGATGGTGGAAATATGTTGGGGAATAAGCAGTGTGATTTATAAGAAGAAAGAATCTTAAAATGAATTTATATATATATAATAAGAAAAACAAAGAGGAAAACTCCACAGCACCGCCAAAGTCTAAAGTGAAGGTGTAGATATGTTGGGGAAAAAAACAGTATGATTTATAAGACCAAAAAAAAAAAAAGAGAGAGAGAGACAGAGAAAAGAAAAATAAATTTAAAAAGGGTCTCAAGGTCGTCGCTCTTGGTTACGGAGTCTGCCCCTGTGGAAGCGGTTGGGTTAGTGTCCCCTGATGTCTTCCTGGTTGGGGGAGCTTGTGCCTGTGTTCTGATTGATGGAGCTGGATCTCATCTCTCTGAAGAGCAGTGCAGTGTCCAGTAGTGGGTTTTGGAGTGTCTATGGGTTAAGTAGGCCTTTGGGCAGTCGTTCTAGCTTTCACGGTGTTAGGAGCATCTATTTCCACAGCTGCCTCAAAGCGGCCCTTTCAGCAAAACTGCAGTGCCGCCAGCCCTTACCTGTCCCTGGGACCATTGCTGGTGCTTCTGTGCCCCTGTCCCGCCCTGCGCTGCTGGCTGAAACTTGCTAGGTCGGTGCTTGTGTGGGCCCTTCTGTCCCGTGGCGACTTGTGTGGGCTCCCTTCAGCCCCTAAGCCCACCCTCTCCGTCGCGGGGTTTTGGGCGTCTGACTCATTTCCCGAGGTCCGCCCTCTGCGTCGCGGGGTTTTGTGCGTCTGACTCACTTCCCGAGGTCCGCCCTCTGCGTCACACGGTTGCGTGCACTTGGTCTCAGTTCCCCAGGCCGGCCTCTGCGTCCAGGGGTTATGTGAACTTGTTTCATCTCACTGCCTGCACTCTTTGTCTTGGGGGTTGTTTGGTCTTCTTTTGGCTGTGCCGGGACGGTTGTGTAGCATATAGCTTTTTATATGAAACTATCATTATCATTCATTTATAAGTAACCCAAAATTTCCATTTTTTCTTTTCAACTTATAAATCAGATGTATAAAATAACAAGCAAAAATAAAGGGGGGAAAGGGAAGATCAGCGGAGGAGGCAGAGGAATGGGAAAAAGAAATATCAGAGAAAGCACCTAGGGTGATGTTACTTTTTCTACCATGAGGTAGAACTGTCTTTAGGTAAGAGCTCCAACTAAATTTTGACTCATTATAAGAAAGATCTTTGTGAAATTCAAGGTTGTCCAAAAAATGAAATGAACTGCCTTTTAAGAAAGTGAGTCTCTATTACAGGAGCTGTTCACACAAAAGAATGGGTGATCGATCGTAAGACAAGGATATTGCGATAAGGGATTCAGACATGGAGTAGAGGAAATTCCCTGGCTGTCCAGTGGTTAGAACTCTATGCTGCCATTGCTGAGGACCTGGGTTGAAACCCTGGTCAGGAAGTTAAGATGCCCATAAGCTGTACAATGTAGCCAAAAATAAATAAATAGGTACATGGAGTAAATTATTTTTAAGATCTTTCTTACCCAGCATTCTATCATACGATTTACTATAAAGTAAGACAAATGGTGCAACAAAACTATTTTTAATTCAAGTAAATACCCCACTGCAATAAACTTGATAGGAAATCAAGAATGTTTTATTGAAATGTAATTGTGTTAAAATTAATAGCTTTCTTAAAACCACTTTCCTAATCTGCAGGAGTTGTAGAATAAACAGATGAGATACATTTTCTCTATAGTTTATTAATAACTCAAAAGAAGAAATTTTTTCAAAAAAGAGAAGTATCATAAACATTTTCTTTTTCTTAGTTCCTGAGTCTTGAGCACAGTTTTCCCTGATAGTTACTGATTTGGGGTTAATGGCTGGGGTATTCAAGATGTTGATGGAATCTAAAAATATAGATGCCACCTCAAAACAATAAATAAATTATAATCTACTCAGCTATAGCTCAGGTAAGAATTATCCACTTTTGCCTTTACTTCTGCCCCTAGACCATTACTCAAACCAGGCTGTTTTGCTACCCATCCTTTATATGACTTGCTAGTTTCTAGTCTCAGGAAATGAATTGTCCTCTTGGGAGACAGACTTCTCTGCATCCAAGTAGGATATGTATAAAAAGATTTGCTGCCTAAGATATTAATTACCTGTTTTAAAACACAATTCCTTTTCTCATCTGTACTGGTATTTTCCATCTTTCTGAAATCTTACTCAGCACAACTTCCTATTCTAGAGTACCACCAGAATCTTTAATCAGGTTCTGAACCTAGGGAGCCTCTGTAGACTCAACTCCTACCCCTTATTCCCAGGCTCTTCTTGGCTCTCCAGGTCCTGTCTTTCTGTCCCTTCTCTTTTGAGCAGCACACCTATAATTTTTACTTAATACAATAAATATTATTTATTGTGCTAAATGGTGTAGGGACTGAATATCTGTGTTCCCTCAAAATTCATATATTGAGTCCCTAACCCCCAAGATGGTGGTATTTGAAGATGGGGCCTTGGACAGTATTTGGATTAGACCAGATCATGAGGTTGGAAACAATGATGGGATTAATGGCCTTGGAAGAAAAAACCTGTCGCTGTCTCTTTCTCCCTCTCCTTTGCCTCTTTATCTCCAGATAGGAACACACCAAGTCAGGGGCCAAGTCAGGGCCAATGAGAAAATAGCTATCTACTAGCCAGGAAAAGTCCTCACCAGGGAAAAACTTGATCTTGGATTTCTCAGCCTCTAGAACTATGAGAAATAATTTTTTGTCTTTTAAGCCACTCAGACTATGGTATTTTGTTTTAACAGCCCAAGACAACTAAGACAGCAAGTGTGCCAATTATATAAACTATTCTCATGTAGATCCTATGTTGCGGTATCTTGTTTGGTCATTGGGTTTGTCTCTATTTTAAAGGAAGGTCTTGATGTCTATGAACTCGACAACAGCAAAGTTAATTGATTAGTCAATAATGTAATGAACATATTTCTTTAAAAAAATGATTAGAAGCACTACCTCTACCATGAACACAATTACAGAATCTAGAACCTCAAGTGGTATTGCTTTCATTTGAGGGCAAAATGAAATGGCTCAATTCATTCTGGTTGATGGTAGTTTGACCAACCTATTTTGAAAATCTATAACTCCAGAATTAATAAACAGATGAAATTTAAAGGCCAGTGTAAAAAATTCCAATAGAAGCACCATGTCTCTGGTTTTTAACTAATTGATATGTATGTTTCCAGGTATATCACTCTGGAATGAAGGAGAACTCAGAATACAAGTATCTTTTTTTTTTTTAAACTTTCTTTCTCTCCATACATCCCACTCTCTTTCCTTCCCTGCCCCCGTGTCCATAAGTCTGTTCTCTATGTCTGTGTCTCCATTGCTGCAGAATACAGGTGTCTGTTTGCACACATCTTTATAGCCCCAGCACTCAGCACAGTTTCAGATACATAATAGACACTCAAAATAGGTTTGTTTTAGTAAGACACTTACATTTTCTCTGGTATTTTGAATGTAACTATATTCTACTACCATCATTTCTAGCAGTCTGTAAATTTCTTCATCTATTCATTCAGTCAATACTTATTTCACACCTATTCTACTGCCAGACCCTGCTCTAGGCACTGAGAACGCAGTGAACAAAACAAAGTCTTTTCTGTCACATACCTTACGTTTAACTGGGAAAAGAATCACCATCAAACAAACATATTAGAAAGTATAATATGATGTCAAGCAGTATTAAATACTACCTAGGTAACTCAAGTTGAATAAATAAATATACTATTAAAGGTAACTAAAGTTAAAGAGATAGAAAATGACAAATAGATGCTATTTTATAAGAAAGTGATGTTTGAGCAAGAATCTTAAGAAAGTAAGAAAGCAAGTTCTCTGAATAGTTGAGTAAAGAGCATTCCACCAGAAAGAACAACAAATACAAAAGCTAGAAAACTCACATATCATATGTTTGAGGAGTAGCAATGAAACAAAATGAGCAATAAGAATGGAGAAATTAGGTCAGAATTGTGGATAGATGTCAAGTCACATGGACCTCTTAGGTGATTGTTAGGACTTGAATTTTTCTGATGGAAGTAGAGTTGATCTACAATAATACACTAGGTTCAAGGGTCCAACACAGTAACGCCATCTTTTGATACATTATACATAATTGGCTCTGTTCCCTATACTGTACATTACTTCCTTGTAATTTGCTTTTACCCAATAATTTGCTTCTTTTCATCCCTGTCACCTATTTTGTGCCTCCTCCCACTCCCTCCCATCCTGTGGGTAACTACTAGTTTGTTCTTTGTATCTGTAACTCTACTTCTGTTTCATTCCATTTGTTTTTTAAATTCCACATAAAAGTGAAAACGTAAAGTATTTCTCTTTCTCTGACTTATTCCACTAAGCAACCATATTGTTGCAAATGGCAAGATAGTGTACAAGCACTCCTTTTTCACCACATCCTCACCAACATCCTCAGCTTTTAATTCCTTCTGACTGAATAATATTCCACTGTGTATATATACATCACATCTTCTTTATCCATTGATCCGTTGATGAACACTTCAGTTGTTACCATATTTTAACTATTATAAATAAAACACTGAGAAACAGGGCACCCAAAGCCAGCTCTCTGTGACAACCTAGAGAGATAGGGTGGGGAGGAGGGTGGGAGGGGTTTCAGGACGGAGCGGACCATGTATAACCTATGGCTGAATCATACTGTGTATGGTAAAAATCATCAAAATACTGCAATTATCCTCCAATTAAAACAAGTAAATTTTTTTTTAAATAAAACATCGTGGTTCATTAAAATGAAAGTGAAAGTCACTCGGTCGTGTCTCTTTGGGACCCCATGGACTGTATATAGCCCATTGAATTCTCTAGGCCAGGATACTGAAGTGGGTAGCCTTTCCCTTCTCCAGGGGACCTTCCCATCCCAGGGATGGAACCAGGTCTCGCACATTGCAGGCAGATTCTTTACCAGCTGAGCCACAAGAGAAGCCCATATATCTTTCCAAATTAGTATCTTTTTTTGATAAATACATATAAGTGGAATTTCTGGATAATATGGTATTTTTTATATAATTTTTAAAGAAATCTCTGTACAGTTTTTCATGCATGTGTGCATGCTAAGTCACTTCCATCATATCTGACTCTGTGAGACCCTACGGACTGTAGCCTGCCAGATTCTTCTGTCCACGGGATTCTCCAGGCAAGAATACTGGAGTGTGTTGCTATGCCCTCCTCCAGGGAAGTGAGGAGATCACTTCCCGACCCAGTGATCAAACCCGTGTGTCTTCCGTCTCCTGAACTGGCAGGCAGGTTCTTTTGTCTTAGGTCTCCTGAATTGGCAGGCAGATTCTTCACTACTAGAGCCACCTGGGAAGCCCACAATTTTTCATAGTGACTATCAATTTACATTCCCACCAACAGTGTACAAGGATTCCCTTTTTCCACATCTTCGTCAACACTTGTTATTTCTTATCTTTTGGTGATAGCCATTTGGACGTGCCTGAGGTGATATTTCATGGGCTTCCCAGGTGGAACTATGGTAAAGAACCTGCCTGCCAAAGGTTCAGTCCCTGGGTTGGGATGATTTCCTTGGGGAGGAAGTGGAAACCCACTCCAGTATTCTTGCCTGGGAAATCCCATGGACAAAGGAGCCTGGTGGGCTACAGTCCATGGGGTCGCAAAGAGTCGGACACGACTGAGCGACAGAGTGTGTGTGCATGAGGTGCTATCTCATGCTGCTTTTGATTTGTGTTTCCCTAATGATTAGTGATACTGGACATCTTTTCATGTGCCTGTTGGCCATCTGTATGTCTTCTATAAAAAATAGGCCTATTCAATTCCTCTGTTCACTTTTTAATGACATTATCTATTCTTTTATTGGGTTATATGAGTGTGTGGGGTCACAAAGAGTCAGACATGACTGAGTGACTAACACTTTTTTTATATATTTTGAATATAAACTACGTATAAGACATATCACTTACAAATATCTTCTCCCATTTAGTAGGCTGCCTTTTCATCTTGTGGTGATTTCTTTTGCTATGCAAATTTTTAAGTTAAGATTATGTCCCACTTGTTTATGTTTACTTTTATTTCCTTTGAAAAAACAGATTTATAAAAAAATATTTCCTAAGACCAATGTCAAAGAGCATCCTGTTTCTATGTAATCAAAAAGTTTTATGATCTTCATAGTATTTATTAATACTTGACATTATATTATAATTAATTATTCTTTTTCTAATTCTTTTTGATGCAAAGTTAGGTTGTTTGAGAGTTTTATCATTCCTGAGGTAAGCCTGCTTAAACTTTCCTCTTAGAACTGCTTTGCAGCATCTTGTAGACTTTGGAAAGTTGTGCTTCCATTTTCACTTGTCTCAAAGTATTGTTTGATTTCCTCTTTGATATCTTCATTGACCTGTTTGTTTTTTAGTAACATGTAGTTTAGCCTCCATGTTTTTGTCTTTTTTCCATTTTTTTTTTTTTTTTGTAGTATAATTGATTTCATGTTTCTTACCTGTGTGGTCAGAAAGAATGCTTGATATAATTTCATTTTTCTTAAATCTATTGAGACTTATTTTGTGGCCTAGCATCTATTCTACCCTGGAGAGTGTCAAGGGCACTTGAAAAGAATGTGCATGCTGCTGTTTGAGCACAGAATATCCTATAGATATCTATTTAGTCCCCCTGGTCTAATGTGTCATTTAAGGCTTTTGTGTCCTTATTGATTTTCTATCTGGATGATTTATCCATTGATGTAATTGGGGTGTTAAAGTCCCCCACTATTATTATTGTCAATTTCTCCTTTTATTTGTGTTAATATTTATTTTGTATACTCTAGTGCTCCTACATTAAGTGCATGTATGTTTACAGATATGATATGCTTTTTCTGTCTTGACCCTTTTATCACAATCAATGCCGTAAGTCTTGTGATTGGTGTACTTAATGCATTTATATTTAAGTGATTATTGACAGGCATTGCCATTTTGCTATTTTCTAGTTGTTTTTTGTACTTCTCTGTTTCTTCTTTTAGCCTCTTTTCTTTTGGTTTGATGATTTTCCTCATTGTCGAATTTGAGTTCTTTCCTCTTTGTTTTTTGTGTATCGATGATAGACTTTTGATTTGTGGTTACCATGGAGTTCATATATGTCAACCTATAATTATGTCTACTTGTTTGGTGGTGATGAACTCTTACTTTTTCTTGTCTGGGAAACTAACTCTTTTTCAATTCTAAATGATAATCTTTCTGGGTAAAATATCCTAGAGTGTAGGGCTTTTTTTTCTTTCAGTACTTTAAATATTTCATGCCATTCCTTTCTGGCTTGCAAAATTTCTGCTGAAAAACCAGCTAATAACCTTATGAGGGTATCTTTATTTATGACTCTTTGTTTTTCTCTAAATTCTCTCTTTACCTAACTTTTGCCATTTTAATTATGATATATCTTAGTGTGAATCTCCTTGAGTTCATCTTGTTTGGGACTCTCTGTGTTTCCTGGACCTGGATATCTGTTTCCTCCTTCAGATTAGGGAAGATTTCAACCATAATTTCATCAAATACTTTTTATGCCGCTTCCTCTCTCTTCTTCTAGGACCTCTATAGTAGGACATTTGTTGCCCAAATGTCCCTTAATCTATGCTCATTAAAAAAATGTTTTTTTACTGCTCTGATTGGGTGATTTCCATTATTCTATCTTCCAGATTATGTGTTCTTATGTACTTACGGGTTTTTCTGTATCACCTGGGCTGTTATTAATTCCCTCTAGTGTATTTTTTATTTCAGTTACTATATTCTTCAGCTCCAACTGGTTCCTCTTTATATTTCTAGTTCTTTGTTAAAGTTTTCTCTGTTCCTCTATTATTCTCCAAGTTCAATGAGCATTTTTATTACTATTACTTTGAAATTTTATCGAGTAAATTATAACCATTTCATTAGGGTTTTTTTCCTAGGGTTTTACCTTATACTTTCATTTAGAACTTATTTCTCTGTCTTCTCATTTTCTTTGAATTTCTGTTTGTCTCTATTCCAGTCTTGAAGGCTTGTCCTTATTGAGAATGACCTTATGCAGTCTGTTTGTGACCAGTGGCTTTGGTGGGAGAGCTGGATCTGAAGAGGTCACAAGGGCCATCTTCTTCCAGGGTGCTCTGGTGACTGTTGGCTTCTTGGAGGTAAGACTGGAGTCAGAAGGGCTGCAGCTAAAGACAACTACAACCCAGGGCTTCTCCTGGGTTCACTGTTCATTGCTGCCCTGTTAGGGGTCAGGATCAGGGTCCAGGGCCTAGAGTTGTATTTCTGAGCTGGTTTCACTTTTCCCCGATGTGTGGCAACAGTTGTGGTCTCTGACTTGTTTATGGGCAGAGGCAGGGCACAAGGGGCTGAGCCACACTTTTAGGCTGGCTCAAGTTTCCCAGGTGCGCACAATGGTGGTCTTCACCTTTGCAGAGACAGAGCAGGAGGACTGGAGCAGAAGCCCAGTGCAGGCTAGCGGGCCTCACGGGGGCAGTCCTAACAGGCCAGTTAGAGCACCAGGCCGTCTTCAGTCTGCTACCTCTGCTCTAGGATGGAGAAAAAGCACGTCTGTGAGCATGTTTTTTGAGAGGGGAGTCTTGGTTCCTTTTGATCCTCCAGTAAACCCCACTGGTTTTCAAGCTCATTGGGAACTAATCTTCCCAATGCTAGACCCCAGTGCTGGGTGCCTAAAGGGGGGCTTAAACCCCTCATTCATTAGAGGATCCTCAGGCGTGTGATACCTTTCTCCTCTTCCAAGTCACCTGCCAGGGATGGATCCCAGCTAGATCTTTTATCCTCCATTCCTACCAGGCTCCATGTTGCTCTTTCTTTGTATCCTTGGTTGAAGGAAAGCATTTCTGCTGTCTTCAGGCTATTTTCAGTGAGAGTTGCTCTATACGTAGCTGTAGTTTTGATGTGTTCATGGTGTGTGTAGGAGGGGATGGTGGTGGTAATCTCAGGATCTTCCTACTCTACCAACTTCATCTCTCTCTCAGGACTTAAGATTTTATTAAAAGCTGTGGGAAAATTTTGAATCAGGGAGTGAAGTGTGATTTACACTTTTAACAGATTATTCTGTTTTCTATGAGACTAGATCAGGTGAGTGGTGGTGGGTAGTGGGTAGATAGAAGGGGATTAAGACCAGTTGGGAAGTTCTTGCTGTAATCTATAAGAGATGACATTGGCTTGGACCAAGTAATTTGTTGGACATGGTGTTCGAAGATTAGATTCAAAAAAATATTTTGCAGATGGGCCCAAAAGTTTTACTGGAATAAGAATATGTGGGGAAAAAAAAAAAAGAGGAATAAAGGATGACTAAAGTTTATAACTAACTGTTGTGAGAAACATGATAGAGGAGCAGATTTCAAGGAAAATACCATGAGCTTAGTACTAGACATATGGTCTATGTAGAAAAGTTAGGCACTTGGATAAATGGATCTGGTATACAAAAGTTGTCTAAAAGGGGTCATCTGTTATGGTCTATTAGCAGTGGGCCCAAAAGCTAGGTACAGAAAATCTTTCAAGAATTGTTCATGTCAAAGCCCAAGAAGTTCAGGTAAAATGTAGACAGAGAATTGGGCCTTAAATTTGGCAAGATGCAGTAAATCACTAATGATCTTGGCAAGAGCTGTTTAAAGTGATATGGACAAAAGCCCAATGAAAGCAAGAACGAGGAAAGAAAGTGGGAAAGAAGCAGAAAGAAAGAAAACAAGTACAGACAGCTCTTTCACTTTTCCCTTGCTAAATAGGGAGCAAAAAAAAAAAAAATTATCCATATTTTAACATTTTTTCTATTTATTTTTCTACTGATATGACTTTGCTACAAGTCTGAATTCTACCTCTTTATTCACCTTTATGTGACCAGATTCTAATATTCAGTGGGTACCCAATGAAAAGATTAAAAAGTCACGTGTGCTACCAAGTAACAATGCACTTTATTTATAGGGAAAATGCTAAATAAGAAACCTCTGGGGCCCTAAACTTATAAAATGAAATATAAAGTGCTGACACCAAAGATAGAGTTCTTACCATGGCTGATCTTTGGTAAATCCAATACAAGGATGAACAAATTGCTTTAGATAGCATGTTTTCAAGGAAAAAGTTATGTCACTGATGAGACAGTGTCTAGAAATTGAAGCTCTTCACTATTTATTTTCTTCCTTCTGCCTTTTTGAAGAGTATTAAGAGTACTCTATGAGAAAATATGGATTTTAGGGGAGAAAAGAGAATGAAACAAGAGAAAGTGAATGTTAAATTAAGATAAGGTCTCAAAATCACAAGTAATTTTTCAGAGCATTCTAAATGCGAGGCACTGACCAAGTTAGCACGGCACATGTTTATAGAGCAAGCTTAAGGTCGATAGGGCAAATCATTAAGGGAGAAACTTGATGCAATTTTAAGTTTTATAAATGGGGAAAACAGGTTGCCTCTCAAAGCAAAATTTTTGAGGCATCTAATAATCAAAGAGGCTAGACAAAACTTCAAGCAAAGATGGTAGTTAATCTGAATCTGAAAGGATGAGTAGCAGTTGGAAATATATTAATTATGCCTTCAATATGATTCAGTTGCCCATCAGTGATTGCCACTTTCAAAGTCACTGGGTTGTTTCTTTTATACTTTTCCCTGGTGAAGGATGTTCATAAAACCTATTGAGAAAAAACAAAACAGAGAGTAGGTGATAACTACATGCTCCTTTAAGAGATGTACTGATGCTTAAGACAGGAGAAAATGCATTATTTTAATGCTACTGTGAAAACAGGAACCAAAGCATACTCTTCCTAATTTAACTGTGAGTAACTTTTTTCTCAGTTTATAGTTGTGATACTTTTTTGTCTTCACTGAATACTTTTCTTTTTGTCTGTCAGGTAATATAATCACCTCCTTTTGTGTGATAATCATAGATCATTAATTTGGTAACAGTTCCTGTCCTGTTACACTGTTAATTGGATGTCTGTGAATCATATATCTTGCAACTTGTGAAAAAAGTGAATATATGCTGGTTTTAAAAGGGCATGGATGCTCTCCTGATTTTGACTTCTGATTATTATTTTTTAAAATACTGTTTTTAAAATATAGCTTGAGTGACTTCCCTGGTGACTTAGTGGTAAAGAATCCACCTGCCAATGCAGGAAACACAGGTTCTATCCCTGGTGGGGGAACTAAGGACCCAGGTGCTGCAGGGCAACCAAGCCCATGCACTGCAGCTACTTAACCTGAGCACCACAACTAGAGAGCCCACATGCTCCAGAGACCACACACCACAACTAGAGAGAAGGGCGCATTCCCCAAGGAAGAGCCCGCATGCCACGAGGAAAGGTCTCATGTACCAGCAACCAAGACCCAATGCAGCCAAAAATTTTTTGAGTGGACAGAAAAGAACAGTATCCGATCATACAAATGGTTACTTCTGTTGAAAGCAAAGAAGGGGTGAGTTGTGTGGATGAATGATGGTTAAAGAAAACTTGGCTTTACGTATAAAGTCTCATTTCCTTAAAAAAAAAAAAAAAAAAAGACTGGAAACCAAGATGGTTAATAGTTGTTGATTCTGGAAGGTGGGCATGAGTGCTTTATTGTTCTGTGAACTTTATATTTCTATTTCTCAAAGTAAAAATTATAATGTTTTTAAAATGAAAGAGCTACATTATCAGAACTGATGACTGGAATTTTGCAGAATGAGAAGCAAGCAAGCAAAAGGTCTTTGGTATATGTAGATTTTGGCAGACGTTGTGAATCAGTAGAAGATACATGTGACCAAGCCAGGCTGGGTTCTCCTGTTGAGTCTATGCAACATTCAAATGTATTATAAAGCTCCTTATTGCCTCAGGATCTTTGCACATGTCTAAATTCATGCCTTCCACTGCATATCCCACCCCTGAAGACACACATCCAACTAGCTCTCACTCATCCTCCAGTTCAATTCAGTCACTCAGTTGTGTCTGACTCTTTGAGACCCCATGGACTGCAGCATGCCAGGTCTCCCTGTCCATCACCAACTCCCAGAGTTTACCCAAATTCATGCCCATTGAGTCAGTGATGCCATCCAACCATCTCATCCTCTGTCATCCCCTTCTCCTCCTGCCTTCAATCTTTCCTAGCATCAGGGTCTTTTCAAATGAATCAGTTCTTCGCATCAGGTGGCCAAAGTATTGGAGTTTCAGCTTCAACATCAGTCCTTCCAATGAATATTCAGGACTGATTTCCTTTAGGATGGACTGGTTGGATCTCCTTGTAGTCCAAGGGACGCTCAAGAGTCTTCTCCAGCAATCATCCTCCAGGTCCCAACTCAAACACCACTTCCTGGAAAAGTGTCCCCAACCCCACCACCACCCACCACATCAGCTACTGCTATTCACTTGTGTTTATTTGTTCATGTTCTTTCTCCCTCACTAGAGTCTATATTCCATGGGGGAAATTTTCCAGTTTCTCAAATCAAACTCCTTGAAGTCACACTTGTCACCTTTCTTTCCATCACCTCCCATATTCAGTTGTCAGAAATCCTATTGACTCCACCTCAAAAGATATCCAAAATCTGCCCCCTTCTCACCACTTTTATCACTACTAATGTACTCCAAGCCACCACCTCTGTCTACCTGCCTTCTTCCACTCCTGACTCTTACAGACCTTCCTCCACCAAGAAGCCAGGGGAATCCTTTGGAAGCAAGTCAGAAATGCCATTTCTCTACTTCTGACACCCACAAAATGAAATGCAGAGTCCTTACCTTGGCCCTGATGACTCTCAGTTCTCATCTGTACCCTGCCTTTCCTCGCCCTTCTTTCTCACCAGCCTTCAGCATCCACCAGCCACCAGCCTGGCACTTAGCCTTGGCACTCTACCTCTCTACTGCCTGGAGCCATTCCCCTTGCAGGGACTCACAGTGCTTGCCCTCACTTCATTCCGCTTGCTACCCAAGAGTCATGTTTTCAGACACCATCCCTACAGTCCCTTCATCCTGCTTCGTCTTCAAAGTTCTTATCCCTACATGCTATATTTCATAAATGGCTGTTAATTAGTCAGTTATTGGTCTTTGATCATTAGAGTGCCTCAACTCTAAGGGGGCAAAAAACTTTTGTCTCCTGCTATATTCTCAATGCCTTGAAGAAAGCCTGGCATATAGTATAAACGTAGAAAATAGTTGGAACTTTCCTGGTGGTCCAGCAGCTAAGATTCCTCACTCACAATGTGGGGGCATCCAGGTTCAATTCCCGGTCAAGGAACGAGATCCCACGTGCCACAACTAAAAGACCCTGCATGCCACAGTTAAGACTTGGCTCAGCTAAACAGACGAATGGATAATCAAATAAAAACATAGAAAGTAGCTGTTGAAATACCTTTTTAACTGAACAAGGCAAAATAGCTTGCCTATCTTAGTAGAAATAGCTTGTCTATTTTAGTAGAACTTACACTCTTGAGAAGCACGCTTGGAACATAAACTCTCAATAAACATTTTTGAATGAATGAAGTCAATGTCAAGAATAAGAATGAAAGAGCTTTTCCCTCCATTGGGATTACCTGCCAATGATGGTCAGTTATTCTGATAGTGAAAAATGTAAGAAGTCTATGAGAAAGGAACAGAGGGTCTTTGGTGGCATTAGAGAACAAATGTAGAAAAATGAAATTATCTAGGGAGAGGAAAAGTGTGCAGAAAATTTAGGAAGGGAACTAACATTTATTGTTACAATTGTACTCAGAGTATTCCAGACATAGCAGTAGACTCATAAAAATGTACATATTCTCAAAGCTCTGTGAGATAGATGTGATAGGACCTATTTTACAGAGAAAGAAACAGGCTTGGACAGGTTAATTAAAATGAGGTTACAAATCTAACAGTTGGAGACTATCTGATCAGTACACTGTCTGTCGAAAACCAGCTTTAGGAACTGTGCTCTGTTTATAAGATTTAAAAGCATTTTTATCCGCAACAATATTTTGCACTAAATCAGCATGCACCAAATATTTGTTGAATGAATGAAAGATCATGTCACAAACAACTCTTCTAAAGGCAGATAGGAACACAAAGGGGAAAAAAGGAGGTTGATAGTGAATTCTTTTAAAGAATTCTATTCTTTCAAAACCAAAATACACTTGGTAGGAAAATAAGAAAAGAGAACTTGCCAAAAGATTAATTGAGAATGTGGTCTAATCATCTTCCAGAGCATTAAGCCAACCTAAACAGAAAGGTATTTTCAGCTTTGAAGAGTTGTTCTTATGCTTGCAGAATTATAAATGGCGTAATTTTCCCTATATCTCCATAATTAACAGAATATTTATTGATCAGCACAAAGCACACAGTCTCTGGAGACATGATTTGTGTGAGCGCTTGGCTTTTTGAAAGCTTAAATCACTGTAGTCAGTATTAAAAAATGAACTGATAGTAAACGTGGTATAATTAATCCACCTATTCTATTTGCACATGAACATCTTTTCATGCTAAATATCTCATTCATTTAGGAGAGAATACAAATGTGTTACAATGACAGAATAAAAAATAAATTGGAACTTTTATTTTCCCTGTGATATTCCTTGTCTTTAACTTACTCAGATTTCTGACATACTGTGCAAGTTTAAAATCCTTCTCAACTTCTACCTACAAATTACAGGTGCAGAGAACAGTCTACACAGAGGATTCAGGTAACAGTCTGGATCCCCTAGGAAGCACGTGAGCTCACGCTGGCCTGTTTCTCCCTGTGGTTCTCCAGCAAGTTCTGCTCTGTATCACTTGATTGTCACCTGTAGGCTGCACTTCCAGGCCTCTTGCCAGCAGGTTTCTTACTCGGCTTGGACAATAGCACAGTGCTGGTGGAAGGGCGGAAGAAAGAAGGAAGCCAGGATATGTCTCCCCTCTCTGCCCTCTCCACCCAGGTGGTTTCAGGACTAGGCCAGCATCTGCCCCTCCTTTGTGCCTCCAGCCAACTCCAGAGCATTCTGCCTGGTGACTTTGGCCCCTGAACTCTAATAACACTATATCCCTTTGTGGTCCAGGCCAGAGGTGATCATCTCCTTGTCCGCTTCACTATCAACTGTTGCCTTCACAGTTGTTCATTTCCTGTGTAATCAATCCCTGAATTAAAAATCCATTGTTCTGAATAGTTAAAGTGGTTAGTGTTTCTCTGATTATCCCCAACTGATATAATACCCTTGAGAGGAGGGACCAAGTTTGCTTTATCACTGCTATATCCTAGTACCTGGGAAGGAAAGTATAAGGTATGCATTAAGTAATCAATTAAAATATGCTAAGTGAATGAATAGAAAATGCATCCTTTAGTTAGTAGTTTTCAAAGTTTATCAAGCATCAAGCCACCTAGAAGCTTTTTTTTTTATAACATATACGGTTATCTTTTTACATCCTGCTTTCCCAGGTTTCTGATTCAGTAGGTTCAGGAAGACGCACCAAAGCTTCCATTTCTAATAAGTTTCCAGGTGATGTTGATGTTGCTAGTCCAGGTACCACACTTTGAGAACCAGTACTTTAGTTCATGAAGTATCCTGCTTATAATCTAGCCAGAATATACACACTAGAGTAAAAAAAAAAAAAAAATCAAAGAGCACTAGCATTTCTCATTAGTGATTTGGCAATCATCTTCAATTACTTTAACCATATTAAATTTTTGATATGAAAGCAAGGAGTTCTAATATCTTCCTAACCGTTTACCAGGAGTGGTCATTACCAGCCAATTAAGCCCTTTTTAAAAAATCTTATTTTAATTTTTCACTTGATCCTTTCTAAGTCAAATTCTGAAGAAGGAATGGCCATAAAATAGATTATAAAGCTCAGAACTCTTGCTCTTTTATATAAAGAGCACGAGGAAAATAAGTTTCACAAATCAATACTTATACATCCCACAGTTCTCGTGGAGGAGTAGAAAAATTTGCACTCATCTTGCCCTGTGGGAGCACCAAAATTGCAAATAGCTGTTGAACAAGCATCAATAAGAGGACATTGGATGCCTCCAAAAAAACCCATGTCCAAGGACAAAGAATAAGCCACAATAAGAGTAGGAGGAGCATCAACGTGATAAAATTAAATCCTATACCCACTGCCGGGTGACCCACAGACTGGAAAATAGTGGCACTAAAGAAGATCTTGCACTGTCTTGAAGGTTCTAGGCCCCCATCTGGCTCCTCGCCCTGGGATCTGGCAGAGGGACTGGGAATCCCCAGAGAAACTGTCTTTGAAGGCCAACAGGATTGGATGACAGGACTTCCACAGGACTAGGGGAAGAGGAGACTCTACCCTTGGAAGGCACAAACAAAACCCTGTGTGCACCAGGACCCAGGGGAGAGGAACAGGGACCCCATGGGAGACTGAGCCAGACCTCCTTGTGAGTGCTTGAGGGTCTCCTGCAGAGGCGTGGGCTGGCAGTGCCCACTGAGGGCACGGGGCTCCAGCAGCAGCATTCCTGGGAGATGTGTCTCGATATAAGTCCTCTTGAAGGTTGCTGTTAGCCCTACCACAGAGCCTGTGGACTCCAGGATTGGATCAACCTCAGGCCAAACAACTAACAGGGAGGGAGCCCAGCCCCACCCAGCAGCACACAGTAGGATTCAAGTTTTACTGAGCACAACCCTTCCCACCAGAGCAAGACTCAGGTTTCCCTCCATTCTTTAACTCCATACAAAAACATAAAATCAAAATGGAGGAAAGACCTAAACGTGAGACCAGACGCTGTAAAATTCCCAGAGGAAAACATAGGCTGAACACTCTCTGACATATACCACCATGACATCTTTTTCAATCCACCTCCCAGAATAATGGATATAAAAGCAAAGATAAACCAAGGGGAATCTCAGTTCGGTTCAATCATTCAGTCATGTCCGACTCTTGGACTGCAGTACACCAGGCCTCCCTGTCCACCTCCCAGAGCTTGCTCAAACTCATATTCATCAAGTCGGTGATGCTATCCAACCATCTTCTCTTCCATAGTCCCCTTCTTCTCTTGCCTTCAATCTTGCCCAGAATCAGAGTCTTTTCCAGTGAGTCAGCTCTTTGCATCAGGTGGCCAAAGGATTGGATCTTCAGCTTCAGCATCAGTCCTTCCAGTGAATATTCAGGGCTGATTTCCCTTCAGATTGACTGGCTTGATCTCCTTGCAGTCCAAGGGACTCTCAAGAGTCTTCTCCAACACCACAGTTCAAAAGCATCAATTCTCGGGAGCTCAGCTTTCTTTATAGTCCAACTCTCACATCCATACATGACCACTGGAAAAACCATGGTTGTGGTTTAGTCACTAAGTTGTGTCTGACTCTTGTGATTCCATGGACTTTAGCCTGCCAGGCTCCTCTGTCCATGGCATTCTCCAGGTGAGAATATTGGAGTGAGTTGCCATTTCCTTTTCCAGGGGATCTTGTCGACCCTTTGACTACATGAACCTTTGTCAGCAAAGTAATGTCTCTGCTTTTTAATATGCTGTTTAGGTTGGTCATAGCTTTTCTTCCAAGGAGCAAGAGTCATTTAATTTCATGGCTGCAGTCACCATCTGCCATGATTTTGGATCCCAAGAAAATAAAGTCTGTCACTGTTTCCACTGTTTTCCCATCTAGTTGCCATGAAGTAATGGGACCGGATTCCCTGATAGCTCAGATGGTAAAGAGTCTGCCTGCAGTGCTGAAGACCCAGGTTCAATCCCTTGGTGGGGAATATCCCCTGGAGAAGGAAATGGCAACCCACTCCAGTATTCTTCCCTGGGAAATCCCATGGATGGAGAAATCTGACAGGCTATAGTCCATGGGGTTGCAAAGTCGGACACAACTGAGTGACTTCACTTCACTTCACTTCAATGGGACCAGATGCCATGATCATAGTTTTTTGAATGTTGAGTTTTAAGCCAACTTTCTCACTTTCCTCTTTCACTTTCATCAAAAGACTCTTTAGTTCTTCTTCATTTTCTGCCATAAGGGTGGTGTCATCTGCATATCTGAGGTTATTGTTATTTCTCCCAGCAATCTTGATTCCAGCTTGTGCTTCATCCAGTCCAGCATTTCACATGATGTACTCTGTATACAAGTTAAATAAGCAGGGTGACAATATACAGCCTTGATGTACTCCTTTCCGGATATGGAACCAGTCAGTTGTTCCATGCCCAGTTCTAACTGTTGCTTCTTGACTTCTCAGGAGGCAAGTCAGGTGGTCTGGTATTCCCATCTCTTTCAGAATTTTCCACAGTTTATTGTGATCCACACAGTCAAAGACTTTAACATAGTCAATGAATAAGAAGTAGATGTTTATCTGGAATTCTCTTGCCTTTTCTATGATCCAAGGATGTTGGCAATTTGATCTCTGGTTCCTCTGCCTTTTCTAAAACCAGCTTGAACATCTGGAAATTCTTGGTTTATGTACTGTTGAAGCCTGGCTTGGAGAATTTTGAGCATTACTTTGCTAGCATGCAAGATGAGTGCAACTGTGTGGTAGTTTGAACAATCTTTGGCATTGCCTTTCTTTGGGATTGGAATGAAAACTGACCTTTTCCAGTCCTGTGGCTACTGCTGAGTTTGCCAAATTTGCTGGCATATTGAGTGCAGCACTTTCACAGCATCATCTTTTAAAATTTGAAATAGCTCAACTGGAATTCCATCACCTGTACTAGCTTTGTTTGTAGTGATGCTTCCTAAGGCCTACATAACCTCACTTTCCAGGATGTCTGGCTCTAGGTGAGTTATCACACCATCATGGTTATCCGGGCCATTAAGATTTTTTTGTATGGTTCTATGGGAAATAGACAGGGAAACAGTGGAAACAGTGTCAGACTTTATTTTTCTGGGCTCCAAAATCACTGCAGATGGTGACTGCAGCCATGAAATTAAAAGACGCTTACTCCTTGGAAGGAAAGTTATGACCAACCTAGATAGCATATTCAAAAGCAGAGACATTACTTTGCCAACAAAGGTCGTCTAGTCAAGGCTATGGTTTTTCCTGTGGTCATGTATGGATGTGAGAGTTGGACTGTGAAGATGGCTGAGCACTGAAGAATTGATACTTTTGAACTGTGGTGTTGGAGAAGACTCTTGAGAGTCCCTTGGACTGCAAGGAGATCCAACCAGTCCATTCTGAAGGAGATCAGCCCTGGGATTTCTTTGGAAGGAATGATGCTAAAGCTGAAACTCCAGTACTTTGGCCACCTCATGCAAAGAGTTGACTCATTGGAAAAGACTCTGATGCTGGGAGGGATTGGGGGCAAGAGGAGAAGGGGACGACAGAGGATGAGATGGCTGGATGGCATCACTGACTCGATGGACGTGAGTCTCAGTGAACTCCGGGAGTTGGTGATGGACAGGGAGGCCTCCTGTGCTGTGATTCATGCGGTCGCAAAGAGTCAGACAGGACTGAGCGACTGATCTGATCTGATCTGATGTTTTCTTGCCACCTCTTCTTAATATCTTCTGCTTCTGTTAGGTCCATACAGTTTCTGTCTTTTATTGTGCCCATTTTTGCATGAAATGTTCCCTTGGTATCTCTAATTTTCTTGAAGTGATCTCTAGTCTTTCCCATTCTATTGTTTTCCTATATTTCTTTGCATTGATCGCTTAAGACTGCTTTCTTCTCTCTCCTTGCTATTCTTTGAAACTCTGCATGCAAATGGGTATATCTTTCCTTTTCTCCTTTGCCTTTCACTTCTCTTTTTTTCTCACCTATTTATAAGCCTCCTCAGACAAACATTTTGCCTTTTTGCATCTCTTTTTCTTGGAGATGGTTTTGATCACAGCCTCCTGTTCAATGTTACAAACCTCTGTCCATAGTTCTTCAGGCACTCTATCTATCAGATAATCCCCTGAATCTAGTCACTTCCACTGCATAATCATAAGGGATTTGATTTAGGTCACACCTGAATGGTCGAGTGGTTTCCCCTACTTTCTTCAGTTTGAGCCTGAATTTTGCAATAAGGAGTTCATGATCTGAGCCACAGTCAGCTCCTGAGCTTGTTAAAAACAAGGGAGTCTAGCCATTTGTGACAGCATGGTTGGGCCTTGAACGCACCATTCCAAGTGAAATAAGTCATACAGATTAATACTATATGATCTCACTTATATGTGGAATCTTAGAAAAGCTCATAGAAAATTAAGTCAGACTGCGGTTACTAGAGGCAGGGAGGAATGGGAGGAAGGAGGTCCAAAGGTACAAGCTTCCATTTATAAAATAGGTATGAGGGGAGTAGCATGATGACCGTGGTGCATGTGAGAGTCAGGACAGGAAGTTCTGAGTTCTCATCACAAGAATGTTTTTCTTTTCTTCTTTCTTTTTATTGTGTCTATATGAGAAGACAGATGTTACTTTAACCCATTGTAATTATTTCACAGTATCTGTCACTCAAACCCTCATGCTGTCTTCCTTAAACTTAGCAGTGTGTGTCAATTATTTTTCAATAAAACTGGAAAAAAAATCTTGAAAAAGACAGAACCTATTTTCTGAGGACATTCTAGTTAAAGCATTTAGGTTTATGAAGTATGCAAGTACTTCAAATGATCCTGGTTAAAAAACATTAGATGATGGATAGATAGCTAGGTCAAATGTGGCAAAATGTCAATAACTGCTGAAACTGAAGAAGTATACACAGAATTTTTTAAATACTATGACTGTAACTCTTAGATGAAATTTATTTCAAATAAATTTGGTTATCTCAAAATAAATACTTTTTAAAAATTGGCATTTCAAACACTATAAGGTGAGGTAGAACTCTGATGCATATGATCTAGTTATCATCAAAGTAGAATATATATTAATAATTAATTAACTCTTTTATGTGTTAATTCCATATTTTATTTCAGGGAGACAGACAATAAACTAAAAATAAATAGATATAAAAATGGCAAAATTACCAATTTAATGGAGAAAAATAATGAAGGGATGAGAGGAAGTTGAGAGTGGTTATATTTTAAACGGGGTAGTCAGAGTAGACCTTACTCCTAATGTCTTGCATAAAGATCTGAAGAAGTGCAACAGGAGAACATTACAGGAAGAGAGAAATCAGTGGAATTCTGGTGAATGTTTAACAACGATCTCACCATGGAATCAAGCAATCTGATTTTCAGAGATTGCCAATTTCTTTGGTGTAAATACTCCCACTCTGGCTCCCTTCTGGCGACCACCGGTTTAACACCTGGCTAGCACGTTCCTAACAACTTGACAAGTGACTCACAAGCCAGCAGCAGCTCATCCTGAACACGAATGAGAAAATAAACAGCAGGTATAGAAGGCTTGAGGCAGAAGATACATGCCATATGCACGCCTTGCTTAAAACCAATGCAAGCAGAGTCAGAGTGAGCCCAGGGAAGGCCTTTGGAGAGGTTTAGAAAAGATACAAGAGACTTGATTGTGTAGGGCCTGGTGGGGACTTTCATTCAAAGTGAGCCGAGGATTTTGATCAGGAAAGTGACATGGTCTGACATTTACTTTACCGAGATCCCTGGGGCTGCTCTCATGGAGAAGGACAGCAGGCAAGGGGAGTGGAAAGGGGACTCCGTTAAATTAACAGAGGAGAAATGATAGTGCCTAGGACTGGGCTCCGAGTGATGCGAGTAGCAAGAAATAAGGAAAATTAGGATATATTTTCAAGGTAGAGCTCACAGACTCTGCTGGTGGATTGGATGAGGGATATGAGGGAAAGAAAGGGGTCAGAGATGACGGAAAGGGTTTTGAATTGATTTGCCAAAAGGGTGGAGTTGACATTTATAGAGAAAGGAAAGGCTGTGAGAGGTGCAAGTTTGAGGAAATTTGAGTACACACACCTTGAATTTGTCCACTAAACAATTATTAGCCCACTAAGCAGTTATCAGTCCACTGAACTATATCAGAACAGATACAGGGTAGCAGTAGGTTAGGAGTCAGCACAGATCCAGAGGCAGTTCTCACCGGTTCTGTGCCCAAGAAACCCACTGATACACTGACTTCTCTCTTCCCTTTCTTCTTCTTCTATGGAGTTCTGCAAATTCCTATAGACTGTATTTCAATGGAAACTAATACAGCCGACTTGTTCTAAACAGATTTACAAAAGTAGAAAGTTTAAAATGGATGTTCCCTCTTGCACAAACTAATTTTCTGAGGAAATTGGAAAGGAAATATTTGAGCTATTTATATTTTTGGCCAATCATAATTGAGTAGTATGGAGGGGATAGATGTCAGCTAAAAATCAACTACCACCACACCTAGACAATTCTTTTTCTTTCAGTGGTATTCTAAACATTGTTTTGAAAATTCTCAGTTCTACATAGCATTGTATTTTTATTCTTTTTTTGAAAATCAGTGAATAGAGTGAAAGTACAGGTGATAAAATATGTGCATATTAGGGCAAGTGGCAGACATTTTATAATGGAATTGATAAACACATGTTTTAAAACAGAATATATCCCCTCTGGAAATTAAAAAAAAAAAAAAGCTATTTACCCAGCTAGAAGGCTTGAGAGATGATCAGCTATGACTAGAGAGGAAAGAATGCCAAGTTTCTAGCATGCGTATGCACGTTTCTTTTGCTTATAATTAATAGCCCGTGCTTTCTAAGTTTTTGGAAAGCAGCTCAAAGCCTACCCAGGTAATGCCTTCTGACAACATTTTAAAGATCAGTTATGTCATATGGCTGCCTTTTAGAAAAAAAGTCATAATGCATAGCTGTGCCATATGGCAGCTCTGAAGAATCAGCCGGCTTGGACAGACATTCATTGGATAAGGTCCCACAGCACTTGGGAAAGAATGTAGTCCTGTTGCCAAAATGTGGCCTTTGTTAATCTCCTAACTATTATTGTGCAGAAACCAATTCATCTGTATTAATTATAAACAAATTTTAATTACTTCAGTAAAAGCCCATTATACTGATATCTGATGCCAAACAAGCTGTATTAACTCTTTGTAAGTCTCCAAAGCAAACACTAGGTGTTGGAATGTAGGTGTTTTATATGAGGCGGGAATTTCTCTAGCCGAGTGTAAAAATGCAGTTCTGACATTTAGTTTTCCACTTCTTTTAAGAGATCCCATGATGCTTTTGCTTTTCACAGGCCATATCAAAAGGCAGCTGATGCATGTAAATTGTGAAAGGCAGATTATTCTTAATGAGAGTATTTAAGTGCACTTTATATTCTTTTGCTAAGATTTAAAAGTTTGGTTTTTTTAAGGGCATTCCTCATTGTAAGGCAATGATTTGCAGTGACGCAAAGCAACCTCACAAAATGTGGCCTATTCTTATGAAACATCCATCAGCCCGTCGTTCCTGATAGCCCTCTGGACAATTTGAGACCACACGTATACTGTGTGTCAAAGTATAATATCCTTTAAAAACATGAAAAATCAAATCGCTAGTGTGTTTCATGGCAGCAGCTTGGCCAAGAAAGCCGGCCGGTCTTTCCCGCACAGAAACGGCCTGGTTTGCGGATCACACATGGTAGCTCCAGCGTGCGCAGCCGTTGGGGTTGGGTGGGAGCCAGCTTCCAGGCTCATCTGTGTGCAGCAGCGCTGGAACCATCTTCCCATTCAGTTTCACTAATGTGTAGTTTTATTTTATTAGGCCCACCATCAAAAGTTTCTCTTCCTCTTGGAAATCATTCCTTTTGGAATTCGTATCACTCCTTGGATCTAAAAAGTTAAACAGTTTTAAACAAATAGAATCACATCCTGCCTTCTTTCTTCATTAGACTTTGAAGTTTCTCATGTAAACTTCCCATTATTTTTCCCTCTTTTTATACAACAGAATAATTTATTTTTGTAACCATAATGAGTAAATTCTAGAAAGCACTCTCCTCTATCAATTTTCATTGGTGGACACATGGCAAATAGCTTCAGACCACGCCATAAATGTAATATGATTGTAGAGTTGGCTGAGGACAGAAATGCATGAACATTTAAGTGAAACCAATTATCTCAAGAGTTGCGATTTGCATGTGTGTCGATAAATCAGATATATTACATAACTGAAGGTTTGTCAAGATTTTTCTTCTTCTCAGAAGGCCATAATTGTAAATTCCTGTCCTATTCATGGGAAATTTTTATGTCACCTGTGAAGTCATAGAATTTTTAATATTGGACCTGCAAAGCACCATAGATGTTTTTTAGGACAATCTCCCTCATGGTACAGATGAGGTAATAAAGGCAGAGAGTAAAATGGTCCAGGGTCACAAAGCTAGATAATGACCAAGTGGAAACATATTTTTCATCTCCCCATCACATATTATTTCCATTATACTACACTCATTTCAGATATTGTCAATCAACAGAGAATAAATTTACCTTAAGCAATGAAAACAAAGTAAAATAATGACCATAAACTGCAGAGACTGGACAGAGGTAAATTAGTTACATGTATTTTCAGCCACTATGGAGATTGATTTCATCAATTTGGCCATATTAGCCACACAAGGTTACATATCATGCTGGGTGGATGTTGGGAAGGGAGTGAATGAAGTTAGGGAGCCTAGGAAGAAGGGCAAGGTTTTCTGTGTCCTGGTACATAGGACTCTCCAACGAGTTTATCATTAGGTCAGAATGACTTCATTTCTCCACAAGTCTGAATAAAAAGAAAATTTCAGCATAAAATACATACTTATAAATTATTAACCCCAACACTATCATTGTCATAATTATAAATTAGCAAATTCTATAAATTAGAAATTAGAATAAAATAGAAAACTCTTGGCTTAGGGTAGATAAATAAAGGACAATCATATTCCAGAGAATATGTGTGCTCTGGATGCGGATCTTGTCGTAGGTCACGTCACCCACCGAGTCCTAACTAGGGGACTAGCAAGACCTAGACCTGAGGATTTTGTCACACATTCATCAATTGTGAGAGCTTAACCAGGGATTCATTTACTCAAATCAAATGTGCTGTGACCCTGCCTCCTCGGGTCAGACACCAAAAATTAGGCCCCCTTGTAGAAATCATAAAGCAGTTACGAGTATTCATTTATAAATAGCACCTTTTTAATCTAACCTTAAAGGGATTTATAAACATCATCACTCCTAATCCCTGTAGTACATCAGCCTAATTAGGAACTGAGATGGTAAAACACCGATCCTGGTATTCTAAATACCAAAATGATGAAATTATATTTAATTCTGAAAAACACATAGCCTGTGAGTTTCTGTACCTGTGATGGCTGGCTGATGACTCAAAATGTCACATGCTATTTCTTGCAAAGATTTTTCCTCTTTTTCCGAACCTCAGGGAGGGTTTCTGTTTGCTTTGGGTAATGTGGTCTTGAAGAGCAATGACCAGAGGTGGGGATGAGAGTGACAATAAAGTAAGCAGGACAGGGCAAGGGCAGGAGACAAAATATATAATATGCACATAAGGCAGATTCTACACATTATACACTTGAGTGTTTGTATTAATATTATAAATATATCATATAAAGATTATATATGCATTTACATATTTATATGTGTTTAATGTATTTGCTTATATTTATTTATGTATGGTAAAGAATCCACCTGCCAATGCAGGAGACACAGGTGGGAGATGCGGGTTCAATCCCTGGGTTGGGAGGATCCCCTGGAGGAGAAAATGGCCACTCACTCCAGGTTTCTTGCCTGGAAAATTCCATGGACAGAGGAGACTGGTGGACTAAAATCCATGGGGTCATAGAATCAGACATGACTTAACAACTGAGCACACACATACACACATATATTTTTTTATATATCTATGTTATGTATTTTAGGGCAGAGAAACCAGAGATCAAATTGCCAACATCTGCTAGATCATCAAAAAAGCAAGAGAGTTCCAGAAAAACATCTATTTCTGCTTTATTGACTATGCCGAAGCCTTTGACTGTGTGGATCACAATAAACTGTGGAAAATTCTGAAAGAGATGGGAATATCAGACCACCTGACCTGCCTCTTGAGAAACCTGTATGCAGGTCAGGAAGCAACAGTTAGAACTGGACATGGAACAACAGACTGGTTCCAAATAGGAAAAGGAGTACGTCAAGGCTGTATATTGTCACCCCGCTTATTTAACTTATATACAGAGACATCATGAGAAATGCTGGGCTGGAGGAAGCACAAGCTGGACTCAAGATTGCCAGGAGAATTATCAATAACCTCAGATATGCAGATGACACTACCCTTATGGCAGAAAGTGAAAAAGAACTAAAGAGCCTCTTGATGAAAGTGAAAGAGGAGAGTGAAAAAGTTGGCTTAAAGCTCAACATTCAGAAACCTAAGATCATGGCATCCGGTCCCATCACTTCATGGCAAATAGATAGGGAAACAGTGGCTGACTTTATTTTTCTGGGCTCCAAAATCACTGCAGATAGTGACTGCAGGCATGAAATGAAAAGACGCTTACTCCCTGGAAGGAAAGTTATGACCAACCTAGATAGCATATTCAAAAGCAGAGACATTACTTTGCCAGCAAAGGTCCGTGTCTAGTCAAGGCTATGGTTTTTCCTGTGGTCATGTATGGATGTGAGAGTTGGACTGTGAAGAAAGCTGAGTGCCGAAGAATTGATGCTTTTGAACTGTGGTGTTGGAGAAGACTCTTGAGAGTCCCTTGGATTGCAAGGAGATCCAACCAGTCCATCCTAAAGGAGATCAGTCCTGGGTGTTCATTGGAAGGACTGATGTTGAAGCTGAAACTCCAATACTTTGGCCACCTGATGTGAAGAGCTGACTCATTTGAAAAGCCCCTGATGCTGGGAGGGATTGGGGGCAGGAGGAGAAGGGGACGACAGAGAATAAGATGGTTGGATGGCCATCACCGACTCAGTGGACATGATTTTAGGTGAACTTCCGGAGTCGGTGATGGACCTGGCATGCTGCGGTTCATGGGGTTGCAAGGAGTCGGACATGACGGAGCAACTGAAATGAACTGATACTACTGTGCCTATAAATATACACAAAAATATTTATTATATACTCTGGCTTGGAAAATCCCATGACGGAGAAGCTTGGTAGGCTGCAGTCCATGGGGTCGCTAAGAGTCAGACACAACTGAGTGACTTCACTTTCACTTTTCACTTTCATGCATTGGAGAAGGAAATGGCAACCCACTCCAGTATTCTTGCCTGGAGAATCTCAGGGACAGGGGAGCCTAGTGGGCTGCTGTCTATGGGGTCGCAGAGTTGGACACGACTGAAACGACTTAGCAGCAGCAGCAGCAACATATATTATAAACATAGTATATAATATACATTTGTTATAACATACAATAAATATAAATATTAAATATATATTATAAATATCATATACATAAAATATATTATATTATATAAGTATATGTACATAAAATAGTATAATAATATTATATAAATATATTTATGCTGCTGCTGCTACTGCTAAGTCGCTTCAGTCGTGTCTGACTTTGTGCGACCCCATAGACGGTAGCCCACCAGGCTCCTCTGTCCCTGGGATTCTCCAGGCAAGAACACTGGAGTGGGTTGCCATTTCCTTCTCCAATGCCTGAAAGTGAAAAGTGAAAGTGAAGTCGCTCAGTCCTGCCGGACTCTTAGCGACCCCATGGACTGCAGCCCACCAGGCTCCTCCGTCCATGGGATTTTCCAGGAAAGAGTACTGGAGTGGAGTGCCATTGCCTTCTCCGAAATATATTTATAAAAATATCTAAATATAAAATTTGATTATAACATTATATTATAAGTATATTCGTAAGTGTAATATATAATAAATATATTAAAATATATCATATATATTATACATATAACTATATTATAAAATATTTATATGTATTTATACATGCTTAGTCGTTCAGTTGTGTCTGACTCTTTGTGACCCCATAGACTGTAGCACCAGGCTCCTCTGTCCACGGAGATTCTCCAGGCAAGAATACTGGAGTGGGTAGCCTTTCCCTTCTCCAGGGGATCTTCCCAACCCAGGGATCCAACCCAGGTCTCCCGCATTGCAGGCGGATTCTTTACCAGCTGAGCCACCAGGGCAGCCCAATCATGACCATAAGCAGCTAAAGATACAGAGGGAATATAAGCTCCCCGCTATTAACATTTGGGTTAAGTAATTCTTTGTTTTGAGAGGCTGTCCCGTGGGGTTCAGGAAGCTCAGCAGCATCCCTGTCCTCTTCTCCCTGGATCTCAACACCACACCCCCGCACAGTTTCCTCTCGCTATCGTTGCCATTGTTTTAACCGTGGTCTCTAGATAGGGCCAAACATCCCTTGAGAGGCGTTATTACCCCGACTCGAGAATTGCTGGTATAGAGATATAACCCAGAGAATGGGTGCACCGAACCGCGCGAAGGCTGCCCGCCACTCCCTGTCCTGACCCTCCCCATCGCTCACAGGGCCTAGCCCTTGTTCTCTCACTCAACTTTGCTTCACAATGGTCAGTGGGCAGTCTCCATCGTTTCTGGGCGTTGGCGTAGCCAGTTGACACGTATATTTTTTCTAATGAAGGATCCATCCACCAGGCTGTTTTCATAGAAGAGGCTGTCACCTGTGGGGGCGGGGAGGGAAGAGAAGGAAAAAGGGAAACGCGCATTTTAAAAGAGTGTCCTATGCTAACAGTAAAATAGTCCATATTCCACATGGAGAATCAAAGGCATGATCTGAATGAAGACAGAGCATCTCAGAGCTGGAAACAGCAGAGAGGGCATGTACTGGGAGCTGGCAGATTGCCTCTCAACTGGAAGGTAAACTGCAGACATGCAGGAGCAAAGACTGAAGATAGAACACCTGCCCAAAGCAGACCCCTCGAATTTCACTCAGCCTCCACTAAAGAACATCCTTCCCTTCCTATAGCAAATGTGTTCATTTTAATCAATTGACATCTGTATTGTGTAAAACCAAGTTAATAAAAAAAAATACGACATGCCTTAAGAATAAATTTTGTCTCATTTCACATGTTCTATACAATTATCCCCTTCCCCCACTTACCATATCCCTTCTCTTGGGTCTGTCCCACATGATGTCTTACAATTGGGCCTTGGAAGCTTGAAAGTTACAGCCAAAAGCCGCAAGAAAATGCCATGAAATTGGCAGTGTGCATTGTGGAAGGAGCCAGAGCATCTGCTTTCAAGCGGGGCTATGAAACTGAGCCATGGGGGAAGAAAGGCTATTAGGCCACGAGCAGCCAAGGGAGAAAAGCCACAGGAACCCAGATTAAAAGTCTGAAAAGACTTGGAACCCTCAGCAAAGGATCAGTGGAAAATGATAGCTTTGCTAGGGTTGGCATATGGAACCACTTGAGGGATGCTGGTCGTCAACCCAATAAAATTCCACCCAGAGCCTAGGGTAAGACTGTCTAGAAACAGGTAAAGCTGGAGGCCTGAAGCATCTGCCCAGGAACCATGGCAAGAGTGAGCAGAAGTAGCTAGAGTGAGCAGAGTGGACAGGTCTGTTATAAGTGCGGATTTTGTTTGTATGACATGGATCCTGTATAAGCTGTCCCAGGTGCCAGTTTTTACAAGATATAGAGCTCTCTCTTCTTGCCAAACCATTTCCTGACATGTCCTCAGGATCCTGCAATAGGTAACTTTCAGAGGTCTGCCCTGCCTCTGTTTCTTCTGAGCTAACTCCCTCTTTGTACTCATTCCCCACTCCTCAAATTAGAAAGCACTTTCAGCACAACTCCTCACTAATCCTAAAACCAGTTTTGCCTTGTTCTGGAATGGTTTCCAAAGGCCATGTTCACATTTCTTTTCCCTTCATATTTAATGAGAGGAGAGCCTCCCAGATCCAGCAAAAGAAATGAGGTAATTATTGGTTCCACCTGCTTTCTACCTCTTGTTGGTCATGTCACCTTTATCCACCTATAACTAGAGTACAGAACGGCTAACATTCTCTAAATCTTGATTTTTGGTGACACTCACTCTTCTCCTATCCCCACTGGTCAATTCTCTGATGCTATGAGGGTTCCCTAGTGGATCAGATGGTAAAGAATCTGCCTGCAATGCAGGAGACCTGGGTTTGACCCCTGGGTCGGAAAGATCCCCTGGAGAAGGGAATGGCAACCCTCTCCAGTATTCTTGCCTGGAGAATGCCATGGACAGAGGAGCCTGGCTGGCTACAGTCCATGGGGTCACAAAAAGTCAGACATAACTGAGAGACTAATACCTTCACTTTTCGCTGATGCTATAAATTGGAAGGAAAATCTACTGGAGAAGGAAATGGCAACCCACTCCAGTGTTCTTGCCTGGAGAATCCCAGGGATGGAGGAGCCTGGTGGGCTGCCATCCATGGGGTCGCATAGAGTCGGACATGACTGAAGTGACTTAGCAGCAGCAGCAGCAAGGAAAATCTACAGTTCTGAATTTGCAGGACTGTAATTGTTCTTTCCGCCTCCACTACCACTTAACAATGCCTTGCTTATGTGAACTCAACTTTCCAACTGTTCATTGCAGCACTGTTTACAATAGCTAGGACATGAAAGCAACCTAGATGTCCATCAACAGATGAATGGGTAAAGATGTTGCGGTATATATACACAACGGAATATCACTCATCTAATAAAAAGAGCACACTTGAGTCAGTTCTAATGAGGTGGATGAAACTGGAGCCTAGTATACAGAGTGAAGTAAGTCAGAAAGAAAAACACCAATACAGTATATTAACACATATATACAGAATTTAGAAAGATGGTAATGACAACCGTATATGCAAGCCGCAAAAGACACAGATATAAAGAATCGACTTTTGGACTCTGTGGGGGAAGGTGAGGGTGGGGTGATTTGAGAGAATGGCATTGAACCATGTATATTACCATAGGTGATGTAGATCACCAGTCCAACTGAACAAAATGTAACAAATAGTTGCTCTCAGAATTGTGTCTGAGTCCCATGATCCCTTTGTCCTACCTAGTTTGGGGAAGGATTTCCTATTTCTAAATTAATGCAGGAAGATGGCAGTGGTGGTAGAAACTGGTACTGCAGTCTTCTCGAAGGTAATATACAGAAAAGGATTGCTGTCCTATACCCAGTCATATACATCGTGGATCTCTGGGTATGGTAAGCAATGCCTTCCAAGCTGCATGCAAGTTGTTTCTCTTTCATGCAACAAAATCCAGCTATGCTTTATGTTGAAGGGAGAGTAAGTCTCCCTCTAACACCAATCCCCCACCCCTTAGTGGTGTATGTTTTGTTGCTTTCTGCTGCTGCTGCTGCTAAGTCCCTTCAGTCATGTCTGATTCTGTGTGACCCCAGAGATGGCAGCCCACCAGGCTCTCCCATCCCTGGGATTCTCCAGGCAAGAACACTGGAGTGGGTTGCCATTTCCTTCTCCAATGTTGCTTTCTGCTGCTGCTGCTGCTGCTGGCTGCTAAGTCGCTTCAGTCGTGTCCGACTCTGTGCAACCCCATGGACTGCAGCCTACCAGGCTTCTCCAGTCCATGGGATTCTCCAGGCAAGAACACTGGAGTGGGTTGCCATTTCCTTCTCCAATGCATGAATGTGGAAAGTGAAAGTGAAGTCGCTCAGTCGTGTCTGACTCTTTTTTTTTTTTAACTTTACAATATTGTATTGGTTTTGCCATATATCAAAATGAATCTGCCACAGGTATACTTGTGTTCCCCATCCTGAACCCTCCTCCCTGCTCCCTCCCCATACCATCCCTCTGGGTCGTCCCAGTGCACCAGCCCCAAGCATCCAGTATCGTGCATAGAACCTGGACTGGTGACTCGTTTCATATATGATATTATACATATTTCAATGCCATTCTCCCAAATCATCCCACCCTAACCCTCTCCCACAGAGTCCAAAAGACTGTTCTATACATCAGTGTCTCTTTTGCTGTCTCGTATACAGGGTTATTGTTACCATCTTTCTAAATTCCATAAATATGTGTTAGTATACTGTATTGGTGTTTTTCTTTCTGGCTTACTTCACTCTGTATAATAGGCTCCAGTCTCATCCACCTCATTAGAACTGATTCAAATATATTCTTTTTAATGGCTGAGTAATACTCATGTCTGACTCTTAGCGACCCCATGGACTGCAGCCTACCAGGCTCCTCCGTCTGTGGGATTTAGCAAAAGCTAGCTTGAGGCTGCTCTTCAGCTACTGCTTTAAAGTGGAAGTCTCTTTGATACATATTTTAAATATGTTGCTGCTTTTGATATGTTTAACAACTTGAGCAGGCAGGCATGATTATCTTTTTTTTCCCCCCAAATCCTTAGCTTTGATACCTATCTGTGGCTGTTCTGGGTCTTTTCTCTAGTTGCCGCGAGTGGAAGGCCACTCTTCCTTGCACTGCAGTGAACGGGCTTCTCACTGCAGGGGCTTCTCTCGTTGCAAAGCACGGGCTGCAGGTGCACAGGCTTCAGTGGCTGTGGCACGTGGGCTCCGCACTTGCAGTCCCCAGGCCCAATAGTTGCTCTGCAGCATGCGGGATCTTCCTGGACCAGGAGTTGAACCCGTGTCTCCTGCACTGGCAGGTGGATTCTTTACCACTGAGCCCCCAGGGAAGCCCCCGGCCATGATTATCTTTGTTATGGTTTTGGGGCCCTGGGGTCCATATCCTTTTATCTTGCTGATAGTATTCTGGTTTCCTTTGTGACCAGCTGTCTCCCATTGGGTGCAGCCTCAGATTGGGCATTTGCTTCAATCAAACTGCTCTGCTTTACCCTGTATGTCAGAAGATAGACATACAGTTCAAGCTCCCTCTATTCATTGATCAGAACTTGAATTTGAGTGGAGTGGAGTGAAGACGGGAAAAAACACAGAGATCTTATTCACTACAGCCATCGTGCCCTGAACTTAAGTACTAAGTCACTTCAGTCGTGTCTGACTCTTTGCGACCCCATGGATTGTAGTCCGCCAGGCTCCTCTGTCCATGGGATTTTCCAGGCAAGAATACTGGAGTAGGTTGCCATTTCCTCCTCCAGGGGCTCTTCCCAACCCAGGGATAAAACCCACGTCTCTTAGTTCTCCTGCATTGGCAGGTGGGTTCTTTACCCAAGTTCTTCACCTGGTAAGCCCTGGTGAAACTCTCAGATGAGTCCTGCTCTCTGTCTCTCAAATACTGCCTGTCATTTTTCTGAGTGGTTATCCAACCTTCCCTTCAGTTCTTTGAGACACATTATTACCTTCCAATAAGTAAACTTCTCAAAATGAAGGCAGGAACCAGGCCCAGTTTATTTCTTTCCAGTATATGCTATGTTGGTTACTTTTCTGTATTAAGATAGAAATAGGTCACCAAAATTATTTAATCTGGTTACAGTCTAAATTTGTGCATAGAGTTTGTTTCAAAAATTCTTAATCAGGAAATTCTTAATCAGCACCCTGTCAACTCCCTGATTATTAATTCTTTTATTGCCCAGAAGTAAGCTTTTTCTCTCTGATTTGGTCTTCTTTTCAACAGGTGCAAAGGAAAGTAGCAAAGTATTACTTGGCTGCAAACCAAATAATATCACTGAGAGAACTAAATAATTGAGAAACAATAACCACCCATTCAGTGAAACTAAAACATATCACGCTATAATTCATGAGAGAGAAAAAAATAAATATTTTTTATTTCTCTGATGCTGCTTGCCATTCATGGGGTCTCAAAGAGTCAGATAAGACTAAGTGACAGAACAACAAAATACTGCTTGAGAAAAGATGGGGTGAATATTCTCTACTCTTTGTCAGGAGGGCTTGAGCCTTCCCTTTAAGAGGATAGTATGTGGATATAAGAGATTATGGATAAATCATTTATGTCTTTACTTCTTCACCAAAATTGTGAGTCATGCCATTTCCTTTTTAAATTTCGAGTATTTACTAAAGACAGTCACAAATACAGGGTATTTTTTAAAATTCAGAAGCTAAGAAGTTCTTCCTGGCCACCTAAGTTAGATAGAGCTCAAATTTCACAAGCCACCCTGTCTCAGCCTTTCTCATCTTTGGCCCTGAGCAGCAAGGACTAAAATCAAGGGTAAAATCTCAACTGTACAAACATTTGGATGAGAAAATGTAATTTGGCGTTATTTCTATTTAATCTCCTTTGTCAATTTATTCAGGAAATATTTGTTTTTCCCCTCTAAAAATGAACACTTAATGATTAGTTGTCTTAGGAGACAAATTCTATGGAGTAACTATCTTGTGCCATATTATGTAATTGGTATTATGCTTAGCTTTTCTTAATTATTTTCTCTATCCTTTTCTGAGAAATAATGTATTGTCATGTATAGGCAACTTGGGAATGATGATCTTAGCACTAATAAAACTAATAAGGTACAGTTAACACTCGCATACATGATCACATTTGATTTTGATAACTACAACGAGTAAGCAAGTGAGTAGAATTCATTCCCACTTTACACATGAAAAGCTGAGGTTAAAGTTAAGTGACTTGTGCCGTGTCACAAAAGTAATCCAGGAGCCAGACCTCAAGCCCAGCCACACTAAGGTGCCAAGATTCTTCCAACTGCAGCAAGGATTACCAAGATGTTTCTGTATAGAGCCAGAAAGTAAATATTTTAGACCTTGAGATCTATATGCTCTGTCACAACTGTTCAGCTCTGTCTTTGTACCAAGAAAGTAGACATAGACAATATGTGAATTAGTGAGCATAGCCATGTTCCAGTAAAACTTTATTTACAAAACCAGGTTCAGGCTATATTTGACCAACTCCTGAACTATATCCTAGCTGCTAACTAGGTTTAGTTAAACCTAGATTTAACTAAACTTCAAATTGCTTAACATGTAAGGAACACTGTGTCAGGTACTTTGATCCTAAATGAAATGTCTCTGCTGTCTTGAATGGCCAGACACAAGAGTAGGGTCAGGAAGCAGAGAAAGTAAAGAGCCTCAGCTGGACTAGTTACTCACTAGGCTTTCTGTGTAACTATCATTGTAACTGGACTGGAAGGACAGGCTTCAGTTGTTGTTGTTGTTGTTTTCCAGTGCTAATTTTTTTATTGAAGTATGGTTGATTTATGATATTATTTATAACAGTACATTAATTTCAAGCATGCTCAACTGGTAAAGAATCTGCCTGCAATGCAAGAGATCCCGGTTCGATTCCTGGGTTGGGAAGATCACTCTGGAGAAGGGATAGGGTACCCACTCCAGTATTCATGGGCTTTCCTGGTGGCTCAGACAGTAAAGAATCTGCCTGAAATGCAGGAGACCTGGGTTCAGTCCCTGGCTTGGGAAGATTCCCCTGGAGGAGGGCACGGCAACCCACTCCAGTATTCTTGCCTGGGGAATCCCATGGACAGAGGAGCCTGGTGGGCTACAGTCTGTGGGGTCACAAAGACATGACTGAGCGACTAAGCACAGCATGTGCAGCATAGTGATTGAAAATTCTCATAGATTGTATTCCATTTAAAGATATTAAAAAATATGGGTTCTATTCTCTGTGTTGCACAATATATTATTTTTACTCGTTTTATACATAATAGTCTATACCTCTTAATTCTCTACCTGTATCTTGCCCCTGGGATAGCCTTCAGTTTAAATCTGTGGTTCTTACTTTTTAGGATCACAGACCTCTATGAGAATCTAAAGATGACCATAGCCTCTCTCCTCAGAAAAACACACTAATACTTACATACCCCAAAAATTGTACACAAATTCTAGGAGTTCATGGGCTTTAAGTCCATCCAAGAATATTCTAGGTATCCGTGAGCCCTCAGAACTTTCAGAGTTCCAAGACAAAAATTGCAGCTGTTGTTGTTGTTGAGTTGTGGTTCTACTCCACTGAATGGTTTTCAAGGAAAAGTAATCTGGCAAGAATCTATTTTAATCATAATTCCCGTGTGTGTGGAGAGGGGAGACAGGTGTAGACTACAGATCTTGATAACATTGCATCCAAAGTTCTTCATACTTATAGTGATTTTTTTTCCTGTCTGTGATTGTGACTAAAAATAATTCTCCATGGCCATGTGCACACACCCTGATCTGTATGCCTGACAAGGATTTCCTTTGGCTTGTTGCTGAGACTCTTACTCATAGATAATAATAATGCAGGTGGTAGTGATGAAGATAACAATGTGCTTGTTAGGTGCCAGGACTCTAGTTACGTTGAGTTCAAATCTCAGCTCTCTTACTGCCCATGTGAATTTGGGCAAGTCAGGAAAACACTTTGAACCTTTGCTTCTCATCTATTAAGTAAACATGGTAGTTGCCATCTTATATTTAGTGCTTACCCTGTACCAGGTTCTATGCTGAGTACTTTTTAACATCTCCTATAAACATCATACCTGCCTTATAGAGGTCATCCCCATTGAACACATAAGGAAACTAAGGCACAGAGGATTACATGATTGCCCAAGTTCACAAAACTACCCACCGATCGAGCCGGATGGTCTGGAACTAGGACTCTGCTCTTAATCACCACAGTTTACATAACTCTCCAGCCTTATACTTTTTTGTAAAGGCTAATGAGACAATGTCTATCCTAGCACCTGGTGCAAATGAAGACCTGTTGTGCCCATGTAGATGCTTGCAGTCTATGTCTGAGTCAGTGTTCACAGCAGTTCTGTTCCGCTCTGTTCACTTCATTCAGGTTCCTGAGTTTCAGATTAGCCTGGCAGCTGATAAAGTTTTCCAGGACACAGCATCATTTAAAGGCTAAAATAAGCAGTGGCATTTTTAGCTTAAAAGTATGATTTCAAACGGAGAAGGCAATGGCAACCCACTCCAGTACTCTTGCCTGGAAAATCCCATGGATGGAGGAGCCTGGTGGGCTGCAGTCCATGGGGTCGCTGACAGTCGGACACGACTGAGTGATTTCACTTTCACTTTTCACTTTCATGCATTGGAGAAGGAAATGGCAACCCACTCCAGTGTTGTTTACTGGAGAATCCCAGGGACTGGGGAGCCTGGTGGGCTGCCATTTATGGGGTCACACAGAGTCGCACATGACTGAAGTGACTTAGCAGCAGCAGCAGCATGATTTCAAAAGATCCAGGACAGCAGCAGCAAGAAACACACTTAGCAACGAAAAGAGACTCCCAAGGAAGAGTCCTGTTTCTGGCCACTGGAGCGATGACTCGGGTTGGACAGAATTGTCTCTGCAGTTTGCTGATTGCCAAAAAGCAGCTAGCCCTGTCATGAAAAGTGGGCATGAGAACCATTTCAGCAGACCCGTGTTAACCATGAAGTCTATTCATTTCCCTGCCCAGAAAGTCAGTACACTCAGCTTTGAATGTGGGCAGAAAGCCCATGGCATAGGGCTAAAACCAAGGGAATTAAAATAAGTGAACATATTTTCCTCTGATTATTGGTTAAAGTTAGTCTTCATTTTCTTTTTTTTGGTCTATTTTAAAGTACTTCTCCATTCAAATATTAGCTTTTGCTAATATCTGACAAATTACTAATGAAACAAAGCCAAAAGAATCAAACGCCATACAGATGGCCAATAAGCACATGAAAAGATGCTCATCACTAATTATTAGACAAATGAAAATCAAAACTACCATGAGGTATCACCTCACACCAGTCAGAAAGGCCATCATCAAAAAATCTACAAGCAATAAATGCTGGAAAGGATGTGGAGAAAAGGGGACCCTCTACACTGTTGGTGGGAATGTAAACTGATAACAGCCACTATGGAAAACAGTATGGAGATTCCTTAGGAAAAAAAGAAAAAAAAAACTAGGAATAAATCTACCATATGACCCAGCAGTCCCACTATTGGGCATATATACAGAGAAAGCCACAGTTCTAACAGACACATGTATCCCAATGTTCGTTACAGCACTATTTACAATAGCTCGGACATGGAAGCAACCTAGATGTCCATCCATAGATGGACAATGATGTGGTGCAAATATACAACGGAATATTACTCAGTCATAAAAAAGAACGGATTTGAGTCAGTTCTGGTGAGTCAGCTCTGGTGAACCTAGAGCCTGCTATACAGAGTGAAGTCAGTCAGAAAGAGAAAAGCAAATATCATATACTAACGCAAATATATGGAATCTAGAAAAATAGCAATGATGAACCTATTTGTAGGGAAGGAATGGAGGTGCAGATGTACAGTTGGGAAGGAGAGAGTGGGACAAATGAAGAAAGTAGCATCAACATATGCACCCTATCATGTATAAATGGATAGCTGGTAAGAAATTGCTGTGTTACACAGGAAACCCAGCCTGGTACTCTGTGATGACCTAAGGAGATGGGTTGAGGGGAGGGGAGGGAGGCTTAAGAGGAAGGGAATATATGTATAATTATGGCTGATTCGCATTGTTGGCTATCAGAAACCAACACCACATTGTGAAGTAATTTTCCTCCAATTAAAAAATTAAAAAAATACTATGTCATGAATCTAAAATGTTGTCATCACTAGCTTTATTTAGGTTTTAATTATGATTCAACCACTCACACATTGATGATGTATTCTGACAAAAAAAAAAAAACAAAACAGCATGAGAAAGTCAGATTCCATGAAGCACAGGCATAGGGCAAAGAATTTGGGTGAATTGTAGAGAGGTGACTACTAAGAGAAAAATTATACACTGCCAAAGAATTTCTCAGAAAGTGCTTCTGAGCCCTGCAGGGCTGAATGAGTGCAATACTCCCAGCCTTCTTTCAGGTCTCAGTATCCCCCAATCTAGACTGGGCCCCTGGTATGCTTGCTATTCACATATCTCTCAATTTGTAACCATATTGGAATGACTATTGTTGTAATTTCTTCTTCTTTTTTTTTCCTTCCTGACCAAGAATTAGTAAGCTATGGCCCATGTGCCAGATCTGTTTTTATACAACCTACAAACTAAGAATGACCTGCACACAAATAAGTTATTTAAAAAATCAAAAGGGAGACTAATATTTTGTGATACATGTAAATTATATACAATTCAAATTATTAGAACACAGATTTATGTGTTGTCTGCTTTTGTGCTACCAGAGCAGAGCTGAGTAGCTACAACAGAGACTGCAGAGGATGTAAAGCCAAAAACGCTATCTGCCTCTTTATAGAAAAAGCTTGCCAACCTCTATTCTAGACTTTAAATTCTATGAAGATATGAATCTATCTTATTTAGCATTGCATCCTCAGATCCCAGCACAACACTTGTAACAAAGAAGCTGCTCAATAAATTTGTTAAGTGAATGAATGAATAATGGCTATAAGAATAAATAGCATTGGAGTGGGAGAGGGTTGGATTGGAAGTTTAGGATTAGCAGATGCAAACTGGTATACACACACAAAAAAGGTCTTCCTGTATACCACAGGGAATTGTATGCAATACCCTTTGATAAACCACTGTAAAAATGAACATGAAAAAGAATGTACATGAGTGTGTGTCAGTCGCTCAGTCCTGTCCGACTCTGCAACCCTGTGGACTGTAGCCTGCCAGGCTCCTCTGTCCATGGAATTCTCCAGGCAAGAATACTGGAGTGGGTTGCCATTTCCTTCTCCAGGGGATCTTCCTGACCCAGGGATTGAACCCAGGTCTCCTGCATTGCAGGCAGATGCTTTACCATCTGAGCTGCTACACATATATACAATTGAGTCACTTTGCTCTACAGCAGCAATTAACACAACATTATAATTCATCCATACCTCAATAAAAATATTTTTAATTTAAAAATTATAAATAGCATTGGGCTTCCTTGATGGCTCAGATGGTAAAGAATCCTCTTGCAATGCGGGAGACATGGGTTCGATCCCAGGGTTGGGAAGATCTCCTGGAGGAGGACATGGCATCCAGTCCAGTATTCTTGCCTGGATAATCCCCATAGACAGAGGAGCCTGGCGGGCTACAGTCCATGGAGTTGCAAAGAGTTGGACATGATTGAGCAACACAGCACATAAATAGTATTGGTTCCCAGTCTTGAACTATAACCAAAATTAAGTGTGCAGAACTTCTAATAGAGTACAATCCTTAAAGTCTAATTCTCCGTGGGGCAAGAAGACCAGGAGATACTTTTATTTTAGAGGGAATAACTAGGAGGAGAAAATAGCTTCCCAAATCACACCCAGAGCTGTGGCCACGGCAGAGTCTCTTCCCACGCCAAATAATAGTACCAGTCTCACCACTAGACTTGCTCTGAAATGGTACCTAACACTGTCACCATTCTTTCTTTCTGGATGAGATTTCAAGCTAAATGGGAAAAAGGTGTGTTAGTGAGAGTGGGAGTGTGTGTGTGTGTATGTATGTGTAAGAAAGAGAGGAGAATCTTGCCATTTGCAAAAACTTGGATGAAACTTGAGGGTGTTGAGTTAAGTGAAACTCATCAGATAGAGAAAAACAAATGCTGTGTGATATCACTTATAGGAGGGATCTTCAAAAGACAGATTCCGAGAAATGGAGTAGAGTGGGTTGATACCAGGGTCTGGGTGCAGGGGTGGTGGTGGTGGGGGGTGTGGGTGTGGAATTGGGAAAAATGGGGGTACTGCTCATTGCAAAGAAAGTAAATCTTAAACGTTCTCATCAGAAAAAAAAAAGGTAGTCTTCCCTGGTGGCTCCATGGGAAAGAATCCTCTTGGAATGCAGGAGACGTGAGTTCAATCCCTGAGGCAGGAAGATGCCACATGCAGCAGGGCAACCATGCCCGTGAACCCCAACTGTTGAGCCTGTGCCCTAGAGCTCGGGAACCTCAACTATGGAGGCCACATGGCACAGCTACTACAGCCTGCACCCCCTGGAGCCGGAGCTGCTCAGCAAGAGAAGCCACCGCATTGAGAAGGCTATGCGCCACACCTCGAGAGGGGCCCCGGCTTGCCGCAACTAGAGGAAAGCCTGCCCAGCAACGAAAACCCAGCACAGCCATAAATAAACAAATACAGTTTAAAAGAAAATGTCATGCTAACTATGCGACAGGATGGAGGTGGAAGCTAATACTATGGTGGTAATCATTTTGGAATTTAAAAATGCAACAAATCAGCATATTGTATACCTTAAACTTATGCAATCTTATAAGTCAATCATATCTCAATAAAGCTGGGGGAAAAGAATAGAGGTCAAATGAGTAGCTTTTTCTGACCAAAACAAAACTAAATAAAAATCCAGTTATATTTTGCCACTAGTAGATCTATTGTAAAAGAAATGTGGAAGGTAATTCTTCAGGTAGAAGGCAAATTATTCTAGAGAGAGGGCTGCAATTACAGAAATAAATGAAAAAATCAGTGAAATTATTAAACATGTGGCTACATCTAAATGAATACTGGCTACATAAAACAATAACATTTAGTGGGTTTGTTTGTATAAATGTGTTTGTGCATATATGCATATTATGTTCCGGTATATATGTGTAGGTATAATATGAAAGGAGAGTGAGAGACAAGAAGAAGAAAGTAGAGGAAGAGGAGAAGAAGGAGAAGGGGCAGGAGGAGAGGAAGAACAGCATGAAGAAGAAAAGGGGAATATTAAAATTGAAAAGCAATAGCAGAAAAAAGAGTTAAAGAAATTTTGTTTGGGAGATTTGAAATTTCCAGAGAAACCACTGATAAGATGATAAAATGAATATACAAATTACCAAATAATACAGGACAAAATTAGAAAAAACAATGGACATAATTTGAGTGTCATTCAAAGTAGTTTAACTGCTTTGATAAATTGCCTCGACATTCCTCTGGTTTAACACCGCTGAAACACTCCAGCGGGCTTGATGTGCTTGGGTGATAGTCCTAGAGGCATTCAATGAGCCAGATTGCTTCCATCTAGTAGTTATGCCATCTTCGGCTTGTGGCTCCAAATTCACCACAGAAACAGGAAAAAGAATGGAGGATGGAGCACGGATGATTTTAGAGATCAACTCTTAGACGATGCACATCAAACATATTCATATTTTATTAACTAGAACTCAGTCCCCATACCCTAATCTATCTACAAGGAGCCTGGGAAATGTAGTTTGTGTGTCTGGAAAGAATATGAAACTGTTTTGGTAAGCACATGATAATGTCTTAGCTGCAAAAGAATACGTGATGAGAGGGTAATGGTTAAGAAAAATTAATCTGAATTTACATCATGCAAAATGCTAGACTGGATGAGGCATAAACTGATATCAGCAGCCGGGAGAAATATCAATAACCTCAGATATGCAGATGACACCACCCTTATGACAGAAAGAGAAGAAGAACTAAAGAGCCTCTTGATGAAAGTGAAAGAGGAGAGTGATAAAGCTGATTTGAAACTCTACATTCAAAAAAGCAAAGATCATGGCATCTGGTCCCATCACTTATGGCAAATAGAAGGGGAAACAATGAAAACAGTGACAGACTTTATTTTCTTGGGCTCCAACAAAATTGCTGCGGATGATGACTGCAGCCATGAAATTAAACGATGCTTGCTTGTTGGAAGAAAAGCTATGACAAACCTAGACAGCCTATTAAAAATCTCAGACATTACTTTGCTGATGAGGGTTTGTAAAGTCAAAGTTATGGTTTTTCCAGTGGTCACGTATGGATGTGAGAGTTGGACTATAAAGAAGGCTGAATGACGAAGAACAATGCTTGTGAACTGTGGTGTTGGAGAAGACTCTTGAGAGTCCCTTGGACTGCAAGGAGATCCAACCAGTCCATCCTAAAGGAAATCAGTCCTGCATATTCATTGGAAGGACTGATGCTGAAGCTGAAACTCCAATGCTTTGGCCACCTGATGCCAAGATCTGACTCACTGGAAAAGACCCTGATGCTGGGAAAGATTGAAGGCAGGAGAAGGGGACGACAGAGAATGAGATTGTTGGATGACATCACAGACTCTATGGACATGAGTTTGAACAAACTCTGGGAGATGGTGAAGGACAGGGAAGTTTAGTGTGCTGCAGTCCATGGGGTGCAAAGAGTTGGACACGACTGAGCGACTGAACAACAATGTCTATTTTTTAGAAGTAATCACTGCCTTGCAAGTTCTGTTTTTAAAATTCTTCATGAGAACATATAAAACAAAAGGGAAATTTTGATTGTACTGGTTTTATATTTTTCCTTAATTGTGGCCAGATAAGAATATATGTAAATATGGAAACGTGTAATTATCTGAACACCAGAATTCTGGTTTAGCACCTCACTGTTTAGCCTTGAAGAAATCTTTTTTATTTTTCCTGAACTATTTTTCATCTGTAAAAAGATGAGGGTACCACTTGCCTTTTCTACTTTTCAACACTATCAGGATCAGAGATGTATACGTAAAGTAGAAGCATTTTGAGATTGTGAAGTGCATTTCAAATGAGCATTATCAGTGACCTCCTCAATCTAATGCAAAGACAAGAAATTTTGAACTGTTCTACATCCTGAATTGAATTGTGTAAACTCATTATAAAACATAAGTTTGGAAGGATTTTAGAGGTTATTTGGAGCAATTGTATCACTTTATAGTCAGAAAATTGGAAAAGGAGTAAGACAAGGCTGTATATATTGTCATCCTGTTTATTTAACATACATGCAGAGTACCTCATGTGAAATGCCAGGCTGGATGAATCGCAGGCTGGAATCAATACTGCTGGGTGAAATATTCAACATCAGATATGCAGATGGTACCACTCTAATGGCAGAAAGTGAAGAGGACTAAAGAGCCTCAGTGAAGGTGAAAGAGGAGAGTGAAAAAGATTATTTGAAACTCTACTTTCAAAAAACGAAGACCATGGCATTGGGTCCCCTCACTTCATGGCAAATAGAAGGGGGAAGAGTGGAAACAATAACAGATTTTATTTTCTTGGGCTCCAAAATCACTGTGGATGGTGACCACAGCCATGAAACTAAAAGATGCTTGCACTTGGAAGGAAAGCAGTGACAAACCTCAACAGTGTATTAAAAAGAGACATTACTTTGCTGACAAAAGTCCATGTAGTCAAAGCTATGGTTTTTCCAGCAGTCATGCATGGATGTGAGAGTTGGACCATAAAAGGCCATGCACCAAAGAATTGATGCTTTTGAATTGTGATACTAGAAAAGACTCTTGAGAGTTTGTTGGACAGCAAAGAGACTAAACTAGCAATCCCAAAGGAAATCAACCCGGAATATTCATTGAAAGGACTGATTAAGCTGAAGCTCCAGTACTTTGGCCACCTAATGAGAAAAGCCAACTCATTGAAAAAGACCCTCATCCTGGAAAAGACTGAAGACAAAAGGAAAAGAGGTGGCAGAGGACAAGATGTTAGATAGCATCAGTGACTCAAAGGACATGAATCTGAGCAAACATAGGCAGATGGTGAAAGACAGGGAATGAAGCCTGGCATGCTTCAATCCATGGGGTCACAAAGAGTCAGACACAGCTTAGCAACGGAACAGCAACAACAGATACAAAACTTTAGATCTAGAGAGATAAACAGAGCGATCCAGGATCATGTTGTTCTCCAAAAACAGAACCAAACCTTAAAGACCATTTCAAGTTTCAAAGGTTCCTAATGAAGAATCCTAGGCTTTTGGCATAAAGCTCGTGGGAAAAGGCATTAAAAGTAAGTTTCACAACTCAGTTCCTTCAGATGTTTATTTAATAAATCTGAAAGGAGGCTGGTAAATCTGCTTGAAAAAGAAAAATAAACCAATTGCCATGATAGCATAAGTTAGTGGCTCAAAAGGAACCTGAAGGGTTGATTCTACACGGCAGAGTAGAAGGACATATGCTCATATCCTCCTGCGAAAGCACCAAACTTGCAACTAGCTGTTGAACAGCCATCAACAGGAGGACACTGGAACCCACCAAAAAAGATATCCCGTGGCCAAAGACAGGGCTTCTCAGGTAGCTCGGTGGTAAAAAGTCCACTGCCAATGCAGGTGATGCAGGAGACAAGGGTTAAATTCCTGGGGTGGGAGGATCCCCTGGAGAAGGGAGTGGCAAACCCACTCCAGTATTCTTGCCAGGAAAATGTCATGGACAGGGGACACTGAAGGGCTACAATCCATGGGGTTGCAAAGAGTCAGATCAGTTCAGTTCAGTCGCTCAGTCGTGTCTGACTCCTTGCGACCCCATGAATTGCAGCACACCAGGCCTCCCTGTCCATCACTAACTCCCAGAGTTCACCCAAACTCATGTCCATGGAGTCAGTGATGCCATCCAGCCATCTCATCCTCTGTCATCCCCTTCTACTCCTGCCCCCAATCCCTCCCAGCATCAGGGTCTTTTCCAATGAGTCAACTCTTCACATCAGGTGGCCAAAGTACTGGAGTTTCAGCTTTAGCATCAGCCCTTCCAATGAACACCCAGGAATTGATCTTGTTTAGGATGGACCGGTTGGATCTCCTTGCAGTCCAACTAAGCAAATGAGAACACATGCTTGTCCAAAGACAAGGGAGAAGCTAGGAGATGGTAGACAGGAGGGGTGCCATAAGAATAAAATCAAATCCCATACCTGCCAGGTTGGTGACCCATAAACTGGAAAACAATAACAGGAAAGAAGTTCTCCCACTGTTGTGAAGATACTTAGCCCCATGTCAGGCTTCACAGCCTGGGGATCTGGCAAAAGGACTAGCAATCCCCAGGGAGTCTGACTTTGAAGACCAATGGGACTTGATGACAGGATTTCCGCAGGACTAGGGGAAACAGTTGGAGAAGGCAATGGCAACCCACTCCAGTACTCTTGCCTGGAAGATCCCATGGACGAAGGAGCCTGGTGGGCTGCAGTCCGTGGGGTCGCTAAGAGTCGGACAAGACTGAGCGGCTTCACTCTCACTTTTCACTTTCCTGCACTGGAGAAGGAAATGGCAACCCACTCCAGTGTTCTTGCCTGGAGAATCCCAGGGACGGGGGAGCCTCGTGGGCTGACGTCTATGGGGTCACACAGAGTTGGACACGACTGAAGTGACTTAGCAGCAGGGGAAACAGTAACTCCACTCTTATAGGGCACAAAAGAAATCTTGCCCACGTTAGGACCCAGGGAGAAGTGACCCCACAGGAAACTGAATCAGACCTACCTGTTAGTGTTGGAAGGTCTCCTGTGGAGGCATGGGTCTACAATGGCTCTCCACAGGGAGGGGGGTATCGGCAGGAACAGTCCAGGGAGGAGTCCCTTGGTATGAGCCCTCTTCAGTTCAGTCGCTCAGTTGTGTCTGACTCTTTGCGACCCCATGGGCCGCAGCACACCAGACCTCCCTGTCCATCACCAACTCCCGAAGCTTGCTCAAACTCATGTCCATTGAGTCAGTGATGCCATCCAACCGTCTCATCCTCTATTGTCCCCTGCTCCTACTCTCAACCTTTCACCACATCAGGGTCTTTTCCAATGAGTTGACACTTTACATCAGGTGGCCAAAGTATTGGACTTTCAACATCAGTCCTTTTGATGAATATTCAGGGTTGATTTCCTATAGGACGGATCTATTTGATCTCCTTGCAGTCCAAGGGACTCTTTTCTCAAATACCACAGTTCATCAATTCTTCAGCACTCAGCCTTCTTTATGGTACAGCTCTCACATCTGTTCATGACTACTGGAGAAACAATAACTTTGACTATAGAGACCTTTGTTGGCAGGGTGATGTCTCTGCTTTTTAATACACTGTCTAGGTTTGTTGTAGCTTTTCTTCCAAGGAGCAAGTGTCTTAATATAGTGGCTGCAGTCACCATCTGCAGTGATTTTCGTGCCCAGGAAAATAAAGTCTGTTACTCTTTCCATGTTTTCCCATCTATTTGCCATGAAGCAATGGGACCAGATGCCATGATCTTCATTTTTTTTAATATTGAGTTTTGAGCCAGCTTTTTCACTCTCCTCTTTCACCTTCATCAAGAGGCTCTTTAGTTCCTCTTGCTGTTTTGCCTTTAGAGTGGTGTCATCTGTGTATCTGAAGTCATTGATATTTCTCCTGGCTACTTAATTCCAGCTTGTGATTCATCCAGCCTGGCATTTGCATGATGTACTCTGCATAGAAGTTAAATGAGCAGAATGACAATATACAGCCTTGACATACTCCTTTTCCTATTTGGAACCAGTCTGTTGTTCTGTGCTCAGTTCTAACTATTGCATCTTGTTCTGCATCCAGATTTCTCAGGAGACAAGTAAGGGGGTCTGGTATCCCCATCTCTTTTAGAATTTCCCACAGTTTGTTGTTATCTGCACAGTCAAAGTCTTTAGCACAATCAATGAAGCAGAAGTAGATGTTTTTCTGGAATTCTCTTGTTTTATGACCCAACAGATGTTGGCAATTTGATCTCGGGTTCCTCTGACTTTTTAAAATCCAGCTTGTACATCTTGAAGTTCTCAGTTCATGTACTGTTGAAGCCTAGCTTGAAGGATATTGAGGATTACCTTGGTAGTGTGTGAGATGAGTGCATTTTTATGATAGTTTGAACATTCTTTGGCATTGCCATTCTTTGAGATTGGAATAAAAACTGACATTTTCCTGTCCTTTGGCCACTGCTGAGTTTTCCAAATTTGCTGGCATATTGAGTGCAGCATTTTAACAGCATAATCTTTTAGGATTTGAAATAGCTCAACTGGAATTCCATCCCCTCCACTAGTTTTGTATGTAGTGATGCTTCCTCAGGCCCACTTGACTTCACATTCCAGCATGTCTGGTCCTAGGTGAGTGAGAACACCATCATGGTTATCCAGGTCATTGAGACCTTTTTTGTACAGTTCTGTGTATTCTTGCCACTTCTTCTTGATCTCTTCTGCTTCTGTTAGGTCCTTACCGTTCCTTTATTGTGCCCATCTTTGCATGAAGTGTTCCCTTGGTATCTCCAACTTTCTTGAATAAATCTCTAATCTTTCCCATTCTGTTGTTTACCTCTATTTCTTTGCTTTGTTCACTTAAGAAGGTTTTCTTGTCTCTCCTTGCTATTCTTTGAAACTCTGCATCCAGATGATATATCTTTCCTTTTCTCCTGTGCTTTTTGCTTCTCTTCCTTTCTCATCTATTTGTAAGGTCTTCTCAGAAAATCATTTGCCTTGTTTCTTTTCTTCTTGGGGATGATTTTGGTCACCACCTCCTGTACCGTGTTGTGAATTTCTATTCTTGAGATATTCATTTCTATTCACATTTCTATTTCAGTGCTCTCATTTCATTAATTTATATTTTCCAATTTCTCCATCTCTTTTGGTTGTTGTTCTTTCTCAAGCCTTTATCAAATGTAGTAGAAAAACTTGTGTATGTGTGTGTATTTATATATATATATAGTATGTAAATGTAATATGTATATCTTAGAAAACTTAAAAAATTTTGCCTAGTTAAAAAATGTAAGACATTTTGGTTCCACTTGTTTGACTAAGTGCCCAGGGAGGCACACGGACTGCCACCACCCATCCTGGCCAGGTACCGCAGTCACCATTTGCGTGAGTTATTTTACGACGTCGGGTCTTAGTAAGGAACACGGAACTAACAAGCCACCAGCAACTGGAAAAGTTCAGGAAAATTCAAAAGGAGATGACACAAGTCCTACCACCTCTGAGAATCCTACTCGCTGGCACCTGTCTTAGCTGAGCAATGCCTGTGCCACCAGAAAGGACCCAGAATCAGAATGATTGGCCAGAGAAAACGCGGAAATGAGTCCCATCACCAGAAAGCCCAAGACGGCGAGCACGTAACAGAGCGGTTCTTCTGAGTTCGCTTACCCTACTGCTCTCCAGCTCTGCGCCCCTGCCCAGTGAAGTCTCTTGCTTTGTCAGCTCGTGTGTCTCTGGACAGTCCATCTCCCCGTGTTAGACAAGAGCCCACTCTCAGGTCTTGGAAGGGGTCCCCATTCATAAGTATGAATAATGATGAGTTTCTAATTTATCCTCACTGAAAACTCTGGTATAGTTCCATTTATTCTGGCATCTAGTATTACTGGTAAAATTCTAGAAAGCTTATTATCTTAGTGATTTGAAAAAATTTTTTTGAATGAAGCTTGAAACTTCTAATTCAGTTCTGAGGATACAAAGAAATATTCTGTTTAAAAAAAAAAAGCAGAAAATTAACATGTGATACAGTATGATTAACTAAAGTACAGGATTTGCTCAAATTAAAATAAAACAAAAAACCCAAAACACAGGAACTTGAATTGTGGATTATTTTAGCCACCTTTAAAAATGAGAATATGGGTATTACTCTGAAAATTTTCTCCTTCAGAATACAACTCCTTGTTCTTTTGAGAAGAGCAGCAGGCCAGCTCTCTACCCATCTTTCACAGAACAGCTTAATGACAGTCAGCATATATTTAGCCAATTGACAGATTATGTGTGAAATCTGTAATTAGACAGCTAATCTTTTTTTAAAGAAATATGTTATATTTCTAAGTGCTAATATGTACATTTTCAAAGACTAAATGCTAGGTGACACCTCTGAGTTTCTTAACTTTTTTCCCTAGAAAGAGCAGTTTAGCTGGCATAGAAATATAGCAGAAAATGAAAATATTTGTCACTTTTGGGGAAATAGCATTTTAGGGATTGAGAAATATAAGAATAGAGAGGAAAAAAAAGACCATTGTATCAAGAGTATACACATAAATGGGCAATACATCTTCTTTCTCACCTTTATATAGTACCTAATTTTTACAGTTAGCAGTTAGATCAATCCAGGGGCCTACTGCCTTACATTCGTGAATGAAGCAAACTGCTCCAAGGGAAAATAATTGGATCTGGACTCTGTGTACTTGATAAAGGGAGGTGCTTAAGGGAAGTCAGAAAGACATTCTGTAAAGGAAAGTAAGTGTTTTGAAGGATGGGATTTTTGCTTTTTGTTTGGTACTGAGGGGAAGGTTTAAGAGTTGAAACATCTTCACTTGGGTGGGGTGTAAGGGTGTATGCTCAGACCTAGAGGTATGTGATTGTGAAAAAATAGAAACAATAATCACATTTGCCTTATTGGGCTACTTTTTCTAGAACATCTAAGCAGAAATGATTTGTACCTTTTTTCTTCTTTTTCCTTTTTATTTCTTTTTTGAGAGAGGAAGTAATTTTTAAAACCCTTAACTCTGAGGTCCTCTTTCTCAGAAAGTATGAAAAGAAGAGATCACTAGAATAACCTTGACTTTTTTTCCTGACCAGGTTAACAGTCATGAGTTAGCAGTTAGTTGTTTTCCAGCATTCGGCCAATTCCCTTTTAAGGAAATAGAGATAGTTTCCACGAGTCCAGGTGCTTAGATTCATGACCCCACAGGGAGAGCTCAGATTTCAGTGGACAGTCATGGCCCTTTGGCATTCAATTCCAGACCATCTTGCTCTTAGAATTAGATCTCAGTGGAACGGAACTTAGACACTCTCTTTAATTTTTTTCTACCCTTGGATTTGCCTTGACAAGCTTAGAAACAAGATTTTCACTGCTGACCGCTGAGACTTGAACTGTGACTTCTGGAGGGGTAAGGGGAACTCTAGCAAGACCCTTGAGACTGGACCAGACTTATGTTAACTCAGATCACCAGAGTTCCAATCCTGCTTCTGCCATTTACGAGCTGTGAGGCCTTAGACAAGTTACTCCAGCTCTGGGCTTGGTTTCCTAGGAGCATAATAGTACTTCTCTTGTATGTTGTTTTAAGAGTGCATGAAGTAATACCTGGAAAGTGCTAGTTAGAACATACTTGGCACCTACTATGAACTTTGGTGGAAGGGGCCATTCGCCATGTTTGCAAATATTCTTGTCCGCTCAGGAAGGTACTGGGATCAAGTTGTGGATTTCTAGAGGCTATCATGATTTGGGTGAGAAAAATCTCACTAACATCACACGCAAAAAAGAATAAACTAGCTTCTTCAAAGTCTTCTTGGTAAGACCCAAAGACTAGTGCAGAAGACAGGGAGTGAGGAAAAGGGTCCCCTCAGTTGGATTTCCCATCAGCCTACTGGGATAAGGACTAGGAGTCAGATCTAATTTGACTTAAAGAAAATTAAGATGTGAAAGAAAATTCACACTCTGTATGGATAGGCATACATATATATTTAGCTTTTCAAGTATATTGTATAAATGTACATGTACTTACATTTTTTACTTGTGTGCTTGTCCATGTGGGGATATGTACATGAACAAAACAATTACATCCAAAGTGGCCATAAATGTATTATCTAGCTCTTGGCTTTACCTCCTATGAGAGTCAGTTAAGTAGGTAGGGCACAATCTTTAAAAGAATGGCATGGCCTGAGGACATGATATAAACTGATTTAGAACCAAATATCTCCAGTATGGCTGACAATACTTCCCCTAGACCGTGAGCCTCAGCACATGCTCACTGTAACACAGCAACAAGCTAAACGACACACCCACAGGCCCCATGACTGTTCCAAGGCTGACCATAAAGGTCAAAAAGTGACTAGGTCCCAATTCATGGAAATCCCCACACTCCTTCCCCAAAGCAGCTGTAATAATCTTCTGTGAAATTTCCCACCCCAATAAAAACTGCCAACCCTGTACCCTGGTGCTCCCCTCACCCTCTGAGATGGCCCCACACTCTGTCTGTGGAGCGTGTTTCTCTCTAAGTAAATCCTCTTCTTACCTATCACTTTGTCTCTCACTGAATTCTTTCCAGGATGAGACATCCAGAACCTGAACTTCATTAAGTCCTGACACCAGGCGTGTGATCTCAGTGAAAAGACTGTGGGTTCAAGTCCCAATCTGAGTTACATGGCTTCAGTAGTATTTCCGCAGCTGTTCGCACAATGATGTGTATGTAGTATGTGCCATTAAATTTTGGAGTAAATGGCTTACAAAGTGAAAATTGTAATCATAGTACAATGCGCCATAAAAACCATGTATCTTTTCCTATGTGTCATTACTCCATTTTCACTGCTTATGTCTTTTAAATTTCCCATTTTAAAGTTAATAATAATATTATAGCCATAGCTAATAGAAAGAAAAGAATCTGCTCTTGATGTAGTGCAAGCTGGGATAGGGCAAGGCTTCAGGTGTAGGATGGAGAGTCAAGGCAAGTAAAAAGAACATTGTATTTCTAGTCCTATCTACTGATCAAGAAATCTCCAAAGTATTTAGGTTTCCCATAACTTAAAGAACGTTGTGTGACTTAAGGTCACTCATATATTAAAAAGGAATTCAGTTCTAGGTTTCATAGATTGTCAAGAGATCTTTCTTTCTGTTGTACTCTCTTTATAGAGATAACACTGAACACCTGGATAAAACCTGGAAAACCTTCCAGAAATTGTCAGAATTCCTAAGGTACTCATTTCATCGTTAATCATCAATGTTAATTTACACTTTCCCTTTGCTCACATCAGGAAAATATCTACAGTCAGTTTAAAACAGGCTTATTTTTTCAAAAGCCCCATAATGTTATTTTGCTGTGAAGAGTCCAGGTCACTTCATGAGAGGTTTCCATCTGAGCAAAGTTGTCCACACACCTTGCCACCCTGACCACAGCCGACTGGATCAGATGGGCCCCTGACCCATCCTCCAGCTAACGAAGCGGTTTTGTTTCAAAATGACAATGACTAATTCCATCAGTCTCTCTGTCTCTGCATTTTAGAACAGTATATACTAGTTAACAGGAGAACAGGAGCTGAAAGACAGACATGACCGTAAACAGAAGCTGTGAGTTATTCGAACTCACAAAATAGCCAAAGCAACAAGTGAGCAGGACTGTGGAGTAGAGAGGACAAGAAGCTAACGATAGTTGGTAATGAAAGGAGCACAGGAATGGGGGGCAAGCCCAGGGTTATGACAAGGGCAGGGCATTCAGGCAGGAAGCCAACAGTGCATCAGGATAGGCTTCGAGGAAGAACAGAGAAATGATCTGATCGCTGCAGGTACTGATACAGTCTCTCCTGTGAGACCCAGGTAGCTTCTGTTGATAGCTTCCTGCCCTCTGCTTGTCCACTTATATCCTTACAGTGAACTCCCATGAACCAAGTGAAATAACCTGAGGGTGTTTCTATTTTTTGCACCTTGATCAAGCTTGATACATTGGCTTACAATTTTATAGAAAACACTTACAAGGTCTAATCGACAACTGACTGTCACTCATGAGGTACATCTAGAGACACTCCTCAAGGGAGCTCCCTGGTTGCCTAGTGGTTAGGATTCTGGGCTTTCACTGAAGTGGCTGTACTCAGTCCTTGATCAGGGAACGGAAATCCCACAAGCAGCAAGCGTGAGGCAAAAAAATTAAAAAAAAAATAACAAGACACTGCTCAAACTGCTTCTATCTTCAAAATAACTCTCTGGTAAAAGTGGGTTTCAAAAACTAAAAATTTAAAACTACATTAATGTAGACAAAAAGAGCTTTAATTGGGTAACTATCAGATTCCACTATCTAAATGAATTTCCCACTTCATTAAAATAACAATGACTTAAACTTCAAAGCAAACTCAGCCCGTTGTTTACCCTGCCACTCTAAGCACGTCTTGTAAGATATCTAGATCTTTTGTTAGACATATGTTACTGAGCTTAATTTGTCTTTGTTCCTTTTAAAAGTCTTGATACACAGAGAACAGGAATGCTTTGAATCTGCTTCCTAACACAATACCTGTGTGAAGAAATGTTTAATCCTGACTGGGTATGAATACATGGAACACGCAAATAAATGTGAAGATGATCAGAAGAGGTTAGAGGAAATTGGAATACCAAAATGCTCTAAGGGAATTGTGGAATATTTATGAAAATACATGGTTTATTTTGAAATGCAGATGTCTCAGGACCTGGAAATGTAATCACAGGAATGAAAACTGTCTTTAATAAATCTTCTTAATTAAAATCTATTGTTCTGAAAAAAAATATAAATCCTCCTGAGATATTAGAAGTAGGAGCAAGAAATGGGGAAAGTATGCATTCATTCAGATTGCAGCAAAGAATTATTATTAAGAGTTCCTGGCTATAACAGTTTGGTTTGCTATTGTTGTTTTCACTGTTGTTTTTTTAAAGCTAAAGAAGTGACATTCTAGTAGACTGAACATAAATTATTTGCCATTATGGTACCCAATGAGATGAAAACACAAAAGGCCTGTAGCACAAAAATATATCCAATCACTGATAGGGAGAGAGAGTGTGTTAGAATCACTGTCAAAATACATCAATTTTTTTTGTTTTTCTTCACTTGCAAGGGCTTTGAGTGGGTGGTCCTCTGGCTCAAAAGACTCAAAATCAATTACAAGAAATAAACCTCCTTCCTCCCAATCTTCAGATTTCCTCTATGAGACCCGAGCAGAATGCTTGAAAATGAAAATGTCTACATGACTGCCTTTGTGAAAAATACATGCATTTCTCTGTTCTTATTAGTCTGCAGTGTCATTAAAGTTTAAGAGCACTAGGCCTTTCAGTTAAACCAGTGCACTAGGGCATAATTGTCATAACATGTCAATACAATGAAATAAACTAATTTCATCAGTGAGTGAGCTGAGGCAAGCAAGGCTGAGCCCCGTCCTGTGTGACAGGGCCCATGCTACCTACCCTCTGACCCTAGACCCTCCATTCACCATTGCAAGCAAGTGGGGGCTGGAATGGTCCATGGCTGTGCTCAGGGAAGTTGAAAACCTGCACATCTTGAATCCATTAGCTCGTAGTACCTTTTCTCAGTGATATATTACACTGGGCAAGTACAGTCCCACGCAAGGCGTGGCCATCACTAACTCCTTAGAGCCGCAAGTGACCTAGCCCTCTTGCAGTAACCACCCACGTGTGGCTCAACTTTTGAAGAGCTTCCAGTCCTCTTTAGATGAAGTTCTGTGGCTGTTTATTTTATTATTATCTGAAAATGAGTCTCCCTTGATGATTGCAGGTGCCTGAACAGCAGGTAGGGATGTTAGGAGCCTATTCACATGCTTTCTCTTGTTGTGGATACACAGCCCCAAAGGATGTGTGTGTTCTTCTGTGAGTGCATGAATGCTGTGGGCTTTTGTGCAAGCTATGAAAGTGGGGCTCTGTGTATATAAGGAGAATGATAAGGTGGGGTGTTTTCAATGCTTCTAGTAATCTCTAAAGTCTTGCTCCTGATTCTGTGTGGGCCAGGGTCCTGAGAAGCTGGTTAGAAATGCAGAATTTCAGATCCAAGCCCACACCCACTGAGGCAGATTCAGCCATTAACATAATCCTCTGGATGCTTGCTACTGCTGCTGAGTCACTTCAGTCGTGTCCGACTCTATGTGACCCCATAGACAGCAGCCCACCAGGCTCCCCCGTCCCTGGGATTCTCCAGGCAAGAACACTGGAGTGGGTTGCCATTTCCTTCTCCAATGCATGAAAGTGAAAAGTGAAAGTGAAGTCGCTCAGTCATGTCCGACCCTCAGCGACCCCATGGACTGCAGCCTTCCAGGCTCCTCCGTCCATGGGATTTTCTAGGCAAGCGTACTGGAGTGGGGTACCATTGCCTTCTCTGTCTGGATGCTTGTTATAACACATTAAATTTGACATGCATGCATTACACTAAGGGAAAATATATTTGTTCTTTTCTATAGAAAGCATGGCTTCCACAGAATGTTTTAAGACTGTAAACAATTGCATGCATTATCTATATCTTTGTTGTAAAAATATTAAATAAGGAATATTTATTTAAAAGTAAAAATGTGAATATTTAGGGCAAATGTTAGTCTAGAAGTGATTTTCTTGTCCAGAAAACACGTGAAATGGAAATTTTCTATCTTAGAAAAATTATGTCCTCTCAAGGAAAGGGGCGGAGAAGGCAATGGCACCCCACTCCAGTACTCTTGCCTGGCAAATCCCATGGATGGAGGAGCCTGGTGGGCTGCAGTCCCTGAGGTCGCTAAGAGTCAGACACGACTGAGTGACTTAACTTTCACTTTTCACTTTCATGCATTGGAGAAGGAAATGGCAACCCACTCCAGTGTTCTTGCCTGGAGAATCCCAGGGACGGGGGAGCCTGGTGGGCTGCTGTCTATGGGGTCGCACAGAGTCGGACACAACTGAAGGGACTTAGCAGCAGCAGCAGCAGCAGTGAAATGGACCACATTGCAAGGCAGACTGGGTGATCAGCATCAGGTTGATCTTGCGGTTTTACAGGTGCCTGACCTAAAGAGTGTATTGATCAAGCGATTCTCTTGAATGTACAGATGAAGTCTGGGGGGAATTTAGGAAGGGGAACCTGTTGGTCCCAGATGACGGAGTCACCCTTTCTAGTGTCTTAACTGAGACACTGGGGTCTCTCAGTTGGTGGCCGGTCCTATTGAGAAAAAAGTAAGAACTGTGAAAAACAAGTTCATGCTGAATATGATTAACAGCAGCCTATGTTTGCTACAGATCTGTGGGCCAAAAATTCCTTCTCTTTCCACTGCTGTGCTGTGAGCCAGTTGGCGTCTGCTTTCCCCCACAGAGGTGGATACGCTACAGTGATATAATGATTCTCACATGAAAACAGCCTTATGAGGTGATATGGGATTCATCAGACTAGAGTGTTCTATGGAGCGAACTGATATTTTTAAAGGATTGGAGAAAAATAAAATGATTAAAATACTATAACATATGAATCTTTTAAAGGGTGGATTTAATGTGAACATAGATATACTGATCTTGCATAACTAAGGTATACATTTCCAAATAAAGATGATTCCTTACTAAGTATAAACACCCTCAAACAGTCTGGATTATATAAACTATCAATGATATAATAATTAAATGAAAGAATTAGAATATGCCCTAGACAAACAGCTTGTGAATTTTTACTGCATATTGATGTGTGTACTAAGGAATACATACTCCAAGTAATATATAAGATAAAAAGGAAAGAATTACTTACCTCTAAAACTCCCTTAGCTCCAAGTTTCTTCACATAGTATTTTTTAAAATGTCTAACTTATTATGGAAAGTAAACAAAAATTTCAGAAATATCGGTACTTTATTGTAGAGCCTAGAATAATTTTACAAACAGTTAAAACAAGAGTACCTAAGAATACATAATTTTCATATCAAATTCCCCATTTTTCAAGAAATATTGAAATATACATATAAAACAACACAAAAAACCTTTGTCTTTGATTGCCTACATTTTCTTCATTAAAAATATTGGTGGTGTTAAAGTTTTCTGAATAGTTCATTAAGAAAGAAGCCAAGTGATAGTGTTTTGATTCATGTAGATAAATTCATGTGATGAAGTTTTTAAACTTATTCATTCTTCATTCAACAAATGTTTATTGAACACCTAATACTTGGCAAGCACTGTTCAGTGAACAAAACAGACTCTCATCTATGTAGTTACATCACAGTAATATACACCTAACTAAGGATTTATATGGAGAAGGCGATTGCACCCCACTCTTCAGTGCTCTTGCCTGGAAAATCCTGTAGATGGAGGAGCCTGGTAGGCTGCAGTCCATGGGGTCGATAGAGTCGGACACGATTGAGCGACTTCACTTTCACTTTCCTGCATTGGAGAAGGAAATGGCAACCCACTCCAGTGTTCTTGCCTGGAGAATCCCAGGGACGGCAGAGCCTGGTGGGCTGCCACCTATGGGGTCGCACAGAGTTGGACATGACTGAAGCGACTTAGCAGCAGTAGCAGCAGCAAGGATTTATATAGACAGAGTAGACACCAGTATTAAACAAAACAGCAAAAAAGGAAAAATAACTTCTCTGAGCACATTCAATAAAAAAAAAAAAAGGGGAATATAGAATCTCAGTGGGGGATGGGTATTCTAAGGTTTTATTCTGGATTATGGTATTTTAAAAATCAACTTTCAAAGATGGAGGTGGGAAACATTCAATGTAAATTAGAAACATGTAACTAAGGTTTTTGGGGGGCATCAGTATTTGTCATGGATTAGCAGTAAAATATCACATGAGATAATTACTAGCTTATAGATAGTTGTGCATATAAAAACACTTATTTGTGTATGTCATGTAGCACGTGTGTGTTTCATATTACGCAATAAATTCAATCCTGCAGAGTTTAATGTGTCAAACTCCGAGGAATACAAATATTTACGTATTTAAAGAGTAACACTCATTACTTAAATACTAATATGAATTATTTTATAAAACTCTCCAAACTTTAAAAAAATTACTTTTGGAAATTAAATAAGTTATTGAAATTTTCCAACTTTGGCTTTTTGCATGAAGACTGGCTTTAAAGTAGTATAGAAAAACATATGACTATCTGCAGCTGAATCATACCAATCCAATCAGCTTATTTGCAGGTAGGATGAGAGCCTTTTTTTGGGGGGGGGGTGCCATGACACATGGCATGTGGGATCTGCAACTATGCCCCCTGCAGTGCAAGCACTGAGTCTTAACCTCTGGTTTGCCAGAGAAGTATCAGAGTCATTTTAGTTTAACTTGCAAATTTCTATTAAAAAAATTATTTATTATCTTAGGTCCCTAAGAGCTAATGTATTTACATTGTACACTTACAGAATAAGACAAGATCTCTAAAATTTATTCTTTTGTTGTCCATATTCTAAAATTAAACCTTAAACCAGTTAAATAACAAAGTTGCAAAGATTTGGAATATAACTTGTCCATACAAAGCTCAAAAAGTAAGCTACATAAAATTACATAGCAAAAGCGAGAGAAGTGACAAATAGGGTTAAGTTCTTCACTGATGAAAGCATGATCATTGTTTCCTGTCCTTTATGTTTATCATATTCTATTTTTTTCACAAATACAATAACTTTCATCAAAAATAATTAAGAATTTTCATCAACCTAAGCAAACAGGAAGACTTTTTCAAAGTATATAGAAAAATCACAGCTTGGGACTCATTCAAACTTTAATGTCTGTAAGAAGGAATTTTGAAAGCATTAATTAACAATTTGTTTAAATTTTGTCCAGGAATTCCTGTTTGTGAGAGGTGAATCAAGTATCTCTAAAGAAGATAATGAGCACTCATCTGAAATTTGTGTTGGAAATTCTGCTTTTTTTAAAGATTGGCTTAAGGAAACACAAAAAGCAGTCTTAGGTAACATTAATGAGAAAAAACCTGTAAGCTGAAAATACTTGGTACCTTTACAGTAAGAAAAATTTAAGAATGTGAGAAAAAAACCTGTGAGAAAAAAACTGCTAGTAAGGGTTTTTATAGTTTAACATATTATTGAATATCTTATTTTTCAGTTTAATGGTTTTCTTAGGGTGCGTAGGTGCCTATTTTTAAAAAATAATTTTTTTAAGATTTTTTTGTTTTGGTTCAACAAAATGGAAGTCCTTAAAGTACAGATACCTAATTTCTCCTGTGAGTGGCAGATAGAAAGACAATACCAATTCCTGTCTCCTTTAGATAGTTATTTTTTAATGTATCAATGATCAATTGACTGCATGATGAATGCAATGTCACATGTATTTCCCACCCCAAGGCTAGGGTAACGAAATATTTTGTGGACTTGTATCGTTTTCCGGCAATTCACACCTTCCCACCACTCTTATGAACGAGCCCCTCACTTTCCATTTACTGTTTTATTTTCCTAGATTTTACAATTCAGGAATCACCTCACACTTGAGTTGGTCCCTATTGCTACCATTGGCTCCAAATAGAGGAGTCAGGAGATAATAGAAGGACAAACGCTATAGAAAACTGTGTTCTACATCTTGCAGGACCCAGGCCTTTAAAGGAAGTGGGAAGTGGGATTAAGGAATATATTGAGTCACTATACCTCAGCCTCAGGATGTCCATTCTTCACCTGCTCTTATCAGAATTTTTAAAAACTCTAAGATTTAGTGACATTCTATCTGATGTGAAGTCAAACTGAGTAGAAAACGTTAATTTTTTAAGAAAAGAAGTACAACTAGAACAATGATTATTATTTTTACTGAAAGATGACCAAAAGGGAGAATCCCATAAGCTTTGTAGAATCTTATAAAACATGATTTAAATATATGCCTTTGTGTTGTGAATATGGCCTGAAAATGTCAAACTGTTTTTGATTTCCTGCAAGTTGTTTTCCATTGATTTTGAAGTTTAATGTTTCTATCATAATTTCACACCTACTTAGGCACAATTTACAGAAAGAAGAAAAATATAGCATAATATGTATATTTTATTTCTCCCATTTTTTACATCCTAAAACTTGCTGATTTATTTCTAAGCCTTACAATATGATTTTAGAAATAGCACTATTTCACAAGAATCATTTCTGATTCAGATTTCATTTTATTCATTTTAAATAAGAATAAATATATAGTCCTGGTATCTAAATTCTTGCTTTTCAATTTTGGGACAAAAGAAATAACACAAGTAATAGAACAATTAAATATTAAAGTGTTTATGATTCTTTAAGGAAAATATAAGTAAGCTTTGACAATTTCCTATACAATGGAGTTAAAGTATACAAAAAATTTTATATTTTAAGATTATTAATGCTGCTAAGGAGAGCAAAAAATAAAGAGCTGTAATGCAGAAATTACTATAGAATGTACAACTTGATAAAATTTGAGATTCAAATTAAGAATATCAAATATCAAGACTTAACATTACAATTCATTAATCCATTACAATTCATTAGTCAAATGTCCCAAAGAGAGGGCAGAATGTACAATGAATATTTTCTGAAAATGAATTGCAAAAAATTAGTAAAATCTGAGAAGACTTCAGAATTGGAAGCTCCAGCTGAATTTAAAAGGATGGGGGAAGGGCTCTTACTACTAAATATTTGAAGCACCATTAAAAAAAAAAAAAACCTACCAAGGTCTTATCAGGCCCACTCTGACTCTATCTTAAACATCTTTTCCTTTGTATAGATGAAATTTAGAAACACACACACAGAGGATATGTTGCACTGATGTAGGCCAGTTGAGAAAAAAAAAACAACACATGGTTCAGAGCAGGATTTCAAATTGTTACACTAAATATAATAACATTTGCAGTCATGGCACTGTTCCATAAGAATTTTGAAAGATTTCATTTTACTCATCATCGCCAGCCATTATCTGATCATATTTGACCTACATATTAATATTTTCATTATTATCCAAGCCCCTTTTGCTCTGTACAAACAAACTGTCAGTTCTGTTCACTGCGAGATTATTTATTTACTTTGAAAATAACTGGAATTCCTTCACCCTATCTTTTTCTCCAGGGACACCCCCACCCCCAGGATTGATATTAATGTCTGGGGGAGGGGGAATACAACCCATAAATACAAACAAACAAAAAAACACCGTGAGATAGAAAAGGGGACCCTCTTCATGGCATACTATGGGAGAAGTAGAAAAACAAAGGGAAAAAGAAAATGATAATTGTTTTCTCTAAGGCTATTATCTAATGCGAAAGCAAATAGTCAGTCTGGAAATCAGCTAACAGAAGGGGATTAAGAGAGAGGAGATCTGAGCAGGGCTTGATGGCTCGCAGAGCTGTGTCTCCAGCCAGTGATGAGACGCAGGCAGGGCAGCCAGGAGCGCTCCAGATGGCCGGGGAAAGTGGTCGTCTTGGGTTACTGCAGGGCGCCCGGGGCCCCGGGAAAGCATCACTAGGGAGCCGGCCCCACGTCCAGCCTTCACCGTAGAGGGCGAGGCCAGGAGAGAGGCGGCCCGCGCGCCCGCGCGCCCCGGCCGGCCGGGCCAGCCCATTGTTAACTTACACTTGACCCCCGTGACCCCCGCACGACACCGATGTCCCCCACCTCCCCCGCCTGCCGCCCGCGCTCCCCGCGCCGCCGCGGGCCCTCCTCCCGGCCCCGGGGAGCGGCCGCGGCGCCCCGGGCGCGGGCGCGCGCGCTCTCGGCGCCCAGCGCGCGGCGCCCCCGCTGCCCGGCGGCCGCCCCGCCGCCCCGCGCGCGTCGCCTTCCTCGAGAGTGAGCGAGGGCGCGCGAGGCCGACGCAGACGCCGCCCGGGACGGGGGCGCTTCCCCGCGCCCCGCATCCCATTCGTCTGCCGCCGCGGCGACCGCAGGGAAGGGGCGGGAGGCAGGGAGGGAGGAGCGGCGCGCGGCGCGTCCGGGGCTGCTCCGCGTGGAGGCGGTGTCTGGCCGGCGGCCCCGACCCCCGGGCTCCTCGCCCCGCGGCTCGCGGTGATCGGTGTCCGGCGGCCTCGCGGCGAGCGCGCGCGCGGGCCCGCGGTCCTGGACGCGCCGGCCCTTCGGGGGCCAGGAGAGGCGCCGCACCCTCGGCCCCTCGCCCCGCGGGCCGGCCGAGAAGACGGCAAGTTTTCCTGGCACCTCGGAGCCGGTGGCGGATGGTGGGACTCTCCGGCCCTGTGCAGTGTAAGTGCCCGCGGGCGGGCGGGGACTGGGGGCACCGGGGTGGGGGGGGGGGTGCCCTGGTTGTTGGTATTAATTCTCATTCTGGGGACCGTCCCATTCGTTTGGGTTGTTCGGCCGGGAGGCTCCGGGCTGTCCCGGTCGCTGAACTACTGTAGAGCCACGCACCGGGGCGAAGAGGAGCCTCGCGAGTCACTGCCCGCTGCGGTGACACTGAACTTCAAGGGGCAGCCGGGGGTGCCGTTTTCACTCTCAGATTCTCCGCACTGCTGCCCCCCGTTTTCTTTTCTCTCCATCATGACGATATGAGAGCTGGAAGATCATATTATTCCCACCACCCACCCCCGACCGAACCCCGGGCAAGGTACCCAGGGTGAGGGTGGCAGGTGGCCTTGGACCCTCATTTTTTTTTTTTTTTTCAATATTTTTTTAAACTGGAAAGTCTGCTTTTGATGGTGGGAGAACTTAGCTCTGGCATCAAGAGAGGAGGAGGAATCTTAACTTTTGAGACCCGGTGGCAACTGCGGTCGGGGTCCTTAGAGCAGTCCCTGGGCGCTTTGTGCCCGCCCTGAGAACTCGCCCTGGTCTTCTTGGGCACGCGGGGTGCTCGGGTGCGAAGCTCCTGGAGGACAGGCCAAGCCCCCCGCCCCCGAACTCCAGTGAGGTCTCTCGATCCTAGTCTGGCATCCGCGACAGGCTTAGGGCTTTGCCGCCCGGGCTGGGTGGGCAGCGTCCCTGCGGCCCAGACCTCCGCGCGCCGGAGGCTTCGGCGCCCTGGCCCTTTGGGGGTTCCCTGCGCAGCCTCGATGGGCGCCCCCGTCTCCTCTTCAGAATGGGGAGCCCTGTGCTCGGCAGCGGAGCGGCACCGGGGGTGCAATTCGTTTACCCGGCCCCAGCGCTCTCTTGTGGGGACAGAAAGGACTGGGGTGATCGGTGCACCCAGACCCCTCTCCCTGGGCGGATCTGACGCTGGCCAGGAACCCCTTAGGAAAGACAATTCGGTGGGTACAAGACGCTTAAATCCGTTTTTTTTTTTTTAAACTTTTTATGGAGGTTGGGGTGGGGTAAGTCAACCCTTGGAAAAGTTTGAGTACAGATTCCAGGAAGTAGGATGTGAACCCAGACTGTTACTAAAAATAGCCCGATTCCCTCCGCTCCCCCCCATCCCCCCCGCGCTTTTCAAGTTTGGAGGATTTGGCTGCGGAGCCTTGCAGCCCTTGTTTTCCTTATTCCTTGCCAAGCGTCGTGGCGGTTGAAATCTTTTGAGCACAGCTATTCTTCAAGATCTGGGCATCTTAAAGCCCAATTCGCCTCAGCCTGGCACCAGAGTGTCACTTTCAGGAATAGCCAGTGCCCCCCGCAGAGGAGCTCCTGAAGACCAGTCCCAGAGTCCAGGGCCGGGGAGTGAAGGTCAGGAGTTGGGGGGGAGGCCACTCCAGAGCAACTTGATGTGCTTCATGTCACTCCGGGCCCCCTTGAATTTTTAATTTCGCTCCCTCTAATTAATCTGCCCAGGGCCTTGATATAAATGGCTGTCCACAGCAGCTGCAAATTGATTCATCCCCTGATAAAGGTTGGGTTGCTGACCAAGGCGTTTTCTTTTTCTACCTTCTGTGTGAACTGAAATCTGTTTTACAGGTCCCCCCCCCCCCCCACCCCCGTCTCCTTTTAAACATGTGCACCGTTTTTAAGTGCTCCCAGTGGCTTTGATTGTCATAACCCTCCCTTTACATAGAACGAGAGTGAAACTGGGTCTGTGTCCAGTGAGTCCACGCTCGCTAGAATACAAATTGATCAGCTTTTCAGTGATAAACCGTTAGTGTCCGGGGTCGTCTTTAGTTTTTTGCAGCCTTTTGCCTGTACTATGTGAGCGTTTTGTTGTGCCCAGTCTCTCCTGTCATACAGTTCCCTAGAAAAGGTGAATAAACAGAATTGTTTCTTAAACCATCCTGGACCAAACCCAGATGCTTATGTCAGATGTGATGTGTACAAAGAGAAGCAAATTTATGATTCTCTGGATCTTCCCCATTGTTTATTCTTAATGTCAATTCTAGTTTTAACATTGTAGGGGCTTTCAGGTAGCATGCATGGGACAGTCTGATTTTCTTTTTCTTTTCTTTCTTTTTTTGGGTGGTTATTTTTAAAGGGACAGCTGACAGTCTCACCCAGTGTTTGACCTAGGCATCTTTTGCAGCCAGGAAGGATATTGAGGAAGTTGAAGTCTAACATTGCTTTATCTGTACTGTATTTAGCATTTCTTTGGCTTATTCTTTCAAAAGAAAGAATTTCCACGAAATAATCAAGGAATCAGGCTCATTCTGGGTGTATAAAAGCTGACTTTATCTGCGATCATACTAAGAGAAGAACTTTGTTAGAAGACTTTGTGTAAACATTCATAATTTTTTGTAAACCATTTAGACAGCAGTCACTTTATTTGAAATGCTAAATACTGAGTGGGAGTGTTTGAGTATGGAGTTTCTCCAGTGTCCAGTTCATATCTAATAAAAGAAGTGGAAAAAATGGTGTATTTTTTCTTAATGTTTGGACAGCTCAAAGCAGACCAGAAATCTTTGAAATGCTTTATAGCTTTAGTCTCTGTGACTCACTAATATCTGCTAATAATTTTATTTAAAAATGATCCTTAAAAGGGCTTTCGTAATAAGACACATTCTTCTTGTAGTACAAAGCAAACTGCCCTATCAAGTTGCAAGCTGCTGGAAATGGTAGGAGAGTACATGTTGCAGCTACAAGATTGCAGCTTTATATTTTTACTATTTCCCCCTTCTGAAGAAAAGTAAAATATTGTTCTTGATGCTAGATTCTAATGATGAATTCTTCCATCCAGGGTGTTAGTATAAATATTTGCAGATGAAAGAACACTTGATAAATAGGAAAGAAGTACACAAATGTAAGGTGCCATTATCATTTATTTTATTATAAAAATAGAAGCTTATTTTCTTGTGGAAAAACAACAACAACAACACTTTTTTCCCAACATTGAAAAGGGATCACGAGAAAGAAATGCTTCCAATAGGAATGCTGGTCAGTGGTTGTCAGGTTAGGACATTCTTCACTGTCAAATCCTGTTTCTCACTTCTTTGATATGAACATCAGCTGACAGGCACTGAATGCAAACCTTCTTCATTGAGGTTTTATGCAGGCAGCATAGCCCTTCATAGCAAAGCAGTCTCAAAAATTGGCACCTGCAGGATTTGCATGTGAAAAAAACGATTCAGTTGCATTTTACTGGAGTCTGTTACTGTAAGTTATGTAGGTTCAGTGAGAAAAGCTATATGTTGATGTTTGGACATTTAAAAGTTCTTTGTTTTAGGGACACCTTATTCATCATCTAGTGATCCACAGACTTTATTGATAGCAGAAGCAGGGAGAAGTGATCTCTGGCTTTATCGAGGTTATTTAGTATGAAATGGTGTTATTTTTAACCGTGTGCTTACAGAGTGCACTGCATGCATGGTTAATTTTTAAAATGTGCCTTAAAATGATGCCTTCATACAACTTTCAGAATCCATCAGAAGTTAAACAAATACATAAAATTAGGTTAACATAAATACTCTTTGAAAACAATCTAGGATTTTAGGAGTTCAATAAGTTAAAATCTATAATAAATTAAACATTTCCTAGTTCTGAATTTCTTTACTTGTTAAATAATTTGTCACCAAGATACCTTTTAAAAATACCATATTTGACCCTTTTATGCAAAATAACTGACAAATGTTAAGTCAACTAAAATACCATCAATGAGAACATTTCATCCAGAATAAGTTATTTTTTATTATCTAAAGAGACACGCTCCAACTTCACTTTTTTACAGCCATTAATATAAGAGTTCCTAAATAATGTTTAAAGAACAGTGAACATTTTATTAAAGCAAACATTAGTTCAGCTTAATGGAGGTAATTGTAAGTGATAAGACAGAGCAGGTTATCTCTGTGTTGTTTAAACAGAAGGAGCTACTTTGCACCATTTCCAGTAGCCATCTGTAGAAGAGAAGGGTTTGCACCTGTCTGTCCACACTAATTATAGATTAGGGCCAAAGAAATGAAATTCGAGGAGGTTTTCAGCTAATGAAATCCATACAGATTTTATTGTAAATGTGTTTTATGTAAAGAGGGTGATGGTTGAGTTATGAGTGAATAAATTGCTATGTAGCTGCTAGGCACTTGGTTTTGAAGCACAATTCTGCTGCATTAACCTTTGATATTAAAAAAAAAAAAAAGGCAAACAACTTAGACACGGATGCTAGTCTTTGTTTGGCATCCATAGCTACAATTTAGTGAGCAGCAGTGAGATTCAGTGTGCAATTTTAAAATGTGCTGTAAAGCAGCTTAAATGTTAAGAATATTCTAGTATTTTGAAATGCAGATGAAGTAGAAGGTAGGTTTTAACTTGTACATATAAAACATTAGGAAATCCGAAAGCTTTTTTTTTGCATTTCAGTTTCACATACATGAGAAATTAAAGCAAAATGAGTAAGGAATTCATTCTGCAATAAAAGGTCACATGAATCTCTACCACATCTGTTTATAGTAATTATGAACATAATTAACATAAGAATTACAAATGAAATAATGACAAGCTGAGCAATGAGATATTATGCCATAATGGTCATATGTTGGAATTCTCACATTATAGCACACTAGAATTCACATACTCAAAGAAAATGGTAGATTTTTATCTGAATTAATGCTTCAAAACTTATCTGCTTGAGACAGATGGACTTCTTGCTTTTATAGGAAGGTAACCTATTATTAAGAAAAGAACTAGTTGAAATTAAGATTTCTAGTCTCCAGCCTGGCCTTTAAGACAGCTGTGATGATAGAAACCACTTCCTGTTGTACACTTATTCTGTGATTGTTCTTCTTGATTATTATATTGCTTTTTTCTAAATTGAAAGCTTTGCAGCAAAGTGTTTGCTTTGGAAGAAAGTCATGGATTCTTCCCATTTGAGAATTGGTTGATCTTTTCTGTAACTGTGAGCCAAAAGTCAGTGAACAAACAAGGTAGTAATAGAAATAGTATGCCTTTACAAAACAAGAACCCTGGCAGATAAGCTTTTGTGCAGTTTTCTTCATACCTTCAGTGTCTGGATGCTTTTTAAAGAAAAATGTAAGCCTTTTCTGTGGAAGTAGTAGGGCTTTGTTTGTCTTATAAATAGCATTTTTTCAAAGCGCATGTAATGGAAAAATCAGTTGGCGTTTCTAAGTTGTATTTTTTACTTCCTAGACTTGCATTGGATTTATAAACATGTGTCTGTAGTCTTTGTCCAAACTGATCTAACTAATATGTAATAAAGGGGCAGGTATATGTGATTGCACCTGGTTATCCTGAATGCAGGTTTCTATAGCAGCTAGAGAAAAAGTGAAAGGTGACTCTTTATGAGAGCTATAATGATACTCTAGAAATCTGTTGTTACATTTAAAACATGTAAGGATGACAGATTTTCACTCATTTAGAGTGCACTCGATTTGGTAACATTTCCTGCCAAATGGTCTCCTCCCTCTCCTTGCACCCTTCTATAACTATTGAACCTGCTCACTTTTTGAAGATTTATGGGGAAGTAGTACCTCCGTCTCTTCTCAGTGATACCCCAAGGTTTTCCACATGATTGGATTACTGGTGGATTGTGGCAGAGCCCTTTTCATCTGACATTCATTGCATGACAAGATTTTTCACACACACACACGCCCTTCCTCCACCAATGCCTAGCTTTTTGCACCTTACCTGGCCTATCAGGTTTCCCTTAATTGTTTTCTTGGGGTGTGTGGGAGCTTGGGGGCCAGAGGGTCCACTGCTCATAAAACTTTTTGAGCACTGGATCTAAGTAGTTTGGAGGGGAGTGCTTGATGCAACAGTTTGCTGTTGTGGTTCAGGGGCTCAGTTGGCCCCCTCTTTGTGACCCCTGCCTCTCCTGATTTTCTTAAGGTCTTCTTCAGATTTGTCTCCTCTCAGAGGTGGCTGCTAGGTCTCTTGCACTTTGGTGTTGGTGTTTTTCTCTAATCACCAGCCTTATTTCCCCTCACCCCAAACTATCGAGCCCCCATGCATAAACTTTTACAATCTGAAGTTTCACTGCAGCAGGGGCTACAGTGTATGTCAGGAACAGTTCTGGAGTTTATTGGCTTCTTTATTCTGAACTCACTCTTCATACTGACATGAGCTTCTTAACCAAGCTTCAGAGCCTTGAAATGCAACATGACCAAATACTCCCTTTCCGCCCCCCCCCAATAAAATAACCTTCTTTGCTGCATTATTTGCACTCCATTAAGGATCTGATCAGATGTTCACGTTGGCTGACGGGTGCATTTAAAAGGGGAAAGGGGGCTCCCAGGAGACCACTCAGGTGTACCTCCCTGCAGACCCTGATGGGGGTGGAAGAGGCACTCTGGACTGGGAGGAGCGCTAGCTCCCTGCTTGGTGTCTGATTGATTCCCTGGCTCTGGGGTGGGGAGAAGAGCTGTGGAGGCAAGCTCAAGCCGGGATTGATTGCCTCGATTTCAAATTCCCACCTCCAAAATAGACTCTCAGATGTATACACAAGGAGCCCCCACCGCCGGCACAGTTTCTGGAGGTGGAGCAGGTGTCTGGGAGTCACCTGTAGCTCCCAGTCACAAGCGCGTCTTCTCCCGGTGCCGCTGGCCACGCGAGGTTTCCGCCGGGACCACCTTGACAAGCCCAGGGAGATGCCAGCGTTTGTATCCGCCTCACAGCCATCTCTGTGGATGTGGGCAGGGGTTGGAATCTAGTCTTGGGGCCAGCCAAGAAAGGGACGAGAACTCCCACTTGAGGTCGGTCGGGAGGACTCCCTGGCTTTGCTGGGCAACTTGGGTCTGTCTGGATGGAGGTCACACGGTGACTGTCTCGTTAAGCTCCTGCAAAAAGCGGGCTCTGGATTCCCCTCTGACCTTGACAGAACCTCCCGGAATGTTAGCATCCCAGCTGCCCACCTCCGCCATCCCCGGAGCAAGGGAAAAAGGCAGTTTGCTAGTCTGGATCCCCCCCGCTCTCTCTCCGGGTGGGGACAGACTGGGGGGGAGACAGGTCAGCCCCGGCCAGCCTGGGGGCGTCTCGCTCGCCCCCCGTGTTCCCCGAACCCCCCGCCCCTGCCCTGCCGGTCCCTGCTCCTTCGCTGCAGCCCGCGTCTCCCGTCCCCCCTCTCTCCCGCTTCCCCTGCCTCTCCCGCGCCGTCTCACACGCACCCTCTGTTTATTTTCCTGCCTCCATCTGGGCCCTGCTGATATTGTAATCACCCCGATGCACGCCGGCTCCGCTCGGCTCCCTCGTGCGCCCGCACACTCACTCACACACAATGTGCCATCCCGACAAGCCTCTGACTTCTGATAAGCTTCGATGTGTGTTTAATGAATACAAAGCCGCGGTCCGGGGGCCGCCTGCGCTGCGGCGGCCGCCTCTCCTGCGCTGCTTTGCCAGAAGGTAATCTCTGCGGCCGGGGGGGCCGGGGGCCGGGGGGCGGGCCGGGAGGAGGGGAGGGGTGGGGGGCGGGATGCAGGGGGGCGCGGGGAGGCGGCCTTTTTCTTTTCCTCTCCCCCTTCCCGAACGATTCAGAAGTCGATAAGACCGGGAGAAGTGAAGATGTACCATGTTATCTGTCGCTCCTCGTAGCTGGCGGAGAGAATTTACATTTCAAGATTAGCAGAGGGAGGAAAGAGAAATCTCCCTTTTGTTGTGTGGGGTGAGGAGCAGGCATCAGCCCTGGCCTGGCCGCTATCTCCCATCACCTCTGCTATCCAGACAGGACTCACCGAGGTGAGATTACCGGAGGGCCTTATCTTTCCTTGGGTTTCTTTTTCTTTTTTTTTTTTTTTGCCATTCTAAATAGGTTTAAAGGAGACTGGATAAAGGGCGGGGGTGGGGGTGGGGGGGACAATGGATTACGGTATTGATGGGATGCTGAAGCCTTTGGATGAAGAGGGGGAAAGAAGAAGCTGCTTAACAACTTGATTAGTTCCTTTTTATTTTGATGTTAAGGTGAGACTGTGTTCCTTCTTTGCATTCAAAGTCTGTAGAACTTAAGGGAAAATCGGAATGGCTTGAATGCCTTATATTCTTTTCACCCCCACCTCCTGCCCTCCTTAGCACTGTCTCCCTTCTTATAACGAGAGTTTCATTTACCCCTTATTTGTAGGATTGATAAACCGAGCAGAATCGGTTGAGGCTTGTGGAATTGATCATTTGTGTTTGGTTCGGTGTGACATGTTTTGAATGGGTGGTAGATTGATGCTAATGGTGGTAACTTGGATGAGTAAGAAGAGCAAATGAAACCTACTTTTAATGTGAAATTAGTTGATTTTATAGTATGATTTCAACTAGGTGCAGAGGGAACAAAAGTCTGTAAGGTAGATTTGCATGTTGAATTTAAACTATGGGATTTCCCCACCCCCCATTGGAATTGGTTTAAAATGAAAATAATTTTAAAATGCTTAATAAACCTGTTTAATTTGAAACATGTTTAATACACTTGAATGTGTTTAAAAATTATAGTAGCAACTTTAAAAGGTTTTTCAAAATGGGTAAAAGTGGGAGAACAATTGTTTTGCTTCCTACACATAGTCAGGATAACTATTTTCATAGGTAAATATGATCCAGTAACTAAGAGCCTAATTAAAATTTGTTTAAAGGCAGGGGGGCATGTTTCCTTGTTGACAGCAGCAGATCGATTGGGTAAGACAATAGAGTCCCATTATTTCACTTCCATTGACTGAACATATTGACATTTCAGGTTTGCTGTTGCCTCAGTGAGCATGATGAAACACTGAAATTCACAGTCCAACTGGCCAGAGTGGCACATATATTTACTGTATGTCATTTCTGCCTGGGGTTACCTTGTCACCCAGGCAGAATGGGAATAGACAGCCTGGAATCCTTCAGAAGGGTAGAGATCTTTTGCTGGTGAACTGACAGAGAACATTTCTTAGGGACATCTTTAATTTGACTTAGAATCAGGTGTAACAGATAAATACGTGATATACCTTTATTTGAAAATCTGAGGAGCTACTTAGCTATCAGTTCTTGTATTTTACATATAAGAATACCCATTTTCAAGCTTTACCTTCCCAGAGATATTTACATTGAATGGGTTGGTTGCATCATTTAGATAGTTTGTGCTCAGGTGACATCCCTTTTTCTCCAGTTGGGGATATTCAAGCACCTGCTAAATCTGTATCTGTTTAAAGAAATGTGTAAGTCCCCTTCAAAAATAGGGTCTGGCTTTCCTTTTTCTGTGGGTGGAATATGAAAGCAGAATGTGTATATTTTACATTTCATGTGACTGAATAGAAAGTAGTATGTATAGATAAACGTGTATTCTAAGCAGTGACAGAGAAAATACTCAGTGTTCTATGTCTTAGTGTAATCTACCCTTTTACACATTTTGCATAGTCTTTGCATAATAAAACTAAATTTTAGGCAGACCTTGAGTCAAAGAAATTTGAATTGTATGAAAAGTGAACATGGAAGAAACCAGAAGGGACTTAACGTATTTGTTAAAGTTTAGTGAAAATATAAAACTATTATGAATATGCCTTATACCCAGCAGTTCTTGTCATCAGGTTAGGCAACTGATGCCCTTTACAACATTTAGAACAAAACTAGTCCTTTATACCATTTTCATGAAAATGTTAGGTTTCTGTTTGATCAGCAGGTGCTGTTGAGATGAAAGCCATGTGTAAATTTTCAGAAGGCCAAAAGTGTCAATTCAGAAAAGGAAAGTGATAAGAGAAAATGCAATCAGTTTTCCTGTTTTCAATTTGTGCAGGATTTGAAGAGCTGTTTTGTTAAACTGCTACATCTGCTCCAATATGAATATTGAACTACTTCCACTAAAAATAACAGCCTATAATTTGGAAGCTACTGCCGTCTTTTGTTAATGTGAGTGGGTTATTTAAAAGCAAAAAAACAAAAAAAAATTAAAAAAATAAAAAAGACAATTTTCTATTCTGACAATCTCTTGCCTAATGTGCATTTTCATTTGTTGGCACTTTTATCCTCAGCAGATAAATGGTATTATGCAATTAGGACCTCATCTCGTTTGACTATGAAAGAGATTTCCATAGGTGGAAATCCTTGTAATGTAAAATGGTTTCACATAAAACAAAATTTATTTTAAAGTAACCTGTTTAAATGCAGTTAAATTGAGAGAGTTATTCCTTACATTCTCGAATACTGCAATTTTTAACTTACTGCTGACTATTATAACAAAGTTAACACTATTCCATTGCATACTGGGCATTCCGTGATTTATTTCACCTTTAATATACCTGTAAATGTAAGTTTAAATTAATCAGGGATATTTTACCTAACAGGGCTTTCAGAATAATTTTTTTCATGCTTAAATAAAATGATTAAATTATGCTTGAGTGCCTGCATACAAAAGCTTTAGCTTCTATAGTACTGCTAATCAAATAAGTTTTATGGACAGGGAAAGCACCACATTAGAGAAAAATTGGATGCATTTACTAGTGACATTTCTAGGAAAGACATGTTTAAAAAATTACTCAATATTAATTAAAAAGAACTCTAACATGAATAACAATAATAAAAATAATACTTTAATCCCTACAGAAAGAAAATAAATGGCAATACTAGTCATGCAAAACTGGACATAGAGAATTAAGGTAGAAGGAAGACCTATAAAATTTGGATCAGGTTTACTATTGACTCCATCCACAATTGCAGTTGGGTGGACTTGTGGTATAGTAATTTGTCTAGGGTGAGACCTGATCACTGCTTTGGATCAATTAGAGGCTATATAGCTTGTACCTTCACACTTGAATTGCCAGACACACTCACTCTTCAAAGATAAACTGAGAATATCTTCAGAATGGATACAAGGGAAAACAGACACTGTGACACATTAGCATATTTGATATTAACAAATGTTTCTTTTGAAACACCAATCACACCAATCAAAAGAAGAGGTTTTTTGAAGAACAACATTGTATATACTTGTGATCACATGTACAACTGAGAATAATTCTTATAAAGAATGTAATTCCCAGTTTGAAGCCCAGTTGTGGCATGTTGCTGCTGGCATAATTTCAGATATCTGGGTATATTCCTTGGTGGGTATATTCTCTGGTATAGCACCAAGCACTTTGCCACTCTCAAGAAATGTTACCTGAGTCATGTATCAGTGAAGAAAGTTTATTTCACAGACACAGCCCCATCATTTTGTATATGATCTTCTAGTGTGTTGTTTCTATGTCGAACAATCGGTGTTGAAGCCTCAGTACGTTATATGACATGAACAGGGAAGAGCTTCCTGTGACTCTCTTCAGAATGTCCATACTTTATCAAGTGATGTTCAGGCTTTTATATCAGAACCGCTGAGAAGGTAATGCCCTGTGGTTGAGGTCTAAGGTGTGAGATACTTTTGTTTGAAAACACTTAAAACCATCAGTCTTGCTTATACCCACTAACATTTTCAGTAACTGTAAGAGACCTACTTAAAATCCCTCTGCTTTGATAGTTCTAATTGAGGTTACCTGTATAAAGGAACTCATGAAACGGGTTGGTTTTCGTGGGCTTCATATTGGCCAGGGTCCCTAAGACAAGTCTGTACTTGGGTGAATGGGGCCTCTAGGATACAGCTCTTGTTGACTGTGGAGAGGACAGATGTAAAGCTTTCCTGTCGTGTGTCCACCAATCTGACCACCCTCCCAGTGCCTTATGGAATGGGATTGACTAGATGCGTTCATCTTTTAACCGGGGGCTTTGACGACGACTGAGTGTGCTCCGGGCATTCGAGGGCTGGCACCTAGTTGTTCGTCTTGGGAGAAAGTAGAGGAGCTGACAGACGTTCGAGACCTACTGTGAGCCTGGCACTCACCTTCACATATAGTGTCGTCACTGATTTTAAGGAAATGATTAACCAGTATTTCACTTTCTTCGTTTCAAAGAGGTATAGTCCATCACTCTAAAACTAGCTTTAGTTGCTCTTCTGCTTTGACCTCTTGCTCCAATTTGGAAAACTGAGGTTTCCTTATGTTCCCTAAATTTAATTACCTGCTCTGTTCCCAAGTTCTAACAGAGACATGTTCTCTGAATACTGGGCTTTCTGTGCTCTTCAGCAGTCATGATCTGTACATCCACTGTTTTCCTTACATTTGCCCTTGCCCCCAACCTAGGAATCAGAGTAGGCTCCTGGCCAGCAGATATCCTAGGATATGCCCAAATGCATGCCACTCTGTATGCCTCTTCCAGGGGGCGCTAGTGGTAAAGAACCATCTGCCAATGCAGGAGACATAAGAGATGCAGGTGCGATCCCTGGGTCGGGAAGATACCCTGGAGGAGGACTTGGCAACCCACTCCAGTATTCTTGCCTGGAGAATCCCATGGACAGAGGAGCCTGGTGGGCTACGGTCCATGGGATCGCAAAGAGTTGGACATGACTGAAGCGACTTAGCACACTTATGCACTCTGTATCCCTCGTCCTCCTGATGCAGGTTTTTCCATGACTAAATGCTGTTCTCTCATCAGAATGCCACCTTCCTACTGTACACGGCCTTGGGACCTCTCCCTTTGTTGGTCTCATTCAGCACTCTAGAGCAGTCTTCTTAGTCCCTGCGGCTTGACCCATCTCAGGCACTCTACAAGGCGTCTCTTGGTCACTCTACATCTCAATCTCAGCATCTCCCAGTTGGCTGGGTCCACTTCCTCGTCATGACTAAGAGGAGAGGGAGTCTGGACCATCCTGAACTTATAACTGATTATGTAGCATAAAGCACTCTGTTATGAAATGAAGGACCTCGTGTGTGGGCTTTCCCCGGCACAGGCAAACTGAGGTTCCCCTTCCAGTTCGGTCACTGACTTGCTGGGTGGCCTCGGGTGCACTCCAGCTTCAGGAGCAAATGATGGGCAGACTCTTTGATCACGAGGCTTCCCAGCTCTCACCTATACAGGTCTACATAGCATATTATGAGTAGGCTTTCAGGAATTTCTCGTGGTTAAGAAAATGAAAAAAAAAAATCCTTATATTTTCATTTCTGAGTTGGGGGTACTACTCATCTGCATATCACTGGGAAATAGAATCAGTGCAGAATGTCCTCAGCTCCCCACTGTTCTTTGTTGTAAAGAAGAGGTGTGGGAAAGAGTGTGTCATTTTTCTCATAGCCATCCTGGATCTCAGATGATTGTCTGAGATTTTAGTTGTTACTATAGTCCTTTCAGAGGTGAATGATGGAGGAAAGAATCTTTGTACAGAGTGAGAAGGAACTGAAACATTTTAGGTCTTGCACAAATAAAACAGCCTGTATACTTGCCCCTCACCTCACCTAAGGTGAACTTGGTGCCTGGGGCCAGGGCTGAGGGACTAAAGGCTCACTTTAGTGCTTACTGGGCTTTTCCTGCACCCCACAGTCTCAAGGTTTGGACCCAAGTCACTTGGAAATTTAGAAAATGACCTCTTTAAACCATTTTTGGAGAGAACCTGGTAAGTGATAGTGTGTTTAAACCAATAAAAGCACATTATCCTTTGCTTAGGAATCAGATGTTAAGTGCAAAAGACCAAGAAACTATCTGTTGTCTGAAGGAACAGTCTGCTGTCGCTTCTAAAAGTGATGAAGATCCCAGTGACTACCGATGACCCTGAGTTTTGTACTTTGACTTAAAAAATGGACCTTGTTAAAAGTTTAATCCTAATTTGTGAAGTTACTAATCATGAACCTGGGCTGGATTTCTTTGGAATTTAGGAACTATTACGCTAGTTACACTATTATACTATTACACTATTATACTTCTGATTTGATTAAGCCCTTTGTCATCATTCAGGATGGCAGTGGAAACTGCTGCTGTTTACGAGGAAGGACGTGGAAGTTACAACAGGTTCATGTGTCCCTAGAAATGGAAATCACAGGAACCACTGTTGCTTCATAGGTTGTAGAAAGTTTTTGCATTGGCATTTGAAATTTGGTGGGAGGCCAAATTCAAGTTCTTTGCCACAAAGGTGAATGTCTTAAAAGTATGTATGCAGTGAACTGTTGAGACCTGAGTTGACTGAATTGAATACTGCATCAGAAATAATAGAGAAAATGTGACCAGGAGATGTAATGGCAGTTTGTCTAAAGATAAGCTATCCAGAGTTACGGGGCCACTAATGACAGAGGAGATGTTGCCAGACCATTGATGAGCTTAGCTGTGGCCAGCTCTATTAGAGCTCCAGGAGAGAAAATTAGCTGATGTTAGTGTTTGGGACATCCTTTCTGCTAGACCTTGTGGGGAGTATACCTGGGGACGTGCAGGTAGGAGATCAGAGAGGTATTAGGAAAGTAGATGATGGTACCTGCAAAGACTGGCTTAAGGATTGTGCCAGGAAGCTAGCGCAGCAGCATTGCTGAGAGCATTTCAAATGCACATCTAACTTGGCAAGTGGAATATTAGCAATTGGGAAGTCATCTCCTACTGAACATTGTGGTAAGCATGGTGCAAACTGCTTTAAATACAAGGTCTTAGGAAGCTGGTTGCTCTACTTTGTTAAAACTAGATGTACTACACTCCTTCCCCTAACCTGAAGATACAGAGAGATGTGAGCTGTAAGACAGGTCATGAAAGACTGCTAGTTTATTTTCTGAATCTATGCATATGTTATGTACACAGTGATGAGCAAACACAGCTGGGAAGAACAGCAGATGATATTGGGCCTGGAACTGTGGTGTTTATCAGACTGATATAGTAATCCTTCTTTCCTGTGAAAGTGTTCTTTTCAAGTGATGTTAGAATTCTGTAACTTTTATCATGTGTCAGGCAAGTATTCTTTATTGCCAAACCTCTTTGCCTACCTGTCACACATTTTCATCCTCATCTCTAGCTAGGTTTATTTAGAAATGATATCCATACTTGACCTCTGATGGGAAACAAATGTGGAGAATGAATTCAAATCCTTTTGTTTGAATCAGGGTAGGTTAGGTGCGTTCAGGTCTAAATGGAAAGTAAATGTGATCAGTCACCATTGACTTATCCACGTCAGGCTTTGAGTTGGCTAGAGAAAGTGGGTGTAAAATATCAGAGAGAAACATAAATGAGAAGCAATAAAGTAAGCAACCCATTAAAGCTAATTTGACTGTCTTAAAGGCATATGTTGTTTGGGTAGCCTTGGTAATGAAACCTTTCAGAATATTTGAAAGAAAATTAAGGTTTTTGTTTTTGGTTGTAAACCTGAGATAAAGTAGCAGTACTTTTCCATATACTGCCATAGGATTGGGAGGTGGCGTGGAGTCTGCCCAGCTCGGGTTCAGGCCCTTCTGTTCATCATCTTAGCACTGTGAAATCAGAATAGTTCTGTTCTTTATCACAAATGCTTTCTATATTAGAGACACAGAACAGGTAGTAGACCCAGTTCCCACTGAATGATAAACCCACTCAGGACAAATCAAATAGCTACAGAAGATGAAGAGGCTTTATTACTTGCTGGTTAAATGGTATAATAAATGAGATTTCAGAGTGAATTGAAATTTTAAGTTTAAGAGAGGTAGGATTTATCAAGGCGATGTTATTGTAATGGGGTTGTGGGCAGTTATAAAGTAAGAATGGTGATTGGAAACGGTCTTGGGAGAGGTGTGTTGGGTGGGGTGGGTAGAGGTAGAGAGAGAATAAATTAACGTGGATCCAGCGAAGAGGACCCTTGGGTGAGGCTTGGGAAATAAGCAGCAAGATCATAAATGTTTGGACTACCAGGCGTGTGATTTAAGCTTTGTCTTCTCAGTAAACCAGAAGTTTAAAAAAGCTTCTGTGTCCAGTGGGACCCCTTCGGATTGGGAGGTGGTATGGAGGCTGCCCTGATTGTTCATCCTCTTGGCACTGTGAAACCAGAATAGTTCTGTTCTTTATCACAGATGCTCTATATATTAGGTTTTCTAGTTGGATTTTTTTTTAATTGGAGTATAATTGCTTTACAACGTTGCATTAGTTTCCACTGTCCAGGGAAGTGAATCAGCTACATGTACACATGTGTCCCCTCCCACGTGGACCCCCTCCCACCCTGGCCCCCGTTCCACCGTCTAGCTCGTCACCGAGCACCCAGCTGAGGGTCCTGGGCTTTACACCAGCTTCCCGCCAGCTGTCTGTTTCACCCGTGGTGGTGTATATCTGTCACTTGAACAAAGAATGCCATGGTGAAATGGACCTTAATAAAACCAGGGCAGGAAAAATAAAAAGGCAACAGGAAATCATGGACCCAGGTAAAGTGTTTCTGAAGACTTGGTCTGATTCTGGTGGGCCAGATTGGGGTGGATGGAATGAGGGAAGACCAAGGCCAGGTAGGGAACTGACTTTGCAGTAGTTTAGATGTTAGATATTTGTAGAAGAATGGCCAGAAATGGGTTTGTGGGACAAGGAGGAATAGGCAGATGCTAGAGACATTGCAAAGAAAAATAATTAGTACTTGGATATGGCTAAATTTAGAGAGGGGGAAGTGAGGACCACCCAGATTCGATGTCCATTGTATTTAGCTTGCCAGAATTTGGTCAGTGAGGTGAAATGAAAGTCTCTCAGTCCTGTCCCTTTGTGACCCCATGGACTGTACAGTCCATGGAATTCTCCAGGCCAGAATACTGGAGTGGGTAGCCTTTCCATTCTCCAGGTGATCTTCCCAACCCAGGGATCGGTCCCAGGTCTCCCACATTGCAGGCGGATTCTTTACCAGTTGAGCCACAAGGGAAGCCCAAGAATACTGGAGTGGGTAGCCTATCCATCCTCCAGGGGGGTCTTCCTGACCCAGGAATTGAATCGGGATCTCCCACATTGCAAGCGGATTCTTTACCAACTGAGCTATCAGTGTTTAAGGGACAGTTTACTTACCCTTCATAGACTCATACAGTCACAGCCTCCAGAAAGCAGCCTCAGAACCCAACTGGGTATCTCTTGTGGTTCAGCTACTTTGGGACATGTTAATGGGGCTGTCACTTGGTCGATTTTCCTCAAAGAGTAGTGCTTGCATGGAGGATAGATTACTGATTGTCCTGGGACTTGGCTCCCTCTGTGCTTTGGCTCCTTGCATGGATTTCGAACTGTTTTCTGAGTTTTCCTCCATTTTGCAGGCTACCTGGTAGAATCAAATGTGATCAGGAGGGCTGGATCTGGACCTTTAACTTTCCACCGGATTAGCATGTCTGTTTTAAGTATCTCAAGCATTAGACTTTTGTTTAGGGAATAATTTATAAAAATTTGTTTCAATTCTAATATGTAAAGGAGAGAAGGCAGGGACCAGAGAGTAAGGAGTCAAGGGGTAGTGGATGGCAGGGCGGAGGCTGTGCTTATTATACAGCAGTGTGTCTGAGACTCTGTCCTCAGTATTCTTGGGGGATGGGAGTTTCAAGGGGGCCTTTGAACCTACCTTCATTCATTCAGTACTCCAGTCTTTGTCTGCAGATCAAATACTTTTTTCACACAGTGACATTTTCCAAATACATGTTAAATTAGATGAACAAAAATGAATTTAAATATTACTAAAATTGATACACTCATCTTTGTGTGTTTCACAATCAGCAGACTGTAAACAAAATACTACCATGTGTGGGATCACAATCTTTTGTTTTAAAATGCAGGCCTCCTATTGGAAAAGTAAAGGAATCCCTTTTGTATGTTAAGGGGCAGTATTCAATTCTTGTGATTAAATTGCTCACTGTTAATTATCCCCCCTATTTAAAGAATTTTAGTTACTGGACGAAACAAAATCAACAAAATGTAGGACTTTCAGGGTCTGGTTCACCAATATAATATTATTTCAGGGACTTTCACCTTGCTTTGTTTAGTATTGTTTAATTTGAAAACACTGGCAATTCTTTTTACACTTTGAACTTAAATTGAAATCAGAGTTTGTGGATAAAAGCTGTCAGAATTGAATCTTTAAGACTTTTTTCCTCTGTAACCAAACTGTAGTTTTTAAAATAATGAGGCCAATTTATATATGTTAATATGGAATCATTCCTGAGAAATACTGTGAAATGAAAAAAGCAGGGAGCAATGTATATATAGTATGCTATTTTGTATAAAAAAGGTAGTACAAAAGAAATAAAAAAGCTTCCATTTGTGGGAGAAGTGTGCATGTGAATCTGATAATAGTATTTGCTTTATGAGAAGAAGGGGCTTCCCTGATAGCTCAGTTGGTAAAGAATCCGCCTGCAATGTAGGAGATCCCGGTTTGATTCCTGGGTCGGGAAGATCCACTGGGAAAGGATAGACTACCCCCTCCAGTATTCTTGGGCTTCCCTTGTGGCTCAGCTGGTAAAAAATCTTCCTGTAATGTGGGAGACCTAGGTTCGCTCCCTGGGTTGGGAAGATCCCCCGCAGAAGGGAAAAGCTACCCACTGCAGTATTCTGGCCTGGAGAGTTCCATGGACTGTATAGTCCATGGGGTCACAAAGAGTCCGACACAACTAAGCGGCTTGCACTGCATGATGGGAAGAAAGTGAGGCTGAGGCATTGGGGGTTGGAAGGAGAATTTTTGCTGTATGTCTGTTGGTCTTTTGAGTGTTTTGCAGACCTCATACCTGTTTCACTCACTGTAAAGTTAGAGACTGTAGCATCAGCTTGGGATGGATGGTTCTGGGATTCTGCCCTTCCTCAGGGGAAGGTGATGCCCTTCTCTTCTCTACTAGAAAGCAGTCAAGTGGAGAAGTGAAGAGACCCAACTCCCCAATGCTTTGCCACTTGTTGAAACTCCTGCTCTTCATCTGGAAATAATTCTCAGCTGGATAATAATGGCATGACCCATAAGGTTGTCAGGTGGATTGCGTGAGATGATGTGTGTGAAGCACAGTATCATTTCAGAAAGACTTGCTTGTGCTTGGCATCTGACTTGACCACTCTCCAATTGGCCACCACTCTCTTCTGGAAGCCCCCTGTAGGATCTTCCCCTCTGTGTGGCTGTTCCTTCTTAGTCACCTTCACTCAGCAAATACTTAATGGAGAGTGTGGTCCTGTTTAATGCCTGGGTGATATACAGATGTTCAAGTTAGACAGTGCCCCTGATTTGCTAGCCTTCCTCGCCTCAGCCTTAATTAAGACTTGTTTCTACAGGGAATCCACTTTGTGCTCTCCTCACTTGCTAATGAAACTATTCAAGTTTCCATGAACTCTCTTCTTCAAGTCAATTCAGTTCAGTCTCTCAGTTGTGTCTGACTCTTTGTCACCCCATGGACTGCAGCACGCCAGGCTTCCCTGTCCATCACCAACTCCTGGAGCTTGCTCAAACTCATGTCCATCGAGTCAGTGATGCCATCCAACCATCTCATCCTCTGTCTTCCCCTTCTCCTCCTGCCTTCAGTCTTCACCAGCATCAGGGTCTTTTCCAATGAGTCAGTCCTTCACATCAGATGGCCAAAGTATTGGAGCTTCAGCATCATTCCTTCCAATGAATATTCAGGACTGGTTTCCTTTAGGATGGCTTGGTTTGATCTCCTTGAAGAAGATACCTTCTATCTTTTCTTCAAAGATAGAATTTATCACATCTAACATTTTTCTGCTATCCATGTGATTCAGACTTCTCTCCTGATCTGTAAACTCCTTAAAAGTAGGAGCTTGGAACAGTTGGGGGTACTTTTTGATGCTTTATTAAATATTTGGTGAAAGTTCCTGCCTTGAATTCCAGTTATTTACTTAATACTGTCCTCAAATATTTCATTGCTAAGACCAAAGTGAAATCTTTGTTTGCAAGATCATGTCATCTCTTTCCCAGTCCCTTTCCCCCTTGTTCCCTTTTTATTGTGTTCTCATATCATAGAATGTACAGTTTATTGCCACCATATTTTAGCTTTAAGTTTTAGCAACCGAAAAGCACCCCCATGTATAGCAGCCCTGGGCAAAGTGAAGTGCTTAAGTCACCTGTGTGTTCATAAATGCATATCTTAACCTGTTTTATTTCTTTTTTTACAATATGGCTCATAACTGTACTTTGTGTAAAGGATGAGCTGCCTGAAATTATACACAGAGTGTTGTATGCATGGACATATTTCTGAGCTGGAACTGTCCCTTGGATCAGCTAAAAACCATCTTTGTGACTCCCAGCTTTCCTTCTTCCAAGTCCCCCTTTGACCCCTTAGGTGCCAGGGGCTCCTGTTGGTCCTTCCTTGGGTTGCCATGTCTGTTTTCTGGACAGATCTCAGGCTGAGAACTTCTCCCGAATACTCTAACTCCTTCTCCCTCTCTCTCTCAATTTGCCAGATGCATGTGGGGAGGAGGTCCAGTGAATGCCTTCAGGGAGTGACATTCACATGTTGCCTTATTTAATACTCACCTGTGAGTGAGCTCATTTGCAAGTCACTCCTAGAGGCTTCCTCGCTTGCCCAAGATCACCCTGCGTGAGTGGTGGGCTGAGGTCTGAACCAGGATTTTCTGACTCCCAGGCTCCTCTGTTCTAGAGCTCACTACCGCTCCGCTGGAAGTCTTCAAATTCTAACATCCCATTCATTTTACCCATGGACAGGGCCAGCCACAGAGACTGCAGGTGGGAATTAAAATGGAAAATTGTCAAAACTTCTCACTGTACTTAGAAAAGTTACCATTTGGAGTACAGAACTATAGCAACAGCTCTACTCGTTTCTGAGGCAAGGAGAGAGGGGGAAAAGAAAGGGAAGAAAGGAGAGAGAGAGAGAGATCAGCTGTTGACGAACAGCAGCAACCAGACCATATTTGCAGTTGGACAATCACAGATTTTTTTTTTTTTAGCCATGTGGCCATCAACCATGAATGCATATACTTTCAAAGTCTTGTTTTTCTTTTATGTGTAAGTTTCTGGGATGGAACAGATGCCTTTATTTGGAGAAACCAATCTTTGGAAATAATTGGTTCTCTCTTTGCTTATCCTCTAGGTGATCTTCCACAGATGAAATTAGATGAGGAAAAGAATCATGAAACATTAGCTTGTGGTTATTTCTTTATTTTTTTCCACTGCAAAATGTTCAGGGACCTGCAGCTTATGTCCACATACTTTGGTATTGTTGACTGATCATAATTTAGCACAGCAGTGACTCTCAGAAAAGATTTTGTGATTGCACTAGGTCATTTTTGAATAGTGACATAGTGCTTTAATGCTTTAAATGATAATATTAAAATAGGTATTGCGTTCCTTCTGCTCTCAATTGATTATCTCTTCTTTCATCCTGGTGAGTTAGGTATAATCATCCTGTTGTAGAGATTTACATCTAAAGCTTGGAAAGGTTAAGTGACTTGTTTCAAGGTCAAATAGCTCATAAGTGTTAAGACCTGAGATTCCAGTCCATCTGTATGGAGTGGGCATCTAAGTGGTCATTGTAGGTAAGGAACAGTCATTTTGGGAGATTTTATTTTATTGAAGATTATATCTATAGCAGAGGAGAAATTTTGGCGCTTCCTACTATTTTCAGTTGTCTGCTTTGTTAACTTATTGATCATCCTATGTTGTCACCTTGACTAAAAATAATTCATAGATTGGTCACCTGCCTTCTGTTTAATTTTTTAATCTTTTATATCTGAAGTATTTTAAAATGGTGCTTTATGACAATAAGAGGAAGAAGCTGGAAGAAAGACAAGGTAGTATAAGTTATCTTTTATTCCTTTGTTCTCTCAGCCAGTATTGAGTGAACTCCTTCTATGAGTCAGGCACTGGGCTTGAAGACTGTTGATTAAACCTGGCCCCTCTCATGGCCGTTACAACAAAATGCATATATTGCATCAAGGTAAGATCTGAAGACAGAAGGAGAATAAGATGGGATCCCTTTCCAGAGCAGGAAACCCACTTGGTAAACTCAATTGGGGGATAAGTCTGCACGTAACAACCTTAAAGGTTGGATGGACTTAATGCTACTTGCAGTCCTTAATCGTGGTTTCCCAGTGCTTCCTCTGGGAGGAAGGGCTGGCTTCTCAGCTGTGGATGCCCTGCGTGATTTCCATAGCAGCCTGTGTTTGTACAGTATTGATGGGAATGGGCTCGTATGAACAGTATCTGGAAGATAAAGGTTGCCCAGCCTGATACAGACCATAAATGCTGTTACAATTTAAAGAAGAAAGAATGATCGTAGGCCTTGAGAGTGGTCACGGAAATGTCTGTGATGGTCATTGGGTGTGAATTGGACCTTTATAGCATTTCATTAGGTGGGATTCATTTCTTTCATTGTCTTTAGGTGCCAAGTACAGTTTTAAGTTTGGAAGATAGAGTAATGAGCAAAACAGACAAGACCCCTGCTCTAATAGACCTTACAGTTGAGGAGTAGGAGGCATACAATAGAAACAGTTGTAAGATTATTCACCATAGTGTTAAATGCAATGAAGACAATTAAACCAATGTTGGAGAGAATGGTGGGGGTTGCTGCTGGTAGTGGAGAGACTTTACTTTGGACAGGAGGGAAACCGTCTCTGAGGTTACACTTGAGGGAAACCTGAGTTGAGAAGAAGCTAGTCATCCACTAGTCTGGAGGAGTTAATGGACAAATCCATAAAGATGAGATGTTGCATTCTGTGGGAGTTTATCCACTGAAGAGCTGCACCCTCTAAGGGGATGGATGGAGCAGAGGCTGAAAAGGTGCAGATTAGTGCCAAATCATGGTGGGTCTTGAATGTCAGAATGAGGCAAGAAGAAGGACTATATGTTTCTATGCATATATCAGGGGGTGAATAGTTAGAAGAGAGAAGGAGACTCAGGATGAGTATATGTCATAGAAGCTTAAGGAATCTTGTGCAGTTGGAGTCTTGAAATTGAGTTCATGTGACCTCTGATGAGGGACACCCCAATAACAGTGTCCCAACCACTTCCTGTTAGAAGTTGAATGTAGTCCTAAGTGAGGCTGTTTCAAACCAGGGGGATACAGAATTGTCCTACAAATGAGACTGTGAAGGCCTTGACAGGTGTAAGCTACAGCCCAGTACTAGGGGCTGTGCTTACTGAGATAAAGTGTTTTCTAAGTTGGTTATAATATCGCGGGTTCCTTTTGTGGAACAGAAAACTAATTGTATTTTTATTAAAGTAAAGGGACGGTCTTTATGTTACAAGATGTTTTTGTGAAAAGGAAACAGAAAAATTAAGAGTTGATTCACTTCAGACTGATAAAAAGAGGTGTGTTAAATCCTCATTTTTGAAATAGCTGTGTCTTATTTACTAAGGGAAAAAATGCCCCAAGTGTTGATGTAATTCTAAATAGAAATGTGTTTAGGCAGTGAAGGGATTCCTGGCAGTGATTGAGAAACACAGAAATGGGGAATTGCACTTGATCGCTTTTGAGGTTGAGTCTGATGTGTGTAGTCTTTTACATCCTATTAAAACTTTGAAAGATAAACTGATACAAGAAGGATTTGCCAAGGCCAGCAACTCTTCCTTTTAAAACCTTGGCTCAGTGTACACATTGAAGGGATGGGGGAGTAAGATAAAAGCATTATAAATATGAGGTTAACTGAATTCAAATAGAAGGTTCTCTCAAGTTATTGCATTCCCTAGAAAATAAATACATTGCACATATGGTTAAGATTGATCAAAAAAGTATTCTGTGTGCCAGTGATTACATTCCCATCTGTGATTAAGATTTTCTGTCTGCATCTGGTTTTCACATTATATTTCTGTAACAAGAATCCTTTATATAGCAGAGTTCACTTTCTGTATTTTCTATTAGCTGCAGCTTGAACTACTGCACGGATCACAGATTTACACATGTGGTTTTCATTACTTCATACCATTGAGAAAAAGTAATATTTGTTTGGGAATGTATGTTTTCCACAATTTCCATGGTAATACAACATGTTGAGCCTTTTTAATAACACTCTTGTAGAACTACAAATTGTTTGAGGCATTCTACTCTTGGTAGAGTTTAGCTTTTAAACTGGTCTCAGTGTATGTTCACTTCATAATGAGATTTTTGCAGATTTGATGGCTGAGGATTGGAACAAAGCAATATTAAAGATAGAGAAATTTCAGTTGCATGTGATATAGACTTTAGTGTGTAAGTATCACAAATAATCTGAATGTGTATTCTTTAGTACTCATTACCATTACTCATTTTATTGTTATTTTATATCAAAAGATCATTTATTGTGTTGGAGGTATCATTATTTTGAAGTGCCCCCTCTTTTTTTTTTAGGTGAATTATCTTATTGACTGTGATATAATGTTTCATATATAAGAATTGTTGAGTAGGAAGAATCCTCAGGGGTAACTTGAGGTTTACATTGTGTATTACCTGAATGTATATCTGTGTGCCATGTTAACATTTAAGAAAAAACATGTACCCTTGAAATACTTTGTAACACTATCTTCCTGCCAACTTTTCTCCATTCACTTCAGAATACTCTGATTAAAACAGACACATGTGAAGTTAAAAAGTGAAACAATATATTCTATACTGGGAGATCAGTTATAATTGAGAGATTTATCTTATAAAAGTTTATCCACATGGTAGTTTTATGTGCCTCAAAACTGAGACCCACTATACCAGTTTTGATAATAAACCCAGACAGTAGTCTGGTGTTTAGCAGTCATGAGAAGGAGGAAAAAGACTTAGACTCTAGGGGATTTGTATGTACTTGGCTTCCCTCATTTGTTTAATGGAGATTGTTCAATATGGCCCACACAGGTAGAATTTACTGTATCAGGCTCTCCAGTGCTTTTTGTTGAAGTTGTTGAGGCACTAAATATCAGAAATCATACCCGAATCTAAGAAAAGTATCCATTTCCTTCTTTTTCCTAATAGCACTTATTTATCTTCTGTTTACAATATACATATATTTAAATGTTGCCATTAAGAATGAGAAACAACTGATTACATGATAGAAGAGTCATTGTGTATAAAGGGCGTTTGCTTTTTTAAAAAATAATAGAATCTGCTTATTTATGTCCATTAGAGCATGTATATTCACCGATTTCAATTTCTAGGGAATAGTTTGGTCTCTTAAAAAATGGCAGTAATAGCCTTAGTAATATTTTGAGACTGCTTTTATAAATCTGTTCTTTTGCATTTATTGAGTTACTGCTTTATGTGCATATGATTGTGCTAGATTATATCTCATAGATTATTAGAACTAAATAGTAATACTTGTTCTATTCAGAGTAGTGGTGGTACTAGTAGTAGTGGGTGAGTAATAAATAGTGGGCGTTTGGGAATGAATGAATGAACGGTAAGCCTGACGGATCTAGCAGGACAAATGAGAATATCTGGATTGCTTTAGGGAAAAATAAAAAGGAGTAGAAGTTGGTTTATTTGGTGAAACGATTCACTAACAATTGTTGTTTTCAAATTGGTTGGTTGCATAAAGATGATTAGTCACTGCTATCAGTTGTTTCGGAATGATGGCAGTGTGTAAATTTCATAACAGTGAAACAATGGGGATACCACATGATTTAACTTGCATGTAAAATTCCAAAAAAATAAAACTAAAAATGCAGTGTCTAAAAGCATTTTCTAAAGAAACTATAACTGACAGATTAATTTTTTAAAAAATAAAACAGGTAAAATCTAATGTGTTCTTTTAAGGTACTGATGTATGTATGTTTTAGACCCAACTTAAGGAAAGAAGAGTAGTATCTAGCTTTGAGTCAGATGATTGGAGGATTTAGAGCCCTGGAGGGAATCAGAAAATGGGAGTTGTTTTGGATTTTTCTAAGATTTAGAAGGGCTTGTATCTGTTTCTTAAACAAAACTGGCCTAGTATTTTAAGTAGATGGGTGTAATACTTGAGACTGGTTGTGATATATGCGTTTTTTTTCCCTTTGTTGTTGTCAATAGAAAAGATTGATCTCTGGGCTGGTGAACATAATATCTGTCCCAGTCAGAAAAGGAGAGAGGAAATTAGCAGAGCGATTGGTGGAGAATGATATCTGTCAAAAGAAACACTTGGAGAGCACTGAGTTTAGTAATAGGTGACTGCCGGAAAAAGGGGAACTTTGAATATTGTCAAGGTAAGGAACAGACAAATATTTTGACTTTGTGATTTACTTACATGCCAAAAATCAATCTTTTGTTTTTTTTTCCTAATAAATTATTCTTGTAAAGATTTTCCTTTATTTTTCTAGTGCCGGTTGATAAAAAAATTTGTATTACATATTTTAAGAAATTGTCTTTGAAATCTTTGGATGTGGGATTGGCTGTGAGATCCTTGTTTGATAGCAAATGATTAAGTACCAATTTTGTTTTTACCCCTCTTCTTGTTGCTGTGCTTCTCGCCACGTTTTGTAATGCATCTGTTATAAGATGTACTTGGAGTTAAAGAGTAAAAACTATGCCATGATTTCTGTGTTTATTGTAACTAGAGATGGTATTTTCTGAAACAGTTTGTTGACTAAAGAGGGAAAAATGCTATTCAATTTATTGTTTCTTCTGTTTGATTTGGATTAAAAAAAAAACTTGTGGGTAAATGTTCTTTTCTAAGCAGAATTTATTTTAATGTGTCCATAGGCACATTAAAAAAAAAAAGTGATATCTAACTTTAGGAAAACTGTAAACAAAATGTAAACCTTTTTCCAGTTGGCAAGTGACTTCTTAAAGTCTGCAACATTTAATAATTAAGGACAGGCCTGTATTATGAATTCCAGAGAGTTGATGCCTCCAGCAGCCAGCTCTGTTTCAGGCTTAGTGGAGTGGAACAGAAGTACAGATGGCTAAAGATAAACCATGCCTAGGAAGGGCTGAGAGGCAATGCAAATGTTCTGTGATACTGGTTGGCACTCCAGTGATTAGGAGGGGGTTTTTGAAGTCCTGTGACTGCCTGCTTGACTATATGGAAAAGAGGGTAGCAAAATATTTACCGTTCATGGCCAGTGTTCTGGAAACACAGATGCCCCCCACCCGCACCCCCAGCACACACATAACATCTACTTTTGCGGTTCCTATGAAGACATACTGGTTTGTTCTTCAAGTTTCCGAGAAGGTATTGGCAAATGAGGGTGTTTTGTTGTTGAAAGTCCAGAGAAAGTGAAATGATTCTCTGTACAATTCTAGGCTCCTTTGAGATAACCTAAGTCATGATTTAATTTCTGTCTGTATTTGTCTTCGTTTCCGCCATCATCCTGTTAGGATGTTCTTCTACCGTAATTAGTGAGAGACATCAATTCAAAAGAGAAGACAAGGAGTTCAGCCTACTGAGTAGCTGAGACATCCATCTCTCACTTCTGCTTCTGTCTTCCTACCAAAGTACTATTGTTACTAAAAATTAATTTTTTGAGAACTCAAATTTTTGTTGATTAGATTTCTTAAGTCCAGAGAGGAGGGAGAGGGTGAGACAAATGGAGAGAGTGGATGGAAACATATACACTAACCTATGTAAATAGAGAGCCAATGGGAATTTGGTCTATGACTCAGGGAGCTCAAACTGGGGCTCTCTAGTAACCTAGAGGGGTGGGAATGGGTGGGTGGTGGGAGGGAGATTCAGGAGGAAAAAAAAAAAGCAACAAGATTTCTCAAGTCCAGTGTAGAAAGGAAGGTGTTAATAGCATAAAGGAAACAAACTGGTAATAATAACAGCAACCCTTGCTTTAGAATTGCTTTCTCTTCATCTTCCATCAGAAGAAAGCACTTTGTTTCACAGAGGATATAATTCTCTGCTTTCTGCCTTATGTATCTGTATGGGGATGCAGTTTAACAGTATGATCAAAATATATAAGGTGCAGATTTCAAATTGGAAAATAAAATTGGATTTTAAAACTTGAGCGTGTATTGCAGGTATGTAGTGTCAGGGTCTTTATCCACCTCCGCACCATTCTAACCATGCTCTCTTCTGGTCACGTGGCATATCTCTGTGACCATTGCAGCATGGAAGATTCACATTTAAAGCAAAAATGCATGACAGAGACATATTTTAAAACAAGTTAATGCATTTTGTTTGTTATAATATGCAAATGCCAAGCCTCAGCATCAGGTATCAAAAACACCCTGCTGTTTCTTCTTTCTTGTGTGTGTGAGTATGCATACTTAAAATGATGTGTGTGTCCACGCACAGTATATATACACATGTATGTACACACACATATATGTGCATATATGTATCTAATTGTGTGTGTTTGCCTATTTGATAACTGTTGGATTTTCTTTATGTTTCATGTGGTATTGAAAAGTTTACTCCTAGTTTTTTCTTTTTTTGTGTGATGGTAGAGGGTGTATATAGATAAATATGGGGTTGAGCCAAGAAGTAGAGAGAAACAGAAATCACGTACTTTAAATTTACAAAAAACGTGGAGTCCATTGGATTCTTGGGGTTGTAATCTGGAAGCAGAAAAAACAAAGAACTAGGAGCTGGTGAACAGTTGGGGCAGTAAGCGGCAGTGGCCTCAGGTGGCGCTAGAGAGTCTGGTCCCTGTGATGAGTTTGAAGCCAGGCGGGGGTCACCAGGAGACAAGCCTGTGCCTTTGGGGAGGCCAGGAGAACAGTGATGCCTTAGGAGCAGTCAGCAGCTTCGGTGGGGGCTCATGTAAAGGCAAAGTGCTGCTGTGTTTCCCCTAGAGTTTTAAAGCATATCCTAAATATGCATTATGTTCAGTTTTCTACAGCTTGTTATTGTGTGTCTTTGTGAGGACTGGGCAGATTTGGGACAGTCAGGAGTGGTATCCAGCCTGAGGAGCTTGCTCTTATAAGCTGTTAAGGAAGGGCTCCAGTATTTGTCATATAAAAAAATTAACTGGTCATCTAAAAGATGCACGGGCATTAGAATGGAAGCAGTTAGGACACAGGAAACTTGTTGCCAAGTGTTTGTATTTATGCTCGAATCATGGGATGGGATATTTATTAGTACCACTTTTAAGATACTGTATGCGTTTCAAAAGCCACACTTGTGTTTTTAAAAATAAAAACGTTTAATGTAGATGGTGCTGTGTACCTTCAGATATTTGTATCTTTATTAGGAAAAGAAGAGAGTTATTTTCTTAAGCAAAATTGCTGAGGTTTGAGAGCATTTGCATTTATTTCTAGTTTTTCTTGGTCATGTTTGAGAGGTCTGATAGCATTAATGGGCTTTACCCCACATGGAGCTTTGAGCTTATTGTAGCACTACACACTGATCCCAGGTCAGTGTGATGCGTGAAATCCATTTATTTGAATCTCTTTGCCGCTATAGGAATTTGGCAGCGTGCCAGTTGTTTTCATTGAATGTTCTTTGTGTTGAACACAGACAAGCAGGCATGCTTTTGTATTCATCTCTCTTTTGGTCTCTGTCTCTTTCAGCCAATATTTTACTCTATGGATTCTGAGATGAAGAAAGAATATATTATTTATATGATTCTAATCATTACTTAATGTGTGTGTTCTGCTTTCTTATCTTTTAAGGGATTTGTTTTTAACATTCCTGAGTTTTCCTAGTGACTTTCTTTGTAGAGAAGAAACATTTTAGAGTTTTTTAAAAAATTAAGATTTTGGATGAGACATAATAAACCAGACCATAGGTGGTATTTGCTTACCATAATGCTCGTTATCAAAACGGAAAAGAACAGTATTCATTACACCATCCAACCAGTGTTTCATTTGTGAACTGGGTTATCAAAATCACTGACTTCTTGGGGAGCTTTCTGAGGGTAAAGATTCATACTTTAATCAGGTGCAAGCGAAGACACATGATTAGCGGGGTAGTATTCTTTTTGAATAACACATCTTGCTGAAGATGCCCCCGTTTTTACCTAGATTTGGCTTAGATGAATCTTGACGAAGTTCCTGCCATGAGGGCATTTTTTTTTTCTTTTTAAAATTTGGAGGGTCCTGGCAGGGAACAGCACAAAGGTTTCTGCAGCACACAGGGGCTCCGAGCCTGGTGTGGCTGTTTTTGTGGAGAGGATGTGTTTCTGGGTCAGCTTTAGGAAGAGGTGCAGAATGAAACGGACAGGGAGGAGGAGAGAGCTGCTGTGTTGATGCTCCGGGCGGTTCTCGCGGAAGTCCGTCTGCAGACCCGGGGCGCCGGGGAGCCTCGGGGTCAGGCCCGCCCCCAGCACCCCGCTTCCTCGTTTAATTACCTGAAGAGCCAAACAGCCCGCCGGCGGGTGTGTGAACGCCCGGTATCTCCGCGGCCGCCTGGCGCTCCGACATCCTGAGCGTCCAGCCCTGTCTGTCCGCCAGCGTCAGGCTGGCTCCCGCCCCGGTTCCTTTGCTTTCTGGAGGCATTGTGTGGAAGAGGGTTTGGTCAGGAATTGGAGGTTCCTGCCAGTGCTGTGTCCCTCCTCTCTCTCTCTCTCTTTCTGGACCAAGCTGACAGACGTGCTGATTTTGTTGTTGTTGTTGTTGTTTTTAATGAGTTTAAAGATCTGTCTTTTTCATTTTACATTCTGGCCTCGCCATGAAACACATATCTCTGTCAGCAGCCACAGACGTTAACCAGTGCAGGACTGGTCTCAGTTAATGGGTTCTTATTTTCCCAATTCTTGTTCTTTACTGTCCTTCCCATGTTGCCTTTTTGGGTCAGATTCACTGGTAGTTTGGTATGAAACTAGTAATTCAGAGGTTATTTTTACGAGGCCGTTTTGGAATCTTCATCTGTCCATGAGAACAGAATAGTCCATTTTTTAAACAAAGATGACAGAACAGTGAAGATTGGTTTTTTTCCTTTTCCATGCAGTTTACATATGGGGACTTGCACATTTGCTGTGGGAAGGGCCACACCCTTTGATGTAGCTGGGGATGGTAAGAAATACTAGGTGGACAGAAACGTGTGGCCTATTTGAGAGTCGTATAGGGTGAAGACTCTGAGGAATGCTTGGAGATGGAACCATTTGGGAGATCCCCAGAGTGTAACAAGATGTTATCTTTCCATGAGGAAATCCAGCAGGTTCTTTATCCACAATGTGGCCTGATGAAATGGGTGTGCTGTTGGAGGGGGGTGGGGCAAGGTGGTGGTGGTGGGGTTTCCTGCAAAGGGAGGGGAAAGTGTGAATACATGTGCAGTGATTTGCTTTTTCCAACTACTTCACTAGGATTCTGTCATGCAAACTTAAGGGCATTTACCCTTCAGATGCACATACGTGCATCCCATTAATGTTAATAGGAGTTGCAGCAGGTAAAGAGAGCTGTATGTACCTTTGTGTTGTGCAGGAGCCCAGCTTCAGGAAATTGATTCCATTCTTTGCAAAGAATAAAGACACTGGGACTTTGCAGAGGAGAGTTTCGTAGGAACGATTTTCAAATCTTATTTTTCATATTATATTTATGGAAGCAATGTCAATATTTTATGTGTTTGTCTACCACTCCAGCAAAAAGTATATAATCATTTAAATAATTGGATTAGCCTGGTGCGTCTTGTGATGGAGCTGGCATCACCATGATCTATTATGCACTAGCATAAGTAGCTCTGCCATAAGTGTTATGTGTATCCTCAGGCATTGCATGTTTATTTATGTATCAGCCTGCTGCATTTCTTTCAGAGTCTTTCTCTTTCAACATCAGTATAAACATGAGAAAAGAAAACATGTAAATATAATTTAAGCCGCAGTCAACATTCCTGACTGGTGTCCTCCTCCACTGACAAACTTTAGGTTCCCTCTTTCAGGCTTCAGCTTTCTGGAAGTTCTATCTACCTAGAGCTTTCTTATTATGCGAGTAACGTTACTGCCAGTTACAGTATTAGGCCTTAGCAGCAGGGAGTGTATAACGTGAGAAAAACCTGGAGGACTTTGAAAAGTGTCTGGGGAAGAGTTGTGGCTTGCAGGTGGTGGCACCAGGAATTAAAGAGCAAGGTAGTAAGAAAGTGGCGTTGGTGCCTCGTGCTGAGTGTGCCCAGTAAATGTGGAGTGAAAACAGCAAGAAAAAAAGCAGATCCTTGAGAAAAGAGACTGGGAGGAAGTGAATTACTCCAGAAAGGAGAAGGGAAATGCCAAAATTTATTAGTAACCGTGGGCATGTGTTAATTTATCATCAGGAATCAAAATAGGACATTTTGGTATAACAGATAAAAAAAAAGCCACAGTATTCCAAAATTTTAGTAGTCTGGTGCCTGCAATTAAGAGTAATTTTAGTAAAAGTCAGAAGTGAAATTTCCATACAGAGTAAGAATTATTCGGTTGAGTTTTATAGGTTTTAACTACTGTTCGGTGTATTTCAGAATGTACAGAATTACGTTCTATTCTGCTGCTTGGTCTTGTGAAGCAGGAGGAGAAGGGGGTTCATGACCGCGAAACCCAGTAGGGTCAGAATGAAACAGTAATTTAAAAATTTATATTGTTATAAAAGCATATACACTGTGCTGGGTATTATTTGAACAAATAAAGCCGTTTTGGAATGAAAACTTTAATGGAATCAGTGGTAGTTAAACATCTTTTTTTGTGTAAGTTTGAATTTGTTTATAAAGGTGACAAATTAATATGTACGGATAGATTTTACTAATTTTCAATGTGGAGAGAGAGAAATGGAGAGTTTGTTAGAGAGAAAAGTCCTGTGGCAGGGGGCTGGGGGGAGGGTGGAATATGATGAAAAGATTCTGGGATTTTTTTTTTTTATTATTATTGCTGTGTATTTGCTCCACCTGGTGGATTTTGTTGAAAGTGTTTTAATCCCTCTTAATGAGAAGACTACCCTGCACACAATTTATAGTAAGACGAATCTTTTGTTTTATTTTTGTTGCTGTGAAAAATAGTTTAATTGCTACCAAGGTCAAAAACATTTCTATCTTTTGTTCAGCACTTTCATTGTATTGAAAGTAATATTTATTGTTTATTCTGGTTCAAAAATGTAATACATGCTCGCTTTAGAAGATTTGGAAAATAGAGAAAAATTAAAAGAGGCACATAAACGTGATTTATAGTTTCATCACCCAGAACCATTGCATTATTTTGAGAATAGATGTCTTCAGAAGAGGACCACTTTGCATTTACATTTAGTTAAAGATGTGTGGGATGTTAAACACTTACTTTGCCAAAGTGTGATTAATGATGATGATTATATTATTTTTGGACAAATGCTGCCTTTCGAATTCCTAAACTTTAAAAAAAGTGATAAGTGTTTTGTAGGAATTGCATTTGCTGAGCTACATGTCTGCTGAAAACAAAGGTCGTAGAGATCAAGGTACCTTGTGCATTCGCAGGGCTGTCCATAGGGGTGATGGGTTCTGTGGTCTGTTTGGCTTACACAGATTGCTTTCTTTCGAAAACTTAAGGATTCAGTTGTGCTTTGATCATCTTACTGTTTTCCTTAGGTTATTCTTTTTTTCTTCTTTGGACTCCAAAAGCTCTGTAACAGAAGGTGAAGTTTTGAAAACAGTGTCTCCATATGCAAGGGATTTGGAGACCTTTTTATTGTCTTTAAAATTGTCATTCATAGTCCTCATTAGCATTTATTGTTGCAAGCGTACAAGCAGAAAATGTGAAATTGGTATGTCATGAATAGCCCCACAGAGCTCTGGAGCCCTCCGATTTTGCCTGCAGTGTGGTGTGGGCTGGGCTTCCAGGGAAAGCTGTCCAGATGGCTGCCTGCACAGAGCAGAGCTGCAGGTTTTTGTCTCTGCTGCTGGGAGGAGGGAAAGTTCATTGGAGCATACGCCATCACCCTTGCTTTTAACAAAACTAACTAGCCATTAGTCAGGATGGGGAGCTGGTGACATTGCAACAAAGGTTTTCCATATAGTGTTATAGTCCTTGTCAAATGGTAAGGGATGGGTATAGTTTGAGTGTCTTTTATATTATTTGAGTGATTTTTGTAGGGAAGAGACATACAAGGAAACTAAATGGCAACTTATTGGCAGATTTTACATGTAAGTAGAGTGTGATTGTTTTTATAGGAAAATGCTTTTGTGTGAGGAGGCAGAGTTGATACAGCTAATACACAGCCTTGCGGCTTACTAAGGAAGTGTTTTACTTTAAAGTTTTAAAAATAATTTAACCCTTTGCTGGTGCCTGTGGATTAATCTGCACTTAATGATGCTGGGTTTGGAGCTTGCATTTAAATAATGCAACATGCAGACAATGCAAGTGTTAAAGCTTTTATCATTTCAGAATTATTTTGATAGTAGATATTGAAAATCAAAACTTGTTGGTGAAAAAGAACTTCAGTACATTGCAATATTTTAAAGACTCAGCAGTGTTAGAAACAGTTCACAGTAATTATGAATATAGATTTTATTTACTTGTGGCATGTGATATTTTATCTTAAACAGATTTCATTTTACCGAAATACACATACATGGTCCCTACATACTTAAATGTACTGATACATGTCTTTTCATTCATATGTAGAGGATATTATATTTCACCCAGAGTTGAGAATCAAAAATAGTGCCTAAAAAATTGTTGGAATGTTATACTAACATTGTATTCTCTATACATTGAAGATGGTAAAAAAAAAAAAAAAAGAAAGAAATTAGACATTGCAGCTTATCAGCTTAGGTCATCGCTATTGTTTAAAAGTATGTTATGATTGGAATCTTCAAATCACAGTTGAGAGCACATTAACTCACTCTAACTGATTGGAGATATAGAAATCAAAGGGTCCTGAGTCCTCTGGTTTAACATGTCACAGGTGAAGGCAAGGGGTCATGACTTCTAGCTCTTGACCTGCCACTTGCCCTGGTAGAGTTGGATTTCTTGACAGACCATACAGCATGTTCTCCATGAGACACTGTTTCGTATGGTACTTTGTCATCTAGTTGCAAAAGATCCAAGCAGTGAAGCTTTGCTGCTGCTGTGATATCTGGCATAATCACCTATTAAGACAAGCTTCCTCTATCCAGCATGTTTTCTTTTACTTGATTCCACCTTATTGCCCCACTTAGGCCCTCTTGGACAGCCCCAAATAACCCTTTGACCCCGTGATGTTTATATAACCTTCAAATTCTCAAGCTGGCCATCATGTCTCCTGTTGCTTTCTGTGATTTAGCAAAGTTCTTGCGAGCCCTTCTTTGGGCTGACTGAGGGGAGATACAGGTGTTTGCCAGTCCTTTCCCCCAAAGGAAGTATCTGAGGGAAATAGTGTGAATGTGTCTGGTTGTTTACAGCCAATATGTATATTAAGGAGTTTAAAAGTGGCAGATTTCCTCTTACCTTTATAAAACACTTCACTGAACTTTTTAACTTAATTTTTTTTTTCTATCCCACTCATCTCTTTCTGGTTGGCTGCATCTGACGTTGTAACCTAACTATATAAACATAAAACCGTTTGTTTTCCTTACAGACAACGTATTATTGGATTTATCTTTGTCAGGAGACAACCTATTAGGGCCTTTATTTAATACAGTTTCAGATGTCTTTCAGTGGCAGAAACAAATTAATGTACATTTTTATTAGGTGTTGTATCTATTTAATTGACTGTCAAAGTGATGAGAAGTTAGGAAATCATCCAAAAGAGAGGTCCATCTTAGCCCAACAGCTCACACATTAGGTAGGTTTGCCCTGTCAGTGGGATGCCTTTAGAAAACACTAATAGCTTCCAGCTGGGTGGAAAATCAAAACCTTTGGGGTCTGACAAAACTAGCAGATTTGAATTTGAAAGCAGAGCTAATGCCTCCATTTTATTTTTTACCACTCGCCCATAAAACATTATTTTCCAATATGTCAGCCTCATTTGGTGGCCAGTGGTCTGAAATTGAAAGTGGAACAAGCAAGCGGAGAGATCTGGACATTAGTGAGTCCGCCCTTTCAAGCTGGTGTGCCACTTTGTGGACGGGTCTCCCTAAGAGCAGGGGGGTCTTAATGACCATTCATCAATGCTCGTTGTCTGATCACTGAGTGCCTTCCCATTCAGTTTATCAAGTCTTGCACATAAAAAGTCAGAATCAGCCTTCTTCAGCTTTGTTAAAGGCAACTAGGAGTAAAATGCTCCATTTGAACCCATTTTGCCCTCGTTTTTTCACTTTGTTAATGCAGCCCTGCTTAAATGAGTGCTTTTATTGGGTCAGTTAGAATATCTGAAACTATTAATTCTCTTGTATTGAATAGCTGGTGGCAGACCAGAGCAGATGGGGTAGGAAGGTATTTGGGTGGGTGTATTGCTTTCAATTAGGATCAATGAGATTTCAGCTCCTTTGAATTAACTCACTTAATACCCACTGTGTGAAGTCACAGTGTATCACAACAGCTTGCTCGAAGCAAGTGGAAAGTTGAGAAGACCTGTGGAAAAGCTTTAACTCAAACTCTCCCTTCCCCAGTGTAGAGAGCTTTCATTACCTGCAGACAGTGTCAGAAGATTCTTAGTCCCTGTTGGTAAGTTAGGTTTGAACTAAGGAGAAGTCTCTAAGATAGGGATGGTCTGTTTTGGAAACAAGTGAGAAACACCTTAGAGTAATAAAATGCCGTAACGTCTTTCTAATGAGCTAAATATATTGTCAAAAATTTATGTATTATTTTGGGAGCTAGGCATTCAGTTGTTGACTAAAGTTACTGATTTGGAAGGTGATTTTCTTAGATGGCCCTCTTTAAAATAATTGCCCTGAAAATGCTGTGTTCTTAATTAAAAGACATGCATTAACTAACATGGCTCTTCTAAGGATGATACTTAGCAGTGACGTCTTTTGTTTTGAATATATTTTAATTTTTAAAAATGTGTTTCCTAGTGGCAATTCAAGACAGTGTTTTGCATCAGAGAAAACTTATATAATAGATATTCTTTTTTCCCCACTCACGTATATAAATGGATTCATTATGTTATTGATTATCTATTTTTGTTTTACAATTTGGATTCTAGAGATCTTGGCTCCTTGTACTCTTTCTTTTTTTTTTAATTAAAGGGAAAATTATTTCTGTTTAAGTAAGTGTATAGAACTGTATATCCAGGCTTCCCTGTCCAGGGAGGACTGCCAAGTGAGTTTGGTGCTTTGCTTGCCTCCATGGATTAAAGGATAAGAGGAGGAAACTGGTTCCTGGAGAAAATGCTGAACTAGCCTCAGGTGCAGGCACACTCTGTGAGGCCTGTTCTGCAATCAGACTTCTAGGTGAGAATCTCCAGGGATCCAGGTTTTGTTGATGTGGATCAATTTAAAGTGGCAATTACTGTAGTCAGATAACAGCTTAAAAAGCTTTTTTTACACATAGAAAAGATACATAATCACACGGCATATGGAAGTTCAATTTTCTGAGCTGTGGTATAGGGACTTGCAGTGTACTGATATTAAGACCCAGTTTTTAAACCGGATATCATCCAGTTTTCTTCAAGTGTATTGCATTTCTGTCCTGTGATTTTCTGTTTTAGAAGTGATTCACCATGCATATTGATGAAAGTTGGGTTTCCCCACTGTGAAAATGTTCTCTTTCTAACTTAGGTATGGTATTAAAAACAAAAAATCAGTGCCATGTAGCATTGAGTGGCTTTAAAAAAATACTCTCTTTAAGAATGAAAACCTACAGATTTAGAATGCTGGATTTCATAAAGGTCCTTACAGCAGGAGTTAATTGATTATCACACTCATGCCTGCTATAAAGCTTTCTGTCATAAGAATGTTTGAGATCAGTGCGTAACTGTTCTGAAATCCATTACACAGAACCTCATTACAAGTGACATCTAACTAAGATGAACAAAAAGATTGGCCTCATAAATAGAGTGCAATATACTATTAGTGACAGAATGGAGTAATCATTATGAATTGTAGTCTTTTTACAAGTTGTCTCTTGACAGTGATGGATTTTTGAGGGGTTCACTCGATGAAACGGCACTTCTTATTGGGGGGCTGTAGAAGTTCTTATTGATTGGCACTGTTTAGCAAAGATGATCTATTTTTAGTTTGTGCAGGGTATGTGTGTGCGTGCTTTGAAACAGGTTGTGTGCATTCTTGGCTAGAGGTATAGGAAGAGGGAGGAGGCAGAAGTCAAGAGTCACTGCCTCTGATTTCAGATGGGTTTGTTTTTATGCTTTCTTTGAGGCAGCAAGTAGGGGGAAAATCAATCTGATAAGGGCCAGAAGCATATGGAAAGGGTAGAATAGGCACAGGACGAGCGGAAGACTGTGAAGGCAGGGCAAGAGTTAAGGGGGATGCTCCTGGCTGTCTATTCATTGAGCTTGCGGGCTGGTCAGAGGCTCCTGAGTGGAGTTGTTTCTGTTTATACTGGATTGAACAGCCACTGGAAAGGTAAAGCCTGAGGGCTGTGTCTCATCATGTGCCGTGTTGTTAAAACAAACACACAGAAACCTAGGAAAGATGTGCCAGTGTTAAATGGAGGAAGAGTTTTAGAAGTGAACAGTATTTTCCTTCTGCCTGGCATTTTTGTGTGTGCAGAAAAGGCACGCAAGGCAGGCAGGCATATGTTTCTCCTATGAGGCAAGGATGTTTTACAAAGGACTAAAGAGGGACTGCTGAGAGGAAAATAGCTGGCTTTAGATAAAGCACTCTAACAAAGGCTCGTAGTTTTATACATCATGGTGTCCATTAAAGCTTAATAGGGAAGAGTCCATTGAACCTGGCTGGGTATGTGTTATTCATGGGAGGGATAAACATTTAAGAGCGTGCAAAAAAATCAGAAAGCAGGAGGACATGATTGTTCAGCTTTTGAAAAGGCTTTACAGTGAAGATTTTGTTTTCATCTCCTATGGATCTCTATGCAAGGTAGAGGAGAGTAAGCTAAGCATGTTTGGAGCATATCAACACAGGGATCCCAGGGAGTTAAAAGCACGCTAGTAAAATAAAAGTGGTCTGCTTCTGCTTCTCCAAAGTGTTCTATTTTACACACACTACTGAGAAGCTGACAAAGGGAATGATTCTGATACTTTTGTTCCATCTGATAAACTGGCACAGTCTACAGGGTCTTGGAACAGGTTTTTTATGCTGCTTTGGATTTCCAGTTCAATAAACAAGCTTCGAGGTCCCTGCCTCCGTTTTTTTTGTTTGTTTGTTTGTTTGTTGTTTTTTGTTTGTTTTTTAATGAAGTGCCCAATGATGGGGGTTATTAACCTGTGATCCTGTAAGGGATAGCTCCCCTTGTGAGTCGTGGGAGGTGTTGGGGGTGGGGGGGGGGACAGGTCGCCTTTCTCTTCTTTCCGGCAAGATAAGGGTTAACTTGCAAGGGGCTGGGGGTGGGGGGTGGTGGTGGTGGGGAATGAATTATTCAGCATTTAGTTTATCATTCTGCATTTTTAGTTTCCTGTTCTTGGGTGCTCTGGAAGTTGCGGAGAGAGGGCCAGGGGGTAAGGGGAGGCCGGGGTGGCCCACACGTCCCTGTCATTGTTCTGCCTGGAGAGACGGGGCTGGGTTCAAGGCCACATGTGCTCCTGTCATCATCCACATTTCTGCTCCAAGTGCAATCCGGAGTGTCAGCTCTCCATCTGTCCCCGCCTGGCAGGCGCACGCGCCCAGCACCCCGCCTCGGGCTCCGGCGCCCCAGCCCCCCTGCCGGCCCCCCTCGCTCTGCCGGCCCCCCGATTCCGGGACGGGAGGCATGAGCCCGGCGCGCGCTTCCTCTTAGGAGAGAGAGCCACTCTCGGATGAGGACGCTGCATTCAGGAATGCCCGGTGAGTGAGCCCCGCTCGCTTTCTCTCTGTGGTTTGTCAAAAGAAGCAGGCTTACCTTTCATTACTGCTCGGAAAAGAACCTTCTGCCCACAGCGGGCTGTATCTTAAGGTGGGCAGGCAGAGGCTGAGGCAGTGACCGAGGTGGATGGTGGCATTAAAAAAGAGCCATCAGAATCTAGGTCCAGGGCTCCAAGGGGTGGAAGCCTCGCCTTTATGTGGGAGGTGTGTTTTCAAGACTGAGGGCAAGTCCAGCCACGTTATCTGTTGGCCAGAGCACTTCACTCGAGGGATTTAGCTTCAAGTAAGAAGGATGCTTTCTGCTGTGGATTTCGCGACTGTCATCTGTACCTTGTATCCTGGACATTTCATCTGTGGTGGGAGCGTGCAGATTATGATGGAACCCTGGGATAAGGTCTCTTTCGAAAACTGTTTATGTCAGAGAAAGTGAAGGGAGCTTTAGGGACTACCGATTATTTCAGTCTTGTCCTAAATTACAGCGCTGAGATGTCATCAGGCAAATAATTGAAATCGGTTAATTAAAAATAGAAAGTCTGCTGAATTACTGACGCTGTTGTGGTCCTGGAAATTTAATGTATGTTAATTTCCTCTGAAAAATATTATTTTTGGAGCCCAGAGTGTTTCTGTGATCGTTGCCAGTGAAGGCTCTGCTTGAGAACAGAGAAGCTTGGTAGAAGCCTGTCGGGGCAAGGGCGTTTCTGTTATTCTCAGGAACGATCTGGACTGCCCTTTGCCTACTTTGAGTAGCAGATCTCAGATTAAAAAGACAAGGCAGAGAGAGATCCTCCAGCTGGCTGATTTGTGTGGGTTTTTTGGGCAGGACCGACAGAAGAGGCTGTGCTTGGTCACAGGGTTTGTACACCTCGCAGATGGTGTTTTGAAACAGTATCTGCCAGTTTTCTGCAACCACAGTTGTGTGTAGGTATTGCCAGTTGTTTGAAGAATGTTTTTCCCTTTAGGATGTGTCTTGTAACTCCTCATCAGCGACGATGCATTTGTGACCAAACTGCACCTTTTCATTAGTTCTGTGGACGAGGGATGTGTGCAGCTGAAATATGGGAAAAATCAATTTTAAAAAAGACAATGACTGAGGTCTCTGAAAGGTCATTTTAACTCTTTCAGCACTCATCTTGATTTATATACACCAAGCAGCTGAAGATGTCATGTGCATGGAGTATGTGATATGGAAGCTGTGTGAAAAAGTGCTTGTGTTTTTTTATTCAGCCTGAGTACTGTATAGTTTCATCTGATTTTTATGTCATCAGTCAAATCTAACTTGTTTTTATGCTTTTAATAAATATGTGTTAAATGATCTGATCTGTCAGCATTTTGTAGAGTCTGTATTTTGTTTTGGTAAAACAGAACCGCATAATAACCCAAAGCCATTTGTGAACGATGACAAGTGAAAGAGATTAGGTAGGACCCTTGCTATCCCATATTAATTACATTATTTTAAAGTATTCTTTGAAACATCCTTATTTAAAATGCATTGAACCATATTTAAGGTTTTAGAATCATTGATAAGTGTGTTTTAGTCGTTAATATCTGACTAGTTCTGAAGCAGTAACCTGAAGTGTAGGCAGTGGTTCTCACTCTCTCTTGCTCATCAACTGTGTTAGAAAACCTTGTACTTGGATGCGGAGAACATATTAACAGCTGTGACTACGAGCTTGTGCCAGAATGGTGATACTTGAGCAGTTCTGACACTTGGTTATTTTTGACACCCATCTGTATTTTTTAACCACTACTATCAGACGGATTACCTCTTAATAATGTTTTTAGCATATTTTTGTCCATATATATGTACTTACATTAATGGGCATTCTTACCATCTGGGACAGATTTTTTACTTTTAAGTAAGACAATACCTGTACAAGATTAAAAGGACATATTTCTGGTAATCTGGTATTGTCACTGTTCTAAATATATATTGACATTTATCATCCTCATCACTGTTACCTTTCCTCCATAGGTCAGGTGTCAGAATTGGCTCCTGGTTGTCCAAACTTGGTGGAACAATTCTCAGACCTAGGACCTTTTTCATAAAAATGGGGGGATCCCTGGAAATAGATGTGCACAAACTGAATTTATTCAAAGATATACCAGTCTGTGGGGATAGGTAGGTAAAGTCTTAGTTTCAGGGCTTTTATAACTTTGTCCGTTTTTAAAAAAAAAAGAAAACAATGCACTTTGGCTATTGATAGCATGCTATTTCAAAAGGAACCAGGAAAAGTCGAAGAGAAGGCCATACGTGCTTTTAAAGAAATAGATGATACTATTTTTATGATTTAACTCAATATAAGGAAATATCATTTTACTGCCTGTCGCTTACTAACAACTAGATCCTTGTGTTTAAGGGAAGAAAAATGTTTGCTTATGAGAAGGCTAGGAGACTCTGGGAATTACAGTATTTCAGGAGGAGATGGCTCTGAGCTTTCTGAAACATTTATATTTTTATCAATCTTGGTATAATATTATCAAAGAACATATGTTGACCTACAAAATACTTTCAGGACTGTTGCCTTAAAAGGACAATAAGTGAGCACAGTCTGTGTAGCCCAGAAATAGAGCTGTTCTTTCAGAAGATGGCTAGCATTAGGTCAGACCACCCTTTCTCAATGTTCTCAATGGTCCTGCTCTCCAGATGTGACTGGAACTTTTTTTAAGTTCAAGTTTCCAAAAAAAAAAAAAAAAAGGTTTGTTTTCAAAATCTGGTTTTACTTAAGACAGCTCCATCCTGGAGTGCATTTCATAAATTGCCCACATATTTTTCTTAGCAGAGAACTTAACTGGCTGTAATTTTTAACACATGGCCACATCATGTGATATTTTCAAAACACTTACACATAGCTTTAAGAAGGTCCCTGCAGAAATGATCCATCCTCTCACAGCCGGCCCTTTTTTTTTTTTTTTAAACAGCATATCTGCATTTTCCATTTAGGAGAGCTATATATTATTAGCTTACATTTTTGGGTAGTAAAACAGTACATTGCTGATTGTAAAACATGGACTTTATTATCTGCTGAAAATTGATTTGGCATTTATAGCCACTGTGTACTAGACTGTTTTTCTGTTTTTAACATCAATGCTTGCAAGCGATGATTTGTGTAAGAAACAGAAGTGAAATTGCCATGGACAGACAACTGCTAGTGTCCCTAGTCAGTGAACTTGTGGATAATGCACCTGGTTATTATTATTTTTTAATAGAGGCATCTAAATGCTGTTGCACTAGAACAAGAAACACAGCAGTCCACGCTCTGTCACTCTGTTTTGCCTTGCGAGTTGATTTGCCATTGTTTTAGGCTAACTCTTTGCTGTAGTGCACAAGCCTCCTGCTAGCTATTAAAGACAGCTATATCAGCAGCAGATATCCAATTATAAATGTAGATTGTGCAGACATTACTTTTTCGTCGCAAGCATCTAGAAGTTGCAGCTTCTTTTCAAACCCTGGCACCAGTTCCCTTTTCCTTTTTAAATTATTTTCTGTTAATATTTCTGAGTATTTGACCTTTTACTTCTATGTATTTTAAAATAATATTTGGAAATTTTTACAAGGCATCTTCCTGCACAGCTAATAATAGTCTATTGAAAAAAAAGATAATATTTTTTAGAATAAACATTTGCTTAGTAGGCATTATATCATCCAGAAATGTTTATTAACTGTTTCATCACTACACTGATATTTGAGGTTTGCACAGGAGATGCTGTAAAAACCATATTCTGAACAGACTTTGGAATCATCAAAGGAACAAAATACATTTTAGAGCCGGAAGATTGATCTTGAAAGTACCTTCAGTTTTCAGGTGTTGAAGCTGAGGCTCAGGTGCTTTTGTAAAGAAAGTGGATTCTCGCAGTTCCCTCTTTGTACCATGCTGCTTCTGAATCGCACGTGCGTGTTCAGTCACATTGGCATCTTGGTGTCGGTCTTCCTCTGTTGGCTTTTCCGTTCTGCCCTGATTGCACTTACCATGTGCTTTCTCCCCGTCTACTCCAGGGCTTCAGGTCCATGTGGGGGGGAACTCTGCAACAGTAATCACTTGACCTCTGGCAAAGATGTGCCATCAAATGTATCTTATAGTTGTTTGGAAGTTAGAGAGCCTCAATACGGTTGATTATTGAGCACTGAGCAGATCGAATGATCTTCTTAGTAAGGTTGTGACGACTGAGGGCATTCAGGTAGTAGACTTTGGTGGGTTGCTGAAAAATGTACCAGGGGCCAAATAACTATGGTTCAGTCTCTCCCCATGCCATGCCTTCAAGGAGTTTTGAGTTCTTATGCTCCAGGCAGAGAAGTAAACAGTAGTTGTGATATGGAATAGCAAGAGCCTAGAGACAGGTACAGGAGCCCAGAGGCAGGTAGTACCTGATGGGATTAGGACCCAAGCACAGAGGGGGAAAGACATGTGGACCATGGGCTTATGGGCCTTGACTGTCTCCTGCTTCTCCAGATTGGATCTCTGTTAATGTTACTTAAATTTTAGTTTGCTGTTCTTATACTGAGGACAGGGTACTGATTTTTGTTTACTAAGCTTTAATATCTGTGTGTGACAGTGGGTACGGCATTGCTCGAAAGCAGTTTCTTTGTGTACAATTGTGGTTCTTGGGTGGCTGACAGTATCTCGTGGAATACATCATTAACTTAAATGACTCATAACTTGAGAACAATAGGATTTCACACCTGACCAAGAAGCAGGTTTATCTGGCTGGCTTTCTCAAACAGCTGTTTGCATTAATTAATATTAATGTAAATGTACTTTCTGAGAATGTCTAGCTTAATTATGTTTTTCAACCCATAGAGTTCCAATCAAAGGAAACAGGAAATCCTCTTAATCTCAGAGGGAGTGTATAACTGCCATCTCTGAACAGAGTAAATCTCTGATAGTACAGTAAGCCTTTTACTGAAAGCCTGTACATGCCGGGCCCCGAGGCTAGGCACCTTGTATACTTACTAATTCTCACAGTTCTGCAAAGGGTTTCTGTGACCATGACGTCTATTAATATTGGAAACCCGAAGAGCAGGTAAATTAAGCATTTTCCCCGAGGACACATAGATGTCATTAAATGGCAGAGAAGGGATTCTCTCTGGTCTGTCAGCTGATTTTTTATTCCTTTTTTAAAACTTTTCTTTGTTTGTTTATTTTCGGCTGTGCTAGGTCAGCCTTGCTGCACGCTTGCAGTTAACGGTGTGCGGCCTTCTCGTGGAGGTGGCGTCTTGTGTTGCAGAGTATGGCCTCTAGGGCTTGCAGGCTTCAGAAGTTGTGGCCCATGGACTCAGCAGTTGTGACTTGCAGGCTCTCGGGCTTAGTTACCTCGTGGCATGTGAAATCTTCCTGGACCAGAAATTGAACGCATATCCCTTGCATTGGCAGGCGGGTTTTTCATCATTGGAACACCAGGGAAGTCCTTGTTTTCTTTTTTTTTTAAAGGAAGGGTGAGTGTGATGTGTTTGGTGAGAGGATGTTTTGTAATGGAAGCTAGATGGAAATGTTTGAAGAGGAATGTTTGAATTTGGAGTAGAGTAGCAGAGAAGGTGGAGTTCTCGGTGCTGGAAACTAAAAATGGAAAAGCATTAGCCTCAGTTGTCAAGAGTGATCTTGGGTAAAACAGGTTAGGAGAGTAGTTATTTCTCTGTGTATTTCTAAGCTTGAGAGAATGCAATGGGGAGTAATAGGAGCCAGGGTACTAATGTCCTTATTTTGAAAAGTCTAATAGAAATTCTAAATTTACTCCCTGATGAAGCCGTGTAGGTTAACTAAGATATCACCTTTCTAGGCTTTTAACATGAGGTAATTCTGGCTATGTTTTGTTGATCAGAACCTCAGATGGAGTATTTTCTGTGTTTTGGATGATAGTAGGAAAATGGAAATCAAATGATGTGTTTAACACATGGGCAAACAAAATTGTTGAATATTATGTGGTTAAAATTTGTCGTGAAAGTCGCTCAGTTGTGTCTGACTCTTTGCCGCCCCATGGACTGTATAGTCCATGGAATTCTCCAAGCTAGAATACTGGAGTGGGTAGCTTTTCCGTTCTCCAGGGGATCTTCCCAACCCAGGGATCGAACTCAGGTCTCCCACCCTGCAGGCAGACTCTTTACCAGCTGAGCCACAAGGGAAAAATATCTGATCTCTTGGTCATGAGGCTGCTGGGTACCCATGTTCTGCCCCAGGACGTTCTAGGCAGGCAGACTGTTAGCAGAAAATGAGCACATTGTAGGAAAGCATATTAACTTTTTTCACCATGCCCCCCTCTCCTTCTAAAAAAAAAAAAAAACCAGTTGATTTAAAAATTGTGGGCGGTTTTCCCTAGAAGATTTTACTTCTGTTTTCCACATTTCTCTTTTAAGGGCTAAGTGATAAGTGCAGTCTGTAAAAAGTCTCACTTTATTAGAGGGATTCTTTTAATTCTGTGTGGTTTATTAACATCATACCGTGTACTTTGATGCTCACGCAAGAAAGTAAATTTGAAAGTACCGATGAGAACATGATGCTGTAAAGAGTTTGGCCTTAAGAGCTATGTAATTAGATAGGCAGAAATGCTCTTTAGGAAGAAGGGATGTTAGAGGGTGTCTTTATCATGTGTTTATGGCTTTAACAAGAGTCTTAAAGAGTTTGACAAAATAAACAGACCATTCTTAATAATCAGGGATGATTTTGATGGGGTGCTAAGTTATTTAGAACTTTGGTAAAGACAATTGCACTTCTGAGCGTATCATTCCTTTACATTTGAACTTTGCATGATTAAAACTTCCCTGCCTTCCTCTGGACTTGTTTGGTTTAATGATGCTCGAGTTATTGGGAGGAAAATGCATAATAAAATTTGAGGGTCCTGTGGTAACAATTTATATATTCTTTCATTTGAAATGCTTAACATGTGTCCCAACAAAGATATGACTGGAACAAAGAAAGGCCTTGATTCTGACACTTTCCTTGTGAAATAGGCATTGTTTCCTCTTTATAATGTTTCTGTCTGAACCTGCATACTCGCATTTATGGCAACATCTCATTTGAAAGGTCTGTTAATATTTATTTTTTTCTTTCTTTATACTCTAGTATAGTTGTGTGAGACAGCCTAGAGACAGGAAAATATTAAGGAATCAAAATGAAGATTTTTTTTTTGTCCATAGAAAGCACTTTATTTTCTTCCAGTCTTTCTGCAGTGTTCTTAATCATTGGTTTATAGAATATAGAATAATAGAAACCAAAGGTAAAACCTCACTTGTTAATTACGCAAGCATTCTCTTGTATACCAGTATTTGCTCGTGTGTACTGTGCTTAGTCACTCAGTCGTATTCAACTCTTTGAGACCCCATGGACTGTAGCCCTCCCAGGCTCCTCTGTCCATGTGGATTCTCCAGGCAAGAATATCAGAGTTGCCATGGTCCCCTCCAGGGCATCATCCCAACCCAGGGATCAAACCCAGGTCTCCCGCATTGCTGGCTGATTCTTTAGCATCTCAGCCACCAGGGAAGCTTGCTGGTTATGAAATATCAAAAAAAAAAAAAAAAAAAAAAAAGGTATATATAGATGTGATCAAGGTTTCACAGATTTTTCAAGTTTTTGTACAATTTAGGAGTCTTTCTAAAGAACTTTGCTGAAAAAAAAAAAAAAGTTACCTGTTGTTATTTAACTATTTGCTACATGGAGGAATATCTTTCTGGGTGTTTTTTCCCCCCTCCTTTGGTACCAACTTTTAGCACATCTTATTACCTTTTTTTTTTTTTTTTTTTCCATTTTTAATGCACTCCTTTCAGAGTCTGGAGAACTAGTTAAAATCTCTGAATCTGCTACTTACTCCCTGTTGTTTTGGGCAAGTAACCTAATTTCCCAGGTGAAGAATGTCTTTCTACTTATTTTTCATTTTTATCTACATTTTACTCATATATTCTGGGGATAAAGCCTTTGGTACTTTGGTACATTTTGCTTCATATGTTCTGTGGGTAAAGCATATCAGTGTGATGTTAATACACCTTTTCCTAAAACTTCTTGGAGAATCAAACCATTTTGTAGTGTTTTCCAGAGAGCAAAAGGGTATCTCTTTAAGTCCCAAAGTTGCTTCTGTTTACTTGTTTAAAATTTCTATGCCTGTTGGTCAGTTATTTTGAGTGGCCCTGGTCTTTTAGCTTTCAGCTGTGTTCTTTATCCGTTGTGCTGGACGTGCTGTATCTTTTGCTTTATGACTTGAGTTTATATTATAAACAATTAATATGTTGTGTTTATGAGGCCAGAGAGCACAGGACATGGGGAATGTCCATGGCTGAGTGTGAGTCAGACTTCTTCCACTTCGTGGTATCACCAGGAACAAGCAAGTTGTTTCACTCTCTGTCTGAGCGTCACTCTCCTTGTCTGAGAAGCAAGGATTCTGCTTTGCTGACTTTTGTTCTGCAGTATGGTGGTAGTGATTATGATTGTTTGCATGCTGTGTCTCCTTGAAAAGCAGAGTACAGAACTTTTACATATAAGCGGTAATGATTCAAGTCAGTGATACTCTCTGGACTTAAAACATAGGGGAGAGTTTTTCAGTCACACAGAAGGACTCTAGGGTGTTGTGCTTGTGAGTTTTGTCTATAGTTGGTAGAATTTTCTCTCCCTTCTGCCTACCCTCTTTCTGTTCCTGTGCCCACAAGTCCACCCATTCCAGTAATTGGCTAGCTTGAAAACCATATAACCAAACTTAGAATGGTGAAGTGAATGCTTAGGTGAAAATGTGGAAAGCCCATCTTGTTCTGTTTTGTGTTGCCCCAGATGTTAACTAGTGGCAGTTTTAATTTGTGGAGTCATTTTAGGTGTCTCTGAGACTTTTCCTCCTGACTGATTTTCATTTCTCTTAGCAGGAGACATTGCTCAGAGAGCTGAATTCTAACCTTTTATGTATTCCAGGATACAGACTCTTCACTGTTTAAAATAATAGACATTTTAAGTATCATCTGCTCTTCTTGATAAAGCTGCCATTTGCTTTAAGATCTTGATCTCCTAGTTCTAAAAATTCCATTCCAGGCTACCCATGAGGTAGGAGACAGAGAGTAAGGAATCAGCAAATGTTTGCTTAATGAATAAGTGAGGATGAGAAGTGGACTGGGATTCACAGGGATCTTAAAGGAAAGAAAGAATGCACAAAGCATGTTAAATATGGGGGGGCGGGAATTAGGTAAATCTTATAAAAATTTTTGGTAAATGGTATTTAATAATCAATAAGGCATTTTCTTTGAACTATGGAAAGATAATAAATTAATTTTTCTGGCCATATATAACTTTCTTGGCAGCTAGCTGCATATTAGTTAAAATTGCATGTGTTATAAATCTGATAATTTATCATGATCATATTCACTAAAAGTATGATACAATCTATAACACTTAAGCACTCTCTGACATAATTACTGAAATTAGAAACAAAGTCCAGGGCTTTTGTCAGTTGTAATATTGGGGGAAATTAGTGCTTCCTCCACCTGGGTACTTGCCTGCGGTTTGGGAGGATGGGTGTCAGCCGTCAGGGATCCAGCAGACGTAATGGGTAGGATTCTGTGAGCTGAGTTGCTCAGTTGCGACCCCATGGATTGCAGCTCACCAGGCTTCTCTGTCCATGGAATTTTCAGGCAAGAATACAGGAGTATGGGTTGTCATTTCCTACTCCAGGGGATCTTCTCGACCCTGGGAGGCCTAACAAAAGACAAATATTAAGAAATATTTTCACCTTTTCGGTTGCATGGTAAATTCTATCAACAGTTTCTTCTGCCAATAATCTCAGATGAGTAGTGGTTGAATAGTCTGATAAGATTTATCATAAAGACTCCAGAGAGATTACTAAAATAGTTCATGCAGTGCTTGATACATAATTTTTTAAAAAACATATAACTTCTATAATAGTGGAGCTTTCTTTAAATATCTTTGCCCTCTTATATTTGTTTCTAAATATACATTGAATCCTTTGAAAGGGATAGGAGGGCAGGTTTGAGTCTCAGAGACTATCACTTTGGAAGAATATTCTTGCTAATTTAACACATATTCTATGCCTCTGAATTTGTGCCTTTAAAAATTTATAGAAGATCATTGTAGCTTATCCACTGAGTGCCTGTTTTTACACAGATATTGCTGATAGTCTGCATGGATTACAGACTTTCCAGGGGTTTTGGGGGCACTTTGAAAATGTGGTATAGAATGATGTAATGAAGTGGTTCTTAAAGTGGGTTTCATGGACCAGCAATATCATTATCACCCAGGAACTTATTAGAAATACCCATTTTCTGCCCCTCTGCAAACTTAATCAGAAACTCGGAGGTAGCCCAGCAATCTGTGTTTGAACAAGCTCTCAGAGGGTTCTGAAGCATATTCAAATTAGACATTTGTAAATCATAACTTTTTGTCTTCTTGGGTAGTCCAGAGAAAATACCCATTTGTTTTTTATCATGAAAGTCCCAATGAATGGAAATCAAGGTAATTTATTTGTTTTAAATGATGTACTTTAAAAACAATGCCCAAGAAATGACAAAGAATGTGTTTGTTCAGAGCCTTGGGTTTCTAATAGAGTATTTGGATGCCCACACATTACACCTGAATTGAATGAGATAGTTAAAAGAGAAGGTGCGTTTCAAGCCAATTCTGGGATGTTTATTTGTTCTGATAGTTACTTGTAAAGACATGCATCTATTTCATTGCACTCAGGTACCATTTGTGACGCCCTTGCCTTGTTTTGAGGCCAGCTTCTTGATCGTTCAGAATTTTGTGAGTTTAGCTTGATCATCTTTAGAGACTATTTAGGCAGACCTCAATTCCACAATACTATTAGTCATCTAGAAAGTTTAGATATATCACAGCATTTTATTTTTCTGTGTTGAATGTAAATAAGGGGTCCGTGGGATTATGAACGTTCCATCAGTAGTGCCTGGAAAGGATTTATTTCTTGCATCTCCTATATCTGCTGTTGTTCTCTTTTATGCATGGTGCGCCTTCAGTAAGCGCAGTCTGACACGCTTTGTGGCCTTTGCCTCCTGTGATAAAATAGATTGAAATGATTCCTGACACCATCTGGTGAAGAGGAGCAGCCCTGGAGGACTGTGCTTTGAGAGAAAGTAACTGAATGCTAAGAAATGTGGAAGTCTAGGGACACTGGCAAAGGATTTTTTTTTTTTTTTTTAAAGAGCATGAACATTAATACATCTTCTTGAGGTTTGATGGGACGTGTACTGCCTACTGTCCCATCTGGTGCTTATGATAGCATGGCATATTAGCATGCTGCAAGTTCATAATGTATTCAGGGGGAGGAAACATCCCTTGCATACCAATTGAGGTATCCTCTCTTCAGAACTGTTTTTGAATTTCAATGATGTTTATATCTTCCAAGCCGTGACTTAACCGAGCATTTCCGCGTGAAGGAATAACATGAGTGAGGGAGGGAGAGAGAGAGAGGGTGTGTGTTCATGGTCTCTCCTATTCCCTCATTAATTTATCTTCCTCCCTTTTTTCTTGATGAAATTATAAGTAGTTATTAATATTAGGTTTTATGACTTTTAATCCTTTCTGTTTTGAAACCACATAATATTTCATTATTATTTCACTTATGGCACTTAAAGCAGTTTGCCTTGTGAAATTGTGTAGCTGTCCCCTTGTAGACGGAACACTTTCAAGGGTCAGGCCTGTGTATAATTACGGATAGGTCTCCATGGCACCTAGAGTTCAGTCATTCACTTAAAAAATATCTACTGAGCTCACCCTGTGGGTGTGACACTGTTGTAGGTACTGAGTAAGACTAGTGGGTCTTTCCTCTCGGAGCCTTGTATTTTAGTTGGTAAGAGGCAAACAATCAACAAAGAAACAGATAACATCTCCAAGATAATGTTGCTTCACTATCTCATTCAATTTAGCTGTAATGTGTGGGCATCCAAATATGCTATTAGGAACCAAGGCTCTGATCCAAGGCATTGTTTATCATTTCTTGAGTATTATTTTTAAAGTACATCATTTAAAACAAACGAGTTACCTTGATTTCCATTCACTGGGACCTTCATGATAAAACACAAATGGGCATTTTCTCTGGACTACACAAGGAGACAGAAAGTTATGGATGAAAGTGAAAGTCGCTCAGTCGTGTCCGACTCTTTGCGACCCCATAGTCTATACAGTCCATGGAATTCTCCAGGCCAGAATACTGGAGTTGGTAGCCTTCCCCTTTTCCAGGGGATCTTCCCAACCCAGGGATAGAACCCAGGTCTCCTGCATTGCAGGCAGATTCTCTACCAGCTGAGCCACAAGGGAAGCCCAAGAATACTGGAGTGGGTAGCCTATCCCTTCTCCAGCGGATCTTCCTGACCCAGGAATTGAACCGGGGTCTCCTGCCCTGGTGGCTCAGACGGTAAAGTGTCTGTCTACAAAGCGGGAGACCTGGGTTCGATCCCTGGGTCAGGAAGATTCCCTGGAGAAGGAAATGGCAACCCACTCTAGTACTCTTGCCTAGAAAATCCCATGGATGGAGGAGCCTGGTGTCCATGGGGTCGCAAAGAATCGGACACAACTGAGTGATTTCACTTTCTTTCTTTCTTTCTCCTGCATTGCAGGTGGATTCTTTACCAACTGAGCTATCAGGGAAGCCCAGAGTTATGGATAAGTACAGTGAATATCCTTGCTAGCTGCAGGGTGGGTGAATGGGGCGCTTATTTAGATTGCATTGTCAAGGAAGGCACCTTTAAGGAGGTGACATTTTTGCAGAGACCTGAAGGATCTGAAGAGTTAGTGGCAGAGGAAGAGAAAGTCCTAAACTCCTGGGTTAAAATATGATTGGCATTTTCAAAGGTAGATTGAGCCAAGTTCAGGGGTTAGTCCATTGCTAGGCGTTGGGATTTTATTCTTAATGTGTCAGAAGCCATCAAAAGTGACTTAACAGTACCTTTTAAAAGGGTAAATTGAGCTGCTACGTGTCGTGTTCTGAGGCACTAAACAACTATCAGAGGAGTGAGATGCGCCGTTAAGTCCATTGAGGCACTTTGTAGCATTGCAATTAGCATGAATTTTACAATCAGAAGAAACATTTCTTGGATTCTGACCTTGATGTTTGACTCTGAGCAGCTTCTTAGCCTTTTTTAGCTCATGTCTTCTCATCTGTTGAAAGGGAAAGCTAGCACCTAAAATCATGGTATTAATGTGAAAATTAAGTGAGGTAATTCATTTAAAAGAACCAGCATAGGGCTTCGTTCTTAAGAGGAGCCTGCTCTACCATTGACACACACAGATCATAATAAAACATTTGGGATGGTTTCGAGGAATATTGAAACAGTTGGCATCATCTTGTTGGGAATCCTTTTCTGGTACTGTTATCTTCTTAATAAAACACTGTTAACATATTGCCAGGGTGGCAATGCGCAGCATCTGTGGTCTGTCCCTTTTGGTCTAGAATCATGTACAGAAGGAAACTCAAGGAATTCTGTGGCAAAGTCCATACCCCGTGAAACAACCTGGGATTTTTTTTTTTTTTTAATTTAAAAAAGTTTTATAGGTAACACTCTTATCTCTCGTCTCTCCTTTTTTTAAATTTTTTTGAGAAATTTTAACATGAGGAAATTCTGGAGAGAAAATGGTGGTTATATCAAGGATATTATAAAAAAGAGTTTTAATTCATAAAGCAGTAACGGTTTATTAATTGCATAGTTGTTAGATATAAATCTTTTGAAAGGAATTTCTGATGCACACAAATGGAACTTAATTCCAAGAAGCAATTCTGTGACGATTTTCATTTAGCCTGTGAGGCAGTGTTAAGATTTTCAAACTTTCTGCAGAAGAAATTTTGGGGTTGGGGGTAACAAGATGTTGCTTGTGGCTGAATGTCTACAGAGAGTTCCAAGTTACCATTGTCTTGGATATAATTTTATCAGATATATAGATTAGTTGAGTTATTCTTTAAACTCGTTACCCACTTTTGCAATTATATATGTATTTTTGGCTAGAGATTCTCCACTCCTTAATCTGTAGATTTTTTTTTTTTTAAACTATCCATCCTCCTCCACCCAGCATCAGGAAAACAAATAATGCGTAAGGAATGTGGAGGGGGAGGTAGCGTGGTAATTCAGGCAAGTTTCGTCAGCACTTAACCAGATTCTTGGAATGTTTTTTGATGTCCGACAGCACTGTACAGAGCTGTTGACAGCTGCATGTTGTGTGAGAGGAGTCACAAGTATTGCTGCTGTGTGCTGGTTGGAGTGTGAGAAGGAAGGAGGGAAGGTAGAAGAACTGAAGAAGTTCGGGAGGTGGAATCACAGTTCTGAAGGAGGCAGCTGGCTGTTAGCTCCTAAGACAGATCCTTTTCCTTCCTTAAGCCCCGGTTGCATTCTTAACAGCCACATCTTTCAAAAGTGATGGGGTCTGCACGCCTCCAGGAAAATTCAGAGGGAATCGTTTCCTCACTGAGAAATAGCCTTACAGAAACCGTGTAGGCCATCCGGAATATTGTCTGTTCAGCACCCCATGCGCATCCTCCTTCCGCCCTGGAGGATGCCATGAATACAGATACTCGTGTGGTGATTGTTTTCCTCCAGAAAGAGAGGACAAAGAAAAGCTGGCTGGTCAGGTGAGATAGGCGGACACATTATCAAGTGTTGGGTCTAGCAGCCAGGAGCCCGACACGCAGAACCTGTGTGGGGCAGTGTCCGCTCTGACCTAGGTCCCATGCCCCTCCTTTCAGTTTGTTTGGCTTACAAGATACAGTTTCACAAACGATACTCCTGAATGTCTCTTTTGCGGACTAAGAGCATTATCTTGGGTAATAGGATAATCACCCAGTTTGTGATTATTTCCATTTACTTTGCAAGGGTGGCCTTTGTTTTTGACCAGTTTCTATCACATGTAGTTTATTTCTAATGGAAACAGCGCACCTCAAAACTTGTTTTTCTAGAACATATTTAAAGATACTCCACACCATCTCCTTGGGTAAAATGAGCATTTCACTCTCAATAGACCAGGCTGGGTGTCAGATCTGTGCTTTCTTCTGTCTGTGGGTCCGTCTGTCTTTCTCTTTCTTCCTCTCTCCCTCCTTCTCTTCTTCCACAACATACTTTATAGAGGCTGTAGTATTTCTAGGCATTTGACTCAGAACAAGCTTTAGTCATGCTAAAGTCATGTTGCAGAGACAGTCTCTTAATAAGGATTTACTACACTTTCCCCCAAGTTTAAGAATGAAGGAAGGGCAGGCCCTTGGCGTCATTCAAGGGCACCTTATATGTTTTTGACAAAATCAGAATTTCTTAAAGATCTAAAAAATATATTGAATGTTTCATTTAAGCAATCAATATGTTATAATTAATTGTAAATGTTTGCATTTCAAGTTACTTGTTTATTAAAAAGGTATCAGTTGAGCTGGTTCACTTGGTGAGCTAAACATTTGGCAACAGACGTAACCAAACACATACTGACCCTTGCTCTGTTTCTGTTCTGTTGTAAACTTCTGCATACAGGCAGGTGTGTAGCAGATGTTGGAGGAAGTGTGTGACTAGATAACGTGGGTGTGGCATCCTTTGCCCTAGTATAACCGCTGAGGCAGTTTTGGAACAAATTGTTTGAAGTCAAGAACGCTTGTCTGCTTTTTCTGTTTTACCCATAGGAGCCTAGCACAGTGTTTTTTGTACATAATATGGGTGATCAGTGTTTCATACAAATACCCTGTAACTCATTATAACAGTTCTGTGATTGATGCATTCATTTAATCGGCCATGCTGCAAGTATCCATTGAGCTCTTAATATCTGCTGCACCGTTTTCTAGCCACTGGGGAAGAGTCAGTGAATAAAGCAGGTTCAGTTCCCTACCCTCGTGGAACCTACAGTCCAGTGTATGTGGGGTAGGTAGGGGGTCGGTGGACAAGAGGGGGCAATAAATGATAAACATAAAACACAGGTGAATTCTGTAGTATGTTCAAGGGTGATAATTATGGGAAAAATCGGGCAGGATAAAAAAGATTCTTAGGACTGTTAGCTTGCTGTTTTAATTTGGGTGTTTGAAATGGGCCTCTTTGAGAATGGACTTTTGAGCAGAGACTTTACGTGGCTGTATGAGGGGGCAATGGAGAAGGCGATGGCACCCCACTCCAGTACTCTTGCCTGGAGAATCCCATGGATGGAGGAGCATGGTGGGCTACAGTCCATGGGGTCACGAAGAGTTGGACACGACTGAGCGACTTCACTTTCACTTTTCACTTTCATGTAATGGAGAAGAAAATGGCAACCCACTCCAGTATTCTTGCCTGGAGAATCCCAGGGATGCAGGAGCCTGATCGGCTGCCATCTATGGGGTCGCACAGAGTCGGACACTGACTGAAGTGACTTAGCAGCAGCAGTAGCATGAGGGGGCAACAGAAAGGCAGAGAGGTGGAAAGGCTGGAGTGTGACCTGGGTCATTTCAGGGAGAGCAAGGAGGCTACTTTGGCTTGGTTGGATCTGGGTGGGCATGGACGAGCCCTGGGACGTGGAACCCAGAGAGGTGGCCGGGAGGGTGAAGGGGATACCATTATTTCTTTAGGCTGTTGAAGACTTTCTGTCTGACTCGTTGGGCACCCACCCCAGGTGACCTCTGCCCAGCACTTCTGCATGATGCCATAACATAATAATGTCTCAATCTGAGGTCCTCAGTGAGTTTCATGGATATTCCTATTATTGATTATTCTGTGTATGCATCATAGAGATTATTTTGCTATCCTTGATATTCAATCCAGTTTGGTTTCCTGTTCTTTGTATTACAAGGTGATTGCCTAAATCTGAGCCCCGCTCTACAGAGTGCTAGTCAAGGCTGCATGTTCTGCCTTCTTTGCGTCCTAACCACTGTCCTCTGGTAATTTTAGACCCATTTTGGGAATGACGTGCTGACAGACAGGCATTTGCCAAAGGTAAATGCACAGTGGAGCAGGAATAATATTAAAAATCTTTGTTTCAAAAATGTATTTGTATAAAGGGAAATTATTTGTTCCTCTTATTATAAGCTTCCTTGATGGCTCAGTGGGTAAAGAATCTACCTGCAATGCAGGAGACGCAGGAGATGTGGGTTCGATCCCCGGGTTGAGAAGATCCCGTGGAGGAGAGAATGGCAACCCACTCCAGTATTCTTGCCTGAAAAGTCCCATGGACAGTGTAACCTGGTGGGCTACAATCTGAAGGGTCACAAAGAATCGAACACGACTGAAGTGACTAAGCACACACACTCTCCTTATTATAAGCTGTAATTTAGAATCTCCTTCCACATTTCTCTTAAAAAAATTTTTTTTTTTAATTTTTGGCCACATTACACAACATGTGATATCTTGGTTCCCTGACCAGGGATCAAACCTGTGTCATTGGTAGTGAAAGTGTAGAGTCCTAACCACTGGACCACCGGGGAATTCCTTTCTTCTTTTTTATTTTCTTATTTGCTTTCTTCTTTAAAAAAAAAAAAAATTAGTAGTGCCCACGTTGAGGTCATGGCATCCTAGAAATGAGTTACACAAGTATGAATTACCCTGGCAACATCTATTAGCATATGAAAAGTCAACTGTGCAGTAAATCTGATTTCTTCCTTTTATGAAGGCAGAGACAATCTGGAATGATACATAAATGGAAATAAGGTATTGATGAGATATTTGTGTCATCTGAGATATGACAAGCCACGGACAAAAAACTTGCTGTGTAGCAATAACGTTAGTTTAATTTTCTGAATAATTTCCTTGGACCCACTTAAAATTTCTGACTTCCATGAGGTTGTTGCCCGTCTTAAAGTTGCTGAGTTGTAGTTGCTTCATAGGCATCATCTTGAAGTGTAACTGAATTTCAGTGCCTGCATGTTTAGAGGGGATTCGTTTTGATATAAAAAGTCTTTAGCTGCTTAGCTGGTAACTCTGGGAGGGACTTGTGCAGAGCACTGCAGGGGAATCAGAGAGAGGACATAGTCCCAGCACTGAAGGAACTTGAAGTCTCTCTAGCAGGGGCTGTAAAGTTGAAATAGTGGTTGCCATGGAGATTGAGAGGCAGGAAAGTGGAGATTATGGGAAGAAAATGCAAGAGTCAGTGAGGGCCCAGATCATCATGGAAAGAATTTAAATGCACCAAGGAGTTAGACTCTATGGGGTAGGAGTTCATTGAATGTCTGTTGTTATTTGGGAGAAAGGGAAGGGACGGAATCAAGAATGCTGCTGGCATTTTTGAGTCTGGGTAACTGGCAGGAAGGCCATGCCATGGTGGAAATAAGAAAGTCAGGAAGAAGAAGTGGTTTTGTGAAAAAAAGTGCTCTTACTTATCTGTTGAGTTTGAGATTCTTTAATAATAAGAAGCCATTTTGCAGATAGTTGTAAATGTGGGAGTGTAGCTTGGGTGAGGAGTTAAGTCCTGAGATACAAATTGAAGTGGAAAAACTTAAATTGTATGTGACTTACAAAGTGTAGACAATTTTGAGAAAATGGAAAATACTGAATTGATGTTTTATCAAAGCTTCGAAATTGTATTATGGTTTGCCGTGACTAGGCATATATTCCAGTTTTGAAGTTAACTTTTATATTCTTTCATTTGTATTTTATGCCTTTATTTTTCATGTTTTTGAGATAGCGTTTCTGTTTCCTTTAGTTATCACCAGAGCTCTGCTTACATCTCATAATTATGAATACCCTATCTAGGCCCCACGTTTCCCTACTTCCTGTTGCTTGTATCCTGTGTAGTTTCCTTACTGTGAAATTCGTTGACTCTTGAGTATCTTTGCTTGAACCAGCGTGGCTTCTGGGTGGAGGGTAAGCACAGTGCTGAAGAGCTTGGGTTTTGCAGTCAAACAAAACTGGGTGTGTTTTCCCCACCTGCTCTGCTCCTCCTGTGTGCTTTGGTTTTGCTCGTCTGGTTCCCTTGAGTATTAAACGAAATCATGAGAGGTTTTTCAGCACTCGCTGCGCCCATCCACTCCTGCCCAGTAAGTGGCTGCTCAAGTAGTAGTAGTGATGATAATGATAGTGGTAATGATGTGTCTTCTGTCTAAACTTCATGGGATGTATCCAGAGCCTGCAGACATGGCTACAGGAACTAGAATGGGGTCCTTTCAGGGCACGTGAGTTTGCTGGTTACTCGGACCACCTCTGCACAGTCCTTATTTAATCATCTCTTGAAAAGAGGGATCAGGACCCTGACTCACCCCCTCTTGGCCCCGTTCAGCCGCTGCTTTCGTGGTTGCTGCTCCTGGTGTGGCCTTGACTTCTTCCCAGCTGCCTTTCTGTGAGATCTTGCAGAACTCACGTTGGTTTTCTCATTCACGAAATATGAATTCAGCCTTCCATCAGTTCCAGCCTGTTTATTCAGAGTAAATTGATTTTGACCTTTCTATCCCACTGCTTCTCTTTTGCCCCTATCACTGCTAATTAATTTCTGCACAAGAGAATGGGCAAGAGCAGTGATAAAACATAAAATTAAAGTTAGTTAATTTTGGCTTATGAGCATTTTGGAGAGCAGGCAGAGAAACGATGTTATTTACTATGAGCTTTGTCTTGAGTTCTCATTTATTTATTTATGCCATTCCTGACTCCTGTTATCATGGATGGTAAGCACTGACAGTGGAATAAAACAAATAAGCATTATCTGATAAAGAATTTAGGAATTTTGGGATAAATTCAACTGAAGATATTATAATTTTTAGTATCATCTCCCCCAAATTCTAAAGAAAATATGACTGAAAAATTTCACATATGTCATCTTTAATACAGTATCTTATATGTCTGCTACTGTAAAAAAATATAGTCATGCTGCTTTTTATTTTATTTCATTTAACAGTTTTATTGTGTGTTTATTAAATTTTATGAGATGATACTGTTTCTTACAGTTTTATGACAGCCTGCTAGAACCCAGTTTTTTGTTTTTTTCTTTTAGTAAATTTTCCTTACTTGCTAATCCTGGGGCTCAGACTTAAGTGTTTCTTTTTTTAGGAAAGGATTTCACAAACTTGGTTTGGAGACTTTTGAGGATATTTTATTTACTCTTGGATAATGGATGTCAATTTTCTTAAAATTATTTTCAATTGAATAAATTTAACTTTTTAAGGAAACTTTTTGGGAGAGAAGAGGTGGGATGCTCTAATCAGATAAGCTAGCAAAGAGATCTGAGAAATTTGTGTGGATTAAAATTCTTCCTCAGGAACAGTCCTCTGTACTCACTTTTCATTTTTTATGATACTTAAGAAATATGTCTTCTAGTGAAAGAAATGAGAAATGAGAGAGATTGTGATATGAGAGAATTCTCTGGATGTGAATGGTTAGGGAAACGAGGAGAAAGGAATAAGACAGAACTCACAATTTTGAATGGAAATATAGTTGTTTGCTAAATCTTCTGTTTGTAACTCACATGCTAAATCCGAAGGTGTAGCCTTAGACAGTAAACTAGAGAAATAGGGCATAGTCTTCCCATGAGAATTCTGTGTTTGTTTCAGGAGCAGGTGCTTATCTTTTCCCTTCATTGTGAGTGCACCAGTCGGTCTCTGGTTCTGAGTATTGCAGTTAATAGCTGCCACTTATGTAGTGTTTGAATATGTTCTAGGCATTGCATAAGTGCTTCTCTTTCATATTTACTCATTTAATCCTCAAAGTCACCCATTGAGGCAGTTGGTAGGACCACCGAATCTTAAGGTGAAGAAATAAAGATTCAAAGATCGAGGAGTTTGCCCAGGTTAGGAGGTGCATGTAGGTTTCCATTCAAGCCCTAGTGACGTGCAGCGCACGCTCCCATTACCTGTCTGCACCCTGCCCAGCGTGTCCTCATCATAGCACAGGCAGCGGGCGCCTCCCCTTTGTGCGTGCTGAAACCATAGAATTTTTACAGCTCAAAGAAACCTTAAAGAACATCACCTGTATCTTACAGGAAAAAATGCACATTAGGCTCCAAGTTCTAAACAATCTTTTATTCATCCAGCCAGTTGGCCAGCAAGTATTTACTGAGCATTTGCTATGTGTCAAGTAGTAAATCAGCCAGACATGGTCCATGCCTTCCTAGAACCCTGCTGGCCTTGATCTGTGTATTTGCATGTGTGTGCTCAATCGCTGAGTCGTGTCCGACTCTTTGCAGCCGCAGTGGACTGTAGCCCACCAGGCTTCTCCGTCCATGGAATTTTCCAGACAAGAATACGAGAGTGGGTTGCCATCTCCTCCTCCAGGAGATCTTCCCGACCCAGGGATTGAACCTGCGTGTCCGGCATTGGCAGGTGGATTCCGTATCACTGGAGCCACCTGGGAAGCCCGTTTGTGTATTTGGGCTGTATACTAGTTAAAAGCATAGACCCTGAAATCATACCCCTTGCCTCTGAACCCTGTTCACTAGCTACAGGACAGTGGGCAAATAGATGAATCTTTTTAAGGCTCAGTTTTCCATCTGTAAAATGGTAATACTAAAACACCCATAGCACTGGCCTATTGTGAAGATTAAATGAGTTAAAATGAGTAAAGCATTAAAAAGGTATCTGACACTTGGTAAATGCTCAGTACATATAATTGCTATTAAGATATTTTGATAGTATTTATAACAGTAGTGATATTTCATCACAGAAACCCACAGAGCTATTTACAATAAGATGTGTGTTGTGTTATGACACAGGATGGAGCAGAGGGCTTTGGAGTGCAGAGAGCCAGACCTCTTAACTCCCAGTTGGTTCAGGGCAGGGTCTAATGTACAACAAATACTATTTTCTTTCTCACACTTCTTTGTTTTCCTTTTTTTTAAACTTGATAACTTTCTTTACTTTGTGGTCCAGAATCCTAGTGTTTTTTACTTACAGCAGTTTGCCAGCAAATATTTATTCAGAACCAGTTTCTAAGCATGTACTTACTGGGCTCTCTGCAGAATGCTGGGGTAATAATCAATAGGATGTAGGCTGAGCCTTCTAAGAAATGTATGTGCCTGTGGGCATAGTATACACATATGGACACAGACTTGCAAGCAGAATAACTGTAATGGATGATGCTAAGTTCTGTAATAAATATATGCAAATTAGAGACTAGAGAAGGGAGTGGTCAACTGTCTCTAATCTGAATGTGGAACAAGGGCGAAGAGGAAAGCCTTCATGGAAGAGGTGGCATGTTCTCTGTGCCTTGAAGGATCACAAGCTTCTTGTTGCCAGAGAACATTTTAAAAACAGGAAAGAACCTAAAACAGGAATACTAAGGCATGAACCAGCATGGCTAGCGCTGACAGCAGGAGAAAGTATCAGAAGTAGATATTTGTCTTGTAGGTTGGAGTGGCAGAAAGAAAGTAACTAGATGCTTTTAAGCAGAAGGACTGTATTGTTAGGTTGGATGCTGACATCAAAGGTGAATTGAAGAAGATGAAATCTGCAGTCCGCTTGGTGAGACAGGGTGATGACTGGCTGCAGAATCAGTGAGGAAGAGGAGGAGGCTGGGAGCAGCAGGCTTTAGCGGTACTAACTAGAGAGAACCAAAGGGCTCTAGTGCGCTGGATGTGGAGCCAGGACTGGGGAGTAGTCGTCGTTATCTAGGATGACTCAGAATTCTTATTTGGGCAACGGGTTGCCATCAATCAGAATGGTGAAAAAATTCATCAAGAGAGGACAGAGACTTCACTTTGAAGCTTTAACTTTCAGGTTTATCTGTTAAATGACTGCTGAGATATTCCACGAGGAGCTAAATCATAGGTTTGCTGAGTAAAGATGTGTACACTGGATGTCTTGATTTGAAACCAGTGGTGATAGCTTAAACCTTTGGAATGACTCACTCAGGAGGAAAATGTGCAGTGTGAAGAAAAGAAAGCCTTGAAAAGAACAGCAGTGACCTCCAGGGCATCTGCAAGTCGGGTCTCTTTAAAATCAGGAGGCGAAGATTTTCACAGAGGGAGTGGTCAGCAGTGTGCAGTGCTGCAGAGGGTCCGGTAGTTAACTGAGAGGGGCCAAGATGACCTTTCAGATATGGCCATCTAGAAGAAAAATAGTTGCCAGTAAACCTCTGTCCCTTTGTTGGAGCATGTTTGTGTTGAGTTGCAAAGTGGATCAAAGAGATGACATAGATGGAGCCACTATGGTCTGCCCTTCAGAAGCTGTCAGTGGGAGGATGGAGGGAACACCATCTTCATGGAGAAAGGGGTTTGTTTGTTCTTGGAGTGGGGGATCTGAGCCTGCCCAGGTTCTAAGAAAGAAAGACCTAGAGTCAGACCAGCTGAGTTGAGGAGACAGTGGAATGACTGGTAGAGTGAAGCCTTCAGATACGGAAGCTGCCTCTTCTGAGACTTAAGACTCAGGTGAAGATAAGCAGGAGTTCTGAGGGTGAGATTTACAGGGCTTTCTGCTTGAGAGTGCCTTGGACTGCAAGGAGATCCAACCAGTTCATCCTAAAGGAAATCAGTCCTGAATTTCATTGGAAGAACTGATGCTGAAGCTGAAACTCCAAGACTTTGGCCACCTGATGTGAAGAACTGACTCATTGGAAAAGACCCTGATGCTGGGAAAGATTGAAGGCAGGAGGAGAAGGGGACGACAGAGAATAAGATGGTTGGATGGCATCACCGACTCAATGGACATGGGTTTGGGTGGACTCTGGGAGTTGGTGATGGACAGGGAGGCCTGGCATGCTGCAATCCAAGGGGTCACAAAGAGTCAGACACAACTGAGCGACTGAACTGAACTGATGCTTGATAACCTCAGTTTATTTGCTTAAATAGGACATGAAGTTATCAGAATTTGGCTGGAGGATGAGGCAAGTCAAATGATGTCTTCAAGATTAAGTAATGCACCCTCATTTTTTACTCTTTCTTGCCTCATCTTGTCTGGGGCTCTACCAGGCTGGACATGCTTGGGCTCATTTAATCTGGAATTTGTTTCTTCATTTTCTCTGTCCTGTTCAGCTTTTCCTCTTTGCTTTATCACATCGCCCATCTAACCTTGACCTTAGCCTGAACTCATGGTTATTAACCCTCCCTTTGTGTTTTTGGTTCATGACACCTCCCTACTTCTTTTGTTACTGGTTTTATAACTAGTTCACATTCTGTTGTTGCCTCTTTGAAAGTTAGAATTCTGTCTTTAGAATTTTGTTTTAGCAGATCTTGTGGAGTACACTGTGCTGGGTCGGGATTCTGCGGGGGGAGGTGGGGGGCGCTCCCTAAGCTCCAAGGGAAAGGATGTAAAAGAATTTTGAGTTTTCCAAGTTTTGTGAAGGGAGCAAAGGGGCAAAACAACCTGCTTGAGATTGGATGGCCAGGGAAAGATCAATACACTGAGGAGGTGACATTGATGTTGAAATAGAAAAGGTAAAAATGAGCCGACCATTTGTAGAAGGGAGAAGGAAAATAGTAACTTTCTATTCATAAACACGGAGAAGGCAATGGCACCCCACTCCAGTACTCTTGCCTGGAAAATCCCATGAATGGGGGAGCCTGGTGTGCTGCAGTCCATTGGGTCACTAAGAGTCGAACACGACCGAGCGACTTCACTTTCACTTTTCGTTTTCATGCACTGGAGAAGGAAATGGCAACCCACTCCAGTATTCTTGCCTGGAGAATCCCAGGGATGGGGGAGCCTGGTGGGCTGCCGTCTATGGGGTCGTACAGAGTCAGACACAACTGAAGCAACTTAGCATAGCATTCATAAACAGATTCATAATTCATTCAATTCATAGTCATGTTCATAAACAGATATTCACAGACATTGGAGTATATCCTCCAGTAGATAACCGCTTAGAACATATAGGATCCTGTCCTGTCCTTCCCACTGATACTGCCTTGCTTCCCGATGGCCCTGTATAAGACCTGTAACAGTGTATCCTTCAAGTCAAAGTAGAGAAGGACCATGTTTGTTTGTTAAAGGATATTACGTGGAAGAATATCCAACAAAATTCTGTAAAGCAATTATCCTTCAATTAAAAAATCAATTAATTAAAAAAGAAAAAATGAGATTCCCTGCCATGAAGCTGTTACTGAACAGCCAGTAATGTGTTCAGGGTGAGGCAGAACAAGATAAATTCCCTACACTCAATTGCATGGTATTTCTTTCTGTATTTCCTCTACCCTTCCCCTGCCCCCTCATCTCAGGTAATTCTGGTTCACAAAAATGAGGAAAAGTGTGTGTGTGTGTGAGTGTGTGTGTGTGTGAGTATGTGTGTGTGTGAGTGTGTGCAAAGTCACTGTTCGTAATCACCACCATTATGTGATTACTGCAACTTTAGTCCCGAAAGTAGACACTTGGGACGGATCTCCAGCTCTATACGCTGGGCCTAGGTGGGTGTCACAGTGTACTATCTTTAGCTCAGGGGTGGGATCGGAGTTCCAGATTTCCTGTGGGTGAGGAATAGTGGGAGGTACTGCATGGAAGAAAAACCAAGGAGAATGGGGAGACATGGAAGATAAACTTTGCTGACTTTGTAATTTCACCTAGAGTCAGGCCAAGTAAACCTAAAACGTGATCTCCCAGGGCGAAAGCGAGTGTTTTCTTGCAAATCTAAGCTTGTACAAGTAAATTATTGTTTCTCAGAGAGAGAACATGAAGAGTATATGAAATAGTTTATTATATTAGGTTTCCTGGGCAGTGCTTTCGAGAAAGGAAAGGCATAGAAAAATAAGCACTGGTTTGACCCCTCAAAACAGGGTTTCCCAGCATCTTCCTGTTTCTTGCTGCTGCTCAGGAGTGACAACATTCTGTGTCAGTGCACGCCTCTCAAAAATTCTACTCCTTGGCTGTTTAAGGAAGTAGCAATAGTGATCTTATTACATGGGTGACTTTGGATATATCCTAATTCGAGTTACTGTTAGTAAGAAGTTCATAGTAATGTGGTGAACCTTGAATGAGAACAGCTTCCTTTGTATTCAGACATTTATTACTTTTGTGATTAATCTATCTGACAGTGTCAAGAAGGTTGTGTCTTTGAAAATGATCTAATAGATCTCCAGCAAGCAACATTTTTCATTTGTACATGGAATGCTCTTTGCCGTTGTCTATCAATGTTTGGTTTGATTTCCCCCCATTATAATTCCTCTTAAGCTCAGAGAAGACATCTCTAGTGCTATATGAAATATAAATTATTCCTAGTAAATGGATGGGAATTAAGATTGTCATCTTAATTTAATAATATATTTACCCACATTTAAATTATATGTACAGATGACGCTACATTAAGGACTTATGAACTTGAAATTTATTTATGTGTCTACTTGAGACATGTCCCTGAAACTTAAGGTGGTGTATATTGTAAAATGTGTCATTCAGACTGTAGTTAGACAGAATTTTATAATTCTGGGTTCCCCAGTGGTCTTCCTGAGATTAAAATATATGCTTGTTTTTAAAGCATCTTGAGATAAGGGAAAATAGACTTACTTAGACATTTGAATATATACATGCAGTTATTTCTTTGGTAAAAAGAACTTGAGCTTCTGTCCTTAGGGAATATTTATTAGCAATTAATTAATTAGGGTACCTTCTCTGAATTACTGTATTAATTTAAATAAGGTCATGGGCCTCCATGAAAAATTATATTATGCAAAATATTAACTGAGGCAGAATCTATTAAGAAATGGTAAATGTGAAATTAACCCAATTGTGTAGAATTTATAGAACTGATCTTTTAATATATTGACTGTATTAAGTCAGAGAGAAATGTCCATTTAAACACATACTTTCATTTCCGCTGTGGTGTGAAATTATTGTATGTAAAGAATTTACTAATATAATTCACAGGCAGTCCAAAATTGTCTTTGGGAACCCCTCTCTAAATTCAACATTCAAAAAATTTAAGATCATGGCATCCGGTCCCATCACTTCATGACAAATAGATGGGGAAAAAATGGAAACAGGGAAAGATTTTATTTTCTTGGGCTCCAAAACCACTGCAGACGGTGACTGAAGCCATGAAATTAAAAGATGCTGCTCCTTGGAAGAAAAGCTATGAAAAGCCTAGACAACATATTAAAAAGCAGAGACATCACTTTGCCAACATATTCATATAGTCAAAGCTGTTGTTTTTCCAGTAGTCATGTATGGATGTGAAAATTGGACCATATAGAAGGCTGAGTGCTGAAGAACTGATGCTTTCAAACTGTGGTGTTGAAGAAGACTCTTGAGAGTCACTTGGACTGCACAGAGATCAAACCAGTCAATCTTAAAGGAAATCAACCCTGAATATTCATTGGAAGGACTGACCCTGAAGCCAAAGCTCCAATACTCTGGCAACGTGATGAGAAGGGCGGACTCACTAGAAAAGACCCTGATGCTGAGAAAGATTTAATCGAAGGGGACGACAAGGGACGAGATGTTGATGGCATCACCGACTCAATGGACATGAGTTTGAGTAAGCTCCGGGAGATGGTGAAGGACAGGGAAGCCTGGCATGCTGTAGTCCATGGGGTAGCAGAGTTGGACACGACTGAGCGACTGAACTGCCTGACGGACGCTAGACAGCTTACTGAAACTGCTTTGCTGCTGCTAAGTCGCTTCAGTTGTGTCTGACTCTGTGCGACCCCACAGACAGCAGCCCACCAGGCTCCCCCATCCCTGGGATTCTCCAGGCAAGAATACTGGAGTGGGTTGCCATTTCCTTCTCCAGTGCATGATAGTGAAAAGTGAAGTGAAGTCATGTCCGACTCTTCGCGACCTCATGGACTGCAGCCTACCAGGCTCCTCCATCCATGGGATTTTCCAGACAAGAGTAGTGGAGTGGGGTGCCATTTCCTTCTCCATGGGAGGGTTTTGTTATGTTGTGTGGTGCTCCTTGAACACTTTATAAAGAGTTTGATCATTTATTTGGGGATTTTACTTTCATGGTATCCTACTATACCTCTGAATTCTCCCTTGCCAAGTGATCTGTAGGTCTTTTCCTTTCTGTCTATACAGTGTGTGGACTTCCGGTTACTAAAAGAGTGTTTATCCCTTTACTCACCAAACATTGGTGCTAAGTACTGCCGGATAATTGGGATACTGAGGTGAATGAGGCTCTTTTGTCTACCTCTGTGATACGTTCAAGGGTTTTCCTTTGCTGAGAACCCTACCTCCTGGAACATCCCCTTCCCCTCCCCTTCTGCTGCTGCTGCTGCTGCTGCTGCTAAGTCGCTTCAGTCGTGTCGGAGTCTGTGCGACCCCATAGACAGCAGCCCACCAGGCTCCCCGTCCCTGGGATTCTCCAGGCAAGAACACTGGAGTGGGTTGCCATTTCCTTCTCCAATGCCTGAAAGTGAAAAGTGAAAGTGAAGTCGCTCAGTCGTGTCCAACTCTTAGCAACCCCATGGACTGCAGCCCACCAGGCTCCTCCGCCCATGGGATTTTCCAGGCAAGAGTACTGGAGTGGGGTGCCTTTGCCTTCTCCACTCCCCGCCTTCTGGTTGTCTTCAAAACCAGTTTTTTGCTCTTCAAGCTAAAGCTGAACAACCTCGGTAGAGTTCCAAATAGAATGAATTGTATGTTCTTCCCTTAATTATTTTCGGATTTAGTTCCACTCCTAGAAAAATCTAGATATGCTATAGTGTATCTAAATTAATTTTAAGGCATGTGGTAATTTACAAATCTCCCAGAAAAAAGTGCTGACAGAATGCTTTGATTCCATGGTTTTAAAGTACTTACCAGTTTTAGAGATGATATAAAGAAAAAATAGAGGGCCCTTAGAATTGTTTAAATACAGCGTTAAAATACCAAAAAAAAAAAAAAATTGAAAGAAAAAGACTTTGTATAACATGACTATTGGACACTGTATTTGAAAGCTCCACCCCAGTGTGAACCTCTGATTTAATGGATAGCCACTCTTAGTATTCGGATATAGACCCTTTGTACGCACATCCTTCCAGCTTTTACCTATGCACACAGACACACCTATCCATCTATAACTGTCTTAAAATAGTTGTGTGTATGTGTGTTTTAAATGGGATCTTACACAACATGTATCTTTGTAATATCTTTCCATGTAAATATACATGTCATTATGTTGTACTGTATGGTTCTGATAGAATTTGAATTGCCAAATGAACATTCTTGGACAACTAGGTTATTTGCAATCTTCTTCATTATAAATGTCTTTGTACATGTAATATTATTTACTTAGGGTAATTTTTAAAGAGTGGAAGTGGAATATTAAAGGTTATGTATAATTTAGAGACAGTTGATACATATTGCCTAATTGTCCTATAGGAAAATTGGTATCATTTTGCAAAAGTGTATTAAAATGCTAGTTTGTACTATAATTAATACTATATTATCATTTGAAAAAATTTATAACTCTATTAATTAAAAGAGTATATTGTTATAATAATAATAAAAATACTAGTGAGGTGAAACTTTTTTCTCCATAGGGTTATAGGTCAATTATATTTCTTTAGTATTTTTCCTATTTCTGTTTTACAGTCTTGGCTTTGATGGGCTTTTCGACTTTCAATTATTGTTTTGATGAAACTATATATATACTCAGTTCAGTTCAGTTGCTTAGTCGTGTCTGACTCTTTGCAACTCCATGGACTGCACCACCCCAGGCCTCCCCGTCCCTCACCAACTCCTGGAGTTCACTCAAACTCATGTCCATTGAGTCAGTGATGCCATCCAACCATCTCATCCTCTGTCGTCCCCTTCTCCTCCTGCCTTCAGTGTTTCCCAGCATCAGACTCTTTTCAAATGAGTCAGCTCTTCGCCTCAGGTGGCCAAAGTATTGGAGTTTCAGCTTCAACATCAGTGCTTCCAATGAACACTCAGGACTGATTTCCTCTAGGATGGACTGGTTGGATCCCTTGTAGTCCAAGGGACTTTCAAGAGTCTTCTCCAACACCACAGTTCAAAAGCATCAATTCTTGGGCCCTCAGCTTTCTTTATAGTCCAACTCTCACATTCATACATGACTACTGGAAAAACCATAGCCTTGACTAGACGGACCTTTGTTGACAAAGTAATTTCTCTGCTTTTTAATATGCTGTCTAGGTTGGTTATAACTTTTCTTCCAAGGAGTAAGCGTCTTTTAATTTCATGACTGCAGTCACCATCTGCAGTGATTTTGGAGCCCCCCCAAAATAAAATCTGCCACTGTTTCCACTGTTTCTCCATCTATTTGCCATGAAGTGATGGGACCAGATGCCATGATCTTAGTTTTCTGAATGTTGAGCTTTATGCCAACTTTTTCACTCTCCTCTTTCACTTTCATCAAGAGGCTCTTTAGTTCTTGTGCACTTTCTGCCATAAGGGTGGTGTCATCTGTATATTTGGGGTTATTGATATTTCTCCCGGCAATCTTGATTCCAGCTTGTGCTTCCTCCAGCCCAGCGTTTCTCATGATATACTCTGCATGTAAGTTAAATAAGCACGGTGACAATCAATATACAGCCTTGACGTACTCCTTTTCCTATTTGGAACCAGTCTGTTGTTCCATGTCCAGTTCTAACTGTTGTTTCTTGACCTGCATACAGATTTCTCAAGAGGCAGGTCAAGTGGTCTGGTATTACCATCTCTTTCAAAATTTTCCACAGTTTATTGTGATCCACATAGTCAAAGGTTTTGGCATAGTCAATAAAGCAGAAATAAATGTTTTTCTGCAATTCTCTTACTTTTTCGATGATCCAGCAGATGTTGGCAATTTGATCTCTGGTTCCTCTGCCTTTTCTAAAACCAGCTTGAACATCTGGAAGTTCACGGTTCACATACTATTGAAGCCTGGCTTAGAGAATTTTGAGCATTGCTTTACTAGTGTGTAAGATGAGTGCAATTGTGCAGTAGTTTGAGCATTCTTTGGCATTGCCTTTCTTTGGGATTGGAATGAAACTGACCATTTCCAGTCCTGTGGCCACTGCTGAGTTTTCCAAATTTGCTGGCATGTTGAGTTCAGCACTTTCACAGCATCATCTTTTAGGATTTGAAATAGCTCAACTGGAATTCCATCACCTCCACTAGCTTTGTTCATAGTGATGCTTCCTAAGGTCCACTTGACTTCACATTCCAGGATGTCTGGCTCGAGGTGAGTGATCACACCATCGTGATTATCTGGGTCGTGAAGATCTTTTTTTTGTACAGATCTTCTGTGTATTCTTGCCACCTCTTCTTAATATCTTCTGCTTCTCTTAGGTCCATACCATTTCTGTCCTTTATCGAGCCCATCTTTGCATGAAATGTTCCCTTGGGATCTCTAATTTTCTTGAAGAGATCTCTAGTCTTTCCCATTCTGTTGTTTTCCTCTGTTTCTTTGCACTGATCACTGAGGAAGGCTTTCTTATCTCTGCTTGCTATTCTTTGGAACTCTGCATGCAAATGAGTATATCTTTCCTTTTCTCCTCTGCTTTTGGCTTCTCTTCTTTTCACAGCTATTTGTAAGGCCTCCTCAGACAGCCATTTTGCTTTTTTGTATTTCTTTTCCATGGGGATGGTCTTGATCCCTGTCTTCTGTACAATGTCACGAACCCCTGTCCATAGTTCATCAGGCACTCTGTCTATCAGATCTAGTCCCTTAAATCTATTTCTCACTTTCACTGTATAATCATAAGGGATTTGATTTAGGTCATACCTGAATGGTCTAGTGGTTTTCCCTACTTTTCAATTTAAGTCTGAATTTGGCAATAAGGAGTTCATGATCTGAGCCACAGTTAGCTCCTGGTCTTGTTTTTGCTGACTCTATAGAGCTTCTCCATCTTTGGTTGCAAAGAATATAATCAGCCTGATTTCGGTGTTGACCATCTGGTGATGTAGTGAGGATATCAGTTCCTTGTTATCACATAGCAAGTATTTGTTCCCTGGGTGTTACCTCTCCTTGTTTATGGTATTTTTTTCTGTATTAGTATTTATTAATAAGTGTCATTATTTGTTCTGCTTTTGTTATAGTTTGACTCTCTTTTCAAATCCTAAGTTTAAATAAGTATGTACCTATCGATTTAGTATATTTTTTCATTTGTATCATTTAATTTTTATTTAAAAGGAAGTGAATGACTGGATATATAACAGGTTTACTTATTTTTGTTCCAAATTGTTGGCTAATAGTTCCAGAGAGAGTTTATTGGATTGCTTTATTGTTTTCTCAGTAACATTAGAAGTCATCTTTATCACCTATTGAATTCTTAATTACTCACTCCTGAGCTTTATATTTTTTCTGCTTTTCAGCTTTTATTTTGGTGTATTGTCTATTTTGATACCAGTAGCACATTGTTCAAAATACAGTTTTGTGGTGCATTTTAACAAATGCTAGGCTCAATTTCCTCATTAAACTTCATTTGCTAGTTTTCCTTTTCATTTCAAATCAACTTTTAAAACACTTCTAAAATTCTGGAAAAAAAACTTGTTACTATTTTAGTCAGATCACTTTATATTTCATGGTTACAGTATATACCGGGAGTTAGGGTAGGTGGATAGGATGGGCATCTTGATAATTTAATTTGTTTTTAAATGGCTTACTACATCAAGCTATTTAACGACATGTGTATAAGAGGGCTTTCCTGGTGGCTTAGATGGGAAAGAATCTACCTGCAATGTGGGAGACCCGGGTTTGATCCCTGGGTCAGGAAGATCCACTGGAGGAGGGCATGGCAACCCACTCCAGTATTCTTGCCTGGAGAATCCCATGGACAGAGGAGCCTGGCGGGCTACAGTCCATGGGGTTGCAGAGGTACACAACTGAGCAAGTAACACTGCTGCTGCTTTCTGTGAAGATCCTTTTTTTTTTAGACATTGGAGACACAGGGTTAAGAAAAGAACCTTCATTCTTTTCCCTGACCAACTTTTATAACTTTAGAGGGTGTTTTTAAATAGATTATATACTGTAGAAGGAGTATAAGATTTCTCAGTTTCATAAATTTCTCTTCCCTGGAAACAAAGAGAGGATTTTAGGAAAGAGGGGGGCAAGAGATAAAGAAAACCATCCAGAAACTCTGTAAGTGCTAAAACCAGGACAGGGATGAAGGGAGGGTGGATCCTAAAGATACTTAGAAGTGAAATTGATAGGACACCGAACGGATTGGACATGGAAAAGGATGGTGCAGAGGAAGAGTCTTAGGATGTGGTATTTTGGGTCTGTTCAGTTGGCTAGAGACTGAAGTACAGAAGGAGGCACAGATTTCCTAAGGAAGATGTTAGATTTGATTCTGAGTGCAGCTGTCAATCAGATATCTGTGTAGAGTTGTTAAGCAAGCAGTTAGATAACTCCTGACTCTGGTTTCCAGGAGAGGGTCCTCTGGGGATACAGAGCCCTGGCGGGACCGCCTCGGACAGCGTAGGAGTTGAAGCCAGTTTAGAGGAGAAGGTGAGACCCAGGCACACAGGAGGGGCCAGGTCCCAGAGAACTCAGGGAGATTCCTAGCGACAACTAGACAGATGATACTGCAGGAGAAAAGCAATGAGAAATAGCCGGATGGATCCAAGACCGCTGAGAGCTCAAGTAAAATAAAAGATCGATCTGTATTTTTTGGATTAACCACAAAAAAGCTTGTGCCCTATGCTGGGTTGATTTGGAGGGAATGGTGTTGGGGGAGGTCCCATTGCAGTAGGGATCAAGTATACATTTGAGAGGCTGATTCTGTAATTGTCATCATTATTTTATTTCTATCACTGAAGAAATTTTGAAATCCCTATTAAGGGAAATAAAAAATCTGATTGCTTTGCTCTACTTGTACCTCCAGATCTGTATTTTTAAATAGGAAATATGTATTTAACCACCATTTACTTGAACTAGGTTCTCAGCAGTGTGATAAATTCTGGACTGAGTTGATATGTGATATTGAAATGATATGCTCCCTGCCATTATGAAGCATTATAACAGTTTCTGTAAGCTCTGCAAAGAACAGAACAGTAGAGTTTATCATACAGGGGATGGCAGGGGGCGAGGGGTATCAAGGACCCCTTTGAGTAAGTGAATTTGAGCTGAGGTAAGTTTTCCTGGCTGAGTGAAAGGCCCTGATGTGAGATGAAACTTGTGACTGATTAAACCAGTGAGGTCTGAGATTAAGATAGGAGAGGTAAGCAGAGACTGTTTACTGTCCTGAGTTACTTGTTGTTCAGTTGCTCAATTATGTCTGACACTTTGCGATCCCTTGGACTGCAGCCCACCAGGCTTCCTTGTCCTTCACTATCTCCTGGAGTTTGCTGAAAAGCATGTCCATTGAGTCGGTGATGCCATCCAACCATCTCATCCTGTCATCCCCTTCTCCTCCTGCCTTCAATCTTTCCCAGCATCAGGGTCTTTTCCAATGAGTCAGCTCTTCGCATCAGGTGGCCAAAGTATTGGAACTTCAGCTTCACCATCAGTCTTTCCAATGAATATTCAGGATTGATTTCCTTTAGGATTGACTGGTTGGATCTCCTTGCTGTCCAAGGGACTCTCAAGAGTCTTCTCCAACACCACAGTTCAAAAGCATCAATTCTTCAGCACTCAGCCATCTTTATGGTCCAACTCTCACATCTGTACATGACTACTGGAAAAACCATAGATTTGATTATATGAGCATTTGGCAGCAAAGTGATGCCTGTGCTTTTTAATACGCTGTCTAGGTTTGTCATAGCTTATCTTGCAAGGAGCAAGTGTCTCTTAATTTCATTGCTTCAGTCACCATCTGTAATGATTTTGGAGCCCAAGAAAATAAAATCTGCCACTGTTTCCATTTATTTTCCATCTACTTGCCATGAAGTGATGGGACCGGATGCCATGATCTTAGTTTCCTGAATGTTGAGTTTTAAGCCAGGTTTTTGCTTCTCCTCTTTCACTTTCATCAAGAGGCTCTTTAGTTCTTCTTCACTTTCTGCCATAAGGGTGGTGTCATCTGGATATCTGAGGTTATTGGTATTTTCTTCTGGCAATCTTAATTCCAGCTTGTGCTTCTGTGCTTCCAGCTCTGCATTTTGCATGACATGCTTCAGTCCATGGGGTTACAAAGAGCCGAACACAACTGAGCAACTGAACAACAACTCTGCATAGAAGTTAAATAAGCAGGGTGACAATATACAGCCTTGACATACTCCATTCCCAGTCTGGAAGCTTCGTTGTTCCATGTCTGATTCTAACTGTTGCTTCCTCCCCTGCATATGGGTTTCTCAGGAAGCAGGTAAGATGTTCTGGTATTCCCATCTCTTTAAGAATTTTTCAGTTTGATGTGATCCACACAGTCAAAGGCTTTAGTGTAGTCAGTGAAGCTGAAGTAGATGGTTTTCTGGAGTTCCCTTGCTTTTTCTGTGATCCAACGAATGTTGGCAATTTGATCTCTGGTTCTTCCACCTTTTTGAATTTCAGTGTCCCTCTGGAAGTTCTTGGTTCACGTATTGTTGAAACCTAGCTTAAAGCCTAGCATTACCTTGCTAGCATGTGAAATGAGTGCAGTTGTGCAGTTTGAACATTCTTTGGCATTGCCCTTTTTTGGGATTGGAGTGAAAATTGACCTTTTCCAGTCCTGTGGCCACTTCTGAGTTTTCCAAATTTGCTGGCATATTGAGTTCAGCCCTTTAACAGCATCATCTTTTAGGATTTGAAATAGCTCAGCTGGAATTCCATCCCCTCTACTAGCTTTGTTTGTAGTAATGCTTTCTAAGGCCCACTTGACTTCACATTCCAGGATGTCTGGCTATAGATGAGCGACAACACCATCATGGTTATCCATGTATTCTTCTGTGTATTCTTGTCACCTCATCTTGATATCTTCTGCTTCTGTTAAGTCCATACCATTTCTGTCCTTTATCGTGCCCATCTTTGCATGAAATGGTCGCCTGGTATCTAGTTTTCTTGAAGGGATCTCTAGTCTTGCCCATTCTGTTGTTTTTCTCTATTTCTTTGTATTGTTTCCGTAAGAAGACTTTCTTATCTCTCCTTTCCATTTTTGAGAACTCAGTATTCAGATGGGTATCTCTCTCCTTTTCTCCTTTGTCCTTTGCTTCTCTTCTTTCCTAAGCTATTTGTAAGGCCTCCTCAGGCAATCATTTTGCCTTGTTGCATTTCTTTTTCTTGGGAATGGCCTTGGTCACCACCTCCTGTACAATGTTAGGTTACTTAAAGCGTTTTTTTACTTTGTCTAAAGTAGAGTAGTCACTTCATCTGAGGATCCGAATATAAAGTTCTTAAGGGCAGTGATTTTCCTTTGTTTTGATTGACATCTCCCTGTTGTACAAAATAGTATTAGCACTTTGTAGATGGCTCAGATATTTTTGAATAAATACTGTTAGTTAAATGAATGAATGAATACACTTGTACTTGACAAGATTATTCCATCTGTTTTATGGTAAACAGACTGCAGTATAGGGGAGGAGTTGTGTTGATTAGCTCCAGTGAAAGCTGGTAGCGCTGGCCAGTGGTGGAGGAGGAGAAACACGTCTAGAGGGAGAGTAATTTGATGGTGGCCCCATGGGAGCGAAAGATGATCAGGGTATTTTATATACGAACAACAGAGTGGTGCAGGGGTCCCTCTAAGTCACTGTGACTTAACTGAGCTCTTTCCAAATGCTTCTTCCTGCTCTGTGTGGGTTTGCTTTTTGACATTGCCACGCACCCTAGATTCCTACTTACTCAAGGTTTATCTTACTTTGTTACCAAGCTCTGTGAATTTGACGTAGACTTTTAATACAGCACCTCCTCAGTTTCCCTCATATTCTCCGTTCTTAGGGCCACGTCTGTGCTGGATGCTATATCAATTCTTGTCTACGCTGTTGATATCCAGTCCTCTTGCCCGCTTGCCTTTCTTACACTATTTATTCTCCGGTCCATATATACCCATAATATAGAAATGAGTATGTCATTCAGTTCCCTAAAAACTCTGTGCTTTCCCATTGCCTATAATGTAAAGTCTACATCAACAGTACTGTTTGGTTGTACATTCAATTAAATTAAACAAATATTCATTTGAGCTCCTACTATTTGCTTGCCTGTGATTTAGTCATAGGAGAAGGCAGTAGCACCCCACTCCAGTACTCTTGCCTGGAAAATCCCATGGATGGAGGAGCCTGGTAGGCTGCAGTCCATGGGGTCGCTAAGGGTCGGGCACGACTGAGCGACTTCACTTTCACTTTTCACTTTCATGCATTGGAGAAGGAAATAGCAACCCACTCCAGTGTTCTTGCCTGGAGAATCCCAGGGACGGGGAAGCCTGTGGGCTGCCGTCTATGGGGTCGCAAAGAGTCGGACACGACTGAAGTGACTTAGCAGATTTAGTCACATGGGGCTTCCCTGGTAGCTCAGCTGGTAAAGAATCCATCTGCAATGCAGGAGACCCTGGTTTGATTCCTGGGTTGGGAAGATCCCCTGGAGAAGGGATAGGCTACCTACTCCAGTATTCTTGGGGTTCCCTGGTGGCTCAGATGGTAAAGAATCCACCTGCAATGCAGGAGACCTGGGTTGGATCCCTGGGTTGGGAAGATCCCCTGGAGGAGGGCATGGCAACCCACTCCAGTATTCTTGCCTGGAGAATCCCCGTGGACAGAGGAGCCTGAAGGGCTATAGTCCATAGTGTCACAAAGAGTCAGACACGACTGCATGACTAAGGACAGCACAGCACATACTCTGCCATACTCTGTGCACCTTCATAATTTTCTGCCTAGGATTACTAACTCTTACCTGGATAACCATAACTGATTGCATTGGACATGCCTGCTACCATTTTTCTGTAACCAGTCTCGGGCCTGGCTTTGTAGCCTTCTTTGTTATTGGCAAATATGACAGATCTTGATGGGATAAAAATTGTCTGTGCTTTAAGACTGTTGAAGATTTGGATCACCATTGAATGATTTTTTTCACCTTCTGAAATAATCTGCACTTTGGCTGCTGCTGCTGTTAAGTCACTTCAGTTGTGTCCGACTCTGTGTGACCCCATAGACATCAGCCCACCAGGCTCTCCTGCCCCTGAGATTCTCCAGGCAAGAACACTGGAGTGGGTTGCCATTTCCTTCTCCAAAGCATGCAAGTGAAAAAGTGAAAGTGAAGTAGCTCAGTCTTGTCCGACTCTTAGCGACCCCATGGACTGCAGCCTAACAGGCTCCTCCATCCATGGGATTTTCCAGGCAAGAGTACTGGAGTGGGGTGCCACTGCCTTCTCCATGCACTTTGGCAGGAGGGTGTTAACATAAATGCTGATGTTCAGATTATGGGCCCTTGGTGATGCCTTTGTGTTTCTCTGCTCTTCTGATAAGCAGGAGTCACTTTTCTATGTATTTAGGAGTTGCAGCTTTTCCTTCATGTTTTCATTACACTCATTCAGCAAACATTCAACTGGTTGCTGGTGTCAGGGGTTTCAAACTTCTTCAGCTGGAGGTCCCTTTTTTCCCAAAGGAAATCTTCAGTTCAGTTCAGTTCAGTCGCTCAGTCGTGTCCGACTCTTTGCGACCCCATGAATCGCAGCACGCCAGGCCTCCCTGTCCATCACCAACTCCTGGAGTTCACTCAGACTCACGTCCATCGAGTCAGTGATGCCATCCAGCCATCTCATCCTCTGTCGTCCCCTTCTCCTCCTGCCCCCAATCCCTCCCAGCATCAGAGTCTTTTCCAAGGAGTCAACTCTTCCCATGAGGTGGCCAAAGTACTGGAGTTTCAGCTTTAGCATCATTCCTTCCAAAGAAATCCCAGGGCTGATCTCCTTCACAATGGACTGGTTGGATCTCCTTGCAGTCCAAAGGACTCTCAAGAGTCTCCTCCAACACCACAGTTCAAAAGCATCAATTCTTCAGTGCTCAGCTTTCTTCACGGTCCAACTCTCACATCCATGCATGACCACTGGAAAAACCATAGCCTTGACTAGACGGACCTTTGTTGGCAAAGTAATGTCTCTGCTTTTGAATGTACTATCTAGGTTGGTCATAACTTTCCTTCCAAGGAGTAAGCGTCTTTTAATTTCATGGCTGCAGTCACCATCTGCAGTGATTTTGGAGCCCCAAAAAATAAAGTCTGACAAGGAAATCTTAAAATATATTAAATCTTAAAACAGATTTCTATGGACCTATGCTGGTTAAGGTATCGTAGTTAATCCAAAGCTGCTTGATAGCCACTTGGTGACTCCAGGAACTACCTCCAGGAAGTGGTATTAGACTCTGAAGCAGAATCACTTGAATAACAGTGATGACAGACATGGGAGATATGACATTTCTGAAGGGTTTATACATATAAGTAATGCCTGGAGTCTACCAGTATTCATAAGACCCACATTTCTTTCCATACTTTATGATATTAAAATTGTTTTTTCTAACTAGAACCACGATTTGGGTACTTACTAATGTTTATAGCACTTTCTCTTGGTGGCCTGCACGTCATCTTTTTTGAAAAATAAGTGAATGGTTTTAGTCTGTTTGGGGCCTATTCCATTGAAGTGAATATGTGCTTCCAGCATGTCTCCTGCCTGCTGACTCTCCTCTACTCCCCTCTGGGTAGCCATAAAATGATGGGTAATATCTCTGCCTGTTTTGTCAGAAACTTGCTTTGCTTTCTTCCTAGCTTACGTTCTTTATTCATTCATTCAGCAAAACTTTACCTACTTTGTCTACTGTTCTAGACACTCTACTAAATTCTGTGGAAGCTGCTGTTGCTGCTGCTGCTAAGTTGCTTCAGTCATGTCCCACTCTGTGCGACCCCACAGACGGCAGCCCACCAGGCTCCCCCGTCCCTGGGATTCTCCAGGCAAAAACACTGGAGTGGGTTGCCATTTCCTTCTCCAGTGCATGAGAGGAAAGGTGGAAGTGAAGTCGCTCAGTCGTGTCCAACTCTTAGCGACCCCATGGACTGCAGCCCACCAGGCTCCCCTGTCCATGGGATTCTCCAGGCAAGAATACTGGAGTGGGGTGCCATTGCCTTCTCCGGCTGTGGAAGCTGTAGGTAACAAAATCAGTCAGAATTTCTGCGTTTGTGAAGCTGACACTGTGACTAGGGAAACATTCAGAAACAGGATGAACATATCAAGAAGGAGCTACTGAAGCACTCTAGAGGAAGGGGAAGGAAATGCATTGTCCCTGTAAGAGATGACCCAGAAATGTTTGAAGTATTTTACTAGAAATCACGATTTAGTCATTCTTGTTTCATCTTGCATCCCACCTCAGGCTCTTTCAATGCCTTGATGTCCTACTTCAGGTAGTCATCCCAGTTTCTGGACCAGCTGCTGATGCAGCTGCTAACCGGCTTGTTCCAGGATGAACTCGTGGCCTTGTTCTCATTAACACAGTTATCCCATTGTTGACTGATTACCTGGACTGAGCATGACTTCTCCTGCTTCCTCAAAGCTCACTTTACTTAGTCACTAGGTTTCAAACATTTTTTTCCTTTTAACCATCAGACAAAATCATAAGCTGGAGTTCAACCTATAAATCAAGGAAAGATCTGAATGGGACTGGGAGGTGTTTCGGATGAGACCAAAGGCTCTCCTTCCTTCCCCCAGTCCCCACACTTTGAGGCTGCATGTCACCTCCATGGCCTCCTACTGCAGAGCTTTTGTTTCTTAGGGTAACATTGCAGAGCCGTTTCTTTGAGCCCTGCCTTGTCCTTCTGTGATGACTGAAATACTCTATAACTGAGCTTTCTAATATGGTGGCCATGCCACCACGGCTGTTGAACACTTGAATGTGACTAGTGTGACTGAGGAATTAAATTTTAAATTTTATTTACTTTTAATTAATTAAATTTTAAATGGCTGCGTGTGACTCAGTTCACTTCAGTTCAGTTGCTCAGTTGTGTCTGACTCTTTGCGACCCCATGAATCACAGCACACCCGGCCTCCCTGTCCATCACCAACTCCCGGAGTTCACTCAGACTCACGTCCATCGAGTCAGTGATGCCACCCAGCCATCTCATCCTCTGTCGTCCCGTTCTCCTCCTGCCTTCAATCTTTCCCAGCATCAGGGTCTTTTCTAATGAGTCAGTTCTTCGCATCAGGTAGCCAGTGTATTGGAGTTTCAGCTTCAACATAGTCCTTGCAATGAACACCCAGGACTGATCTGCTTTAGGATGGACTGGTTGGATCTCCTTGCAGTCCAAGGGACTCTCAAGAGTCTTCTCCAACCCCACAGTTCAAAAGCACCAATTCTTCGGCGCTCAGCTTTCTTTATGGTGACTAGTACAGTGGTTTTAGAAGGTGCAGTTCCAGTATAATGCTAACTCTAGATACAATATTTACTGAGTGTTTCTTGTAGAAAATAGCAAGACACATTCTTGTATAAAACTCCAGATCTTGTATGAAATAGCAGTAGTTTTAGATGATAGTGAACTCAGAATGCCTGGAGTAAGTTCTAGCTTGTAACCTCAAACAGATTATCTACTCTTGTCCTCAGTTCCCTTTTAGAAGATGGGCAACTTTGTAGTACTTTTTCATAGTGAGATTTTAAAATAAGATTAAAGCATGCAGGGAATTTGGTGTAGTGCCTAATTACTTGATTTTAGTTGACTTATCCTAAGGGTTTTTGTGGGATTTTTTTTTCCCTTGTAAAAATAAAACATGTTTATTGCATAACATTTAAATAAAAGAAAGATAACAGAAAGAAACTAAAACTAATCTATAATTCTACCATCCATAGACAAGAACAGAAAAACTTTGAAATATGGAAAAAATTGGTTTGGGTTCATAATATATTTTGTCTTTTTTTGAATATGCATGTGTATGATATATGACTATACTGTTAGTATTATTGTAAAAAAAGGGAGCTTTTGGAGACTATGTCATGTGTATAAATTGCCTTACGCATCTCCTTTTCTAATATAAAAGGCTTTAGGAGATATATTGTGATTACTGAAAGACATTTTAAAACTGGTAAACTCAGTAATCCAATTCAAAAATTTATCTTTTGTTACTTAATGTTTTCAGAGTGTAGATACTCTTTTTAGGATTTTTTAAGGATGGATAAAAGGCGTAGAAGATTGTATCTTAAATTTGTCATGTTTCTTGAAAGTTCTAGTATTTCAAAGTTGTGACTAAAGGCATGCTTTATTCTTACCTGAAAACTGGGTTCCCCTCTTGGTGGGTATTTCAGAAGATACAACCAGGAAAAGGAAGGATTTATTACTTGCAGCAAGTAAGGAGAACACTAGCGATCTTATCCAAAGCAGTGTCTCCCCGAATAGCAAAATTGGGGGAATTTTAAGCCACATGCATATTCATGAAGGACTGGAACAGAGAAGAATTCAACATAAAGGAACTTCCCTGATGGTCCAGTGGTTAAGAATCCACTTTTCAATGCAGGGGATATGGGTTTGATCCCTGGTTAGGGAGCTGAGATCCTACATGCTGTGCTGCAATGACTGCATCTACAGCTAGAGAGAAGCCTGCGTTCTGCAAAGAGGAGCCAGGGTGGTACAACAAAGACCCACTGCAGCCAAATAAGTAAATGATATCTCAGCATAGACTTGGGGCAGAGGTTGACAGAATCCAAGCTTTAGTTGACTGAAGTCACGAGGGTCAGAAAAGGTCAGAATCATCTTACCTTAGGTTTGGGTGTCTTTAACTGTAGCTACCATCCTTACCAGGATGGAAGTCTTAGTTCCCGAAGAATAACTCCAAGATGTGTATCACATGGTTATGTGTATCCCTTGAGGAACAGCCGGGACTCTGATTTATTGCTGAACTGTTGCTTCTTGACTGCTTTTCCTCTGTTCTGCATTTCTTTGTTCCCTGAAGATCATTTACCACTGAGACCTGTTCAGGGACAAGCATCGTGTCTAGGCTTAGGTCACAAAAGGACTTAGGCCTGAAATGGCTTCTTTTATGTCAAAAAGCTACATCTGGTCCTTTTCCTCTGAGGACACCCTATCCCATCTGCCTGCATCATGGCCTTATAGCAATATATATTCATTTACAATATTTATTGAGCACCTTTTATGTGTCAAGCACTGTGCCAAGTACTGGGGCTATAAAAACAAATAATATGTCATCATAATTTCCTTTAAATAAATTACAGTTTAGTGGAAGAGACTGACCTTGGTTCTAAATAAAATGCAATCAGTGCCATAAGATGATCTAGACAGTGAAATATGGAAATATAGGGTAGTTTTTGGGACAGCCCAGGATAGGAGAGTTGTGCTGGGGCATCCCAAGTGACAAAGAGGTAAAGAACTCACTTGCCTGCGCAGGAGATGTAAGAGATGCGGGTTCGATTCCTGGGCCAGGAAGATCCCGTGGCTGAGGGCATGACAACCCACTCCAGCACTCTTGCCTGGAGAATCCCATGGACAGAGGAGCCTGGTGGGCTACAGTCCATGGGGTCACATGGAGTCGGACACAACTGAAGTGACTTAGCACGCACTAGCTGAGGTGAGACCCAGATGGAGTTTTAAAGGAGTGATGGACTTAAGCAGACAGTGGTGGAGTGAAGGGTATGTCAGGTAAGGGATGCGGTGCAGTGGAACCCTGTGTGACCCAGGGGCTTTCAGAGGCCGTAGTAATTCAGGAAAGAGTTCAGAGGTGGCTGGGGGTACATGGGAGCCAGATATGTCACAAAGCTCTGTCTTTCTGCATCCTAGTAAGACACAAGGACTTTATGCTTAACATTATAAAAGGTCTTTGGATGTGATTTGGAGAATGGATCAGAGATGAACTGTCAGATCAGAAAGTCCATTCAATGGAGTGTCGCTTAGGCAAGGTGAGAGGATAGTTTTATAAGAGTTTGAATTTAGCCTCTTGAAGTGAGTAGCATTCTAGATATTTGGTTCTAGGACTTGGAAGGGATATTAGGGCTAGAGTTACATGTACAAGTCATCCACATAATGGCCATGGTGTGACTATCACAGCACCAGTGAAGTCACTAAGGAAAAGGTATAGAGTGAAAGTTTGAAGAGGATCACGGTGGGGAAATAGAGTAGTTATCATAGGGATGTCAAAGAGTGAACTTTTAAAAGAGACCGAGAAAGAACATGCAGGGAGGCCTGAGAAAAATGAGGAAAATGTTAGAATAATGGAGTCCAGAGGACAGTATGTTTCGTGAAGAAGGAAGTGGTGTACAGTGTCAGCTGATACAAAGATGCCAGATAAATGGTACAGGTGTTTCTTGGATTAATAAGAGACAATTTAGAAGTTTCAGTAGGAGAAGAATACATTGATGCTATAGTCCAGGGTTATTTTACTCAGGATTCTTTGGTTGCAAGTAAAAAGTCAGCTCAAATTAAGATTTAGGTAAAGGAGGGCCTGATTGACTAGGAATGTTTGGAAGATCCAAATTATAGGAATTTTAGAGATGCAGCTAGAATCCAGTAGAATGAGCACGTTTCCTGTGAGGTACCATCAGGATAATCTCTTGTCATTTCTTGGTCTCTTCCCGCCTGCTGCCTTCTTTTCCAACACACACCTGCTTTCTGGACATGAAAGGCAGCAGACCATGTGATTTTCGCCTCTGGATTGGAGTTACTTTTCTTTTCTGAGATGGCCCATCTCAGACTAAGTGCTGTGCCTGGGCCAGCCGCTGGTAGCTGGGGTATGACGTCATCAAAGAACACGGTGGCTCCCAAGGTAGCTATGAGATTAGAGGGCGTGGCAAGTCCCCGTGCTGGGAGGGAAGCTTTCTAGGCAGGGGTCTTATAGGTGTCTACTCCAAGTACATGTAAGGAGGAAAAGGAAATAAGGAAAGTGAGTGTAGATGATGCTTTCAAGAACCTGAGCTTTGAAAATGAGTGTTTTGATGATAGCTTAAACAGAGAAATTTGGACATTTGTACAGTTATTTTGTGACCAAATCATTGACAGAGATTTAGTAATGAGAATTGAAAATTGTATTTAAAAACAAGAGCTAGATACTCATTTTAATGTTTCTGGGAAAAGATTTCTGTTCAGGCATAGTCTTGACTTGTGGACATAGATGTTTATGTGAACAGAGGAAGTTTGGTGGTCACTTTATTGTCGATACATTTTCTCTGAGTAGCCTCCTTTTTGTTTGAGATTATCATGAGCCACATGTGGAGAAAGAAATTGGAGAATATTAGAGTTTTCAAAAGATCCTTGAGGTCATGTATTCCAAGATGCTGAATTTTATAAATAAGAAAAGTAAACTCCAAAGAAGTGAAGGAATCACTTTCAGACAGAAGAAAAAGGGGTATTTTCTGCTTTGGTTTCTCTTTGATGGGTTAAGAAGTCTTTCTTAGAACCTTTTCTATAGGCCTCCCTTCATGACCCATTGTCCATAATTGGAGCACATCTCTCACCTCTGAAACCTGTTGCTGATAAGGGGAATGTGATAACCTGAGTAATATAAAACAAGCAGAATCTGCCCCTAAGAATTGTGTATCTGAACAAAATTAGGGCTCTTCCACGGGGAAGACCGGGATAAGGGCTGGTGAGAAGGAACTCAGCACTATCTGTGACATAAGGTAAGCCAAGGAGCTTATATTTTATTCTGTGGTCAGTGGGACATTCCCAATGGATTTAAACTAGATAATAGGTCAGATCAGATTTGAATATCAGAAATAAATATCTTCACATAACACATGGTAAGACATGAGGTAACAGGTCATCCTTACACTTTGTCTACGTAAGGTGGTGGCACAGTTGAACTGAATTTTGGATTTTCAGAATCTTTACTTATTACCTGCATTCCATTTTCTCATGTATTTATATGCTGTTGATGATTCTGTGTTTGTCTTTTGCCATGGAATTAGGGTTGCTGTCTTTAAACTGGCTATAATATAGGGACTGGGTTTGTAAAAGTTATGAATTAACATTCCTTCTTGTGAAAGCTATGCGTGCATGCTAAGTAGCTTCAATTGTGTCTGACTCTTCAGGACCCTATGGACCCAAGTCCACCAGACTCCTCTGTCCATGGGATTCTTCAGGCTGGCATGGGTTCCCTTACCCTTCCCTAGGGGATCTTCCCTACCCAGGGTTTGATCCTGCCTCTCTTATGTCTCCTGCATTGAAAGGCAAGTTCTTGATCCTTAGCGCCACCTGGGTAGTGATGAAAGCCATGGTTGTGTTTCTTTTTTAAATGTCTTCCTAAGGAGGCACTTAAATTGCTATCAAGTTGCTTACTGTACTTCCCTGTTAGCTCAGATGGTAAAGAATCTGTCTGCAATGTAGGAGAACTGGCTTCGATCCCTGGGTGGTGAAGATCCCTTGGAGAAGGAAGTGGCAACCCACTCCAGTATTCTTGCCTGGAGAATCCCATGGACGGAGGAGCCTGGCGGGCTACAGTCCACGGGGTCACAGAGTCAGACACGACTGAGCGACTAACACTTCACTGCTTACTGTCAGTATTATCACTGGTTGGGGCGTTTGAGTGTATAATACAGAGTCACATATACAGATGTTGTACAAATAGGCTATAATAAATTCTAAGAGAGACGCAGAGGAAGCCTGATACTGTTGATATGTAGGGCAGCTGGGGAAAGCTTTAAGAGGATGTGGAATCCATAATGAGCAGTAAGTAATGTATAAGATGGGACATGTTCTAGATAAAGGAAACAGAAGCTCTATAAAGAAAGGCAGAAAAGTCAAGGAGTAATGTCAAGGTGCCCTACATAGGCAGAGCATACAATTGGGAAAAGGCATTGGAAATAAAGCCATAAATGGACCATGGAGAGGAAGGCCAAAGAGAAGACGCTCACACAAGTTGGTGCCTGATATGAGTAGGCACTGTGGTGGGGTCCTGTCACAGCAGAGGATCGCATCCCCATTCTTAAGAGGGACTGAAAAGGAAACAGAAAGTGGAAGTGAAAGTCGCTCAGTCATTGCAACCCCTTGGACTATACAGTCAATGGAATTCTCCAGGCCAGGATACTGGATGGGTAGCCATTCCCTTCTCCAGGGGATCTTCCCGTCCCAGGGATCAAACCCAGGTCTCCCGCATTGCAGGTGGATTCTTTTCCAGCTGAGCCGCCAGGGAAGAGTAACTCACTCAGGGTAACTCACTTGCCTGAAGGCTCACTACTAATGGTCAAGAGAGTCTACATTTGCAACCACGTCTGTCTTAACTTGGAAGTTCTGTTATCGCTGTTAATAAATATCCTTCCCACTGTATAATTGCATCCGGCTGAAATGTTAGCATTTGACTTTTATTCTTAAGCATTGTTGAAGGGTTCTGAGCAGGAATGAGTGTTGCCAGAGGTGTTTATCAAGGAAATGAGATGTTGGTGGTGTAGAGGCTGGAACGGCTACCTTTCGAGTCTGCAGACAATTGCTTGTAACATCTCACACCCAGTCACTGGAATCTGACAATGGCTCCATTGTCAGAACCATATTTGCTCCATTTTCCAGAGAAATACAAATCAAACTCTGTGCCAGCTTTTTCCTCCTGCCTTTCCATTTAATAGTACCTTGGTCTTTGGTTCCACTTGGGCTTAATCCTCTTTGGTGCGTGCCTTGTAGCTTTCTTAACTAATACCCAGATAAGACTAACTCTGAACTAACAACTAATTGACCGAAAAGTTCCTCGGTCCATAACACCTGTGAAACAGACATTTCTTCTTTTAAAATTGACGTGATGAACTCTGATAGAAAATGTTATGCCATTCATTATACCAATACTGAATTCTTTTACACCAATCATCTCTAGAGTGGTATGTAAACAAGGAAAATGCAGAAGGCCTGTTCTTCATACTTTAAAAACACATCTGGAACTATTTGAACTAACTAAAAGCAAAATAAGTGCCATGGCGGATTATGCCATACCTTTTCACATAAAATAACAACAACAAAAAAGGAAATGGAAAACATACCACTTCTAGAAGGCCCTGACATTGAATTGGGTATTGAAATGCTATCAGTAATATATTTATATATACCACATTTCCTTCCATGCATCAGCCATCTTTGGTACATATGTGTTGGATATTCGCCATGTGAGTTGAAAACTTACCATATAGGGAAGATGTTGTTTAGAAGTGGTGTGAATCATTAAGGTAGATGATTCTTTTTTAAAATACATAATTTACTGATCTGATAACGTTTTTTTCTTTCTTTTTGGGTTTATCATTTTGTGTCAATAAATGTCAGCTTTCCCCCACAGCAACTAAAAATAGAAATTACATACAAGAACAATATAATTTTCATAGACTTAGAAAACTGCTTAAGAAATATTATAGCTTAATATTGGTTTTACTATATCCTCTAATTTGAAATGGAATGAAATACTTCTATGATTGAATCATAGCTCTTTTACTGTTTGCTATAGAAATTTCAAGAATATATATTTCAGAATGTTTTTTTAAAAAATAATCCAAAGCAAATGCAACAGAACTCAGCATAGTTAAAACACATTTTCTGAGTTTACTTGCATCTCTCTGCTCCAGAGGGTTTTTGTGTGTGTATGTATGGCTTAGGCCTGGCTGGTTATTTCACCATCTATCTCAATTCTGGATTGACTGCAGTGAACAGCACAGAATGAGTTACATATGGTCCCACTTTGTCAAAGTTTGTAGGACCTCTGGGTTGGAACTCCTTTTCATCAGAGTGAAACTAACCATCACAGAAATGTGGCCCATGTCAAAATCCTAAATACACATACACATGTACATACATTCTGGTGAAAGTGTGTATATTACTGTTAGAAGTGGTGTGTTTGGCTCTTCACTGGCTTAGTGCTTATTGCTCCTAAAATGATGACATTTCAGAAATTAAAAAAAAAAAGAGTTGTTCATCTATCTTTTATAATAATTACTGCTGTCATTATGGTTAAATTCTGCATAGGAATCATGTTACATAAGTGGACCAAGACAGGTATTCGAAAGGCGTTCAGATTAAAATTACGCATGTATCAAAAATCTTTCTAAAACTGGCCAGAAGACAAACGCAAGTTTTATCTTAAAAGAGTCTGAAGAGGAAACCCATTGTCAGCTTGCTGGTTCATTTTCCCCTTTTTTCTTAGCGCAGGCTGTTGGAGAAAGAGTAGTAAAAAGTGGGTGTACGATATATTCTCAAGTTTAGATCTTGCTCAGGAATTGCATCAAGGTGAGGCAAGGCCCGTGTCTACCAAGGCTCAGCCTTTCCGGGTGCTGAAGCTGTCCCCTGTGACTTCCTCCCAAGGCTCCGCCTTGAGGGGTGCTGAAGCTGTCCACTGTAAACTCGGGCCCCTTTCTCCCTGCTTTTTTGTTGTGTTCCCTCTTTCTCGTCTTCCCTTCTCTTGCTTGCTATGTTTATTTATTTATTTTCTGTTATTCCCACTTCCCCTCCCCTCCCCCTTCCTTTCTCTGTGCAACCACGTGCTTCAAATCTGTGGGTCTGGACTGCCTTCGCTAACAGCTCTGTGTGAGTGTTAGCAGAATGCAAACCAGATGGACCAGCAGTTCCCACTGTTATCTCCCAGCCGACTCTGGCAAGCCTGCCTTTATCCTTCCTTCCTTGGCAAGACAGAAATATTTGCCTTTATTTAGGGAGACTTGTATTCGCTGCTGTACCTCTTCCCTAAGCTGCAGCATAAGTGGAAAGCTATTTATTCCCTTGTTGCTGAGGTTGGTTGAGGTGAATAGACTGTGCAATGAATTTAACTATCAAAGAAGTAGTTTTGAGCCTGCCTAACTTCTGCTTTTCTCTAGAATAAGTTATTCACTGGCACTGGTTGTAAAACGCTCTGGAATAGCATATGAGGACAAGTTTTTAATAATAAGATAAAGGTAGAGGTGCTCTCCAAGTGTTTCACCATCATTCCACTCGGAACACTTATTCACTATAGGGATAGTCATTGTTATTCAGCCAGCAGTAGAGATGAAGAAATAGAGATCCTGGTACTGTTCACTGATTCATCTTTCAAAATACTCTTTATTAGGATGGTGATTACTTTGATTCTTTTATTACACCTTTCCTTATGTGGTATCTGTGCTATTTCAGCTTTCAAATGTTATGTTCTGTTGCATCCCAAGTCTTACAAAATTGCTTTGAATAAAGGTGAGGTTGATTTGGAATTGTCATAGTAATAATTTGAGCTTTTCATTTTAATAATTGACAAGTAATTTTGAGAGCTTTTCACTATGGTGGTCATATTGATGTTTTAAGAGACCCATTCTTATGAATAGTCTATATTATTTTACTTTTCAAAAAGTCTAATTGGTAGCTATCTGTGCCTCAGGCTGCAAGAGGCACCTCAGAAACATTTTTGGGGGTATGTGTGCATGTGTACACATATTTGGTAGAAAATTGCATCTTAAAAAAAAAGCAAACACCCTTTTTTTTTACTGGAGATCTGTTTCTCTGAGTAGATTAGATTGAGAAGTTTAAAATTGCAAGAGAAAAATACACTTAGTATAAAAGTCCTGAAGTACCTTATTGGGTAGTCAGGGAATTTCTCCCTGTCACATACTCATAAAAAAATATTAGGAGGGTCTTTAGTTCTTTTGAGTTCTCAGTTTGCTATTTTTCCATTCTTACTCTGCCAGAGATTGTTGGTTGAAGTATTGGTTACATATTTTTTAAATGGTGGATCATAAACTCATAAATTCTAAGTCAATAATAACTTCATTGTGTGACATTTATGTAGTGGTGATTTTTCAAACAGGGCAGAAAAAAAAAATGAAGTGAGAGGTTATGACCAGGAGACATAGCCTGCTTAATCTATTAGACTGGAAAACTAAGCATGGAAAGGGGATGGCAAGTAATACAGAAAGAGCTATCGCAGAACATCAGCGTCTAACAGGATCCCACCTGCATAACAGAGCCTCAGATTTGTGTACTTTCTGAGCTGCCTGAGGGCTTCATTACCGGCCCACTTCCTCATCTATTTTTTACATCTTGCTAATGTTGGCTTCAGCTTCAAGTGAAGTTGTGCTGTTGCATATAACACTACCAAAGGTAGCATCTGCCCAAGCCAGAAATAACAATAGGATGTAAAATTACCCAGTTAGAAATGAGGTCCTGCCATCTGTGCTACACCTTCTTCAGAGGGGTTTGCATGATAAAGTCTTGATTTAAGCCTCAGTAGATAGGCCTATTTTATTGACAGAAGATGCTGGGTTTCTTCTGTTACCTTGCTTGTAAAAAAATATGAGCCCCATGGATAAAACCGAGGTGCTAAAAAAAAGAAAACCCCAAGGTGCTTAAAGAGTCAAATAACATGATCGTGGTGGCGTCCTCCAGATCGTACCGAGAAGCACTCCACGATGCCAGACTCACCTGTGGATGTGAAGACCCCATCCAGGCTGACTCCTCCCACGATGCCACCTCCCCCAACAACTCAGGGGGCTCCCAGAACGAGTTCATTTACACCAACGACGTGTAAGTAGATGTTTCTGCGTTTTCTGTTTTCAAGTTCAAATTAATCTTGTTTTCTGCAAATAAAAATCAAGGGACAAGAAGATCCAGCATAATGTCTTATGCATAAATGAAGATCCCATTTTAGCTTGCTCCTTTTGACTTGGAACATGTTAATAGGCTTCAATTATTTCTAGGTTCCTTCTGATCTTCTAATACCACTTTCTTCCATTATTTACAAATAATGTAAAAATCTACATTCTTAAGTTAAAAGGGGGATCGTTTTATGCAACCAAAGCATGCAGAAACCTTTTGGAAATAAGGAGCATCTTTCTTGTGTTGAACCTGTCAGACATTTATTAAATGTTTATTCCATTTCAGCTTGGCTCAGGACTTGTGTTCTGAACCAGTGGAGTGTACAGCGTTTTGTGTCAGTCTAGGAAAGGACAGACTATTCTGACAGAATACCAACTTCCCTTTCATTCCTGTATGTTTTAGTAGGGATGGGGGAGAGCTTTGTTTTCATCGATCTGAAAATCCTGGTCAAAATATCATCAAAGATTTGTGAAACTAATATTTACAGACCGTGCACCCTGAAATCTATATGTGAATGAAAAATAACTAATAAGCAAAAATAGATCTGTGGGTGTATAAGGGATCAGCAAAAGAGATATCCAGGCTGTTTATGAACGATTGCACTGCCATTTAAAAGGCCTTTCCAAACATGTAAGGAGCAGGGGGCTGCCACAGCGCCGAGTTGTAACCCTGTCAGCTTGCATTTGGTTTGTTCTTACCCAGACTCACAGTGATAGGCGTATGCCTGCTGGGAGAGGGCCTAGTGAGATGTCATTTCTTGACAGGTAGCTCTGGTCCTCACTTGGGACAAGACCATTTTATTTTCTTGAAACTTTTAAGAATGATAAGGTACTTAAAACATCTTCAAACTATCATTGGAAGTCATTTATCAAAATTATATTTCAGAGATGGGTTTGATAAAGATCTACCATGATAAAGTCAATAGTTTCTTTGGTGAGAAATGTGTAAATTTTTCTACCCTAGTTCTTACGGATTATTACCTTGATGTTCAAGTAAATTTTATCGAGTGAGTTCACCGAGTTACCGCCTATCCATGCTATTAGTTGGATTGAAATGTCCTTTTTGGTTTCTAGAAATAACTCTTCAATAATTACCATATCCATTTTGGCTTCTTACATAAAATTTGTGTTTTCCTTAAAGAAGTGGTTAAGAAATATGAGGGGGAGAAAATAGCCTTCTAATTGGGTGGTATAAGGTTAAAACTTGAAAGTACTCTTTCTATAAACACAGCTGTCAGTTGTGTGTACAAAACATGATTAAAAATGTCCAGTGATAAATTTAGTCTCCACCAAATGTACACTTTCTCTCGGGGAGCCGTTTAGAAAGGAATAGTTCTGTTACATTGATGTAAGCCTGTGACAAAAAGCTGACATCCAAAATGCTGTTTGTTCTGTGTTTGAAGCGTTTCAGGTGGCTGGCATATGCGTGCTTGGGAGGCAGGGCTGGCCCTGCGCCCCAGCCAGCCGCCATTGATTACCAGCTTCTGTGCAGACTGTCTTCCTGCAGGGTGAGGGGTCCACCCCTGGAGTCACCGAGCACCCGAGCCCCTGGCCACCCTGTGACGTCAAAGCATCTCGCCAAACACCCCGCAGCTTTGAAATGACTCAAAGTCCCCAGATTGGAAGGGAAGGACCCTTAGTTGTGATTTTCTTGTTGACGTGCGTTATTCGTTTTCTTCTTCTTTCTGATTTTGCGCCCTTCGACAGTAACCAATGGCACGAGCCATTCGCCCACTGCCTTGAATGGCGCTCCGTCGCCGCCCAACGGCTTCAGCAACGGGCCATCCTCCTCTTCCTCCTCGTCTCTGGCTAATCAACAGCTGCCCCCTGCCTGCGGCGCCAGGCAGCTCAGCAAGCTGAAACGGTTCCTCACTACCTTGCAGCAGTTTGGCAATGACATTTCGCCAGAGATAGGAGAGCGAGTCCGCACCCTCGTCCTAGGCCTGGTGGTAAGCCAACGGAACGTGGCCCAACCTGGGGGAAGGGAGAGGGTGGGGAGACTCCAGGCACTGGCTGCGTTCTCGAAGCCCTTTTGTTTCCACACCGGGTATTAAGTGCAAGTCTAATTCTGTAGGAACAAGGGTTTCAGGTCTGCATTACGTATTGACCCCCAGCGTGATTTCTTTTACCGTTTGGCTGTGGTTATACAAATTTATCGTTATTTTGGCCGTAATTGTGTATGTGCATAAAATTTAATAGGTATATCCTCCTGACATGGTTAAGGTACTTCTACAATGGCAAAATATTTTTGTTATGTTAGTGGTTTGCTTAATGTAATGGGGTGCCTATTTTAACTTCGTTGCTTTGGGGAATTTTTATTAGCAGCCTAGATGAGCAAGAATTTATAACAAGTAACACGTTATTCTTTTATGTTTTCATTTTTAAGACTAATAACAGTAAATTTTGTGTGGGAGGGGGAAAATGCATGTAGCATAACATTTACCATTTTAACCATTTCTGGGTGTGCAGTTCAATGGCATTAAGTACATCCGCATTGTGGTATAACCATCACTACTATGCATTTCCAGAACTTTCTCATCACCCCAAACTGAAATTGTACATATAAAACAATAATACCCTGATTTCTTCCTCCCTTAACCCTTTGTAACCATTCTTTTTGTTGTTGTTGTTACAGGTAGAATTACATAAACCATTAGTTTGAGAATAGAAGTGTTGATTTGGGCACATTATACTACAATGTGTCCATTGTCACACTGGAAATTGGAACATATTTCTTTTTTTTTTTTTTTTTTTTTGCATTCTAAATCACTTTTACATGTCCTGTGATTTTCTTTATAAATAATTATTTTCATTTAGGATGATGATTTCATTTGTTTTATTACCTAGACTTATCATGGGCCAAGCCATACCAGTGTGTTTTACAAAAGAAGTCCTAAAAGTCTGGGTGAGAGGCTAGTGCAGTAGACTTGCTTCAGATCATGGTATCTCACATTTGACAGAGATGTTACAATTCAATTTTTAACCCTTTCCTCCCGCTCCTTCACACTTTAAAAACAAGCAGCTTTCACATATTCCAGAATCCATCAGCAGCACCTTGTATTCCTCTGTGACAGGAAGGCGATTTTGACCTAAGTGTGTCAGCCTACGGCACTTACTTTTGTCAGAATTTACCTTTTCCTTTTTATTTATTCTTGAGTTTTGCACAAAGTCTTTTTGACACATAAGTAACTTATATCATAGAACCACAAAGTAAATCCAAAAACAGTAATTGTGTTGTCGTGTTTGTTACTAGTTAAAAAAAAAATGTCTTTTTGAAAACTGTTATTTAAATCTGATAGGTTCTTTAACCATGCTTTCTGTAACTTCAAATATGTAAAAATTTGATACCTTTAAGTAGCTTTCTTCCCACGTATGAAGTGCAATGCTTTTGAGGGTAGTACTTAAGATATTTATTTGTCTAAAAACTTTTTGGAGATAAGTTAGAGGAAGACATTAATAATGCTAGGCAGGCGGTGAACATTTGTCAAATGATGAATGGAGAATGAATTTTGCTTTGAACATTTGACTGCAGGCTTTGACACGTCATTTTATTTATATACATTTTGCATGTGGGGAAACTGAGGTTTACAGAAGAAAACTATTCTAGGATACCCAATTGGTAGTGACTGACAGCCCTATGATTTGAACTCAGGTAGTAATCATAATGAATCAGATGCTGTTATTTAGATGGAGTTAAGAAAAGTATGATAAGAACTGTTTAAATGTGCAAACACAACGGGCATGGGCTTTAGGAAAATGGAGCCATGGAAACAAAATGAAAGATTAAAAAATGTATTCTCTGATCCTTGTTGTTACAGATAGGA